>NW_024429198.1:6384353-7877338 GCF_017639785.1 Mesocricetus auratus | reverse complement strand
TTCTGCAGTAAAGCTTTAATGCATCTTGAGAGATAGATGATCAGCTTCTTAGAGGGAGACCCCAAGCTAAGAAACCCAGCCCCTTATATAAGCCTAGGAGCTCCGAGTGAGATGTGTAGAGCCGGGATTGGTGGTTTGCACATCACCCCAGATGACGTCACGGGAGAGGCACAGTTTAAACGGTTAACTCCAACTGACAGCGACAGTTAACTCCAACTGACAGCGACAGTTAACTCCAACTGACAGTGGATGTCAGCGCCATCTTCTAACGGCAATAGCGATAGCGAGGGCGGCTCCTCACATCTCCCCCTATTCATTTATTTTTGAAGCAATAGGACACCCACAACTTTGGAGTGGAGATAGAGGTCAAATCCCCATGTGCAAATTCGGAACATGTACAAAGCTCCTCTCCAGGGTCTTATCCCCAGAGGAAGTCCTGACCAGTCCGATGTCTTTTTCTGGGGGAAGGAGATCATGACATAGAACCTTCATGCAAGATGACTTATCTCCCAGGAGAAAGTCGTTATACCGCAGACCTCTCCTGTGCAGTGCTTAGCCTTGCAACTCCTTGGGCTGCTGAAGCCTACCCACTCTATCCCGTGCAATGAGACTAGCCTCGTGGGGTGCAAGAGCTGGGAGGCCAGCGACCTATTGCTTTAACATGGTTAACCAAATGTCAGGGGATGCTCCGTGTTCTAAGGCAGCAAGTGCTTGTGCCACCACCACTTTCTCCTTTTGTTTGGGCTCTGAGCGTACACACCATCCAAAGCATCAACACTATTCCACAGCAGAGAACTAGGCTAAATGATCCTACCCCCACCCATTCCTTAAAATAAGAAAATGCAGATGAAATCCAGGGGAGAGGTCTTCCATCAGAGAAAGATCCAGATGCGTCGAATTCACTTGCAGGATCGCCATTCTCAACTCACGGAGTGTCTGCTCAAACTCAAAAGTCCAATTCTGTAATAAATGTTGAGACAGAGCTTTTGACAGGTTAGCTGCTCTTGTAAAATTCTCATATTGTACTAAGTGACACAAAGGCCAGGCAACTTTGTTCACATCCCAATTTGGCCATCTGCCACAATATATCCAATTGTTCCTGAACCAAATTAATCTGTTGGTTTACCAACATCAGGCCTCCTTGTATCTGAGAATTGGCAGTGGCCTGTTTATCTAGGACCATGGTCACAGTGGCCTATAGTTCATTAATGGTTTGAGTTGTCTGCACAGTGGCAGAAAGTGCAAGGGCCGAGGCGGTAACCGAAGCAGTAACCGCGGCGGTGGCTATCAGGCCCACAATAATAGCAGAGATCCCAAAAATCTCGCTTTTCCCTAAACAAACTCAAATTACTTGGCGCCTCAACAGGAGCTGGAATAAATCGAGGCATGCGCATTACCAAAGCAAAAGGGTGCTTAATAGCATCCCAGCATAATGCATAAAAACAATTCTAAGCAGAACAATTTATTTCTTTCTGATTCTTACCTAAGGTATCATTACTCACAACCCAAATAAAGGGCAGCTGAATAATTAGTTCTCTTAAAAGGGGTATACTTAACATTGGAGGAGGACCAATCAGATGATCCAGAGCTCTGTCCCTCACTCAGACTGTTGCCTAATGCCCCTTTCCAATCAAAAGTAATCTGTCCCTTCTCACTATCATAGGAGAAAGATCAGTACAGCTTCCATTAATTCAAAAGGATTAGCATTAGATCTTTCTGGATCCATATGAATAAAATTATCCTTTAATGAAGAAATCACAGTAAAGCACAAGCTTCCTACTAATGACAAGGTTCTCTCATCCTGAAAACTCTGTATCTGAGGATCTAAAGGCAAAAAGGCAAGCCCCAACTCTCTATTATTTGTGAAAAATCTAGGGAACACCTGGGCATTCTGCATCACTGGCATCGGTAGGGGGAAGGTAGACATGATGGCCCACCGTAACTCTCCCATCATACTAGGAACCATCATCCCGAGTAGGAGAGTCTTCATCACCCACTTGGCCTCCATCCTTCTTATTCTGGAGTTGTGAAGGAGCTCTTCGAGTGAGTCTTTCAGGGATCCACAGGGGGTTTTCTTCCTCCTGTGGAAAAACACACACAGCTCCCCTGGATCTTATAAGAATAGGATCCGGGCCTTTCCAGAGATCAGTCAAGACATCTTTCCATTTTACCATTTCTTTTGGCCTATCAGGCTCTAAACTGTGGCGATCAGCCGCAGTGTGGCCTTGGGCATCACAGTTCAAGAAATTAAGGGTAAAAAGTGCCATGGATACAGCAACTCTTGGTACCGAGGGTAGAACATCCTCAATACTCCCCTTTTGTTTAATCAGATATGATTTGAGTGTACGATGGGCACGTTCCACAATGCCCTGTCCTTGAGGGTTATAAGGTAGGCCAGTTAGATGGGTAACATCCATTTGCCGACAAAACTGTCGGAATTTTTGAGAGGTATATGCTGGTCCATTGTCTGTTTTTAAAATTCTGGGTTTTCCCTAAGCACTCCAGGCCTCAAGGCAATGTTGAATCACATATGAGGCCTTTTCCCCTGTTAGGGGTGTGGCAAACATTACGCCAGAACAGGTGTCAACAGAAACATGAACATATTGAAGCCTTCCAAAAGAGGGAATATGAGTAACATCCATCTGCCACATCTGCAATGGTCTAATGCCACGTGGGTTTATTCCCATGTGGGGAGTAGGTAAGAATTCGCAGCAATTCTGGCATTGAGTAACAATTTCCCTAGCCTCTTTCCTGGATAGAGCAAAACGACGGCGCAAGGTCTCAGCCGTCACATGAAAGCGCTTATGGAATTCTTTTGCTGCTTGTGCATGGGTAGACAAGGCAGCGGCCACCAGCTTTGTAGCCTTGTCCGCTAAGTCATTCCCTAAGGACATGGGACCTGGGAGTCCAGAATGTGCTCGGACATGGGTAATGAAAACAGGAAATCTCCTATTTAACAAGGCAGCTTGTATCTTCTGAAAGATGTTAGCAACTCTGCTGGAGGATCTTATTATTCCAGCTATCTCAAGGAGATTAACTGCATTAACCACATAAGAGGAATCTGATACAATATTGAGGGGTCCTGGAAAAGCCTCAAGAACCTCCAGTACTATCAGACATTCTACAACTTGAGGTGAAGTTTCATTATATTGTTTAGATATAACCCTATCCTTGACCACATAAGCTCCCATACCAGTTTTTGATCCATCAGTGTACACCACAGTCCCATCTGGGAGTGGGTCTTTAGCTGTCACTTGTGGAAACACTATAGCCTGGTTTAGGGCAAACTGTAAAATTGGATGCTTTGGAAAATGATTATCAATTTGTCCTGAAAAGGAAGTAACTAAAACTGCCCAATCACTAGATGTGGCTGCCAAGGTCTGAACTTGTGCAGCAGTATAAGGCACAATCAAGGAATCAGGATCCCTGCCAAAATGTGTAACAGCTGCTTTTATTCCGCGAGCGCGAGCTGTGCAACAGCATCAGGGTACCAGTCAATAATCTTAGCAGGGGAAGCATTTGGATGAATCCAAAGTAATGGTCCATGTTGCCACAGGACTGCAGTTGGCAATTGAGCTGTCTTAAAAACACACAGATTAAAAGGTAGTGACTCCTCAATTCGTTGTAATTGTGCTTCCTGTAAGGCCTCTTCCACCATCTGTAAGGCTCGGTGGGCGGCAGGGGTAAATTTTCTGGGTGAGGAGATATGAGGCTCACCCTCCAGGAGATCGAAGAGGGGTTTTAGATCAGCAGATGGAATTTTTAAAAAGGGCCTCAACCAATTTATATCTCCCAGAAGTTTCTGAAAATCATTTAATGTTTGTAAGTGGTCTTTGCGAATTTCTATTTTCTGAGGAACTATATTTTTGGGAGTAATCTTTGAGCCCAAAAAGAGCCCTGTATCTGCAATTTGAACCTTTTCTGAGGCAATCTCTAATCCCCACTGTTTTAATTCAGCCACCAGCATGGGAAAAGCCTTTTGTAAAACATCTAACTCTTTGTGACAAATAAGAATATCGTCCATATAATGGATAACGATTAAAGATGTAAATTGCTTCCTAATTGGCTCCAAAGCCTCCTGCACATATAGCTGACATATTGTTGGGCTATTGGCCATGCCTTGCGGCAGTACCTTCCACTGAAATCTCTTGTCTGGTTCCATATGATTAAGAGAAGGGATAGTGAAGGCAAACCTTGGTCTATCCCGTGGGTAAAGTGGAATAGAGAAGAAACAATCCTTAATATCTATAATAATAAGCTTCCAATCTTGAGGAAGTGCAGAAAGCAAAGGAAGGCCTCTTTGAACAGGGCCAAAAAGATGCATCTGATTGTTAATGGCCCGCAGGTCGTGGAGTAATCTCCACTTCCCAGATTTCTTCTTAATAACAAAAATTGGTGTATTCCATGGGGAGGTAGAAGGCTCTAGATGCCCCAGCCGTTCCTGTTCTTGCACTAATCTTGTGACAGCCTCTAATTTTTCAGAGGATAGAGGCCATTGAGAGACCCATAACGGCTCCTCTGTTTTCCATGGTATGGGTCGTGAAGCCTCAACGGCCCCTAAATAAAACCCAGTCCTTTTCTACCCCGATTTCCGTGTTGTGTAATGGGTTTTATTCTGCCTTGTTCTTGCCTACCCAAGCCTCTACCATTTGTATACCCCATCTTTGCCATAATGGCTGATGCCTGGGGGGAGTATTCATTAGTTAGGGTCATGCCCATGGCTTGTAACACATCTCGTCCCCATAAATTTACAGGGAGTGGCAACACATAGGGGGTAAAACATCCCTGTTTGCCTTCAGCATCCCGCCAGGTTAAGGCTGAGGCACTGATGGCAGGAGAGGACTGGTATCCAAGACCTTGTAGAGAATGAGATGAAACAACAGTGGGCCAAGACTTCGGCCACCAATGGAGTGAAATAATGCTTTTGTCTGCTCCCGAATCCATTATCCCTTCAAATTCTTTTCCATTAATTAACAATTTTATTGTAGGTCTCTCATTTAGGGGTATAGCCAGATAGGCTGAATCACTTCCAGAAGATCCCATAGCCCTTTTTTGTAAAGTGTAGGTTTCTCCATCCCCGAGGGAGGGCAGCAACACCAGTTGTGCAATTCTATCTCCCTGCTTTATAGAAAATACACCCCGAGGGCTAGAACAGAGAACTTGAATCTCCTCTTTATGATACGGGTCAACAATTCCAGGATATATAATGAGTCCCTGTAAAGTTAAGGAGCCACGGCCCAGAATAAGCCCAATGGTGGCAGGGGGCAAAGGTCCAGGGGAATGGACTGGGACCGGTTGAACATTCATTTGGGGCATGAGTAAGAAGTCGGAGGCGGCACGCAAGTCCATTCCGGAGGTTCCTCGGAAACCTCTACTTCCTCTTGATTGCTTTTCTGAAATTGGTTCCCATATTTCTGAGGGCCCTGGGACCATGGGCCCCGTGACCCGTTTTTTGATTGGGGTACCTTGGATTCTTCAATAGGGGGCAGAAGCCTCCCTTTTACATCCCGGACTGACCTGCATTCGCTAGCCCTATGATAACCTTTACCACAACGATGGCAAAGCTTCGATTCTCTTGTTCTTTCAGGGGCTTGACAATCTTTCTTAAGGTGCCCCATTCTCCCACAATTAAAACAAGCTTTTCGATTAGATAAATCTCTATACCTGTGCGTTTGTAAAATGGCGGCAGCTAGTCCTGCATTGGTTAGGGGTCCCCCAGCTCCCTGCACACTCTGAGCCAATCTTGTAAACCTTTGCTTTTGCGAGGGCGATAGCCGCTCGACATTCCTGGGTTGCTTGTTCATAGACAAGTTGCTCAATCAGGGGCATAGCTTGTTCTGAATCACCAAAGATGCGACTGGCGGCCTCTGTCATTCTGGCCACAAAGTCTGAAAATGGTTCTTGGGGTCCTTGGACAATCTTTGTAAGGTGTCCACTGGACTCTCCCCTTTTGTGAGGGCCTTCCATGCTTTAATAGCGGCGGCCGACACCTGACCATAGACGCCCCAGATGTAGTTGGTTTGATTAAGGGCATGTTGACCCTGACCTGTCAGCATTTCAAATGTCCACTGCCTCTGATTCTCATCTTCAGCCGTGGCATTAACTCTAGCTTGTGCCTGGGCTGCATCATACCAGAGAGCCTTCCATTCCATGTATTGTCCCATGTTGGGAAGCACTGCTTTCACTGTCGTTTGCCAGTCAGTGGGAGTCATGGCAAAATTAGCAAGCCTTTCCACCTGTAATGTGGTAAAGTTAGCATTGACCCCATAATTACGAACGGATTCGGCCAATTCTTTGATTTGATTGTAATCTACAGGGGTATGTACTCTTCCGCCTTCCACATTCTCGAATACTGGAAAAGCTACTTGTATTTTTCTCCGTTCCTCTAAAGGTAAAAAGGAGTCAGTACCAGTATTCAGCCGAAGCTCATATGGCGGAGGCGCTGAGGGGCGTGAGCCCGCCGGATTTATAGGCGGTGGCCTCACATTCATTTTTGTTTTCAGTGGCCGGTGTCTATCAGGGTGATATCTTTTTTCCTCATACCGTGCCACCTCCTCCTCTAGACCACCTTCTTCGCTAGAATACAGAGTGTCAGAATCAGAATTATCTAGCTCCAAGGCTTCTAGCTCTACTGCAGGGTATAGACTAGATTCTGGCTTTTTCTTTTTCTTAGATTTGTTAAGGGGTGAATGATAACTCCCTTCTTTCTCTCCCCTTTCTTAACTTCCTGGGGAGGGCCTTTTTTCTTAGACATGTCTTTTCTTTTGCGAGCTCCCATTCTCTCACTCCGTTCAGTTTCTGACATGCTATCCTGAACTTCCTCTAAGGTTCCCTGACTTTCTATTATAGCAGGGTGACAGGCCTCATCCTCCAAGCAGTTTTTAACTAGCTTCCAAATGGCTTTGGTACCTAAGCAGAGATCTCCTTCTGCATGCTTCCTGTCTAGTTCTTTACCTAGCTTGTTCCATGAGGCCACAGTGAGGGACCCGGAACAAGCATACCATGGTGCCACTCTATCTACCTCCTTCACAAAATTTTGAAGTGTTCGTGGTGCAATTTTAAGATCTCTTTGTTTTAGCACAGTCTGTAAGGCTGTAACCACTGACTGTGACGACCCCATCGCGCTGACAGCTTATCTAAAAAACGCGCTCAACTCCGTTACCAGACTGACAGCACCAGACTGACAGCACCAGACTGACAGCACCAGACTGACAGCACCAGACTGATAGCGCCAGATGGACAGCGCCAGATGGACAGCGCCAGACGGACAGCGCCAGATGGACAGCGCCGTTCTGTCAGCACCAGCCACGATGAAGGAGAAGGACAAACAGGACTAGCACCAAAGCCTCCACTGACCCGTCCCACGGTGATGACAAACTAAGGCCAAAGTCGAGAAAAGGGTTGTTCAGGATAAAGCATACCTCTCTGAACCTACGTCCCTGCAGTTCTGAATCCGCCCCGTTTTCCGAGGGGTCTCCCGCGGCGCCGGCGATGTTGAAGAGTTCCCGGGTTTCGGCACCAGATGTCCCGCGCTACCGTCTCGCCAGCAAGAACGACGCAGAACACTCGGATCCTTCTGCAGTAAAGCTTTAATGCATCTTGAGAGATAGATGATCAGCTTCTTAGAGGGAGACCCCAAGCTAAGAAACCCAGCCCCTTATATAAGCCTAGGAGCTCCGAGTGAGATGTGTAGAGCCGGGATTGGTGGTTTGCACATCACCCCAGATGACGTCACGGGAGAGGCACAGTTTAAACGGTTAACTCCAACTGACAGCGAATGTCAGCGCCATCTTCTAACGGCAATAGCGATAGCGAGGGCGGCTCCTCACAGGTAGCAGCATTTTTCTCAGGTGGGCTCTGTTTTCTAGAGACAAGCAGAGACTCAGGCGGCTCGCTTAAGGGCGTCTTCCTGACTCAGCATAAGCAAAAAACAAAAAACAAAAAAAAAGCAAGGTTTTTTTAAGAGGCTCTGCTAACAATTAAAAGGTGTGTGTACAGCTGGAAGTGGCAGTGACCACATCTCCAAGCCAGCTCATACTGAGGCGATGAGCTGGAGTCAAACTTATGCCTGCTGTCTTGGAAAGACTGCAGCTTAAACAGCCATGGTTTTCAGCAGATAAGACAGGTGACCAGAAAAACATAGAGATTTACAGTAAAGTCAGATTCAGATGAAGAAAAACCTTTAAAGGTTTACATTGTGTTTTAAAATATATGTAGGAATGAGAGAGAAAAAGAAACGGCATAGTGGTAAATAAATAGAAAAGCTGGGCATTGGTGGTGCACACCTTTAATCCCAGTATTTGGGAGGCAGAGGTAGGCAGAGCTCTGTGAGTTCGAGACCAGCCTAGTCTAAAAGAGCTAGTTCCAGGTCAGCCTCCATAGAGCACACCGGTAGGATTTTCTCCAGAGGCAGAGGCAGGCATATTTCCAGAGAAACCCTGTCTCAGAGAAATAAATAAAAGTAAAAGAAATAGAGTAATAATAATAGATAAATAAATAAGCCAAGTAAAGATGGAAAATACACAGAGTCTGGATACTGTATGCTATTGTGTTTTTCAGTTTTTTGATTGCTAAAGAAGGAAAAACTGCTAAAGTATACTTGATTATAAATGCTGCTGAATTAATCCAACTTATATATTTCAAAAATTCTTTGACCTCTGACTTTAAATATAAGGACCAGTTACTTGGGAAAAGAGTTTTGTTTCTGTTTCCACAGACAATGGAAAGCTGTGGATTCCTTCCAGGCTTCTGTGGTTTGATGAACCAAGACCCCCAGAAGCAGTGGGTCAGGTGTTCCAACAATTAAGACAGCTAAGATGATGCAGCCTTACACACCCCAAAAATAAGGACTTACACAGGTTTCTGTGTTTTGTCATGATCCCCATGGTATGAACAGTGCCCCCTTCCAGCAGGAAGCAGTTTGGAATGAGCTACATCCAAATTCCCATATTGTTTACAAATATTTCTTTTCATTTGAATGGGGTTGCTTATAATTGGTTAATGATCACCACCAATATCTTTTTAATGGTAAAAGGGGGATTATGGTATGGAAATGAATACTTGGTGTGGTTATAGTCTTTTATTTATTGATACAAATTCAAGGTCAATTTTGTGATATGTATATTTATCCTCTTGTTTAAGTATTGTGTTTATACTGATCTTTTAAAATGTAATGTATAATTAAATACAGATTATAGATAGTTACTTATAATAGTCAGAATTTATAGTTGGGTAAGTTAGGTTTTCTAGATATACAGATATATATTTGAGATAGATAGTCTTCAAAACTTTCAAAGACCGTCAGAAAATGGCATTTAAAATGGTTTAGGGTTATTCTTGACAATGAGAAATGTCTGCTCCTTGCAGCACTAATTATGTCTGAGAGGAAGATGGGCATCGAAGAAACTCGTTATGGAGTTTGCTTTTAACATGGCAAGTTGAGTCATTTGGGCAAGAAACTGCTCTTGCCTAGACTGCTTGACTGTTGCTGTATAAACTGGACATATAGGACCCACAGGAAAGTGACTGCTGAACACAGAGTCCTTCAGGGTTCCTGCTTCATGGAAGAGTCTACGAGACTTTCTGCAGGACACAGAAAAATGAATGACAGACTGCAAATGCAGATGGGCAGTTTGAAATTTCCTGCTTTGCTGAGAAGTCTTCTGGACACATTGTGGCCTATGGGCTGAAAATGGATGCCCCAACATTACAGAGGAACTTCAGGTGACTGTCCAGGCAGCGAGATATTTCTGTCAATTCTAGTGTTTATATATTATCCTTCTGTGGTCTTTGATGGAGCTGAAGACAGATAGCTATAATCATAGTTTTCCTTAGTTATGATAAATGATAAGTTACATATAAGACTTTAGATTCACACAGATAGGATAGATAATAAAATACTTTCTTTAAATCTTACTAATGTTAATGAACAAAATTTTGTAACTATGTTCTTACTTGATAACTGTTCTGTTATATATAATTTGACTATGTTAAAGTTAAAACCTGTCTTTTTATTTAGACAGAAAAGAAGAGATGATGGGGAAGTCCGCTGTATATGTCAATAAAGCACTGTTGGCCAATAGGGAAGCAAGATAGGTGGGACTAGGAGTTGAGGAGGATTCTGGGAAAGAGAGACACGGGCAGTCATGATGTAGCCATCATAGGAATAAGAGGCCCAGACCCTTTTCTCTGGTAAGAGAAATACTTAGATTAGCAATTATGGGTTAAATACTTAAGTCAGAGATAGCCAGTAAGAAACAAGCAAACAGCCAACAGCTTCATAATTAATACAGTGTCTTGGGTGTTATTTGGGGACTGCAACTGTGGCAGAGCCCAGGCTGCTGCTGGTGATGGTGGGGAGACGGGACACCAAAGTGGCAGCAAGGAAGGCTAGACTCTACAGCCTATGGACAAATTTGTGGTGCATTTTCTTGACTGACTGATGATTGATGTAGAAGGGTTTAGCTCACTGTGAGTAGTGGTACTCCTGAGCTGGTGGACCCGGAAAGCAGGCTGAGCAAGTCATGAGAAACAAGCCAGTAAGCAACACCCTCCATGGAGGAGCCCCAGGTTCCTACTGTATCTTCCTTTCAGAATGGATTGTGGTTAGGACATGTAAGCTGAAATAAATCCTTTCCCCTCCCAAGTCACTTTTGTTCATGCAACTCTACCTAAGACACATAGTTAGCTTGAGGCTAGGTTGGACTATGTGAGAATGGGTCTCAATATCAATCACTTATTAAATAAGTGGGAGTGGCTATGACTGACATACACTATTGTTGCTATCCTAATCTGTCTTCTCAAACTGGCACATGGAATAGGGAGGTAGATGTAGCTTGGGTCTCTAATAGAATCTTCGAGACAGTCCTTTATTCCTATACTGCTTGCCTCCAAGCTTCTCGCTGTGTGATAACTAGCCCCTGTCTGGGCTAAGCTACTGTTTTGTATACTCTGCTATGCTAACCCTGTGAGCCTTTACTTTATTTGTAGGGAGTTTACTCATTTCTATGTTTTGATTTCAGTGTTCTGGTGCATTGTATCTTTAGCTATCATTAGATTTAAATGAACAGCAGGTAAAAGTGAGTGAGCACACTGGGTTCCATGGTTCTGGTCTATTATTTAGGGCAAGTGTGTAGTGAGATATTCACACACACCCCCACCTGCACCTGTTGCGCTGACCACGTGGTCAGGTGCCGGAGGTGACCAAGAGTAGGTTTAGGTCTGGGATCAGGACTATTCTAGCTCTCTTGGTTCCAGTGGGGTTGCAGAGAGCAGCCTTGGTGGATCCTTGGAGCAGGAACTTGCAGCGGTCATCTGTTTCTATGTAAGTTCCTTCTCCCCGAATAAAATTATATTAACCTATATTGATCCTAGTCCCGTGAATCTTCCACATAAGTGATGTCAGACATAACTAGAGTTCTTTGTGGCTGACTTCTTGTCTACATGGAGTGCTTTTCTGGAGTATGCTCTCATTCATGGATGTAGGTTCTTGCCTTCTTCTGGCTCTTCCCTGCATAGTCTAGATACACTAAATAGTCTGACCAGTGTAACGGAGAAAACAGACACACATTCCCAGTTAAGGGATGATGAGCCAGGCAGTGGCACATGCCTTTAATCCCAGCACTCCGGAGGCAGGCAGAGGCAGAGGCAGAGGAGGCAGAGGCAGAGGAGGCAGAGGCAGAGGAGGCAGAGGCAGAGGAGGCAGAGGCAGAGGAGGCAGAGGCAGAGGAGGCAGAGGCAGAGGAGGCAGAGGCAGAGGAGGCAGAGGAGGCAGAGGCAGAGGAGGCAGAGGCAGAGGAGGCAGAGGCAGAGGAGGCAGAGGCAGAGGAGGCAGAGGCAGAGGCAGAGGCAGAGGCAGAGGGGCAGAGGCAGAGGAGGCAGAGGCAGAGGAGGCAGAGGCAGAGGAGGCAGAGGCAGAGGAGGCAGAGGCAGAGGAGGCAGAGGCAGAGGCAGAGGAGGCAGAGGAGGCAGAGGCAGAGGAGGCAGAGGCAGAGGCAGAGGCAGAGGCAGAGGAGGCAGAGGCAGAGGCAGAGGCAGAGGCAGAGGGGCAGAGGCAGAGGCAGTAGTGTATCTAGACTATGCAGGGAAGAATCAGAAGAAGGCATGAACCCACAAACTCTGGTCTACAAAGTGAATTCCCAGAAAAAAAAAGAACAGAAAAGAAAAAAAAAATAGAAAGGGATATTTGAGCTAGGTGTGGTGATAAACTTCTGTAATCACAAGCACTTGGGAGGTAGCTATCCCCACAAATTTGAGGATAGCTTGGGTTATGTACTAGGACTCTTGTTTCCAATAAACAAAATACCATGCCTGCATGGTCAGGCCTGCAATCTTAGTTACTCAAGGAGCTGAGGCCAGAGAATTGCAACTCTGAAGTTTACTTGGGCTATAGAGAGAGTTCAGGGTTAGCCTGGGAACTTAGTGAAATCCCATCTTAAAACAAACAAGCATACAAACAAAAGGTTCATTGTGGGGAGGGTGGCAAATTTAGCTCTGTGGTAAAACTTGTCTAACTTGTGAGAAGTTATTGGTTCAGTCCCAGTGTCAAACCAACCAGCCAGCCAGCCAGCCAGCCAGCCAGCCAACTGATGATATTGGAACACAAAATCAGCCAACCAACCCATCAACTAATTCATGACATGTGAACACAAAATCACCTACAAAATGGCAGATCACATGATTTGATCTAGTCATACCTGTGTGATTTTGAGCAAGGGGCTCTGTGAATCTGTCCTTTGTCTTTAAGTAAGGTCCCAATGCTCTCTTAAGAGTCAGAGAATATCTGCAAAGGACTGAGGACCACATCTGACTCATAGCAAGTGACTCTTAAGAGTCAGAGAATAGCCGGGAGGTGGTGGCGCACGCCTTTAATCCCAGCACTCGGGAGGCAGAGGCAGGCGGATCGCTGTGAGTTCAAGGCTGGGCTGGACCGACAGCCTCGAAAACAATACAGAGAAACCCTGTCTCATAAAAACAAAAAACAAAAACAAAAAAGAGTCAGAGAATATCTGCAAAAGACTGAGGACCACATCTGACACATAGCAAGTAACCCAAAAGGATCAGCTTTAAATTTTTAATTTTTTAACCCAGAACCTAGTACAGAATCCTGCACATGCTAGCCACTCTTCATAGTCTCATATATCCTAAGTTGACCTTCTGAAAGAGTGTATTATTTGGAGGGTTTTAGTGTGTTTACAAAGATCCTGTGTCACCATAGATCCTGGCCCAATTTCATGTCTGTGGGAGGAAACTTCACATCCATTAACAAACAGTCCCTTTGCTTTTGTTTCCAAGTGGATGGCACAGACCTTTCTAGGTTAATCAAGCTCAGGAGTTATTATTGACTTTATTTTATAGGATTAAAGAAACAGTTCCGGGGCTGGAGAGATGGCTCAGCAGTTAAGAGCACTGACTGTTCTTCCAGAGGTCCTGAGTTCAATTCCCGGCAACCACATGGTGGCTTACAACCACCTTGAATAAGATCTGGTGCCCTCAACTGGCGTGCAGGCAGAAGACTGTATTCACAAAAAGAAAATAATAAAAAGAAAGAAACAGTCCCTGTTTATTCAACAACAACTGGTCCGAAACACACATATACAATGCAAACTTTCTACCCAATAACAAAAAAGACGAACCAGCAGCAGCAACACTATTGTTGATAATGACACTGGCTGTGCATCAACAGTGCCCGCAGGATGCTATTGCAATATCCACAGCCTGTGGTTTGCCTCTGTAAGAGAATTTGAAAGCAAGATGGGCAAGAATAGCTAGTCTTCACACTCTTACTGGCACCTCTGCCTCCCTGGTCCCAGTCATGTCAGCCAGCGGCTCTGAATGAGCAGAGCCTGAATTGCCTCGAAAGCTCCCTTAAGGTTATTAACCTTTTGATTTCAGAAACTCTTATAAATAGCATTATTTTGGTCATACACAAACAAGGGTGAGTCAAAGTGAAAACGGCCTAGTTCTCCTTCTTAGCTAAGAACGCCTGCTCTTCACACCTGCCAGGCTGCACAGGGTGTGTTATCCGGAATGGTGTTTGATGAGGTTCAGGCACAGCTCAAGAAGGAAATGCTTTTTATTGATTTTTTTTCCTCAAGGAGGAAATTCTTTTATTTTTATCACACACCTTAACAATTGTCTTCTCTTACATTCTTTTGTTTCCAATTTCACATGTTTTAATGTTTAAGGAGTTATTTTTAATTTTGCATGTGTATGTCTGTGTGTGGATACATGAGCGGATGCTTGTAGAGGCCAGAAGACAGAGGTGGCTCTCCTGGAACTGGAATTATAGTTGGTTATTGTGAGATGCATGAAATGGGTGTTGGGAATTAAACTTAGGCACTTTGAACGAGCAGCAGGTACTCTTAACTATCGAGCAATCTCTATAGCCCCCCATTTTTTTAAAAAAGGGAATGCATATGGAAGTCAATAATTGGTTCTCCCCTTCCTTCATGTGGGTTCCCTAGACTGAACTCAGGTCATCAGGCCTGGTGACAAGTGCTCTTAACACTGAGGCATCTCACTGGCCCTAATTAAATTAATTATGTATTTACTGTTTGTTGAGATACAATCTCATCTCACTAGGTATCCCTAACTAGCATGAAGTTTGATAAACCCCAGTGGTCTTGAACTCATAGAGATCTGCCTGTTTCTGCCCCCACACAACAGCTGGGATTAAAAGTAGGCATGTACTACCATGCCCAATCTTCTACCTTAATTTTTAAATAATTTAAGAATTCTTCAGTTGGGGGCTGGAGAGACAGCTCAGCAATTAAGAGCAAGTGCCTGCCCTGCATCCTACATCATCACCTTTTTTTTTTTTTTTTTTTTACTCTCTTGGTCTCTTTTCAAGTTTTAGAGTTTACCCTGATCTATACACACCCACATACATCCACAGTCACATACCCAGTCACACTCACACACACACTCATGTTAAAGGCTAGACACTGCATATGGGAGAGGATATGTGGCGTTTGAATTTTTGAATTTGAGTAATACCTTGCTTAATATTATACTTTTTAATCTACCCATTTTTCCTGCAAATTTCATTTTTTATAGATGAATAAATTTCCAGTTTATATGTTCCACATTTTCATTATCTATCCATCAGCTGATGGGCATCAAGACTGGTTCCATCTCCTTGCTATTCTGAGTAGAGCAGAAATAAACACAGATGTGCAAGTGTCTGTCTGCTAAGGGGGTGGGGTCCTTGGGGTGCCCAAGAGTTGTATAGATGGGTCATACGTAGCTCTATTTTCAGTTTTTTGAGAAACCTCAGTACAGATGCTCATAGTACATATGCTATTCTGCGCTCCTGTCAGCAGTGGGTAAGGCTTCCTCTTTTCTACATTCTCCGCAGTGCTTCTAATCAGATTTCCTAATGGCGGCCATTCTGACTGGGGGGAGGTGTTATCCTGAAATAGTGTAAATTTTCTTTGTCTTTGTTTTGTGACTAGAGCTGTTGATGAAATGTCATCATGGAAAATAAGTCAATTTAATCTTGACATTACTCTGCGTGGTTGATGGTTTCAAAATGCTAATTGCTGTCTGTACCTGTGGGGATGGTTCATTGCTCTTGCTTTTGAAAATAGCCCAGTTCTCTTTTGAACCAGCTGCGGCTACAGGGGCACTGCTTTGGGTTTAGCCTTCTTTCTGCTCCTTTTTAGTCCTTCTTTCAAAGTATGAGCTGCTGTCCATTGAGAAGGGCCAACACAGTCTTGGTTACAGTTTCTTCCTTTGGACATTGGGATGTATTGTGCCGTCATTTCAAGGAACGGCATCTAAAAGCTTGTTTACTTAATTCCTGACATTCAAGCAGGAGTTTATACAGTTACAGAAGAGCAGAGCTTCTTGGAGAGGCAACAGTCTGTATGTCTGTCTTGGTTCGCTGATCACATTTAAAACTGCAAAACAAAAAGTGATAAAAGACTGCGTTCAAGCAAAAATCACATTTACTGAGGATATAGCACTCAAAATATCATCAAATGGCATTGTAACCTTGACCTGGCTGTTCCTTTCTTTGATAGTTGGAGTTGAGCTTCCTATATAGTGGTGTATAATAGGATCCCAGAGGTGTTGTTGCCCAACTCTATTCTGTTTGGATTTATTAGTATAGATGCCACTCAGGTGCGTTGTCCCTGGTCAATCAATTTGAGGACTTGTAGCAGAACCAGTCCTTATTTCAACTGAAACCATGACAGTGTTGGCCACTGTTCAGTAACTATTGCAGTTCCTGCTCTGGTCCTTGCTAGGGGCATAATTGGTCAATGCTAGTTTGACATTGTGTCCCAGGTAATGAGAGGCAGAATTGAGTTGTTTTTTTCAATTTGTTCCACCAACACAAGGATTGCATTATAGTATGCATATTAAACAAGAAAAATGTGAACATTCCACCCAAGTAATACCCCATGTAAACTTCTTCTTGCTATCACTTTGAGAGGCTGTATATTTATTCAGACACTGCTTCCTCAATTGCCCTCATTTTTAAAAAACTCGTGTTTTTTTTGTTTTTTTTCTGAGACAGGGTTTCTCTGTATTGCTTTGGAGGCTGTCCTGGAGCTCACTCTGTAGACCAGGTTGGCCTTGAACTCACAGAGATCTGCCTGCCTCTGTCCCCCAAGTGCTGGGATTAAAGGCATGAGCCACCAACACCCAACATTAGTGGTCTTTATAAGATCATTATTTTGTGAATCTTTTCATTACTCACACTGCTGATCTGATTTCTAGAAAATACTTTAGTGCTTTACAAGTAGGAAATGGCCTCGAAAGCTAAGCATTTCTTGTTACGGGGACTAACAAAAGATGATATATCAAGCCAACTACTTTCTCAAAGACAAATTCCAAAAATTAACTTTGGCCAATGTCAGAACCATTGTGGTGTTTGTACAGCCTCCAAGATGACTCTTGAAGGAGAAAGCACTTTGAGCTATGAGTTATGGCATATTTATTAGAAACTGATTACACTATTTTATAGTACATTAAATAACGCAGGTGTAGCCCATAAGAGATGTACACTGTTCGCCCACTCAAAATAGTATATACATGTATTTGCTGTTATAAAATGCACTCTTCTATAAAAAGTGATACAGGATTTCTAATGAAAGTTGGAGCTAAGAAGAGCTTTAGAACCGAGTTCACAAAAGTCACCTTAGGGAAAAAACATGCTCAGCAGTTTGAAATGTAAATGCTTCCTTAATATAGTTTCTGTTACTCATTACATATGACCTTCACAGAACACACGTCTATTTGTAATTATTTGTTTGAGGACATTAAACCTTAGGAATGACAACTTTTTCATAATGTATTGTGAAAGTTACTTTCCAAGAGCAGATAAAGTGTGAGCCTGTAGCAGCCTGTCTAAGAAAAATTTTAGTGATTCATGGGTCTGCCTTTTGGGGAGCAAAGACCAAGTTTCATTTTCCTCTTCTTACACTCTCCAAAATGTCTCCTTTAGGATCTAAATGAGCAGCACTGCCTGCAGCTGCTGGCAGAGGGTGGCTTGTGTTTTTCTAGGGGAGACGATCAGTAGTTTACCCCAGGTTTGGCACCAGTGGTAGACTAAAGGAATTAGTGCTTATATCACTGAAGAAACCGTCTCTCACCCTCCTGGTAATCATCAACTGTCTAAACATCCTGGGCGGGGGAAGGGAGAGGGAGGTTTGGGTGGAGTGAGGCCTCTTCCCTCCCACCCCCCAGCAACTGTTAACTGCCTATAAAACCTTTGGGCCCTCCCCACTACAACTCGAATGTGCTCAGTCCCGTTTAGTTCCTGTGTTGGTAATCACAGTTTTGAGGGCTTTAAAAGAGCAATGGCCATGCCGTGCCCAGAGGACAGTGTTTCACAACACGGAGTAAATGTTGCTCTCTTTGTGACTGCAGCTGACTTTCTGATCTGGAAGCAGCCTATCCAGCCTGATCCCATATAACACGAGGTGAACATACCAGCACTTGTTGATGACTTCCTCGAACTTTTGGACCTGGAAATAGCCTATCTAACCTGAATCTATATAACAGGAGGCTAACATACAGCACTCGCTGGTGCCTTCCTCCTCTGTCTCCAGCTGTAATTTTCCAGTATCTCAGCAGATGAGACGCAGCAAGTGTGATGGTTTGAGTGAGAATGTCCCCAATAGGCTCATGTGTTTAAACTCCTGATCCCTAGTTGGTGTTGCTATTTGTGTAGTCTTAGGAGATGCAACCGTTTCGAGGAACTATGTCATTGGAGGCAGGCTTCCTGCCATTTCCAGTTTGCCTTCTCTGTTGCATGTTGTTTAGGAGATGAATTCTCCGCTTCTTGCTCTGACTACCCTAATTATCTTCCAAAGGCCTTCCTTCTAGTATCATCCCACTGGCGGCTGGGAGTTCAATGAATAAATGAGGGGATAAACATTCAATCTATAAGGACTCTCTTACTTGTACCCCTCTTTATTCCTAACTTTTCAGAATGGCTACCTTGGAGGACATCCTGGGTTCCCTTTCATTTGTTTTTCTTCTTTTGTGTGATCCCGATGATGCCTTCTTAGATATCTCCAAGACCTCCAGACATCCAGAGACACCTCATCCCTTTACATACAGATGGACCTGTTGGTGCCACCATCCCTCATCCTTTTACATACAGATGGACCTGTTGGTGCCACCATCCCTCATCCCTTTACATACAGATGGACCTGTTGGTGCCACCATCCCTCATCCTTTTACATACAGATGGACCTGTTGGTGCTACCATCCCTCATCCTTTTACATACAGATGGACCTGTTGGTGCCACCATCCCTCATCCCTTTACATACAGATGGACCTGTTGGTGCTACCATCCCTCATCCCTTTACATACAGATGGACCTGTTGGTACTACCATCCCTCATCCTTTTACATACAGATGGACCTGTTGGTGCCACCATCCCTCATCCCTTTACATACAGATGGACCTGTTGGTACTACCATCCCTCATCCTTTTACATACCTATGGACCTGTTGGTGCTACCATCCCTCATCCTTTTACATACAGATGGACCTGTTGGTGCCACCATCCCTCATCCTTTTACATACAGATGGACCTGTTGGTGTTACCATCCCTCATCCTTTTACATACCTATGGACCTGTTGGTGCTACCATCCCTCATCCTTTTACATACAGATGGACCTGTTGGTGCTACCATCCCTCATCCTTTTACATACAGATGGACCTGTTGGTGCTACCATCCCTCATCCTTTTACATACAGATGGACCTGTTGGTACTACCATCCCTCACATTCTTCTCTGTGACCTTCAGCAGTATTCTTGCTAGGCTTTCCCCCAAGGTTTTCTGGAGGAACTATGCTCTTCTGGTCCTTCTGTGCTGAGGTCTACTATCCTGGGTTAGCCTGAAAGCTGAACCAGAGACTGCTGACCTGTCTATGTGGCCTGGATTCCCAGCACAAGCACCGTTGTTCTCTCTTTAGCTCTTGCTTCTTCCTCTTTGCGCCTTGCTGGTATGACGCCTTTGCTATATGTTTAAACTCTCAAGAATTGTGGCTTCCTTGACTTTTCTATGACTGTCATTAACTGGTTTAGTGTAGGAAACTTATTCTTAGCTAATTTCAGGTCAAACTCATGACTTCCTCCTCCTTTTCTTCCTTCTAAATCCCGTGTAGAAGTGGGCATGGATGGCCATGGTGTCAGAGCATCCAGTGAGGGCCTGGGGGCTGGCCCACTTACCCATTGCCCACGTTGCTCTTAAGAGTGCATGTCAGCTTATTCTGGTCCTTTTGTCACACTGGCATTTATTGAGGCGCCTTTACTCTGCCCACTCTATGAGGTCATGGTTGGTGAGTTCTTGACCTGTCAGGCCTTTTTTTGCACTCTGTGACAAGATTCTGGTTCTCAGGAAGCTACCTCAGTCCTCCCACTCCACAGAGACATTTCTTTTTTCTTTCCTTTTTTTAAATTTTTGGTTTGAAACTGGCCTTGCACTCACAGAGATCTGCCTGCCTCTGCCTCCTGAGTGCTGGGATTTAAGGTGTGTGCACACCGCCTGACCACAGAGACATTTCTCACGCAGTTTGCAGAGTACAGAGGACTTCTGTGAACCTGATGAACTAGAAAACAAAGTTCTGGCTTGACTGGCTTTGCTCTCAGACCCATGCATGAGATTATGTCAAGCTGAACCACTTGAGGAAGTATAACTTTAGAAACAGTTGATATGGGAGACAGGTTTTTTTACATACTGAAAATAGTGTTGGTCACCAAAGACTAGTAATTGGCATTGCAATGATTTGAATAAGTGAATTCTTTGAAGTCACTTCCCTTAGCTCTGTATCTCCCCACATTTATTTCTTAGAAATATCCCCAGAATTAGTTATTCTAGTCCAAATAGTGATTGTCCATTATTTCTTGACAATTTTGTCTAAAAGCATCAAGCATTGACTATTTCTTTAGACATCACTGTCTTGTAGATCCTAAGGTACAAATAAATGTAATAAAATGTGTGTCACATGAAAAATACATGATATTGGTGTTCAAACTTCAAGCTGAATATTAGAAAAGTAAAGCAGCGGGACACTAGCTTCTTACCTCTACCTCAGACTGAATGGGCTGATCTATGCACCAGCTTCACACCGTTGCCTCTCCTCAGTGTGACTGGAGAATGAATGCCCCATACTCACTAGTGAAGTCCCTGCTTCTCTCTTTTATACCCCACTAGTGCTGGGATTAAAGATGTGTCATCTTTTACTCTTTTAGACTGGTTCAATCTCATGTGTCCCTGGGTGGCCTTGAACTCAGAGAGATCCGGCTATCCAGCTACCTCTTAATCATGAGTCCTAGGATAAAAGGCATGTACCACCACCACCACCACCACCACTACCTCCTAACTTCTGGCTGCTGGGATTAAAGGTGTATGCCTGACTACTATGGCTTGTGACTGACAGTGCTTTCTGAATCCTCAGGCACGTTTAATAAATAATGTTTTCTCTTGTTAATCAAATTAAATATTAAGTAGGTCCCAAATCCAGCCTGTAGCATGAATAATAAAAAATCCAGAGACAGATATTGGGGTTAATGCTGAAGATCAGAGAAGCAAAGCAGCCAGCCACTAGAGAGTTCTCACCTCTACCAATGCTCAGACCAAAGGTGCAATCATGCCCTCTGATTTCATCTCTAAACTGCACTGCTCCTCAGACTGCCTAGACTGCGATTCGTTCCTGTCTCCTCCTGCCTTATATTTCTCTCTCTGCCTAGCCATATCACTCCTGTCTCCACATCCCTACTGCTGGGATTAAAGGAATGAGCTCTGTTTCTCTTTTAGACTAATTCACTCTCATGTAGCCCAGGGTGACTTGGAACTCCCTGAGATCTATCTGCCTCTGTCTCCTGAGTGCTAGGATTAAAAGTGTGTGCCACCACTGCCCGGCCTCTATGGCTGTGGTTAGCTTTGTATTCTGATCTCCAGGCAAGCTTTATTAGATCACAAACAAACTATCACCACACCAGCCACAGATCCCACCTAAGAGCCAATGGAGGTTAGAGGGGAACTCTCTCTTCTCTATGTATACCCCCAAACTGTCTTTGGACTTCATGGTTTCTTCTTCCCCTGTGCTGTTCTGGATGAACAGTGTGAGCTACCTTTCAGACACAGAGGAGGAATTGTCCCCTCTGACTCTTCCTTTTCACAGTTTCAGAAACATCTGAGTGGAGTGGGGGGTGGGAACAGATTTTTTTTTACCTTTTTCTGACTAAGCACCTTTTATTTAAGTTTATGATTTATTCCTGAAATCCTGAGAGTTTAATGTCATAAACCCAACATCTGGCTTCAGTGCTCTGCTGTGTGGATGTAATGTGCTCACACAATGATGTGGGAGGGCAAGGGTCAGAAAGTAGTATCGGACAGACAGGCGCTGACACCTAGAACAGCCTGCTACTGTGGTCGGGGGTGGGCCAGGTATTTCCAGGTTCTTAGCTTCCTACTCAAGGCGTTGAAATAGAAACCAACACAGATTGCAAAGTAGCAGAGAAGCTGCATTCAAAAGCGAGGGGGTGGGACAGCTCAGAGAGAAATACCCTGTCAAGAGCGATTGTTTGGGGCTTTTATGGGGTTCAAAGGAAGGGGAAGTGTGGTTGCTAGGCATAATTTCAAGTTGTATAACCTTTTCCACACTGAGCATGTCCCCCTACCTGGAATGTATCTGATTTTAATTACATGCATGCTCAATTATGAATATGTATAAGGTGGTAAGTAGAAGATTCTCTCTAAAAGTTCACTTAGAGGGCAGTTTTCCTTATTGTGCATGAACTCAAAACCAGTTCAGACCTGATCAGCTATCTTTATATCAAGACATAGCAGGAACACAATTGAGCAGAATGTGCACAAGTTGAATAGTTGTTAAGGGGAAGAAAAACTTATTTCCTTGTTCAGATCAGAGAGTAAATCTTTTAAAAGACTACTTGTGTGGGTGTGTTTCACCAACATGGATGTAATGCTCATGGAGGCCAAAAGATGGTGTCAGATACCCTGGAACTGGAGTTACATATGTTTGTAGTCACCACATGGCTGCTGGGAATCGAACCTGGGTCCTCAGGAAGAGTGGTCAGTGCTCTTAACTGCTGAGTGGTCTCTCCACCCCACGGTTAGGAGTCTAAGTTGTTAGGTTAATGGAGATGTGTATTTGCATAGGGCACATAAGTAAGAAACTTAAGTGTGTGCACATTCCAAGCCAAGTGGAATTCAAGGATGCTAAGCTATTCCCTATGCCTATTTACCTCATAAAGAGTTCTTTTCTGAGACCTCTAATCATGTGAAATAAGAATCTCTATTTATGCCACAGAAACAGAATTTCAGGACAAGTGAGTATGAAGCAAACATATATTAATAAAGGTGGACCAGGAGAGATGGTTCAGGATGTGAGTGTTTTCTGTTCTTGCAGAGGACCAGTTCAGTTCCTAGAACCCATGCTGGGCATCTCACAATTGAAAACTACCTGTAATTCAATTCCAGGGAATCTGATACTTTCTGCCACCTACAATTGTTTGTAATTCCAGTTCCAGGGGGGATCCAATGCCATCTTTTGTCCTGAGGTAGTTTTTAAACTCATGGCAAGTCCTCCTGCTTCAACTTCCTAGGTGATGGGATTACATGCATGCATTGACTTAGTTATAGACGTGATTTAGGTGGATTTTGAAGTTACTTAAAAAATTACTTTTATTATATGTGCATTGGTTCTTTGTCAGCATGTATGTCTGTGAAGGTGCCAGATTCCCTGGAATTGGAGCAGTTGCGAGCTGCCATGTGAACCTGGGGTCTCTGGAAGGGTGGCTAGTGCTCTTAATCACTGAGCCATCCCTCCAGCTCTGAAGTTACATTGTTTTCAAAGGACTTAAAATATTAAGGGCTGGAGAGACGGTTCAGAGGTTACAGGTGCTTTTGCACAAGAGCAGAGTTTGATTCTCAGTGCCCAAAATGGGTGACAACCACCACCTGTAACCCCAGCTCCCAGGGAGCTAGCTCTCCATCTCTGACCTCATCAGGCACCTTCAGTACCAGTGCTGATTTTTGTGTAAGCTGTGTATGTGTGGGTACACATGTATATGCATGTGTGAGAGCCAGGGTCTGATTTTGGATGTCATCCGCTACTGTTATTCACCCTCTTTTTGGAGACAGGGTCTTTTGGTGAACACGGTGCTCTCATTCAGCCAGCCTGGTTGACCCTGACACCAGGGACTCTCATGTTTGTTCCCCTCGTTGTCCTCTAGTGCCAGTGTTTCAGATGAGAGCCGCCACACCCAGCTTGTGGGTGCCTACACAACAAGCTCTCTCCCAACTTGAGTCATCTCCCCAGCCCTGTCTGTGTTCATTTTTATTATGACCAGATGCTTCACAAAATGTAAAGAATCCATTTACATTTTTATCTGCATTTTATTTTTTATAAGTCAAGCAGCTCCGGTTTCAGAGATGGATGCTTGCACAAGGCTCTGACTCAGTCTCCTCTATTCTCTGCCTTTTACTCCCTTAACATGCACCATCCCGTCTGCTCTATCCCCGCAGCTCCCCTTAGTACAGCATTCTTCTTCCATGAGGGTGGAGTGGGTGAGAGTCACAGGACTGGGGTAACTTCTATGGAGAAGACTCTAATGCTCCCTCAGGTTTTCATTTACCACCCCTACCTGCCTTCTCTGGTTTGCAACAGGGCTTCTCTTCCGGAGGCGTTCTTCTCCTCCCTTAGCCCTGAGAGGGCATTTGGTATTCAAATCACAACTACTTTGCACCCCCAGAACTTCATCCTAGGAATAAAGTTGCGTGGCTTAGGAGATCTGTAAGATTTCTTGGACCTTCTGTAATTAAATACTGCGCCTCTGGCTTGCTTCCTCTGGATTTTAACAGCTTGAGTCACATATTAAAGGTGGAACAGGAAGATTATTTGCGGCCATATGGGTCAGCACGTTGATCTTTCTCAGTACAGCTCCTTCATTTCAGTACAGCATTCATTTGGCAGGCGCAAAGCCCTATCACTCATGTTTCATATGTACCTGGCTGTCTTTCAGGTCAGGCCCAAACTCTATGGCGTCTTACTGTGGCGCCATCTCCCTTTTAGGAGCATCCATTTCAGGATCTGCGGCGGTCCCTTTAAGGCCCTGGAAAGGGCCGGCTGTCGGTTGGGCGGAGAGGCCACGCCCCGTCACGTGTCCTCTGTGCCATTGGGCGGAGCCAGAGCCTCTAGGTTGCCGTCACTTCCGGCTCTCTGTCAGTCCGGAGCGAGCGAGCTGGTGGTTGCTGGACGGCCGGAGCGGAGCGTGAGTGCGCGGGACCCCGGGCCCATTCCTCGAGGCCGCGGCCAGGCGGACTCCAGCTCCCCCGCCGCGCTGCCGCGGCCCCCTCGCTCCCCTTGCCCGCCACGGCTGCGACACATGGCAGCCCCGACGGGGCCCGGCTCTTGCCCGTTCCCCTCGCTGGGGGCCTCATGTGGCGGCCGCGCCGGGAGCCGACCCGCGGCGATGGGCGGGCGGGCGGGCGGGGAGCCGCGAGTGGTGGCCGCGCGCGCCCCTAGGACAATGTGGCGGGGCTCCGGGCGGAGGCGCGCGCGGTCTGCCATGAGGCCGCTCTCGCCGACCCCCACCCGGACCCCCACGGCTCCGGAAGGCCTCGGGGACGGTGGCCCCGCGGGGTTGAGGGGCGGGGGGCCCCTCCTCGGCGAACATGGCCGGGCTCCGGGGCGAGGATAAAATGGCGCTGGCGTAAGGCCCTCCTCACCCGCACGCTCTCGGCGCCCCACGCCCCCTTCCTCAGACCGGTTGGAGCTCCAGCCCCTCGCCGGCGGGGCCTGGAGGAGCTTCCGGGCCGCGACCCCCACGCGCCCGGCGCCTTCCCACCCTCAAGTGCCCTGCACTCCGCGATGTTGTCTCCTCCCCCACGCAAGTCTCCCAATGATCGTATAAACTCCACAGACACCTCTTTAGTTACCATTTGCTCGAATTAGGAAGTCGTCCCCCTCCCCAAGAAACCAACCCAGTAAAGAAAGCCTCATTAAAGGTAAAAGTCAAATGTAAGGAAAGGATTGGCTTTAAAAGTTGCCATTGCTTTATTTTCCTAGTGGGTAGATTTAGGTTAGATAATGACGTGGTTCTTTGAAATAATTTTAGGTCCCTAGCTTTTCATAATGGAAGATAGACAAGGCTGGCCGTTTACACATGAAAAATTGTTTATGTTCCCGTTCATTCTCTTTTCCAAACAGGTTTTTGGGTAGTTGCATGAACAGCTAGCATGGGAAAGTAAACCAACCTGATTTTGGCGACTAGATTGTGAAATGGAGCAGTAAGAGGAATTTCGAACAGACTGGTTATGATCCCTACTGTCCCCTGCTGTGTTTACTCTTAATGGATTGACCAGTTGCTGGCTTGATTTTAATAAATGATCAGGATTTGGATAGCCCACTCTGGCCTTGATCTTCTGTTTTGAAACACTGAGTGCCAGTTTGGTCTACTGGGTTATATATTTTTTGATGTGGGAGGGGGAATCTGAACTTTTTCTTTACAATTTGGAGTGTGGTGTTTATTAGGCCCTTTAAGTCATACAGAAATTAATAGTTTTGAGATGGAAAGAGAAAGACATTTTGGGAATTAGCTTTTTGCCACCTGGTGTAAGAATCTTGAAAAGGAGTTAGGACATGCCTCAGGATTCCTTGAAATTTGGGTTAGACTTAAGATAGTCTGCCCTTTGTTTTATGCTTGGGCACTGAGTAAACGAGCACTGGGCTGTGTGCCCCTCTGGTGAGTTTTGCTCTGCAAACAAAGCCCTCAAGTTTTACTTATTTACTAAAATAGAAAAACCAGTACAAAATGCTGTGAACTCTGTATAACATTGTGAGCTCTGATTGGAACCGGCTATTTTGATAGTGTGGACACAAAGTGAAAGTTAGTCTCTACAAATCAGGTAAAATGCTTAATAATGGCAAAATTAATTAGGTCTCACACTTCCATAGACAAGCTGTTGGTTCTGTGTTGGAGCTGGCATCTGAGTAATTCTGCCTTAGGTCTGATCCTAGTGCAAGTGGAACTACTTAGTACTTGTCTTTTGACTTTAGAGTAATTGTTCTCAGCTGCTTTCTTGCAATCTACCCATAAACTTTATAACCCCTCTAAAATCAGTTCTTTGAGAAAGAGGTGAAGGAATGTGCACATTGCTTTTACTTCTTTGTCCTAAGTGAGTTCAGAGTATTTGGCTGGGCTTGT
This sequence comes from Mesocricetus auratus, assembly GCF_017639785.1. Lineage (NCBI taxonomy): Eukaryota > Metazoa > Chordata > Mammalia > Rodentia > Cricetidae > Mesocricetus > Mesocricetus auratus. The sequence goes on along the minus strand of NW_024429198.1, from coordinate 7,850,643 downwards.
TATTTGCAATTTAGACATGTGTCCAGTGTAATGACTCCAGTACCACAAAATGGCAGAATGAGCTATGGAACTTCTTTTTTTTTTTTTTTTTTTTTTTGGACTGGGAGAGAGCTAAGATGAAGGTAATAAAGCACATTGTAAATTGTTCATGTAATGTATTTTTCTTTCAGAATGCCTAAATCAAAGGAACTTGTTTCTTCAAGCTCTTCAGGCAGTGATTCTGACAGTGAAGTTGAGAAAAAGGTAAGCTTTACTGTACCAAATTTGTAGTGCATGAATTCCTCTATAATGCTGGCATCCAGTTTTGAAGTGAAAGGCAGTCTTTTTAGGTAGGTTTTACTATGTATCCTTGACTACCTCCAACCACCTCAGATTCCCCTGAGGGCTGGGATTGTGCTCCAATGCTAGGTTCAGAATAGAAGAGAGAGAATTATAAGGGTAGATAGATGGCAAATGGACTGCCTGAGTGGAGTATGAGCTTCTAAACTTATCCATAAGAGGTTGTCTTTGTGTTGTACTTGGTTCAGCCTGGGGTCCTAGTGCATCCCAGGCAAGTGCTCACACCTGAGCTATGCCACTAGCCCTCTTTTTACTTTTGATTTTTGACAGGGTGTCACCAAGTTGTCCGGGCTGACCTTATACTCTTAACCAGATGCTTTAGCCTCATGAGTAGCTGTGAGTATAGGCCCTGTTCAGACTAAACAGGTCCTCTATTAAGCATCTCTGGTAACCTAAAGTCATAGAAATGCTTCCTTAGACTCTAGAACAGTATAGTCTAACTAGGCCCAAGATGCTGCTTCCAATTATTTAGAAATCTCTGTGCTTAGTCTAGGCTGCTAAGGTGCCTCAGTGGTAAAGGCCCTTGCCACCAAACCTGACAACCTGAGTTTGTTCCTGTTCTTCCGCATGGTAGAAGAAGAGAACCAACTATACCAGATTTGCCCTCTGACCTCATTCATGCGCCACATAGAAGCGTCACAAGTACTACACACACAAAATAATAGTAATATGAAATTTCCCCAAATCTGCCTGATCTGTAGGTAATAAGTCACTATTGGGCTGCACAACTGAAGTTTTGAATGAAAACACTAATTTTGATGGCTTTCTCAGTCATTGCTGGCCTCCTCCATTACTGAATTTTAGTTTTGGTACATTGTAAGTTTGAAAGTTATTTGCTTTTAGTAAATAAAGTCATCCAGCAAACCAAACACAAAATTATCCATTTTGCTAGAATAAGCTTTTTCTGTGTTAGGTGACAACTGTTTTGTCAACCTCATTCCACTTAATTGGTCACATCAGTGAAGTGTAACGGAGCAACCCATCTTGTGGTCAAGACTTCCTTCCACACAGCTGTCTCTTGATAGAAATTTATATCCTAGAAATTGAACAAATTGCATTTACCCTTATTTGTTTACTTGTTTTGTGGAAAATAAGTAGTTAGTAGACGTGTGGTTTGCAGCTGTTTACAAGCAGCAGGCAGGGCTGATGATGTAGTTCAGTTGGTAGAGTGCTGACTCGGTACTCAGGAAGCCCTAGGTTTGATCCCCAGTACAGCAGAGGTGGAAGCAGGAGATCAAGCTCAAGGTCACCTGGGGTGCTGGGGGTTCCTGGGAGCCTTGTTTTATGGGTTTTTTTTAAAGCAACAACCCCCCCCCCCTTTTCCTTTCTTTCCTTCTTTTTTTGTTTTTTGTTTTTTCAAGACAGCATTTCTCTGTGTAGCTTTTTGGAGCCTGCCCTGGCACTCTCTACATTTAGGCTTGTCTCAAACTCACAGCTCCATCTGCCTCTGCACACCCCAGCCCCCCCAAAAAAGTACTGGGATTAAAGGCATGGGCCCTCGTTGCCTGACCTCTTTTTCTTTTCTTTTCTTTCTTTCTTTCTTTTTTTTTCTTTCTTTGTACTAACAAAAGGGAACTCTTTAGGGAAATTTGGGGAAGTTGGAGCTATGTAAAGATAGAATATAGTATCATTTAAAAGTTAAAATGAGGCTTTTAAAATTTTTTTAAATTTGTATCAGTCTAACATCTAGGTATGTCTATGTAACTAATTTATATTGAAGCTATTTGCTGAGCACGCACTAGTCCACAGAATTGCCTTCTGCTTGCTGAGCTGGTTTTTGTGGTTTCTCATAGGTACTGTTAATCCTGTAAGCATTTACATTAAATGCATCCATGTTTTCCATTTCATAGCTTACTTACGTGTATCCTTAGCCTATCAGATTTAATACAGTAAACTTAGTAGCATTAAAATAGTAGTCTGTACATGTCCACTAAGAAGGAACATGTCTGCCCTCTACTGTTGGGGCTGGAACTAATGTGGTATGTGTGTGTGTGTGTTTTTTTTTTTTTTTTAAGTGTTAGCTCATTTTAAGAATGAGGATATATAAAATGTTTTTATACTAGTGCTGCTTCTAAAATATTTTAAGGTTGAGTGCTAGTCTTAACATATTACTGTTTATCTTCAGTATTCTTTTTGCAGAAGTTTTTGAGTTGCTGATTTTCAGTGCCTGTTATAAAATAATTTCCCTTTTGTACGTGTTGTGTCGTTTCCCCCCCCCCCCCCAAAAAAAAACATGGTCTCCTTACTTACGTAGTCCTGGTGGCCTGGAGCTTGCTATGTAGACTAGACTGGAAGTATATGTCCTTGAAAACAGTTCAAATTCCTTTTGGAATAGACAAGGAGTTTATAAATATTCATATCTTAGTCATAGACATGTTTTTGTTTTTTGAGACAGTCACTGTGTATAGCCTAGGCTGTCTTTGACCTTCAGTTTTCCCTCCTCAGTCTTAGTTAGGGTTACAGGGAGGACCTGTACTGCTTTTCTTTTTGTTTGTTTGTTTTTTTAAAGGAAAGCTTTTGGTAGGTTTGTGGTTTCTAAGTATTGTATGGATTGTGGTTCTCAAAAATCACTGTCCTAATATCTGAAGTATCTTTGGGGATTCTGAGAACAGAGTTTAGAAACAATAATTATTAGTTGTAAGTGCAGACTACATTCCTAATTAATTTTTTCATGTACATACTTTTAATGAATGAGGAAATTTTTTGGCTCTTTAACTCTTTAAAGGTAATGAAGTCTTTTGAACTTGACATGTGTATTCTTACCTTTTCTTTCAAGTTAAAAAGGAAAAAGCAAGTTGTTCCAGAAAAACCTGTGAAGAAGCAAAAGCCTGGTGAGACTTCTAGAGCTTTGGCATCTTCTAAGCAGAGTAGCAGCAGCAGAGATGATAACATGTTTCAGGTAAAGTTGGATTGCATTCAGACAAGTGGAAACAGTCTTGCTTGATCTGAAGAACACTAGAAATGTCTTGATCTGATAGCACATTACAGTCTGTGTTGTAATCCTCTTGACTAATGATGTTTATTTATATTTTGAAAAAGATTATATATTTATTTATTTGTATTTGAGTGCTCTGTTGACTTTTTGCCAGAAGAGGGCATCAGATCCCACTATAGATGATTGTGAGCCACCATGTGGTTGCTGGGAATTGCACTCTGGACCTTCTGGAAGTGCAGCCAGTGTTCTTAATCACTGAGCCATCTCTGCAGTCCCAGACTAATGATGTTTCTTAATGAGTAGAAAGTGAAGGTAAATAGTTCAATTCTGGGCTATTGGTAAAATCTAGAAGTCTTCAGTTTTGCTATATTTAAACAATGCAAATCTAAATGTTACACAAATCCAAAAGAAGATTTAGAGTTGTGCATGTGGGAAGCATGTTTGACTAGGTAGGTTTGAGTAATTGGCTGGAGAGTATAAATAAGTCTGATAGTATTTGAGAGAAATGGCCTAACTTAGGCATCATAAGAAACAGAAGGCTGGAGATACAGCTTAAATCTAAAGTGCTTGAGTAGCATGCTTGAGTATGAACATACATAAAGCAGCAAAAAGAAAAGGAGAGTGGGTTGGGAGATTTGAAAACAACAGGAAGAGGCCTAGGTTAGCATCTTGAGTTTTATGTGTTTTTGGCAACTCAGCATTTCCTTCAGTGTTTAAGAATGACTTGTAAGATGAAGCATTGTGAACAAATGAAGCTGTGAAATTGCTGAGGTAATTATAGGCTTTAATTTGTATTGCTAAGGAAGAGATAATGATGATTACAAAGACGGTAAGGAAGAGTGGACCAGAGGATAGAACCCATGAATGAAGAGTTAGATCACTTGAGGGTCTCCTGTAGCATATAGAAGTCTTGGCTGGGAATTACTCTTGTTGGATTCTGCATATGCTTGACTAAATAACCATCCACCAAAGAAAGCATAAAGAGAGGAGTAGATGGCTGTGAGTAGTTTTCAAATGGTTGATGAGCGAAGAAAGAGGATGTAAGTTGAGATAAAATGGTAAAAGAAAACAAAGTAGTAGAAGCAAAAAATAGGCAAAATGTAGGATTACTTTTACAGGTTTAAATCCTCTGACTTCTGTGTAATTTAGGGGCAAGGTATGTTAATTTGATAGTGAATGTAGGTGAAGGTATGTAATGAGGGATTAAAAGAAATGCTATTATTGTTTTGAATGGATAATAAATTGGATGCTTATTGTGTTCTGTATTTCATTCAGGTTTTGCCAGGTTCTGGTAAGCCACATGGAATGTGGTCTGTAACTTCATGGAATCTAAGGGGACCACAATTACACACACATGCATAGTACAAATTACAATAAAGCCTGAGAAGTAGTGGGCAGATTACTTGAGAGAGTGTGAGAAGCTCATTAGAAGAAGTGGCATCTGAATCTTAATAGTGATGGTCAAGCCAGCTATGTAAAGTGTGTGGACAGAGGAAGCATTTTCAAGAGCAGGAAATTTAATTAGGATCTTAGAGTGGGAAAGAGCTTGGGTTGTGTATGAATTAGAGAGCCTTTGTGGTGGAAGTCTGGAAAGTTTAACTGAATATGAGGAGTATTTGGTGAAGAGAAGGAAGGGCAGATCATAAGTTTTTCTTGAGTGGGGGTTGGGGGAGTGTTGGGAATTGTAGCACATTTGAAACTATTATACATCATCAAACATGGCCTGGAACTCACTATAAAGAATAGGCTGGACTTGAGTTTTTAGCAATCCTCTGCCTCCTCAAGTGCTGAGATTATAGACTTAGCTACCATATCCAGTTCATTTCTAACCTTCTAATTTGGTTTGGTCTTTTACACAGGATCTCATATTTAGGGTGGGGGAGAACTTGTTATTGTAGCTGAGTAAGGCTTTAAACTTGTGGTCATCCTGCTTCTCAACCTCCCACTATTGGGATCACAAGTGTGTGATACCACAGTTGGCTAGTCTCTAGATTTTTAGCTTTCCTTTTCTACTCTCTAAATTTTTTAAAGAAACCAGGACCACATTTCAAAGATTTGGTTTTGTTATATGGGGGGGGGGGTAATGAGTTTATTTTTAGGGGATGATTTTTTTTCCCTTTTTTTTTTTTTTTTTTGGTTTTTTGAGACAGGGTTTCTCTATTGTTTTGGAGGCTGTCCTGGAACTCGCTCTGTAGACCATGCTGGCCTCGAACTCACAGAGATCCACCTGCCTCTGCCTCCCGAGTGCTGGGATTAAAGGCGTGTGCCACCAATGCCCGGGTTGGGGGGTGATTTTCTTACTAAGGAAAAATCGTGTTGGTTAAGATTTATTTATTATGTATATAGTGTTCTGCCTGCATGTATGTCTGCATGCCAGAAGAGGGCGCTGGTTGCTGGGCATTGAACTTTGGACCTCTGGAAGGAGCAGCCAGTGTTCTTAACCTCTTAGCCATCTCTCCATTCCTGAATTGGTTCTTATATTCTCATATGGAAAGGTTCCTGTGAATCTTAGGGCTTAAGGCCATTCAACAGGTGATCTTACTTTCAAATTGGCTTTCAGAGAGTCATAGATTGCATAGTACTAAAGGAGACCTGCATTTTTATTAATAGTAATGGCTTGATCATTGCATTAGTAAGATAAAGGATGGGGTTTCTGAAAGAGAAAACAGTAAGCCCACTTTTTTTGGTTTTTATTTCTTTAAATGACTGTTTGATTTCTATATTCTTCATTTTTATCAAGAACGTACACATGCCCACACAGGCAAGTAATTATTAAAGATTGCTTCCTAACGCTGGGTTGTATAATAAAATGTCACTTCATATGATTTTTTTTTTCGAGACAGGGTTTTCTCTGTGACTTTGGAGGCTGTCCTGGAACTCGCTCTGTAGACCAGGCTGGTCTTGAACTCACAAAGATCTTGCTTCTGCCTCCCAAGTGCTGGGATTAAAGGCATGCACCACCACCACCTAGCTTATACGATTATTTTGTAATTTGTTTTTCCATTATCTTGGGGTGGACATTGCTTTTTTTTTTTTTTTTTTTTTTTTGAGTTTTGGGCTACTACGAATAAAGGTTTGGTGAATATTCTTAGTACAAGTCTCCTCCTATAATGGAGTTTTGCTTTGTTGTACATCTGTTGTGAATTGTGTAATTAAGGACGTGGATGTACAAATATCTTTTGGGAGACCCTACTGCCAGTTTTTCTGGATGTATGGTTATGTGCTTCCTCAAGTTTCAGTCTGATAGAGCACATGTACAGTGAGGGTACTATAGGATTGGTACCATAGTGCATAAGCGGTCTCACTAAGTACATATTGATGTTCACACATGAGCCTCTTCTGAGTATGCATTCCTCAGAATATATCCAGTCTGTAAATAGTACACGAGAGCTATATACCCTAAAGTGGGATTATTGGAACATGTCATATTCTATTTTTGTCAAAGGACACCCATTCTATTTACTTTAGCAATTGTGTTATTAGTAATATTCATAAATTTAAAAGTGTCGCTGAAGGGAGAGAGATAGGCAGTAAGTAGTGCTTGTTGTGCAAACATGAGGATCTGAGTTTGAATCCCCAGCACCCTCATTAGGTAGTTGAATTTGGTTGCAGATTACCTATACTCCCAGCACTGAGGGGCTGAGACAAATCCTCTGTGGCCAGCCAACTAGCCTTTACAGTGAGCTTCTAGTTTAGTGAGAGACCCTCTCAAGGCAAGGCAAAGAGTGAGTAATGACACCTGAAGTCATTTTCTGGACGTCATGTGGACTCGTGCTTGTTATCCTCCCATGTCTTTTGTTTTTTGAGACAGGGTTTCTCTGTGTAGCTTTGTAGACCAGGCTGGCCTCGAACTCAAGTAGATCTGCCTGCCTCTGCCTCTGCCTACTGAGCGTTGGGATTAAAGGTGTGTGCCACTACCGCCTGGCTTCCTTATGTCTTTTTTTTTTTAAGCATTGATTTTCCCTTGGTTATAGTTCAGTACTTATTTTTAGGATTATTAGTCTGCAACAAGTTGCAAACAGCTCTCTTTATGAGTTTCTTTTCCCCCTTTGCTAGATTGGGAAGATGAGATATGTTAGTGTTCGGGACTTTAAAGGAAAAATTCTAATTGATATTAGAGAATATTGGATGGACTCAGAAGGTGAAATGAAACCAGGGAGAAAAGGTAAGGCTCCTTTTTTTTCCAATTTGATGTTAATGTTGACTGCATACCTTCCTTAAATGATTGCAGGGTGTGTACAGGTCAAGAATTGGCCTTACTTAGTTGATTCTCTTACAATCAACTTTTTTTTTTTTTTTTTTTTTTGATTTTACAAGACAGGGTTTCTCTGTATTGTTTTGGAGGCTGTCGGTCCAGCCCGGCCTCGAACTCACAGAGATCCGCCTGCGTCTGCCTCCCGAGTGCTGGGATTAAAGGCATGTGCCACCACTGCACGGCCTACAATCAACTTTTAATGAAACCTAGGAAAACAACATCCTAATGTCAAATTGATTGCTACCTTATTTTAACTTTCTTTTTGATTTTTACATCAGATTAGTTATTACTGGGGAAATTGTAAAATGAGAAACAGAAAAATTCTGGATTTAGTGTTTCATTTGGATTTAGCTCCAACAGGTGTTCTTTAGGACAGAATCCTTCAAGTGGGTCTCTGTCCCCTTACTGTTGGTGCTTTATCCAGTCCCAAGCCTCTTAGCATGTAGAAACATTTTGTTCTGTCACCAAGTAGCTAGAAAAAGAAAACTTGTATCATACAGAAGTAAAAGGATACCAATTGGGAAGAGGCACAGTAGGAAAGGGGTACTAAAGAGGGGAGTGGAAGGTGAACATAACCAAAATACACTAGAAATGTGTACAAAAAGGTCATGGTGAAATTGTTTTTGCATATGATTATGCTAATAAAAGATTAACCACTGCACAACCTAAATTTGTGTAGTTATATACTCTAGGTTGATCTTGGGCCAGTAAGGTAAAGGCACTCACTGCCAAGCCTGATGATCCCTAGGGCCCAAGAGGTGGAAGGAGAGAATGGATACTATCTACACCGTTGTAAGCTCTGTGGCTCAGGTGGGTGCACATATCTATACATGTGCACATCCATTAATTAAATGACAGATTTTTAATAAAAGGAAAATAATGTTTCCTTCTCTAATACTATTGTGCCTGTTGTTAAAGGTGGCACTTATTTCACACAATTTTGGAGCTTGTCTTAAAAGCTTCCTTTTTATGTTTGCTGTTTAGTTCTTGTCTGAGTTTTCATTCAGGATTTTCGAGGGTAGCTAATGCCAGATTTTGTTCTTGCAAACATTTACTGAAGGAATTCAGTTAGCCTCAAAGCCTTTTCTTCATGCTGCTTTTTATTGTATTCTCCTTTGCAGTTTCATGGTCCCTCAGCAGTTTTCTGAAAAATATGTGTTTGATGTTATATGCTAATAAGCTAAAGTTTCCCATATTACCCAATTTAATATAATCACCCTTTGATGTGTCTCAATTACTGATTAAGAAACAGCCTAGAAAATGCAGCTAGTGAAGGTGAGCCAGGACTTTGCTCCTGATAGCATGAATCCAGAGTGTGCTCATGCCTCTATCTGAATTGTGCATTCTGCCATGCTTCTTATGAGCCACTCTCTAGGGAGTTATCTAAAGTAGAATGCATGCTTATGGAAGAACTCAGCACAGAGCTGTACATCTTGAATTTTGGTGGAAATAATGTAATAAATGTTGGAAGTGACAGGATGTAATACTGGCAGTGTCTTATGCCAAATGTAGGTCCTGACTGTTAACCTGCATGTATATATGTGAAAAGTCTTCAAATTATCATTAGTTCACAGTGCATTATGCAGATGCACTGTTGGAAGTTAAACTGGATGCAGACTTGAACCTGGGATTAACAAATTTAAATTTTAATATCTCAATATAGATCTCTCACAAGACCTCAATATTCTAGTATTGGGCTATTCAAAATGGCAGTTTTGGGGCTGGTGAAGTAGCTTAGTAATTGAGGGTGTATGTGGCATGTGTCAGGTCTGGATTCTGTCCTCAACACTAGAAAGTCCACATGAGTAAAATGGTACTTTTGATAAAATACTTGGGAATATTAAAATTCCCAAGGCAGCTTGATTTTCACTTGTATTTCTTAACCTTTATGTTTAGGTATTTCTTTAAACATGGAGCAGTGGAGCCAGCTGAAGGAACAGATCTCTGACATAGATGATGCAGTAAGGAAGCTGTAAAATCTGAGCCATATCAAACCTGTACTGTTGTAGTTGTTTTAATCTGTCTTTTTACATTGGCTTTTGTTTTCTAAATGTTGTTTTCCAAGCTGTTGTATATCTGGATTGCAGAACAATTTGTGAGGTGAATACTTTTTTTTGTAATGTGCATTATTAAAATGTTCTGAGTGAAGCTAAATGTCAACTTTATTAAAGAGGATTGCTTTGTGTCCCTTACCTAGTGTAAAATAAAGTCATTACAATCTTAAATGTTGTAGCTTTTTTTGATCAAAAGACTAGTTTACTGTTTAAGGCCAAAAGAACAACCATTATAGGCATATAATTGACTATGTTTAGAAGGATTTGTATTGCATTGAGCTTCTTAGAGGATTGCTTTATGAAATGCTTCCTCAAATCTCTTCCTTTCTAAGCAAATTTGTTGAATTTTCCTCTCCAGCAATGCTTTACTGTTTTCTTCAGTTTCACTTGAGTTCATGTTCCATTTTTACATCACCCTTTACTTGGATATATTATGATGGTTTGGAAAGTCAAACTGTCACTGTTATTGCCTCTTAAATCTACTGTGTTAAATATTAGCAGATAGTTGTTTGGTAACATGGCTTGTATGAGAGCTCTAAGCAAGTGTATGTCATTACTCATAGCACTGTGTAGGTGTTATTTAGTCTACAGAACATAGTGATTTTGATGTCTGATGAGCTTTCACTTAGTAAACATTCACACTGGGATGATGTCTATAAAGTCAGATATTAAACTAGATTAGACATTAGTTAAAAATTGTGAAACTTACTGGCTTACTATTACATTCTAATAATGAGTGGATTATATGTAGACATGTCACTGACCTTTATTGTCATTGTAGTTTATGTGGACAGTTGTTAAGACTTGGCTGTTTTAATCTGGACAAGAGACTTCTTAGACTTCATGCTAAGTTTGATAGACACTGTTTGTTAGTTTTCATTTTAACCACAATGATAGACAGGCACAGATTTCAGGGCTGTTGCCCCAGTGAATAGGGCAGTGTTCCTTAGGGAAAGAGTGCCTACAAAGAAACTCACCACACTGAAGGGACCTGGCTTGTGATGAGAACGGAATTTTCTTGAAACTAAATGGTGTTTACATGATATTTTGGTGACAACAATATGACAGTGGTAGGTAGAATACTAAGTAACAAGGATGCTTTAAAGACATTTAAATACTAACTGCTATTAAGGGGGCTGCCATGTCAGAATTGCATTATTGTATAACCACGTTTGGTTCCATTGTCTAAACATTTTATAGAATTGTCAAGGATTTAATTTAAAAATCCATCTGCCAGGCCTCATTAACCTGCCCTCCCACAGATATTCTTTAGGTTACTTTCATGGATTGCAAATTGATAAAGAAATCTCACTTATTTTGCCTTGATAGGTACCAAAGTGTTCAAGAAATTATTATATACCTTATTCTTGAGGGATACTCTCCTTATTTGGGACATAACATGTGTTGTATTTCATTAACATAATTCGTTTTGTAAAGTGTTATTTTGCCATTTAGAGAAAGGGCAGTTAGAACATAAAACTTCAGTTTTAGTAGATGAAGAGGGAATAATAGTTAAAATTGAATTCAGCGGTGTGTATGCGTTTCAACCATCTCCTTTGGAGAGATGTTGCTGTCATCTGTTACCTAGGCATTACTAGCTGCTTAGCATAATAAAATCTATACGTGGAAAGCTTTCTTTGGCATAATTTGTTAGGGTGATAACTAAATTCACTCACTAATATCACAGACTAGGTAGTATACCAAAGTTATTAAACTTTTTCTTTATGCCTGTAGAAAAGGAGAATTAGGTTAAAAGAGTAAACTAACTCAGTCTGAACAGGAACAGTCCATCAACACTCTTATCTCCTCAGCAAGTGTCTTAGTTCCTTTTTTGTTGCTATGACAAAGGTCCCTGACAATGTAGTACAAGGGAGAAAGGGATGATTCCTACTCACTGTTCAGGCTACAGTCCATTTTTGCAACCAGTCACAATGGCAGAAACTTCAAACATCTAGACATCTTGCATCCTAGTCAGGAAGCTGAGAGCCGGGAATGCATGCTCAGTCAGTTCCCTCTCTTCATTTAGTCTTTGACTTAGCCATGAACTGGTGCCATCCACAGTGGGCAGGTCTTTCCATCTCAAAGGAATCAAGATAATGCTCTAGATATACCTAGAGGCCCAACTTCCATATAATTCTAGATTCTGTTAAGTTGGCAATTAATACTAGCCATCACGATAAGATTTCTCCAGGAAGGAGGCTTGATATTTTCAGGCGTAAGTAACTCATTTACTTTGCTGAAATAGTATCTGTTGCAGGTTTTACCCTTTAATATGATCAGTAGCAAGGCTTCCATGGGTTTTCCTCTTTGTTTTTAGAGTAAAAGCAGCCTTCGACCAATTTTCTAGTGCCCATGGCATTTCATTTAAACAAATCACTTATAAAAACTATATTTTGTTTTGTTTTGCTTCACAAATGCTAAAAACTTGGGAAGTATACTACCTCATTACCTAGTCAAGATTCTGTGATAACCAATCTATTCTGCATAGTATCTTAGAGATGGCAACTTAGAGAAAATCGTGGAGGAAAATGCATCCTGGCCTGGCTAGAGGGAAGAGAAGGGACTGAAAGTTTATGTAAGTTGTTCCTGACAGAAATGTTAGCACAGTGCTTGCCATAAAGGCTTGAAAATCTTAAGAACTATTGAATTATATTTAGGTATCTCTTCTGGAATTCTTTGTGGTTCACTTTTTATGGAAATTAAGGTAGTGAAACACTAAAAATTTTTAAGAAAGGCATTTTTCCAGATAAACTGTAGTGTAAAACATGCATATAGTGAGAAGTATGTAATTCTATAATTGTGAATGTCTGTATGCTTTGTTTGATACATCCTCCATGGAGGTGTCAATGAACCTAATATTCCCTGTGAATATTTTAAATGTTGAAATAAAAACAAGAAATATACCCTTTGTGTTATCCCGTTTTCACACACCTGAAGACAGATGGGTAATTTTATCTGGTGAATGGGTTTTAGTAGCAAATAACCTTTCTCTGAATGGTCTAGAATCTGTGTTCTCAGAATATTAAATATGAAGGTCTCTGGGACTTGGTGTAGGCCTATTTTTTCTACCCACTTGAAAAAAAATACAAATGCCCAGGTATACAGAGAGCATCAAGTTGTTCCTCTGCAAATGCTTTGTTTGTAGTCCAATGCCTTGGGTTATGTCTCATAGTCACTGTTCTATTGCTGCTTGCTGCAAAGGAACATCATGACCAAGGAAACTTTTATATAAGAAGGCATTTAAGCCGGGTGTTGGTGGCGCACGCCTTTAATCCCAGCACTCGGGAGGCAGAGGCAGGCAGATCTCTGTGAGTTTGAGGCCAGCCTGGTCTACAGAGCGAGTTCCAGGACAGCCTCCAAAACAATAAAGAGAAACCCTGTCTCAGGGGAAAAATGGCATTTAAATGAGGCTTGCTTACAATTGCAGAAGTTTAGTCCATCATCTGTGTGGCAGGGAACATGGTGGCACACAGCCAGACATAGTGCTGGAAAAGTAACGGAGTGTTCTGCTTCCAGATCTGCCAACAGCAGAAGAAAAGATTGAAATCCTCAACAGTGCCATACCTAACCCTTCTCAAGTAGTGCCACTGACTGATGACCAGGTGTTCAAATATGATCCTGTGGGAGTCATTCTCATTCAAACCACCACAGTGTACTTGTATTTTCATTGATAAAATCTCTTATCCTTTTTAAGTTGTATTTTGCAGTTATATACAGAGCTCATTTGCATTTCTGTTTAAGGACTTGCATAGGAATAGACTCATGGAGAACAACCTTAGGGCTTAGTAAACATGGACTTAAATGTCTAGTCAGAAGGAAAAATAAGTAGTACTTGAAATTTCTGTAGTATAGGTCAAAGAACTTAATAGGATAAAAGGATTTTACAAACATGGATTACATTAGGTTATGTGCTACGTAACAGTCTATTGATGTCCATTTGGGTAAATACCTTACCACACAGGTCTTTACCTACTCCTCTTGCTTTACATATGTTCCCCAGAGTTCATACTCTCATCAGTTACTCTTCCATTCATTTTAGTCTTGGATTAATAATGACCTGACCCTGCTTGTGGCTCCTTAGAGTTGTTTGCAGGTTAGGGTTCAGGTTATTTCCTCTAACAGTTAAAGAATTAAGAGGCACAAAACAAGTCTGATTCAAGAACAAAGTTTTATTGGCAAGTAGTGTAGACTTGAGGTTGGGAAGAGCTGAAAAACCACTGACTATAAGGGCTCGGTTTTTATTGGTTGAAAGTACCTACTCCTGGTGACTCCTTTCCCCTCCTCCATTGGCCCTGTGGTGTTCATGTGCCCTTTCTGGCATGGAACTGGGTTCCACATTGCTGACGGTCCTCCAATTTTGTACATGAGCATGGAAACAGCTGCAAAAGGATCCTATTTCTCAGGGCACAGGTACAAAGACTCATTAGTTGGGGTCCCCAATCTCCCTTTATAGTATACTGGGGAGGGAGACATTTACTGCAGGTGAAGGGAAATGACCTATTTTCCTTATTTATTGACTTGCCCTATCTTCAGGGCCCCTATCTTCAGGGCCCCTGTCTTCAGGTGATTTCTTTCCTGGATAACTTATAATTAGGTGATGATATACAGCACTTCCTTTTTGATTCTGACAAAAATGCACTTAACTCTGATTTTCAATAAAGTGGATACAATAACCTTTCTTGTTTCAGAAAAAGTGGACCAAGCGCTTCTGCCATCAAAACCTAGAATGCATCTGAAATTGTGTGTAGTGGCTTTAGTGTGTCCTGGAAGTGTCTTAGGGTTTCTTTTGCTGTAAAGAGATACCATGACCACATCAACTCTTTATTTTTTTTATTCTTTTTACACATGGTTTCTCTGTGTAACAACAGTCCTGGCTGTCCTCGAACTCACTGAGATCCACCTGCCTCTGCCTCCCAAGAGCTGGAATTAAAGGTGTGCGCCTCCATCACCCATCTTCCCCTCAATTACAAACCCATAATTAGTATAGCTCTGCCCTCATCGGAGAAATTTCTTTATACTGTGGATATTAGTAAATGCAGAAACTCAACTGATCGATACAGAGAGTGTGGAGTGCTTAGCCATAAATGACTGGGAGCATGGTGACATGCAGGCAGATGTGCTGGAGCTGAGAGTGCTACATCTTGCAGGCAACAGGAAGTTGAACACTGAAGGAAACTTGAACGGGCCCTCAAAGCCCACCCCCACAATGACAAACTTCCTCCCAAAAGACCATACCTCATAATAGTGCCACTCCCTTTGGGGGCCATTTTCTTTCAGACCACCACAGCTAGGAGATTACAGGTTTAATTATACTGTTGAAGTTGGATTCAGCTTTTTGGCCAGGTTTTGTTTTTGCTTTCTGTTGCTGTGTTTAAATACCCTGATACAAACAACTTAAGGGAGAAAGGCTTCTATTCTTTGGGCTTAGAGTTTGAGTCCATCACGGTGGGGAAGGAAAGGCATGGCACCAGGGAGGGAAGGGGTGTGGGCAGGAGTGGCTGCCTGGTTGATGACGTTGCATCCAAGGCCAAGAAGCAGGGCAAGAGCAGCAAGTGGGGCTAAATAATGGGAAGGGGGGTTTGTGCGGAGGGGGGGTGTGGGGCAGAAGAGGGAGTTGGGGGAGGCATAACTAAGGATGTTTCAGAAAATCATTTGCAAATATTGCTTCCTAAATATTCAAACACATGAGTTTTATTGGAGCTACACTACACATGTTGACAAAAGGTTCAGTGACAAGTATGGGATGCCTCCCCTTGAGTCAGAGGTGTCCCAGAGATGTTCCCTGCCCCCTACCCCAAAAGATATCCCCTGTTGTTTTTGGTTGCTTATCAGAACTTGATGGTAAGGCTACATTGCTGAAGACATTACATGCTTTAGTAGCTAGATGGGGGGAAATCAAGTTTGTATTAACCAGAAAGTCTTTTCCCTGCTAGCCAGCTTCATAGTACCAGAAAGAGCAGTGTTTCTGGGGGAAAAAGGTCAACAGTTCTACTCAACTGTGAACTCTGGGAGCTACAATAGTGACTAGTGTGCCAAGATAATGGCCATGGGTACAGTAGTGACACATGTTACAGTGGTAATCACTTGCTTCCTGATTGGAGTTAAGGCCCAGTCCACAGGTGGAAACATACCTGGTTCTGTAAATCTGGCCAAGCACTAATGACTAGGAAGTTCATAGCCCCAGAAGTGGATGTGATTTTGCAAAAGGGTCATATTATCAAATTGCCCTCTAAATTTGCTTTTCCAAACCCATAATTAGTATAGCTCTGCCCTCATCGGAGAAATTTCTTTATACTGTGGATATTAGTAAATGCAGAAACTCAACTGATCGATACAGAGAGTGTGGAGTGCTTAGCCATAAATGGAACATCAATATAACAACTTCCTTCCCCCAAGGCTCAGGGATCATCTTGGAAGAGGAGGCAGAAAGACTGTAAGAGCTAGAGGTTAGGGAAGACCATTGTGAAACCATCTTGTGGTCTGGATGGGACCATCACACTCAGGAACTCAGCAGCTGTGGTTGCCTGCAGTAGATTGAGCCTGTCAGCATCCCAGCACAGAATGAGAAGGGCCTCATCAGCTTTCATCCAGTAGCCGGGGAGTAGTTCTTGGTTTCTGGGAGAGGGAAAGGCAGGTTTCTTTGAGGGTGTAACCTCTGCTAAGTCAACCGTGCACCCATGGGTGGCTTGACATCCATAAATAATCAGGTCAGCACAAACTGGACTAGGCGGGCTACAAAATACATGAAAACAGGAAGTTAGGAGTAAGGGTAGATCTGGGAGGAGTTAGGGTGATATATTGTATGCAAGTATGAAATAATAAAAACATTAAAAATGAAAAACCTCAAAGCTCTTCCCTAGTGACATAGGCAGGCTCCATAACCTCCCCCAGCTATTATTAAGTGTTTAAACGTAACCTTACGGGAGGCATTTCATATTCAAACCACAACAGCTTTATTTTCCAACACTACACATAGGTAACATGTAATGGTGCAAGAATGGTAAGGTAACAATCAATAGCCCTTGACTCAGACACTCAAATTTTGTCTTATTTTCCACAATGCCTTCTAGCAAAAGCTTCCAATCTACGATCAGGGATCATTCGATTATGGCTTTTGATTTAGCAGTTCTGAAGCTTTCCCCTGACGTTTTCAACTGTCATTTCTGAGATCCCTTGACATGAAGACCACTGGGGCTGGTGACAGGTGGGGTGGTGGAGGTAGCTGAATGAGGAAGAAGGACCATGGTTGGATAAGTAGGCTGTGAAGTTCCGTGTGGGACACAAGAGTGCGGGACCAGGTGGACACCTGGGAAGGTGAGTGCGCATTGCCTTCTTTTTGTCACGGGCTTGAATTGAGGCAGCTCTTGTATGTCTCTCCCCTTTGTGTTTTCCGGGGGTAACTCTGAAGTGCCACCTGAAACATGTTCGTATACCCCGGGGTCTAGCATACCTCCTGGTGTTTAAGTTCAAAGGCTAATCCATTAAAAAACAATTTTGGAAGCCCTAAGGCTTTCTTCAGAGCTCTCAGTAACAAAGGTTTTTGTATCCAGTCATCCGTGACCTCAGTCATGTCTTACCTGTGACTCATTCCTGCTGCTTTGAATATGAGAAATGGCTTCTTGCTCATTCTCTAGCCACTGATTACTAGGCCCAGGAGGCTCTTGGAAACGCTTGGTAGTTTCAGCACATTTGAGCCCTTTACAGCCTTTTTTTGAAGTAGCAGCTACTTTCATCAGAAAAGCACCTTGGGAAGGCTGATGAACATACACACTAAAGCATGTAAAATTGCAGCCAAGACTGGGTAACTAATTTGTTTTTATTGTTATGTATTTATCTTTTGAGATGGGGTCTTATCATGTTACCCTAGCTGACCTGGAATTCACTATGTAGACCAGGTGGAATGAACAAAAATTCCCCCTGCCTGTGGCTCTGGAGTGCTGGGATTAAAAACATGCATCACCATGCCTGGGTCACAGTTTTTTTTTTTCTTTTTTGAACTCTAGCAATAAGTGGAGGTGTGTAGGAAATTGAAATTTAAGAATGCTTAGGACTCCTTTTAAGTATTGAAAAGAAGTTCAGGCAGACTCAGACTTGAGGGTTTTTTTTTTTGTAATTTTAGAATCACTATTTCATTTATATAACCTGTCCCTCCCTGTAAACTGCCCCGTGGAGAGCCTGCTATATATATACATGGGGGTTGAGTCCTTGGTTTTTGAGTATCAGGGTGGAGAAGCATAGATAGTGGCAGATACTGGGAATTTGTTTTCCCATTTATTTTTCATTGTTTTACAAGAAAGGTAGGAACCTAGACATCAGTTTGTATATGAAGAAGTCAGGGTTTCTAGAGAATAACCTACGTGGTCCAAATGGCACAAGTGGCAGGGGTGAGATTGGAACTCCATCTTTGTCCCATTCCGAAGTCCAAGGTCCATACATCCTGTGCAGCAGGCACAGGAGGATGGCAGAATTCTCTGTTCATTGATTTAGCCAAGGGCTTTACTGAAGTAACCCTTTCCCTAGTTTTCAGTGTCAGCAATCATGAGCTAGGATTAGCATCTGACCCAGTGAATCTTGGATTTCTCAACAGCCATCTCCCATTTCCCCAAGCAGCAGAAATAGTAGTTGTCTACACTTCCACCTCTACCTAGCTCAGGGGAACTCTTGCTGATCCTTTAGACCAGCGCTTCTCAACCTCCCTAATGTTTTGACCCTTTCATACAGTTCTCATGCTGTGGAGACCTGCTTCCCCAGCCATAAAATTATTTTTGTTGCTACTTCATAACTGTAATTTTGCTACTGTTATGACTCGTAATGTAAATGTTTTTTTGGAGATAGAAGTTTGCCAAAGGAGGTATGACCCAGAGGTTGAGAACTGCTGCTTTAGACTAAGAAAATTGACTTGTACTTACTAGTCAGGTGCCATCCCTGGCCAGAACTAGCGAAGTGGGAACAGGAGGAACTATGCTCTGAGTATAAGGGCTGTGGTTTCCTTTTATCCTGGTCTCTGCTGGATGCCAGGGGCCCTGTGCATTGTGACTATAAGGAGAAGCTTTACCATTCATGAAGATGAAGCTGGGAAAAAGAAAATATAAAACCTCTGACCTTGCTTTCTCTTTCCACTTTGACACTAAGGATTGTGATTCCATCATTGGGTTTGGATTCAGAGCCTCTTTACAATGAATGTAGGATGCCTCCTGGAGCCCTTTCAGATTCCCCCTGGCCAACTGCCCAGGATGAACATGACCACACACTCCTGCTTGGCAGTCTTTCTCTGGCAGGAAATCAGAAGGGACGTGAATTTAGATGTTTGTTCCTCTGGCTTCTATCTCCCTTCAAGCCTGCCTTTGCTGTCTGAATCTCAAAGAATGGCAACCTCTTCAATTTTTACTTTACTTCCTTTAGCTACTACTCCTTGCCTGTTCTTTTGGACCTAAAATACTCTGTAGGTCTACTTAATCTAGTATTGCTTAATATTCTTCATTGTTTAGATGGTCTCTATTAAGCCCTCTCCATTAGTGAGGTTTCTCTAGCAAAGCAAAAGGATTTTAAAAGAGGAAAAGTGTCCCACATAATTACAGAGGTCAATTTTATTTATTTATTGTCTATCTGTCTGTCTATCTGTCTATCTATCTATCTATCTATCTATCTATCTATCTATCTATCTATCTATCTATCTATCTATCTATGCAGGGTCTTGCTATATAGTCCTGGCTGAAACTTGCTCTGTAGATC
This sequence comes from Mesocricetus auratus, assembly GCF_017639785.1. Lineage (NCBI taxonomy): Eukaryota > Metazoa > Chordata > Mammalia > Rodentia > Cricetidae > Mesocricetus > Mesocricetus auratus. Next base: position 7,831,328 of record NW_024429198.1, on the reverse strand, counting down.
AGGCTGGTCTTGAACTCACAGAGATCTGCCTGCCTCTGCCTACTGAGTACTGGGATTAATGTCCGCCTGATTATTGACCTTGAAAGGTTTAACTACTTAGACTGTCTGCAGGCTGGAGAAGCAGAGAAGTGAGACTAACAAGGTTGTAGGTCTGAGGACCAGGTAAAGCTTTTGGTCTAAGGCTGAAGGGCTAGGGATCTAGAGTTCCCTTGGCAAATGAAAATGCTGTTCGGCCTCAGGAAAGGGGGAGTGCTGTGGAACAATCTTTGTACATTATAACTATGTATTGCTCTCAATGGCTAATAAGGAGCTGACTGGCCTGTAGCTGGGCAGGAAGAGACTGGGCAGGAGAGTCGGACTAGGAGAATGCTGGGAAGAAGGGCAGAGTCTCAGGAGTCACCAGGAGATGCAGAGGAAGCAGGACAAGAACATGTGGTACTGAGATAAGGTACAGAGCCATGTTGTAGAACATAGATAAAATATGGGCTAATTTAAAATGTAAGAGATATCTAGTAGCAAGCCTGAGGTATCATATTTAATATTAAGTCTCTGTGTCGGTTATTTGGGAACTGGCTGCTGGGAAAGAGAAGTCTGCCTATAGGGGAGAGAATATTCACCCCTCCTCCAAGCACCTTGGTGTCTTCTGGAAATGCTGTCATGCTCTCTAGCTAAGTGAGTCCCTCAGTCTAGTCAGGTTGTCACTTCAGGACCTTGACTGGTGAGGGGGTAATTAAGTTGTAGACACTTCATTGGAAGTGTGAAGGTAAAAAAAAAATAATCACATGGAAATAAGAGCTAGACACCTTTGGCAACTTTGAATTGTTCTCTCAAGGGTTGCAGAGCAGTTCTGGGACCAGGTCAGAGTTGGCAAACACTGGTTAAGGACTCCCTACCACCCGGGGAATGGTCTCCTATGTTAAAGGAAGGGCAATGGCTGGGGAAGATGGATGCATTTGGGCTGGGAATCTTAAACCTCTATTTTCCTGGACCTTCATTGCCTACAGAAGCAACGGTTGCATCTCCCCTTCTCCCTTCCTTACCTAGACTTAGCCCAGCAGCTGCCTTTTCAGGAGTAAAGGAACCCATGTCAGGAAAGTCTATAATGAAAGAGGAACGTTGAGCTTTCTCCAGTCGGTACTGAGGAACCTTAGGAGTTTTGAGTATAGTACCTCTACTAAGGCAGTCACATCACAGATGATCCCTCTCGCTCTCCTGTTTTGCTTTTTGAGGCAGAATCTCATATAGTCCAGGCTGGACTTGAACTTGCTACATAGCAGAGGAGGACTTTAAACTGACTTCTGCCTCCACTTCCAGAGTGCTGGGATTATAGATGTGTATCCTCACACTGTTGTGTCCACTAGGGGACCTCAAAACTCCAAGGAGCCACTGACACCCGAATGCAAGCACAAAAAGGTTTTTATTCTATGCCAACCGGCTGGGACCTCACTCTATCGGGGGAGTAAGGCCCCATCTTAAAATTACAAGGCGTTTTTAAAGGGAAAAAGGGGAAGAGGTTGTGAGACCGCAAGTCTCAGGTCCCAAGGTTTCCATGGTTACAGAGATTTTTACAATGAACAGTTTTTCCATACAAGGTTATCATGAAACAAAGGGTATTGGACAAAGAAGTCAGTAACTGTCATCCATTTAGGTAAGATTGATTAGTACATCTTGTGGGCCAGGGGTTTACGATCGGCAGGTCAAGAGCTCTATCCAGTTCCCAGTTTTCCCAAGACAATGGGGGAAGGACAGATGTTGACTCAGCTGGTAGTGAGCTCAGGCTCTTTTTTTTTTCTTGTGAGAACTGCCTGTGCTCTCCGGTCATGTAGCCTATGGTCAGAGGTTCCTTGTTTAGCTATCGTCTTTTCTTATTTTTCCCATTACAACCCTCAGTTTATACACTGCTGGAGTATGTCAACTCTGCCAGCTAAGCTACTAATGCACCCAACCCACCCTCCTTACTCTTAAATTTACTAGCCACTTGGACTTTTCTTAGTCACTTTGGACTTGGTTTTACCTTCATCAATTTCAAACCTATAGAAAATTCAAACAAGTAGTATAGGAAACGTATTCTCCCCTCATTATTTCACAATACTTTGCTTGCTGTTTAAAAGTATTGTAGAAATATATATGCAGTCTTGATGCTTAGATGTTTTTGCTTGAACAGTTTGGAGACGAGGTACTTTCCCTAACCCTGCTGTGGTGGTTTGAACGAGACTAGCTCCCATAGGGTCATGCTTGGATACTTTGTCCCCAGTTGTAGAAGAGGCACTTTCTCTAACCCTGCTGTGGTGGTTTGAATGAGACTAGCTCCCATAGGGGTCATGCTTGGATACTTTGTCCCCAGTTGGTGGAAATGTTTGGGAAGAATTAGGAGGTGCGACCTTGTAGGAGGAAGTGTGTTACTGGGAGCAGGTGTTGAGCTTTCAAAAGTCCAGGCCATTTGCAGTCTCTGCCTCCTACCTGCAGATCAAGATGGAAGCCCTCAGGGACTACTCTAGCAGCATTTTCAGGTAGGCTTTCTGCAGCCCAGCATGGCCTCACATTTACAAGCCTCTTGCTCAGTCAGCCAGTTCTGAGAGGAGAGTTTTGCACTACTAAGTCTGGCTTTACTTTATTTCTCGTCTATGGTGAAGTATGCAACTTGGGAGTAGCCAAATGGAAGGGCTGGGCGAGCATCCTTCCCTGAGGGCCCCACCCTCCTGACACCTTATGTATCCACAACACCGCTTAGTGCATTTTTGTGGAGTCCTGTAGTTTCTTTTCCTGTTAACTCTACTAAACACTCTGACCGAAGCAACTAAGGGAAAAAGGGTTTGTTTTAAGGTCTTGGTTAGCAGAGTGTGTTCCTACCATGTTCAGCCCATAAGTTACCTGAGCAGGCAGTTAGTGAAACGTGCAAGCCAGAGTCTGGACAAGCTTGAAATGTGGCCAGAGCAGACACACAAGGTGGAAACCAGACTCAGGTTCCAAGTGCCCGGTTAATACATGAGATGACGTCACACTGGGCTAAAGGCAGGTTTCTTTCTTTTCCCTGTCTGGTTCAGACGCCTTTCATCAAGGAAGAATCCACTGAAGAGGTCTTGACTATTTATAAAAGTATCAGGCCCAGGAAGTGTTTGTTGCCACTCTTCAGCTGGGCTCATCAGCATTGGAGTCTCTATTTGTGACTGGAAAATTTGGACTTTTTGTGCCCCTCCCCCCCTTTTTTGATAAATCCACTAGATGTTTAAACACAGGTGTGTGTGCTGGGAGTGACTCCTGAGGGAGCAAGAATCATCTCGGGCTGTGTAGTAATGCTGTGCACAGGGAGTTTCTGGCTGGCTCTAAATAGCACACTCGTGAAAGCTCCATGCAGGGCATCTGGAAAGTTAGTGTGACCTTTGAGACTTCGCCAGTCCTCTCAGGGAGCATGCAAACAACAGAGAGACAGTCTTTTACCACCACCTAGTGGCCAGCAAGGGATTGGGACAGTGACCACACTGGTCAAACTGGACCAGAAGAACTTTTGTTAAATAGAACAAAAATAATTAATGTGACAAACACAAAAGGTATAATTTTTATTATTAAATTCAGCAAGCAGTAAAATCTCAATACATGTAACTTCAATAAAAAAGACAAGGAAAAAGAAAACCATGTCCATATCGTCCATGTCCATGTCCATAAAACTGAATGGAAAGTTGGAGTGTAATGGCCACTTCTTCCTATTAAATGTTCTAATATAATTTTGAACAACTGCCATAAATATAAATGTTGCTTTACTGTAACAAATGAACTTGTTTCTTTTAAAAATTTATCTAATTTAGCTGAGTTTGGTGGCACACACCTGTAATCCCCAACATTTAAGAAGCTGAGGTAGGAGAATCATGAATTCCAGGTCAGCCTGGGTTAGTTCCAGCCCGGGTAAGTTCCAGGCTAGCCTGAGCAACAAGAGCAAGGCCTTGTTAAAAAAAATAGCATATGAATGTGTATATATATATATATATATATATATATCCTGGATCAGCCAATTTGAATAACTTTTCCTATATTTTAATAAAGTTTGTCTTTTGATAATGTAAGCAATGAATTGGAGATTTGTTTTTACTTTTGTTGATGGGTAATAAAATCCCCACTTACCTGTACAGCTCTGCAGGGCTGTTAGTTGTTGTTAAGTTATACTTACAAAATTAGGTTTCTATTTAGATTACGTTTCTCTTTCTTACATCTGATGCAACCTGCAAAACATGTGACCCAGTTTACATGATGTATATCCTTGTCTTTTTCATTGAATTTTTCTAACAATCTTTTACAGTTAATTCTCTTGTCCCTGTAAATATGCTTACAGCTGTTAATCTTTTATCACTCACCCATAAAGGGGACCTCAAAAGACCAGAAGGGGCTGCTCTCCAAAGTCCAGACTTAAGGAGAGACAGCTGCTGGCCCGTTATAGGTGCACCTCTAAAATAAAGCTTGTTTCAACTAGACAATCATGGATTTGGTCTTTCTCCTTGATATCTTCAGGTTTAACATCATAGAATGCAGCAGCTTTTCTTTTGGGCCAGCAACCAGCTCCCAAGCCATGACACGGAGACTTCTTACTAGTTATGAATGCTTGGCCGTATCTTATGCTTGTCCCACCAGCTCTTGTAACCTAATTTAATCTGCTCTCTCCATCTATGTTTTGCCTTGGGGCCTTTTACCTTTCTTTCATTTTGTATGTCCTCCATGTCTGTCTGTCGGCTCCCTGCCTGCCTGACTTTGTGTGTCTTCCTCTCTTTCTCTTCTTTCCCTCTTCTTCTTCTTCTTCTTCTTCTTCTTCTTCTTCTTCTTCTTCTTCTTCTTCTCCTTCTTCTTTTTGAGCCTAGAGTCCTCCTCCTATTTATTCTGTCTGCCGGTCACTCTACCACCTAGTTATTGGCTGTTCAGCTCTTTATTAGACCAATCAGGTGCCTTAGGCAAGCAAGGTCAAACAGCAACACAACTTTTCGTAATTAAACAAATGCAACATAAACAAATGTAACACATCTTTGCCTAGTTAAATTAATATTCCACAAATAAACAAATGTAACACATCTTTGCCTAGTTAAAGTAATATTCCACACCAATAGATAGAAAAGCTTATTTGGCATGGCAACTAGCAGCAGGCATGACAGCAGGAGTAGGAGGCTAAAGGCATATCATATATTTTGAACCTCAAGCAGGAAGCAAAGACAGGACACTGAGAGTGGCTTTAGTCTGTAAACTCTCAAATCCTGCCCCCAGTGACATACTTTCTGCAGCAAGGTCACACCTCCTAAATCTCTCCCACTACGCCACCAACTGGGGACCTAACATTCAAACACCTCAGGCCGTTCAAACCACCACAAGCTTTAGGATTTGCTCAAATTGACCCAGTGCCCTAGGGGATTTTAGGCAACACCTTCATCCCTAGCAAGAATGAATTCGCGTTTCGAGTACTAGTTAGCTTTTTATGCCAGTGACAAAATAGCTGAGAAATAACAAAGACACGAAAGAGTTTAGTTTGTGGTTACAAGGCTTTCAGTCCTTCGTTGGCTGGCTCCACTGCCTTTGAGCCTGGGGTGACACATCATGGTAAAAGGATGTGGGGGATCGCAGCCTCACCTCCTGGCATCCTGGAAGCAGGCAGACAGGAAGGAATTGGGACTGAGATATACTCCTGAGGCTTTCCCTCAGCGATCTACTTCTTCCAAGTAGGCTAATAGCCCATTCAATAGTGGCTGGAGCAGTATGCGTGTGCAAGCTTCCCCTTTTAAGTGAGTCCTCCACGTGTTCGATCCTTCACCCTTCCCCTTTCCCTTCACTCTCTTCCCCCTTCCTTCTTCTCTCCCCATCTCTCTCCTACCTTGTTTCCCTCTCCCCCCTTTAATAAACGCTAAGGTTAATGTATTCTCTGTGGTTCACGTTCCATCTAGCCCGTTCTTAAACAAAACAACAACATTTGGTGCGGTGAAACCCGGAAGGATCTCCCCGTAATCTCTCCCATCGCCTGCTGGCAACAGGGATCCTGCTCTCGGACCAACAACCCACTTTCCAGCTACCCTTTTGCTGTGACCCGGTAAGACAACCCTTCTCCCGGTCAGTGCATTTCCCACGGATGAGGTCCATCACAGCATTTGCTGAGTGGTGTGTTTCAGCTTTAAGCCTTCCTTTGGCGGTTTCTTCTTGCTGCCTTTCGGACTTCTGTGTCCTATCAACTACTGTGTCTTTTTCGGGCCTTCTCGCCCTTGGCTACGATCTCAGGATGATGAGTTCTGAGATCGTACTAAGCCATCTTAGTACGGGAAATACACTTCAGATTGGCAGCTTACATTTTACGGGACCTTTCCAGCAGACAGGTAAATGATAGGAGTTACTATATTTCCAAGCTTTCTTCTACTGTCTGCTAAGCAATCTCTTTCCTCCTCTTTCCTTTCCGGCAAGCTCTCTCGCCTGCCACAGTGGCTTCTGCCCTTCCCATCATGGCTACGCCTGCCTCAAGGCGGGAACCTTCTTCCTCCTGGGAATACCCTGTTTATACAGATGCTAGCAGCTCACAGCGAGCTGGCCTGGGGCAATGTCTGCTAGGGATGCTCTGAGAGCTTTTTATTTTTATTTTTTTTATTTTCCCCCACGAATGAGGTTTGAGGTTTTCGGGTTTTGTACTGACTGGTGCATTCGTTTCTCAGACCTACGATAGTCTTTTTTGGATGTTGTGCCACTTGGACCCTGGCGTCCTGTTGGTTTCACACAGCTTTCTGCCTCACTCTTGGAGAAAAAAGCCTCCTGCTGGCAGATGGGAACATGCTTACGGCAGCCACCATCTTGGCCATGTGGCCTAGCTTGGGAATGTGTTTATGGAAGCAGCCATCTTGACCACGTGTCCTAGCCGTGGGTCCGCCCACTCCTTTTGCCTTTTATTTTTGTCTCTAATGTCTTCTTTCACTGGTCCTGTTGAGCATGGCTTGTTTATGGAGTACTGTGCCTTTCCAGGGCCCCTGTTCTATCTGCAGCGGACCGGCTTTCGGTTCACAGGCAGTTTACTCTGTCTCTTTAAATCACCTGTCTGTTTGCTACAACGTGCAGATCATAGATTACATTCTGGTTCTCCCTTTTGACTCTTATCCATTCCTGTTTGATGTGTCAGCTTGTCTCTGTACAAGTGATTTAAATTTAACTATATATATATATATATATACACATATATATTACATATATATATAAATATAAGCTAACTCTATGCAACTTAAATTCAACTATGCTAAGATGTGAATGTAAGCTAACTCTATGCAACTTAAATTTAACTATGTCTCAAATATTTCTAAATCGTTATGCATCTTTAAATTTAAAGTTATAAAGATTTATTTAACTTAACGAAGTATTTATACCACCCAGTCCTTCCTGTAAGCTGTTTACAAAGGCAAAGCTTCTATTGCAAAAGGGGATTTTTCTCTACTTCTTTGTCCTTTATAGGTGTAAATCTAACCTAAGTTAAAACCAGTTACAATCAGGCTAGAGGACTCTAATTAAAACATCCCTCCACAGCCTCTTAGCTTCAATCCAGTTCTCCAGACAGTACTAAATCTGTAGCCATACAAAGTAGTTACAGAGATAAAGTCTTACCCAGTCACCTATGTGCTTAAGGCAAGTAACTAAAGACAAATTTTGTCTACTGTGTATACTAAACAGACAGCCCTCAAATGCTCAGAGATCTAGAGAGTATGGCATTTAAAATGTTTTATTAAAAAGGTGTTTATAACAGACTGGTCAACTGGCCCCACCCCATTTCCTCCAAGACTGGTGGGCACTGAAGAAACTCCACCCACAAAAGTGGCAACACTAGCCACTGAGCAATCCTGTCTTTCACCTCAACTGCTACAAAGGACTCTGCTTGAAATCTGTTGTCTCTCTCTCTGGAGCCACTTTTCTTAAATTACAACACAAATAGCTTAGGATGTTCTTTTTTTTTTTTTCTTTTTCTTTTTGCCAGAAGGTGGTAGCAAAGCTACAGTCAGACACTTAGGATAAGAAGTGTCTGTGTCATTTCTCAATGGAAAAGCAAAAGGAAAGCCAAGAACAAACTAGACAAACAAGAGGATACATCTTGTTTATAAAACTCATAGTTTCATAAGTCCTGTTTTAACAATTCAGCATTATTTTTTAAAAGCTATAAAGTAAGCATAATTCGTACCTCCTATACATGATAAAATGAGTGCTTATTGAAGATCTTTTGACCCAAAGACTTTTTTGACTAAAATTTTTCATTGTATTTGTTTGTGTATGTATGTGAGAGAAAGAGAGAGGATGAGAGGATGAGAGAGCGAGACAACAAGAGAAGTTAGTTCTCTCCTTCCACAGTGTAGGTGTTGACAAGTGCTCTTACCGACTGAGCCATATGTCTGGTCTTTCAGCTTTTTAAAAATAAGCGAAATGACTTTAATTATTTTGCATTTTGAGAGTTTATTTGGGAGTGCTAACAGTGGAGGAAAACTACTTGTGTATCCTTGGCCTTTCTTTATTGGGGAAGGTCAAACCAACAGAGTGGCTTTGGGAGGAACACACAGGGAGTGATGAGGAGGATGGGGACACCAGCCTGGCCAGCCAGACTAGCCAAAATAACCACGGCAATCAACAGAGTGACAGATGGCACGGCCAGCTCCCTCTCACATCCTACTTAATTACTTAGGAAACACTCTGCCTCCCAAGCTATGAACTAAAGGTACACAACATTTTAAATCATAGATCTGAAGTCCTTTTTGGCTTCTTTAGAGCAGGAGCACTTTCACCTGAGCAATACATGACACATCCCACCGAGCCATGCTAATCAAGACACACTGTCAATCGGGCTACATTTGTAACCTGGGAAAATAGTCTCAGTGGAGTTGAGGGTTCTCCTTCTCATTTATCAGGTCAGTTGTCTTAAGAGGTAATTCTGTGACTGACAGATGGGGATCCAAACCCCACCTCATGTCACTGCTAGATCAGCTGACTCTTTGTAATACAGAGCCCCAGCCCTTACTGACATCACTTATATATACCCACTTCCTGTCCATCAACTCCTTCCAAAGGGTCACCTTATTGTCTCAGCATAAGACAGCAAGAGTGCTAGCGGTGACAGATCAGGTCATGCGCAGTAACCTTGGAGGTAGCAGACTACCCAGGGCTTCACCTCAGGTCCAGGGGAGTACTCCACCATCTTGGGAGCAGCTGGTTGTGGTGATGGTGGGAAGACAAATATGGTGCTTCCAGGCCACACTGAACTGGTACTATGGAGCTTCTGCTTCTTCTTCTACTGTTTGTCCTCCTCTTTTTTTTTTTTTTTTTTTTTGTTTTTGGTTTTTCGAAACAGGGTTTCTCTGTATTGTTTTGGAGGCTGTCCTGGTATCACTCTGTAGACTAGGCTGGCCTTGAACTCAGAGAGATCTGCCTGCCTCTCCTCTGCCTCCCGAGTGCTGGGATTAAAGGCGTGCGCCAACAATGCTTGGCTTGTTTGTCCTCCTCTTACCACAGCACCAGACTCAAACTTCTTGATGCTTTTATGGCCCATTAGCTAGTCCATGAGGTTTTCAAGTACAATGGCGGAAGCCCTGCCGACAGCCAGTAGTCTGAGTACTGCCGATCTGTGCTTTACACTGGCCTTCTCTAGTGCAGGTCAGCTGTGGGATGGTCTAGCCTGGACTCTCACAGATCAGACTCAATACAGTGTGGGAAGTCCAGCACACAGAATTCACATGTTCCAAGTGCTCATGGATCTCCCAGATGCCATTTTCCTCTGTCTAGATAATGATTTCCTGGTCATAGGAGCATGCATGATTCCAGAGTATTGTTAGTCATGGAATGAACCCAGATTGCCTTCCTTTATTCCTTCCTTCGTTCCTTCCTTCCTTGCTTCCTTCTTTCTTTTTGGTTCTTTTGAGACAGGGTTTCCCTGTGTAGCTTTGGAGCTTGTCCTAGAACTAGCTCTTGTAGACCAGACTGGTCTTGAACTCAGAGATCTGCCTGCCAAGTGCTGTGATTAAAGGCGTGTGCCACCACTGCTTGGTTTCACCCATAGCTTTCTTTTCTTTTTTTTTCTTTATTATTATTATTTATTTTTAAGTTTAAATTTAAATTAGAAACAAGGTTGCTTCACAAGTCAGTTCCAGGTCCCTCTCCCTTTCCTTCCCCTCCTCCCTTGCCTCCCTATCCCCCCCCATTATCCCCTCATTTCCCCAGGGAGGGTGAGGCCCTCCATGGGTGTGTCCATAGTCTGTCATTTCATCCAGGGCAGGGCCTAGATCCTCCCACAAGAGTTCAGGGTGAGAGTGCATCTCTCATTATTGGATGGGAGTCCAAAGTCCATGTGTATACTCGGGATGGGTACTGATCTATTGCCCAAGGCTCAATAGATTACCTAGGCCTCCTCACTGACACCCACATTCAGGGGGTCTTGATCAGTCCCATGCTGGATTCCCAGCTTGATGCCTGGGATTCAAGAGTTAACCTTTGTCAGATCAGCTGTTTCTGGGGGTTAAACCAGCCCAGTCTTAATCCCTTTGGTCAACAGTCCTCCCTCTCTGTTACTGGCTTTCTTGAGTTCAGCTCAGTGCTTAGCCATGGGAGTGTGCCTCTTCTTCGATCAGCCACTAAATGAAGTTTCTGTTTCCCAGACTCTCTGGCCATGGGACTGTAGGCTGGCACTCCCCAGATCTATGTCTAAAATCCATATATAAGAGAGTACATGCCATGTTTCTCTTTTTGTGACTGTGTTACCTCATTCAGGATGGTTTCTTCTAGTGTCATCCATTTGCCTGCAAATCTCAGGATTCCATTTTTTTTTTTCTCCTGAATAGTGCTCCATTGTGCAAATATACCACATTTTCTCTATCCACTCTTCGGTTGAGGGACATCTAGGTTGCTTCCAAGTTCTGGCTATTACAAATAATGCTGCTATGAACATAATGGAACAGACATCCTTGTTGTATGAATGGGCATCTTTTGGATATATGCCTAAGACACCCACAGCTTTCTTATGACTGTTTCAATTACTTCGAGGATCTGCGTGTACTTGAGCACATTGAAAAATCTGAGCTCTATCTGAGGAGCAGGTTAGTAATTGGGTGACATTGGAGTCCATGGGCACCATGCTACCAAGGGCAGGCAGCAGGAAGGAACCCTGATCTCATGAGAGCTGTCCACAGTGTAGATTACTAACACTAGAGCGGCAGTGGTGGCCAGCCGTCTTTGAAATGGCAGCTTCAAACTGTTTCCCAACAACTCTCTTTGGGATGTTGAACTCACTGAGTCAAAGGCTCTTTATTAAGTTAAACTTTCTTTCAACAGTACTTCCTACTTAAGAGACAGAATTAAAAATGGAATTGTCAACTAAAAAATTCATAATCTTGAAATTTTCACAATGGTGTGCCACTTGGCGTGAAATCATTCAACTTATTTTCCCAGAGGGAAGGCACTGTGATTTAAGGATGAAAATGATCTCTACGAAGATTGCTATGATTGCTATGAGAACTTTTGGGCTAAAGAGATGAGAGAAACCAAAGCAAATGCTCCCGTTTCCCCCCTTGTTCACATTTTCAGCATTCCTTCACTTGCTGTCACCCCACCTAGTGCTATGTCCCCTCCCTCCCTTCATTTTTAGTGGGCTCGCTATATACCATGCTCTGCTTGAGATACTGAAATAGCTGTGATCAAGACAAATAGGGACCCCATTTTATGTTCCAGAATACTAGGGTATAGTGCTTCCTAAGGAGAACTCTCTAAGACTGTAGAAATAAACTACAGTCCATAACCTGTGGGTGATAATGATGATTGTTTACTGTGCTGTCCTGTACAGTATCTCTCATCAAGGGTTCAGTTCACCTGACTGTTGTGAGGACTAGACTTGGAAGCTTTCTGCTAGCTTTAAGATTCTGTAACTCTGTTACCCAGGATAAAATTCCACAAATGCCTCTGGCAACAGAACTTCAATGTCCAGTGTCAAGTATCAAGGATGATACCTGTGAACTTATTACATATGAATTCTCACTTAAGCAGTGGGGGTTCTCTTGAGGGAAGGATAAAATCTTTCATAATAACACTCAGGAAACTACACATGCCTGATAGCTGAGTTGCAGGGACGTCCAGAGGGTTTAGATGGGAAGGTGTGACTCTTGGATTTACATTGCAATACGAATGCCCAGTGGCTACTACAGAACCTTTAACGTGCTCAGAACACTTTCAACTAGACTAATGTTGAGCAAAATCTAAGACAAATCTATTTTATAATACGATATTGACTAGGTCATTTAAGTTACTGAATACTGAACTAAAAAAAAAAACCATAATGGTCATATACTTGAAAAACAGTTTCTATTAAATTCCTGGTTTCTCACTATTGTAAAGTTGAGCCAACACAAGTTGGCAACTCTAGAAGACAAACAGCTGACCAAATCAATTCACTGAATGATGCTATCACCCATATCCCCACTGTCTTAGTTAGGCTTCTATTGCTGTGAAGAGATGCCATGACCATGGCAACACTTATAAAAGAAAACATTTATTTATTTTTTATTATATATTGAAATTTAGAAACACGCTTGCTTCACATGTCAGTCCCAGCTCCCTCTCCCTCTCCTCCATGCCTGCTTCCCCCACCAGCCTCCCTAGCCCCCCACCCAATCCCCATTCTGTTCTCCAGGGAGGGTAAGGCCCTCCATGGGGGATCTCTAGAGTCTGTCATTTCATTCCGGGGAGGGCCTAGGCCCTCCTCCAAGTGTCCAGATTGAGAGAGCATCCCTCATTGTGGGATGGGTGCCCAAAGTCCATTTGTGTGCCAGGGACAAATACTGATCTACTACCCAAAGCCCCATAGATTGCCTAGGCCTCCTCACTGACACCCACATTCAGGGGGTCTGGAAAAAGAAAACATTTAACTGGGGTGAATCTATAGTTCTAGAGGTTCAGTTCATTATCATCATGGTGGGACATGGCGGTATGCAAGCAGACTGGTGCTAGAGAATGAGCTGAGGAGAGTTCTACATTTTGAGCGTTAGGCAACAGGAAGTTAACTGTGTCACTGGGTGTAGCTTGAACATAGGAGACTTCAAAGTCCATCTACACAGTTATACATCCTCCACAAAAGGGCATACCTAATCCAACAAAGCCACACCTCCTATGGGGGGCATTTTATTTCAAACCACCACATTCCACTCCCTGACCCTCATAGGCATGTAGCAATATTATAATGCAAAAATACATTCAACCCAACTTCAAAAGTTCCCATAGTCTAAAGTTCAAAGTCTCTTATGAGATTCATCCAGTCTCTTAACTGTAATCCCTTGTAAAATAAAAACAAAATGCAGATCACATATTTCCTACATATAGTGGCATAGGATATACATTACCATTCCAAAAGGTAGGGAAGGGAGCACAGTGAGGAAATACTGGACCAAAGCAAGACCGAAAACCAACTGAGCAAACTCCACACTCTGCATCTCCATGTCTGTTGTCAAAATGCTCTTAAGAGCTCAACTCCTTCAGCTTTGTTGATGGTAAAATACCTGATTCTCTTGGGCTAATTCCATTCCCTGTTAACAGCTTTCCTCAGCAGGTATCCCATGACTCTGGTATCTCCAACATCTTGGGGTCTCTAAGGCAATCCAGGCTTCACCTTCACAGCATACAATTGCCTCTCTAGGCCTCCATTTAGGGATATCCTGGTACATGCCTGACCTCAGTGGCTTTCCTTAGTCATGGAGGAATATTCCAAACCTCTCTTCTACCCTTGACTCTAAATCCAGAACCATGTGGCTGAAGCTGCCAAGTTATGTTGCTTTCTGGGTCTGGAACATAGCCCCCTTGTTCAATAACCTCTTCACCAGCTTTTTGTTTCCTTTACTGCTTAATCTTGTCTGCCCTGGAACTCAATCTGTAGACCAGGTAGGTTGGCCTCAAACTCAGAGATTCACCAGTCTCTGCCTCTGGAATACTGGGATTAAAGGTGTGCACCACCACACCAGACTCTAAATTTTAATTCCTTTTCACAAATTAGAAACTTAGCTGGGTGTGATCTTGCCCTGAGGTCACCACTCCTTTTCCATTTTCTTAATCTGTATTTCCCTTTGAACACAGGACTTAATGCATTGCACTTCCTGGTGCTCCCTTTCTCCTTAAATTATACCTTGTATTTTTACTTGTTCAGTTTGCTCATTTTCATTATAAATTGCCATTAGAGTTAACACTAAAAACCACACAACAGAATCGATACTAGAGTGACTTAAGATTTACAGAATTAATCCAAAAACCCTTCACTTTAGCCTCAGGCAAACTTTTTGGACAAGGGCAAAAAGGAGCCACATTCACCAAAATATCACAAGAATGATCTCTAGGCAACACACTAAAATTCTTCTCTGCAACCTCTCGAGCCAGACACCTGCAGTTCAAGCAACTCTCAGCACCATGGTCTTCCATGCTCCTACTAGTATGACCCATTAAGCAGTGCTTAAAGCATTTCACTGCTTTCCTAACCCAAACTCCCAAAGTCCAAATTCCTCTAAACAAAGAGGTGATAAGGCCTATCATAGCAATACCTGTGTCTCTGATACCAACATCTGTCTTAGTTAGGATTTCTATTGCCATGAAGAGACACCATGACCATGGCAACTGTTATACAGAAAAACATTTAATTAGGGTCTTACAGTTTCAGAGGTTTAGTCCATTATCATCATCGTGGGACTTGACAGCATGCAGGCAGACATGGTGCCAGATAAGGAGATAAGAGTTTTTCATTTTGATCCACAGGAAATAGGAAGTGAAGTGTGCCATTGGGCATATCTTGAGCGTATAGGAGTCCTGAAAGCCCATCCCCACAGTGACACATTTCCTTCAACAAGGTCATACCTACTCTGACAAAGATATACCTCTTAATAGTGCCACACTCTATGGGGGCATTTTCTTTCAAACCACCACACCCACATTCAAGCCCTGGGTTGGAATTTGATATTTACCTAGAAAAATCTTCAAGAAGTGGTTTTGGCTGTAGTTTAGAAGAAAGAGTGGGAAAGAGCACTTGGGTAGACATATGGGCACAGTCCAGGTTTGGGAAACCACAAAAGCCTGTCTGGGTAGGGTCTGAAGCAATCTGCCTTTGATTATTTTTCCTTGATCAACACCTTTACCTCTGTGTCCTTCTCTATTACGAGCTTCTGGAAGGTCCTTGACTTTCATGATGTCCTAATTAGAACCTGTGTTCTTTCAAGAAATTCCCCAAAGTCAATCCGTCTCTCCTCCATAGAGATGATCTTTGTCCTTTTCTCTAAAGACATCCTCTGTTTTCTAGGCTGGCCCAAGGAGCACTTACTTATACTTTCCCTGTCAAAGTGAGAGCAAATGTCCTAGAACTTTCTGTGCTTTCTCTCAGTCTTATGCAGTTGGATCTTTTTTTTTTTTGAACCACAACATGGAGACTTATTATTAATTATGAAAGCTCAGCCTTAGCTTAGGCTTGTTCCTAACTAGTTTCTATAACTTAAATTAACCCACATTTTAAAATATACATTCTTCTACAAGGTTTGTTACCTCATCTCCATGCGGTCCACCCTGCTCCCTCTGTGTCTGGCTGGTGACTCCATCTTTTTTAACTACTAGAGTTCTTTCTTTGCCAGGAAGTCTGCCTGAACTTGCCTACCTAGCTATTGGCTATTCATCTTTTTATTACACCAGTCAGAAGCAATATATCTTCACACAAATATCCCATAATAATCTTAAGTGATTTGAAAACAAGATGGTAAGCCCTAGAGAAGAGGTCTAAAGACTTGTTGATTTTTGTCTTCTCTGAAATGTTAATGTGTGAATGACTTCCTAATAATTGTCACTGGTTATTGTGAGCGAAAGAGAAAACATAGGTTTTGAATTGTTCAGCCTGGTCTCATCATGCAGTAAGAAAGGAGGTTTCTGTGCCTTGGAAGAGCCACTCAAAAAGTGTCCAAATCAAGACACCTATCCTGATCCCAAACAACAGAGGGCCAGTATTTGCTTGTGGTCAACAAGATATTTCAATTTTATAATCTCACTTGGTTTCAGGCAGAATTATAAAGTAGAATACCATGCTGTTGTTTTCAATTTAAGATTTTAATTTAACCATTAAGTAAAATTAAGTAAAAATGTGTTGGAAAATCCCATTTTGTAGTTTAGTCACTTAATTGCTCAGTTGCCACATGTATTAGAGTTTTCAAGAGGAATAGACTAATAGAATATATGATATATATGTACACACACACACTCACACACACACACTTAAAGGAGATTTACTAGAGTCACTTACATGCTGTGGCCCAGTTGTCCAACAGTGGCTGTCTTCCGACAGGAAAGTCCAAGAACCCTGTGGTTAGTTCTTCAGTCTGCTTGTCCAGATGTCTCGGCAGGTCTTGAGTATATGCCGGAACCCTGAAGAAGTGGGCTCTGCTTGAGATTGAGGGCTGCAAGCAAAGAACAAAAGCTTCTTTCTTCCTAGTGCTGAATATAGGCTGCCACGAGAAGATGTGGCCCAGATTTAGGGTGGGTCTTCGGGCCACAAATGATCCACACTTAAGGCGGGTCTTCCTGTGTCAATGACTGGGTTAACTAAAAATCCCTGGCAGATAATGCCTAGTGACTTGGGTTTTCAGTGAATTCCAGATATAGTCAAGTGGACAACCAAGAATAGCTATCACATTCATGTGGCTTGTGGCTACTATATTAGATAGTGAAGGTCTACGTAGCAATTCTGTAATTTGTCATGGTATTATTGTGCTCTCTGGATCACCTAGCTTATGTATTGGTATAGAAGAGGCCAGAGATGTGTGGGGCTCTGTGAGCTAGACAGGGAAAGAAGGTGAGCGGTGGGGCCCCAAGTGTGCTTGAAGAGTTTGTACCTGTGTTAACTGGAGCTGCTACTGGGCTACAACTGAGGATTGCTTTCTGGAAATGTGGGCCCAGGGGTGTTAGATCTTAACTCTCTCTCTCTCTCTCTCTCTCTCTCTCTCTCTCTCTCTCTCTCTCTCTCTCTCTCTCTCTGTATTTCAGTGTTTGTAGTCAATGTGTGTGTGTGTCTGTTCAGATTCATATTGGGTGTCTTCCTCTATTGCTTTCCACCTTGTGTTTTGAGGAACGGTCTTACCCAGCCTGGCTCTCACTGATTGACTAGAATGGCTGTCTTGCGGGTCTCAGGGATCCTGTGTCTTTGTCCTTGCCTTGGGCTAGGGTTACAGGTGTATGTGATCTTGCCTAGCTTTCTTTTGTGAGCACTGAGGATCCGAACTCAGGTCCTCATGCTTCTGTGGCAGGCACTTTGTTGAGCCATCACCCAGGACCCCCATTTGTAAAGTATATTAAAGATGCTAATATTATATATAAATTATAATTCTGCTCTCCCAATCTAACCACAGTGGAGAGCCAGGGCAGCTCATGAGCCCTCAAAGTTCAAAATTTGTGAACTAGACTGTTTTACCTCAAACAGTTTCTATGAAATTTGCTTGCATGGAAAAACAGGCCATTGGAGGAATGTTAGCTGCAGGAGGTCAGAGTCTGGATTTGAGTTTCCAGAAGTGGTCAGACTAAATAAAGACATTGTGGTAAGGGAAAAACAAAACCCCAAACATCAACAACAACAGAAAAAGTCAAAATTTATTTTAAGATTCAAAGTCAGCCTCCTAGTGCATTCACTAGGTAACAATGGCAGAGTGAGGCCTCCAACATGGAGGCACCTCAGTTAGAGACAATAATTCCCCCCAGTGATTCCCCAGAAAAGTAAAATCATTTGTGTGTTCCAAAGCACACAGGATAGGTGCTCCCCAAGTTTTCATTGCAAAACCTCAGAATCACAGCACAGAAAAATACTGAGGAAAAAGACCTCTGCTGAAGGGAAAGTAATTAGAGAGACATGACTCATCTCAATGAATAAACATCCATTCTGCTGTCATATAGAATTCAGGAACCCACCCACCTAAAGTTTTCCATCTTTTTCTTACAGTACTGGAACTCGAATGCAGGACTTTGAGCATGCTAGGTATGCTCTCCTCCAGAGTGTCATCTCCAGCCCTACATTGCTGCTAAATGATGAAATGTACTACATATCCAATGCAGTCCACTGGCATGTCTCACGAGGGTTAGTGACAACTTTCAAATGAACATAGACCAATGCAGAGCTAGGATGAAGATTTTCTGGCATGGATCAGACTCCAGGCACTGCACATACAGGGCACGGTTGTGCATGATGCATGCAATCCCAGCACTGGGGATGTAGAGGCAGGAGAATCAGATGTTCAAGGTCATTAACAGCTACAGAGGACTTCGAGGCCACCCTGAACTACATGAGATCCTTTCTCAAAGTAAAACAAAGAGAAAATAAGGTAATTAAATAATTTAGCACTGAGAGATTGCTATTCAAGTGTATTAGCTATTTTCTTAGCTGTTAAAACTTTATTATAAAGAAATTGCAAACAAAACCATAGCAAACCAAAATTAGTAAGGTCCAAAGTCTATACATCTTAATGAACTTTTAACCATTTGTATCATTCTATCACATTCATTTATTTGTTAGTTCAAGCAGTTTAAGAAAATTCCTGAATTATGTCTTAGTTATGACTCAGATGTACTGCTTATTGTTTTAAAATTGTTTTTAAAATTTTTTTGACATGATGCCAGGAATGCTGGGGGGAAAGAAAGCAGATTGAGAAACTTCAGTTAAACTGAGGCAAGCATCAGCAATTTCATCTGAATGCAAAAGTAACTTGCAGTGTTCACCAGCTATTGCAACAGTCTGGATTTCTGTTTTGTTACATTTCGTTGCAATAGCCAACATTTATTGAGTGACCAATGTGTGACCTCAGCTAAGAGCTCCCACGTTGGCATATAGGGATAAATTCCACATTCTCATTCCTAACCATTGCAAGGTTGACGAGCCATTTTCTTCTGACCTGCTGTTCAAGTTGACAAATGATAACCAAGGGGCTAGTGTGTTCCAGGTAACATGTTAAGCATTTGAGACACATTTCAGGCTACAAACTGACATGGCTAGTTGTGCAATGTTATAAAGTACCACCAATGTGTTTGCAGATACCGGAACTCAATACTTTCTCAGAATGCTGATATTTCCAGGAAAAGGAAATGCCATTAAACTGCCAAGATACTGGCACCTTTTGATCACAGAGTCCCCTTCTCTTTGGAGATTTGCTGCATACACTGTACATTGTTCAAGTCACCACAGAATTTGCGGAGATGAGACAAATGTCCAAAAGAAAAGTTTCATTTTATGTTTGTTTACAGATAATGACAGAAGAGTCCAGGAAGACAGACACACTCCTCAATGTTTCTACCAACAATGAAACATTTTCCCTTATATCCACAGATGAGTGTGTTTCTTACCTCTCATCAAGGTAAAACTTTTTGCAATAGATGGAGACCATCAAAGAAAACTGCAGTCAATCAAGATGCGGACTTGTGGAGCTCAGTACCAAAGGATATGTCTACAAAACACTCCCACCTCTGAGCTCCTGAAGGACTATGGGACATCGTCATGTTAGGGAATTAACTTCCGTTCTCCCTCACATTCTACAAGCTTTCTAATTTCTGCCATTTCTCTTTGCTAGTAATTTTTTTAGATCACCCATGGAAACCACCCTCTCTCGTTTAATAGCCTTTGAATTATTAACACTTAGCTAGTCCTGTGTCATCTGGAAGGTGACCATGGTCAGTAGATATCAGTGAGAGTCAAGGTATCTATTTGGAGAGAACTTTGGGTGGAGGCTTCGTATTCCCTTTCATGGATTAAGTCCCTCCTTGGTTGGCTTTATAAGTGTAGCATTCACTTAAGGCAGACTTGCAGCCGTCTTTCCATTTCAGGTATGATGTCATTGCCAGGGTCTGTGATGACTGACTCTCGGTGGCCTTTCACTGCAGCACATTGCCTCACACACTAAGAAGCCACAGTTGCCCTTCAAGCCTGATTCAATGGCGTATAATGGTATCAAACTCTGGCCTGTTGCCCTTTGGACTCAGAACTTAAGTTGTGGCCAAAATCTTAGCTCCAAAGATGGAGACGGGATCAGGTACCACATGGTCCTGAGCGTAGGAGCCAGTCTGGATGTGTCCTGTCACTTGATAGCAGACAGACACTCCTCATGAGCTACTCAGGACTCCAGGCGCCAGGAAGTAAGTTGAGGTCAGGGAGTTTGTTTTATCTACTGATTTGGAAAAATATTTAGCCTCCCTGGAACAGGGATGTACATTCCGTGAGTCTGAAGCCATGAAATTTGGCAAGTCCCGTATCAGATGCCTAATACTGTTATACAACGCAGTCTAATTTAGATGGTAAGACTGCCAGAGGGACCTGAGTGTCCCCCTAGGGCCAAAAGTCCCCTCTGACACTTCTTTAAGCCCAACAATCAATTACAATTAATCATAATCATGAGAGTGGCACCCACTGTCCAGAATTGGCCTACAGGTCAATACACACAGCTTTGCATAATTAGACATTAGTATTTAGCCCAGGGAACATGGTGATGACTTGTGCAATGATCTGGCCGCTCTACAAATAATAACAAAGGTGTCTAACTGAGACTCTGAATGGCAGTGAATACCCCCTGAGCTATGCCTCTCTCCTGCTGGCCCTGCCTATTAGAAAATAAAAGCTCACTTCCTTGTAATTCTTTATGTTTTAGACAACTTATTCCAAATGACTACAAACATTACTTTAATTCTTCACTCAGTTTTGCAGGGTGTATGTATATCTTCAAGGATCTTGAAGCTGTGACAATAACACTGTTTGGGAACAACATAAAGTGGAAAGGCTACATGAAAATAAGTGTGCCAGCACATTGCCTTCAAGTGCTTAGTGGACAGTAGCTGTTGAAAGAGCATAGCACATCTTAGAGTCAAACAGACCTGGATTCAACTTGTGGTCCATAAGATTCTTCAGTTTTCTTCTCTGGGTGTTCCATCCATTACATAAAGTATACTCTCTGGAAAGCTACTTGTGTAGAACATGAGGAGGTCTTAAGAAAGGCAGCTGCAGTTAAATAAGTTTGGATTTGTTCCGTTGAATGAAATTCCACTGACTTTTAAATTGCAGGGTTTCTCAGACTCCTTTGTATGTTAAGATTTAATGGGACTCTCAGAGGGCATCAGTATATAAATTCCACTGACTTTTAAGTTGCAGGGTTTCTCAGACTCCTTTGTATGTTAAGATTTAATGGGACTCTCAAAGGGCATCAGTATATAAATTCAAGGGTAACAAATAACTAACTGTTGCCCAAACTTGCCCAACTATGGAAACTTTTTTTTCATTAAAGTATTTCATGGGCTTTAGGAATTCTGGGAAACAACTATGTCTCTCAGGACTCTTCAGGTCACAAGTGACAGAGGCCAACTAGTAGCTCAGGCAAAACGTGGAAGCTATTTGTTCTGGGAACTGAGTCAAAAGCAGGACAGGGTAGGGCTGGTCTTGTGGGCAACTAGAAGAGCTTATGTTTATGTTTTTGTTTGTTATGTTTATTTAAAGTGTGTCGAGGGGCTGCCTGCATGCTGTGACACCCTTGTGGAGGTCAGAGAACAACTTCCAGGAGGCCAGTTCTCTGCTTGCACCATGTGAGCTCTAGGGATTGAACTCAGATCTTCAGGTTTGGTGGCAAGCATCTCCACCTGCTGGGCCCTCTTGTCCGCCTTGTTATTTGTTATTTACTGTGAGATGACCGTGTGACAGGCATTGTTCATGACACTTTATAAGCATGGATTCATTTCATTCTAACATCTCCACGAGTTAAATACTCCTGTAACTTTCTGTTTACAAACAGGAATCTCCCCATGGCTACCTGGGCCGTCAGATGTCAGCCTACAATTGCAAGCCCTATGCTTCTCATGGGACTTGAATGCTGTCAAAGTTCATTGTCCTGCTATGACTCTTCGGTCTTTGGTCTACTTTATTCTCTTCATCAAAATTTTCTCGTGAGATTAGAGACCTGGCTGTCTTCATCTTGCTCTCTCACCTCCTTCAGGAAAAGGCACCTCTCCCAATTTCTATGGAAAACTTTCAGGCAAGGGGCTACTCTATGATTAGCCCCTGACTTGGGTCATGCATCTGATTTTTGGGTCAATGGCCAGGTTGGGGTTGAGGCGAGCATACCAATCAGCTCTACACATTGTTGCTGTAGCAGAGGAGCTCAAGAACTAGCCACATTCACTACATCAGCATGGTCATGCTCTGTGGAGAGCAGTTATCTAAAACAAGGAAGGTGAGTGTTCAAGATACGAGGTCTAGGGCATTGGTACTCTAAATTGAACCTTCCCCAGGGTCTTTTTGTTTGTTGGTTGATTTTTGTCTTTTTAAGATAGGGGTCTTGACTGATCCTGAAAGTCCTCACTCATTTGCTTCTGCCTCTGGAGTATGCTCAGATTATAGCTGTTTTTTGTGGGATCTTGTACAATCACGTGGTGTGTGTGTATACATATACACATACATATACATACACATATATACGTACATATACATATACATATACATATATATATATATAAAGCCATGAGCATGGTTCTTGGCATAGCAATAGGCAGGTAATTCATTGCACCTACTGTTTTATCCAGGCTGCAGAAGATAAAGATCCTGCATTTGATGTGGGAAAGCTAACCCCAGGAGATATAAGAACTAGGTATGAATGCTACCTTTTATGCAGGTCTGAGAGGTCAAAGGAGACCTTGACTGCTGCATCGAAGCCCAGGTCTGAGATGGCAGCATAAGCTGGAATACACAAAGAGCAAGATCAGAGGAAGGGATTGCAAGATTCATGTTTGTCATAATGCAGAGCCGTATTCATGGATCAAGTCAGGAGCCAACATCCAGAGGCCCAATCTATGTGAGAGAGCACAGGAACACACAGGCAGAGGTCCACTTTAAATCAAGGTCCAGAGGGACCTTCAAGGGCTGGAGTGAAGGTTTACAGGTGGCTAGAAGTCAGGGGAAGCTCTCAGATGTAGAATAGGGAGACAAGACTCCTCAGGGGGCTGGAGAGGTTAAAAGCACTGGCTGCTCTTCCAGGGGTCCTGAGTTCAATTCCCAGGACCCACACAGTGGCTCACAATCATCCTTAATGAGATCTGGTGCCCTTTTCTGGCCCGCAGGGACACATACAGGAGGAATGATGTATATATATAATAAATAAATCATTTTTTAAAAGAAGACTCCTCAGGTACCAGAATAAGGAGGCTGTATGTGTATCAAATTGAGGTTATGGGGAGCTAACTCCATTTCTTAATCAGAGAAGATGTCTGCTCCCAACCACACATTGATTTAGTTCCACCAACTGCACCCATATTTGCAAGGTCACTATTCACTGCCTGCAAAAGTAAAGTGAATTCTCAAATCGCATTATAGAGCCGTGCAGCAATCATTACAAAAGCTCCCCTGGGTTGTCTTCCTCAGCTTGTTCTCCTTCCCAGTCCTGAGGTAGTCCTGTCCCTCCTCAATGAGCAGCGAGCCCTCTCTTCTGGTTATTTATGCAGTGAGTCCGCACTCACCCTGGTTGCTTCTTCATCTTTGTTGTAGCTGTAGCAGATAACCACAAACTTAGAGGCTTACACATGGATTTATTATCTCATGTGTGGAAAAGACATGCTCAAAGTCAATCTCAGTGGACTGCCTGACACCAAGGTGTTAGGAGGCTGTCTTCCTTCTGGGTGTATCTCCCTTATTCTTCCCAGCTTCTAGATGTATCCTTGGTTTGTAGTGCCTTCCTCCATCTTCAAAGACAGCAGCATAGTATTTTCTAATCTTTGACTCTGATCCGATGACTCCTTCTGTGCTGATCAATATTAACTGTCAGTGTGACAGAATATACAGTCAGGAGCCTCTAGGCATGCCTGTAGAAGACTAACTTTATTAGGTTGAGGTGGGAAGATTCACCCTAATTGGGTGACACCATTCCCTGTGCTGGGGGCCTGGACTGAATAAAGAGAAATCTAGCTGAGCCACAGATGACTTGAGGCTAGCTATGACTTCCTTCTCATGAGAGGCTGTAGATTGACTGTGAGCCAGAACAAATCCTTACTTCCTTAGATTGCTTTGGTCAAGGTATTTTATGACAGCAACAGGAAGATAACTAAGACACCTTCTTATAAGGATCCTTGTGATCACATCGTGTTTACCACTCTAGTTGGCAGCGTGAACCTGGGAGAATAGAGCCTAAAAATGAGGTGGGCTAAATAAAGTCTCATGCAATAGTGGGCTTTATTCAGAGCACCAGGCAATTTATATTCTGAGGGTTAAGCAAGGCCTTGAGCAAAATTCACTTGAGTTTAGGTTGCACACAGTCACAAGGACAACCCATGCTGGAAACATTTCTGAATAACAAAAATAATCTGAAGCAAACCACTCCTAACTACTACACCTCGGAGGGGTATGAAAGCACATTCCAGGAGCAACTCATGTGATGGAGAAACAGGTCACAAGACTTGTCTCACAAGCTCTCAGAAACTTCTTCATACTGTTTCACTCATGGACTGTGTCCCGACAACAATGAACTTCCCATCCCTGATAATCAAGAATCAAGGTCTTTAGTCACCCACGAAGTGACGCCTGTCATGGGAAACATTTACTTGCTTCAGTGGTTTGGGTATGGCAGTCTATGAGTGGGAATATTATTCAGCCTGCAATAGTTATCAAGTTCAACTTTCATCTCCAGATAGCTTTAGCTGTTAGACATGCACCATGTTGTTTACTCTGTTGGTCTGTCCTAGGTTTTCTAAGCATTTGTCTAGATTCCCCTAGGACAGGGGCTGTATTTCCCGGGTCTGTTATCCCTCTTTGTGGAGGAGGATGGGTCTAGAAGGCATTTGCTGTTGCGGAAGTTTTTGGTGTTAGTCAATATTCTGTCCTTATGGCAAAAGACCTGAAGTAAAAACACTTAGAGGAGGGAAGATTTGAACTTGGTTTCAGCGTTAGATGGTCTAACTATGGGGCATTGTGCATGGGGACATTGGCCTCAGCACGGAGGGGCTGTGATGAGGCAGAACATCATGGATGGCAGAGAGGGTGTGGTAGAATGAACTGGCTCATCTCAGGAAAAGGAAGGAGGGAGAGTGAGAAGGAGAGGCAGGGCAGGGGACAAGATTTAACTCCGAAGGACCCATGTCTTCAACTAGTGAGTCAAAATAGGCCTTTTGTTTTTTATGACTAGAACATGAATTTATTACAGTCATATGAAGCTAACACACAATAATATAATGTTAACATTTAAAAAAGCTCATTATGGAATGGGACCACATACTGAACCAACTAATGACTTGCAATTTTCAACACTGTACTCACTGATGTAACTAATTTACCATAAAAACTATATTTCTCAATTAGTATGTAATTAATGAGTTAGTAACTTGCCTACTTGTTTTCCTAAATGACCTGGTCAGTGGTTGTTTGTCTTTTATGTAAAATTCCTCTTGAAAAGAGAATATGAATTTTATACCAATACTAATTCTTACTAAAAATGTCTTTTGAGTACTTATCTCTGATAATTCCATCATGAACTTGCTTTATTAGGATAAAGTCAAACATTTCAGAATATTTCCCTAGGGACTTGTGCAACAGACATTAGTTTTCTAAGTTCGACAAGAAGGATAACATATGTTAGACTCTTTTGATGCATACAGAATTCTGCCTTCACTATGATAATGCTGAATAGTAAATTTCCAAATAATGTAAGAATCTAATGTCATCAGCTCTACATTTATGCCCTATTTGAAACATTACCTGCAAGTTTAAAGATAATTGTCATTTAGACATTTAATGTGATCTTCCTTTCCGCCCCAGCCCAGCATCACTTCATGTGCTTACCCTTCAGTATCATGATGTATTATTTTTCTAGTTTCCTAAGACCACAAGCATAAGGTGCCTGGCATCCTGCAGGGTAGGAGAATTTATAATTGAAAGTCAGCACTTAATTGAGCTGAGTGAAACTGGACATTGAAAAGTCTTGCATTAATTTTATGCCAACTATGTTAGAACAATACAAATAATAGGTTTGAGTTTCTGTTGGGTCATATAACTCCTCTATGCAAAATTGGGGAGTTATCTTTCTTTGAGTTGGCATAGCCCCTACTGGGCATGCCTCTCCCCCAAGACAGGGTCTTATACTATGTAGATTTGGCTAGAACTCACCAAATAGACCAGGCTGCCCTCAAACTCACAGAGACCCACCTGTCTTGGCCACCTAAGTGCTGGTATTAAAGATGTGGTCCACTATGCTTGGCTGGGTGTGTGTCTTAATGTAGGACACAACCTGCTCAACCTCACATGGCATTGGAGTGGTTCCAACAGCATTAGAATTTAAACTCACATGTAATAATTGTGTCTATGTATGAACACATGTTGATATTTTGATACATAAATATGGTGTGCAAGGTATCAAAAAAGGGGGTAGTCAGGGTATCTTTCTTAAACAATCACACTTGTTCTGGGAACACTCAAAATTCTTTCTGGTAGGTGTCTTGAAATAAACATTAGATCATGATTAGCTACAATTCTCCTATGCTATATGTCTTTATACTATACTAGTGTAAAGAATTTGAGATGATTTCTCCGGTCTTAAGTGTGTTTTCACATTTGATAATCTCTTTTAATGTCTCTCACTCCTGTAGTCTCTCCATCTCTACTACTCTTCTGCTCTCAGCTTCTATGAGGCAAACTTATTTAACCTCCATAAATGAGTGAAAACATGTGGTATTTGTCTTTCTGTGCCTGGCTGATTTCACTTAACATAATGTTCCCCTCAAGGATAATCCATGTGTCTGCAAATGAAAGAACTTCATTTTATTTCATGGCTGAGTAATATTCCATTGTGTGCATATACCACATTTTCTGTTGATGAATGGCTCATGACCTTTTGTTTATAAAGCAGGCAGTTCATGTGTACCAGGAAACCAGTCACCATAGGCCTTTGGTAATGAAACATGGAGCAAAGGCTCCCTCTGGAGCAGAGCGCTGTGAGCTGGGTATTTTCTCTAGTTGTATACACATGGGTCATTTCTGAGGGCAGAAAAACACCTTGATGTCTTTCCTTCAGAGGAAGTTTTTATGTCACTAACCACCAGGCATGTTCTGGACACTGCAGCCATGAAAGTCCCTGTTCCTAGACAGGAAGCAGAGACCCCACGAGTAGCAAACACAACTGTGAAGAATGCAGTTTTTTCTTTCTTTGTGCTGGAGGAGAGACGGTGCCAAGGAACTCTGCTCAGAGCACAGGTTCTTGGGTGGGGTCATGGTTCATCCTAACGTTGGAAGGATTGAATAACCTGTTTGGCAAACACATCCCAGCAGAGGAGTTGAGGGTCAGCATGACCCTCATAGGTAGTAAATGACAAAGCTTCTGTTCAGCCCTCAACCTGGTTGGCTTCAAAGTACATTCATTTCATCCCATCACTTGGTACTCATAGCCAAATCCATGACCTGTTGGGCACTCTGAAGAACTCTCCATCCGTAAATTAATACCAGCAGAGGCTCAAACGAGAGATTTGCTTATGTTTCTGAAATTTTCTTATCTCTCTCATATGAGGTACTACAAATGATAACATTTTAAAGTGAGAGATAATGCATAAATGTGTATTTTTTGTTATAACTCAGTTACTAACTCATTTTAAACTATGCAACAGATTTGCCTAACTCCCTATTCTTTCAGTGTGACCAACTTCATGGGGGTTTTCACACAGAGATATAAAATGTTGACAGAACATTTTACTCTAGCTGTGTTACTATTAAATAAAAATTCTTTGAATTTCTGACCACAGAAATTAAAGATAATTATATTTTATTTCAGATGAAACTAAACATAACAGAGAGGTTTCTGTGGAGCTGGCCTATATAAGCTAAGTACATTAACTGGTGGCTTTGTTAACTCATTTGTCTTAGTGTTCTATTGCCGTGAAGAGACACCATGATCATAGCAATTCTTAGAAAGCATTTAATTGGGGGTCGCTTACAGCTTCAGAGTTTAGTCCATTATCAGTATGGCAGGGAACATAATAGCTTGCAGACAGATGTAGCCACAGGCAGCAGGAAGAGAGAGACTCTGGTCTTGGTATAGTCTTCTGAAACCTCAAAGCCCACCCCTAGGGGCCATTTTTATTCCTACCACCACACCCTCCAATCAGAATCAGTTATGTATTGGAATGAATATATTTAAGGTTGCTTCTTTTTCAAGAATGAGAGCTATTCTCCTCTGAAACATTCTTAGTGCTATTTTGATGCTGCAACGATAAACGGCACACTTACTGAAAGTAAAAATAAGTATTTATTGTAGAAATTACTTGCAAGAGACAAACAAGTAACTCAGATGAGCAACAAGTAACCCAGATGAGCCGAGTAGTTTTCAGCCACCTAACTGGAAGCCAAAAGCCGGAAAAAGAGAGAGAGACTTCCGTTGTCTCTTATACCTTCCTCCATAACGCCCCTAGCCAGGCCCAAAAGTGGGCCTGGCTAGTGATGTAGTTCACTGCCTATGTCTGTATACGTCTTTAGTCATGCCTAAAGTGGGTGTGGTTAGTGGTGCGGTAAACCGCCCTTTTATTACCTCATCTGTGTGCGCCTCTAGTAAGTCACAGGACACTGTTTCCTCCTACACTATTTGTTCATTTTTCCATTGTGCTTATAAATAAAACTTATAATTCTGCCAGTGATACTTGAAATAATTCTGATTTGAGACTGGAGAAAAAGAGGCTTTAGAAAAGGGGTAGAGAGAAGGAGGAGTACTTGAAGCTAAAGGTGGTACAGGGAAATGGGGTCAAGGAGCTGAGGCAGTGGGGTGGGAAATCAACCAAAATGAAATATGTATGGAAATGCCACGTGGAAATCTGTCATCCTTAATTCTGGTGTATTTTTTAAATTGGTATTTTTGTTTTCTAAAGAAAAAAAGAAATCATTGGGTTGGATGAATTGGGTGGGTGGGTGGGGAGAATCTGTAGGAGATGAGAGGGGAGGGAGACCATGAGCAGAACATACTGTGTGAAAAAATATTATCCATCTATGTATCCAGCTATCTATCATCTATATATCTATGTATCTATATCTATCTATCTATATTCACAAAAAGTGTTTTAAAAAGTAGTTATCATTGTTATACTACTAATGGACACCCTGTTAGTCCATAACATGCTGGTTAAAAAATAAAATAAAATAAAAAACAGTGGAGATTCTTCTAGAAATAAAACAAAAATTTAAACATTCTTACAGGATTCCTACTTTTATGTCACACATAAACTATTTTTTAAGAAGGTATTTCTTTTCAGTCATAATTTTTCTGTCCCTGTTCACTAGATGCTACAATTCTTCATCTAATCCAGCCTCACAGTTTAGAATAATATTTGAATTAGTTTATGAAGTCAAAGCTTGAAATATCTGATTTTGTTGAGTTCATCTTTTTAGATAAAGCAAAACTTCTCCTAGGCCTTCAGAACTATTTTAATTGGGGAAAGAACAGTTCTCCCCAAATGTGCATTTACTCAGAAGAACCATTGGAAAATTGATCGTTATTAACATGTTTACCCTCATACATTACATATCTTACAACAGAAGGTGTTACCTGAGTCCCATCATGTACCATAAAGTCAATATAGGTAGTTTTTCATGACATTTGACAATGAAGTTAAGTAATTTTACATGAAAGTGTGTTACTGTAAATAAAACACAAGTGAATATAGAATTAGGAGATTTCAAGCATTTAATGGAATCTGTCAAAACTAGCAGGTGCTTCCTCTGTAGATAACAACATGCAGAATACCAGGGCATAGGTGCTATTAAAATGGATGTCGAGTTTTTATGCCAGCTACAAGTAAGTCTAGGAATGTATGGCTCTAAATATTTCTAATACCCTTCAAAGGGCTCCCCTTAAGAGGCTCCATACTGATAAACCCTCCTTGTGAATGTTTCTAATTTGCACCCGGGGTTCTAAGTTGATATCAGAAATGGAATATCAGCGTGCTATAAACCCTGAGTGACCATTTCATAACTGAGACTTGCTGAGAATTTTTAAGGTCCTCATTTGCTTTGTGTTCCCAGTTGGATATCAAATATTACTACTCTAATTATCGTGGGCTAAAAAGAAAAGAGTAGAGAGGTTGGTGAGAAGAAAAAATCTTTAAACTAAAAGTGACCTGGCTCCAAGTGGATTGATGGGGTAAGCTGTGGGAAAAATCAAGTCATCCCTGCCCACAATGGCACAGTGAGGCCCAGCCCCACACTCCTGTGGCAATTGCTTTAATGCGCATCATTGGCAGCCCCTCAATCTCCATGTCATCTGTTACAGTACGTTTATGCAAGCAATTTGAGTGACACTGTTTCTGTCATTTTGTTTGAATTGCATCTTAAATTTTATCATGGCTTTAAACTTTATGTGTTACAAATCCAAGGTTATTTCCCATCTGGTTGCACATTTATACACACCAAAATACCAGAGTAGTAAAAAAGTAATTTAAGACAATATTAGATGTCTGTGAGAGCTTTTCCTTTACATTTATTTATTTTTCCATTAAAGTGAACATTTGTGAAACAGGGCTCTACATATTTTGGGCCTTTTCTTTGGGACTATCTCTATAGTGCATTCCTTTGAATATTTTTGGTACTATAAAACTGGCTTCTCAGATCATGTGTACATTCAAGTTACTACAACAGACAACTGGGCTTGCGCGTC
The DNA here is from genome assembly GCF_017639785.1 of Mesocricetus auratus. Classification (NCBI taxonomy): domain Eukaryota; kingdom Metazoa; phylum Chordata; class Mammalia; order Rodentia; family Cricetidae; genus Mesocricetus; species Mesocricetus auratus. The sequence goes on along the minus strand of NW_024429198.1, from coordinate 7,800,675 downwards.
CAGCACCCATAAAACCGCTTGGTCTTTATCCCCGTTTTCCTTTCTGGAAAACAGTCTTGCTGACCTGTCAATCACAAACACTTCCACCCCCACCCCAGGTCCTGCCCAAGGGTAAGGGCTGGACAGGCATCCAAATGGTGTCAGTCAGACTTTCATTGGAATGTGAGGCTCGAAGGAGAGTGACTTAAGAACTGAAAATAGTTGACGCTGATTCATTCCAGTAGTGCAGGCTCGGAGCCCTGTTGGTTGGCTCTTGCAACTGTGTTTTCTGGTTTTGCCTGGATTCTGTCCTTTCCAAGGTGTGCTGACCAACTGTTGCTTTACTTCTATGAGCCACTTTTCATCTTTTAGCAAATGTTTTAGTTCCTATTATTTTAGTCAGAGTTGATTGACATTACACACCACTGTTGGTTGAGTCATGAGGAGAAGACATCTTGCAGAAAGGGTTAGTGATGGTGTTGGGGCACTTTGCATCAATAAAAGAATATGGAAACAGCCAGGCGTTGGTGGCGCACGCCTTTAATCCCAGCACTCGGGAGGCAGAGGCAGGCAGATTTCACGCCTTTAATCCCAGCACTCGGGAGGCAGAGGCAGGCAGATTTCTGTGAGTTCGAGACCAGCCTGGACTACCAAGCGAGTTCCAGGACAGCCTCCAAAGCCACAGAGAAACCTGTCTCAAAAAACAACAAAAAAAAAAGAATATGGAAACAAGGTAAAAAGAACTTAAGATAATATGTGGCCTTTTGAGAGGCTTCTCATCTCATTCTTCTCCATAACACCATTGAAAGTAGCTTCACAGTCCCTACAGCTTAAGAATCAGTCCCATTGATTGAACAAAGAGAGTGACACTGGTACTCAGCATGGGTAGACTTTTTCTTGCTACCATTCTTTAAATGGTAACAATTATTCACATAAAATTATTTAAATATTACTTAAAATATCCAGGAAGTGTGTATAGTTGTATGAGTCTGTTTTTTTTTTTTTGTTAGTTCCATTATTTAGGAGATCCTTCTGCTGACCTGTTTCATCAGCACCTCACTGATGTCTAGGAATCACCTCACTGCATCACTGATACAAATTTCCCCTTATGGTATTTGCAAGACTTGACAAATCAAATGACAGTTTCACTGTGAAGTTTTGTGTTTAGTTAACCCTGCTTAAGAACACTTGCCTGATAGCTGTGTTAATGTTTATTTTATTTACCGTGTTTTACTCTGGTATTTTGCAGCATTTAGGAGATGATTCCCATGTTGGCATACCTTTCACATCCAAACAGTCCCAAACATGTATTCAATCGCATCCTTTCTCCAATCCTTTCCCAAACCACTGCAAGGCCAGGCATCAGACAGAAAGCTATAAAACTGAAAGCCCAGAGTGCTCTGAAATTGTCCCACTGTATCCAGGTCTAAATTCTCCCAAGCTCGCTTCTCCTGACTCTCTCATTCTTTTCCCTAGGAATCACAGTAAAACAACAACAACAACAACAACAAACAAACAAACTAAAAAGAGATGGGGCACAGCAGGGATGGCTCCCTTAGAGAACACGCCTCTTGCTCACCAAGGATCTCCTCCATCTTTCTCTGAAAGAGGAGAGGAAACACAAGAAGTAATCGGTGCAGAGCCCCAATTCCTACGTCACCACCGTGAAACAGCCAGGGCACTATAACATCGCTATTGTTTTTAGCCACACTCAAGAGGTAGTCCTGTGTGTTGCCTGCACCACTGTCTTCAGCCTGCCGACAGGTGGGAAAGCAAGGCCAATAGATGTTCCCTCAGAAGGAGGCATCACTAAAGGTACCTGGATCAAGATGAATGGGAAACCATCCCAACAAACACATTTTGATATATTTATATCTGCCTATCTCCTATGCTCCAGGATAGCTTTCTTCACTGTTTCTTCAATGTCTAGCTGGTTTAATTCTTCACTGTGTGGGCCTGCATGGTGCAGTGTATCTTTTCCTTGGGAAATATAGGTAAAGAATTCTTTCAGGCCCCTTTTTCTTTGAATCCATGTCCTTACCATATAGGATAAAAGCAAATCTGGGGGACATTTTGTAGCATTTTGCTTTTCTCCTTAAGCATAAACACTAAGACTTGTGGGGCCTCCCAGTTCTTTGCGTGGCCTCCCAGCATGCAGTCATACTCACCCTGGGCTGGTTTGCATCTGAGGTCTCAGATGGGCCTCAGCTTGTGGCTCTGTGCCCTGTGTGGACAATGTTTTCTTCCATAATGCAGAACATCTTTTGATGTTCTTTTTGCTCTGCTTGACTTTTAACTGGGTTTGCATGATGTTTCCTTGTTCAAAGAAGAAAACAATAACCCATTTTGCTTCATTATCTTTGAATGGCTGCCTGAAATAAGAGGCCCTCTGGATTTTAAAATGATGAAACCATGTCTGCAGCCTCCCAAATGTAAATTTTACACAATGTGGGTCATTCCCCAAAGCCCAGTAACTGGATGTGTGAAAGATGTGTCAACTAATGACTCTTTGATCTTCACACTCTGACAGCTCAGAAATAACTCCCACTGTCAGAAAGAGAAGAGCATATGCTTCAAGTGAGGCTCCTTAGAGAGTGTTTTACTAGCAAACAGCCAGTCCAAGGGACTAAGTGTCAAAAACTATTTTTCTGAAAACTAATTTTAGTAGATTTTCAAGGCTGACTCCCTTGACAGGATACTGAACTTAGAAGATTGACTTCATTTGCTGTGCAGCTGTCATAGTCTCTACACATGTCAAACAGAACAAAAATCTCTGAAGTTCTTAATGATGTAATTTGTGATAAATCAGTGAGGTGTGATAGGTCCACGAAGCCTTGGTTTTTGGCTTATCTGTGTTCGGTGGCAGAAAGCATTCATTTAACTATCCAGGCCACTCTTCATATACGAGTAGATTGAACTGACTTAATTCTCTCAGTTCTGTATTGTTAATAGTGTACTTGGGAGTCTCCTGATAATCCTTTCGAGTGGGTCCCTTTTGATTTTCAAATAGAAAATCCCGCTGATTGAGACTTTTGTTGCTTATTTTGGTGTGCCAAGGTCTCAAGCCCAAGGCCTTTTACTTGCTAGCACAAGAACCCTACCACTGGGCTACACCCTCAGAGACTATTCTTAACCTGACTAGCAGTAGCTAACAGTTTTAATATATATACAACTAGGTACTTATTTGTCATAATATAAATGAGAAGCTCCTTGACAATGGCTTTCCAAAGCATAGAAGAAAAGTAATCCCCTGTGTAGTAATGGAGCAAGGGAGCAGGTTGTGTGGCAGGCAGGTGGAGGGGTGAGTTCTTCTCCAGTGTGGGAGTGACAGTTGGTGCGGGCAAGTTCTCTTCTAGTTTTGGCTGAATGGAACCCCTGTCCCCAACTCTGTGGACCATTTACTCAGATAATTGGTGTTAGAGTTGGACAAGATCCAGATACCACTCCTGCCACAGACAACCTGGGTGGTTACAAATAAATTATTTGAGCTTTGGAATGCTTGTTATAGCATCCCTGAATCAGAATTGATAATAATGCTTATTTCAGAAAGCAACCATAGCAGTTGGATGACAATGGATAGAGATTATCTCACAGGGCCTTTTACTTAGTAAGGGAATCCCGAAGATGTAGTAAGGGCTGAAGGTTCAGGACCAAGAAGTATTAGGTACTCTGAAAATGCGAATTTGTTTCTTGGATCTCAGCTTTATGTTCTGATAATCTTGCAGGATTTGGAAAAAAACTCAAGAAACTGTAAAGGCTGGTTGATAAATAAGATAAAGGATCTTGAGTGAAACAAGATCTAATAAAGGCAAAAGGTTAGCTGTTCTGCAAATGGAGAAAACAGATCATGGCAGGGTTTACAAAGGCAGAGAGATGCAGTGTTGGCTTACAAAAAAAAAAGAAATAAGCCAGTATACTGAGAAAGAACATGGTATCTGTATTCCCTTGAGGCTCTACACACAGATACCTTGCTAAGCTCAGGATAAAGGATGTGAGGATCATTTTGTTGACATCAGCAGAAAACAGCCAGATGGCTTCATCGTCCTCTGCATGATGATGAAGGGTCTTGGCATGGATGGACTTTAGTCAGGCCTCCAGAGCTTCTAGGTGCCCATCTCTGTGCTCTCTTGTAGGATCCGGTTTTATCAAAGAACCCAGGAAAATTAATGACTCCCCATGATGCCGATGCCTCAGGCCCCTTCTGATCTAGCTCCTCACACTCCACCCCACCCCTCAGGAGATGTCTGATCACCTAGGTCCATTTTCAGCAAGATGACTATTAGGCCAGTGTAGCCAGAATCCCCTTCCCCTAGATGCTCCCTCAGTAATATTCTGTCCATACATCCCTACTCTGATCTCTGGTCTCTCATTCCTATATCTGCTGCAATGCCTTGCATATAATTTGGCTTTCTCTGCTTAACACGGGCCAGTGACTATTTCTTTTATACTCATATCTGGATACTAAAGCACTAATTAAATTATTTTCTGTTTGGAGTGGGTATGTGCCATTTTTATTTCCTTTTTTTTTCTTGCAAGAGTACAATTCTTCTCTGTAACAGTGAAAGTGTTCTCCAGTGCATGGTCTATGCATCCACCATGCCCTTGGAAGCCAAAAGGATCATTTCTGTCTTCAGTTGCACCCATGTTCTGAGGCAGGCTGTGACTTGGACTCTGCCACTGGACATGTCTCTCAGATGCTTTCCTGTGAGACCCACAGACCCACAGACTGGGCTCTTCCAGGATCTCTTCAGACTTACCTTTCTGAGTGTGCATGGTTGCCTGTCTCCCCAAGCTCTTGTTACTCTCAAAGCTGAGCCACCAACGTCCTCCCATCTTTCCAGAGAGCATCTATTGAGTTTGGTTCCTCCCAGGGAAAATACTCTGGATGTAAGAAGCTTATTTTGGGGCCTTAGAGAGCAGAAAATGGTGATGAGAGGGAGGCCAAGGAAGGGTATAATCACAGTTTTCACTGTAGGGACACATGTCTTAGAGACCCATCTTTCTGGAGCTGAACAGCACCAGACATTTATGCATTGGCTTTGGTATGTGCTGGGCTGAGGGCTGCTCCTGGGCTTGTCTACTGTCCAGTCTGTGTGGACTCCTTTATCACAGGCTGGCAGTCCACTGTCCAGTCTGTGTGGACTCCTTTAGCACAGGTGGGCAGCCTCCTGCTTTGAGCAAAGACTCCATTCAGAGAAGCAGGTTCTGGCAGTTGATTGTTGACTGGCAACAGAGACGGTAAGGCCATGATGACATGGTTGGGTGGGGAAAGTGTCTTCCACATGGCTTGAGCTGTTTTGAGGTCCTTGAAAGCCAGAACTGTGAGACATGTCATAGCAGAACTACAGTTAGGCATGCCACTTCCAGGTCAGTGACACAACCACCACTGTGACTGCCTCCTGGCATCTCCACATTTTTCCAATAGTTTCATTTACCTAGGCATCCCTCTTTCTAGATTCCTGGTTCCCAGTAAGAACAGATCACATAGCTTGTTTGCTGGCTGCCAGGGCACAAGACAGGGAAGATTGTCTCTGATGTGATGTCCACCGTGGGAAGTGGAGCGCTTCCATCATTCTGAAGCTGGACCAGAAGAGTTGGGACACAGAGGGGGAAACCTTGACCAGTAGTCATTGCAACAGTTACTTTGATAGCTTGACAGTCACTTGCATTTATATTACACAGCCAAACAAAAAAGTCACATATCCAACATGGTACGTTCCTGAGTCACTAGAAATGCAATAACCATTTACTCTAAAGGAGGATACCCAAAACCAAACATTTGTAAACATCTTCTGGAGCAGCATTTCTTTGTAAGGTCATTATTTCTCTATTTTTTTTAGTGATTCTATTTCATAATTCATGGACTATATTGTGAAGCTACCAGTGAGAAACCCACCTTAAATATTTGTATATCTGCATTTATTGCTGCTCTGTCCACAATAACAAGGAAATGGAGTCAGACTGGATGTCCATCAATGGATGAGTGGATAGTAAAAATGTGGCACATTTACACAATAGAATTTGTTCACTAGCAAAGGAAACAAGAGCATATAAGGAAGACGGATAAACCTGGAAATTATTACAGTAAGCAGGGTGATCTAGACTTAGAAAGTCAGAAGCCACATGCTCTCCCTAACATGCGGCTCTTAGCTTTTACTGTTTATATATACACATAGATGTGTGTGTGTGACTATGGTTAGAGGTCAGAAAACTTGCAGCTTGGGTGGGTGGTGTGAACTTTTGCCCAAAAGCTGAGCTATCTCTCTAGTTCCTCCAATATTATTATTTTTAAGTTGGAGTGGAAGTAATCTCTTTTAAGCAATGCAGTAACTTATAACTTACATGTCATTAAAGTGTTCATGCTAGTTCTAATTAGATAAATGTAGTGGAAAATACAAATAAAATTGAATGTGTTTTGTGGTGGCTGGAACAGCATCAATCTGGAACTCTGGCTTCTCTTTGCACTTGCTCTAATATTCTGGTATGGAAAGTTTCTGGCACAATGCCTGAAGCAAAGCAAGGGCCCAATGGGTGAGCACTGAGTATCAGAATATTGACAGAAGTAAGAACATACACGTGACTTTAAGAAGTGAAAAAAATAGCCGGGCATTGGCGGCGCACACTTTTAATCCCAGCACTCGGGAGGCAGAGGCAGGCGGATCTCTGTGAGTTTGAGGCCAGCCTGGTCTACAGAGCGAGTTCCAGGACAGCCTCCAAAACAATACAAAGAAACCCTGTCTCGAAAAACTAAAAAAACAAAACAAAACAAAAACCAGGTGTAAAAATGTTGGGAGGGGCAGAGAGGAAGCTTAATATAAAGTAATTTCCAACAGTTTTAAAAGTACATAAATCTCCCTGTAAAAGTCCGTTGTGTCTGAAATACCTGTGGTGTTTCCATTTTCTGCAGCAAAACATGACTGGAGTATGGAGGAAAATCAGTCTCAAAGAGGGGAAGGTAGAAAAGAAGACATTTATTAACTTTTATGGCTTCTGGTTTGTGAAATCTAATTAACACCCAAGAGGACCCATCCAATAATTGCAGTAGCCTTGGCTCTGCGTCCTGGACACCTGCAGGGGTAAAATATGGGAAATAACGTAACTTTGTCTTTCATTTTAGACTGAGATGAGGAGAAACTTGGATTTAGGACCTACAATACTAAGCTCAGTTTTCTCTTTGGGAATAGGGTTGGTGGAGACCTTGGGAAAGAACCAGGTCAGTTTTTATATTCCTCTCCAAAACTGGATGAGTGTGGTACCTCAGGCCGCCACAGAGACAGGAAAGTGAACGTTGACTGAATGGTGAAATCCTTGTAGATCTGAAGAGGGATTTTTGGAGAATATTTTCTTTTTACTGAGTTAGCATCTTAACCTCTGTCACAAAGAGGGCCTGGATCTCACTACATAGCCAAGACAAAAACTTAGAGCCTATTGTGTGTGTGTGGGGGGGGGGTTGTGCCTCAAACTAGGGTTTTCATGTTCGCCCTCCTCCCATTCTAGAGACCCACAGCCTCAATTCCAAGTTTTTGGGTTCAAGAAAGAACTCTTTACTGTAGATCTAACTGGGATTCCCTTTCTCTCATGTTTACCAAGTCTAAGAAATGGCAAACCAGGACCTCCGCTCTTTCTCCCCATTTCTGGCTTTTCTTGCCAAATCAGAGGCTAGCGAAGGATGAGCATGTAACTCCACTGCAGAAACATCCATGTTTCAAAGGAGAGGCTAGAGAGTTTCTTGTTTTAGGCTTATTAGAGAGGACACTGTTTTCCAACAATGAAATCTTACTTTGGACTCTGCTTTGACCAGAAGATCCACAAGTTCCATTAATCATATGTACACAACCTATTGTCCCTAGTAATTGATTTCAGTGAAACTCTTTTGAATTGACATTTTAGGGTTATGTCTTTTACTTAATTTTGATTAATCAATCAAAATTATCTTTGTGTACGAATACGCATGTGTGTGTCTGTGTAGCATGTGTGTGTCCGTGTGTACATGGAGACCAGAGGACAAACTCAGGTGTTGGTCCTCATGTGCCATTCATCTTCATTTCTTTTGAGACAATGTCCCTTATTGTCCTGGAGTTCTCCAAGCTGGCTAGTAAGCCCTCAGGCATCTGCCTGTCTCTCTGTCTCCTAGTATCAGGATTGTCTGTTAGTGCTGTGTTTATATGGGCTCTGGGGATCTAGTTTGGATGGTTACCAACTGAGTTGTCTCTCCCTGGGTTGTATCTTGATGACTTAGAAGGCATTCTAGTTTGTTTTATATTGATGTGATAAGTACTATGACCAAAGCAACTTGGTGAGGAATGAGTTTATTTCAGCTTACTGCTTCTAGCCCATCATGCAGGAAGGTTCAGGCAGACACTTAAAGCAGGAATCTGGAGGCAGGAACCATAGTAGAGGCCGTGGTGGATTGTTATCTACTGATGTGGCCTCCATGGCTTACCTAGGATTACTGGCCCAGGAATAGCACCATCCAGAATGTTCTGGCCCCTCACCCATCAATTATTAATCAAGAAAATGCCCCACAAGTAATCTTATACAGTCATTTTCCCAGTGAGGTTCCTGTTTCCAGATAACTCTAGCTTGTGTAAAGTTGTCAAAAACAAAACAAAACAAAACACTAACCAGGACCAAAGATACATCAAAGATCACCCAGTACAATCCTTACTAGAGCATATGCTTGCTCTCTGACATTGCAGGTTGTGTTCTTGTGAATCATGTGTAAATTTCTACTTCTTATTGGTTAGGCCCACTCAGTTAGGGTCTTTTTTGATGAACTTGAACCAACTGATTAGGAAGATCCGACTGACTCCAAGGCCTATGATCTTTAAAGCTTAGATGTGGTGAGTTCAAAACCAGCTTGGTTTACACAATGAGTTCAGGACAGACAGAGCTTCATAGTGAGGCCCTGTATCAAAAAATGAAAAACAAAAATTTAAAACTGAACTAACCAACAAACCAAACAACTCCATCTATACAACCCCCTACCTTTTAGTTTTAGAATACTAAGAATAATCCAGGGAGCCCTTGTGTACCCAGTTTTCTGAATAGTAGAATCCTATCTGATTGTGGGCCATTTGCTGAAATTATGAGACTGTCATTGGTGCATTGCTATTAATTCACCCCTGGACTTTACTCGTTTTTCAACAGTTTACCCCCCTTTCTCATCTTTGGACCCAATTCAAGATGGTGCATTTAATTCAGCAGGGCTTATAGTTTTAATTATTCTTGGTTTGTTCCATAGAATAGCTTCTATCAACAAAGTCAACAAAACAATGTCAGACATGGGTGGCACAGTGATTCTTCAGGTTAAATCTCTTTCTTTTAGATTAACTTCTAGATATGTATAGTGGTACCTGATGTAGACACTCAGATTTGGTAACAACTTCCATAGTGTATTTTTAGCTCCCTTTTAAAAAAAATTAAAGCTCTAGATACTTACAGCAGAGTCAAAATTACTTAATAGTTTGGAGCCACCGATGCCTGTTCTTCTTTCTGTCGTCATCCTGTCCTGGTGACCTCTTTAGTGTTCCTCTCTTGTTCCCCATTGCCATGGCCATCACTTCAGTTCATCTAGGAAAATACTGTCTCATATTTTGAGTATTATAAAAAGCAAGATTTTCCTTATGGTCAGATTCCTTTAGTTATAAACTCACTAATATCAGGTTGATATTTAAAAATCATAAGTTTCACTGGGTGTTTATGGCACACACCTTTAATCCCAGCACTTGGGAGGCAGAGGCAGGTGGATCTGTGTGAGTTCGAAGCCAGCCTGGTCTACAGACTGTGTTCCAAGACAGGCTCCAAAGCTGTACAGAGAAACCCTGTCTCAAAAAAACTACAGAAAAAAAAGATTTAAAAAAATCAAAAGTTTAGTCATTCTATCTTTTTGCTCAGAAATTGTCAGGCTCTGCTCTGTAATTCCAGGAGGATTCAAGCTCTGAAATACTACTGAGTGCTTTCTCCCTTGTCTTTATGTCCTTCAACACAAACCAGCTTCTCACGACTTTCTAACTTGCTCCTAATGAGTTCCATTCTTCAGTGTCCAACTAACACACCACATCGATACAAAGCTCAACGTTATGCTAAAAAACATATTTGGAATATGTTTTGTTCCCTAGTTTCTGTGCTTTCTCATTTCAGGCTTTGTCCATCTTTTGAAGAATGGCTCAAGGCTTATCTGATGACTCCCTAGAGTGCACAAACAGCATTTACTTCTAGTAATTCAGATGTCCAATGTTTGTCCCACAATGCCTTCAAGTGAAAAGGAGAGTCCACTTTGTGGTCTTAATTGTGTTCCCTCGTGTGTCTTCTTATTTTGTTATTCCCACCACCATTTCTACTGCTACACTGACCCCTTGACAAGTGGCACTCTTTGTAGAGGCAAAGTCCTCTCCCCTTGCATTCCCTGGGTACAATGAAACAATTGCAGAATTTCAAAAGACATTTCTATGTAACAAGAAAGAACAAAAGAAAATAAACACCAAGTTCCAAGAAGCCACAAACAACCCAGTTTATATAATACAAAAAACATCTTATCTTCATGCATCAGTCAGGGTTAGGTTCAGAAGTGTTGGCTTCCAACTCAAAGAATAGCATAAAAATCTACGAATTTATTCATCCTTGTAAAAGAAGACATCAATTAATAGGGGATCAAAACACTGCTTTTCCTTCTGTATGACCCCTAGGAGAGGACTGTTAAACCCACCAGGTGATACTAAGACCACTACCATGATTTTTGAGCCAAATTTGAAACAAATTTTGTTAAACACTGGTCATGGATACTGGCCATACTTGGGACTTTCAGAGTACAGTGCTGAATTTTATCAGTCAGGTCCTTAAAAAGGCAAAACTCACAAGGCTACATATTTCCTGTCTTTGTCCAATCAGAGGCAAGCACACATCCTGATGCATTTCCTGCCCATGTATCTCTTGCTTATGTATGATCAAGTACCCCCTGTGCAGTTGGGGCAAACAAGCTTGCTTACAGAAGTGAAAACACATAGCTTGTTATCTTACACTAGCAACAGCCCCTGGCATTCTAGGAAGCCATCTGTCCTCGGGCAAATGATTACTGGTTAGAGGCATTTTTGTTTTATAGATCTCTTAAGCACAATGTAAAACATAACTTCAGCCACCACAGGGTAAAACGCTCAAGGTCATTTCAGGATATAATATGACTGCTACGGTTCCGGCTATCACAATACATTCCAGGAATGAAGAAGAAAGGATCAAAAAGCCTCAGTGACTGCAAGCCTTTGCTGAACAGCATTCACTTCATTTGATCAGTCATACGTAGTACCAAGGGGGCATGCCAGTGAAATTTGTAAGCAGAGCACAGCGCCGCCCTGAAAAATAAGATTTCCTCCAAGAAATGGCAAGGAAGCTATGACACATGATAAAGCAACAATATGGCTGCCTAAATAAGACCTGAACAATGATATCAACAACAGACACGCTAATGGAAGGTGGGAATCTCCAGGTGCCCTATTCCTACACAAAGAACTATAAGCAATTATTGGCTGCCAAGAGAGAGAAAATTAGTCTTTGCCTGGGATGAACCCCTAATTGGTTATTTAATACTCAGAGAGGGAAAGTTCGTCTTTGCATGGGATGAGCCCCCTAATTGGTTATTCAATACCAAGCAGTGAACTGACATCATATGGATACAAGCAATACCAAACAGACTCAGCAGGTTGCATTTGTGTACTTATGTGTTCATATGTACGTAACAATAATAATCAAAAGAAAAGAAGCTGTGAATTTTAGAAGGAGTAGGAGGGGGCGCATGGGGAATGTCAGAAGGAGGGGACATGGGAGGAAATGAAGGAAGGGAAGAGAAAGGGGGAAATTATGTAATTGTTTATTAATTAGTTAAAAAAAGAAAAAGTGGGATTCTGTTCAACAAGCATAAAAGGGAGAATGGGTATTGACTGGACAATGGTTCAACTCACCATTTCTGCTATCACAGACTGTGTCTACAGAAGCGTTGTATGTAGATGTCTCCAACTCTAAAACACTTGTCCAAACTAAAACACCCATTGCCTTTTGTGTTTTGAACTTTTTTTTTGCCAGTAGCTATATGGTTACATCATCTTAGAAACCACTCCCTTGGTGTCTCCCTCCTTATACTGTGTGTTGTCTCAAATTAGGAAGGTCAAATGTTTTTCTGGGATTGTCATAGCTGTTTTCAGTTATTGGCTTAATACTCATGCAGTATCACTGGTGGCGTTCTGTAGGTTGACTGATTACTTGTTTTGTTGTTGTGACAAAATACTGACAACAGTGACTCAAGAATGAAGGAAGGGCTTATTCTGACTTACAGGCTCATGGGGTACAGTCAACCAGAGCAGGAAAAGTATGGTGGCAGGAGGAGGCAGTGGTTAGTCACATGGTGTCTGCAGTCAGGAAGGAGAGAGCAAAGGATGCTGATACTAAGCTGGCATCTCTTTTACTTGTAGTTGGGGTCCCAGCCCGTGGAATGCTGCTGTCTACATTTGGGGTTGATCTTCCTAGATATAGGTAATCCTTGATAGACAAACCCGTAGGCCTATTTCCATGGTAATTCTAGATCCTACCAAGTTAATAATCAAGATTTACCATCACAGTGGAAACTACCATTCAGTGCAGGGGGCTTTGGAACTGTCCTTATGTCAACATATTGTTAATGTTATTATTCTCCCCTGGATCAGGTTCCTAACTGTTGAGCCCCAGCCCCCACAGGGTCTCTGGAAGTTGGTTGTCAGCCAATAACCACAGGTGCATCCTGTTTTCTAGTCCTGGCTTACAGTCCCCATCTTGCCCCATTGGCATCAACCTCTAATTTAGAAAACATGAACTCTTACACCTGGGGTTTCTCCACTGTGCTGTAAGTCTATATATAAGGCTGCTCCCGCCTTCCAATAAACACACACACACACACACACACACACACACACACACACACACACACACACACACACACACGCACACACACACACACACACGCACGCACACACGTGTGAGCGTGTGCATTCTCTTAGCACAAACAGCTGGACATCTTGTCTTTCATTTAAATCTCCAGGCTTTCACCGAATACAATGAGACATCAGCAAGTTTCATGCCAGAGGCTTGAGAAGCACTTGTGCACTGTAAGGGGCCTTGTTAGAGTGGTGTCACTGCTCTATAAGAAACCCAGGGTAACCAGATGGAGCAGCTGCCTGGCTGAGAGCTGCAACTGTCAGTTACTAGCCCTAGTAGCTTCCAGGCAGTTAAATGAAGCGCTCTTGAACTTTGGCTTTAGCCATTTTAGCAATCTTAGAGAAGACAATAGAATAAATGGACAGCTGAACTTCTTCGCTGAAGACTCCTAAGTAGATATAATAGATTGTTGCTATTTTAAGATGCTAAATGTTGAGGTGGTTTGTTATGCATCTATAGAAAATGGAGACATCCTGGATATTGTTCAGAGAAGTTATGGTTTGGATTAGATTTGGGCTAGTCATATGCTTGAGTACAAACTATGGTTTGAAATACTGATAGTTATTACTCTCTACTGCTGCTTCTGTGCCTGAGGATTCAACCAACAACAGAAAGATATATGTAGGAAAATACTGCATTCAGGTTGGACATGTACATACTTTTTCCTTGTCATAACCTCCTAAACATTGCACCACAAAACTATCTGCATATCATTTACACTTTTATACAAGTAATTGGGCATAATTTAAAGTGTATGGATGTATGGCTTAGATGACAGTACTACATCACTTTCTATGGAATTTGACAAGTACCAGAATCTTGAATTGTGGTACAGAGGGACTATTGTACTCAAAAGTTAGCATTTGGTTTTGGCCACTCATCATTCATTTCTTTATTCTTTTCTTTGTAACTACTTAGGGGAATCAATTATTTAATTACTATATGGCCACAGTGTTTGAACAGAAAGAGGAAGTTGACCTAATTCAGAACAATGAAAGGTCAGGCCCAGGACTCAGATTTAAGTTCTCTTTTCAGTGGAGCTTCAATGGTGTAGTTAATTAGCATGTGGTGTTACCATAAAGCTTGACAGGAACCTTGCATGAATTCCATGGGGCCAGGATGACTGACGGGGTAGGGGGGTACAAACATGCTAGGCAGAGTTTAAGTGAGAAGTTTTATTAGAAAGGGGAAGGAGGGGGAAGGAAAGAGAAAAGAGGCAATGAGACACAGAGAGAGGACAGAAGAGAAGAGGGAGACAGGAAAAGTCCTGTCTGCCCAGGGGAACCTCAGGGAAGAGAGCTGGGGGGCCGGAAGTAAGAGCATAAGTGGGCAGGATCTTTCTTTTAAAAGGGTCCTTTGCACCTGTACACAGACTATGCAATCATGGAATCCTGGGCTGACCAGAGAACTGCCTGAGTGCATTCTGCCAGGCGACAGGGGCAGGCCAGCATAATGCCTGAACCCTAACATATGGTGCTTACACAAAGTCTCTTTTCATCAGAATACAGACATTGTAGGTAGGAAGTCCTTAGGAGAATGGTTCCTTCTTTTTCTTTAATTTTAATACTAGAGACATCTCCAAATCAGAGACCCTGAATTCAAATGTGGTAAATGGTCACGCAGAGCTCAGGATGTACAAACTGATGCACATATCTGTGGAGTAATCTGTCTTTGCTCAGCAAAACAAAAACAGATGTCCCTGGAGTGAGCAGCCACTTTCTGATTGGAATGAAGGCTGCTCCACAGGAGGGAGTTCACATCCAGGACCGTAAACCTGGTTAAAAGTCGATGAGGTCATAGAGCCTAGGCAGGAAACTGCAGCTGTCCCTTTGTTAAATGGACATGTTGTGTCCATCAATTTGCCTTCTAAACAATGATGTTAATCCCAGTAGATGGGTGTGGTTGACAACTTTGGTAAGAGAAGTTTCCTTTTCCAGTGGGCAAAAGTAACTGCAGGGACCCATATCTGGTCCTAAGAATAAGTGACTGTTGGGCACTCAGCCACAAATGAGGCATCCGTATTGACCTCTTCAAGGCCCAGGGAATATTATGGAAGAGAAGATGGAAACAATGCAAAAAGCCAAAGCACTGTTGTGGAACACTCTCTTCTGGGCATGATGTGGCTGCTGCACTCTTGACTTCACAGTAGCTGTGGTGATCTACACAAGACCTGCACAAGATCAGGCTCCTTAACACCCCATCATAGAGTTGGGAGAGGTTTGAGACTCCATTCTTCCCCAAGGATTTATAGACAGTTAACAATAGACAGGGGGAGTAAGAGATCTTTCTTTTTTAGTGGTGTAGCCACTGGTAAGGTACCCATGATCTAAAAACAGCTTTTACTGTAACTGTAATCAACCCTAATGAAACTCACAGATTCATTAAAAAAAGGTAGGAAAATAGAAGGGGACCAAGTTGGAAAAAGAAAGAGTATTTGCAGGAGTAGGAGGGGGACAAGAAAGGGTAACTGGAGTGCGGGATGGTGGTGATGATGGTGATTGTGGTGGTGGCAGTGATGGTGGTGATGGTGGTGGTGGTGGTGATGGTGGTGGTGGTGGTGAGATGGTGGTGGTGATGTTGGTAAAGGTGGTGGTGATGGTGGTGGTGATGATGATGGTGATGTTGGTGATGGTGTTGGTGGTGGTGATGATGGTGATGGTGGTGGTGATGATGGTGGTGATGTTGGTAAAGGTGGTGGTGATGGTGGTAGTAATGGTAGTGATGGTGGTATTGGTGACTGTGGTGGTGGTGATGGTGGTGGTGATGGTGATGTTGGTAAAGGTGGTGTTGATGGTGGTGGTACATCTTTGTTCCAGAAAAATGTTACTGTAAGTTCATAAAGGAGTTCAGAGAAGTCTTCATCAAGGAAGTTTCTGGTAGTAGAAAATTAATGTGAGCGTCAACTGCTGGAGAATGGATAAGTAACCTATGGTAGAATGTTATGCATTTTGCAAATAAAGATGTAGATTTTATATTGAACATTTGTGTGAAAATAAGAAATGCTACAATATAAAATTTCCATATCAGAATGATGCATGCACATGAAACTCAGTCTCTCAAGAATATTGATTTATTTGTGGCACACATTAAGCATATTTAAAAGGGGAAGATGTTCTTTTGTTTCAGTTTACATGTGATGAAAATATGAACCACGATACTCGACAAACCCATGTGGAGTTTATTGGGGGAGGGGTGAGGGGACAAAGGGAAAAGGGGGGAAGGAAGAAGAAGGGAAGAAGAAAAGGGGGAAGGGACGAACAATGGAGGTGCTTGCTTGAAAGGGGAAGCTTGCACATGCGTACTGAATCCTTAGGCAGCCCCATAATGCATGATGTAGCCATGATGCTGCCACACAACTTAGTGCCCTTTGAGCTGACTAAGTAGATGCCTGAATGCCTCTCTCTCTGTCTCTCTGACTCTGTCTCTCTCTGTCTCTGTCTCTGTCTCTCTCTCTCTCTGTCTCTGTCTCTCTCTCTCTTTCTGTGTGTGTGTGTGTGTGTGTGTGTGTGTGTGTGTGTGTGTGTGTGTGTCTGGCTGGTTGTCAGAGGGTGAGGTCAGCATAAAGCAAGGGATATGAAGAGAACATAGAGCAATAACGGGAAGAAGTCACAGTCAGGCACGAACTTTGAACAGTGGAAATTGAGTACTCTGGTAACCGGGAGTGTGGTTGATTATTAAGTTTGTAGCTGAAATTCAAGAAGAGCCCCACACGGTTCTTGAGAACATGAATGGTTTGTGAACTATTGCAATTTGAGGCAATTTGTGCACTTACATTCACTTGATCCGGAGGAACTTCCCGGGCAGAGAGTCATTTACATGTCAGACTTCAAGATAACCAAGAGTGTGCAAAGCAACAGACGTCATGTTAGACTGAATAGAAAGTGTGACAACTAGTGAAACAATTCTCTCCACTAACTTGAGGGCGAAATTCGATGTCACAACATGACTACCAAAAATATGAGAGGGCAAATGTCAAGAATTTTCCTGATGTTTTCCTCATGGCATTCTATTCTATTTTAGTTTCATGTATCAGCTATCCACGTTTTAATGCCAAGTGGAATGTACTTGCTGGAAAGAAATGAAAAAAAATCTGAGAATAGTGCACATTATAGTTACAGATATTTTCCATATCACCCTCAATTCCTGGTCAGAGCATGATAAAAGACATTGAGAGCATAGATGAAAAAATATGTTTGCTAGCTTTTTTCATTATTGAAAAGAGATCAAGAACTAAATCTGAATGATGAGGTGCTGGCAGCTCAATAGACTAAGACCACTTAATGCTGATATGTAGCATTTGCACAATTTGAAATCCAAAAGGATACTCTCAAAATGCTTTGAAAACTATGACTTTAGAATTCTATGTGATTTGTGTTATATGAGCTAAATTATCCCCAAATTATCTTATTTTCTTTAATTGCTTCATTGTTTCTCTCCAAAATCATCTGTGTAGTGATCTTTGCATTCTTCAGATTTATCGTTGTTAAAATGAAAATTTAAGTGCCTCCAAATTGTTCTTGAGTGGGGCAAGTTGCAGGATTGAAGAAAAAAATTATATTTTATTGGCTTAATTCTGGTTAGTCTTGAGTATAAAATGTTTAATATACATTAAATGTATATTAATATTATACATTTAATGTATAATAATATTGTAAATGATACAATATTATCAGAAAATGATTTTTATAAGGTACTTTTGAAATTTAATAAATGTTTGTCCTGATACTGTTAATCTGGACCTTAGAGTATTTGACTGTTGTGACTGCCTATTGCCCAGATTTAATATAATTTGGGTCAAATAATATCTTTAAATAAAAGAGAAGATATCTGGAAAAATAGAGTGAAGCTATAGAATACTACAGTTTTTGACATAATGATTATTTTTTAACAATAATTTTTTATTTCTTGAAATTATAGTATAATTATATAATTTCTCTCCTTTGCTTTCCTTCTTCCAATCTTTCCCATATCCCCATTGCTTTCTCTCAAATCAATGGGCTCTTTCTTTCAGTCATTTTTACACACACACACACACACACACACACACACACACACCCTGCTCAGTTTGTATAATATTGCTTACACACACATACACTCCCTGCTCAGTTTGTATAATGTTGCTTGTATGTATGAGTATGGTTCCAGGGCTGATTATTTGGTGTGGGATAGCAAGCTGGAAGAATTTTCTCTTGGGAAGACTGTTGCTTCCACTCTGGGCTTTCTTTAGTTACCTGGAGTTCTTAGTCTAGGATTATTTGCATTTTAATGGGCTGAGGTTTTCTGTGATGGTCTCCATCTTTTGCAAACAGAAGTTCCTTTGATGAGGAGTGATGATTTAAATTATCTGCAGGAATAAAATAAGGGTAAATGTTTAAAATGTAGTTAAAGATTATGCTGGCTCAGTAAAGGAGTGGTTGTAGGTTCTCTTCCAAGATCTATGAGTTCTCTAGCTCCGGGTTTCCAGTATCAGACAGGATTTCACTCTTGCTGAGTGGGTATTAAGTCCGGCTAGAGAGCTGTTGGTTACTTCCAGGATGTGAGTGCCACTGTTGCACCCTTGGAGTTATTGTGCTATGCTGGTAATTGTTGTGATTCACAAGCATCTGTATTTTTTAATCAATTTTTTGAGAATTTTCACACATGAGTGTTATATTTATATCAGTTCCAACACCCATCCAACTCCAATGTCCTTTCCCACTCCTAAACTGTTGAACTCATCTTCTCTAATTATTATTATTATTACCACCTCCCCACCACCCACATTTTACTCAACAGGTTTATTTAGTATTTAGTATTATTTGTATGTATATCTGTTTAAGGCTGACCATTTGAGATTGGGTCACCTATCAGGGATCTCATCTCTGGAGAAGACTGAGTTTCCTTGTCTTAGAAGCCATTAATCGTCTATATATCTTCATCTGGGAGTGGATATATGTGACATTTTCCCCACGCACATTGACAATTTTTTTACACCCTTTAGATGTTTGAAAGGTGTATGTTTTATTGAACAGGAGCAAAAAGCTTGGTGCCCTAAATTTTTATAGCTTGGACATTTAGTACATTGAGATACATTATAATCTTCTGTCATTATTGTTATTTAAAATTGAAATACATTCATTTGTTTTATTTGTGTGTGTGTGTGTGTACTCCCGTTGGTGTATGCATCTGTACATACACCTTAGCATATGTATAAGTCAGTGGACAACTTGTGGAAATTGTTGCTATCCCTCCACCATATGTGCTGGGTATTGGAATCAGGTTTTCAGGCGTAGTAGCAAGTATTTTTCCCCACTGAGATCTCTCATTATTTATGGCAATGTCTATGATGCATGAAGTAAATCTTCCCAATACAATCTTGTTTGTGTCTCATGAAGTCTGCTTCCTGAAGTCTTTCCCATCCTTAAAACACTGGGCATTGTACTTTTTTCTCCCCCAAGTTTATTGCTTCTTGATCAGTCCCTGTTTTCTGTAGTGCTCTGAATTTCTGAGGAGTGTTGTACCAGTTACAGGAAGCTGCATGGTGGTGGCGGAGCAAATGAACTCCTATAGAAAGGATATTGAACAAAGCTCCTGTCAAGCTTACCAGTAAATATCCGAGGTTAGGAATGCAGGGCCAATATCTGAGTGACATTGCCAAACAGTTCTATCCATTATAAATTAGGTCATTTGTAGCAGTAGGTTATTTTAGACAAGTTACACATAGACTAGATATTTTAGTCTTGTACTGATTTCTTCATTCCTTCCACAATCATCAATTAAGGTATTGAAATAAATTCATAGCAAGAATGACAGTTTAATAATGACAGTTTCCAAATGTACTTGAAGACTTTAATTTCTCCTTTCCCCCAGTCTTACTTATACAATGTCAGAATAATATCTACATGTTAAAAGCAAGAAAATTTCTGTGTGTAGTGGTGCATATATTGCAATTCCCGATCTTGGTAGGCAGAAGCAGGGGGGTCAGGAATTCAAGGTCATTTTTGTCTACATAGGGAATTCAAAGCCAAAGCCGGTTATGTGAGGTCCTGTCTCAAGAAATGAACAACCAAGCAAACAAAAAACAAATGAGAAAACTGAAGGTTCAGTCTGTTGGATGACAAGGTATAGGTAGGTCTGTTTGTGAGGTTTCTAAAGGCATGTTCTTCCCATGGTACACTAACTACCCTGGAGACTGAATCCCAACCTACACCTAAATGAATGAATAAATAAATAAATGAATAAATGAATAAGCAAGCAAATAAATAAATAAGTAGATAGTAGATAGTGATGCAACTTAGTGTGATCATAGCCTCACGGAATGCTGTGGGTCTCAGATGAAAGAGCAAACATATCTGAGGACTAAGGCCCAACTCTATAGGCTTAAGGAGAAGGAGTTCACCAGATAGCTCTAGAGGAGGCTATGCATGTGCCTGAAATTTCATTTTACATATTTGTGCACTTTTCAGGTTCTTTTCCAAGAACACAGCATACAGATAAAAAACCCTAAACCAAAACAAATCAAAACCCCAAAACCCTAACCAAATATAATCAGTATTGCTATGTATGAATTTAAAGCACATATGTTTCAATTTTTTGCATTTACATATTTTGTGTGTGTGTGTGGGGGGGAGTTGTGTGCCATGAGACATACGTGGAGATCACAAGGCTACTCATGAGAGACCACTGTCTCCTTCCACTCTATGTATCTGAAAGAATTGAACTCAGATAATCAGGTTTGGGGAAGGCACATTTATATACATTTCTCTGGCCCATATACTTGTTTTTTTACATTAGATTAATTGCCTATAAATTAACAATACTATATTGTTTGCATTTTTTATGTCAGTACTCAGGCCAAGCCATAGATGGGTGATAGATACGGGTTTCAGAAATCTTTCTACTGTCATTGTGTCTTAGAACATCTTCAGAGAAATGAAAACAGTGTTGTAATTGATGGAAAGCTCTGCACTTTCAAGAGAAGCCATTGAAGCCACATTTAACTATAGTTTCTAAGTAAATTGAGTCATAAATTTAAATAAAAATACATACTTACTATTATTTGTAATATGGGCCAAAAAATCACAGATTTGTATACAAGAAGAAAGGGGTCAATTAATGGAGTCCCCCAAGGAGAACGGAAACCCAGAGGCAAACATTTACTTTAAGTTTTTCTGTGTCCACTTATTTCTCTCTCACTTCTTGAATAGCCTCCTCTAAAACATCAACTGTCTGTTAAAAAAAAAACAAAAAACAAACTGAAAGTCTCAGTGCTCATTAAACTACAGAAAGGTTCTTGGATTATGTGTCTTGTCCTTTTATCTTTTCTGCCTCTAGGGGGAAGTGTGTTTTCAACAATTCTGTCTCCAGAAAGTATGTTCTTGTGGGTTAAAGCTTCACTGTGGTATTCTTTAGTGTGACTTCAGGATTGGCTGAACAAGAAGGAAGGACCTTTGAGAATTTGCAAGGACCCTCACTTTACAGATTTTAGTAGGGGTTCTGAGGCAGGGGGTTTATAGAATAAAAGTCCCAGGTATTTTTTTTAACTGCATTTCAAAGAATCATGGTAACTTCTCCACATGGTAGTCTTTCTTGGTGATAGCTGAGAAACATCTGGATACATACTCCACAGAACTAGAAACAAAATATCTCTCAGATATTGATGAAAACATCTCTAAATTCTATAAAAGTCTATGAATTTCTGTAACATCACATTTAACTCTAATGGGTTTAGGTTTTCAACTGACTAATCTTATTCCTTTGTTTTCTTTGACAATTGAAGTTGATAATTGAATTCTGAATGTGAAAAACTTGCCCCCTCCCTTGAAAGGAACAATATTTAAAACCTGAGTCCAAAGCTATTTCTGTTCCCCATCCCCCCTCTCTTGTTTTGCTAACATTTATAATTAAAATATCACAAAGGTTATATTACCAAGTGGTATTATTTTCAGTTTTACTGTTCTGGAAACCCTGAAAATTTATTTTTACATAAGAGGTTATGTGTGTGTGTGTGTGTGTGTGTGTATGTAAGTGTGTGTATGTGTGTGAGTGTGTGTATGTGTGAGAGTCTGTGTTTCTGTGTATGGGTATCTGAGTCTGTGTGACTGTGTGTGTGAGTGTGTGTGTGAGTGTGTGAGTAAGTGTGTGTGTGTTTGTGTGTTAGTAGGCATTGAAATTTATCTTAGGTAAATATTCCATTGAGCTCTATCCCCAGCTTTCTTTCTCCTTCCTTCCTTCCTTCCTTCCTTCCTTCCTTCCTTCCTTCCTTCCTTCCTTCCTTCCTCCCTCCCTCCCTCCCTCCCTCCCTCCCTCCCTGCCTGCCTGCCTGCCTGCCTGCCTGCCTTCCTTTCTTTCTTTCTTTCTTTCCTCTATTATTTGGTGACAGGACCTTACAACATTAAATTGCCCAGGTTGGCCTTGAATCATACTACAGCCCGGCAGCCTTTGAATTTGATATCCTCCCAAGGAGCTGGGCTTTCAGGCCTGTGTCACCAGGTCCAGTTATAAGTGAGATACAAAGAATATCACTTAACAGTGGGAACCAGCTCGGTTACCAACCCTGTTTTACATAGTATTACAGGTGACCTTTCCCAATTAAAAAAAATCGCAGGGGACAAAGAGGTATTTAAACATAGCATGTACACTCTTTGGGCTACGGTTCTTCAACTACAGAAGCAGAGATGTGTTTTCCAGCTTAAGATGGCAGAACTACATGATAGTCACACATGATAGTTCCAACTGGTTGCCTAAAGAACTCTTTGATGGAAAGCAAACAAACCCTACTTACACTCAAACCCATAGGCTTGTGTTACTGTTTATAATCTCGTGCTTGTTTGCGTTTGAAATATAAAAAAACAGCTTCTGTTCATTTGGAATCTGCAAGGCTGTGTTGAATACAAGGGGAGCAACATTGTGGCCCCCTCTCCTTTACTGGGTAGATCCACAGATTCCTCCTGCATGTGCTCTTTAGCAACAAACTGGAAAACTGAGCGCTCCTACCTAAAGGGCACAGGAAGGCTATGGTCTTAGCCATAATGTAATTGCACTGCCCTGCTGTTGACCCCAGGGCAAGGCCTGAGAAGCGAGAGGCACTTATACCGGGTGCCACTGAAATCTCACACTCTACTAGGGAGCCCACACCGTACATTGCAGAATCGTATCACTGTTGGCCTGTGTTCCCCAGACACAGGGCATACCGGGTGGTAACGGGAAACCTCCGTCCTTCATGTCTCCTGGCAACCAGTTGAAATCCACTAAGACCTTTGGAATCCAGGATTTAGCTGTTGTCTTTTTTTTTTTCTTAAATAACTATGAGCCTATAAACAAATGTTTGCTTTCCCAAGAGTTCAGGAAGGATTTAATTGCTGGGAAGCACTAAATGTCAGCTTCCAAAGTGCGTGGATAACTCTTCAGAATTAATTTTTATATGGAAGCCTCTTTTAGTACTGGTTAGCAGCTCTAATTAAATAAACAAAAGCTCACCAAGGATTTAGAAGCTCTACTTACAGTGAAGGTTTAGGGGCCACAATGCAGAGCTAAAATCTAAATGGCATTTTCACTGCTAGAAAGGGCGATGGAGAGAATGCTGATGCCTGGAGTTGCTATGTCCCCGGACACCTTAATCTGCCGTTTCATAGCCACAGATGAGAGCAAAGACACTTTAGAGGTCTCGGAATTAAAAAAAAAAAAAAAAAAAAAAAAAAGGCAGCTCCCAGGGCAGCCGGTGAAAAATCGCGTGCAAGTTTCTGCCGAAAGAGGGCGTACGTTTTAGACTAAGAATTTATGCACACGCCGACGCCCAGCTAAATGAAAGAAAAATTTTAAAACATTTCAAACTTAACTTCAATTTGCGGGACTTTAGTTTCACAACTACCTCGTGCAATACAGCCTGTTCCCACTGCAAATGTCTTTGCTGCGTGATCACGAAAAGAGGGTGCAGGTCCTTTTGGACCTGCGCAGCTGCGCGGTCCTGCGCGCCGCGCCTCTGATCTGGGACATCCTCACAAGCGTTTCAACTCCGTCGGCATCGCTGTGGTAGTTGTGACCAGTGGGAATACTGGGTCTCCCAGGCAGGACGTTTCTGGGCATCCTAGAATCTCCGGCATCCTGGAACAGGCTGGATCTCCCAGCACTGGGGTTGGAGCAGACTGCTTTTCGGTATTTAGGGATTCTGGGGGAAGATTTTTTTGAGGGTGGGGGGTGGGAGTGGGGAACGGACGACAGTCTCTTTTAGTTGCCAGGTTTAGCAAACAGAACCTTTGGGGCGGGGGGTGGGGAGGATGCTTTTCAAACTCCGTGACACTTCCTGGAGTGGAATAATCGGAAGCAACAAGTTTCGCTTTTCTGGTCTCGGTGACCCTGCGGAGGGGGTCTGTGCCCCGAGACTCGGCGACGGCTGCGCCGCTGTGAGTCTAGCGTGCCCCAGCAGCCCGGAGGGAGGGGACCCACGCCTGGTGGGGGAGGGACGGGTGTGGAAACCGCCCCGGCCAGATGGGTTTACAAGGTCCGCAAATGAATCTTCCTGCAATGGGTTCCTGGTTCCCTGACCTTGCTCCGGGGACCTTTAAGGTCAGGCGCGGGACAGAACTGGGTGCATCCAGACAGAACGAGGCCGGAGCAAGAAAAGAGGTGAGAGCAAGTGACACTTTCGGAATTTTGCACCGAAGTTACCCATTTGGAGACACCCCCGCCCCCTTTTGCAGATTGTGTGTGTGAGTGTGCGTTTGTGCATGTGCGCGCGCGCAATTCTTTCCTTTCAAACATCCTTTCCTTTCATACATTTTTTTTTTTTTTAAAGCGGGGGCTAGAGAGAGCGGAGCCAGTGAGAGGCGGGGACCTTAGAGTCGCGCTACGCGGCGAGGGCTCCCGCGGGTGTAGACGTGGGAGGCTGCGGCTTTGGGCCAAAGCTGAGCACCGGCAGGGACTGGGGCTTAGGGACCCGGCAACAGCGAGTAGGCCAGGGGTGCGGGGAGGAGCCCTGATGTAAGAATGTTAATGAGAGGCTCCCCAGCCCAGCCCCCACCCCTCCCCACCCCCACCCACCCCACCCGCTGCAGAGACAAGCCCGGCCTAGGCGCGCCATGTGTGGTAACGCGTTCCGCCGCTGCCACGCTATTTAAACACCGGCTATGGATCCAGGAACCCGCGCGAATCAATGGGATCAAACGCGAAGGAGGTGCACCGTCAATTACAAGCACCTGGACAAGTCTAACTTTTTTTTCTTTTACAAATAACGCCTTCAAACGCAACCTTAGCAACGCCCAAATAAGAAGCCACCTCTAAGCCAAATAGCCTATGTGCAAAGGGAGGGAGAATATATATATTTATAATAAGTCTATATGTATATTACAGACGCACAGGTTTCCATTCGGCGAACTTTTCTTTTTTTTCTTTTTCCTTCCTTCTTTGCTTTTTTAGTTTTGAAAACCTAGGGACACTGCAGAGGAGTCTTCCTCTCTGTTTTTTGGCGCGTTACTCACGGGGGTATTCTGTTTACTTGGAGCGCCCAAGGGGGCACAGGGACAGAGGAAAGAGGCAGGGTGGGCGGGGGGCGGAGGGCGAGCCGCGGCCAAGGCGAGGACTTGCTGGCAACACGATGCGGTCCCTGCTGCTGGTTACTTTCTCGGCGTGCGTGCTGCTGGCCCGGGCGCTGCTGGCTGGCGGTGCGAGTGGTGGCGGTAGAGACACCGGGCCAGGCAGCGGGCGCCGGCAGAGAGAGGCGCTGGCGGCTCAAAAGATCGAGGTGCTTGTGCTGTTGCCCCGGGACGATTCGTACTTGTTCTCGCTGGCCCGGGTGAAGCCGGCCATCGAGTATGCTCTGCGGAGCGTGGAGGGCAACGGCACCGGGAGGAGGCTTCTGCCTCCGGGCACTCGCTTCCAGGTGGCCTACGAAGACTCGGACTGCGGCAATCGTGCGCTCTTCAGCCTGGTGGACCGCGTGGCGGCAGCGCGCGGCGCCAAGCCGGACCTCATCCTGGGGCCGGTGTGTGAGTACGCGGCAGCGCCGGTGGCCCGGCTGGCGTCGCACTGGGACCTGCCGATGCTGTCTGCAGGAGCGCTGGCCGCCGGCTTCCAGCACAAGGACACGGAGTACTCGCACCTCACGCGCGTGGCGCCTGCCTACGCCAAGATGGGCGAGATGATGCTCGCCTTGTTCCGCCACCACCATTGGAGCCGCGCTGCCCTGGTCTACAGCGACGACAAACTCGAGAGGAATTGCTACTTCACCCTGGAGGGGGTCCACGAGGTTTTTCAGGAGGAGGGTTTGCACACGTCTGCCTACAATTTCGACGAGACCAAAGACTTGGACCTGGACGACATCGTGCGCTACATCCAGAGCAGTGAGCGAGGTGAGCAGGAGCTCGACCCGGACCCTTGGCTCCTACCTAGCGGTTCTCGGTGGTTCCCCCCAAGCCCCATCACCTCAGCTTTCTGCAGCTCTCACCTTTCCCCCAAGCCCCAACACCCGAAGAGGGTGCGCGCGGGGACTTGTTCAGGTGTGAGCTGTCTGACCTAGGGGCGGGTTGATGGTAGCCCATCGCGGTGGAAGGGGTGTGCCTAGAGAGTCCTGGGGAGGTGGCTGACCATTCAGGGAACCTTTGAACCAACTGCTAGTGCGGTCCCAAAGTATGTCAGGTGTTGTCAAACACCAAGAATTCTCCCTCTTCGACAGCTCTAGGGTCCCTAACGGTCCAGGAACTTGTCACTCTGTTCATTGCTGTCGTGCGCCCCCCTGATAGGGCGACGCCCTGCAGCGGCGCGCAGCTTCTTGACTACCTGGGGGTCTCCTTTAAAGGCTCTTTGTGTTACTCTTCCATGCTCCCTCCAGTCTCATATAAACAAGCTTCTGTGGTTTCCACTAAAGTGCATCGCCGTGTCTGGACTCAGGCGACACTCACTCCCCCCGGGTGCGTTGGGCTTCGCAGACTCTGAAAGAGCGCAGAGCTGAGCTTGGCTGGAGCGCACGCGGGAGGATCCCGCGCGGAGCCTCCTTCCCACCGGTCCCCTTCCAGGCTTTTCTCCCGTACTAGCTGAGTGCTTGGAACAATGGCCAAACTAGACAGAGTTCAGTACTGGGGGTTGTGACCTTGGTTAGAGGAAACCCCCCCTCCGCCCCCGCGGCTGCCCATGTTTCTGTCGTGAAGATGGCTGAAGAAGCCGGAATTCCCGCAGAGGGCAATGAGTCGGGGTGTCCCGGCTGGGGTTCACAATATTCGGGAAATCCGGCTTCTGCTTTCCATTGGTGCGCAGGCGCCCGGAATATCCGTGGTATTCCTCCCTTCCCCCCTTCCCGCAAAACTTCCGACGCCCCGGGGTGCTGTCCCGTTGAGACTTGGGGGATCCGAGCCAGCTAGGCACCCGACTTGTCCGCAATTTGGACGTCTGGGACCTGGACCTGCCTGTTTCAGGACAGTGTAGCATGAAGCGCGGAGACATAGGACAGGTGAAGCAGGCAGAGAAGGCTTCCAGAGTGGTGCCGCCGCGGCCTCTGTCTCCAACTCGGCCACTCTGAACTGAGAGAGCATGCCCTATAGAGCTCAGAGGTGTTGCAAACAGTGTGGAGCGGACAAGTCTGACCATAAGAACCCAGGCCCTCTGCACAGAATCATTGTTAGGCACTGAAGCAGGGCACTGGTTATGTAAAAGAAAAGTTCTGTCCTATGGTGGCAGATTTACCGCTGCGGGGCAAGAAACCCACATCTACTTTTCTTCCACTCTTAGTCCTCAGGCTACGGCAGGCAGCCTCTTGGGCAGTCCTGGTACTCCTTCAGCTCTGAGCAGGCTGGGGATAGGGGTGTGACCTCCTCCTGGCTAGATCCAAGGTTTGCAAACCTTGTCATTGCCTTGTTGAACTCAGTGAGGTGGTGGTGACCTTGGCACAGTGGCCTGTGATGAGAGGCCTGGCAGATCTGTCTGTGCGGCTGTGTGGCCCTGTGCACTCTGCTCCGTAGCCCTGGTGCTGGGAGGGCCAGAGTGCCATAGAGGGCCCAGGGACTGCTGTGTCCTGGTTTAAAAGGACTCCAGCTTGCATGCTGCCCATGTTATTATTTTTAAATACACCAGGTTTGGAGATATACCCAGATCTCTTTGCTTTTATTTCCCGTTCAGTTTAACGGTGGAAGTTTGCTAGACCGGTGTGTGTATCCTACAGGCGATAAGGTTATAATCAAACTATTCTTTCTCTAGAATCTGTCTCTAACAGTGATATGGCCGATTTTCCAAACTACAAACAAAAAAAGTTTCTTTTCCAGGCTGACCTCCTCTCAATTTCCTACTCTTTGTAGAGAAAGTTGGAAGCTCTCAGGGTGTTTCCTGTAGATCTGAACCTTTACTTCGGGGAAGGGGAGCTGTCAAGGTGTTGAGTGGGGGTTTAGTGTATGTTTTCAGTGGATCCTGGGTTGTTAAACTGTACCCCAGACTCTTCAGGCAGGTAAAGCGGGCTTCTGCAACAGCCACATCTTGGGGATACTGGCAGGGTTTAAGGAACTAAGCCACCAGAATGCCCTGAAACCATGCCAGACCCGTGCAGTAAACCTGTGGTTTCATTGTAGTGGGCACTGTTTTATGTAAGATAATAATCACCTAGACGGGGAAGCCATGTCCTGGGAAGCACTCTAGGCCGAGAAGCACATACCCCAGGATGCAGCTTCTCTGTATTGCAAGGCACTGAATCATGTGTGTCTTCTGTGAAACAGGGAGCTGATGGGAGACCGGGTCTTTGAGTTGACATTCTGAGGTCTGGGTTGTATTTCTCCAAATGTAAAAATGGACCTGCACTCTGCCACAGTGCACCTTCCATCCTTATAGCCCTTCCCACCTCCTCTTTTGGAAAACAGAACAGAACAGAACAGAACAGAACAAAACAAAAAACCAAAAAACCCAGCATTTCAACTTTGAAATCAAATTGTGGATATCTAGGTATCTTTACTGGCAAAAACTGACCTGTGGCCACCCCAGTAATAATATTATTAAATTTTCTTGTGACTACATGATGCTCTTTAGAAAGGAAAACTAAAAAGCAACCACCCACTCAACCAACCAGCCAAACCCCCCCCCCACTCAAATAATTCTTATCTCCTAGGGTTTACCATCTAAGTCAATAGTTGAAAAACTTTTAAAAGTCTAGCATAATTAAAATATATATGCCTGAGCTCGTGTGATTTATTAAAAAAAAGGTGCATTTACACTAGTAGTGGCTAAAGTGATGACAATCTCGACCCCCAGGGAGGAGGGCAATAGAGAGTTTAGCAGGCCTGGCTTCAGGTAGCCTTGAGAACCAGGGAGAAGTAGATGAGATTTCTCAAGGGGCTGTTTGGCTATGTATGGTATTTACCACAAGATGGTGACCATTTTTTTTTCTATACATGGGGTGGTGGTGGTAGAGAACACTTAGATAATAAAATTTGAATATCCAAGTCTTTTCATAAAGTTTCTGCGTTTAATTCCAGATAAAAATTTGAGTGTAAAGGAGACATCATTTTTTTTTCAGAAATTCCAACAGAAACTGGACACGATGACAGCTTAGGCAGGTGGTTAAGTCCTGCCAGCCATTTACACTCAGGGTTTGTCTGTTTCAGGTACTAAGGATAGTCTAAAAACACATTAGTAAATAGATATCTGTGGCAGAAACACACCCTCTCCACTCACCCCACCAGGAGATCTTATATGGGTGTGTGGTACATGTCTGTAATCCCAGCATTCAGGAAACTGAATCAAAAGAATTGTGAGTTCAAGGTCAACCTGGGCCATAGAATATACCTTGCTGTCCCATAGTACAAACAAACAACAGACAAATGCTTTTTGCTTATTACTAGATCATTTATAAATCTGACTACCGACCTTGATATATCAGATGAAATGATGCATTTACTATAAAAAGACAGAGAGAAATACATTTTTCAAGCAATGAAAAGATCATAGTTTTTCTAATGTGTTTCTAATGTGCAGAATTAGAAGTGATCTACACACAACATCACTTGCTCTGTAGTGTAGAAACAAAAACCTGCTTTAGAAAGAAATTCGATTTTTGTTTTCATCCATGTTAGGTATATATCTATGTAAGACCAGAAAATGACATGTCTTATCTGGAAAAAGTCTCTTGCCACTTTTGGACTTACCAGAGGCATTGTTTCTGACTCTTGTCAATATTCCATAGCAATTTGCCTTTAGAGCTCCAAATAATATGCAACTTTTGATTTTTCTCTTTCAGTTTTAGGTTTTAGCTGTTGGAATGCCAGTGGAGAATGGCTGAGTTCTCCACTAATACTTGCTATCTGCTAGCTACATATGCAAATGCTTCCTTCAAGTCATTCCTCTAATATGATCATGCCTGCAGTTTTGCTTAGCTCTGTAGTCAGCATTGATGTTATATTATCTTCTAAATGCTGTTCACAGTTGATCTAGTTGGGGTTATTAAAAAGAAGGCCTTTTTGTTTGTTTAGTCTCCTATGGGCTGATGACTAAAATCATCTGTAAATTCTCTATTCCAGGCTCCTGAGTTGTTTTAACTTAGTCATTTTCTTGGCATTCTGTACTATTATCATTCTGAGTTTTTTACTTGGTGTTTTCCCAAGATTTCCAGCACCTATAATTTTGAGCCTGTTCCCTGTGTGCATCCCTGCCTTGACTGATGCTCTTGTTTTGGTGGACCTCATCCTCCAGGAGCTTTACAAAGGATGCATGAGAGATACACTTTGAAATGTTTTACAACTGAAAATTTATTCTTTTTGTCTTTATACATAATTGTAAAATTCTGCACAGAGTCCCAAGCTGTATGTAATTTTCCTCCTCAAAATCTGATTGCATGACTCCATTGTCTTCTAGATTCTGAAGTCACTGTTAGTTTGAATTGATCTAGATTCTGGATTTAGTGTTTATAATTCCTACCCCAACCCCAAAACTTGGGAATCTTCTTTTTGTTCTCTGTAGTCTAGGACTTCACCACTATGAACATTGCTGTCAGTATTTTGCCTTGTGTCTTGGTAGGCCCCTTTCCCGAGAAACTCATGTCTTTTAATTCTAAGAAAATTTCTTAAATCATTTCTTTGGTTATTTTACTCCCTTCATTTTTACTATGTATTTTTAACTCAGTGCTAGACCATCTGACTGATTCTTGTCTCCTACTTTTTGGCCAGTTAACAACAACAAAATGCCTTTTTGTGGGGGAGGGATTTTTTTTTACTCCTCTCCAAAATTGCTATCACATTTAAAAGCTTTTAGATTTATTTTTATTGTTTTATGTGCATGAATGTTTTGCCTGCATGTATGGTGTACATCACATGTGTACCTTGGTGCTGGAGGAGGTGATGAGCCTCCATGTGGGTGCTGGGAATCACGCCTGGGTATTTTGCAACAATAAGTGCTCTTAACCACTAAGCCAACTCTCCAGCTCCTACTATTGCATTTTTTCATTTTCTACGATCACACTTTCCACATGCAGCATATGGCATATTCTGCTTCACCTCCATGCAATAGCTTCTTTCTCCCATGTCTAAGTATAGACCTCCTTGGCACATGAGTATACGAGTCAGGTGGAGAGCTGGGAGGTGGTGGTGGTGCACGATTTTAATTCCAGCGCTTCAGAGGCAGAAGCAGTCGGATCTGTGAGTTCGACACCAGCCTGGTCTACAAATCGAGTTCCAGGACAGACTCCAAATCTACACAGAGAAACCCTGTCTTGAAAAACCAAACAAAACCAAAACAAACAAACAAACAAAAAAGAAAAGTCAGGTGGAGAATGTGGGAAATGCTCTTTTTCTTTTTCCTTTAAGCTAGTTGGAGAGCATGCATTTAAAAATGCTGCTAAAGGTCTTCTCACCATTAGCTGTAGTTAAGAACAGCCACAAACCATAGAGAGTGTACGTACATGAAAGTCTTTTTTCCAGGAGCAACCCTTCACCCATATGTCAACTATAGCCTACAAACTGTACTCTGTGCCAAGTGGAGATACCTCAAAGGAGAAGAAAGAGCCCAAGCATACCTTGATTGTTCTTCCAGACTCACCAATAAGAAAACTCACTACTTTCCCAATTTCTGGGACTAGTGAGAAGACAAATGAAAGTCCTTTGAGAGAGAGACAGGAGATGTCTGAATGGAAACCCAAGGGTGGGGAAAGGAGATTCCCCTAATGTATGTGTGGATACCACTTGGAATGTGTTTGTCTTTCTTTCTTTCTTTCTTTTTTTTTTTTTTTTTGGTTTTTACGAGACAGGGTTTCTCTGTATTGTTTTGGAGGCTGTCGGTCCAGCCCGGCCTCGAACTCATAGAGATCCGCCTGCCTCTGCCTCCCGAGTGCTGGGATTAAAGGTGTGCGCCACCACCGCCCGGCGTGTTTGTCTTTCTTAATTAACATTTGAAGCCGCTCCTGTGCGCTAATCCTTGGATTACAAGAACAGGCTGCAGTAATGAGAAATCATTTATCGGGGACCATGTGGCACCCAGAAGGGAAAGGATGACATCAAATGTCACAAGTTAAAGTGGGGTAGGTTGAAAAAATAAAAGGCTGCTATGAAGCACTTAGCATCATGTCGTTAACCCTTCTTTTTAACTTTAGTATTTTGATCTCAAATAAATATTTGTGTATTAAAGCAAGGCTTGGTAGCACATGCCTTTAATCCCAGCACTTAGAAGGCAGAGGCAGGTAGATTTCTGTGATTTTTGAGGCCAGCGTGTTCTATATGGTGAGTTCTAGGATAGGACAGGGTCACACAGAAAGACCCTGTCTAAAACAAACAAACAAAAAACCAATTAATATTTATATTGAATTGAACATTGAAATAAGAAAAGCTGTCTGCTTTGATGTCCACTAGTGCAGGAGGATTGGCAGACCCTGTTCATCTGTAAATCTTACCCATTGTTGGGAGGTCCGGGGAGCTAGTATGTTTTCCTGAGTGTGACACACACTTCAATACGTTTCCACATTTTTTTCCTAAGACTTGTACTGAACCTGCTTATGCCACTTGTGCTTATTAGCTATGTAATTTGGTTACTGTATAAAACAATGGAATGTGAGTGAGAACAGAAAACTATCTCAAGGAAAACATTTCAAGCCTTTGATAAACTGTATAAAAGATAGGCTGCTAAAAGTAGCCGCAGTTGAGTTAAGCATGAATGAGACAGCCCTAAAAGATGGAGGACACCATAAAATACCAGGTTCTTTATTCTGAGTGCTTTGTTGGTGGTGTTAAATTCTTGCTTCTACTTGAGCTGAAACTAGATGACGATGTGTGTTATGGGTTTAGATCATGTGAGAGAAACAATGCCTTGCACCCCGACCTTGGGTAAAAGGATTTCCTTTTGGGAGTAAACCGTATACTCAACACAAAATGGGCAAGACGGAAAAGAACCAAAGCCTAAGCAGGTAGACAAATGTCACTCTCTGACACTTGCTCAGCCACACATGGGAAAATTAATCAGAAGCAGTGGCAGAAATAGAGGGTGAGGGAAGATGAAGAGGCAGAGCAGGAACATACAAAACAGACATACCACGAAATCCAGGTGGTCCAGGACTTTGGGATGCTAGTCCTTTGGCTTCAGGGTACAGTCTGTTCTGTCCTAGGGAAGGTGTGGCTCTCAAACGAATGCTTAGTGTCAACACTTGGTGCCTTTGGATACTTGAATCACCCCACCAGCTTCTCTGATTCATATTTCCTCCTCTGTAGTATCCCCCACCCCCCTCTTATAATTTGGCCCCCTAGATAGCGTGCCTAGATATAGGTGATGTCGACACAAGTGTATTCATGACCATTCTGCCCCCTCACACCCATGGAACTTAAGCAACCCACAGTTCTGACAATCTATTTATAAACACCAATGTGCCAATAGAATCAATTTCTACATGTGGCTATTGAGAGACACTGAACTCTAAACACATGGTGCAACTTGAAAAGGGCTCCTTATTAAACAGCCAATCAGAGCTTCCTGGGTCCCTCTGGAGAGGCACTCTTGGAATCCATGCTCTTCGAACTTGCTCAGCCTTAGCCTCTTGTTGGCTATTTTACGAGATACCCTGCCTGTGATTTTTTCCATTGAAGGGGCTTGATCTAAAAATGAGGCCCAAGTTAGTAATTAAGAGTTTCTTTGAGAGCTTCTTTATTGAGACATCTTGGGATTTTTCTAAAATCCCAGATGTATAATTATATTTCCAAAGGAAACAACACCTACTCTACTGTTATGGGCTTCAGGAGTTTTGCATCGTCTCAAAACCATATCTTCTAAAGTGCTGTTACTCTGTGCATGAGGCCTCTTTGTAATTAATGTGGGTTACAGCCTGACACTCTTGAGCTAATGTGTGTAGTGACTGGCATATCAGCAGGAGCCCAGGCCTCCACACAGAACGCCAAGGCTGTTCGGGCACAGCCTGCAGTTTGTCTTCTGTCTTTTAGCACCTATACTTTTACAAAGAGCGCACACATCTCAGACGGCTGGTGTGCATCCTGATAAGGCAAGCTACAGCATCTACGCTTTTGTGGGTCTCCTCACATTCCATGTAAAAGGCAAATACAGATATCCTGGTCACGGGGCCTGTGAGCCAAAAACCAGCAGATTGACTGGACAGTGGCCAAGTCCCCATTTCACTGCAGCCTGTGTCATCCTTAGGTCACGGGCAGAAATCTCTTAAAGCTGTTTAGAACCTTTTATACTTGAGAGTGTGGCTACAAACTGAGAGACTATGGAAAGTGAAGTGTGTGTGTGTGTGTGTGTGTGTGTGCGCGTGTGCACGCGCGCGCGCTGGGATCTTAGTATCTATTTCCTCTGTGTGTTGGGCCTCCTTCAGAGTAGTGTCCTTAAATGAACACATAAGAAGGTATATACCCATGGCGGGTTTGCTGGAAAATGTTCTTTCTGAAGCCGTCCACTTGGCTTCTTCCAGACAACTCGTTTACTGTGTTATTAAGAATGAAGAGCAGTCACTATTGTCTTGTCTTTTTTCATTTGTGTTGTTTTTGAGGCAGGGTCTCACAATGCAACTCAGGTGGCCTAGAGTTCACTATGTACCCATGAAACTCATGGCAATCCTCCTGCTTCTGTCTTCCATGTACTGGAATTACAGGCACAAACCACCATGCCCAGTTCTTCCTGCCATATAGCCTTCATTCAAATTTTATCAGTTGTTAATACTTTATATTTGTCCTAGCATTTCACATATATCCTCCTTTTTTCCTCTGTCTCTTCTCATTTCCAATGTATGTATGTATGTATACAGGCATGCATTAGTGATCAATAAACCATCCATTGTCTATCCATATCTATCTGTTTTTCAGACAAGGTTTCATATAGATCAAGGTAACTTTGAACTCATGATTCTTCTACCTCTGTCTTCAAAGGGTTCAAACGATTATAGGCATGAACCACTATGACATGAACACTGTTTATATGTGTTTGTTTAAACATACATATGTATGAAATTACAAAGACAACACAAAGATTATGCTACCAAGCTTTTGAGAATAATTTACAGAATCATGCTTCTACATCATTAAACACATTTTTTTGAGACAAAGTCTCACGTAGCATACTGTGGCCTCATATTCCAGTGCAGTGTTGAGATTACAAGCGTACACCACTGTACCCAATTTTATGTGGAGCTGTGGATCAAACCCATAGCTGTGGGAACTCTAGGCAGACTGAATCACAGCTCCAGCTTTCTCAAAACATTTAAGAATAGGGGTGTTACATAAATAACTGCGGTAGTAGTCCTGAAAACAATAACTTTAAAGAAAACATATTCTGCTACCTAGCTACAGACCTTAAGTCAAATGTCACCACTGTCTCATGATGTCTTTACAGAAGACCTTTCACTTGTATCTTAAGAAACATGCATGGGTCACTCATCCTACCATCTTCTACATTGGATTTGTAGCTGCTTCCTGCTGAGCAGATACACTTTGCCTGTTTGTATATTTCTGGCCTTCTGTGTGTTCCGTCAGGAAGCTGCTGTGTCTGTGTTCTCATAGTGATTCTGGCTTCTATTGCTTGGTTATAGTGTTGTTTTCTAAGTTAAAATTGTTATGTATTTCTCTTTTATCCATGGTTTCATCTTAGGATTTAGCTACCCATAGCCACGTGATTTGAAAATTTTGAATGAAAAATTCTGCAAGCAAACAGTTCATAAGTTTTAACTTAACCTGTGTTGTACTGTATTGTTAAAATTGTTCTATTTTATTATTAGTTACTATTGTTAATCTGTCACAGTGTCTAACTTAGAAGTTCAGTTTTATCATAGGTATGTATGCTTAGGAAAAAAAAACATGGTCTGTTTTTCTACCCAACTTCTGGGAATGCTCTGGGATCTGGGAATGTACCTCCTGTGGAAAAATGGTGACCCTGATTTAGGTAGTTTATGAGAAGATAGTCAAGACTACATAAATTGCCCATTCTGCATCTGTTGTCACCTGGTTGTTTGGGCTGGCTACCAGCCTGATGTGTTTGGGTGACTCACCCATTGTTTCTCTCCCCAGTGGTTATCATGTGTGCCAGTGGTGACACTATTCGGAGCATCATGTTGGCGGTGCACAGGCATGGCATGACCAGTGGAGACTACGCCTTCTTCAACATTGAGCTCTTCAACAGTTCTTCCTACGGTAATTCTTTCCAGCTTCTCTGATTCTGTTATAGTGTAAGAAAGCCGAGTGAAGAAGAGTCAAAAACTTTGGTGAGGTCCCTAGATGTGACTTCAGCTACCATGGGAGCCACATATGATTTTGAAAATTCATGATTCTGAGCACTTCCATAATGCCTCATAGTTTCTCAAGCTTTTAATCTCTTTCAAGAGCCCAGTGGGAACAAACAAACAAAACACCAAACAACAACAACAACAACAAACCAAAAACTATATCTGGGGTATCAAGGAACTTCTGTGTGGGTCAGAATAGTCCATTCCTAACACCACAGGAAAACACATGAGGGTGCCAGATGTCCTTGTCATGGTAGACTGGCAGAATAATTTCAGTGCGATTTGGGGTAGAATTTTAGGTAGCAAGAACAGATTAGAACATAATGTTATAGGCTAGATTATGCCAACCTAATATAAAATATGTAAATATATAATATTTATTCGTATTACACATATGTTTCTTATAGGCTACAATAGGAAATAAAATAATGAACACTGCAAGTCGAGACCAAAGCACTTGGCAATCTTTGTTCCTCACTCTTAAGTAGAATTTCTCAAGTCCTCGACATATAGGGTAAATGCATCTTTGACTCCTTATAATGGATTTAGGGAAACTCCCAAGGTCTGTGTAATAGAGGATTAAATAAAAAAAAAGTATCTGTATCTGGGTGTTTTGCTTTCAAATGTCTCTGAATCACACGTGTGCAGTGTCCAAAGAGGCCTATAGGGGGCATAGGATACCCGGGGAAGTAGCATTACAAACCATTGTAAGCCACGCTGGTGCTGGAACTTGAATCTGGGTCCTCTGGAAGAACAGCCAGGATGGTAACTACGGAGCCTTCTCTCCCGTCCCCAGTGTAATGGAAGTATGTTTAAGGGGCCGGTCACGATCACAAATACAAAGCCTTTTCCTGCCACAGTGGCTAGGACTGTCTTGGAAGTCGACACTTCAGGACATTTTCTGGTATACACTGGCTGCTCTAGAGCCGTGAGTGTGCAGCTCAAAGGTGTCTATGGCGAGCTCTGCTTCCCGAGTTCTTGCTGATGATATATGACTATTTAGGTAAGATCCAAGCCTTTAAACATTCACCGCGGTTTCCTGCCCTGATTTCCTGGCTTACTTAAGCAGCGATCATTGCGTATATACAGATAATATAACACACTTCTGGGGAATAAAGAGAAGTTGATGAAACAAAAGCAGCCGCAGCTTCCTGTAATGGATAGCCCTGGAGATGTGGTGCTTGTAGGATTAATGCAGTATTCGGTGCATAGTGATATCGTTATGGTCCTTTCCCTCCCTCTTTACTGTTAGGTGGGATGTTGTCCTCACTTGCTGACTTAAGGCCAGAATGTCATACTACTAGTGGCTGCAGCATTGAGTTCTTTAACACAGGGATCAAAGCAGGGTAAAGGAAAGACATCTATTCTGTCTTACAAGATGAAATACAGAGTTTACGGTGATCCCAAGAATGCATGCTATAAACGGACAAGCACATTTATACGCAATGCCTAATAACAAGTGTTACTACTTGGATTCCTTTAATCTACAGATAAAACTTGTGCTGCTTCCCCATTATTATAATAAATAAGCATTGTAGAAAAACTGGAAAATCTATAGAGGCTAGTGGGAGAAAATAAGTTAAAATTCTGCCACTCAGATAAGAAGTTACATTGCAGTTTCTTAGAAATATACATCTTAAAGAAAAAAGAAACATATATTTGTCTATTATATGTATGTCTATTTTACAAGAATTTTTTTCAATAAAATGATCGTATTACGGTGCAACTACATAGTATATCTTTAATTAGTCTCTATTTCTCTATTTCTTAACACTGCTCCTGGTCTTTTGTTATTAAGAATAGTATATATCAAATAGTCTCATGTGTATATACACTTACAATTGCACAGTTAGACATATATTGCATATTACATGATATATATTCTTAGAGGTACAAATTCTGGCTCAGTTGTTACATGCCAACACTGATAGGAATTGGCAACTTTCCTCATACAGAGGTCTTACCAATTTGTATTTTTGGACAATAATGAAATTTTCTGTATTTTATCTTTTATCAGTTTTACAAAATATAAATTTATTTATTAGAATTCATATTTTTGTCCATAAGCAAAGTTTTTGTGGTTTTAATTTTTAAATCTATTATTGTGTGTGTGTGTGTGTGTGTGCACACTTGCCATGGTGTGCGTGTGGAGGTCAGATGACAATTTTATGGAGCAGTTTCTCTCCTTCCACTTGTAAGTGAGTTCTGGGGACTGAATGCTGGTCATCAGGCTTGGGTGACAGGTGCCTTTACTTGCTGAGCAACTGTACAGACCCATTTTTATTTACTTAATTTTCATTTTATTATTATTATTATTTTGTATGTATTTTTTTCTGCATGTGTGTCTGTGTACTACTAGTGTGCCTGGTGGTTGCCTGGGAAGGCCAGCAGAGGGCGCTGGAACCCCTGGGACTCAAGTTACAGCTGGTTGTGATCTGTCACATGGATGCTGGGAATCAAACCCGGCCTCTCTGGAAACACAGCCAGTGTTATTTATTCTGTGCCATCTTTTCAGAATCCCCCTCCAGTTTTAATTTTAATATATACATTTTAAAGTTATACTTAAATTTTTTAGAAATATAAAATTAACCACTTTCTTTTTTGAATACCAAACTCAGGTCCTCTGCAAGGGCAGCCAGTGTTCTTAGCCACGAGTCCATCTCTTCAGCTCTGGTTTTGTTTTCTTGAAAATTTAATCGCAAAATGGTTTCACACAAATCACAATGAATTCTTGATGTTTTTGATTAAATTTGCATTACTTTGCCTTCCACTGTACATTTGCTCAGACTTTGGGCTCTGATCTCAATTAGCCTGAGTGACTGATCCATATACTACTAAGTCTTAACTGCTAAGACCTGAGAACTAACAGCTAAGACTTAACCTTTAAGCAGTGAGTTAACCTGTCCTCCCCTGCAACCTTAGTCTGTTCTGATGATACACCAGGCTGAGCAACAGGTGAACACGTGAGAGGATGTTTGTTAAATGCCTAGCTGATCTTAGGAAATATAATACCTATTTAACAAACATTTGCCACTTTCATCATTAGATTGCTTGGACCACTGCACACAGAACTTTAAAAAGTTGTACTTAAGTTTTCAAACTTTTCTCTGATGGCATTTTTATTTCACATGATACATGTTTCTACTACAGTCACTGACTTTTAGCTAATCTACCCCAAGGGGCTGTGTGCATTATGAATTATACCTGCAAGTGAATAGTTATTACATTCAACTAGAGTGACACAAATGTAGAAGTTTCTTTTACCTGAAATAACTCTGGGGGAGTGCAGTTTAGGTTAGGGACCTGATTTGTCACTACTGTTACAAGCTTCTTGTATTCTTTGTCTCCATTTTCAATTATCGAAGATTGTGGCCAGGGATCCAGGGGCATGCCTTAATTCTAGTCAAGCTAGATCAAGGATAGCAGATGAGAAACCCTTCCAGGTAACTCTGCTCTCTTTGTTGGCTACCATGGAAACTCTACTCAACTTCTGGTTGTTTGAGTTTGGCTAACCGTGGATAAAAGTCTGGTCAGAAATTTTATTCTCAGCTGGGCTCCCTAATACGAAAACCAGTGTGGGATTCTTTGAGCAAGGAGGGAGGGATGGAGGATGTAGTGTGGTGTCTCCTTGTGTCTTCCACAGACCCTGGAGGGTTTTCTTCCTCAGAGAGGAAGTGACCAATAGAATCCTTTAGTGGGCAGAGTCACCAGAACCAGAGTTCTGGGGGATCATTATAAGGGTCTATAATTTAAACCCCCATAATCAGAGCTGTGATTCCAAAAAGTTCTTCCATGACCAGCTTTCCCTGTGGCTCCTCACACAACTGTGAACCAGTTCTAGAGCAGTGGTTCTCAACCTTCCTAACGCTGTGGCTCCTTGATACAGTTCCTCGTGCTGTGGTGACCTCCAACCATAAAATTATTTCATTGCTACTTCTTAACTGTAATTTTGCTGCTGTTATGAATCGTAATGTAAATATTTGATTTGCAGGTTAATATTCGACTCACAAAGGGGTCTTGACCCATGTGTTGAGAACCTCTGTTCTAGATGAAAGGCATCCATTTTCACTGGAACTTTTGGAAAACATAGTTGACAGAGTGTCTGTATTCTTTGATTACTGAATGCCTCCATCTTGGTGAGCCCTCAGAGTTATCTTCAGGCTTGCTGAAATTTTATGGCAACAAGAGTTCAGTGTACAGTACAATATTGGGGAATTAAAGTGCTTGAAGGGATTTTAAAACCGCTCTTAAAAATGTAGAGAGTAGATAATTATATTGTCTTACAGACACTTTCATGATATCTACTGGCATTTCTCTCTAGCTGTATTAGTTTTCTTAGTACCTACTCCAAAGGTATAGAGTGGGAAGTTACTTGCACAATCCCAACTGCAACTGTTAAGACTGTTGCTGCTGCCCTCCCCTTGCCTTCCTGAGAACTCAGACAGCAGGAATTCAGGTGAGGTTTGAAGGACACAAGAGGAGGGATTGGATTTATAATGCTTTGCCACAAAGATGATAGATGCACATTAAAGTCAGTTTGGAGCAAAGAGGAAAAAGAAAGGAAGTCTCTAATAATCCTTTGACTGTAGTGGTTGCCTGGCAGCGTTTTAGGATTTCTGCTTTTCCTGTGTTTCCATTTTCTTTAGAATCCATTTGTTGTGCACTGGAGACACAGTCTTAAATCTTGGGGTGTCTCAACTTTGAGGAGTTGAACATACATGGGACAGGGATCAAGTATCTGGACCCTGGTTTGCATTTGCTCCTGTTTCTATGATTAATCTCCTAGCTCCTTGGTTTCCTCATTTGTAAGGCATCACCTTGCAATCTTTTTCATGGGATTTCTACGAGAATCTAAGACACAGGCAAAGCAGCTACATAGAGTGGTGAGCAATACTGTTGGGTGTGTCTGGGAGCCCTGCCCCTAGCACTGTGTGACACGGGGACTGTGAGGAGTGGGTCAGATGAGGCGTGATTGGTGCTTTTCTTTCACGTACAGTCACTAGAACTGAAGAGCCACAATGGTAGGCGGTCAGGGTAGGTGAATGACAGGCAATCAGTTCTTGGGCAGATTACATGATGTCTCAGATATTCCTTAATTTCAGGTCACATACATTGAAGGCCTACTGTATTCTCAGTCCCTGGTAGGTGCTGGGAGTTGCAGGATGTCACAGTTGTTGGAGCATAGGTAGCAGTCACTAAAGCCAGCTTCCTGGCCATAGAATTGCTAAACACAGACTGTCTTCCCTTTCTGGGTTTTCAAGAGTTTATAAACATGCTAGTTGCAAAGCTTGTAAAATTACCTACAGATTTTGAGTTC
Source organism: Mesocricetus auratus (assembly GCF_017639785.1). Lineage (NCBI taxonomy): Eukaryota > Metazoa > Chordata > Mammalia > Rodentia > Cricetidae > Mesocricetus > Mesocricetus auratus. Next base: position 7,758,769 of record NW_024429198.1, on the reverse strand, counting down.
CAGCCATTATAGGCATGCACTGCCACTCTGGGCTAGCTACATTCTATTTTGTGTTGCCTGGGTAGCCTGGTCACATAGCGCACGTGGCTGACCATTGAATACTTGAAATGTGGCAAACATGATGAAGGAATTGAATTTTCAGTTAATTTGAATTTAAATGATAACATGTGCAGCTGGTGGCCACTACATGAGATGACATAGCTCTAGGACAGCCTGGGATGGTTTCTTCTTACTCCTTTGAGGCCACTGCTCATCTTCAGGTTTTGTTAGTGCCCCTTTATCTCCTAGTGATTTCTGTTCATTAACAACTGTCTGTGCTCAGTCCTCTCCTTTTCCTCCTGCACTTTCTTCTTTAGACAACCTCTGGGCTCCAACCCTGATCTGTGTATAAATGACACCCAAAGGCTTTTTTAGCCTGTATTCTCCCTGGCTTCAGACCCGTTTCTAACCTTAGCTTGGCAGGATCTTGTGGGCATTCCGCCGTCACTTTGGATCTGCAGCGACACTAACTGATGTCATCATTTCTTTCCCTCCTCTGCTTCACTCGGCTTTTTCTTCTAGGGATCACTGCTTTTCTTCTTCCCTTTGGTGTCATGTCATTTGTGTTGCAATTCCTTCTCTGCTGACCACCCCTCCCTAGCCATTGTAGAGTTTGGGATTCCTCTTGTACAGCTGTCTTGTTTTCATTCTCAGGGGTCCTATCTCTTTTTATGATTATAAAAGTAAAAAATATTTATTTTTTGAAAAAATTGTTATTGTATAAAAAATGCCGAAGAGGAAAGAAAAGGAAAGAAAAAGAAAGAAAAAGAGAGAAATAAGAAGAGGAAGCTTAGTGCGCTTGCCCTCCTGGAGGCCAGTTTTGTGTTTCTGGTGTGTGACTTGCCACATATGACCTCTCTTACCTCCTGCTTGGATTACTGTGACTGAGAATGCTCAGTGTCTCTCTACTCTAATCCACTGCTATTTCCTAAGGCACGGTCCTCATCCTGTCTTTCTTCTGTTCCGCTCATAAATCTCCAGTGGCACCTAGTTGTCTGCTGAATTAAATTTGTCCCCACTGATGGGACACCACACCAAATCAATATCTACTTTCCTCATGTTCAACAGCGCCGGGGTGTGGGAGAAGAGCTCACTGAAGAAGTTACGGTTGTGAACAGACACCTACTTATGTTGGTTTGAATTTTTTCAGCACTATAATTTCTGTTGCTTTCTTTCTAGTAAACAAAACTCTAAAGTTACTATATTTTAGGTCATATTTGATGGCATTATTAGACTGGATAGCACTTATTTTTGAAACATATGTTCTTCCTGTTTCATTTACTGAGATAATTGCTGTTATATTTCTTCTTTTTTTCTAACATAGCATAAGACTCCACAAGGTTAAGAATCTTCACTTTTAAGTCTCTGGAGAAAGCTGAACTTTTCTCCATTGATGAAAAATGATAATTTTCTTCATCGAGAAAGATCAGTACTGATAAGCACCCCCTACTTGTGGCTTCTTAAGCCTAGTCTGGGGAATCAAATTCAAGCACTCATGTATGATAGGGAAGTAGTTCGTGCTGTATACCAGCTTCAGCAGAGTCTTGACACGTTGATTCAATTAAAAAAGGAGCCAGTGGGGCCCTGAGGGATGGCTCAGCAGTTAAGTGTGTACTGCTCTTGCAGAAGATCTGAGTTAGGTTCTCAGCATCTGAATTTGGCAGTTCAACAGTCCCCTGTAATTCCATTTAAGGAGGTCCAATGCTCTCTTTTGGTCTCTGCAAGCATGTGAATTCATGTGGTGCATTATACAGATGAGTAGGCACATATACATTATTAAAAATAAGTAAAATTGAAAACAAGAACATTACTTAATAAAGGCTAGCGACCGCTATGCTGTCTGGGTCTTGAGGACTGAGAACCCTTCTGGGTTCCTCTGCATTTGACAGAAAGCACAGCTCGCTGGCTCCAGAGATAGGCATGATATCTCCTAGGCTGTCCCCTCCGAAGGATCTGGGAGAGGGCACAGGAGAGGAAGAGGAGGAGGAGGGAGGATGACTTTTGTCAAACTATGTCTGGTGGCTTGAAATTTAATTTTATGGTCAATGAACACAAGTTTAGTCTTTGACAAACTGTGTTCTCAGCTTTGTCTTATGTATGTTTTAGTAACTCCTTAGGCATAGTAAGCAATTAATAAATGGTTGCTATTATTAGGATTCTGATGAAACAGATGACTTCCATAAACACATTCTCCACTTCTGGCTTTTCTCATCTTCCACACTGAGATTCATCTTCCTGCTGGATGCTATACACGTTTGCACCTTTGCTGGTGGTGTGGGTTCTGCCAGACCCGCCTTTCCACCTTCTTCTCCACCTATCAAAATCCTATTTACACATTTAAGACTAGACTAGTCCTTGACTTCACATGAGATGGCTCCTGATTGGAGCTCATTGTCTCTTTTCTCTGCTATTTTTCTGTCCCCCATGCCTCTAGTATGCTACATGGCTGTTTTATAGTTCAAGTCTCTTTCACAAACTTGATGGAGATTGTTGAAGACATTTATGATGTCCTCTATGGCTATTGTAGAGTTGCGCATGTACCATGCATGCAGTCAGATGCATATGACTCAAGCGGTCATGAGATCCCAGAGTCATTCATTCTTCAGTGACCTTCTGGAACTGTAGGGTGAGTACCATAGACCTGTCCGTGTTCCCAGAGGTCCCATGAGGTCCCAGAGGTCTCATTGCTACGGAGCTGTGAGGTTCAAGCCATCATTGCAGACTGGGGCTTGAGGTGTATAGTTAATGGACATGGTATCTATCAGGCTGTAATCTTGTTTTCAGAGAGCTTCAGGATTTGTAATGATGCTCCATTTGTAACTCATCTTATTATCACAAGATAGAGGTCCACCTTGTCTTCAAGCCCCAAAGATGGAATCAAGAGAAGATAATGATACTTACACAGATGATTGGCATTCAATTTTGTGAGGCAGGAGCTGGGAAGCAACAGGTTGCTCCGTGCCTCTGTATCTGTTTCCATATCTGCCAAGTAGGAAGGATATTATGAGGATTGAGTTTATGTATAAAAGGTGTTTAAGATGTCTACCATCCATCTTCCATGTTTGTATGTATGTATGTATGATCTATCTATCTTTTATTATTTATGCTCAAAATACTCATTATACTTTACACACATTTAACATTGCTTAATGAGTAACTTTGATGATGTTGCCAGTACCATAAAGATATAAACCCTCAAGTCCATACGAGTAACTTTTCATCCCAGAGAGATGAAGGAATATCAGAGACCCCTGACTTTAAACAGTACTTAGTTTGCATGCATCTCATGCCTTACTGTAACCTGCCATTCCAGGCCGAATGGCATAGAAATAGATTTGGTTCACTTCCATGGTGGATTGTAAGTATGAATGGAAAGGAGCAAAATCTTCCCTTTGCTTCTGCAGTACCCCAGTTCTGGGGTGGGAGGGTGGTGACAATGACAATTCCGTAGTTATTATAAGACAATTACATCAACAGAGCTTGTCTATCTCTCTCACATTTCAAAGGAACATGTGTCCAAAGAGCCTCCCTCTCCTTTAATGATTTTGACATTGCCACATCATACCCAAGTGCAAAACTATGACAATACCTCTTGCCTCAGCTGTCAAAAGTACCATGTAGGGACACATTGCAGTTGAAAAGAGAGAATGGCCTCTTTATGGTGACTGGCTTGGAATTATAAATATTTTCATTTCTCCCGTAGGAGATGGCTCGTGGAGGAGAGGAGACAAACACGACTTTGAAGCTAAGCAAGCGTACTCATCCCTCCAAACAGTCACCCTACTGAGGACCGTGAAACCTGAGTTTGAGAAGTTTTCCATGGAGGTGAAAAGTTCTGTTGAGAAACAAGGGCTCAATGAGGAGGATTACGTAAGTGCTTGATTATGAGCCCCGCCCTTCAGCATCCTGAAAACAGGCTTCTAATTAAACCAGAGGTGACAAAGTATCCCATTCTGAGCCATTCAAAAATTCCAAGTTCAAGTCTGAATGTCACTGTTGCGCTCTCTCTCTCTCTCTCTGTGTGTGTGTGTGTGTGTGTGTGTGTGTGTGTGTGTGTGTTTTCCTGGCCACTTTTCCTCCCCCTTCCCCCATCCCATCATCATTCCTGCCATTCACTTATACTTCTCCTTTGCAACAGCTGCAGGGGTGGAAAACTGCATTTTCCTGGGGACCTGCAATTGCAGAGCAGGCTGTCTGTAGACTCCCAGAGTTTACTAAGTCAGGAGGGTGGTGGGAGGAGGCAGTTGAAGGAGTGCCCAAGTTTTGCACGGCTAATTTGTCCAGGCCTTGGTGGCAGAGGTATTTTAGGCTTTGGAGGCTCTCTCTTTTGACAATCCGTGTCCTCTTCTTGGTTGGTCTGCTCCTGTCTCTTGCAGGGCAGTGGGTTTTTTTTCTTCTGCGGCAAGCTGCTTCCTACTTGGGTGTTCTAGGTCTTCCCACTCCAGCAGTGCTCTTGATACTAATTCATTTTAAAAGAGCTCAGTCCTGGGTGCTATTGTTTGGGCAGCCTTTGGCACTTGTAGCTTTGTTTCTGAGATGTCCAGTGCCATAATGGCTAACCCTTTCTTGGGACAGGACTAGGAAAGGGCTTTTGACTTAGTGGGCTGGACTCGGTGTGCTGGTCTCTCTTCTCTTCCCTTCCCTGACAATAATGAGAATATAAAGGTATTATATGTTTGCCTCTGTATTATTTTATCTAATGATCCATATTAACTTTATGATTTGAAAACTCAGTGAGAGTGTTGTGTGTCTGGATTTCTCCCTGAAGTTGTAAAGTTCAATTATTTCCTCTTATGTTGTCTGACATTAATGAGACTTATTGGACAACAGTTGGCTTCTCAATATACTTCCTAGATATTCTGGATTATCACTTATTCTTGGGGAGAAACCTAAGTCTTATTTCAATTCTAGTCCAAGCAAAATCTCATTAAGAAGACATTGCTGCTGCGACAGTTCTTAGTGTTTTCCAAACCCTATTCTAGTGTTTTTAAGAGTATTAGCATCTGTGAATTGTAATATTGCCACTCCATGCCGCTTGACTTTTAAAATCAATACAACTTATAATTTTAAATAGAATTGAGGTGGTTATAATTTATTCGAATTCTGAAAATGCATTCATTTTCCTTTCCTTTTTTTTCTCAGTTCTGCGAGTCAAACCCAGGGTGTGTTCTCCCTCCCTCGCCCCCCCCCTCTCTCTCTCTCTGAGTGTGTGTGCTCCACCACCCAGTTCTTCACTTTACCCTTTTCTGTTTTCTGTAGTGCTTTGGAGCACCGGTTGTTGCCAAGGTTAGTCTGCACAGGTGGCCGTGGTGGCTGTGGGAGGGAGCAAAAGAGGTAGAGTCAGCAGCCTGGGCCCTCAAGGAATCTAGACCAGTGCCATGGGATGCCTCATCAGTCTGAAGGCATCTCGCAGACTCAGCTTTCCTCCAGGTCACTTAGCTTCTCATATTTGCATTCATGGGCTATCCTATCTGTGTGTACAGAATTTAAGTTCACAGAGCCTAGCATGGGCGCTGCACCTCTGTCTTTATCTCCTACCCAGCAAGTTTTGTGGGCCCATGAGCTCTCATCTGCCCCAACCTTTCCCCGACAATCACGTGGCCTCTGAGCAGAGTCTGATTTTTTTGTATGTTTGTTTCCTTTTAATGCTTTTATCTCGTAGTGCTTATGCTACTGTGTCTATTGCTTAAAGTTGCATCTAGTTGAATTGACATATTATATTAAGTATGTTGAATGAAAATAAAATATATCAAATTATGACTTTTATGGCACTGGCAAGGATCCCAATATGGTACTGAGTTGTCTGAACTTTAAGGTGAAAGAGCATGCCACAGATTTCTTATCTGTTTGTGTCCCTACAGATGATGTTATTCTGTCTTATTGGTGCATGATGCAAAGTGATTGTTATGGGGGGTTGAGAGACTATCTCAGGTTGAGAAATAAATTCCCTTTTATTTTTCTTTGGTGAAGGTTTTATGCTTTTCTTAACTGACATGTTTTCTTAGGATAACTGAAACAAAAAATGGCACAGGCATTAAGGATTACATTGTCCAGGGTGAGGAAGGCCTTGTGCCTTTGAAGTTTTGTTTTAGCATTGGAAACTGAATGAAATTCCTGATCCAATTTTACGTTTATTAGAGTCACATTCATATTAGCTTGTTGTCAGCTGTAAAGGTTATGATCTTTTCAAAAATGGAAATATATGAAATTATTTTTTTAAACAAGCTATACTGCAACATTGGAAGGACAGAATAACAGTGATTTCTTTTAATAGCAAAATGATTTGACTGTTTTAATAGTACAATGATTTTATATTTTTGCTTGCTAAACTTGGATGGATTAACTCAATTTTTTATGTGTATGTGTGGGCATATGTGTACTCAAGCTTGTGTGCCTGTGTGTATACATGTATGTTGAGGTCAGTGGTTAATGTAGGCTGTCTTTATTATTCTCATCTTATTTGTTTATGGAGATAGTGTTTCTCATAGAACCTGATGCTTATTGGTTCAGCTAGAAGGGCTGGTCAATAACTTCCAGGGGTCTTTCTGTATCTGCCTTCCCTAATCTTGGATTACAGGTAAATGCTGTTATGTATGCCTGTACTTTTACATGGATTCTGGAGGTTGAACTCAGGCCCTAAAACTTTTGCAGTAAGAACTCTACCAAATGAGCCATCTCCTTAGGCCTGATTGATAGAACTTTGCTTTGTAAAACTGGTCTTCATCTCCATCACTCTTTAAAAATTATCAACAGGGGAGAGAGATTAATTTCTTATTGAGGATGTGGCCAACAGTAGGTTTCCCATTCTCCAGTGGAGGGCATGTATATATAAGCAACAATAACTAGATTTAGTGGATTTTTAAAAAAGAGATATGAAGTTGGGAAGGGACATGTTTGGAATACATGAAGAGATTAGAGGTGCGTGGGAGGCAGATAGAATCATTTTTCATTGTGCATATGTAAGAAATTTACAAAAATAAAGGAAAATAGTGACAAAAATAGATGGAATGTAAGATGTCATACAGAGAGATCCCTGCATGGAATGCCCAGTGTCTCCATGGAAACATTTAGGAAGATTATATATTAAAAGATGTCAACCAGGTTTTTGGCACTGAAAAATGCACTCAAAACACTCAAGATTTCTCGTTTTACTTATGTTAGTGTGTGTGTTAAGCTCTATGCCTTATTACCTGTCTGAATTTTGGTGTTTGAAATCCATCCACTGCCTTGACTTTTTTTTTAAACTTTTTCGATAGGATCTCAAACTTGCCTTGAACTCACTATGTAGTTAAAGATGTCTGATACTCTTGCCTCAACCTTGGAAGGGTAGGAATTACAAGTGTTGTCCACCATACTTGGCTCTATGACTACTGTGACAATCAGTTTCATCATATTAGTTGCATTTCTCATTGCTGTGTGTGGTGGTTTGATAAGAATGGTCCCCATAGGCTCATATATTTGAATGCTTGGTTACAAGGGAGCACCACTATTTGAAAGGATTAGAAGGGTTGGGAGGTGTGGCCTTGTTGAAGTTAGAGGTGGCCTTGGAGAAAGTATGTCATTGGGTTTGGACTTTGAGGTTTCAAAAGCCCATGCCAGGCCAGGTGTTCCCTCCCTCCCTCCCTCCCTCCCTCCCTCCCTCCCTCCCTCCCTCCCTCCCTCCCTCCCTCCCTCCCTCCCTCCCCTCGTTCCTCTCTCTCTCAGCCTGTAGATCAGAATGTAGCTCTTAGCTACTGGCTCCAGTACCATGTGTTCTTCCATTCTCCCTGCTGTGATAATGATGGACTAAATCTCTGAACCTGTAAGCAAGCCCCCAATTAAATGCTTTCCTTTTGAAAGTTGCATTGGTCATGGTGTCTCTTTACAGCAATAGAAAAGTGACTAAGATACGGTGAAAAAATATCCCACAAAAGAAACTTAAGGAAGAAAACTTATTTTGGCTCATGGGTATGGTACATCACCGTGAACATGATGAAGCAGGGGCAGCATGGTGAGATAGCTGGACACATGGTGCACATAGTCAGGACACAGATGAATCGATGAGGTCTGGTGGTCAATTCACTTTCTTTGTTATGTATTCTGGGCATCCCAGACCATGGAATGGTGTTGCCCACATTTAGTGTGTCTTTTCACCTCAATTAACTCAACCTAGAGAGAATCCTTCATAAATATGTCCAGAGGCTTGTCTCCTAAGTAATTCTAGTCCTATTGATGATTACATCAACCAAGTTAAAAATGATGAATCACATTACTAGAGTTTTCTTGTGTTAATTCTGCCCTCCTGGAGTAACTCCAGTATTTCTTTCCTGGTTCATACTTTGGAGAAGTATAATGGCTTGGTGGAACTTCTCAAACTTAGTCCTTTCAAAGGCTATTGGAGCAAATGTCCCTTCCTGATCTACCAAACTCTAGTGGGTGGCCAAAGGGTCCATGTGTTGTGTGTTAGAAAACAGGGTGGTTTAGGCTGGGCTGCCATTGGGAATGTGGGTGTTCAATACCTGGTTAGGTGTTTAGTTATTACTGCACATTCTTAGATTCTTACTATGTATTCTTCTAGGTTAATATAATATTGCAAACATATATTACTTGTAAACCTGGTAGAAGCCTATGCCATTTCCATGTATCATGCTTTAGTGGGGCTCAGTGGCCATCACTGAAGGCAGTGTGGTACAGTGGTTAAATACACATATTTGAGCCCCAGGATATTGTCTGCAATATCAGTGCTTTGGGATCAGAAGCAGGAGAATTTCCAGTTTGTGGCCAGCCTGGGCTACATAGTAAGACTTTATCTCAAACAAAACAAGGCAAACAGAACATGACATGGAGATGTGAACCCGCCTTTAAATACTACTTATCTTGGACATATTTGTAAATTCTGCCTTAGTTTGTTGACTAGAACATGAAGGAAATAACTGGTAAGCTACAAAAAGACCCAAGAACTAATATAAATAATATCCACTGAAACTCTAGGCACCTAAGTATTCAGGGCAGGGTAACCACTATTGCTCTTATTTCTTACATTCCTGGCTTGGTGCTCCTGCTGCCTCATGCCCTTAGTGGTTCTACTTATCCTTCAGATCTCAAGCCACATACCACCTCCCCAGGATGGTTGTCCTGACAGCCACACCACCCCTGTACAGTTCCTTTCCATCACGGTATGCCTCTCTAGTGTGGGGTTTTCTGGTGGACTTTGGTCTCAGCCAAGCTCTATGAGCAGGAGCCATGCCTGTTTATGTTCATTCTTGCATCCCCTCCCTGTATGATTGGCACATGGGAAGCAGATGACAAAGGTAGCTGTTAAGTGCTATTTTGCATCCACAATGCAAACATTTTGAACTCTGAAACTGTCTAAAATCTAAAACTTCGAGTACTGGCATGACATCACAAATGGAAAACTCACATCTTGTGGTGGCTTGCAGTCAAAATACAGAGACAGTTAAGATGTACAAAATTATCTTTAAATCACATATATAAGGTGTATACACATCATTGTATTTTGTGATTAGACTTAGATCCCATCTCCCAAATAATATATATTTACCAACATTGTAAAAAAATCTGAAACCCCAAATACTTATGGTTCTAAACATTTCAGGTTCTCAACCTGTATTTTGCTTACCATTTTTGTTATTACTAAACTGGAAGGACATCAACCCTAAACTCTTCTCATTCAAATGGCCAATGCAAAGACTCAGGTGTGTTAGCTTTTCCTACTATCTGTCTTAGTACAGCAAAGTGTTAGCTTTTCCCACTATCTTAGTACAGCAACGCCTGTCAACAATGGGTTCTGTGAATACAAAGCCATATGTTCAGCTTCATTAATTCTGTAGGAGATTGTGTCAGGTGGTAAAAGGGGTTCTGAAGACTCCTCAGGGTTACTAGTAACCCAGAATGACAAGCAATGCCCCATTGGAGAAGTTCTTGGGGTTTAAGGCCTGGCTCAGACAAGGTTTTGCCAAGTGCCTGCCTGGCCTTCACCATTGGTTTGTATTGGGTCACCTACATGTGCAGTGGCTCTCACTCAAGGGCATTTTAATGGCGCTGTCTGGTCTTTGCCCTAGGAGTGGTTCCAATTCCACTGCGCTGGTATTTGGTTTTAGAATGCGCTGTGCGGTGGCCAAGCTGAGATTAGTTGTGTCCCCTGACTCTTGGGCCAGTGACTTTCTTTTTCCACTACATCAGTCTGATCCTTTTAACAGCGATGTGCCCAATAAGGAGGCAAACTTATGACAAGGATTAAATGTGTCAGGGCCCCTGCTGTGTGAGCCCCCTGTGTGAGCCTGGTTGGGTCTACAGGCTGAAGCGTTGCCTTCTTTTCTCTGTACCCACAACCCAAAGCACACACCTTTGATTCATCAGGCTTCCTTTACTCTTACATGTGTTTGACAAAGTGTGGCCAAGACTCGGTGTCCTCTTCAGCCCCCTTTGCCCATATTTATTTGTTTTTTTTTCTGAAGTGTAAACCTTCACATTCTTGATTATCAGAGGCTATTTATTGAGTTCTCTGGGGAGCACAACTGTGAACCTGATCCCGGAGAACTAGTGCTCCAAGATGGAATTCTAACCCTCTAAAAGCTTCTGCGTAATAATAAAATATCCACAGACTTGAGCTCCGAGGTCAGTACACAGAAAATGTTATGCACCTTAGCACTGAGATGTACTGATGGTACCTGCAGTGGTCTGGAAAGCCTTCCCCAGAAGAACAACCAAAGCAGTAGATCCTTTCATAGGCTCTCAGGGGTCCATAAGCATGTTAAGGGGATGAACATTTCCTGTCTTATTTTTTCTTTTTTAATTTTTTATTATATATTTAAATTAGAAACAAGCTTGCTTCACATGTCATTCCCAGCTCCCTCTCCTACATGCCCACTCACCTCTCCCACCCAGCTCCCCACCCAATCCCCACTCCATTCCCCAGGGAGGGTGAGGCCCTCCATGGGGGATCTCTAGAGTTTGTCATTTCATTCTGGGCAGGGCCTAAGCCCACTCCCAAGAGTCCAGGCTGAGAGAGCATCCCTCATTGTGGGATGGGGGCCTAAGGAACCATTTGCATGCCAGGGATATATACTGATCTACTGATCTACTACCCAAAGCCCCATAGATTGCCTTGGCCTCCTCATTGACACCCACATTCAGGGGGTCTGGATCAGTCCCATGCTGGCCTCTCAGTCATCAGTCTGGGGTCCAAGATCTCCCCCTTGTTCAGGTCAGCTGTTTCTCTGGGATTCACCAGCCCAGTCTTGACCCCTTTGCTTATCACTCCTCCCTCTCTGTCACTGGGTTCCAGGAGTTCAGTTCAGTGTTTAGCTGTGGGTGTCTGCTTCTGCTTCCATCAGCCACTGGATGGAGGTTCTAGGATGGTATATAAGGTAGTCATCAATCTCATTATCAGGGAGGGACATTTAAGGTAGCCACCCCACTATTGCTTAGTTTGCCAGTTGGTGTCATCTTTGTAGTTCTCTGGAAATCTCACTAGTGCCCCTCAAACCTAGAATGACTCCCTCTAATATGGTATCTCTCATCCTGCTCTCCTCTATTCTTGCCCCAACTCAACCTTTCTGCTCCCCCATGTCCTTCTCTCCCCTCCTCTTCTCTCCTCTCTTTTACCTGACTCCCTCCCACAATGCTCCCAATCTTCTCAGGAGATCTTGCCTAATTCCACTTTCTCTGGGGTGCCATGCATGTCTCTCTCAGGGTCCTTCCTGTTTCTCAGACTTTCTGGGAGTGGGATTATATGCTGGCACTCCCCTGATCCATGTCTAAAATCCATATATGAGTGAGTGCATACCGTGTTTGTCTTTTTGTGACTGGGTTACCTCACTCACGATGGTTTCTTCTAGTGCCATCCATTTGCCTGCAAATTTCAAGATTCTATTTTTTTACACTGAGTAGTACTCCATTGTGTAAATGTACCACATTTTTCTCTATCCACTCTTCAGTTGAGGAGCATGTAGGTTGCTTCCAGGTTCTAGTTATTACAAATAGTGCTGCTATAAACATAGTGGAACAGACATCCTTATTGTATGAATGTCCATCTTTTGGGTATATGCCTAAGAGTGGAATTGCTGGGTCTTGTGGTATACTGATTCCCATTTTCCTGAGGAATCTCCATACTGATTTCCAAAGTGACTGTATGAGTTGGCACTGTCACCAGCAGTGTAGGAGTGTTCCCCTTTCTCCACATCCTCTCCAGCATAAACTGTCATTGGAGTTTTTTGATTTTAGCCATTCTGGCAGGAGTGAGATGGTATCCCAGAGTTGTTTTGATTTGCATTTCCCTGATTGCTTGGGATGTTGAACACTTTCTCAAATGTCTCTCAGCCATTTTAGTCTCCTCTACTGAGAATTCTCTATTTAGTTCTGTACTCCATTTTTTGATTGGATCCTTTGGTGTTTTGGAGACTTGCTTCTTGAGTTCTTTGTAAATTTTGGAGATCAGCCCTCTGTCAGATGTGGGGTTAGTGAATATCTTTTACCATTCTGTGGGCTGCCGTTTTGTCTTGTTGACTGTGTCCTTTGCCTTACCGAAGCTTCCAGTTGCAGGAGGTCTCATTTATTAATTTTAGATCTCAGTGTCTGTACTACTGGATTATGTTCAGGAAGCAGTCTCCTGAATCAATTCATTCAAGGGTGCCCCCAACTTTCTCTTCTAAAGAGGTTCAGTTGAGGTCTTTGATCCATTTGGACTTAAGTTTTGTGTATGGCAATAGACATGAATCTATCTGCAGTCTTCTACATGTCAGCATCCAGTTATGCCAGCACCATTTGTTGAAGATGCCTTCTTTTTTTCCCTTGTACAATTTTAGCTTCTTTGTCAAAAACCAAGTGTTCATACATGTGTGGGTTAATATCAGGGTTTTCAATTGATTCCATTGGTTTCCTTGTCTATTTTTGTGCCAATACCAATCTGTTTTCAGGACTATAGCTCTATAATAGTGCTTCAAGTCAGGGATGCTGATGCCTCCGGGGATGTTGCCTTGTTGAACAGGGTTGTTTTGGCTATCCCGAATCTTTTGTTTTTCCATATAAAGTTGAGAATTGTTCTTTCAAGGTCTATGAAGAATTGTGCTGGGATTTTAATGGGGGATTGCATTGAATCTCTAGATTGCTTTTGGCAAGATTGCCATTTTTACTGTTGATCGTACCTATCCAAGAGCATGGGAGTTCTTTCCATTTTCTGGTGTCTTCTTTAATTTCTTTCTTTAAAGATTCAAAGTTCCTGTGATACAGGTATTTCACTTGTTTGGTTAGGGTTACCCCAAGGTATTTTATGTTGTTTGTGGCAATTGTAAAGGGTGATGCTTATCTGATTTCTTTCTTAGCCCTTTTATCATCTGTATCAAGTACAATATTGAAGAGGTATGGAGAGAGTAGACAGCCTTGTCTTGTTCCTGATTCTAGAGGAATTGTTTTGAGTTTCTCTCCATTTAATTTGATGTAATGAAGAGTTGGTTCTTTGAGAAAATCAACAAGATAGACAAACCTTTATCCAAATTTAGCAAGTGGCAGAATGTGAACATGCAAATGAACAAAATCAGAAATGAAAAGGGGGACATAACAACAGACACTGAGGAAATCCAGAGAATCATCAGGTCATACTTTGAAAACCTGTACTCCACAAAATTTGAAAATATAAAGGAAATGGACAATTTTCTGGATAGATATCACCTACCAAAATTAAATCAAGAGCAGATAAGCAATTTAAATAAACCTGTAACACCTATGGAAATAGAAACAGTCATCAAAAGTCTCCCAACCAATAAAAGCCCAGGTCCAGATGGCTTTAGTGCATAATTCAACCAGAAATTCAAAGAACAGCTTATACCAATTATCCTTAAAGTACTCCATGCAATAGAAGCAGAAGGGTCTTTGCCAAACTCTTTTTACGAGACTTCAATAACCTTGATACCCAAGCCACACAAAACACAGCTAAGAAAGAGAACTTCAGACCAATATCACTCATGAACATTGATGCAAAAATACTCAATAAAATCCTGGCAAATTGGATCCAAGAACACATCAGAAAAATCATCCACTATGATCAAGTAGGTTTCATCCCAGGAATGCAGGGATGGTTCAACATAAGAAAATTCATAAATGTAATCCATCATATAAGCAATCTCTAAAAGAAAAACCACATTATCATCTCACTATATGCTGAAAAAGACTTTGACAAAATCCAACACCAGTTCATGATAAAAGTCTTGGAGAGATTTGGGATAACAGGAACCTACTAAACATAATAAAAGCCACATATAGCAAACCAACAGGCAACATCAAACTAAATAATTTCCTGCCTTATTGTGTATTAAGGTTTTGTAAACATGTACCAGACTTTGCAAGGGCACAGAGTATACATTTGAAGAGAGGAGTCAATGTTTCATGAATGGGATCTGTGTAGAAAAAGTGTAAGAATCGGTGGGCTAGAACATGCGTATGGCTGGTCAATGTAACATTTGTCCTGAGCCATGTTTATTCCTATGGATAAGAACAATGATTGTGCAGGGTTACACTGAAAGAAATAATTTTCCCAGAAGAAAATGCTTCAGTACTAACTAACCTTATATTAGAGAAATCATTAGTATTATTTCTGAGATGAAAGAGATATTCACTTACTCATTCACTCACTCATTCATTCATTCTGGACTAGTGAATCAGCTGACTTTCCAAGACATGTTGTTCTTGCTACTGTTTCTTAGGACTGTGTGAGCCAAAGTTGTAGACACTTTTTTGGCCTGGCAGCATCCCTGGGTTTCCTTCCTGTAAATCCTACTCCTGGCCTCAATCCATTCTTCCTATTGTGTTTGGCAGTTTTGAGATCTATTCATCCGCTGCCCTTTAATGGTTGGCTTTTTCATTGGGTGAACTTCATTTTCTTTCCCTGATGTTGTTAAGTAAAAACAATACGTAGCTTTCCAGATAGAAAGGTCATGATACAATGAATGAAAAAAGTAGTGCATTTAATTAAAGATAATTTATAGTAGACATGCACGAATTCCCCCCTTGTTCCTCCATTCTGTGCTTCTGATTATTCAGAGATGACTATTGTTAATGATTTTATTTTGTGATATTGCCTGCATGCTTTTAAAACAGACTATATTGTTTTTGATATTAAAATTTTGGTACTATATCTTGTTTCCTGAAATGGAGAAAAGATTACATTATTTGACATACTTTTTCTCTGCTAATGTTTACTTTTCCTTTTATACCTCTAATATTTTATAAGAAAGTTTCTTGTTAGAGAGGTTTTCACAAAATAAAATTTGAAGGAAAGCTAAAACATGATAGCTGGAGCCCTTTTTTCATTTTTCCCCTTTAAATACTTACAGCATAATCATATGTTGTTTTATGAGCACCTGTTGTTTCTCTGGTACCTCCTGTGGAGTTTAATGACTGTTTTCTTATTTACTCCCATATAGTTCTCACTATTTCATTTTTATTGCTTTAGTAAAAGTTTTTTTGTAATGATATTATTATTTTTAACCTTATTTTTCTGCTCCAACTTGTAATAATTTCTTTTTTTAACAACAGTTTGGAGTTGTTCTTTAGTTCTCTCTTGCATTGCATCTCCTTTTCTTGGATATCACATCTCCTCTTTTGTTCTTAAATTTTGTATTTGTTTTGAATAAGAGGGTATTAATGGTAAAAAAATTGGTAGTTTTAACATCAGAAAACATTTGGTGTTATAATAATAGTCACAACACCTAGTTGACAGTTTAGCTGGGTGTAAAATTAATGTTTGAAGATTGTTTTCCTCAAGACTTTGATTTTATTGTTTATTCTATTGTTTTGTAGCTCTTGTTGTTATCATTCTGATTCTTTTTTCTTAAATGCTATTTTCTTTTTATCCTTAGAGATTTTAGTATCTTCTGTGTATGATTGATTGTATCAGTGAGGTTCTAGTCAGGAAAATAGAGCCTATGCTAGACAATTCAGCAGGAGTTTAATAGAAGGAACAGAATTCAAGGTGTTAGAAGAGCTGAGATTCCAAGTAGAAGAGTAAAGTAAGCTGGAGATTAGAAATAGCAAAAAGTCACTAGTATTGCTAAAGCTTGAAGGACCAAAGACTTTTAGTAGGTTCCCTAAGTTAGGACTGCCTACAAAAGGGAGAAGGATAGAATAAATAACTAAAGATATTACTCAAGGCAAAGAAAGATCTGGGAGACATGTCTAGGAGTAACACGACAGTGAAATCAGCCAGAAGGAGTTATTTTTGTATGTTATAGAACAAAATGAAGCAGACGGAGGAAGGGAAATGAATTAGAGAACAAACAGAAAACTGGACTGATGGGTGATCTGAAAATTTTCAATGATGGGTCCTGGTAAGAATTTGTTTATTTATTTATTTATTTATTTATTTATTTATTTTTATTTTATTGTTTGGGGACAGAGTCTGGCATTGTAGCCCCGGTTGGTCTGGAAATTTTTATGTATCCTAGAGTGGTTTGGAATTTTTGGTGAGTTTACCATCTTAGACTTCTGAGTGCCAGAATTAGAGGTGTGAGCCACCATGCTGGGCTTGGTGTGGGTGTTTCAAAATCTTACTGCTGTGCCTTTAGTACCCTCCTTCTGTAACTTTTAGAATAGAGTATTAGCCATCATTAGATGTATCTGTTGTTTTTCCTCATTTTCTAGTACCTATGCCATTGAAGCAAGTGTTATTTTCCAATTATGCCCTTTTCTTTTCCTTTATGATTCTGTTAACTTTATCTTCCAAAATATTGGATTTTAAGATGTCTGCTATAGTTTGGATTTTCAAGAGCTTTCTATGTGGGTGCAGTGGTACATGTCCATTATCCTGTTACTGAAGAAACAAACCAGGAGACTCAGTACAAGTTCCAGGTCAGCCTGAGCAACATGGTGAGTTCTGGGCTAGCCAAGACTGTGCTGAAAGACAATGTCTTCAAGAACCAAAAATTAAAAGGAAATTAGAAAAAAAGGAAGACAAAGAGAAACATTATACTTTTCTCTTGTTTTCTGAGTGGCTCCCTAATTTAAAGCAGCACCTTGACTTTGATTCTTGAATACAGAAGTTCATTTCTCTAGTGCCTCTTGCATTAAGTCTTATGTTTTATCCATTTAATTATCCAAAGATGGGACTTATTTTGTAATTGACTGTCATAATTTAATAGACAATAAAGGTAAATCTTTTCTATTTAAAACTTATTAGGTGACTTTCTCCCCCCCCTCTTTTTTTTTAAACAGGGTATATCTGTGTAGCTCTGGCTGTCCTGGAATTCACTCTGTAGACCAGGCTGGTCTTCAACTTATAGAGATCCACTTGCCTTTGCCTCCCTGAATGCTATGATGTTCTTTTTTTTATCACTGATAGTATTTTACATTTGTTGAGATAAGATTCTTCTCATATTTTTAATTGTTTTATTCATCTTACGTTGCCCATTTCTTTCAGGTTCTTAATTTTTTTGTTTTGTTAATATTTATCTTTTTGTCTTTCATATCAGAAGCATTTCTGAAATGGTCTGTTTATATTTCTGAGTGCCTCCCTCAGCACCCCTCAGGGCTCTAGATATATAATCAATCTGTCTAATGATGGACTGTATTGTGGTCCCATGAGTATCAACTTAGCTATTCCAAAGATCCCAAATAATTTGAGTACGTTTTTCTCTCAGACTGGTCAATTTAATTAAAAAATTCCCTCCTGGAGTCATTAGGCTGTATTACCTTCTGAGAGCCAGGAAGGAGTATCATCTAAGATTCCAGATTTACAACTTTTGCATCATTCTCAATGTTGTACTTCATCCAGCCTCTATCTGCTACGTCTGCTTCTGTGTCTTTACTCAGTTACACACCTGTCATCTGCCAGGATGGGGAGGCATGATTTCTTTTCTGTGTAAGCTTGGGGAAGGATCTGACTGTGTGTGTGTGTGTGGTGTGGTGAGAGTGCGTGTGTGTATGGGTACATGTGTGTGCACATGTACAAGTACCTGCACATTTCTTCTAATAGTCATTTCTTTAAAAAACAAACAAATGAACAACATTGTGTGTGTGTGTGTGTATGTGTGTTTGTATATATATGAATGTATATACATCCATGCCACATCATGAAAGTAGAGGTCAAAGGGCAAGTTTTGGGAGTTAGCATTTGAGGTCTGTCTTTTTTAAAAGTTTATTATTATTATTTTTTTAGTGTTCATTAGTGTTTTGCCTGAATATATGTCTGTGTAAGTGTGTCAGATACCCTGGAACTAGAGTTACAGACATGTGTGAGCTGCCATGTGTGTGCTGGGAATTGAGCCTAGGTTCTCTGGAAGAGAAAACAGTTCCATCTTGTTTTAAGATGGGGTCTCTCTTGTCTTTGCCTCTTGGTGTGTCCTCTAGTTTAGATAGCTCTTAAGCTTCTGGGTGATTGTCCTGTCTCTCTCTGCCTACATTTTGAGGTATTAAAGCTGGTGTTACAGGTTGTCCCCTCTTTTTACATAGGCTCTGGAGATCTGAATTAAGGTCCTCAAGCTTACACAGCAAGCACCCTTACTCATTGAAGCATCTCTTTGGCCCTGCTTCTTGAACTTTTTAGAAGCAATTGTGTACAAGCAATAACTAACACATTAACCATAACTCATACAGAGTAGAGTTGTTTTCCTTATGGTCTTTATATGTGACAACTAAAAGTTATTTTGCTTTATGTCCGAGACTAGCTTGTTCCCTTTACTTTAGTTCTTATGTTGGCTCATTTTGTTTGTTTGTTTGTTTTTCGAGACAGGGTTTCTCTGTATTGTTTTGGAGGCTGTCCTGGAACTCACTCGCTAGACCAGGCTGGCCTCAAACTCACAGAGATCCGCTTGCCTCTGCCTCCTGAGTGCTGGGATTAAAGGCGTGCACCACCACCCGGCATGTTGGCTCATTTTTTAAAAGCCTACACAAATAGGAGAATCATATAGGAACTCTGTTGTCTGTGGAAGTAGAATTTTAGGTTTCAAAGTACATTTTCAAAAAGCTCAGATGACTCAACTTTATAATTAATTAGTTAATGCTAATTCTGGGATAAGTACATGAAAGTAAGTGGAGATGTTTGTGTCCTGGAAGGCCATTGTATTTATCACGGTGTCATGCAGCATTTGTACACGCCTCCTTGATGCTGCATTGTGAAATAAAAATTTCAGGAAAGCATGCTGAGATATCTGGGAGCCTAGATACCCTAGTATAGAGCTCTATCCTTGCAACATAATTGGAGCCAGCAGAGACCACCTCCTTAGTAATCTCAAGTTGTAGACAGTGTTATTCTAGTGTGGGGTTCCTGATCTTGGACTAGTGCAGTGGATTCAGGCTGAGAAAGCCCACACTCAGGCCCTTGACTTCTGGGGCTTTTCCTCCTGGACAACTAGAGATTCTAATGTCACCTTAGAGGATCTTTCCATTTCCAGGTCTCTGCCATTTAAAGCCCAAAGTGATGTCTTAGTTTAAAAGTTAAGTGTCATTGTCATTATCTGGGTATGGAATTTGTTTATTCTTTATTATATAATCACCTCCCAGTCACCACACTCACAGGTCATTGTAGGTTTATACACACATGTACACACACAAAACACACACACACACACACACACACACACACACACACCACTGTGGGCTTGCACACATAGACACCACTGCAGGAGAATTTTATTACAGTAGAGAATTCTGCTGTTTGTAATATTACATCAGAAAAGCTTCTTGGAAATATTCTTCTGAATTTAAAGTATACAGAACCAGCTTTTCTTTAGCTCTAAGCTGGCTACCAGCCCGGATTGTTTAACTGCAAAGACAAATCCCAGTACTAGACACATGAATTAATTCTACAGCTGCAAGGCTTGCAGATGTAGAATTAGTGCCTAATTTTAAAGACTGGATCAGGATATCTCTGATTAATTACAGCCACAGCTTCTTCTGGGGACCAGAACTTGACCCCAGAACCCACCTGGTGGAAGGACTCTTGCAGATTGTCCTGATTTCCTATGTTCTGCATGGCTTGTGTATGTCCCCTCACAAACAGACAAACAAATGCGCATTAAAAGAAAAATTTTGAAAAGAATGTGTAATGTCCATTTTAAAGCAAAAGAGTTCTGGATCCTTAGCACTTTGGGGTTTCATATTGAACTTCACAGTTTTCCGTGTGATCTGTTTTTAACTTGGGGTAGAATTTGGTAAATACTATTTTTATTTCTAACCAGGTATTCTGAGCATGGGTGATATTATAACCTGGGGTATTTGCTCATTTGTGGTTAGCAGGCCACCCATAGCTTGCCTTTTCTCCTTATTAAAAAGTTGAACATTTGACTAATTAAACAAATACTGCAGGAGAATCTGATGCATGGCAGTGTTTTGGGAGTGGGGTGGGGTGTACTGGGGCATGCTTCTTCTCCCAGGTCTCCCTCTGATGCTCACAAATGAATGTGGGTCTGGGGAATGGGAAACTTACGTAGGCGCAGCATTTGAAAGAGACAGGGTTTAATAAATAATTGTTTAAAGAGGCTAGGTGTGACACATTGGGATGTAAAAGACGCTGAAAAATAGTACCATAATTTCTCTGAGGGGGAAAGTCTAGCTACCACAGTATGTGCTCTGAGTTGTGTTTTGACACTAATTTTACACAGAAGCTGTGTGGGAAGTGACATTAGCTGCAAACACATTGGATCATTAATGAAATCTTGACTAGACAGTTCACTCTCGTCACACGTCACTTAATTAGATCTGAACATTCTTAGTTGAAGGTTTAAAAAATTAGGTCTTCAGCCAAACTAATGAAAGAGAAAAGAAAGCAGCTGTCGCAAGATGTATCTGCCCCACATCTGGCAACACTCTGCACAGTCAAGCCTTTCTGTGAGGGCTGCGTCAGAATAGGAGGAGGTGCCCTAGAACAGGGTGCCCCCTCTCCTTGCTCTCACCCCCTTTCACAGTCAGCCAGGGAATAGTTTTCCCAGTGAAAAGGCCTTTTCAGACACAAGAGGGCCTTGCGAATTTGTGAGAATAAAATCAAACCTCAAGTTTTTTTTCCCTTGAGACAGAGACAGAGTTTCTCTGTAGCTTTGGAGGCTGTCCTGGAACTAGCTCTTGTAGACCAGGCTGTCCTTGAACTCACAGAGATCAACCTGCCTCTGCCTTCCGAGTACTGGGATTAAAGGTGAGCACCACTGCCCAGTGTAGCTTTTTTTTTTAACAGGATAAGAATGATGAGTATGCATGCCACTATTTTAATAAGATGAGTCTTATTAGGAAAATGTAATCAGGAGGATGGAGGCATTGTTTGGGTTTTTCTCTAACTAAAGAAATATTGCTTGGCATTCGAAGCATTTGAATGAAGATATATTGAATTTAAAAAATTACTTTCATTTTCTTAAAGGAAAAATTGTTTTAAATTATTCTGGCAACTTTGAAATAGCACTGAATAGGCTATTTGAAGAAATAGGAATATTCTGGGTTAAAGTGTTTTTGATTAAAAATAAGTACTCATTTTCTTGTGATTGTTGCATATAGGTGGCTGGTGGCTTTCTAACTGTAAAATCTTTTGACCTAGCACACTCTGAAAATGCTTAGCAAAGAGGCATGGGGCTTATGCAAAAGGATTTCCAAGCCAAATATTCCTTGGAAGGGCAATCTCGGTTTTGTGTTGTTGTTAGTATGTGTGGTGATGCAATTAATGTGAGGCATAAAGACATTTTGCAGCAATGGTGACACTACACTCAGATATTCAGGAGTGAAATAACATTGTGGTGTGCAAAACTATTCACAACTGAAAGGCTGAAGTGAAATAATGTCGTGTGTAAAACAATTCACAACTGCAAGGCTAAGGAGTTTCTTCTTTTACTGAGTGGCCTAGAAGTGCATGCCAGCTCATCTAAGCAACTTTCCCATAACGGAAATACAATGTAATTCTTTTTAGAGAAGTCTCATCCATACTGTAGACCCAAGGCCAGTTTGACCCATAGGAAGTATCAGCCTGGAGAACCCAGTGTTGGAAGGACTTGGAGAATGAAGATCAGCTTTTCTGCATTTCTCATCTTTTCTAAAGGCTTTGTGTCCCCCAGGGCCTCGGTATCCCTTCTTCACTTGGTGAAGCCTCCTTTACACCCAGATGTTAGGGCTGTAGCTTAGCATCACCAGGAGCCTGAATTTAAAGGGAGAACATGGAAAGGAAGGTCTGAAGTGAATGATTCTAGAGGTGGTAGTGTGATGTTCTCTGAATGCCAGGGCTTCTTCCTCTATGGGAAAGAGCTACTCATGAAGCCATCCAATGGCTAGAGGAATATGATACTTTCATAGTTTAACCTTTCTTACATGAAAGTTTGATTATTAACTCAGTGTAACAGCAAAAATAACTCTGTACCTCAAGTCATTTGGCAGGAGCTAGAAGATAATACCATATGTTCAGTCTTCCAATTCGGAAGCAAGGATGCTGACAGGCCCACATCCTGCTTCCCTGGCCACTGGGCTAATAGAGGACTCTGATATTGGATGTTCACAGCATCTACAGGGTTATGTAGCTAAAGACTGAGATTATGAGGCCTAACCATTGATATGCTGTCTGTATGGGTATATGTAGTGGGGGAGCCCAAGGTTGTGGTTCGATAATCTCAACTGAAGTTTGTGAGACTTTATGGGTGTAGCTCCTAGGAGACAGAATCTCACAGCAAACTCCTTGTTTCTCTGGCTCTTCCAGTCTTTCTGCCCCTTCTTCCACAATGATCCCTGAACCATGTTAACATGGAAGAGGTTGTGGGAAGTCCAGGAATCCCAACCCTATAAAAAGAACCATAGGCAACTAAGGAATGCTGAGAGTGGGAGAGACAGTCCTCCCTAGGGAAGAATATACCAATTGGTTTTCCAATACCAAATAATTAGCCCTGAAAACACACATACAAGTAACATTATACAGACCAGCTAGGTTGTACTTATGTATTTAGGAACACATACATACATACATACATACATACATACATACATACATACATACATAAATTTATCTGTTTAACAACAATTAATGAAAACGGAAGTCATGAAATTGAAAAACAGCAAGGGATATATGGGGGTTTGGAGGGAGGAAAGGGAACAGGGAAATGATGGATTATATTATAATCTCAAAAACAAAGGAAATAATTACAAGAAGTTATCCAATGGGTATGATGGTCATTTTTAATTGGTATTTTGACACAATATAGACCTACTTGACAAGGGAAATCCAGTGAGGAATCGTCTAGATTGTATTGGCCTATGGGCATGCTTCTGACGGATTTTCTTGATTATGTTAATGGATGTGGAAAGAGCCAACATGAAAGTGGGCAGTGCCATTCCTTAGGTCCTGGACCATGCAGCTAAGAGGGGAAACTGAGCTGAGCACAAGTGTGCATACGTCTATTGCTCTTTTGACTGTGTACATAGCATGACCAGTTTTCTCAAGCTCCAGTCACTGTGACATCCCTGATACTGATGGATCATTGGACACTGATGGACCACAATCTGGAATTGTGAGTTTAGCAGTCTGTTTTTCCCTATTTTGCTTTTGTCAGGGTATTTTTTTATTATCATAGCAACAGAAATGAAACTAAGACAATGACCATTAACATCACCAGTGACATAGGGACACCTGTGTGCCAGAGACTTTAATCTGTTAAATGGATAAAATCGTATTAGGTTACTCTTGGGAGTTATGAAAAATGATTGGAAAGGGATTTTATAACTTTAAGTACACTGAGTGAGGGTGTCCAAAGAAAACAGCCCAGCAGTTGCAAGTAGAATATCCCCAGGCCCTAAAAGCAACATATAGGGGTAGTTTTAAGTGACATCTTTTATGGGATCTAGTGAACTGTTAAATAGGAAGAACAGAATAGCATGCTACTGAGGATTCAACCCTCTTAACCAGCTTGCAATTTGAAAGTGGGTTCAGCTTTAGGATATTATTGTGAGTCAGTCTGTATGTTCTCTCTCTCCATTGGAGCAAACTTGTTTCATTTGGTAACGATCTAAAAATCTTGGCCCCATGGATTGTGATTTAGAGGTAGGGATTTTTATTTTTGGTATAACAATTTGACTTTTGGCTTTAATTTTAGACTTTTATCAACTATCTCTCCCACTTTGCTACTTCTATGGGGAGTGAAGTCAGATATGTGTGCTTCTATCCTATCGTAAAAATATTTTTTTAATTTAAATTAGAAACAATCTTATTTTACATATCAATATCAATTCCCTCTCCTTCCCATCCTCCCATGCCAACCACGGACCCCCATCCCATCCCTCTTCTGTTTCCCAGAGAGGGTGAGGCCTTCCATGGAGATTCCTCAAAGTCTGTCACATAATTTGGGTCAGGTCCTAGGCCCTATGGGGAATGGGCTCCCAAAGTCCATTTATACACTAGGAATGAATACTGTTCCACTACCAAAGGCCCCATAGACTGCCCAGGCCTCCTAAATGATACCCACATTCAGGGTGCCTGGTTTGGTCCTGTGCTGGTTTCCCAGCTTTCAGTCTGGGGTCCATGAGTTCCCCATTGTTCAGGACAGCTGTTTTTGTGGCCTGGTCTTAACGCCTTTGTTCACCACTCCTCCCTGTTTACAACTGGATTCCAGGAGTTCGGCTCAGTGCTTAGCTGTGGGTCTCTGCTTCTGTTTCCATCAGCTACTAGGTGAAGGCTCTAGGATAGCATATAAGGAAGTCATCAATCTCATTATTGGGGAAGGGCATTTAAGGTAGCCTCTCCACTATTTCTTAGATTGTTAGTTGGGGTCATATTTCTAGATCTCTGGGCATTTCTCTACTGCCAGGTTTCTCTTTAAACCTATAATGGTTCCCTTTATTAAGGTATCTCTTTTCTTGTTCTTCTCTATTCTTCCCCTGACTCAATCTTCTTGTTCCTTCATGTCCTCCTCTCCCCTCCTCTTCTCTCCTTCTCTTTCTCCTAACTCCCTTTCCCTTCCCCATATGCTCACAAGTTGCTCAGGAGATCTTGTTCCTTTTATCATAAAGATATTAAAGAGACTGGATTCATTTATTTAGAAGTCCTGGGTCATATTAGCATATTAATTTGAGCCTTTTAATAGTATAGACTCCATTCACATTAATCTTTGGACATCTCTCCTTTTTCATATTCAGCAGTGACATATATTGGTAGCAACTATCTGCCCACTCCTTGGATTGACCCAGACTGAGGGCTCTCTTATTTACTGGTATCTTCTAAGTGCATGTACTTTTGTACTGACCAACCATGTGACCTATGTGTCATCAGGAATATGTAGTTGAGCCTGAAGATGTTTGTTGGTTGGGCCTTATGAACATCATCAAGTACTTTACTAAGCTCCCCCTCGAGACAAAGTGTTGTCCTACAACTCTGAGGATAGCCCAGTGCTTGTGCAGGTGACTTTTGATGGGTAAGGATCAATAAGCCTTTTAACTGAGACAAATAAAAGGGACACAAGCTTGGAAGCAGGAATGTATTAGACACAGCTGGGGGACAATGACAGAACAGCTTCAGGGGAGGGCCTCCTCAGAAGAGCTATTTAGAAAGATAGCTCTGTCACTTAGAAACTTGCTCCTGCTCTGGTCACCCAAACACCACCGTGTACAAGTTTTCCAACCAGATCTGTGTGTCTAGTCTTCCTTGATGATTTTTTTTAACACTTGCTCCACAAATATTGCTATTTTGCAAGTTTCGAACGCACTGTGTGTGTATGTGTGTGTGTGTGTGTGTGTGGTCTGTGTTCTCGTCTCTAGGCAGAGGTGACAGTTTCTCTGTGGATGACACCTAATTTCTGACTGCAATCGTCACCTGGGTGGTAGGCTCCTACATGTAGTTTCCCTCTGACAAGCGGGCCTGAATATGTCCATCTACTACTTTACTCCCTTGAGATGGCTCCATTCAGAGCTCATCACCTGTAGCTATTTTACTACTTCACAACAGACTACTCAATGATTTAAATGAGTTCATTAAGAATGAATTAAACATGAGGTCTGGTCTGTTGACCTGTTCTTTTAAGTTGATACTTGAGGTCTGTGGGTATCTTTAAAAAAATGTTTCAGTTCGATGATAAGGAAACAGCACAGAAATGAACAAAAGTGCTGACCTTGCTATTAGGATTTTCAAATGTTTTAAACACACCCATCACCTGAAGAAAAGCTTTCAGAAGTTTCTGGGCATTTTGTGGTTGTTTTTTCATTTAGGGAATTGATTAATAAAGAAACCTTTAAGGATGGGAGTGGTGGTCTGTGCCTATAATGTTAGCATTGGGGCCACTGAGGCAGGAGGATTGCCATGGCTGAACGCCAACCTAGGCTACACTGTGTGTTCAAGGACAGCTCTGGGGACAGAGTGCCATTCTGTTTCTAATAGCAGCAGTGAAAATGGCATCATCATCATCAGCAGCAGCAACAATATCCCAAATAAACAAGAACAGAAAGTCCTCCCATAAATAGAGATCCCACTAACGTGAAATTCTTAACTTAGCATGCGTCTACAGTGATTGGACATCTGATTTCATTGGCAGTATCAACCCATCTTCAGCCCCTGATAATCTGAGGCATTGCCAGCATTTCACCTCTGGATATTTTAGTGTGCATCTAGAATATAAACTATTATTTTGTTAAACTCATGTGAAGTTACATGCATAGATGTAAGCACATACTAAAGTTCTGATGCACACATATACATGTAACTACCATTCTACTGAACATATAGGACGCTACACACACACCCTTCCTTCGTGTTGCTTTCCACTCCCCTCCCACCACCATTATTTTCATGATAGTTTCTAAATCCGCACAGCACATATTGTATGAGTGGACTCATGTACACTTTTGCGTGGCTTCCCCCATGCCATATGGTGCTTTTGAAGTTTTGCATCCTGTCACAGGTATTTATATTTTCTTCCTCTTTTAATGGCTGAGTTACACTCCTTCTTATAAATATACCATAGGCTTGTTTATTCTCCTAACGGACACATTTTTCCAGTTTGACACTGTTTTAACCACCCCTGTAGTGAGCATCTCCATGAATCCTTTGGTGGATGTACATTTTCACTGTGTGAATCACTTGGAACGACACTGCTGAGTTAATAGCACAGATGCGTGCTTAACTCTGTAAGAGACTGGCAAAGAAGTACCACTTCACATTCCCAGCAGCAGTGTGAGAACTACAGCTTTCCTCAACAGTATCCACTCTCCACCACACCAGCCTTTCAGTCTTAGCTATCTGATGGGTATAACTGTAACCCATGAGTTTTCCTTCTATCCCTCTGAAGCATGGGGCCTCTTTTCAGGCCCTGCAGCATTTCTGTGACCTGTCTGTTGATGCAGGCTGCCTGTTTAAAAAGATTGTTTCTTTTTGCTCCTGGCCTGAAAAGCTGTTCTTAAGTATTCTGGGTGTAAGTCAGATGTCTCTTTAATGGATATTTTGTTTCAGTCTTTCACTTGCTCTTTGGTAATGTTAATTTTTAAGCATTTATTTATCTATTCATTGTGTGGGGACAAGTTCATATGTGTGATTCCTGGCATGCATGTGCTCTAGGGTTTGTGTGGTGGTCAAAGGACAACCTCCTCCAGTCTTGCCCTACCGTTGTCCAAAGCAGGGTCATTTATTGGGTCATTGCTGTGTCCTCTAGTCTGTCTAATGTCGTAGATCCTGGAGATTCTCCTGTCTCTGCCTCCTTGCTGTAGGAATGCTGGGAGTATAGGCATGTACATCTGTATTCCATGGGCTCTGGGGATCTGAACTCAGGTCCTCACATATGTGTGACAA
This sequence comes from Mesocricetus auratus, assembly GCF_017639785.1. Taxonomy (NCBI): domain Eukaryota; kingdom Metazoa; phylum Chordata; class Mammalia; order Rodentia; family Cricetidae; genus Mesocricetus; species Mesocricetus auratus. Next base: position 7,731,012 of record NW_024429198.1, on the reverse strand, counting down.
TCACATTAATACCAAGTCATCTCCGAAGACCTATTTTTTATTTTTAATGAAAGCATATTTGAATGTTCAGTGATTTAACAAAAAATTGCCAGCTCCAAAATCACAATGATATTCCATTTTCTTTTGGAGCTGATAAAAGTTTTAGCTAGCATGCATATGCATATGTCTATGATTCTTCTCAAATGAGTTTTTGTATTTGCTGTGATTTGAGAGTCAAATTTTAGTTGTTCCCATTTTTTTGTCCTACCATGTACTGAAAAGACTTTTTTTCCCTGTTGAGTTGCTCAGATGTTTTAGTCAAACTCAGATGACTCTGTGTGTGTGTGTGAATTTTAGATTGCTTACTTCGTTCTATTGATCTTTACACAAATCTCACATTGTAGGCATATGGTAATAATACAGCATGCCCCAAAGTTGCCTATAATTCTTTAACTTCATTTATACATAACTTCCAAAATGTACAACCGTGAGCTTTTCATGAAGGCAGTGATAATTGATTTAGTGTTACTATTTTGGTAGCAAACTTGATGGAAAAGATGTCTTAAATAAAAATTTTGCTTCCTAATTCACTGATTGAACTTGCTAACTTTAAGTATGAGCCTCCCTCTGTTGGCTTGGAAGTCCCTCCCTTAAGGGGTGGAGCCGACATTACAGCAATCTCAACTAACAATGTGTAAAAAAGGCCTTTGAACAGCGGCAACACAATGCCATTTATTGCGTTTATCACAAGAGAGGCCCTCAAATTCTTACTTCAAAACCATTTATTCTGTGTCTGTTCTGATTTAAGGTGGGATCTCATTGTGTTCCCCAGACTGGCCTCAAGCATGTGAGCTTTAGCAGTCCTGGGGCTCAGCCTCCGGAGTCCCAGGGACTTTGGGTGCAAGCCCTCTGCCTGCTTTAAACTCACATTAAACAGCACTGTAACAAGCACTGTAGTTTCTTCCCTTAGTTTGCAGAACATCGGTATTAGCAAGCGACCAAGAAAGTGGCATGCTAGAGCCAGGCGTAAGTGAGAGTAGCAGGAAGTGACAGGCGACAGTGGTGTCAACTCAAGAGAACACAGTTTCTGTAGCTTTTGCTGGCCATCAGACTGAGGAAAAGAAACACGCTTGTGATATGGTTTGTGTAGTCTGTCGCTGTGCAGTGCCTATGTACACACCCGTGCAAATATGCAAAAGAGACTGATGAGTGAAGCAGCCCAAATTCGTGCTTAGTGTAGTTGCAGAAGAAAGGAGGGTTTGGCTGGCCAGAGAAGGTTTCAGCAAGAACAATGTAAGTGGATCACAGAAGATAGATGGATCTATGAGTGTCCTGGGAGGAAAGAGAAGACATGCTTAAGGAAAATAACAGAACTTAGTAAAGGTACTATTTGCCAAGAGATGGGCATGGGGGAGCGGTTTAGGAAAAACAGTAAACAATGCCAAGGTGGTATAATTGTAGGCTGGAAGGGGTGAAGGAGGGACAGGTCACTATAACCATTGGAAAAACCTCCTGTGGTATTTTTTTGAAGACAGCTGGCCATGGCACCTCAACCTTCACATGGTACCTGTTGTTTAAACCTGTCTTCACCCATCTGAATGCCCTCCTTTGAAAAGGACACAGATCATGGATTCTATATAGTATATAGGTGAGATATCAAGGCTAAGGAAAGATACCACTCACTTTCTCATCTGAAAGCTAGTGACAATTATGCCATTATGAATATTCCTTTTCAAATAAGCTTTCCAGTAATATTGGTGATGGCATAAATGTATAAAGTGTGTGTGTGTGTGTGTGATACATTTAAAGGACAAACATATCAGATGATGTAATTCCCCATGTGAACATTGGAAGTGCATTAAAGGTCATCGCCACTTATGCTCTGTGTCTCCCACCTCCCAGTGTGGCGCCCCGGAGTCCCATTCATTGCTCTTCTTCAGGAGAGCCTGAGGTTTCCTTGCTAGTGTTTGCTCAGGTCAGTGACTTCCACATGCCAGTCCTGGCTCCCAGGCTGAGTCAACACTGTCATTGCAGTCATTATGAGTGATGAGTGGGGACATAATCTTATGATCTTACAAAGACATATTTTTCCTAAACCATTCTGTTCTAGGTACTGAGTGAGAAGAAACCCTCCTGCTGCCTACAGGCAGGGCTGGGCTGCAAGATCAAAGTCACTTGAAAGTTCATAGCATTGATACAAGGGTATAGTTAAACTCAGCATGGAGACAGTTATCTGGGAATCTCAGGGGGGAAATCCTATGCAAAGGAAGTTATACCTTCAGTTTACCATGCTGGATACAACAGCAAAATTTGCTATACCTAGAGACATAGGTGGGGACCTTAGCTCCACTGTTGATAAGACATCTAAACTTCAAGAAGCTATACACATTATTTTCTCAGACTTTATGAAAGGTAAGGTGTGCAATGTTTAGCTTAACTTCCCCCACAGCTGAAATAAGTCAGAAAGTGATCAAGGGTGAATTCTGTGAAGACAGGACTGGTACAGAAGAGTAGGGCATCAGTTAGTAAATGTGAGAGCGGGGAGAGTGTGGTAGCCCTTGGAAAATGGCACTTTCTACTGTTGCCAGGTTACAGACTTTCAGTGTTATGACTTAAAGGGAAATTGAATGAAAATCGGTAATACATAGAGTATGTTTGTGTGGTGTGTGTATGCATGGAGGTAAATGTGTGCTTGCATATATGTATACATGTATATAGAAGCCCTAAGTTCACACCAGGAAGATGTCCTTAGTAGCTCCCTACCTTATTCATTGAGGCAGAGCTTGCCAAAACAGCAAGTGCAGCTAACTTGCCAGGGATACTGCTTCCTTCTTCTGAGCACTAGGCTTACAGGTGAGCTACCATGCTCACCCGGCATCCATGTGAGTTCTATAGAACCAAACGCCAGTCCTCATGCTTCACAGTGAGCACTTTATCCACTGCGTTGTCTTCCCATCCCTCGGTGACATACTTATGAAATAAAAAGTGCATAGAAAAGTATAAAGTATAAAGAAGTGATGTGTTAAGTGTTTCTCAAATGTAGAATTATTGTTGACTTTTGACCCACCCACATAACATTCCCAAGCTACTCCTGCTGTCTGTTGCATAAGTGGCACATGGAAATTGGACAGGACCCACTTTCAAGGTCTTACTATAATATGCATTTGACAAGGTGATGCTGTCCTTGTTAGTTACAAAGTGGGAAGAACAGTCCATGGCTCATCTCTAACTTGCTGTCCTTCAAAATTCCACTTTCCCCTATGTGATCTTCAGCTGCAAGAGAGGTTAGGAAGCATGTCTTGTTTCTTTTCAGAGAAATTAACACCCACAGCTTTCCTCATTTGCATTGGGAACCATTGTGGTAAGGAAGATAGAACCACCGTATGACATGCTTGAGTTCGTGTTAATACCTCAAGCAAAACTGCAGGACAGTCTATCTTGGCACTCCCCTTAGGGAGCCTTCTTCCAGCAGCAGCCTCCACCTGAGAGCTTTGTAGGTTTTCTTGGTGTCCAGGTACTCTGTAGGCTCCTCCAACCCCAGACATGGTTTCTCTGTGTGTAGCAGGAGCATTGGCTGTCCTGGAACTTGCACCGAAGATCAGGCTGGCCTCGAACTCACAGAGACCCACCTACCTCTGCCTTCCAAGTGCTGGGATTAAAGACATGCACCACCCCTGCCCAGCTCAGTCACTCCGTGTTTTACTGGCCTCTCTCATGATACATAGCACTTGAAGCAGGCTGCATGCTTTACTCACTCACAAGCATGAGGGAATTCACCTAGATATGAATTTGCCTCCCCAGGGAGAAATGGGGGAAGATACTGTGCAGTGTAACAGAGGGAGCCATGCTGTGAATGCCAAGCCTATCTATGCTCATTTGAAAAAAGGGCAAATATGATTATTTTTATCTGGCTCTGTCCATGAGAGAATGTGGCTAGCAGAACTGGCAGAGAAGAGGTCTTGTCATGACGTCCATGTGTATACGTGGGATTGTGATTCTGTCTGGTGGGGATTGTGAACTGCTATGTTTTCTCAATCCAACTTGTTCATTATCTAGCTTGGGAGTGGCTGCATTTAGGAACTGAAGTGATGCTAGGGAGGATTTTCTGGCTAAAAGGATGCTATGATGGTGGGTTTTGATTGTCAGCTCAAGGAGATCTGGAATCTCTGAGGAGGCAAGCTTCTGGGCACACCTGTGAGAGATTAGTCAAATTAGTCAAGCCTCTGGATGTGCCTGTAAGGTGTTACCTGATTGAGTTGGGAGAAGCCACACTAAAGGAGAGTGTCTACTTCCCTGGGCTTGGGCACTGGGTTACATCTAGAGGAAGAAGCCAGTTGAACACATGCAATGTGACTAGCTGCCTTAAGTGGCTGCTATCAGGGCACGGCCTGGATGATGAACTGATCCCTTAAACTCTGAGGTGAAATAAATCCCTCAGCTGCTTTTGTCAGGGTATTTAAGTAACTAAAACAGACAATGAACACCCACACAAGTTGCTTAGGTAAGGGAATCCCATTTCCTAGGATTGGTCACAACAGTGTAATGTGTCACAACCAGGGCCTTGAGGTTCAAGTATTGTTCTGTCCAGAGACAGGGAGGCAGACCAAGTGACCTGGTTCCTTCTAGTCTGGAGGTCCAAAGGAAAGTGTTCCTAATACAACTTGATACTGTCCCCCCCTCATTTTTCTCCTTAATTTACACTTCCAATTTACAGTGGTTGTAATGTGCTAACGGGTTTCCCTCCCACCAGGGGAAAAAAAAACACGTGTGAGAGTGAGAATTTTCTCCTTGAGAAAAGATAGTACTGGGGTTTTGCTTCTGACTCAAGGGCCTATGAGGTAGGTGTGATGAAACCTCCTCCACAGGCCAGGGTGCCACTGCTTCAGCCGGGTCAGCAGCCTCCTCTGAAGGGAGAGGGAGACACTCAGCCACTTTGAGAGGACAGGAGGTGACTGTTGTGATCCACTTGCAAATCAAGGTAGTAGGAGATTTCAGACGAGGGTTTCTGCCCAGAGCCTGTCTGTCCTGTTTTTGCATCAAACTTGTTAGGACAAAAGCAACCCAAGTTCATCCTTCTTGGGCAGACAATTGTTCTTCCTACTGAATGTGGATAGGAGAGGACACATCAAGAAGGAAGGAGTGGGAAGGGCCAGTTAGAGCGTGGTGGTTGGTTGCATGGCCAGTTATCTGAAAGGCCAACATGAGTATGGTGTCCCTGAGTGAGGATTTAGAGAGAAGGATAGGAGGAAGACTATGAAGGAGGAGGAAGAAGAGGAGGAGGAGGAGCACCATGATGACGATAACGACCAAGTAAGAAGGGCAAGGCCCAGGAACTTGTCATATTTTAAACAGGGATGCCCTAGGTGCCCCAGGAACATGCATTTACAGAGCATGGTATGCAAGAACAAAATTCAGGAAGACTGAGCAAAGCAATTGTCCCCTTCTTTCCAGTATTTATTACTCTAATAATTTCATGCATATATTTAATGTATTTTGGTCATTCTCACATCTCTTGTTGCCCCCTATAATTTCTCATCCATGGCAGCTAAACTCCCCCTTTACCCAATAAGTTCCTTTTCTAGTTCCACATCTTTTAAAATTGTAACCCACTAAATATCATTAAGATGACTTTCACGAGCATGGGTGGGGCATTATTTACTGGGACATGGGCAACTTGACAGGGGCTGTGCCACTGGAGAAAATGACTCCTTCTTCTGAAGCCAAACATTAGTAGCCGATAGCTTCAGGGAAGCATGGGAAACCTAGTGCTTCTTTAAGGCACCCACATCCCCCACGTTCCACAACTATGATTCCATGACTTTTCCCTCTAGCAAGATAGTTTCTATAAAGTTATAAAAGAGAAGATATACTTGTGGAGGAAAAATGATCATGTCTTGAGAATTAAATTTAACAGCCTAAGTCTGCTTATTAAAATTCATCAGCATGCATGCTTTCTCAGATCATGATGACTTCATGGTCTAAGTGAAGAATTTGTATTCCTTTTGAAAATTTGATTAGCATATTCAAGGCAGCTGAAAATAATTTTTGACTGGTAGATGTTATTTCTATAGCATTCTTTGCCTAAGAAAATAGTGTCTCTGAGACTTAAAATTGACAGCTAAGAGTAAAAACCAACATCTGCCCAAGGCTTTCATGGTCTCTGGAACTTTCTTAGGTGTTTGGATACTCTAATTCATTTAATCCCCAGAAAAATCTTTGTAAGGTGATCCAATGCTATGGCAAGTCATTTACTTTACAAATGAGGAATTGGGAGACTGAGAGACTGAGTGAGGTGTCTGGGTTAGGAGTAGACTGTGGATCCAACTAGTTGTTAACTACAAGATCTCTGTGAACTTGAACCTGTCCTATATTCCACCTCTCCCCAAGGGTCAGTGGGGTAGAACAGCTTGGATAGGTGCTGTTCTAGTAGGCATCATTATAAGAGATATGCCTGGGGCACCAGAGTGTGAACAAGGAGTCCTACTTTCCATCAAGTATAAAATAGGTCAATAAGATAGGTCACTTATTAGATGTTGCTATTTGGATTTGGAATTTGAAGTTATTTACATTTCTCAATCATAGAAAAATGATAGCAGTCTCAGGAGGAAGGTACTGTCATTTCTTTCATTTTCTAGATGAGGAATTGAAGACCCAGAAGGAGGTAGGAACACAGCTAGAAAAGGAAGAATTAGAGCAGCCCAGGCTCTGGGCTTTGGAAAATCTGAAATACTTATTCCTACAGTACAAAACAGGACTCAGTGGGGGTTAGGATGAGGACAAATGAAACAGGGTGTTGAGTGTGCCCTCTAGACAGGTGACACCATTTGTGAGTGTGTCTTTGAACTGGGACACACCATTTATGAATATGTCCTTGAGTCTGGCTATACAGAAGGTCAGTGGAGGTGCCCTTCTGGGCTGGCAGTTTCTCACACAAGCAACTTCCTGTGTCCTCTGAGGAATCTCTGCTCCTCCTGTAATCTTAGCTTTCTGCCATTAACTCAGACTCTTGATAAAAGGTTATATTTTGTGCCTTCTATATAGAGTTTGTTAATTACCCAGTGTTTTAAGATGGTATTTTCTCATCCCACCCCATTTATGTTATAATGGTATAAATGTGGGAGCAGGACCTACCCAAATGGATTTATAGTCTTTCTAAGGAGGAAATAATTTAAGTCAAGTGATCAAATGTCTACTAAGGACAGTCCAAGTTCCCCAGAAAGCATTCTTGATCTCAGAGGTCTGAGTTTCTGCTGGCTGTTTCCATGTGGCCTTGTCCCTCTTGTTGCAGCCCAGTAGGACAGTTGTTTTTAATGTAGTAATGGTTAGGATGTGCCTTTACAACATTGTTCTAGCCATAGTGTTTTCTCTAGCTTTCTGCTCTTCCAAACATCCGTTCATTTTCAGAATTCAGTTCAACGTTTGCCATCACCATTGAGTTTCTCTTTATCACCCTTCCCCAGATTATAATATGAAAGGCTCCATTTTATGTCTTTTTACTATATCCTGAATAGTATTCTAGTACAGTACTGGGAAATCATATGGTCCATAAACTAGTTATTGAATATGCTGTGGTACCATATGAGTCTTGCAAAAGGTCTCGTAGAACCCTCGAAGAAGGTTTTACACCATATTCATAGGTACAGATGAAAACTCAACATAATGAAGAAACTTCCCTGTGTTTAATGGATAGTGTTTGCATTTATGAAACTAAGTTTATGGAGAGCAAGGATACCTTTTCTGAGACAGAAATCAAACAAAATGTATCAACATTCAAGACTGTATTCATTTCTGTCTTTGGAGCTTGGGAGAGGGCAGAAAGACAGACTGAGGTGTTATTGCCAATACAGGAGAAAACGCTGTGTCCATTCTTTTTATCTTTGGTATGTGTTGGCAGTTGATAACAGTTTTGTTGAGCACAAACAAATGGATACCTACATTTCTGTTTTGTTTTGATATCTTGAAACAAGGTCTTACCATGTAGTGTAGGCTGGCCTCAAACTCTTGACTTCTGTGCTTCAACTTGCTCAGTTACTACCGTACTGTTTATGTGTCTTACACTCAGAATGTAAAGAGATCATATGGGCAGTGGTAGAGCAGACTTCTCTAGGGAGTTGGACTCACGCTGAGTTGAGGCTGATGGAAGATGTGGGCAGAAGGGTAATTGCACAAAAAGAGGGTTGAAGTTCCTGGGATAATTAACCTGGACAGCAGAATGCTTTCTTTGATGTCTGCAATGCATGTTTGCTCTATAAATTCTCAAGTCAGGAAGGGTTTTTCCTATTTAGTCAGTGCCAGGAAAACATGATAAGATTCTTGTTAGTTACTTTTGACAGCTCTGACCACTTCCTTCATTGATCTCATACCTAAAGGATTAGATTGGAGCATTTTGCTTGCTTGTATCTTTGATGAACATAAACCATCAGGTTCTCAGGCTCACTCAATGGGTTTCCTTTGCAGGTGAACATGTTTGTTGAAGGGTTCCATGATGCCATCCTCCTCTATGTCCTGGCTTTACATGAAGTACTAAGAGCTGGCTACAGCAAGAAGGATGGGGGGAAAATCATCCAGCAGACCTGGAACAGGACCTTTGAAGGTAGGGATTCGGTTTCCATGGCAGCAGCACTGTGGCTAAGTGAACCACTGCTTCTGTGGTTGCTACTTGCTGCAACAAAGACCCTTTCTAGAGACTTGCTTTTTCCAGTTTTAATGTATGGAGAATAAGCCAACTCGCTTCACAGGCTTGTAAAAATAATATCAAACAATGCAATGCATGTAAATGGCGCTGAGCAGATTCTACTTTATTAGGAACTATCTTGCTCCTGGCTTATTTAGATAACACTTATACTAGTGTGTGTGTGTGTGTGTGTGTGTGTGTGTGTGTGTGTGTGTGTGTGTGTGTGTAGGCTAGAACTTCATGTCAGGTTTTATTGTTCTCTGACTTAGTTTTTGAAGCAGTCTCTCACTGAATCTGGAGCTCACTGTTTTGGCTAGATTGGCTGTGCAGCAAGCCTCCGAGACCTACCTGTTTCTACGTCTGCTAGCATGAGGATTACAGATGTGAATGGCTGTGCCCAACTTTTCACATGGGCATGAGAGTCAGAACTTGGGTCATCACACATGGGCAGTGAGCACTTTACCCATAGAGCCATTACCCCTGCTCTGTGCACTTAAAAAAACACACACACACTTAACGTAAGTGTATTCGCCCAAGAACAATGGGTGTGGAAGATCTGCTGTCAGGCTTAAAAGTGTGTACAACCCCATGTTTGGACCATGTTGGCTTTAGTGAAATGCAGATGTTAGCTCTCGTATCCAACCTGGTGGTTAGAGGTGGTTAGCAGGCCCAGGCCCTCCGTTTTTTTTGACTTTCAAAGTAGTGAATATTAGTTCCTGCTTAACAAACAAACAAAACCAAACAAACAGACAAAAACAGGAACATGTAAAACTGACAACAACAACCTACATCGACCTTGAAAAATGGGACTACTCTTGGCTAGAAAGTTTAAACAATCTCCTTTCTCCAATGCAATCACTGTTCTAGATGACTCCAGAAGTGTGTTATGCTTTCTGATAGCACATAATATATACCACTCGAAACTTTTATAAACCAGATCTCGTTGTGAACACCAGTTTTCATTTTAGTTCCATTTATATTTCACTTTTTGGTATGAGCACTCATAGATCTAACCTAACCTATTTTAAAATGAGAGTTAAATGTGATTCCGCAACATAATTTCCTTAATTCTTTTTGCTTGTTTTGAGGTAGGGTCTTACTATGTAGTCCTGGCTGACCTGGAACTTGCTTATATAGACTAGACTGGCCTTAGACATGAGGCACTCCTACCTCAGCCTCCTCAGTACTTGGGTTACAGGCCACCCTCCCCCATTTCTAATTTACCTTTGTTTGGAGGATACTTCAGTTAGTTACAGTTTTCCTTATTCTGCAGTGTGGTGTCATAGGCACTTGCACACCTTGATGGAGTTTTGTGACTATTTCTTTCAGAGAACATCCCTAATGGTGAGGGATTTGGGTCTCAAAGTATCTTGGTGCTTTACAAAGTGCATCAAATGTTGCCAAACTTCCTTTTCTTTTAATAGGCTCTGTTGATTCAATCGCCACCGAATGGCTTCTTTTTTAAAATTTTGTGATTATAATTACATTTCTTCTTTTCCTTTCTTCCCTCCAAACCCTCGTATGTACTCCCTCCTCCTCTCCTTCACATTCATGGCCTCTTTCATTTTTCACTAATTGTTATTACATGCATATGTGTATATATATGTACATATTTGTGCATACAGATATATATTTCTAAATATAACCTGTTCAGTCAGTACAATGTTACTTGTAAGTATGTTTTCAGGACTGACTATTTTGCCAAACATCTTATAGAAAATTTGGCTAATCTATATTTTTTTGTCAAGAGTGCATATAGGAGCAGTGGTTTCCTCTTATCTCACCAACACTCCAAACTGGCATGAGCTGGTTCCTAGAATAAGCTCATCTAATACATCCAACAGGCATCTGTGATATGCCAGGCACTGTTCAAGGAGCCTGGGATGAAGCAGAGAGCAAAAGATGTTGCCCATAATCAGTTTGTCTTATTTGCAAATGTGCGTGTATAGGAACAGGCAATAAACACCCCTCCCCCACTCCAGGGGCTGTAAAACGAAGCAGAGTGGGGAGACAGAACGTGGTGGGTAAGAGAAGTCAAGGAAAGGCTGTGAACATGGCATCTGATTGGGACCTGAGGGCGACAGAAGTCATTTTGTTTAGGAGACAATGGCACAGAGGAGGTAGCAATTGCATTGTCGTCTGGATGTATGTGGTAGAAGGTTGTCCCCTGAGAAGCTTGGAGGTATATGTGGCTGACATCTGAATATATGGGACAGTGTCATAGGACCCAAAGCTCAAGATGCAGCGGGGCCAGACCCATGGTCCTGGAAACCCACTGAAACAGAAAGCCACTTTAGTTTCCATGGAGATGGTATGCCTCACTGGTGCTCTGTAGTGCCTAACCTGCAGCATGCTGGGGAGCATCTTCTGATAACCATCAACACAGAGTGCAGACTGGGGAGACAGGAGGCAGGAGCCTGCATCCTCTGTAAGGAGGCTGTGTCAGTTCTGCTTCCCGTCAGCTTGTCCTGGGAGCCCTTTAGTGGACTGGAGAATGCCTATACTTACTTGTAATCTCATGGGTGAAACTTTTCAAAGACATGAACAAAGCCAAGTCTAGATTTGAGAGTGGAGCACAGGATGGTCCCCTCTACGTTCAGTGGCCTCAGCTTGTCCTCAGATATTACTAGGAAAGGGCAGTAGGGTGGAGTGGAGCTCCAGCTAGGGTTGTCTGGGTAGCAGCTATGGTAGCTACTGGTAAGTTTCTTTTCTCTATGGTGGTCTCAGTGAATGCCATGTTTCACTCTGAACAAGAGTGACAGCTTTCATTTTAGAAAAGTAGTTGCCTGGGGGTGAAGACACTCCCTCGATGCGCTCATTTTGCCTCTTCCTGCTTCAGCTGAGGGGCAGGAGTCAAATAGGGCAATTCAGGGGGCATATTAGGACAAAGTTAAGTTTCCCAGAACTTATGCACAACACACCAAGAAACTGGTGTGTGGGGACACAACCTTGGTCAGGCACATCCCATTCTTAGCTATTACTCACTGCATGGTGTGGTCATTTGTTCTTGGTCTTCTGACAGTGGGACAGGAGCCAGAGTTGGGGACACTGAAAGACACCACTGGGCAAAGTGGTTGAGAGAAGGGTAGGTGCCCACAATGGCTGGGATATAGTTCTTTTTAGAGCTAAGACAGGTGCCAAGTTTTCTTATATGCCATCTTGATGGTTCCATTTGAGGGCCAGGTCTACACAGTCAGTATGCACCAAGAGGAGAAAGAGTTGTATAGTTGAGTCTGAAATTAGAATCTTGTGTGTCCAAAATGTAAAGATTGATGCCAAGGTGAGCTTGGATTTGAATGACTCAGAGAGCCTATTTATTGGCTGAGCAGCAGTCCATTTGAAGGCAGCCCCTCAAAGAACTCTAAGGTGGATGTGTGAAGAAAAACTCAAGCCTTCCTAACATTAAAAACACTTTTAATTTTAGTGGTTTCTGTAAGTGACCATTAAGTTGTCAGGAGAAAAAAATACCCTGGATGTTGTTTGACAAAATTGGGTTTTATTGCCGGGAAACCTATGATCAACTCTCAAGACTTTCAATACATGGTTCAAAAAGAAGCCATGTTTCCTCTGTGTGAGAGGTCAGAGGGACAAAGTAAACAGGACTGTGTGTGGCTCAGGACACAGGCTCCACTCTAGGCAAATGGAAGCCGGGTTGGAGAGAATCATTGCTGATATGAAGGAAAATTCTGCTGTCACCCTAACAAGTTCACCTTCTGCTTGATACCCTTAGGTGAAGTCTCACTTTGCAAAGCAGCCACCCCAAGAGTTCTCACCCCATTTCTTGACAGAACTGCAATCACTTAAAGGTGTAATGAGGCATTGGATTACTAGGGCCACTGCATCTTATAAAACACTTTGCAAAGCACTGAGCAGGACAGAGCTTCCCAAACACCTCTGGACAGAATGACCAGATAGCCACATGTTTAGAGAACAGATGTATATGTATATGTATATATGTATATGTATATGCCCACATATACATATATGTATGTGTATATGCACATATACACATATATGTATATGTATATGCATACACACATTTACATTTATATGTATGTACTAAATGTATATGACTTGAAGTTTTATAGGCTCCCAAGGATGCAAAAGTTTGTGATACGTGCATCCTTTGTAACCTGACTGTATTAAGAAGTCAAAAAAATGAAGATGAATGGTAACTCCATTCTGTTTCCAGCAAAGTAACCCAAAGTCTGGAAAAATAAGTGGACCTTCAAACCACAGCCCAAAGAACAGTAAACCCAAATGCCTACCCTCTCCAAGCCACACAAGAGGATGGAACTTTCCCTTGGGATGCTCCTCAGTAGACACTCATTTTCCTGGGGCAGTCACTACTTCTGGGGAAGGCCCAATTAAGAACAGTAAAGAATTCTCCCACAAAGAGAACAAATGACTTGTGTTAATTAGAACATGGCTGGTGCACACATCCTGCTGCTTAGTGAATGAAGATGCAAATACAGATGGTGTAACGTCAGCCATTGCTCTCTGGTGGCCTTTTGGGTGTTTAGGTGCTGTGAGCACCCATCATCGCTGGTCAAGGTGGGTGGGCCCTCTGTGCTCTGGCTGCTCTGTTCCAGCCTCATGTCTCACTGACTTTGTTCGTGAGCATGAACCGTTTTTATTAGGAGCTTCCCAGTTCTCTGGTTCTTTTATGTCTTAGGGTCTTTGTAAATTATACCAGGTCAGTAACTTACACTTCTTGATAGTGGTTTGAATCATAGGTTTCTGCCTGTGTGCTAGTATAGAGATTTTTGTAATCCCATAATCCCGGCCTTTTTTTTGTTAACTTGTGCTGAGTGGTCCTTTGAGTGGTGGAACATGGTCAAGTGCCTTCTATGATAACTCAAGCACAGTAATGATAATGATAACTTTAAAATAGCACATTCCATCCTCAAATCTGAAGCTCAAAATGCCCCCACACTTGAATAGTTTGTGTGTCAAAATGACACCACAAATTAAAAAAAAAGAAACTTCCTAATAATGGAAATTTATCTTATGCAAAAAATTGCTGCCCAAAATACCGCATTAAGATTACCTTCTGGCCATGCATCATAGTGTATATGAAATGAAAGAATCTTGTGCTTAGACTTGCATCCTGTCCCCAAGATGTCTTATTATATGCATGCAGATATTAAAAAATTTGAAAACATCTGAAATCTGCAACACGTCTGGCCCCAAGTACGTTGGCTGAGGGCTACCCAGCCTGTGAGAATAATAATGATAGCCGTAGTGACACTGTAGAGGAAAGAGCTGGTGTTGCTTAAATATCTGTTGGAGATGTCTCACGTGTCTTATCTCATGTGCTTATCTCCACGGCCTCCTGGTAGGAACATGAGCTTATGCCTGTTTATGCTAGTTGTAGAGGCTGAGGTTCAGAGGACTAATGCCTTGGCCAAGGTTGCAGAGGTTATGGAAAGACAAAACTGCAATTCAGTATTCTGATTCTTTAAGAAAAAAAAGAAAAAGAAAACCAATCCAAAATTACATTAAAAATTTCAAAAAATTATTCTCTGTCTCTGTCTCTGTCTCTCTGTGTATGTGTGTGTGTGTGTGTGTGTGTGTGTGTGTGTGTGTGTGTGTGTGAAAATCAGAGGACAACTTTTGGGAGTCAGTTTGCTCCTTCTACTACATGGGTCCCAGAGATCAAACCTATGGCCTATGCAAGCATCTTCACCTACTACTCTGGCCCCAACCAGCTTATTCTAATGGGAAAAGCTGAATCCTCAGTCCAGGGCCCTCCTTGAGCAGAGAGTCTGTCTGCTCTAACTTAACCTTTGCTGCAGAACTAAGTCAGCACCCAGGAATCTTCCGCATAATGTTTGAATACGCGATGAATGAACACACACTGGGCAATGAAGAAGTGCTCTCTAGATATTGGCTCTGGGGACCCACCAACCAGACTTCCTGCTCTCCCATGTATGAAGCATGCTCACTGAATCCTGGCCAGCCTGATTTTGCTTAGGAGTTGTCCAATGACCACATGAACCTATGTAGGATAAGACATCTTCTCTGCTACTTTTCAGAAAAAAATTTCTAGAATAAGCACACTGCCTTGAGCATTAGCCTTAATCTGTTTTTTTTTAAAACTATTCCCCAAAGATCCTTTCTGTCTTTTTCTTTTCTTTTTTAAATGGAGAAATGTTAAGAATTTAGGAATGCAGACACAGATGAAATTACAATGTCTTTCCAAATGCCAACAAAAATGCTTCCAGACTGATGTGATTCCCTGTGGCATAAATTTGTTTTAAAAAATCCCATCAATTCCTTTTCTTGGCAGGCAGAGGTACCGTAAGTAACTAACACAGAGTTCTTTACCTCTTCCGTAGGTATTGCCGGGCAGGTGTCCATAGATGCCAACGGGGATCGGTATGGGGACTTCTCCGTGGTTGCCATGACTGACATTGAAGCAGGCACCCAGGAGGTGAGTAAAGGAAAATTCTTCATTGGTCATTCTTGCAAGTAGGCACTCTTAGAGTGTACTTTTCCTAGTGTTCAAATAAAAATGAGCCTTCCATGAAGGAAAATCTCACTGTTGATTGAGGGGACAGGCAGAAGGCAGGATATACAGCCATGTGTGTTCTTGGTAGAGAACTGTCAAGTGTCACTCCTTAGCCATGTGTAATAGGGGCATCAGTCCACAGAGGAAGTGTGACTTACCTGCCTCTAGCATTTCCAGATTTTTTCCTTAGTGGTTGGTACAGATTTTCAAAAGATAGAGTTTCAGGACAGAGAGGTCTATCCTGGACTGAAGATGAGTCTGTGACAGTCACCAGGGGCAAGGGTTCCCTGCTTCAGTTTCTTCAGCTACAACATGGGAATCATGCTATTTTCCTTGCTGGTTTCATAACGTCATTAGAACCATATGAAATGAAATCTAGGAAAGTAACATGTGACCTGTAATTGACAGGTAAAGAGAAAGAAATAGGTATTACATAAATATTCAGCAGATAATGGTGACTGCCCTGTTTCCTTGCAAGGCCACTACTCTTTTTTTTTTAAACTTACTTTTTATTTATTCTTTGTGTCTTTCACATCATGTATATAGATTCCATTCATCTTTTCATTCCTTCATATTCATCTGCTGCCCTTGCACCCCACCCCAGTAAAATAAAATAAAAAAAATAAAATTTAAGAGAAAAAAAGAATCTGATTATGGAAGCTGTAGCATGACCTAGTGAGTCACACAGTATACCCTTTTGTCCATATATCTTTACTTGCAAGTGTACATTGCAAAGAGGCTGGTCTGAGGCCTCTGGATTATGCTACATCATCAATACTGGGACCTCACTGGGGTTCCTCTTGGATATTCTGTGCCATGGAGGTCCTGAAGCTTTTGATCTGTAGGATGTGTCCCTTTATGTCATAGATGGGGTGCTTGTTGGGGTGGGTCGACTCGTAACTCTGGTTCTGGGCTTGGGTGGTTGCAGGTTTGGTCAGTACACCAATCCCCCCTCCC
This sequence comes from Mesocricetus auratus, assembly GCF_017639785.1. Taxonomy (NCBI): domain Eukaryota; kingdom Metazoa; phylum Chordata; class Mammalia; order Rodentia; family Cricetidae; genus Mesocricetus; species Mesocricetus auratus. Next base: position 7,714,888 of record NW_024429198.1, on the reverse strand, counting down.
CATCCTCACCACCAGGGTGAGCTCTCAGGCATTGCTCCAGCTAGTTTATCCTATGCAGCAATAAGCAAGGGGTGGAGTCAGTTCTCCTGCTTTCAGGCTCTCAGGATAGGCTTATTCACACCTACACATTCAGGGTCAGGCAAGGTGCACAGACCACTCTCCCAATTGCTGCAGCTGGTGAGGAGCAGATGCAGCTTTTCCATTCTAATAAAGGTCACTACTCTTGTTGCCTTTTTGGGTACTGACATAGGTTTTTCCTCTCTGTGGGATGTGCTTAGCCTTTATGGAGGGGAGAGGGAGCTGGAGCCCTTTCGCTGTGTTCACAGAATGGTTTCAGATCTCTCCCTTCCTGGGTCTTGTCTGCAGTCTAGCTTCCTCCTCTGACAGTCCATCTCATCCCATTGTGAGGCTGTAGTGTGCAGAGCACTTGGGATCTGCTCAGCACATAGCAGCCACTGTCATGGTTCATGAGAGCCTAGAATCGTTTTGACCCTGAGCAGATACAGCCTGTGAGAGCCTGCTGTAGCTCAGTCAGGAGGGAGGAGAAATGTCACAGGCCACCCAGGAGCCACAAGTTTGTGCCCAGACAAAAGAGGGGGATCCCTGGAAGCTTTGTGTGAGGAGGCACTGCCAGATAGTCTCATGTGACTGATATAATCGTCATTTCACTGGAGCATGACCCTGCAATTACATCAGGAATGAATGATGATTTTTTTCAGGGGTCTAGGGTGACAGCTGAAACAGAGATCAATCTGATAATGGCAGAGTACAAGGAGTGAACACATTAGAGACAAATGTGACCCCTAAGGACAGGGCACTAACCAAAAGAGCAGAAAGTTCTTCAAAGACCCAATTTTTAAATTGCATTTATTTATTTGCTTGTTTAGTGTGTGTGTGTGTGTGTGTGTGTGTGTGTGTGTGTGTGTGTGTGTGTGTGTGTGTAGGTCAGAGGACAATTTGTAGGAGTTGGTTATTTCATTCATTCCAACATGTTGGTCCTGGGTATCAAATCCAAGTCTTAAGGCCTGGTGACAAGGGCCTTTACCTCCAAAGTCATCTTTCTGTCACTCTAAATTATATTCTTTAGTGTTATAATTATCTGTCAATCTAACCAAGGAGTGTAGGGTTGGGTACCTGTCACATACTTAACGTAAGTATGCATGCAGCAGCATTGGCTCTGTCACACACCCCTGAGGGAAGTGGGTTTACACATGACTGACAGTGTGGGCTGGTCTGTGGCTGAAGGCCAGACAGGGCTCTATGGGATGAGCCAGGAAAAAGCTGTCAATTCGTGAGATTGTAGACTATTGTTTCATAGGGAAATGAAAATCCCACCCTCCCCACTATGCAGCAACAAATGATGAATACCAAGGGACAACATTGGTGGGGTATAGCCTCCATTACAGACAGACCTCAGGTGGCACTGTCTTTGTCGTGTCCACACCTTTCCACACCTACATGACCCTGATTCCTTCCCACCCCGAGGAGCCGCTGTGACAGTTTGTGTACACAACAGGGGAGCCTCCTTCCCATTTCTCATGCTTTTCTGACGCTCTTGCTGTCACTTCCTGCAGGTGGTGATATGTAGAGGCACCCTGTGTAGATCAGGCTGTGTTTTGGGAAGCAAATGCAAGCCTATGAGCTTATGCCTCCTTTGGGAACATGTACCTTTGGCCTTTCATTTTGTACGTCTGACTTTTGCCTTTCTGTAGGTTATTGGTGATTACTTTGGAAAAGAAGGCCGGTTCAAAATGCGATCCAATGTCAAATATCCTTGGGGCCCTTTGAAACTGAGAATAGACGAAACCAGAATTGCGGAGCATACCAATAGCTCTCCTTGCAAATCATGTAAGTTCAGAGACTTAATTTACTGTTCCTCCTCTTCTTTGATCCCGGGTTCATATGAGTCTGACACATGTTGCTCTCAAGGACTCATGTCCTGAAGTGCCCATGTCTTTTTCTGATGCCTTCAAACGCATGGGAACAACTTACATGTCCACCCCTCCTCCATTACCAGAGGTGTCCATCTTTCTTCCCTTTATTCTTTTCTTCCAAATGGTAGAATATTCTGCCTGGATTTATATCTCTTTATACAATCTGTTAGTTATTAGAGGTTTCCATTTCAAGAAAAAAGTAAAAATATTATTAACTGTTTTCCATTCATCTACTGTTACAAACCTCATTATTGATTTTAAAGTTTACAGTTGATCTCCAAATCCTCAGGATGGAATGGGCAATGCTCTTAAACACCTGGTAGCTTACAAAGTGGCAAATAAGTATTGAACATATTATTTACAGCCAGTTTATGGATGCAGACAGGGAAGCAAGTGTATCTTCCTCAGAGATAGGAACATTTTTTGAGGTGATTGTCTTTGAGGGGCTTTGGTAATCATGAGGAAGAACAAGTGATATCAATCTTGCAGGCCAGTTAGTGATTTTCGGTGAATACATGAATGGTCATTATGTCTCAGGAACGTCTTTCAATGATGAGGAGTTTATATCCATGCAATGGTTATGAGAAAGAATTAATGGAGACATGTGTTGACTACATAGTCTCTCACTTTTCTTCTTGCCTGTTTGGGGACCCTAGGAGAGTTCCTTCAAGTCACCAATCCTCATTTTTCTCAGACATAAAGTGAAATGTACCCAGCTTTGATCTGAGGAGCTGATGAGACAGTGCCCTTTAGGCTTACTCTAAACTCTGCAAGGAGAGGAGCTGTTGATTTTTTCTAGACCTGAGTTCCCGATGAGAAGGACTGATCGGTTTACATTTCACAAGCTATGTAGGACATTTTGAGATGGAACTCTGGCTTTGGTGAGAGAACGTCTAAAAGCAGAATACTGACCCAATACAATTTTCCTCAAATCTTCTAACACTTTGAAGTGTCACCATCCACCTGTGAGAAACAGAAGAGCTGGGTCAGCGCCTTTGCCCACCCAGGACTCTTTCTTTGACTCTGAACTCAAAAAGAGTATGGACGTGTCTGAAATCTTGAGTTTCTAGCCTCATCAAACCCTTCTTGAATCTGTTGTTTCTTTCTCTGTCCATCATTCCTTCCAACCTTCCCTCCCTCCCTACTGCTCTTTCTCTCCTTCTTTCTCTCCCTTCTTCTTCCCTGTTACAGATCTTACTATGTAGCTCAGGCTGGCCTCAAACTTGAGATCTTCCTGCCTCATCTTCACAAATGCTAGGATGACTGCCACTTGTCCCAGGGTCAACTCAGAACTTGTTTTGCTACTGTTCTCTTCACTGTCATGTGACAGTGCATATATTTAGTGCTTTCTGAAAAGCATATACCAAACAAGGAAGACAGTCTAGGACTTCTCATAATACACACACACACACACACACACACACACACACACACACACGCACGCACACACACGCACGCACGCATGCACACATCAAAGAAAGGAAGTTTTGTTTCAACTGGGAGATGAACGATGAACACAAATCAAAGTATTTTTACTTATTTCTTTCCAAATGAGCTCTGATTAGTGATGTTTCTTTTTCAAGCAGGTGGCCTAGAAGAATCAGCAGTGACAGGAATCGTGGTGGGGGCCCTACTTGGTGCTGGTTTGTTAATGGCCTTCTACTTTTTCAGGTAGGGACCATTCATGAAGTTAAAATTCACTTTGCTTTTTTTGTCTTCATCTCCTGTCTTTGCATAATGCTCCCTGTGATTTGCCCATACCCTTCTTTCCAAGAAAAAGGACGACGGTTAAACTAGCAAAGCCATTCTTGGGTGCAATCTTGGGTATGGTGGTCATCTTGGGTTATGAGTTTCTATTGTACTCTTGCCACCATGGACCAGAGAGTTTCTGAGATCTCTGGATCACAGATATGTTTATGAGAGTCCCTTCTACCTACTAAATGTAAACATGGAGAGGAAATATGGACCAAGGACGAACCTCTCCTCAGACATCCTTCAATTCAGAAATAAGTGACCATGTTCACCTTGAACAGCTGGAGAGAGTTCATAGTGATCTCTGATCCAGGCTACAATGTGTTCCGTATTTGGAGAAGTCACATGTTTAGCTGTTGTGACTCAACGTCAAGGCTCGTAAACTGGTAATATGTACATGTGTTCAAGGTTTTGGTCGTTTGCTGCAGTGGTGGTGGTCCATTCTTTAGTAATCTCATGGCTTATTTGTAAGGTTTCTTCAATTTCACATGGAAATGTAAGTCTGGGTGTATGTGGCTCTTTGTGGGAACAATCGTGTTCCTGTTCCTTTGGTCACAGTACCAAAGATCTTTATCGGGGGGCAGGGAGGCATATTCTGGGAGTTAAGCAGAGCTTCTGGGGCAGAATAGATAAGGCTGAACCCACAGGCTCCCGGGGAAGAAGGGGAAGGCTTGTTCTATGGTATTTCAGAAAGCAGGCCAATTTTCTTCCTTGAATAAAGGACATGATGCCTCGGGGCACACTACTTTAATCTCTGACCAGGGTTTCATATGTGTCGCTTCTAATTTATCAAACCTAACCCAGATGTCCCTAGAAGGCATTCTTGTAAGAGGAGCCATAGTGTTTTATTGTCCAGTGAGGTTTTATTATTGCATTTGTTCTGCTTTTACCCAGGAAGAAATACAGAATAACCATTGAGAGGCGAAATCAGCAAGAAGAAAGGAACATTGGGAAACATCGGGAACTACGCGAAGACTCCATCAGATCTCACTTTTCAGTGGCTTAAAGCCCCCTCTCTCTTTGTCTGCTTGAGAGATAGATGGAAGGAAGGACATCAGTGGGACAGAAAGGGCATTTGTGGAGAATTCTTTGTTTTACGCAGTAGTCATTTCACTTTAAATTTCCTTTAGAAGCTCAGGAATGATTATTAATCACTATCTGCCTCCAGGCCATTCATCTCATGGCAAATATATACAGATATGACGCCATTCTATTAGGTGTTCTGACTGTGGGAAGGGCATAGGATTAGATTTATGTTTTGAGTATCTGGCGTCTCCATATCTTGATGGCTTTGGGGGCCTTTCACACAAGGATATAAAAATGTGGCTTTTCTGAAAGGAAATGTTTTGTAGCTAGAATAAAACACTTTTTACAAGTAGAATATTCTTGGAAAGAATTTAACACCCAATAAGAGGACAATGGAATGAAAACAATCTCAAGGCTGAGAATGCAGGTTTCCCCTCTCTGGAGCCAGTGGACAAGTTTGTGGTAGGCAAGGGCTGTGTCCAGTGTCTATGTTCAGGTCTGACTTCATATCTCCAGAAAGCATCCTCCCTGTCTCTTTCAGTGTCTCCAAAAAGCTACTCTGGAAAATTGTAAATATTAATGAGCTAGGAGGATTTATATAGGAAAAGCAAGTCTAAAATGTTTCTTTTATGATGTAAAAAAAAGCCCTACTTCACGCTAACATTTTATTTTTAAGTATTTTAATCTTATATTTTGGTATTAGAAATGTGTCTATTTTTTCATTTTGAAGATTAAATTTCACTTATATTTTAAAAGCATGGAGGAAGTGTGTGACAAATCCATGGTGGTGAAGGGATGGCCTCTCTTTCTCTGCTGTCCACTTTCCCTTGGCTGTGGCCAGATACTCACTGCTGCTCTGACCACAGACATCTAGAAATAGATTCAGTTTACAAACTCTACAGGGATACATTGATGTTAAGCCATTTTTCATTTTTAATTGTTTTAAATACTGGAGGTCTCCATCCCTTCTAAGTATGGCCAAATGATTCACTTCAAAACTGAGAGATGGAAGTCAGTAGAGTTAAGCAGAGGTGACACAGAAATGCAAACCTTTCCCTCAAGAAGAAACGGGGTGAGAATTTGACAGTGAAGCACAGAAATGATACATTAAAAGGTATGCAATTTATCAAAATGTGGCTAAAAGAGGGAATGTTGATATCTGCCGTGTCTCCTGATCCCCACAGAATTTTGCAGCCAACACGAATCACCCACAGGGCATTAGAATAGTGCATTGTGGGTAGGACTGAGTCAACTTTAGCTGGGTATCCAATTTGCAATCAGTTCAGTGTACTGACTGAGGTTTAAATTTGGGTTCCCACTTCATTGTTTTGGGGACAGAACAAGGATACTGTCCTGTAATTATGCTTTTCTTGGTAACATTTAAGTATCTGAAGCACAGTTTAAAGAGGAGAAATAGCATAATTCCTTGGAGGCCATATTCACTCAGGTTAACAGAAGAGGAAAGTCTAGCGAACACAGAAAGTTCTGGAAGCTGTCTCATGCTTGTATCCCTGGGAAGGGCTACATCACATCTGATTGCATCCCACTTGAGTCAAAGTGAATGGGCTGTTTCTGTGTGAGATACACTTCTTTTTTATGGTTCAGAAAATGGGATGCAAAACCATGTAATAAAAGGATTAGCCATGGACAACGGGAGAAACTACACCGTGGTTCTGCACTGGGGCTATTAAAGGAAAAGTGTCCGACTTCAAAAAGAGTGAAAAAGTAGGTGAGAAAGGTAAATTTCAAAATTCTAATGAAGGAGGAGAGTTTGTGATATAGAAGTCAGGAAAGCAGTAGTAGCTGACGGTTGGAAACTCACATAACTAAAACAGAGCACACAGATCGCAACCACTTCAGTTCTCTAAACAAGAGAGCTGATCTCCCTCTTCTACGTTTCAATCATCTTTTCCATACATTTCAGAGATACTCAGTTTCTAATGTTTTGTTTTTGAACCTGCATGTTAATTACAGGAAGGTGATGTTGGGGAAAGTTCTCTACTTGACTATATTCTTTGATGTAAATATTTCAACCTTTCTTGAATTTATACAGTGGCCCATTAATGGCAGCAAATATCTTTTGTTTTTGCCTCAGCTTAGAGGAACTGTTACAAGTTTAATAGCTCATTCCCAGGTAAGGTGTTAAAGATGAGAAAGGAGTTAGCCTTGTTAAAAAAAAAGCAGGATGACTTAAGACATCTCTGGAGTATGGAGTCATTTCTAGTATTATTAAGGTCATTTACATGTCTGCTGTGTAGTTTTTCTTTCTTAAACATCTTCACATGGTTAGGCAAGGTCTTTAATTTCAGTACTTGAGAAGCAGAGTAGGTAAATATTTGTGAGTTTAGGACCAGCCTGGTCTACATAGTGAGTTTCAGGTCAGCTGTATTTACACAGTGAGACCCTGTCTCAGAAAAATAAATCTTCACATGAGTTGCCCAAACTACTTTAAGTTTTGAAAACACCACTAAGCTGGCAAACCTTTGCTGAGAGTATAGATGTCAGTTCTGTGGTAGCTCTGGGTTAAGAACTCTTAAATTCCTAACTGCTGAGCAACAGCTTTGACAACTAGTCATTCATAATCTGCCAGTAGCCAACTATTATATAACAAACTAAATGGGGCTTTAGTTCTTAAGCCAGTCTATACATTTTTACTCTTAAATCCAATTATTAAAGTTTCAAAGGGGGGTATTTTACTAGTATTTTTCTCATCTAGTCAAATACAAGTTCATACACAAATTAAAATAAGCACATAGTTACTGTGTTGGAAATAAACACACATTTTATAGCCAACATTATTGTCTTAGATTTGGGAGAGAAGACAAACTCAGAAATAAAACTTTCTGTGTGTGTGGAGCTGTGTCTCTTCCACCCAAACAGAGGTGTTACAAGGAATCCCTTCAGCACTATATTGCTCTTAAGAACCACTGGTGTGTCTTTTCCTGAACCACAGATATAGTTCCACAGGCCTTAAAATAGTTCTCTACATCTCAGGACTCATGGGGAGAGGGAGAATCCAATGGAATGGGAGCAGATGCCCCCCTTTCCTTCTCCCATGAGTGAAAAGCTTTGGAATACCAAGTCACTTCCCCTGCTCACAGGCTTCCTGTGCCTTACTGAAGACACATGCACCTTTTCTGTCCCTAACTTACCTCCTTCCTTCTGGTTGGGACAGATTGTAGGGATGTAAGAGGGCAGTGGGAAGTGAAAAGGGAGGCCTTGTGTATCTCAGACATACAGTGAGTGCTTTCCAAAGCCTTTCCAGTGGCACCATTGTTTTCTGGAAGCTGAGCTACTTGTGCAGTTCTTTTTACACACACACACACACACACACACACACACACACACACACAGGCGCATGCAAGAAAGAACAGTGTTTACAAAAAAGAATAGTGTTTATAAATTGGAAAAATACTAGTGCCTATGTTTCTTGACACACAAAGAACTCAGATCCCTAACAGATGCAGCTTGGAAGGCAAATGCCAATTTGAAACTTGGTCCCTCTACCTACATGTCATGGATTTTGTTTAGTTCCATCTTGTGGTTCAGGACTTCAGAAGGAAGCTGATAATGAGCTGAATTTCTCATTCAGTGGAACAAAAGGAAACTGTCTAGAAACACAGAGTACTTTATGGACAGCATAGACATAGAGAGAATGAGTTGGTGGCACCAGAGAGACCGGTCTCTCTTCCAGTTGGTCTTTAGGACTGAAGAATAATGAACACTTCTGACCATCTGCAATAGCCAGTCTCAACAAGGAGCATTGAACATGCCCAGTGAGAAGAATCAGGAGCTTATTTCTCCCAAGGCGATAGAGAGAAGAGCTTTGCAGCTGACACTGTCTCTACGGCCTTTCTTTCCAGAGCCCCACCTAGCATCCATCACGGCTCCATAGATGTGTCAGCACCTTTCCCATGCAGGTGGGAGCTTGAGAGGAGGCCTCCACACTCACTCAGAGAAAAAGACAAAATAGCACTGGCTGTGAGGAGGTAACTGACTTCTAACCAGAAGTCTTACAGTAACTTGGCCACACATGGCCTTGGACAGTTCAAGTCTGAGATTTTCATATACACTAGTGAGTCTTAGCTTTGGTTCTCAGCGTGCTGATTTTTCAAATGTCTCCTGCAGACCTATATGGTGAAAGTAACTCTCAAAAGATGCTGGCTTGGATGTTGTTCAAATCTCTTTTTAATCACTAATGTTAACTTGTCCCAAACCCAGAAAGTGCATTCTGAACCAGCTGATGTTGGTGTTTATGCTTTAAGTCACTTCAAACACAATGAAAAGGATTTCAGTGAGAGCTGAATCTTGGATGTAAAAATTCACATATTACAAAAACTCTTAAGTGTGTCAGGTCTGAGATGATTCTTAGCAGAGAGATTTGAACAAATAGACCTTGGAGTTAATAGAAAAAGTTACATTTCTTTGATTCATATTTAAAGACATAAATTTATATGCACAGGAACAAAGGGTCCATTTACCAAGCATGAATCCCAACAGGCTGCCAAATTCATTTTTATTTTCTAGAATAAAGCTGTCGTAGTATATAACTATTATTGGATAGAGCAGAATTTATTTGTACAAAGCAAGAAGAAAATGTGGGGTTTGACATGGAGTACCTTATTCATGATTCAGTGCTTGTGTCTGAAAATGTTCAATGTTGTATAGCAGATAAGTCATCAGTGAAGTGCCCTCAACAGGTCAGACGTGCTGTGGTTCTAAGAATCAGAACTTTGTCCCCTTTGCATAGCTGAAACAAGGGGGTCATGAGCTAGGCATTGCAGAGCGTCAATCCTGGAGCCCATGTCTTTTGAGCCATATTGTAAATGGATAATTTAAATACAGGACTACCAAATAAATACAAACCTACCGTGAATCTGGTAGAAAAGTCAAAGCTGCACTTGCTACATACAACTTGATATTCTAATGTAAGTAGAGCTATCTGCATATAATGTGATTTAATTTATTGTCATTTTGTGTAGAAAGTGAGAATTGATGACTGTGGATATAGCCCTGTTTTGTATAATATATTTTATTTCTGGTGCAAAACTGGTCACTTAAACAATCTACTTCATTTGGTGTTTGGACATAAACGTCTGTGTTCTTGTAAACGTTTCTATTAAGCAAGAATACCGTGTATTCCAAATATAACAATATATTCTCATTAAAAATATACTCTACAGAAACAGTTGCCTCTCTATAATTTGACTGAGAATTTTCTAGTCTCTTGAATAAGCTGAAGTAAAAGGCCAATTAGTGGAAATGAAGGATTATAATATTTGGATGACATTCATGAGAGAACTCAAGAATTTCTGTCCCACAAAAGGAAACTCATAGAGATAATATGCCATCACAATGAGTCCCAACCCCTGAATACATAGTCTTAGCAGGAACAGGAAGAAAGGCGGCTTGGAGAACAACCACTCTTTTTGAATCTGTGCATCTTGAGACACTATGTTCTCCAGTTGATGTCAGTAGCTCATGTTATTATGGCCATCACCCACTTTGTAGAGTCCTTCAGTCCTATTGTTCAAAGGGCTCTTAGGCTCCTGTGTACCAGCAGAGTGACCAGTCTGCAGTATCTCTAGAGTCATCTCATCTGAAAAAGGCTATCTCCCTCTCTGGGAAGTGACCATAGTGATGGGTATGGCTGGAAAGTGTCCCCTCGGTCCTGATAACATGATCAGTGAGGTCCCTGAATGATGCCACAGACGCTACTTACACTGGGAGTGTTGTACTTACATTGAGGAGATGTTGCAGCAGATGCCGGTTGCAGTGAGGCAGCATGGAAAGGCATTGTAAGAGTGAAGGGCAAGGTTCTCTGGGAAACAGTTATTAATTCCTGTTACTTTCTCATTCATCTTAGGGACCATGGATTCTTGGACACTTTCCCTCTATCCCTATCAGTCAGTCTCCTCTAAACATCATATGCACCCAGCAAATTCTGACAGGCAAGGATGCCTTTTTGGGACCATGGCAGTATCAAGTGTGGGCACGGGTTTTAGGCTAAATTGGTTGTTGGTTGGCCACTCCCATAACCAATCTCTAGGCCACCCTTACTGCAGCACATTCCACAGGCAGGACAGACTATAGGTTGAAAGGTTTGTGGCTGGGGTGGTGTCCCAGTCCTTCCACTTGAAATCTTGCCTGGCCACAGGAGATGGTCAGTTCAGGCTACGTATCTGCTATTGCTAGGAGTCTTAGCTGGGATCATCCTTGTAGATTCCTGGGGGATTCTCTTGTGGTAGATTTCTGTGTTATTTTCTTAATGGTTTGAGTTTGTCCTCTTTTGAGAACTCTCTTCCATTCTGACTATAGTCAAATGATGAACAAGTCACTCTTAGACCCAAACCATTGATAGGAAGACCCATCTCAGGCCACTGCCCCCTTCATAGAAAGTTCTTAGTTGATTTTCAAAATATTGAACTTCTGTGCTTGTGTGTGTGGTGTGTATATTCATGTACTCACTTGTGGACTTGTGTGTGCATTGGTGTTCCCTGAGTGTGGAGGCCACAGATCAGTCATGTGTCTTCCTCACTCTCTGCCTACCTTTTAGAAACATTAACTTCTTTATTTTGGGTGTGAGTGGGTGTATCAGCATGCACGTGCCATGGCACATGAATGAAGGATAGAGGACAGCTTGAGGAAACTCTCTCCTTCCATCATTTGGGTATTGAACTCAAGCTTGGCAGCAGGAGTCTTTACCCTCGGAGTCACTCACCAGCCTCTCTCCACCACCTTAGGTTTTGAGGTAGAGTCTCTTATTGAACCCAGAGCTCACTGATTGGCAGTAATAGTTGGTCAGTGAGCTCCAGAGAATCCTCCTGTCTCTGTCGTCTCTGGTCTAGGATTACATGTGCCACCATGCTCAGCTTTTTATGTGAGACCTGTAGATCTGAACTTAGGTCCCCATGCTTTCAAAGCAAGTACTTTATTACCTGAACTATCTCACAGCCCCAAACACTGACCTTGTAACTACAACCAGCAGATTCTATAACAGAATAGATCATGAGTGAACTTATGTGAATAATGACTCTCACTCAGACACATCAGCCTTGTCTACTTAGCGAACTTTCCAAACCACGAAGTGGATGAGCACATTCCTGAACTTGGCTCCTTTGGCTTAAGAGCCAAAAGGAAAAGTCCCTGATTCTAATTCCCTGAATATCAGGGTGGATGCTTTTTTTTTTTTTTTTTTTTTTTTGCATTTGCTCCTCATTTCTACCCATTCAATATCCTACATCCTCACATCCAGGGGAGTTGTGTTTCCAAGCTATTTTTTCAGAGTTTATTTGAGCATTAGTTGGCTTAGATCATACTGCTTTATGAGTACAAATGATTATAATTTCAGGAATTTTGTGAACTGGTTGGTAGGCAGCATTCTTTAAAATTGAAATTATACTTATAATTAAATAAATTTTATGAAAAGCTGAGGTAATAAAAATTCAAAACATATTGCTTGCCAATTTCTATTTTTCTACTGCATTTGTTGCACAAATGATTCCCATCTACCAATATCTATGGTGGGAATACTAAGTTAATCCCCCTCCCAACTTCATGCCAGCAATGCCACGTTGCTGTTTTTAAACTGGCCATGAAGTCAACATTTATACCACAGGAGTCAGCACTGAAATCATTGTCATGGGGGGTGATTAGCATACTGCCATCCATCCCCTTCCTCTTGTTACTGGCTTGACCCAGCATGCCAAAGACATCCATCTTTTTTTATTTAAATTAGAAACAAGCTTGCTTCACATGTCAATCCCAGCTCCCTCTCTCTCCCCTCCTCCCTCGCCCCCCACCAACCTCCCAACCCCCCTACCCAATCCCCCTTCCACTCCCTAGGGAGGGTGAGGCCCTCCATGAGGGATTTCCAAAGTCTGTCGTATCATCCTGGGCAAGGCCTAGGCCCTCCCCCATGTGTCCAGGCTGAAGAGCATCCCACCATATGGAATGGGCTCCCAAAGTCTATTCATATGTCAGGGATAAATACTGATCTGTTACCTGAGGTTCCATAGATTGCTGAGGTCTCCTCACTGACACCCATGTTCAGGGGGTCTGGATCAGTCCCATGCAGTCATCAGTCTGGGGTTCATGAGCTCCCCCTTGTTCAGGTCAGCTGTTTTGGGGGGGTTTCATCAGCCCGGTCTTGACCCCTTTGCTCATCTCTCCTCCCTCTCTGCAACTGGGTTCCAGGAGTTAGGCTCAGTGTTTAGCTGTGGGTGTCTGCCTCTTCTTCCATCACCCACTGGATGAAGGCTCTAGAATGGCCTATAAGGTGGTCATCAATCTCATTATTGGGGAAGGGTATTTAAGGTAGCCTCTCCACTACTGCTTAGATTGTTAGTTGGTGTCATCCTTGTAGATCTCTGGAAATATCAATATTGCCAGATCTGTTGTCAAACCTGTAATGGCTCCCTCTCTTATGGTATCTGTAATCCTGCTCTCCTCTATTCTTCCCCTGACTCAACCTTCCTGCTCTCCCATGTCCTCTTCTCCCTCTCTCTTTTTCCCAGTTCCCTCTCCTCTCCCCCTATCTTTTAGAGAAGAGGGAAGCTGTGTTTTTGGATGTTGAGTGAGCCATTCATAGGCTTTCAGCTGGGAAGCAGTAAACTCAGGTCTACATTCCAGAGTTTGAAGCTGGTCCAGTGCTCAGTGAGCTGGGGAATGAGAGAGTCTTCGAGCTCTGAAAAGGGCAATAGCTCTAAAGAGAGCTTTGTTGGAGGTCTTTGCTAAGACAGTAAAGATTTTGATTCTCCAAACAGATATCCTTAAACAACAAAATGTATTTCTGGCCCCAGTTAAGAGTCCCAATCTTTTGTCTTGGTCGAAGCCCTTTGTGGATGAGAAGGGGAAAGTAACACAAAAGACAAATTTACCTGGAGTATGACAATTGGAACTTCGCTGTTTAATCTTTCAGATCCTTTATGTCTTCCTAAATCTAATGATTCCAATCATATAGCAACTGCCCACATATATAGTATGAATGTAAATGTGATAAAAAGTAGGAAATAAAAATTCAAAATGATTGAGACATAGTAGGTTTTCCAAGAGAAGCCCCCATTCTTACCACTTAAAAATCCTTGGGTTGGAGTTTTGCCGGGTACAGTAGTCCTGTTGGATATTTTAAATATTATCTTTATAGTATATCACTAATGTAAGTGCATTTTTGAGCAGAGACTTATTTTACAGGCTTCCCTGAGATTAAGAGTAATTGCTTCTTGAAAACAAAACAAAAAAACACTTAAATATTAGCTTTCATTTGGAAACAATAGTGTGTAACCAGTCACCATCAACATTTCTTAAAGAGCAGAATGTTTTTAATATATTTACTTTTATTTCTACCAGATTAGCAAATTGAATATAATTGATAACAAATTAATGCCTTACCTCGTATTCTTAGGACATTATTTTATAGTCTAGTTACTGTTCCAAAAACATTGGCATTTTTGTTAGTATTGCTAGAGATCTAGGTTAATGGTCCTTCTATAACTTTTCAGCGAGGAAATTAAACTGTCATGACACTTTCATACATGTGTAGTATTGTATCTAACTTATAATCGCCCCCACTTGTGGTGATATGTTGTTTATGATCTAATAAAGCTTGCCTGAATATCAGAATGCAAAGCTAGCTGCAGCCATAGAAGCCAGGCTGTAGTGGTCACATTTTTAATCCCAGGACTCAGGAGAGAGAGGCAGATGGCTCTCTGTGAGTTCAAGGCTACCCTGGGCTACACAAGATTGAAGAAGTCTAAAAGAGAAACAGGACTCACACCTTTAAATGCAGCACTAGGTAGGTGGAGACAGGAGTGATATGGCTGGGCAGGGTGGGAGGAGACAGGAACTCAGAGGATGGCCTTCTGAGAATTTGTGGAGGCAGGATCTCTCATTTCAATCCGAAGATTTTGTAGAGGTCAGAGCTCTAGAAGTTGGCTGTTTTGTCATTTTGATCTTCAGCTTGAACCCAATATCAGTTTCTGGGATTTATTATTTGTGTTACACCCATTGCCTTTTCTAGATTGTTGATCCCCTCTCCTCGACAGTCATAGACACTGTCTCCACAGGCTCACATATGCCTCTATAATGTTATTTCTGACTCAGTACACTGTTTCAAACCAACTCCTTGCCACCCAAAACCCTATCTTCTTCTCTGCCTGAGGAACTCAGGTACATTGTAAATCTTTCTTTCAACAACCCTAATATGGCTTTGGTGTTTGTCTAGATGTCCTGTTACACTAAATTTTAAAAAGGACTGAGAATGTACTTTATGTCAAGCCCTGGACTTGGGCATTCAAATGTCAATGATTCCCCAAATTATAAAGTATGAAAGTGGTTTGTTGTATACACTTGCAAGTCCAGGAATAGTCCAGGAAGCAAGAGGAATCCACCCTGGATCTCACTAACCATCAGGTGTATCGGCATGCCATTCATATGTTCACATGATTCTCCTAGCCTTACACAGAAACCTGTACTGAGTAGTATGGGAAGCTGAGCTTGTTACGCTTAGCACGGAACTTGCATTTCAGAGAAGATCCATGAAGTTAACCTAGGTAGGTTTTTACACTGCTGAGCTCATATGTGATTTAGAAGATACACAAGACATGCCCATGCCACCTCACTGAAATCCTTTGCTAAACAATCACTATGTTTGGTGATGAGGATTCTTCAAGTGACCTGGAGCTCTCTCCCCTTTTGCTTGGAGGTCCTCAAGGGCTTCATTCTTTAAATCCCTTTCAGGCATGCACAGGGGGCATTCCTACAGCCTACTTAGGAAACTATTTCTTGAGGAACAGTCATCACATTTCTGAAAAATTATGGTGGCAGCTGATCCAAAATCTTGGCCTTGAACTCCAGCCAATGTTTTCTTGACTCCAAAGTGTCCTGCCAAAACAAAGTAATTGCACAGCTGACAGAACCTCTCTTGTTACCTCTTAGGAATGACCATAATTTACAGCCACTAATGCCAACAAGGGTCTCCCGGTGAGCTTACAGCTACTCTGAGTACATTGTGGTGAGTCATCTCAGGCTAACTGACCTTCTCGTATTTACCCTCTGAGGGAAACACGGAATTCTCTGTTTCAGGAGAATGAATGCCACCGATAAGGAACTCTGTTTTTGTAGTTACCATGGACTCTTTCCCCCTTGCACATGTGTGTTAGTTCCACGACTTAGTAATGATTTGGTGTCATTTCCTGAGACTTCCAATTCTTCCAGTTTGCTGACCCCAGACTTGACATAACCATGACCCAACCTACCACTATTGAGATTTGTTGGAGGAAAGAACTCATATTTTGTTTCAACAAAAGGCAAAGTCCTTCCTTCTAAAAGGAAGAATTACATCCAAGGCTTGACAGGAAGCTTTTTGTTTTTATTGCAAAGTAGATTCTAGACTATGGTTCTAGACTCTAAGATCATCTGGGATAGGCAAGGAAAGCAGATTTACTCTTAAACTTTGTGGATCTGGATCAGTTGAGGAGGTATGAATATTCGTGGGTTGCTAGAAGCTGTCAAGGTTGGAGGACACCAAGGTTCTCTAGTATGTCACCATGGCTTAAATGACCCATGCTTTCCAAAAGAGAAAAGTATATCTAGGAGAAACATCAAGGTAATTCCACTGTATGTTCTTCATTAAGATATACCAATAGGAAGAAAAATCTGGGGCTGGTTCCTACTGGGACCCAAGTTGTCATCTTGAGTCACCCACATGAGATACCTCATCTTGATCAATTTTCTCTATATTAGATATCTGTGTAAGTAGAATCACAGCTCTTGCTCTTTTATGGCTGACTTAAATTACCATAATGTCCTAAGAATTCATCCATATTGCAGTAATTAACAGACTGTCTTCTTTTCAAAGTGATTAGTATTCATATACATACATACATACATACATACATACACACACACCAAATTTTGCTCATTCATCATCTTTTGCTTGGCATTTGAGTTAGTCCTTCTCTGGATTGTTGTGAATGATGCTGCTGTGAACATGGTGTGCTCTCAGACTCCAATATTTTTGGAATACATTCTCAAAAATAGGATTGCTGGGTCAAAACTCCACTCTGTGTTCTATAGAGGCTGAACCTTTTCCAGTTTCTCAAACAACACACAAGAACCCTAGTTTTTCCATGCTCTCACCACCATCTGTTGTTACTATTATTGTTTCAAATGTGTGCTTCTTAATGAGTATGGGGTAGTAATATCTTTCTTTCATGTCTTCATATAATCCCTGGAAATAAAGATGTGTGCAGGTAATTCGATTAGTCACACGTGAGCAGCCCCGTTCTACTTTCAAGGGCAGTAGGAGGTTCAAATCATGCTCAGGTTGCAAAAGCATTTTGACAAATTAAAAATTTTCTGATCAAGAGCAGAAAGCATGCAGAACATTCATGCTTGGTTCTCTTCCAAAACTGTCACTCAGCTAACATTCATCACCAAATTCCACCTGGTTTCATTACATAAACTGTTGAGCTGTCCTTACATGCCTTTTATTAGTATCCCAGTGATGGGAAGTCTACTTCATCATCAAGTTCATTGTACAGTCATATGTCACTTTTTCGTATCTTCAGGTTAGACTACAACTACAGGCATTGACTTCCTCTTGATCCTAAGCGTTCATCATTTTTAACTGAAGTGGCTAGCTTAGTGTGGAGCTCATAAAGGCCACTTTTAGTATCTTACAGAATGACAACAACATTTTCATCTCTAATAATTTTTTGTTTATCAGATTTATTTGCAGTTGGCATTGAATCAGAATGTGGTATGTTTAGTTTGGCAACTTATGTTCCTGTCAGCATAATGGAATTCCTAAGGAAAGAAAGAGGGACATACCTTTGGTTGTCTTGTGTTTCCAGTCAGATTAGTGTGCCTCTCCTCTGTGTGGCTCTAAAACAAGGAAATCATACTTTTAATATTCTCCTTTATTTCCTCATTATCTGCTGATCAGCACAGAAAGTACAGGGTGAATGTAGACTCATGGTTGACGATTATTTTATTTTATTAGGAGATAGTTCAAAGGCATCACAGTGGGCCACATATACTTGATCAAAACAAGTAAATAGTTCAGTCAAATACAGCCAAATGCTTCTGATCTTGAAATCTGCTGTCTTCTGAAAATAAATTAGTAAAGGACTGTGGTACTTTTTGGTTACGTGAAGAGGGAAGTTGTTCTTAAAACTGTGCACGTTGTGTTCACATTTGAAAATTCCTTGAAAAAATATCCCACTATAATTAAGGGATAAAACATAAGCATTTAGATAAAAGTTCAATGAGGTGTTGATAGGGAAAATATTTTTTGTTATGCCCAGAACTATAATGAGCCCAACCCAGAACTCTTCAAAGGTGGAAAGACCTGGATTCTTGAATGTTGATGATCTACCTTGAGCCATCATCTCCAGGCATTTCTTGTTGAGTGGCACCATTATTATTAAACCTAATTGAGGGTTGTAGGTGGGGGACATTCAGCTGTCTTCAGCACAAAGCATCTAACTGTGCAGCCACACATAGGATTTAGCCTTTCACTAATGAACAGTGCAAAGATGCTAAGGGGTTTTAGCAAAAATGTGACTTAGAAAGATGTGGATTTAAAGATGCTTTTGTTTCAGTTTGGGAAGATGGGATCATAGAGTTTAAGGATGGATTTAGGAGGAAAATTGAAAGTGGAGCAGATTTGAAGGGGGAAATTATAAGGTACATCTAAGACACATATATTGTAAATGGCTTTTTGATTTTCTAGTGGTGATGCCAAGAAGTCAGTGACTTGTCTAGATTAGAAATGAGCACTAGGCTGGAAAAAAAACAATAGGTGACACTAGTCACATGCCTACTTGTTATCAATGTGAAAGTCAATCTCAGTTGTCACTTTCATTGGATCCCAAAGTGCCCAGAGTCTAGAAAGCTCACTTCTGGGTATGTCTTGCAAGAACATTTCCAGAGGGAACACTAAAGGAGAAGGATCGTGATTGGGTGGCCCCATCAAGAGTCTGAGGATCTTGAAGGAACAACAGGGGAAAGAAAAACTGCCTTACATCACATGGTATTTCTTTGCTCTCTGACTGCCATAAGGTGAAAAACTTTTTTTCTGCCATACTCCTCTCCCATGACTTACCTCATTACATACAGAAACAATAGAACTAGATTAATACAGAATGAAACTTCCAAAACCATGAGCCAAAATGCCTGGTATGCATAAGGCCCTGTGTCAGTTGCATAAACCAAGCTTGTTAGCACAAACCTGTAATCCTGCACTCAGGAGGGAGACAGGCAGGAGGATCAGAAGTTCAAGGTCATCTCTGGCTATGTAGTTTGAGCCATCCTGGAACACATGAGACCATCTCAAAAAGAATCTTCCTTTTAAGTTGCTCTCTCAAGTTTTACAGTGAAAAAAGTTGTTTAACACACACAGCCATGACTTCAATTAGACAGTTGATATGGGTATTTTGAAAACAGTATGTCAGTCAACCATCTGTAGCTGAGTTCAACTTTGAAGGGAAAACAACGATTTAAATAATTTTCAAGTTGCAATGAAGTTTGACAAAGGAAATTTGTTCAATAACAGAAAACATCCAGAGTGTTCATTCTTGGTTTTTACCCTATATTGTCACTGTGCTAGTGTTTACCACCAAATTACACATGACTTTATTATAGAATGAAAGATATGAGTGGAAGTGGGTGTATGGGCCTGGAATTGAGGCTGTGGAATGTCAGAATCTTATGACAGAGATAAGAAGGTGAGTCTCAAGGGGCAGTGGTGATGTATGCCTTTAGTCCCAGCACTTGGGAAGCAGAGGCAGGTAGATACATTAGTTCCCGAGGCCAGGCTGGTCTACAGAGTGAGTTACAGGACAGCCATGACTATATACAGAGAAAACCTGTCTCACCCTCCACTCCCACCAAAAAAAGAGGGTGAGTCTCCAAGAAGACTGAGAGTGGAAAGTGAGAGGTACTATAGGACTATATAGAGACCTGAACATCATGAAGCCAGTCCACGGATTCCCACTTAGCAACCACAGGATGCAGAACTAGACCTGATTTCTCTGGCTGACTTGGTCTTGTGCAAGTTTTGTGCAGGCACCCACAGTTTCTGTGAGTTCGTGAGTACAGTGGTACTGTCATGCCCAGAAGACTATTTTGTTGAATTCCTAAATATGACCTAGAAAATATGACTGAACTCAGTGATAAATGGAAAACCAATTCTGAGATTATGTACATTTCACAGAGCACAGCATGTCCTCTGAAGTTCTGTACACTGTGAGAGTGAAGATCTAGATGCTAATACAGTAAGATCAGGACCAATAACAGACTCCTCAGCTTTGATGTGATCAAATGCTCACAGTATATATAGGTTAAAATAGTTCTTGTCTTCAGGCATTCTTATGCCCTTCCCTCACAAAGATTATCATTTTTCTGTATCATATAGTACTCTTAAGTAGGCTCTTATTCAGTTGAGGAAGGAATTCTTTATTGACTAAAGCAAACTTCAACAACAGATTTATCATAAGAGATAGCTGTTATCAGCTTGGTTACTATAGTTCAGTTTTGTTATTGTGTTTTTAGTATGTCCAACCTAAACAATGCATTGAGCATTTAACTGAGTTAACCACAAAATCCAAGAGTTGGCAAAGAGTTGACCCAGCTTTCCTTTGTGTCCTCAACTAAAGAAGAGAATGGGAGATGAGATTAAATGAACATTTATTAAACCCTTCTATTGACTGGCCTCTTTGACATTGTTCTTTCATTTGACAAGAGGAAAAAAAGGCATGTGCACATACATTTTGTTTTATATTTATATTTATCAGTAATTTGAATATTTGTAGAGTAGTTACAAATAATTATCAATTTAAGATTAGGGGAAATTTGATTCAATGCCTTTAAGTCACAAGGTTTTAAGAACCCAGTATTGACTTTTCTGTTTTTGCATTTCCAACAGTCTCTCAAAATTCCCTTTTCATAAGCTATCAGTCATTGAGTTACTCTTAAACCCACACTCAGTGCTATTTAACACAGGGACCGAAAGCCAGATAGGTCTGGGTTTTGGTATCAGTAGTGTCTTTGTTGTGGAGAGATGTCAGTTCTCAAATTCTGTCTGCACTACGCAGACCTGTGTACCCCAGGCAGCTTTATAGGTTAAACCCTGCTCCTTAGGGACTTATAGCAACTTGTAAATCCATGAGGAATTTTCAGCAAAGTCTTATTTCTTAGTTTATTCATGGATTAGGCTTGTAAGAGTAGATTCATTCTAAGGCCCTAATGAGGAAGATTTTTTTTCCCCCTCACACTGCAAAGAACGTTTCTCTATTTCCAACATTCAGGGCACTATGGTTTTAGAATTTATGCTGTTAGTTACATCCCTCATCGGCTTTGAAATCTTAAAACCTACTTACCATGACTCCATAGAAAGCCTTTCTTTATGCAGCATCAAAAAAAAAGAGACCCACAAAACTATTTCACACAAGTGTGCTGCTCCGGCTTACTTCGAAGAACATTGGCTCTGCTCTTCCTGCTAGCCAGAAGTCAGCACAGCGGTCTAGTAATGAAGCCATGCCTGTTATTAGGGAAGGGGTGTGTGTGTGTGAAGTGGCATTCCATGATCGTTTTCTCAGAATTGGACTGAGAGTAGGGTTTTTAAAAAATTCGCTAGGAAAAAAACCCAAAACGAGTTAGACCTCTTCCAACGAAAGGTTTCTTCAGAATATTGTCCACAAAAGAAGCCTGAAAGTGCTGGCATTCCCTTTGCCCACTTAGATGATAAGCAAATATAGGTCTATGACTGGTCTGTGCTGACATTTCACGGGTTCCTAAGGGCAGTCACTGTGTGTGTTCTCTGGCTCTTCAGAACAGAATTTTGTATGAGTCTTCAATACCTGCTCATTTCTAGTCCATCATTTGCATGCTCATTCCCAGCTAGATTTCAAAGATGTCCTTTTCCTTTAGAAGCACAGAACACTAGTCCTCTTGACATGACAAATTGTCTCCTAATCACAAACCCTTTCTTTAACAACAGGTGAGGAAGTTTAGGTGCAGATCAGGGAAGGGCATCACTGGGCATGAAACTGTCTGGATCTCAGCTCAGCTGAGAAATGAGACAGACAGCCTCGTACTTCACCAGAGTAAGAACAAATACACACCCGGACAGTTTTTTAAAATGATATACTACTCATACATATGCAAAAATCATCACAAACACGATATCATAAAACAACATAAATTTGTATCCTAATTTCTGAGGATTATGAGTCTGATCAAAACTTGTCTAGAATCCCTGGATTCAAGATGCAACAGTCAATGTAACAGGTAGGCTGTATTTTCATCTGTGGCTTGAGGGGAGGTGATCCTCTTCCAGGCTTACTCATGTTGTTGGCAGAGAGAATTTCCCAGTGGCTGTAAAGCTGAGTGCCCTTAGCTTCATCCAGGCTATTGACTAGAGGTCACCTTCCCATCCTTACCATCTGTATTTCATAAACATGCCCACTTCCTTCTTCATAGCCAGGAGCGAGCAAGTCCTTGGGGAGATGGAGTTAGTTATGGGAGAGACATAGCCATGCTCTAGAAAAGCAAGATTTAGGTGACACCAAAACCCAAGGAGAGAAGAAGATGTGAGGACACAGATACTAAAAGATGAGGCTCCTTGACTGATGCTTTAGGATCTGGCATGGGGTCCAGACAGAGGACTGAATTCTCTAAGAGGAGGAAGTTGCAGGCGGGTGATATTTTCACTGTGGACCACTGTTGATTTGAAAGTACATTTCTAGTCCTGCCCTTCAGAGCCTTGTCTTCCATCCTTAGTGACTTTATACCAGCAATCCCATGAAGATTCAATAGGCAAATGTTTCAAGTTTTTGAATAAATGTAATCAGAGTCTTAGCAATGTGAAGGGGATAGACTTTTTGGCATATAACAAGGTTACTTTGTACTTGAACTTCTCTGTATGTGAGTATCTTCTGTTGAGTCAAAAGGATCCATTTATTTTTAGAGCAAATTCGCATTATTGGAGAAATGCAGAAATCAGTGATGGGCTTTTATAGTCTAAATGGAAAATTTTGTGTTTATAGACTGACAATATTTTACAAAAGGTACATTTTGGTGAAAGAATTGATTTTCTAACTTTTTGTTTCTCCCCCACCCCTTCCCTTGCCTCTTTCCTCTTGTCTGAAATGGCCATGAATGCATTTGTAGTGGAGGGTGAAGTTGAACTGCCAGTATTTCTGCCTCACTTCCCAATTGCTGGGATTACAGGCATGACCATCACTCCTAGTTTATGTTGTGCTGGAGGTAGAACCCTGGGATTCCTGCATGATCAGTAACCAGTCTACCAACCAAGCATCATCCTCAGCCCTTCAATGCCATTCTCTGTTTCATTGTTGTTGTTTATTTGTCTTTATTTTTCATTATACTTTGTTACTCTTGAGAGCCTTTCCCTCCTGTTCTTTAGGCTTTTGTACATAAACATGTTATAACTGAATAGAAATTGCTTGCTTGTTTCTGTGCATTTACCTCTAGACAAAGAACTACAGGCACTTAAGGAATGCTTGAGAAGTAGTCTCCCCCGGGGAAGAATCTACCAGTTATTCAATACCAGGTGGGCAGCCCTGAAAACATATACATACAAGTGACAGTATATGGGCTGATCAGGTTGTATTTATATATTCAGGAATATATGTACACATAAACATGTGTATAAAAGCAATGAAAGAAAAAGAGGTCAAGAATTTCAAAGATAGCTAGGTGGATGCACATGGGAGGACTTGGAGGGAGGAAAAGTAAAGGGGAGTGATGTAATTATATTGTGATTTCAAAAATAAAAATTTAAAATGTGTGAAGTTTTTCAAAACTTCATAAGTTTTATAATGCATTCTGATTATCCTCAATAATTCCTCTTTTATCTTCATTCTATGCTTTTAACCTCTATTTCTTCCTGTCTCTCCCTTTCTTATGTTCGTCTCTCTCTCTCTCTCTCTCTCTCTCTCTCTCTCTCTCTATCTGTGTGTGTGTGTGTGTGTGTGTGTGGCATTGAGTTTAACCAGGATAGCCTATATGACCCTTTGTGTGGAATTATCCACACAGTGCAAGATGGTTCCCCTCCCCAGATATGCATCCATAGCTAATAGTTGCCGTAGGGAGGGGTAAAGCCCTTTGAGCCCCTCTGCAATCCATTGCTGATAATTGGCAGGAAGGTCTTCTGCATGCTTAATATAGGCAGCTGCAGCTTCTGTGAGTTTATGAATGAGGAGGCTGTGTCCCTGTCATCCATCTCTTACATTCATTCTGTTACATCTTCCATAATGTTCCCTAAGCCTTAGAGGGGATGATATAAGTACCTGTTTATCAATGCCATTCTTTTTTTTTTTGTTTTTGTTTTTTCGAGACAGGGTTTCTCTATATTGTTTTGGAGGCTGTCCTGGAACTAGCTCTGTAGACCAGGCTAGTCTCGAACTCACAGAGATCCACCTGCCTCTGCCTCCCAAGTGCTGGGATTAAAGGCGTGTGCCACCAACGCCCGGCCCTATCAATACCATTTTTAATCAGCAGAGTTTCAGCATAAGGTATAAGGAAGAGAGAACTTAGTAATGGGGCTCAGAAGCCTGTGTTCAGGAGGGAACACTTATACCTTAAATGCAAATAGATGGTGGAAAGGAAGAAGGAGTCAGAGCAGGATATGGGAGCCAGATATTAGGAGACCTCCATCAAGATAAAATTTTAGGCCTGCAGAACTATCCATATAGGTTACACTTGGACTGATGGACTTGTTTTCTTGGGTGTAGCTGGGAATAACTAGCAAACCTCATGAATGAATCTCAAAATTGGTTGCAGCTACACAGTTTCCAATATGTTATATCATTCACAGGGAGGCAGATCAAGAATTCAAGGTGCGATTCCTAATGTCCTGTGATCTCACTGATCTCCAAACCCAGGAATTCCCATGTGACCCAGGGAGGCACACAGATGCAGACAGTTCTTGGAGTCACAAGTGAGGTTTGGAGAGCCTTACACAAGTCCTGTGATTTTGGAAAACAAGAGTCATGGATGCTGTCTATTAATTCAGAGCAAGGCCACAAACAAGCACAAACAGCAAGGCTCTCCAATCTACTATTTGGCCATAATTAACCAACTGTGTGTTCTCTGATGTATTAGAACAAGATACTTGATAATCATACTTAGGATCTTTCCTAGCCCTAGGTTTCTGAACTTTGGCCTCCTTGAGTCAGAAGCAGTAATTAACTCCCCTCCCCATACCCTGCAGCATCATGTGGCTGGTAGGAAAAGCATGCTCTGGTCATCTGGTCTACCACCCAACTTGACTCTTCCACCCCACTTCCACACATCTAGGTCTTTTCAGCTGTGTTCATTTCCCTCTATAAAAGAAAACCCTCAGTCTAAAGTCTGAACTTTGCAGGAGGTCTGACGCCAGCATTTTGATCACTGGTATATTTCTTTCCCTCTTTTACAAGAATATTTTGAATAGTTACTAAGCCTAGATTTGTTTTTGTTTCCTGACAGCATATAATGAGTTTGTGACTGAGGCAAAGGGCTGGATTGCTGAGCCCAGCCGTGGATGACAGTATGAAGCCTGCATGTTAAGAAGAGGTGTCTACATCCAGGTTGACACCAGAAACATAGCCACATGGAATGGGCCAGGATTAATCAGACAGTGTCATGTGGATTTTGAGCGCTCTTGCTCTCTTCCTGATGTCTCAATCAGCCCCTCTTTTAGCCAGTTAATATTCTGGAGAATAGGGCCTAAAGTTCTCCAAAGGACTGATAATTTACTCAAAAGAAGGTGAGTCAGTTTTTTACAATGTAAAAATCTATTTTTTTCTGAATAGGCTTTGGTCTCTGCAATTCTTTTTCCTGCCATGGAGAAACTATTTACAAAAATTGACTGAAGCCATGTTTTCTCACCACAACTGACAACAATGTGTGCAAATTTGTGACCAGACACTCTAGAATTGAATAATTGGACCTATTCCACAGCAGTAAAGGTAAGACCCTGCCATTGAGTTAAGGAACAAAGGAAACATGTAAATTTACAGGACATGAATATTCGGTTTAGGCACAACATGGTAGCACCCAGCAAGAAACAATTAGGGGCTGTATTCGTCAGGAGGTTTTTTTTTTTTTTTTTTTTTTTTGCAGTTTACAGAAACCCAGCTGGAATCAGGCAAAAGGCAAAAAGGGAATTCATTGGCTGTCAGAATGCAAGAACAACCAGTGCAAGGAAAGCCACTGAGGTTTAGCGATAAATGGGACAAAGGACACAACAGCCCTGCCTAGGGTTTCTCCACTCCTCCCCAGTCTCACCAGCCTCTCCTTGGGTGGCCCTTCTCTCCCTGGGGTTTTAATCTCTGTTACTACAGACTATCTGTCTGCCTAGCTCAAGATCATGGTCCTCAGCTGCTTGAGTCTCACTGCCTCTGAGGTTTGCTTCTGGGTGGAGAGAGGCTGCCTATTTCAGATACAGCCAGAAAGATCTATGTGTGAATTCTGGTAGGACCCTGGTAAGGATTCCTCTGTAGTCCAGGAGAAAGAGGGGGCTGGGGAAGAGAGAGAGAGAGAGAGAGAGAGAGAGAGAGAGAGAGAGAGAGAGAGAGAGAGAGAGAGAGAGAGAAAGAGAGAGAGTGTCAAAAATGAGAGTTCTTAAAGTAACATTTTAAACTTAAATGGCCAAATAGAGGGAAGGCAGAAGGAGTATTTCTGATTTCCAGGATGTAAATAGGGTTTCTGAACAAATAAGTCACCAAGCTTGTGCATCAGCATGTGCTCAGCGTTATAGTTAAGTCAGTGACTGTGCTTTTTAGAGATGAGGGCATGGTAGGTGGCTGCAGAGAAGGGCGTGGGGAATGTAGGGCATAACAGATGGACAAACGCTTCTGCCCTGCCTGCAGCCGTCTGGTGGACATCTATGCAGTGCACTGAAAGACCCAGAGAGAGGGTTGTCTGACAGCGCTGCTGGAGCCTAGGAAAAGTCTGGCAGGGATTGGAACGATGGTTAAAGTAAGAGAAATGTGAGGAGTGCTTCAGAATGTGGACCAGGGTCACATAGGGAAGAAGGTAGGGCCGGATCCATACAGGTCCCCTGAGGTTCCAGCTCAGCCCTTTTCGCTTGTCCATTCCTGCCCTGGACACAAAGAATGGAAAGGGACAGCTGAGAATCCCTGGGTGGGCTGAAGAGCCTTCAGCCTGGATGTTCTCCACCTATGTAAGGGATGGGACCAAAGCCTGAGATACTGAGGCACATTGATCACCTTAGAACTTTCATGAGCTCACCATCCCTTCCCTCATCCACCCTCACATCCCTTCCCTCATCCACCCTCACATCCCTTCCCTCATCCACCCTCACCATCCCTTCCCTCCATCCCTTCCCTCATCCACCCTCACCATCCCTTCCCTCCATCCCTTCCCTCATCCACCCTCACATCCCTTCCCTCCATCCCTTCCCTCATCCACCCTCATCTGCTCTCATCTCCTTTCTCCACTGGGATGAAATGTGTGACATGTCAGATGCAATATAACATACAATGCTGGGAGCTCTTATTTCATAAATACAGTTTATTTACATTTTGATGAGAATGTTTTTGACTAAATGACCATCATTAGTTGTATTTGGTGTCCCAGAAGTAGGACATGTAGGATTTGTGATACATGTACCCTTCTCCCCTTCCAGAGTGTTTTTCATATTATAGGTCATGGTTAAGAAAATCAACTTTGTGGCTCACAACTAGTGGTTTTTGTTCCAGTTCTTCTAGGGATTGAGTTCAGGGCCTTGCACACATCAGACTGGCTCTCTGTCTGTGACCTACACACCCTAAACCCAACACTGGAGCTTTTAAGGGACCGAAATATGGTTTAATAGGATGGAATAGAATAACTAAAACATAAAATTGATAACATGTAGTAGGGTGAATTATTTCATGTAAATACTTGTGCCTGGGTCTTGTATGCAATATGTACCATACTTACATAGTTTATATTATATATTATAGTAATATAGTTTACATTATATATGCTTTATCTTATTCTATATATGACCATTAGTCACACAAATACGTGAAAAGTGTTATCTTAAATTCAAATTCTAGGAAAGAATAATTTGTTTTTGAAAGGAATAATTCAACTTTTATCTTTTGAATCAAGGTAGTCTTCACTAGCACAGCCTGTGTTTTTCCGTATCTGTTTGAGAGGAGTGAAAGCTGCTCATATTTTCCAAGGCATCTCAGGAAACAAAACACCAACACTTGCTATTGACCTAAGAGAATGAGTTTTGCTAGACACTCCCGCTCCCCGCCTGAAAACTTGGCTAGAGTCATCCATAATTCCTATCTGCCTTCCCCAACAGCAAATGCAGATTTCCTACTGGACTTTTCCCTTTGCTGAGGGCAGAAGGCTTGTTTAAGTTAAACAAGGTTACTGTTTGAAGATATTATCTTCCGGAAGAGAAGTACGAGGCACTGATCGTACTGTTAGACTCCCGAGTCCAGGGCAGGAGGCGATGGTTCAGAGGTATGCCCGTGAATGCGCTCACTGACGAGAACGGGTTGGGTACGAGGTACGTGTGAAAAACCCACTTGCCACAACCACTGTATGAACACTAAAGAGAGGTATAGAGCATTCCTTTTCAACCAATCAACAGGGTGGTTAAAAAGGCAAAGCTGATTAAGTTTGGGATGAGACAGACTTTACTGGACATTTGTAAAGACAGGTTGGAGGGTTCCTGCCCCAGAGAAACCACCTAGGATTGTAAACTGGTTGCTGGTGTCATGAAATTTGCCCAGAGTCAGTGCCCACCCAGACACAAACCAAACAAAACAGAAAACATCCTCCAGCCCCAACCGTTCTTTGGCCAAACTGACAATGAGTAATGATTAACAGGATGTTCTTTGCCTTGGCTCAGTGCCTAAGAGAAAGACTGTTTCTTGAAGGGTAGCGTCCAGGGTCTTTGTATAACTCCTCATTCAAAAAGAAATGAGAGCTAGTCATTTGCTTTCCTCCCAGGGAAACTGCCTGCGTTAGGTGCTCCTACAGGTCCTGCTGTATCCTAGCTATATACTCAGATAATTTCAAAAGCGAAACTCTAGGAAGCAGTGGGCCAGTGAGCAATTCTTAAGGATCCTGAGAGTGGCCAGGCTCACAATCATTAGTGAATGTCATAATACTATGATGCAAGAGTATTAAGACTTATCCTTGATGCCCCCTTCATGGAATTCACACTCATTTAGCACCAAGTACAAGTCAAGGCAGGGAGGACAGCATGGTTCATAAAGCGGTTATGCTGGTAAGTATAACGACCTAAATTTGGATCCTTTCAACCCCCACAAAAGCCTGGATGCAGTGGCCTGCACATGTAATCATAACAATGGCAAGATAGGAGGAGGAGAAACCAGCAGAAGCAAGGACCAGCATTTGAGGTCGTACCTTGATCTTCACATACACTGTGTGTGAACACAGGCACACACACACACACACACACACACACACACACACACACACACACACACACATGTAACAACAAAAAAGAGGGCACGAATTTGAAAGATCAAGGTGGGGGGAGGGACATGGAAGGGTTTAGGGAGAAAAGGGAATATAGAAATGGTGTAATTTTATTATAATTCCCCCAAATAAAAATAATATTGAAAAGAAAAGATGACTAAAGCATTATTAAAAAGGAAAAAGAAGAATAGTTGGGGAAGGAAGGCTGGGAATCCCAAATGTTACTAGCATTCATCTCAGATTTAGCTGTAGGAAATTCATGTTGGCTTGTTCAATAAACAAGGATTTATTAAGGAGTAATTAAACCAAGAAGCCACAAGCAGGGTCTCAGTAGCTGTTATTTTTGGAAGATGCAGGTCACCATGATTATCAGAGGGTACCAGGGTGCTGTGATTGGACCCTAACAGGGACTTGGCATAGGACAGTTTTCAAATAAAGAGGTTTGCTTCGAAATGAATGGTTGTCTCAGATTCTCACCATTACAGGAATCAAATCAGATGGGATCCAAGTTTCACAGAAACAGTTTATGGACCAGAGAAGTATGTTTGGAGACACAGCTGAAGAAAATTCAGTAAAAGCTATGAAATGTAAACAAAACTTAAGAGGCCTTCCATGAATGTCTACAAGGATTCCTTCCCAAGCAGTATGCTGGGAATACCAGACGTTAGTTTTCAGTATCTGCAAGCCTAAAGGAGTCGACTCTCTGCTGCCTCTCCGATCTCCTTAAGAGAATGCACATGATTTTCAGAAACATCTTTGAAGGAAGAAAAACCAAGGAGAAAGAAAAGCAAAGGATGTAAGGGCAAGAATGAAAATGAAGGAAGAAGGGGAAAGAGAATGAAGAAAGCTAAGATGCGAAGCAGGCATGGAAGGAAGGAGGGAGAGGGGAGGGAGGAAGGAGGGGAAGGGGGAATGGATGGATGGAGGGGAGCAATTTGAGTCCCAGTGCTGGAAACAGAAGTCAGTTAGGGAGGAGTCGCATGTCCTGTTCTCAGCCTGAGTCTGGGACTGGCATCAATTTCCTTGTTCTAAATCAGGAGCAAGATCTTTGCCTGGTTTTGGAGTGAGGATAAGAGTGGGATTCTAAGTGTTCAGCCCACAGGTGCTCCTTCCATGGACTGAAGTTGAAGCTAGGTATCTTAGCTAGGTATCAGAAAGCAAGATCCCAGAGGCTCCACACGGGGGAACGATGCAAATGAGTTTATTTTGGATCTACACCATATGTGATCTGTAGGTTGTGCTAATATTACATACCTAAGCTTGGCATGGCGTAAAGCAGGAACTCACCAAGAGTTGCTCATTGTTAAAGATCCTAGGGCTGGCAGAACATTAGGTACTAGACTCGGGTGATCTTTCAAGCATGTTGGCATCTTTTAGTCTCAGATTGATGTACAGATTAAAACTCAGTTTCTTTGGTGAAGCTGATTCTGTAAGGATTTATTGGCCACATTCTTTGTCTTTTTGTTTCACTGAGACCATGATATGGGTAACCTGCTCTCCCCTCCCCTTCTCCCCTCCCCTCTCTTTTCTTTTTCTTCCTCCCTTCCCAACTCCATAACAGAAGCAGAGAGAACTTATTAACAAAGAATTCACTTCCAAGGAAGCATAGTACATAGGCCTGAGCTCAGTGGGAGGTTAGAACCCCAACTGCCCTGTTCCCACTTGATATGTCAAGACCCTGAAGCTTCTCATTTTATTTTATTCTTTTGGTGGATAGAGACCAAGTCAGAGGCTTTTCTCATTGCCACTGGCATCATTGCTTCTGAAGGCAGACTGCCTTTATTTCCTCCTGTCTTCTCATTCTCTCCTTATCCACCACTGTCACCCACCAGGGACCGGAACCACCCTGTAATATGTGAGCACCTGACACTGTTTCCCACATTCACTGGACACCTGGTTTTCTGTCATTCCATCACTTGTCATCTCTCTCCTGGAGTCTCCACGCTACCTCTGGTACCCCATGCCCCCCTCTTCTTTTCTTTTGTTTGGGAGTCCTGCCAACGGCCACCACGGCTGGATGAAAAGGAATGAAGAGGTCACCACACTCTGAAGTTCTGATCTGTAACTTGGGTGGTTTTATTCTAAAAGGGAAAAAGGAGAGGCTTTGTGATATTCTTCGTGTGGTACACCAGGCGTTGAGAAGGCATCTGGGGATTGGTTCACAATATGACCACAATATTTTTATGTCAAATTGGTTATTAATTTGCTAGCAACTAACCTATAAAAGACTTATTAGGATGAGATGCATTATGAATGAAATTGAGCATATTCCAACAATTTAGTATTTTGTACAAAACTCAGATGGCTCTAACTTGCCCGAATCAGTGCCTTCCAATAAAATCTATTGAATACATCCCGTCCTGGCAGCTTCGCCCTCCTCCCAGGTGGCTCTGCCCATAGGGAGAGAAGCAATAAAGACTAGTGCTCTGGTGGTACTAACACCTTCATGATGTTTGTAGAGGGAACGACCTCAGACCAACTGAACAAGACAAGAGGAAGTTCCCCAACCACTTCCAAGGGCTTGAGGCTGAAGAACAGATGTCTCCAGGCTGCCCAAATGTCTGCCACATGGCCCAGCAATGTTCCCACTGCTGAAACCCCAAGTCTACAGCTCAGGGTGGTCTGGAAGGAAAGGATTGTTTTCCTGAGAGTGGTTTCAGGAATGTAGCTCCTCACCTAATAAAAGGAACGTGTGATGATTAACTGGGCCTAATATTAGTATCTGCAAAGTAAAGAGTACTCGGGCCCAGTATGAGAGAACAAGTACCGCTTGCACTCACTGCCAGGTAAAATCTGTTCTGTTTCAGTCATAAATCTTTCTTGGACGCCAGAGCAGAATTCCACTTCCGCTAGAAACACCGAATGAACCAGAGAAAAAGAACATGTTGTTTTTTGAGATGAAAGCACAGCGAGTTTAAAGCTGATGTCTTTTCTCTCCGCTCTGCTGGCTTCTTTCTCCCGGTGCACTTGACTTGGCTGTGACTTGCACTGTTTTGCATAAGATGGGAAAGCAGTGAGGCCAGGTCAGAATGAGCTATTTGCTTCTGGCTTCTTCTTTAGTTAGAGAACGTGCATTTGATGCTGAACCTCACTGTCTTCTGGTTAAATGTTTTTGAACAATAAACCCTTGATAATTAGTAAGGATAATTAGTAGACTTTAGGGTAGCTTATAGTTGGGAGTATCACTGGCTACAATGTAGAAACGGAATAGACTCCTTCATGAAATAAAGTTGTCACTCTTGATGAACAGAGGTCCAAATTACAAGTAGTCACTTTACTTACATCATTCAATTAACCTTCATGAGTACTTTCTCAAATTGTGGTCCCTCAGCATTATCTGAGAAACTTGGGAGAAATATGCATCATTAGTCCCCTGTGCAAACTTACTGGGCCAGCAATGTGTGCTTTAGCAAGCCCTTCAAGTATTTGCAATGTGCACTGAAATTTAGGAATGCCTGTGTAAGAACTGTCCACTCCGGGCTTTACTGTACATTACGTCACGAATCTCTGAAGTTCCCTTTAGTAAAAATTTCAGTGTTAAAGTGCAGGTTTCCAGTAATCTTCAGGACCATGTGTGCAGGAGCCACATGTTACCATGGGGCTGGAGAGATGGATCAGCTGTTAAGAGTACTTGTTGCTCTTGTAGAGGACCCAGGTTCAGTTCCCAGCTCCATATGGAGGCTCACAACCATCTGCAACTCCAGTTTCAGGGGATCTGATGTCCTTTTGTGGTCTCTGAGGGCACAAGATACATAGATGCATGTGAATACATGGCAACAAATAATCATACAGGTAAAATATAAATGAATTAGTTAAAAAATAAATTTTAAACAAATGCCAAGTCTCAAGACTGAGGCAATATGACTCAAGCTTCAAGTTCACGTCTAGCCTGGGCTATCTGGTATCACTTTAGGGACCATCTACTTTCTCTTTGCATATATATTAGATGGGGCAGATGAATGGATCTTGTTCCCCCTGCTCTTGATAGATAACCAAAGTGGCCTACTTTCTGGGTTGAGAGATGGCCCACAGGTATTGGAGGGACACTGGGACTCTTTGGAATAAAGGAGAACAATGTAAACCCCCTGTCTATTCCTGAACTTGTGAGCACCAGGAGAATTTGCAGTGTTATAAGGTTATTGGCTTTTACATGGAGAAAAGTTTGCTTGGGAATGAATCCTCCTCCGAGGATAACAAAGCTATTGTTGGAGGGAGAGTTAGATAAGGAGTCAAGGTTTTCTTCTGAGTCTGTAGATTCATCATGTTATTGATGGCATCATCCCCTATGCCCTTCAACCTCATATGCTGAATTCAATATTCCTTGTGAATATTTTAACCCAAAAGCCTATTGACATCAATGCTAGTACCTTTTTGTTCTTGATTACAAAAATAAAAATTTAAGTTAAGCAGAATGAGGTTTTTGTAGAAGATATGCACAAAATATCTGTCATCACCTGCACTTTCTTGAGAATGATTACATGAACTTTTACAGATTTCCTTCTGAATTTTCTGCAAACACATTGAGCAACATCCATCTACACTATCAGGCTGTGTTACAGAAGACATGCAAGTTCAGAGACTGAGGACTGGCCCAGCTGTTGTAAGCCCTCAGAGGGGGACTATTAAACCCAATGAGCTCACAAGGAAGTTGGGCTAATGGTAGCAGAGCTTGTGTCCATGGAACAGTTCCAGTAAGGTGTGTCCTAAGGGTTGGGTGAGAACTACTCTGTGCTTACTTTAAGATACATTTGACCTTCAAGACATCAATCAGAGGGTGCATAGGCAACCAGCTACTTGAATTTGAGAATGCAGTGCTTGTCACTTCCTTCATCTTAAAAGCTGGCAATGGAACACTTGTAGGGCAGAAGGGGAAAGAGACAAGACCAAACTCATAGATGTAACTTGGTTCTCTTCTGCCTGCCAATTGTTTCCAGCTCGAATCACAAAATAGAATCATATTGTCCACCTAGTTTAGTTGACACTCAGGGCAGCTTTTCTTTAAAAAAAGTTCTCTGACAATTACACTCACACGCACGCACTCACGCACAAACGCACGCATACACACTCATTATGATAACCAATACCTTCATCCTCTTTTATTTTCTTCACACCCCCTTTCTCAAGTACTGCTCCCACATTCACCTCTCTGCTTTGTTTTGTGATACACTGTGTGCATCACCAGGGCTGTCTGTGCCCACTGTGCGCATCACCAGGGATGTCTGTGCCCACCGGTTTGATACTATTCATCAATGGCTTCTGAGAACCCTCTGCCCCTCCCACAGAATCCATCAATGGATCTCATTTTAGTAGGGAGGAGTACGGGCAATTGGGCTGTCCTTGATCTATGATTGACTGTCAACAGGACCAGTTTTGTGCAGGCACTGCTGGCAGCCACCGCTGCTGTGACACGGTGATTGCATTGGCTGCATCATGCCACAGGATAGCATTTCACAGCTCTTCTTTTTTATCTGCAGGTTCATCTATCCTTTCCACTCCCTCTTCCTCATTGCTCCTGGAGCCTTAGAAGTGGTGGAATGAAGGTCCTACTGGGGACTTGACTGTCACTTATTCTCAGTGTCTTGAGCAGTCATGCCTCTCTGCATTTGCTTTAATAGCAAAGAGATTAAATCTGGTTAAGATTGAGCATACAGAGAGATGGAGGGCACCAAAGAAAGAAGTTTCTAAATACAGTAGGGCCAATGCACAATGAACTCACATAGACTGGGGCTGCGTGCATCGGGCCTGCATCAGATAGGGTTCAAGAGCTGAAAAGATTAGTGGACACATACCCCATCCTTAATCCAGATGCTATCTCCAATTGATAACCTCTTCCAAGTGAAAATTTAGTTAGATTTCCAAAGTGGCTGTACAAGTTTGCAATCCCACCAGTAATGGGAGAGCATTCCCCTTACTCCATATTCATACCAGCACGAGGTGTTACTTGTGTTATTGATGTTAGTCATTCTGACAGGTGTAACATGGAATCTTAAAGTAGCTTTGATTTGCATTTCCCTGATGGCTAAGGACATTTCTTGAAGTGTATCTTGGCCATTTAAGATTCCTCTATAGAGAGTTGTTTAGATCTGTACCCCATTTTTAAACTGGATTATTTTTTGACATATAGTTTCTTGAGTGATATATATTTATATATGATATTAGCCCTCTATCAGATGCATAGTTGGTAGAATCTTTTGTTTTGTTTTTCTGAGACAGGGTTTCTCTGTATAGCTTTAGAGCTTGTCTTGGAACTCACTTTGTAGACCAGGCTGGCCTCGAACTCAGAGATTTGCCTATATCTGCCTCCAAGTTCTGGGATTAAAGGCAAGCACCACCACTGTCCATTAATGTTGGTAGAATATTTTCTACCTTCTGTAGGCTGTTGCTTTGTCTGAATGATGATGTCTTTTGCTGTGCCTAAGACTGTCAGTTTCATGAGGTCCTGTTCACTAATTTTTGATCTTAGAGAATGTGCCAGTAGTGCTCAGTTTAGAATGTTGTCTCCTGTGCCAGTGAGTTTAAGGACAGTCCCACTTTATCTTCTTTTTTTATTAATTTTTTTATTTTTAAGTTTAAATTTAGATTAGAAACATGGTTGGTTCACAAGTCAATTCCAGGTCCCTCTCCCTTTCCCTCCCCTCCTCCCGTGCCCTCCCCCAACTCCCCCATTATCCCCTCATTTCCCCAGGGAGGGTGAGGCCCTCCATGGGGGTGTCCATAGTCTGTCATTTCATCCAGGGCAGGGCTTAGACTCTCCCCCCAAGAGTTCAGGGTGAGAGTGCATTTCACATTGTTGGATGGGAGTCCAAAGTCCATGTGTATATTTGGGATAAATACCGATCTACTGCCCAAGGCTCAATAGATTACCTAGGCCTCCTCAATGACACCCACAGTCAGGGGGTCTTGATCAGCTTCAGTGTTTGTCTAGTTTTATGTTGAGGTCTCTGATCTATTTGGAATTAATTTTGTGCAATGTGATAAATATACATCTATTGTATTCTTCTACCTCAGCCATCCAGTTTGACCAGCACCATTTGTTGAAGATGTTGTCTTTTTCCAGTGTGGATTTCTGGCTTCTTTATCAATAATAAGGAGTTCAAAAGTGTGTAGGTTTATGTCAGGATTGAAAATTCAGTTTCATTGGTCAACATGTTTGGATAAGGGTTTGCCAATCTTACTGATTTTTTTGTAAGAACCAACTCTTTGTTTCATTGATTCTTTGTATTGTTCTTTTTGCTGAAGGTCAGAAGGTCTCATTCTGAAAATACAGGTAAAGGTTTTTGGACCCTTTCTGAGGCAGCTGCAGTAGGCCTTTGCCCACCTGCAAGCTGCTAAGTGTGGATTTTGTGTATGGAACAGGCTCTGTCCTGATGTCTAATGCCTGCTTTAACCCAGAATTACTTTTCTTTCTTAAAAAACCCAATTCTATCACATTTCTATCATTCCAGACAGTGTATTCCTGAGAGATGGTAAACGTGGTAAACTTCAGATTACCAGATAAAGTATAGGACAGTTAAATTTGGATTCAAGCAAATAATAGATGATTTTTACTGTAAGAATGTCTCATGTACCATTAGAACATACTTAAACTAGAGAAATTACTCACTACTAACTTTTAACCATGTATCTTATATTTTTATTTGCTAAATATGGCAACCCATAAGCTGACTCCCTTGGCAAGAGGTAGTTTCTTGTCTGGCCCCAGTTCCAGAATCTACTACTAATTTTGGGGCTCTATTGCTTACTGAGTTCCCTAAGATTCTTGAACTTCAGTGACCTCCTTTGAGGATCAGTAGATAGCAGCAGTCCCCATAACCTCAGGTTATTTCAAGAATTAAGTACACTAATAGAGAATATCTCTGTCATGGAAATACTCCATAAACTGTATGAGTTTTGCTATGTGCCTCCTCTCTCTAGAGAACACAGTGACAATGAGCCTTGTAAATACCTGTGGTTTGTGTTTATATATCTATCTGTATCTCTCTATATATTATATAATATACATTGCATATCCATATATAAAACCTGTATAAATATATGTTTATATATGTAAATACTAAATGCTATATAAATATATGTTTGCATATGAAAATATTAAAGGACCCAGCAGCAATTCACAACTGACAGTTAGTCTTAGGTCTGAGCCCAAGTGTTTCATTGTTGGCAATGAGCAGAGTAACAGCACAGTGCAAAGTGCGCATGAGTGAAGTCATTGTATCACAGGCTAAAGAAGAAACAACAGAGTAGAGAACCAGCCAGCATGAGGGGTTGATGACATTAAAGTCAGTCTTGGGACTAGCGTCATAGCTCAGTTGATAGATTGCTTGTCTAGCACGGGCAAAGCCCTGAATTAGATTCCCAGATTCTGGTGGTGGCATTTGCCTATAATCTTGGAACTTGGGTGGTGAAGCCTGAGGATCCATTCAAGGTAGATAAAAAATAAATAAAAAGAAAAAAGGAAGTATATTGTGTTCAATTAAAAGTTTAATATAGGTGTTATTTATCTTGTGCTATTTCATATTTGTGAACATATAATATGTTGTATACTTTAAATACATATTTGCCAAGTTGAAAACTATTGCTTTCTCTTCTTTGTGAATATTGACCTTTCCATTAAGATCAATGCCAAAGGTTGCATTTTAAAATACAGTTCCATGTATGACACTATTAAACAGCCCAATAACATTTTAAAAATTCTTTATAAGTTGTAAAATATTTCATACATACAAAAGTATGTAAAATAATGGTTTAGATTAAATACAAAAAGCTTTCTCTTTATTTTTATTTTCTTTTTTACCTTTTAAAACATTTCATATATTTTGACTATACTCTTTCCTCTCTCAACTCTTCCCAGACACCCATCCGACTTCTTGTTCTTTCTCTCTCTCAAAAAACAAGTAAACAAACAAAGCCAACCAAACAAACAAAAGCATACAATGTTAACAAAATACAGTGGGATTTGTTTTGTTGGCCAATTACTTCTGAGCACGAGGTTTTGCCCTGAAGTGTGATTGATATACTCACTGTCATTCCATTGAAGAAAACCAATTCTCTCTCTCCCAGCAGCTATCAATTGCAAATAGCTTCTTGGTTAGAGTGTGTGCCTACTTTTCTTTCTCCATACTGGGACTGGATTTAATTTGCGTAGGTCTTGGGCATGTTGTCTTAGTCTCTGTAAGTTTATGTGTGTGTCAGCTTTGTTGTGTTTGGAAGACCCTGTTCCTTAGAGTTGTCCAACACCACTGGCTCCAATCTTTCTGTCTCTTCTTCTGCATAGATCCCTGAGCCCTGGTGGATAATGTGATGAACTTCTCCCTGCACATCACTTTGTCCTGCTGTCAGTCTCTACTATCTACTGCAAGAAGAAGCTTCTCTGATGAGGGTTGAGCAATGCTCTGATCCATGGGTATAGCTATGTGCCATTAGGAGTTGCAGCAACCACAAAGACGTGGCCTACCTGTCCTGTTGGGATTTGCTAGTGGTTATGGAAGTCATGTCTTTGAGAAAGCAACCTGTTCATTAAGAGTCCCGAGGCTGTCTCTACCTTTGCCCCAGTTAATCGTGCATCTGAACAACTGGTCTCACAGCATATGAGTCAGTTACACACATCTAAGTGTTCTTATGCATGTTCACCTCTTTCTCTAACTCTATATATGTTTTTTTAAAAACCCATGTATTTAAAACATTTATTTATTGTGTCTGTAATATGTATGCATGCACATGTCTATGCATGCATGTGGGTCAGTACATGCGGTGGTACATGTGTGCAGGTCAGAGCACAGCTTGCAGGAGTTGGTTCTTTCTACCATGTGAGTCCAGAGGACCAAGTTCAAATTCTCACAGTAGTGAGAATGAGTGACCTTTGCCGCCCCAGTCATCTCCATGCTCAAATAAATTCTTTGGTAGAGGGAAACAAAGCTAGTGTTAAAAATGGTCACCAGTCTAACTGTGCAAAGCCCCCTGCCACCATGCTCTTAAAGGGGTCTCATATTGGGGTCTAATGTGCTGTGCTTGCTGTTCTGGAGTTTGTGCTATGCAGTGATTCTGGTGGAAACGGAGGTTGCACACAGGGCTTTGGAACCTTAATCCACTGTCTTCTCAATCCAGCCACCTCTGTTGGTTGGGTGCTCTGCCTCCCTCTCCCAGGAGTCTGCTAGGTTCCTGCTGTTATATTCACCTCTGCAGGAGGCATGGGAGTAGGTGCAGGACAGCGTGCGGTCCATACTGTGTCTGCACATGGAAGGCTAAGGCCCCAGGCACCTATGAGGGTTTCCATTTGGAGTTTTCCGATGCTCCCAAGACAGTGTGGTGGTAAACAAAATAAAAACAAACAACAAACAACCCCTTCATACACTAAAGAGGGAACCACAGGAGAAAAATCTTCCATGTTGTTTTAGACAGGAGTTCACCTTTTCATTTCATGCTAGAACTCATAAACTATGTAGTCACTGGGAGAAAAATGCTAGTAGATAAAATCCAGAGGCCTGGGGGAGGACCCAATGCAGCTTCTAACCTTTAGCTTAGGCTGCAGAAATCCAGCCAGGAAGGGAGAGAATATCCACAGAGGTCCCGATGACAGTTTATGGCTTTTCCCATACTGAGAAGAAAGTGATGTCAATTCTTAGCTCTGAGAATTATTTCTCTTTTGTAGTACATGCTTGTGTGTGTGTGTGTGTGTGTGTGTGTGTGTTTACATGGAGGATGGAGGTATGAAAGTCAGTGTGTGAGTGTGTAGTGAGGTGTAGGAAGGAGGTATGGAGTCAATGTGTGTGTGTGTGTGTGTGTGTGTGTGTGTGTGTGTGTGTGTGTGTGTGAAGGTAAGGGTGTAGAAGGAGGTATGGAAGCCAGTGTGTGTAACTGTATGTGTGTTGGGAGGGATATCAGAGGGAGTTATGGAAGTCAATATATATGAATGTACATGAGTGTGTGTGTTTGTATGTGAGAATATGTGTGCACGTGTGAGTGAGTGTAGGAGAAGGTACATAAGCCAGTGTGTATACATTATGTGTATATATGTGTATGCATTATGTATGTATGTGTGTGTGAAGGTGTGGGGGTAGGATGGAGGTATGGAAGTCAGTATTTGTCTATATGTATGTGAGTATGTATGTATGCATATGTGAAGGTGTAGGTATAGGAGCAGGTATGGCAGCCAGAGTGTGACTATATGTGCTTGTGTATGTATGAGGGTGTAGGAAAAAGGTATGGAAGTCAGCAAGTGTGTGTATGTGAACGAGTGTGTAGATGTGCATGTGTATGTATGCAAGTGCATGAGTGTACATGTCTGCATAAGTGTGAGTGTGTATATGTGTGTGTAGGAGGGAGTATAGAAGTCAGTGCTTCTGAGTTACTTTCTGCAATATGTCTTGCAACTTTCTAGTTTTCCTTTTAACCTTCATTTAAAGGAACCATTCCATCATTTGTATGAGAATTGTGTCTGGTGAGCTTTTTTGTTGTTGTTACAGAAAGGAAAAGAAACCTCAATGTCTCATGAAGGAGAATTCAGCATCCAGGCAGCCCCATCACTCTTGTGTGTAATTGGGTCTGCCATTGGTGAGTAGCCACTTGAGAGGAAAGTGCTCAGCCCTGTATGGTGAATGAGCTCTTTCAGGGCACCAGGCCTGGGGGAGCGCTGTGCCATGGCCCGCTGCCAGGAGGCCTCCTAGAACCCTGGCAAAGCAGTGGCTCAGCTTCAGACCTTGGAGTACTTTGTTCCTCTGGCCATGCAGATAAGCCTCTGTTTGCTCTCTGTCTTCCTGGTCATCTGGGCTTGGGTCCCTCTAGAAAGGCACTGACATCTAAACATCTGGGGGTCTTGGTGACAGGAATGGGAAATGGACTTACCAAAGGCTTGGGGCACTTTTGTTTGACGCGGGAAGAGCCAGCAACAGTAGTTTCTGACGTCAAGTTCAAGGCTGTTGAGGTCATTCCTTCTTCCAGCCCATCGTTTTCTGGGGCATTGAAAATCAACTGTTTATAACAAAATACCAACTCCACTGGAAGTTTCTCCAGAATTGTTCTAGGAGATTGTTGCTACTTTTGTTCTCCTCAACCTAGTCCAGATAACGTCTTGTTGCCCACCCACATTAATATCGTCAAGGCCCCACATTGTCAGACCCCCCTCTTCCAGTAGAGGCGCTGGAGATTACTGAACTGATAAGGAAGTGGGATTCCTGTGTTTATGCCTTCAGACAGTTAACTGAAAGAACACCCAGCTGCCTCTCCTTCCTGTTTTCCAAGAACTGTCTGTTTAGGAGGTTGATGGCTGAGTTTACATCTTCAGTAGTGTGTGTAAGAATCCCTGTAACGACCTCTTCACCGGAACCCCAGGGGTCTCCTGTAAGATGTTTTGGTGCTTTGGAGAAATCGCCCAGTTACTTTTATGAGGTGAAGACTATGATTCAGTTATAAGAGAAAAAAATAATACAATTAAGTAAAAACACAGGCTTTCTGGGTGAGCCCGCTTGAAAGGATAGAGTAAGTCTCCCTGGAAAGGACTGAGCTATGCAAATGCAAGCCACTGAGAAGCGTCCTTAACTGAGCTGAGGACAAGATTGCTGAAAAACATTCTAAAGGCACTGTTTTCCAACTCTCTTAGCAATAATCACCTTGGATTGTGGTTTTGTATTGAGTTGCTGATTCCATTTGTTGAAGTCCTCTAAGCTTACAATCTGGAACAAATATAGTCCTCAAAGGATCTGTGAGTGAAGGAATGGATGAGAAGTCTCATTTCTGTATATTGTGAGACATGGAAGAGGGGTGCTCGGGGTGTGGTGACATCCTGAGCCAAGCACTGGATGTATTTTTAAGGCCTCTGTCTTCAAAGAAGCCAAAAAAGCATCCGAGGGGAAGAATGCTCCTTGAGAGGAAGGGCGCACCGGCAACACCCCGA
This sequence comes from Mesocricetus auratus, assembly GCF_017639785.1. Lineage (NCBI taxonomy): Eukaryota > Metazoa > Chordata > Mammalia > Rodentia > Cricetidae > Mesocricetus > Mesocricetus auratus. Next base: position 7,672,804 of record NW_024429198.1, on the reverse strand, counting down.
CTTGAAGCTCTTGCTTGATAGATGACCGGGAATCTGGAGCATAGATGCCCCCGGGAAACCTGCCAAATGCATTGCAGGGCTGGGTATCTTCAATCTACAGCAACAGCTTGGACAAATTGAGTTTTCTCTCACCCCCTACCCTCGCAGGGCCTCTTCTTGGCCAAAGCTGATTTTCTTTCCCTTTGGTCTTCTCGTTTTACTCCCAGGAAGAGAGCGAACTGTTCCCATGAAGTTTTATCTTTAACTTTCTGTGGCCAGTGGGGATAGTACAAGGGTGTGTGTGGGAAAATAGGAGGCAGGTATGGGGCTGGGGCTGGGGGGGGGTGTTTCCTGTTCTACAACACCAAGCGCTTGACACTTTAAGAGTGTAAAGAGTTCTTTGTGTAACTTTGGGATAGCATCAAGTTTTGAAGAGCGATGTTTCTGCTCTCCTCGAGCCCGCTCATCAGAATCAGATGCCTGTACATTTTTCAGCTGTCATCTCAGCAGACTCAAAAGGACACAGAACCCTAGAGTAATGAGCTTCCACAGCCAACCTGATGTGACAGGCATGTTTATCGAAGAACGAAATTCACATCAGGCATGGACATGTTGAGCTGTTTCCTGTGCTGCCATGATTAATTTTGCCATGGCTCAAGGCTCTCTAGTTGACCCATTTTGACAGTTATTACTTCAGGACCCTGACATCCTTTGGATTCCTCAGAGGCAGGTTAACCTGTCTCATTCCAGTTCCAGCATCATCCAGACAAGAGTGGAATTTATTGGGCGTGGCTAGTACAGCTGAGAAGAATAGGGAGGACCTGGACATCAGTGGGGCTGATTTATACCTGAGAAGTTGAACAGAGCAGAACAGTTCCTTCTGGATGACCAGTGGCCCCCAGATCCTAGTTGTATGTAGCAGGGCTTCTTGGTGCCATCCCCACAGTTGAAGGTAGCCCTGCCTCTAAGATGGAGCTTAGTAGCAGTTCCACAATGTGGCAGATTTTTTTTCTCAAAAAGGGCATCTTTCAAAAGAGAGAAGAGAGAGCTAGCAGAAACATGGCCAAGGGGACTATGCAATTCCCTAACCAGGCCTTCACTGCCAATACAAGCCCTCTGAGGGGAAGCCACACCCTCAGGAGGCGTTGTCATCCCCACAGTAGATCGCTTTCGCCTGTAGTCCAAAGCCTCAGTTCTTGGACATAACACTCCAAGTCTCCCTGCTATGGCCTCATTCACTTTCCTTTCTTTCCTTCCTTCCTTCTTCCTTCCTTCCTTCCTTCCTTCCTTCCTTCCTTCCTTCCTTCCTTCCTTTCTTTCTCTCTTTGTTTGTTTTTTTGAGAGAGTATTTCTCTGTAACTTTGGAGCCTGTCGTCTCTGTCCACTCTGTAGACCAGGCTGGCCTTGAACTCACAGAGATCCATCTGCTTCTGCCTTCCGAGTGCTGGGATTAAAGGCGTGCTCCACCACTATCTGTCTTACTTTTCTACCTTCATTTCTGGATGCTTTAACCTCAGACTCTATGCAGCGGTTGCTCACTTCTTTTCGGTCTCTCCCTTGGTCTACAATGTCAAAACTGTCCTTGTGCCTCGTACTTACTTTGTCTGACTAATGCCTCCTTTAGGGTTCAAAGCAAAGCATCATCTTGTCTGTGAAGTTCCTTCAAGACTCCCAAGACTGGATCAGGCTCTCTAATACTTCTGCTTCTCTGCATGGCTGACTTGAGAGTCTTGGATGCTTATCCGTCTCTCCTTCCTGTCCCATGGGGGATACCAATTTCTCCTGGGTGAAGAAGAATTTATTCCCTCAAGATGTTGGAGGTGTTAGTGGAGACAGCTTCCAGCTGTGAGCTCCCTTCAGGAATTGTCTTTGTTGCAGAGTCTGAGGCAAGTCACCCCTTTGGAACGTGTGAGGGCTCTCCATCCTTAAACCCAGGCATGTTCAAGTCTTGACACTCATCAGAGCTTCCAGGCTCCCTGCTTGGTCAGTGGAGTGTCTCCTTGAAACTATACCACATTCCAACCTCTCCTTGGGGCCATTTCTGAGTGTCTTACATTTTGTTGATGTCAAGAACGTCTTACATGCTGGCCCCTGTTTCGGAAGGAGCTCTCAGAGTCCTGAGGAGGGAGGGATGTATGCCTTCATCTGATGGGAGTGGCTTGATATTCTACCCATCCTTGTTGCTAACACCTGGCACAATATCTATTGAGAAGTATGATGATCTCAATGGATGTTGCTAGACAGATTGGCTAGGTGGGATTGCAAACAAGGGAGTGACTATGTTTCCTCTAGGAGGCAGAGAGCTCTCCTGTGGTCTGGTGTGAAGGGAACAGGGACATAAATGGTCCCCCTTCTACCAGCCCCTCCTTGGGGCAGACCAATGGGATTGGTCTTGTAAGGCCCCCAGAGAAGAAGAGAGAATGGGAAGGGGGAGGAGAGAGGGGAGTGGGTTTGGATTCAGAAACAGAAGACTCTGAGCACAGAGGCCTGCATGATGAGTTCCAATGATTTGCCTCCTTCTTGGAGAAGAGAGCTGCACCTAGTTCCCCTACGCATTTCTCTAGATACCTAAAACAGGCAATGTAAACCAAATCCTGAGACATGTGTGTGGTCTGTGTGAACATTTGATTGGAAATGTTCTATTGTTGTTTCTATGTGTGGGTCTCCATAAGATTAATCGTCCAAATTGCCCAAGACTTACAATGGGTATTTCTCATTCAGTAACAGGAAACTACCTCCATGCCTGCTGACTCTGCTGCCTTTGGATTCATGGGAACCAGGGGCTGCAAAGGCCAGCTTGCAGAGTCCTGCCCTTCTTCCCCCAATGCTCAGTTCTTCTTCAGTTCATACACAAGTGTGGAACATGCTTTCCTCTGAGAAGGGCTTCAGAACAGTGAGATCCAGTCAGCATCCTTTGAAAGGATGGTTTTGCTGAATTTGTTTAATATTCATACAGAAAAAGTCTATGTATGTGTTTCTCTGACTCGTATCATAACTTTAGATTTTTCCCCCATCTAGTGAAAAGTGGTAGAGTTTTAAATCTGTTCCACACAAAATAATGTGCTCTTGGTGACGGTGAATACAAGAAACTTAAAATTGCTTGAAAAAAAAGTCTGAGAAGTCTTTTCTTATTATTGTTCCATTGCTTGATGCAAATATTTGTATAAGTGTATAGCACTTAAAACCCTGGAGAGTTTGAATTTCCTGTGTCTCCCTGCTTCCTTCTTCCTCTTCTCCCTCTTCTTTTGGTACATATGTACATTAATTTTATGCATACTAACTGAATACTTACTGTATACCAAGAAGCAGAGACAGAGCAGTGAAGACACTGAGAAAACGGTGCTTGTGTTCTAGTGGGAAAAGATAGACAATCCCCAACACACATCAATACAATCTACATCATGGGAGATGTTGACAGTTGCTTGAATAATAAACTAAGAAAAGGATGGAGGGAGAGGGGGCTTGCATCTTTTCTGAGTCGTCAGAAGTGTCCACATCTCACTATTTAGAGGATAATAAGCCAATGTAAAGTGACTTGTGTGTTGCAAGCAGAAACAGTTTGGGTTCCTAGGCCTCTAACCACACAGAGACTGCCTACCTCGAGGTCCCGCATTCCGTGTTTCTTGCTTCCTAAATTGCTACCAGTGTGTCAGGGCAGAGAAGGGAGATGTACTCCACCAACCTTGAGACGATCAGCAGAGGATACCAACTCCTATTTTCTTTACTCGTCTCCCCTGGTTCTTCCTCTGTCTGTCAGTAAACAGCTTTTGCTCTCCCATTGTTACCATCCAGAACTGACCACGGTTTCACTTCTCTGGTCCCCAGCCCAATAGCATGCCGTCTTCCCTGGGTCATTGGAATGAACACTGTGACTACTCAGGTGCTGAGCCCCACACATTAGCTGGAGCAAAGATGTCATATGCCCGTGTTCAAACTTTCAATGCTTCCTAATGCATGCAGAATAGCTACCTGGCCTCTCTGCAGAGTCACTTTGGAGGGCACTCAGACACTCCCTCCCTTTATAAGTCTGAGTTAGCCTCTTCAGGCAAAGGGTTTCCTGTCTTTTATCCCTCTGTTTTATTTTCGCTCCATCTGGAAAGCTTTTCTGACACTCTCACCTAACCCCCGAGGCATAGATATCTTCCAGGAAGCCTGTGTCCCCTTCCAGGCTCAGTCTCGCCTCTCCTCACTTCTACTCTTTTCCCCTCATAGCCTGATCTGCTGCTTTTTTTTAAGTTCCACAGTGCTTGCTGTTTTACACTGTCAACAACCTTTACCAAGTCATCCACTAATAAGTTAATGTGTGCATCTGTTTGCTAGAACATTGGCTCTGGAGAGCAGTTGCCTTGTCTGTTTTGTGCACTGAGGTATCTATATTTTTGCCTTAGAGAGGTGTTTTGTGGGTTTATATGAATAACGTACAGCCACATACACATAGACAAACAAACACACACTCTCTCTCAGATTGACACACCTACCCCGTTTTAGATTAACCTAAAAGCTGTCCCCCCAAGTCACTGTCAGTTGTCATCCCACAGACACAGATTCTCTCACACTTTTACAAGTGTTGACTGTCAACTTGTTGTCTTTCTGCTTTAGACCCTTGACTACTGGGATTACATGTATGCACCATGGCACAAAACTCCATTTCCTGACTTTCCACAGCATTTTTGCCTGCACAGCACTTACAGAGTTTGGCTTTAGCTTGCTTTACTTGCCTTTTCATGTATGCTTGCCCCTGGTCACGCGTGTGAAACATAAGCTACTGTATGGGGGAAGAGACTGAGGCAAATATGAACCCACAGTTCACTTGATGAAAGCAACAATTGTCCTACTCACAGGTAATCATTTTGCAGCCTGAAGCCATGTATAGGACCAATAACTAGACTCTGAACATGAAGATAATAGAACAGTGATACTGAATTCCTTTGTAAGGAAGGCCTTTGTAAAAAATGTATCTATGACCAAAGGTACTTCCTAAGCGTATGTCTATGGTACCAATAACGAGTAAAGGCCAGCTTGTTGCAAAGGAGATCCTGGCTCATGCCTCACCTCTAATGTGTCTTTCCTTTTCCACCTCCTTTGTTCTGTGCAAGCAGGTGAGACATTGGCGATGGGGTGACATGAGGAGGAGGTACAGGGCAAGGAGGGAAGGACTGTGAGAAATGAATATGAAAATTGTATAGCTGAATGAAAAAAATCTCAAAGAAAGCTTGTTTTGACTGCTAATGATTAAGAAAGAAATCATCCTAGGAGGAGAAAGCAGATGTGTGGTTCTGCTGAGCTTCTAGAATGAAATTTGGGGAGAACTCCAAGCTTTGGAGAGGGCTTCTGTATGTTGTTCATTGTCGCTTTGAAAAACACATTTTTTCTTCCCTTTGATAGGAACATGTCAGTCATTACCATTTTATCTAGATAACTACCAAACAGAACAGTTCAGGCGTGCACTGAAGGAATTTTATTTAGGTAACTGAGCAAGAAGAAGCAAAGATGAGATTCAGAGAGAGCTTTACTCCATATTAAAAAGAGAACTGGCTTGGTATTGAACCAGGGATGCAAATGAGAAGGGAGGTGGGCAACTGAGATCACAGTCCATGACTGTAGCTGAGGCTGCAATACAGATTGCATCGAGACTTTGATCTGCCTGCAGGCACGTGAACCCTCTATGCCTGGCTCCCTTCGCTTCTCAGCCCTAATCTCATCTGTAGAATAAATGCAGCCTTTCTGTCATTGGACTGGTGTGAGGATGAGGTGAGAAAATGAAACTGAGGCTGAGAGGAGAAAACTCCACTTCTGCTGCTGTGGTGAGATAGTGGAGCTGGGAGGAGGAGACAGAGGAATAGGGTTAGACTGGCTGGCTGGCTGATGTCTAGAAGACACTAAGAAGTAGAAGGTGGGAAGTTATGGGGAGGTCACAAGAGAAAAATGGAGGGGGACAGCATGTGCATACCTGTGCTTTTCCTGCTGGAGTCATGCAGTCGAGGGCATCAATGCATAATGAAATCTTTTTTGCCGAATTTAGCAGATTTTCAACCTTCTTCTTCTTCTTCTTCTTCTTCTTCTTCTTCTTCTTCTTCTTCTTCTTCTTCTTCTTCTTCTTCTTCTTCTTCTTCTTCTTCTTCTTCTTCTCCTTCTCCTTCTCCTCCTTCTCCTCCTTCTCCTTCTTCTCCTCCTCCTCCTTTTCCTCCTCTTCTTCCTCTTCCTCCACCTCCTCCTTCTTCTTCCTCTTCTTTAAAATTCTCTCCCATGGAGAAAAGTAGCCCCACATCTCTAGGTTCTGTAAGAACTACTGAGTTGAGAATGTTAAAAAGAAATTAGGGTTGCAATCCCAGGGTACCACCTCAGAGCAATGCTTAGTAAAGTCATGCATCCATGTGTTATCTCCTCAGCGGCTCAAAGCAGAACAAGTCACAGCGAGGATGCAGCAAACAGCAGGATTTTCTCACATCTCCCCCAAAGAGAGCTCTCTCAGCTTGTGTCCAGTGTGGGCCACCCACAATCTGCTGTCTCACCACAGAGCTTTCTTGCTTCTCTTTTCTTCAGGGTTACCAATTGGACATTCAAGGGGAAGGGTTATCAGACACAGAGTCTTTTAAAAGTATATATTATATGATATATTATATGATTATATATATTATCAGTAACTGTCCAGCTGGGTCTCAGTATCTGATCCCTCATTGAGATAAACAATTGAGCACATTGAGGCTTTTCTTTCCCTTTGTAATTCATAAGTACACTTCTGAATCATGTGATTCTATCTTATTCCTTCATTTGTATAGACTGACTCCCTCTTGAGTGTTTCTTATCTCATGAGTGTTTGTCTTAAATTCCCCAATCAACCTCATGGAGCCTGGTGCATTCAAATAGGATGACCTCATGCTATTGTATGGTCTGAGAGGTCATTTTAAGCGCTTTGCCAATATCTTAAAAACCTCATTGAAAAGGGACTGCAGGTTTGCTCTATGGTATAATTCAGGCTTCCAGTTTTTGACAGAAACTAAAACGTATGTGACTAGCAATATTCAGTGCAAAAAGAAGTTGAGGGGCCTGAAGATATTTTCCAGGCCTGGGGAATCTCTACCCAGGTCTCTAGGGTCAGGTTTTCTTTTGGTTGTGAATCTAGATGGCCTTTGACAGTTGAGCCATCTCTCCAGCCCCCTCCCCACAACTTTCTCTCTCTCATAGATCCCTCCTAGCCTAAGGCATAGCCCAGCTGTATTGTTTCCAAAGAGAGTTAAACCCACTGGGGTGTTGAATAGAGTATTCTAAGAATCTTTTAAATCAACAGCTCTGCTCTCTTGACTATGAGGAATGTACCCTCCCTGGGGATGCCTGGAGAAGATGGAATGTGCGCTAGCAGTGGATCTTTGCCTGTCTTCCTCCTCTGCTGCCCTCTGCAACATGAGAGGGAACTTAGCACTCCTTACATGCAGGAGGGACAAAACTGAGAAGGCATCGAAACTATGTCTTTCACCTATTCTCTTCCAATGACCCCTTCTGCCCTCATGCATGCCCTCCGGATGCTCAAAGTGTGTTTTGGGAAGGAGATTCCATATCAGCCTGCAGGCTGATGGTTCATTTATAGATGATTTGTCTCAAGGGTCTTGCTAGTGGTTGCAACCATTTCATTTCAGGTTCCCAAAATGTCTTCAAAAGAACCCCAGGCCCTAGCTTCCATAGTTCTAGCTTCCATAGATCCAGTTTCTCATATGAGAGATGGGGCCAGGCCTGATGAGTTTGCTGCAGTCTTCATTTCGTCCTCATGTTTTAAATGAGGAAATCTCTCAGTGATTTTCATTTTTATTGTATACGCACAGATAATTGTGGTTTTTCTCCCTTGTAAGGTAGGGATGGGTTAAGTATATGGAATTAGTATATTTGAATTTCACTTTGTAATCGGGGTGCATTACACAGCTCTGGGCATCTTCTTTTCATTATCTTTGGCAGGAGGAAAATAATTCCTACCTATGGATTGTGGGGATTCTCAGAGCAAATTTCTGCACAGCATGTAGAATGGAATCTGGCTGATAGATAGCTCTTAAGGAAGGCTGTCTATCTTTAATATACCAAACAGGATACATCTTTCATGATTGTGGAGGTCTGAATGAATATGGCCCCCATAGGTTCATATATGTAAATGCTTGGTCCTCAGTTGGTGGAACTTTGGGGAGAAGGATGAGGAGGTGTGGCCTTGTTGGAGGTGGCGTGTCATTTGTGTTGGGCTTGGAGCTTTCAAAAGCCCCACTTTCTTTCTCTTCCACATGCTTATGGGTCAGATGTAGGCTCTCAGCTACTGCTCCAGCTCCATACCTGCCTACCACTGCGCTCCCTGCCATGATGATCAAGCTCTTCCAGGCTGTAAGCAAGCACCAAATTAAACTCTGTAAGTTGCCTTGGTCATGGTATCTCTTCACAGCGATAGGAAAGTAACTAGAACAATGAACCCATTGAGCAATAATATTACATTGGCACTATACATTGGCCATATGCATACAAAGGAGGACACAGTGATAATAAGCTACAAATGATTGCTTTCATCTATAAGTATAAACTAGCTCTTTTTACAGAGAAGAGCCAGTTTTCACGGACTTGCTAATTTCTGTGGTGTAAATACTTCCACGGAGACCAATTGCAAGCCTCCAATGATTTAATAGCCATCACTTATGAACTAGAAGAAACTGTTCATAGCACATACTGTTTGCACATAGTTGACCCTACAAGGTCCCTTCCTACAGCTCCCTCTATTCATAGCCCTGAGCAGTCACCATTGTACTCCCATTCAGCTCATGAAGAAAAACGAAGTCCCAGGAAGTACTGTGGCTTTCCCAAGATCACAGAGAATGTGAACATGGCGCCACAGACTTCAGGCTTGAGTCAACACTCCTTCTAAATCACCCCTCAAACTTTCCTGGTCACTCAAGAATTTAAATTGTACTACCTACATACCGTTTGAAGAAAGCCACGAGAGGATATCCTCCATCAGTGCACTAGAATTCTTGAGAAAAAGGGTGGGTTTGATACAAGGAACAGGGATCCAACCTAAGAGAAAGTGAAGGCAGTCCCAAGGGCAACTTACTGTACTACCAACAGGTCATTGTAGGGGGTTAGCTTTGCAACAGAAAATGTAGATTGGAGTATGTCAGAGGCCCTTGGAGGGATTTTTTTCAAGAAAACCAGTAAAGGGATCATATTTATTCATAGGAACATTGCTAAATTGTGGAAAAACTTAATGTGTCTAATAATAGACAAGGAAGCAAGCAGATGAAAAGGCAAGAGAATTATTCACTCCAGGAAAAAGAAAAGCAATGTAACTAAGGAATGGGCTTTGTCTTAGTTTGCGATAAAACATATGACCAAAAACAATTTGGAGAGAAAAGATTTTTTTCAGTTTATACTTTCACATCACAGCCCATCATTGAGGGAAGTCAGGGCAGGAACTTAAGACAGGAATCTTGAGACAGAAACGGAAACAGAGGCCATGGAGGAACACTGCTTACTGACTTGCTCGCCATGGTTTTCTCAACCTGCTCTCTAATTGCTCCCATGGCCATGAGAGGTGGACTCACCCAGTGTGCTAGACCCTCCCATACCACTTGTATATCAGGCCTTCCCATAGGCCAATCTGGTGGGAGCATTTTCTCAAATGAGGCTCCTTCTTTCCAAATATCTCTACTAACATAAAAATAGCCAGCACTGGCTGGGCGGTGGTGGCGCACGCCATTAATCCCAGCACTTGGGAGGCAGAGGCAGGCGGATCTCTGTGAGTTCGAGGCCAGGCTGGACCGACAGCCTCCAAAACAATACAGAGAAACCCTGTCTCATAAAACCAAAAAAAAAAAAAAAAAAAAAAGCCAGCACTGGCTACACTGGCTATATATTATAACTCAGGTATCTCAGATTTGAAAAAAATTTACAAGACCAGAATAATAGAAACACTATTTTTTTATTGGCTAACATTATAAAGGTGTATTCAAGTAGTGGAGATGAGGTTTCCATGTGTGAGTCAAGATATAATCATCCTAAATTATGTACCTAATTATATAATTCCAAGATATTTATCAGGAGGAAAAAAACTCCAGTTAGTAATTTCATACACATAATATTTTCCTTTATAGAATCCCCAAGAAACACAGGTCATCTGAACAAGATGAGATTTTATCTGATTGATACATGCAGAATTTTGAACCAATGATCTTAAATACATCCAAAATATTTACAATTTAAACCCATAGAGCGGCTCTGAATCTAGTCTAATAATTTGATATCATCTTTGCATTGTGGTGGAATGTGAAAGGGTTCTTTTTTTTTAAATAGACTTGTTTATTTTTATTTTTTTAGATATTTTTTATTTTTAAATTTAAATTTAAATTAGAAACAAGGTTGCGTCACATGTCAATTCTAGGTCCCTCTCCGTTTCCCTCCCCTCCTCCCGGTGAAAGGGTTTTTTTTTTTGGTTTTACGAGACAGGGTTTCTCTGTATTGTTTTGGAGGCTGTCAGTCCAGCCTGGCCTCGAACTCACAGAGATCTGCCTGCCTCTGCCTTCCGAGTGCTGGGATTAAAGGCGTGCGCCACCACCGCCCGCCCGAAAGGGTTCTTAATGATTCTTCATGGTCTTCCATTTGAGGAAGGACAGGCACCATAGTTTGCTTCTTAATTTATAGAGTGACTGTGACTCTCATAAGCATATTATAACCTAGGTGTCCTGTCTTACTAGTGGGTCCTCTGGAGACTCTTGCTCATGAAATGAGTGACCATGTTGTCATTTGTCAATGGACTTTGGGCAGTCTCTAAGGACTGCAGGCCATCTTTAGAAACAGACACTGGTCTCTAACTGTCAGCAAGAAGCCAGGACTTGAATCCTACCACTGAAACAAGCATATTCTGTTGACAATTTAATAAGTATTGGAACTCAGTTCCTGACAGGATGGTTCAGCAATCAAATGAGAACACATCCTGGATGACACCTGGGTTGCAGTCTTTGGAGACCTTTAATGAGATCACTTGTCTAGAAAGTCTGAGCTAGTCCATTAATGCAGTGTTAGATTTACGGATCTGATGTTGTCAGAGAGCAACTTATAAAAATCAGTTGTACCATCAGTAATCAGGTGGATTATTGCCTCTGGTTCTCTTGTGTTAGTTTGTATCCTGGTGACCAAAACAAAGGACAAAACTTACTTAAAGGAAAAAGATTTACTTTGGCTCATGGATTCCATAGTTTCAGTCCATTGTAGTGGTGAGGTGGGGATTACAGTGGCTGAGGTGTGTGGCAGAGGCTTATGGTATGTGGCTCACATCTTGGCATTTTTTTCTATTTTTTCTACTTTTTATTTAAATTAGAATCAAGCTTATTTTACATGTCAATCCCACTTCCTTCTCCCTCCTCTCCTCCCCTGCCCCCACTAGTCTCCTATCCCATCCCCTTTCTGCTCTCCAGGGAGGGTGATCCCCTTTCCATGGGGGATCTTCAAAGTCTGTCATATCCTTTGGAGCAGGGTCTAGGCTTCCCGGTGTGTCTAGGCTGAGAGAGTGTCCCTCTATGTGGAGTGGGTTCCCAAAGTCCATTCTAATGCTAGGGATAAATACCGATCCACTACCAGAGGCCCTATAGATTGCCCAGGCCTCCTTTGCTCATCACTCCTCAGTGTTTAGATGTGGGTGTCTGCTTCCCTAAAGGGCAATTTCATTTCTTATTGGGTTTCACACCATGCAAGATTTTTTATTTACTTAAATTAGAAACAAGCTTCTTCACCTGTCAATCCCAGCTCCCTCCCTCTCCCTCCCTCCCTTCCTCCCATCCCAACTCCCCCAACTCCCCACCTAATGCCCATTCCACTCTCCAGGGAACATGAGGCCCTCCATGGGAGTTCTTCAAAGTCTGTTATATCATCCAGGGCAGGGTCTAGGTCCTCCCCAATGTGTCCAGGCTGAGAGAGCATCCCTCCATGTGGAATGGGCTGCCAAAGTCAATTTGTATGCTAGCATTCAAGATATCTTGAGGCTACTGAAAGCACAAAAGCAATTTTGAAAATATGCCCACAGCTCAGGCAAAGAAATGCTTGACCTAGTGCAATGTGTAGTAAAGGTCTCTACCCACAGAACTTGATAGAAATATCCTGTTGCTGATGACATTGCATGCTTGGGTCACAAGACATGAAAAAATCAAGCTAATACTAACCTGGAAGCTTCCTCCCTACCAGCTAGCATCCATAGTGTCAGAATGTGCTATGCAGGCTTCTGGGAAGCAACATCATCAACAGTCTTACTAGCCATGAACCCTTGTGAGCTACAGTAATTATCCTGGAAAAGATATGTATATTGGCACTACATTGGTATGATTGTTATGGGAGTTACCAACTACTTTCTGTTTGGATTTAAGGCCTTACAGAACAAATCTTATACCTGATAAAATTAACGTGACCAAGAATCCATAGCTCCCAGGGAAGAACAGTCTACTACTATTTTGATAATGAGCATAGTATGAAACTGCCTTCTAAATATGTATCTTTATATTCACAGCTAAGTGCAGCTCTCAACTCTTGTCAAAGAAGCTTCTGTTTGCAGCAGACAGAGGTTAATACAGAGACTCACAACTGTTCATAGAGCAGAGAATAGTGGAGTTTTTAGTCCTAAATGTACATCTATCTCTGACCCTCTTTCTCCAGAACTAATGGAACATTTCAGGAGGAGTGGAAAGAGTGTAAGACTCTGATGTGTGGGAGGACTGCTGTAAAATAGTGTCTCCACATGATAAGGGTTTGTACTCACGAATTCACAGTAGTTGTGGTTGCCTACACAAGACATATAAAAGGTCAAGGTAATATGAATTCCATCATGGACAGAGGAGCAGTTCATAAAGTCCAACCCCTCTCTACCTGAGAAGCTACTGGCATTTAATGGCTGTTCATGGAAGGAGAATCCATTTTCCTAAAGGACTTGGCCCTTGGTAGGTTGTCTAAGCTCCAATGGATCCTACACACATTCATACACATAGATTGGCAGCATTAATTGAACTCAGTGGGCTAAAAGAAAGAGGACACAAAATTGGGAGGGAGATTAGTGGTAGGAGGTCTAGAAGTTGGAGGTGAATGTGGGAGGTGTATACATGATCAAAATTCTCAAAGAATAAATACAAATATATTTAAAAACATGCTTGAACACCAATATCTGAAAGTAGAAGACAATAGTAGTGGAATCAATTTGTTATAAAATTTAAGAGTTTGATGCAGGGTGTAGGGCAATTTAGTCACAATGACAGGGGCATCCATCACATGGTACGGTCTTTACTAGTGAAAACTATTCTTTTTGTTTGTTTGCTGTTTTTATTTATTTTTTATTTTTTTGGTTTTTATGAGACAGGGTTTCTCTGTATTGTTTTGGAGGCTATCAGTCCAGCCTGGCCTCGAACTCACAGAGATCTGCCTGCCTCTGCCTCCCGAGTTGTTTGCTGTTTTTAAAATAATGCTTTATTAATTCTTTGAGAATTTCATATGATATATTGTGAACATATCCACTCTCCTCCTCTAACTCTCTCCACCTCTCTATCCACTCAACTTCATGTTCTCCCTTCTCCCTCTCTCAAACCCATTGAGTCTAGTTTTTGTTGGCTGACTACTTCAGAGCATGGCACCTGGCCTAGAGTGTAGTCATTATACCATGTGTTATACCATTAAAGAGAACTGACTTTCCCTCTCCCAGTAGCAATCAAATGTCAGTAGCTCCTCAGTTAGGGGGTGGGACTTCATGTCCACTTCTCTTCCTCCAAGCTGAGAGTCTCTGGCTTGAGCTTGAGCAGGTCTTTGCAAGCTGTTAAGACTGTTGTTGTTTTGTTGACCTGGAATTTTGAAATGTAAAAAGATGAAGAGACATAAAAACGCACTGTGATTTTTGTTAACCACTAAGTCAGCCTCTCCACTGTTTGTACAATCTTACTGGGAACAGAAAATACAATTTCTGTTTTGTCCACGAGAAAATATGAGATCATCTGTGAGCCACACCACAAAGCAGTTCATAACCACTGAGGCAAAAAAATGCACAAGTTCATGCATTTCTTTAATCATTTCAATGGTAATCAGAGAATATAACCAAATGAGTAAATTTGATCAATGAAATGATAATTATAGAAAAGTAACATTGATTTTGAGACTTTCTTAGCAGTAACAGAAATTTAGGATTGTAATTGCCCTGCTTTTCTATCATTCTCATAAAAAATCTAGATTTTGAAATTGAAGACATCATGATAGATTTATTTCTGATGTAGCCACTCATCAAGGAAGCAACTATTTATTCATTCCCTTATTCAGTCTGTCACTCAAGATAAATCTTGTATTTATCAGGCACTAGGCCTTCTTCCAGGTCTTAAGGAAACAGTGGTGAAGAAGTCAGAAAGGACTCCTATCCCACATAGCTTAGAGCTAAGGGACAATGAAATCAGAGCAATGGTGTGGGGCAAATGCTTTGGAACGGCAGATCTGTAGAACATAGAATCATGTCCTAAGGCTTTTAAGAAAGCCTGTGAAGGGGATTTGTTTTAAAATCACACAGAAAGTGGGTTTAGAGTGTTATTAGTCTCTCATAGGAGGGCTGTTTCTCTAGAAGGTAGATGGAATTGGAAGCATCATTATACTTATTTTAGAAGAAAAATAAACATGTTCATCAATTCAGGTTGGCCTTTGATTTAAAGGAAGAACATTGGAATGGCTGTCCACTGTTGCCATTCTGGCCCAGACCTGTGACACCAAGCCAACATCAAATAATTTAATACGGTAAAATTAAAATATCCTGCCTGGAACCAGGATGAAAATATCCCTGTGTAATACATGGACAGTTATATGTGTTTAATACCAGGCAATCAATATTGAAAAATGCATTATAAAGGAACCTGAAAATCTTGTTAAAATTTAAGTATCAGTTATATATTTTTTTTGAAGCTTGTGACTTTTGATTATATTTAACTTGGAACAAACAGATTCTTGACTCTCTCATCTTTAGAAGGAGATGAATGTCTTAAATTTGCTTTCTTGGCCAACTGGGGTGACAAAATACCACTACTGGCTGTCAAAACCCCAAATGATACCAATTTCGAAATACCGAGAAATAGAGATTGAGTAACAACGAAGGATTATATTGATTTTATCCCCCAAACTAATTCTGCATAAAGTTTAATAAGTTTTTAAATAAAAAATTAGGCAACAAAACAGAGATATGAGAACTATGCAAAGATAATGGTTGTTACTCAGTTTTCTTTAAACATGACCACCACGGTTTTCTGATACATGTGTTGGAAATAAACCATGTTGCATGAGAAAGTCAGAAACATCAGGGAGTTATGCCCCTCATGGCACTTACATCCTAAAGCAGCCATATTAATCTAAATCTACAAGATGCCAATAGCTGGGGTTTGGAGACATCATCACACTGCAAAGGTGGACTGTGCTGTAACCACTTATTAAAAACAAACAGAGCCAAACTTGTGGTTTAAAAATTGAGAACAGATGATGCTTAATAAGCATGAAATGCTTTTGGTGTTACAAACGAGAACCAGGTGTGGTGATAGGCAGCTTTGAGCTGAGCAGGGCCACCTATAAGCAGGACTCATCTTCCTCCCAAGGGGCGAGAGCTGGTCACCAAATACAGGCTATCTACATCTCTGTGTTCCTATCATGAAATGTCCATCTGAGAGTTTAGCAATGGACACTAGGAGGTCGGGGGTAGGGGGAAGAAGGTCTGGGGATACATCTCAGTCAAAAGAGGGTTCTTCTAGCAAGCATGGGATACAGTCTGATCCATCAAACTACATAAACAGAGTGTGGTGGCGAATGCTTTTAATGCCGTTGGGGAGGTGGAGGGAGGAAGATCAGAAATTCAGTGTCATCCTCAGCCACTCATAACAAGTTTGAGGCCAGTTTGATGTTAACTTTAGATACATGAGACCCTGACAAATAAAATAGATAGCAAATAAATAGAAGAGAAAAAGCAGAAAGAGGAAAAACCATGGAGGCTACCACTTTAAAAATGGGTATGTGTTCTGAAATTGAAGACATCAATAAAAGGCAGAAGAAAGGAAAGAATTACCCAATGGTAAAGCAATAGTCGATAAGATAAGTAGGGTGGATGCTTCCTGTTGGCTCTGTAATTAATTGCCCAGTTGCAGCAGCTACCCAGAGATGATTCTGAGCTTGACATAATAAACCTTTTAAAAATTTTTTTTATTTTTAAATTTAAATTAGAATCAAGGTTGCTTCACATGTCAATTCCAGGTCACTCTCCCTTTCCCTTCCCTCCTCCAATGCCCTCCCACCAACCCTCCCAAGTCACTCCTCATTTCCCAGGGAGGGTGAGGCCCTCCATGAGGGTGTCCTAGACCTTCCCCCAAGAGTCCAGGATGAGAGTGGATCTCTCATTGTTGGATGGGCACCCAAAGTCCATTTGTATGCCAGGGATAAATACTGATCTACTATCCAAGGCCAAATAGATTGCCTAGGCCTCCTCACTTACACCCACATTCAGGGGGTCTGGATCAGTCCCATGCTGGATTCCCAGCCATCAGTCTGGGATTGGGGAGCTACCCTTGTTCAGGTCAGCTGTTTCTGGGGGTTAAACCAGCCCAGTCTTAATCTCTTTGCTCATCAGTCCTCCCTCTCTGTCACTGGGTTCCTTGAGTTCAGCTCAGTGTTTAGCTGTAGGAGTCTGCCTCTGTTTCTATCAGCCATTGAATGAAGGTTTTGTTTCCCAGACTTTCTGGCAGTAAGATTGTAGTCTGGGACCCCCCCAGATCTATGTCTGAAATCCGTATGAGAGAGTACATATCATGTTTGTCTTTTTATGACTGGGTTACCTCACTCAGGATGGTTTCTTCTAGCACCATCCATTTACCTGCAAATTTCAAGATTCCATTTTTTTCCGTTAGTAGTACTCCATTGTGTAAATGTACCACATTTCCTCTATCCACTCTTCATTTGAGGGACATCTACGTTGCTTCCAAGTTCTGGCTATTACATATAATGCTGCTATGAACATAGTGGAACAGATTTCCTTGTTGTATGAATGTGCATCTTTTGGATATATGCCTAAGAGTGGAATTGCTGGAACTTGTGGTAGGCTTATTCCCATTTTTCTGAGGAATCTCCATACTGATTTCCAAAGTAGCTGCATGAGTTGGCACTCCCACCAGCAGTGGAGGAGTATTCCCCTTTCTCCACATCCTTTCCAGCATAAACTGTCATTGGTGTTTTTGGTTTTAGCCATTCTGACAGGAGTAAGATTGTATCTCAGAGTTGCTTTGATTTGCATTTCGCTGATGGCTAGGGATGTTGAGCATTTTCTCAAGTGCCTCTCAGCCATTTTAGACTCCTTTATTGATAATTCTTTATGTAGTTCTGTAGCCCACTTTTTAATTGCATCCTTTGGTGTTTTGGAAACTTCTTCTTGAGTTCTTCATAAATTTTGGAGATCAGCCCTCTGTTAGATGTGGGGTTAGTGACTATCTTTTCCTAATCTGTGGTTTGCCTTTTTGTCTTGCTGACTCTGTCCTTTGCCTTACAGAAACTTCTCAGTTTCAGGAGGTTCCATGTTTTAGTTGTTGGCCTCACTGTCTGTGCTACTGGAGTTATGTTCAGGCAGTGGTGTCCTGTACCAATTTGCTCAAGGGTATCACCCACTTTCTCTTCTAAGAGGTTCAGTGTGGCTGGATTTACGTTGCGGTCTTTGATCTATTTGGACTTTAGTTTTGTGCATGGCGATAGACATGGATCTATCCACATTCTTCTACATGCCAGCATCCAGTTATGACAGCACCATTTGTTGAAGATACTTTCTTTTTTCCATTGTAAATTTTGGCTTCTTTTTCAAAGATCAGATGTTCATATATGTGTGGGTTAATATCAGGGTGTTCAATTTTGATTCCATTGACCTACCTGTCTATTTTTGTGCCAATACCAAGCTGTTTTCAGGACTACAGCTCTATAATAGAGCTTGAAGTCAGGGATGGTGATGCCTCCAGATGTTGCTTTGTTGAATAAGGTTGTTTTGGCTTTCCTGGGTCTTTTGTTTTTCCATACAAAATTGATCATTGTTCTTTCAATGTCTTTGAAGAATTTTGCTGTTATTTTAATGGAGATTGCATTGAATCTGTAGATTGCCTTTGGCAGGATTGCCATTTTTACTACATTGATCCTACCTATCCAAGAGCATGGGAGATCTTTCCATTGTCTGGTGTCTTCTTTAATTTCCTTCTTTAAAGACTCCAAGCTCGCCGGGTGTTGGTGGCACATACCTTTAATCCCAGCACTTGGGAGGCAGAGGCAGGTGGATCTCTGTGAGTTTGAGACCAGCCTGGTCTATAAGAGCTAGTTTCAGGACAGCCTCCAAAGCCATAGAGAAACCCTGCTTGAAAAAAAAAAAGACTCAAGTTCTTGTGATACAGGTCTTTCACTTGTTTAGTTACCTAGCATTACCCAAGGTATTTTATGCTGTTTGTGGCAATTGTAAAGGGTGATGTTTCTCTGATTTCTTTATCAGCCTTTTTATTGTCTGTATATAGTAGGACTACTGATTTTCTTGAGTTGATCTTGTATCCTGCCACTTTGCTGAAAGCATTTATCAGCTGTAGGAGTTCCCTGGTAGAGTTTTTTGGATCACTTATGTAAACTATCATATCATCTGCAAATAGTGAAAGTTTGACCTCTTCCTTTCCAATTTGTATCCCCCTTGATCTCCTTTTGTTGTCTTATTGCTCTAGCTAGAACTTTGAGTACAATATTGAAGAGGTATGGGGAGAGGGGACAGCCTTGTCTTGTTCCTGATTTTAGTTTCTGTCCATTTAGTTTGATGTTGGTCTGTTGGTTTGCTGTATATAGCTTTTATTATGTTTAGGTATGTTCCTGTTATCCCAGATCTCTCCAAGATCTTTATCATGAAGGGGTGTTGGATTTTGTCAAAGGCTTTTTCAGCAACCAGTGAGATGATCACATGATTTTTGTTTTTTAGCTTGCTTATATGGTGGATTACATTGATGGATTTTCTTTTTCTTTTAATTTTAAATAGCTTGCTTCACATGTCAATCCCAGTTCCCTCTCCCTCCCCTCCTCCCGCACCCCCCAACACCCCCCCCCAGCCTCCCACCCTATTGCCAATTCCTTCCACATAGGGGATATCTAGAGTCTGTCATTTCACTCAGGGTAGGGTCCAGGCACTCCCCTAAGAGTCCAGGCTGAGAGAGCATCCCTGTTTGTGTTATGGACACACGATGTCTGTTTGTATTCCAGGGATAAACACTGATCCACTGCTCAGGGCCCCATAGGTTGCTCAGGCCTCCTCACTGACTCTCACATTCGGGGGTCTGGATCAGTCCCATGCTGGCCTCCCAGCTGTGGGTCTGGGGTCCAAGAGCTCTTCCCTGTTCAGATCAGCTGTCTCTGCTGTTTTGCCAGCCCATTCTTTGCCAATTTGCTCATCGCTCCTCTCTCTCTGTCACTGGGTTCCCTGGGTTCAGTTCAGTGTTTAACTGTGGGTGTTTGCCTCTGCTTCCATCAGTCACTGGATGAAGGCTCCCGGTTGGTTATAGACATCAAGTTCATTATCAGGAATGGGCATTCGAGGTGGTCTCTCCACTATTGCTTAGCTTGCCAATTGGTGTCATCCCTTTAGATCACTAGAGGTCCCACTGGTGCCTGATCTGTCTTCTAACCTATGATTCCCTCTCCCCCCTATTCTACCCCCCACTCAATCTTCCTGTTCCTCCATGACCTACTCTCTCTTCCTCTTCTCCCCCTCTCTTCTTCCCAGCTCCCACTCCCCCCACCCCTCGCTGTATTCCCCATCTGTAGTACCTGACCATTTCCCCAGCTTTTCTATTTCCAGCCTTCCTCCAGATTGTTTTTTTATTGTCTCTATTTCAGTTTTCAACCATTGTACTGTTGAATTGTTTCTTGCAGGTTTTGCTTTGTCTTTTCGTCCATTTTATGCATTTGTTGCATTTTTTTGGTTTGTTTTTTTCTTCCATTTCTCGAATTTTTTGGTTTGCTTTTTCTTCCATTTTTTGCAGTTTTTGTTTGCTTTTTCTTCCATTTCTTGCATTTTTGGTTTGTTTTTTCTTCCATTTCTTTGAGGTATTTTCCTATATCCTCCTTTATGGCCTCTATCATTTTCATGAGGTTGTTTTTAAGGTCATTCTCTTCTGCTTCATTTGCATTGGAATGTTGGAGTATTGGTGGTGTGGAGTCTCTAGAATCTGGTGGTGTCATATTTGTTTTTCTGTTGCTGAGTGTGTTTTTGTTTTGTCTCTTTCCCATCTCTTCTTCTCATGGGTGCATAAAGAGCCCCTCACTGGTGGTTAGGAGAACAGAGTTCCCTTTTGGTGGGTGCAAGCAAGTCCAATACTCTGGTATTTCTCCTCTTCCTGGTCTCTAGTCCAGGTCCCATGGGTGGAGAAGAAGACTGGGAATCTGGGGTGGGTAGGTTCCCACTGGCGGTCTGCAGGCACTAGTCCCCTAGTCCCTTTGGTAGAAGAGAAGACCAGGTATCTGGGGTGCAGTGCTTGGCTCCTGCCAGGAGGGGAGGCTCTGTAGCAGACCCCAGGCATTCCCCAGGCACTGGAAGGCAGGGCGTGATACAGGGCCCAGTTTACCTGGTCCCCTGGTCCTGTTGGAAGAGAAGGCCAGGTATCTGGGGTGCTTGGCTCCCACTGGGAGGGGAGGCTCTGTAGCAGTCCCCAGGCACTGGAAGGCAGGCCTGGTTACAGGGCCTAGTTTACCTGGTCCCCTTGGTGGAAAAGAAAACCAGGAATCTGGGTTGCAGTGGTGCCTGGCTCCCGATGGGAGGGGAGGCTCTGTGGCAGTCCCCAGGCACTGGAAGGCAGGCCCAGATACAGGGCCTGGTTTAGCTGGTTCCCTGGTCCCGTTGGTGGAAGAGAAGGCCAGATATCTGGGATGCATGGCTCCTGCTCTGGGAGGGGAGGCTCTGTGGCAGCCCCCAGGCACTCAATAAACCTTTTTCTATCATTATGTGGCACGAAGAGGTTGGGTCGTTCATGGTAGATCAGTTTGCCACTCTGGGTCTTGGTTTTATCATTTTAAGATGTGTAAATAGAATGTTCCTATTCAAGGTTACTTTCAGCATTATGATCTCTAAGATGTGTGTGTTCAAGGGAGCATTGAAGGTCTGCCTACTTCACTTAGATGTCAAGCTTTTAAAAATGTTATTGGCTCTGATTTCAAAAGAGTAAGATAAACAAATTCATTGCCCAATAGAAAAATTAATTTTGTTCTTTCCCTTTCTATTCATACTAACCCATTTAAAGAAAAATCCTCCAAATCCAAGTATCTCTCATTTATCTTCAGTGGTTCTATTTAAATATTATACACCTGGCTTGGAAGCAGTACAAGGTAGAAAGTAATATGGGATTTACTCTCAAGAGGTTGATGATGTCACCATGTAATTATTGCCAATTTTTGTTCTCACAATGGCATCATCTAGGGGACTTGTTACAACCAATTACTGAGTCCCATCTATGTACTTTCTGATTTAGTAAGTTAAACAGGGACCAAGGGTGGCTTACACTTTTGATGTCACTCCTGGTCCATGATTTTCACTTCAAGAATTAGTGGAAAGCCTACTGTAGTGATTTATATCTGTAATCCTGGCAGTTGGGAGGCTGAGGAAGGCAAATTTGTCTCAAGCCTTGCCTGAACAACAGAGATAGTTCCAGGCAGCCGGGGCTACATAGTGGGACTTTGTGTCAACAAACACAATATTACAACAACACACATACAAACACATACTGTCTTTCTCTCTCTGTATCTCTGTCTCTCTCTGTCTTTCTCTCTCTATCACACACACACACACACACATATATACATATATATATTCCCCTCATTTTTAAATGATAGCAACTCACACTTTTTGAAAAACACATTTTTTTTAGCAAAATAGCTGTGTGCAATATCTGACCTGTGGCTCACTATTTTTCCACTTCTAGTTTAACAGGAGACATGAGCTTGCACTACCTAGCCTAAGGTGAAACTGTGGAGGGGTATCAGGGATTCAGAGGAAGGTCAGCACTTGGGGAAGTAGACTAGTGGGTGGGTCTTGTCTACTGTGGACGCCATTGTCTTTATTTGAGCAAAGTCAGTTTTGAATCATACTCTTCACATGTTCACCCTTTCATTTGAAAAACACTTGGGGATGTGTCAGACACTGGATAAACACTGGGTATACGCAATGGCTGTTTTACTTAGTGGTTCAGGATGCCACAAAATGTCATAGACTGCGTGTACTAATTCATGTCTCAACATCTCAGTTTGAGCATATTTTAGTGAGGGTCCCTTTTTCTGGCTTGCAAATAAGCTGTCTCTTCCATTTGCTCCCATGATCCCTTTTTGTGCATACTTGGTGAGGAAAGAGTGAGAGCAAAGGAGAGTCAGAGAGAGCCAAAGAGAGTTTATCAGTACCACTTCTTATTCCATACCAATCCAATCTGTGGATTCTACTCTAGTGACCTCATATAACTCAACTACCACCCAAAGATCCTAATTCTAGATAACAGCATATGGGGATTGAAATTTCAACACACATACTTCAGAAGGATTTTATACACATCCAGTCAATCACAGTCAGACACTGTTTGTTCATGCTCTCTTATTATTAACAATACCACACACCAGCTAAGTTGCAAAGAAAAAACTGTTTACTTTGGCTCAAAGCTCTAGTCTCTAAGGTGGAGAGACCACATCTGGTGTTGTCCTGGATGGCAGAATTCCAAGGTGTGGGGGACAGCGAATGACAAGAGTCAGGAGCAGTTGTGGAGGAAGGAATAAGAGAGTGAGCCAAGGAAAGTCAGCCTGCCTTGTCAAAACTCACTCTCTTAAGAAACAATTCAGACCCATGAGAGAACATCGATTCCGTATGGAGACCCCCATGACCCGACTGCTGCCTACTAGGTCCCACTTCTTAAAGGCCCCATTGCCATACCTTTGTATTGGGGACAAGGTTTCCATAAAAGGAACCCCAAAAGTGGGGAGAGAAGTATTCAAATACTACCCACATCATAGCAGTGGTTTCCTGCTATGACTTTAAAAGTCTGCACATTTGATCACAAGAGGTTGAGAGTCCAGATGGTGGGACAGTAGCAAGAAAATTAATGGGGAATATTTGCAAATGATGTCAGGGAAGTTCCATTTAGCTTAACAATGGTCAACCAGTAGCCAGACTGTGAAGGGATTTCAACTTTAGTTTGGACCTTGTGTAGTGTGGCCGTTGGTTTTTGTCATGAAGGATAATGGAATGCAAGCTGTGTGTGATGATTCATCTGAGTGTATAATACATGAAACGGAGCAGTTTTTTTCTTCTTAACTTCAGTCACAAGAGATCTATAATGCTGCTATATTTAGAGTTGAAAAACTGAATGCTGGCATTTAAATATAAGCAATAAGCATTAAAAAACCCTTCCTATTCCCCATTGTAATTCAGAAGATCTGTACCTCTGAAAGAGAGACCGAAAGTATCTGGCTAGGGGTTCTGTAAGTAGAGCCCTTAGGTTGGACAGTTGCTCCATGAGCAGCCTGTCTTCGGCAAGCTGTCTGGCATCCAGACATGTTTACCAGCTTTTTCAAAAGCCCACAAAGGCATAAAGACTAAGGGCAAGTGAAGAGGTTGTGTATTTACACAGTAATGCCATCCTGGAGACCCCACTCGTGTCTAGGCCCGGCGTTTGCTACCACACGGGCAAATCCACAACCTTTGACAGTTGTGAATACAAGCAACTGCTGGACTTTGCAGCCAAGGTTTTGTTTTCAGACACTCTTAAAAGTGTTAATATACCCAAGGGTTGCCAATGGCAGCCTCAACTGAGATGAGTTTTGTGCCCGGAGAGACGGCTTGAGGACTTCTCGCGCAGTTGGTAATTATACAGCAATGGGCATTTTATGAATTATTAGAAATGCAGAGTGAAGTGAGGAGAGAATGGCAGGCACTTAGTGCAGGGAAAGCTCTGGTTGCATGACTTGGCCTCACGGGCACCACCGCAGTCTCTTTGGGGACAGCGTGTCGGCAGTGGCCCTGGCTGGCACCACATCTCTGAAGAAATGCGAAGGCAACCTGACATTTTCTTATTTGTTTATTTTAACCTCTCAGGCCTGCTGAAAACAACTGGAATCCTCTGAGTGGCTGAAAGCACATAGGCTCCTTTGATGGAGTTCTTGGCCCCTGCCACCCCAAAGCCAAAGGGGTTCATTGATTAAGTTGTTGAATGACTATGCCCTCTGTGAATTCAGGTCAGAGCAGGGGCCAATGGCTATCTGGCAGGTAACTGTCCCTAATGCAGTCTTTACTATAGCCTCCAGAGCTTGGTATGAAAGAGTGTCCCACTGTGATCCAGGCTGCAAAGTGGGAAATATTTGGAGCTGGACATCTTCCTGTGGACATTTTGGAAAAGCAAAGGCTGAAAGGCAGACATAATGCTTCATGACAGATTGAGGAGGCCCAAGTAGACAGACAAGAATATGTGTCAGAGAGCAATACACCCTCCATCTCCTTTTGGGATTAGAAGTAGATCATACTGGACACGGTAGGCTGTGAGGACTAGCTCACGCAGACCCAGGGTACTGGTGAATTCTCACTTGTGATGGCCCCTAAGGACAAGTTGCTGGGCCAGGCAGCCTTCTCAAACAAGATCCTTCCGGATCCTCAACGCTTTTCAAATTAGAACCAAAGACTGTCACATACCATGACCACCTGTCATGTTCTAAATGTCAGCCATGCCATATCATGTCAGATGATGTTGTTACCCTCTGTGATTTGGAAGTAAGTTTAATTTAACTTGAAATTTTCTAAATTAATCATCAGGAATAAAAAAATGAGAGCCAGAGGATAATGGGAGGGGGATATCATCAAAAGGAATTATATATGCATAAAAATGTCATAATGAAAGCCATCACTATATTCGATTAATATATGCTAATAACAAGGACAAAAGATCAAAAGGAGAAGCCAAATGAGCACTGGGATTGCCCTATGGAGATAGGAGCTAGCACCTCATGCTCCTGCTTTCACAAGCAGCAAGCCTCACCCATGTCTTCATTGCCCTGATGAACTGTACCATCTGATCCAAAAGCCTCTCTTAAAAATGTTTATAAATTGCACACACGTGCAGACACACACACACACACACACACAGGTCCTTATATTCATCTTTCTGTATAAGCCTCTCTTTCCATTCCCAGGGAAAGCCCATTGTCTGACTCCAACCTTAGGAGACAGGCTGCACCCAAGTGTGCAGTCAGATCTTCTCTGAAGCCTGCTGAGCAGCTCACTTAGTTCAGTTGTCAAGTGCTGTAGAAATGATGCAGGCTAAGCACTCTGTGAGTTGATGAAACAGGAAGGCGAAAAGAGAATCACAAGGTGGAAATGTAGATGAAGAATAAGTTGCAGGTAAATTTGGTTAAATCAGCATAAGCAAGACAGCTTGTCAAAGAGTGAAAAGACCACAAATGACAGATGAAATCAGAGCACCCACTTTCACTTTAAGGAAACTGAAGCTAGAAATTGCAGGTGGGTAGAACACTAACCAGAGAATTTGTGCTTTCCATGTGATGAAAGCTAGTTCCTTATCAGATAATTTGGATTCATAATTTTGCTTATTTCGTAGCTTATCTTTTATTTTCTTGATAGTATCATTTGATATAACTTTCTGAATTTTTGATGAAGCCCCTACTTTGTCTATATTATTATTACTATTATTGTACTCTAATTGTCATACTTAAGGAACCATTTTCAAACCCAAGGCCATGAAGATTTATCCTCATCATTTTCAGAATTTTACAGTCTATTTTGCTGGCCATAGTGATGTCTTCCTATAATGCTAGTCACCAGGAGTTAGAGGCAGGAAGATCAGAAGGCAAAGGTCTTCCTCAGATACATGTTAGGCTCACGAGCCAGTTTGAGCTACATGAGACCTTGTCTTACACACAGCATTAACTATAACAAAATGAAAAAAAGAATTTTATGTTTTTAGTTCGTATGCTTTGTTTTTGATCTATCTTGAATTAATGTCCGTTAGTCTGCAAAGGCTACCATGACAAAATACTATAGGCTGATCAAAGAAATTTCTTTCTTACAATTTTGGAAGGCAGTCTAGTATCAAGGTTGTAGTATGGCCAATTTCTTATTAGGGCTCTCTTCCTGGCTTTCATATATCTTCCTTCTTTCTGTGTCTTCAGATCAGACAGAAATCGAGACAGCTTAGAATTTACATAGATGAATGATTGAAGACATTTTTTACTCTGCAGTCTCTTCCTTTAATATTCTAAGACTTATGGCCACCTGGGTTCTCCCTGGCTTTGGGAAGTGGTAAATGGGAAGGGAAGAGCCTCAGAATCTGGACTTGGGCTCTGACTGTGAACTTCCTGCTTGGATGATCTCAGTGAAGGAGGACATTTTGTGATTGTGAGTTTACCTTCTTATTCACTGAGTGGGAAAAAACGAAATCTGTTTCACAGAGTCTGAGAATTAAATGGGCCATCTTCTATGAGAGTGCTTCTACTAAGACTTGAAGGTACCCAGCCTGGATGGTCCATGAAAACTCTGGCCATGTTTCCTCATTCTTCAAGAGAGAACAAATGGTTTTGAGAAATTTACCTATTGCGTTTATTTGGTATTCTGCTGACTCATGCTCTCAGTTAAGTTTGATGTTAGGATAAAGAGCAAATGTGCAAAATGCCTTTGCTGCACATGGAGTATGTTCTGAATACTTATTGCTTTTTGTGTGATAAGTGAGGGGTTCGTGTTCTCACATTTTGGCCATGGAATACGGAAGAGCTACATGGTCCAAACAGAGGCCAGGCCCATCTTGGTTGCCTTCTTAGGGCTCTGACAGACAAAGACCATTATGATATTTGTTCTGATGAAAGTAAATGATTCTGATACCTTTTTCTATAAACACACAACTAATGGGAGCATCAAAAGCTGCCCACGTACTTGATATTTGTGAGTGTTTCTTGGTTAAACCCAAACATTTCAATCATTGATGTTTTTCTTGGTTACTTACCATCCCTTCAGTATCCTTCAGTCTTAGGACATTAAACTCAAAATAAGACTCTTGTTTCATGTCTTTTTCATAGATACATAACTTTTTAAATTAGTTCTGTTACAATGTGAGACTCTGAGTTCTCAAATAAGGAAAAATACGTTTGAAAATACCATGTGCAATTGAGGTAAGTTGCTTCAATAAGATGTCTCAGACCTGGATCAGAGGGTAAAAATGTGTACTGTAGGACATGTGAGTCTCACTAAGCCGAAAGGGCCTAAGAACTTTAACAGATGGTTGACTAAAGCAGATCTCGTGGAGCCCAAGCCCCCAGGTATTATTAGTGAGCCCATTTGATCAGAGGAATTGGAAATGGCTTAAAGAATGCTGTGCATAGAAGAAGTGGTGCAATCCAACAAGGACATTTGAAAGAAATTAAGTTTTACTAAGCTTACTTGTCTTGTGTGGAGCTTTCGTTTACAACCTACTCCTGGCAGAAGCATCCCCATAGAACAGAGATGGAGAATATTTTCTTTATTGATGGCAATTCTGGGATTAAAAGCGTGTGCCACCAATGCCCTTAGGTATTGTTTGGAGTAGAGAAGTGGAGCTGGTGTCTCTATGCCCTGCTCCCCTTTGTGAAATCTTTCCTCCAGTCTGAATGGCAGCAGTTTGTGAGCAACATATCACCCCGCCTTCAAAACTAAAAAACCATGAACTGTGCTCTTCTTTCTGAACAAGAATGCATGAACTTTATGTTAGTTTCTTGATTTATTAGAAAGTGATGACAATGCTGAAGCTGGAAGGAGAAATGAAAAAGAAAATGTTTAGAGAAACCAAAGATCAGAAGGAATATTGATTGAATTTGTACCGGAGACTCAATCATCAAGAGCTATAAAAGTGATTTGCATGGACTGGCAGCCACTAAGTTTAGAACTTATTTTTTAACAAAGAACATTTTGGAGGCATATTAATCAGAGGAAGTGAGGGGGTGTTCTGTTAACAGGCCCAACATCTCAGTGACTCAGACACACAGTTTTGTTTCTTGAACCTGCTTTGTATTGAAGAGCCAAATTGGAAGAAGGCTTTCAGCATCTTAACAGTTGAGTGTCATTTGGGCATGTGACCTTGGTTGATATTACAGAAGAAGAGTTTGAGGCCTTTAATTGACAAAAACTCCTGTCTATGTCAATCTATTTATAATCTACTATTGAGTATTGAGTCATATGACCTAATCTGTCTTCTAGGGAATAGAAGACATGTGTGTAAGGAAGGGACAAAAAGAGCATAATAGAAACTTCACTTCAAGAAAGCAGAGATTAAGGAATGAAGGGGAAAAGATGAACATTTATCATAAGGCGAAGGACCTTGGAATGTTTTCAGTCCATCTTAGGATAAGATCCAGACTAATTGCCCTGGCTGATAGATGCACATGAGCTCCTGTCTGTTTATATGGCGTCATCATCTCTCACTCTTGACAGCTCTCTTCACCTTTTGGATCTTCTTTGTTCTGAACATACACCAGGCTTGTACTCCCTTCAGAGGTCTTGCATTTACTGCTCATTCTGCCTACAATGCTCTCTCATCAGCATGCATTCTATCCACACAGCACTTGACCACCATCTTCTTAGAGAAAATGTACTCAACTCCTCAGCCCAAATGAACCACGATTCCTAGCTATTTCCTACCTATCCTGTATTTAAGCCTTGCCCCCTCTCTTTCCCTATATTCCTTCCTTTAGTCCTTTCCTTAACTTGTGGTGGTGGAGTTTGGACATGGAACCTCATTTATCTAGAAATGTGCTCTACCACATCCTTGGCCCTCATTCTGGAACTTGCAATTATATGACATTTCTATATTTACTTGTTTCATGTCGTGGTTGTTTTCCTTCATGTAATATGCTCATTTGAATAGGATATTGCTTTTATACTTCATTATTATATCCCCAGGATACAGAAAGCAATTAAGGAGTGTTTATTCCTTAAATGAATCCACAAGGGGCTAACTAACTATAGTGATATGTGGTCTATAACCACCAAATAATGCCCATATACAACATTAACAGCCATACCAAGGAAAAGATCCCCAAGACCAGGAAGAAGAAAGTCCTTGGGTGCTCACACCAAACCACAAAAATCAACTAACTTAGGTGCCATGGCAGAAGCAGAGGCGGGTGGATGTCTGTGAGTTGGAGGGCAGTCTTGTCTACTAAGTGAGTTTCAGAATAGCTAGGGCTATTTCATAGAGAAACCATCTCTCAAAAAGAAAAGAAAAGAAAAGAAAAAGGAAAAGAAAAAGAAAAAAAAGAAAGCTGATGTGTTGTACATGCCTGGTCTCTAACCTTCCTATGGAGTGATCTTCCAGTTCACAAACTAGTATTCTGCTATAAGACTTCCAGGAATGAAGAATACATGTTCATGTGCTTGAAGTTTTGGGTCTCTGTACTCGCCTTTGACCCTTTCCACTCTGCTGTAATATGCTTATCTTAGCATATTTCCAAAAGCCTTTTGAGATGTCAGGATGAAGGGGGACGGTTCTTCTTCTAGTTTACTTTCTGTTGCTGTGATAAACGTTCAAACAAAGCAACTTGGATGGGAAAGTGTTGCTTTCATCTTTTAAGTTGTGCTCTCTCACTGAGGAAAGCCAAAGCAGGAACTCAGGGCAGGATCATGGGGGTTGGAACTGAGGGGGAAGCCGTGGAGGAACAATGCTCACTGGCTTCTTCTCAGACTCACATTCAGCTATCTGTTTTATACAGCCCAGGCACACCTGCATAGGAGTAGTACTTAGTCAGCATTCAAGAAAATGCCCCCACAAGCATACCCACAGACCAACTTGATGGAGACAATTCTTCACTGAAGGTTATTCTTCCTAGGAGATTCTAGGTTTGTGTCAACAGCGGAAGCAGACTACAGCAGTCTTCTAGGATTTGCTCCTCTTATCTGTTCCTTTGAACATGGCTTGTTATTAAGTGGTTCAGCTTTTGGGGAATCTGAAATAGATCTCGTCTCTACTTGCATTTTCAAGCCATTTCTTTTACTCCTCTGCCATCTTGATGAGACCCCCTCCTTTTACACAGCAACTACTTTGACCTCTTCTGGGTCCCAACCAAATACTCTGTGGGTCTTGTTCATAAGAACATTCTTTTTCCTAATATCTAGTCCAAGATTTTCCTTCTTTAGCTGAAGGCTTTTTGTCCTCCACTTTTGAAGCTACAAGTGATTCCCTTTCCTCGCTGAAGACTAAGTTTTATACCTAATGGTGAGAATGTCAAACAAACATTAATCTTGTCTCTTGCTTCTCTACAGATGGAGGAATGCCCAAAAGCAATTTCACTTTAGACAGCAGAAGTATTTATTTAGTGGTTTTTAGCCTCTGATTCACCTTCTCCAATCATGTTGGATTAAATATTATTTCTCAAAGATGCCAATAGCGTTAAGACTCCATGTTGAAGCTTCATAATCATTCAATATGCCTAAAGTTCATTTTAAATCATGTCTCCTCCTTACACAAGTTACTTTATGTAAAAAGAATACTTACATGCAAAGGATCATTATACACCTTGGCAATACATGTGTCAGGTTTGAAATTTTTCTCTGAATAGATAAGGTCTACTCTAAGACTTCTTAATATGCAAAAATTCATACTTTCCAAAGAGTTATGTGAGGAGCAATTGTTCACATCCAGGCAAACACCCTACTTTACCCCCACACCAGAAACACATACACATGGTCCAGTTACACTGGAATTCCACCTTTGAGAGTATAGTCCTTAGTGATAACTAGCTCAACAGTTTAATGGAGGTCTTCTAGGAGGACACCTTATGTTCTTGGTTCTTTCTTTCATCGTTTTATTGCTAAATGAAATAAATAGAGAGAGAAAAAGAACAGGAAACAGCATTCCTGAATCAGCTATTCAAGCACCTTTGACATAGTTTGCTATTTTCTTATAGATGTCTGTTAGAAGGTCCTCCCCTCCTACCTTTCTGTCTTTGGTTTTCATAGCCGAATCTTCTCATGTATTATATTGAGTAAAGCTGCATGCTTTATTCACTAATTTGATCAGTTTTTAAATGTTGGTTTAAGGTACATACATGATCTTTGGACTCAAGGGAGCTAGCATGGTTCTTTTATTTTATTTTTCTTAAAAAATAGGTTTTGTGCATGCACTTTCTATTGATAGACATTTTTCTTTTTCTTTCCTTCTTTCTTTTTTTTTGTTTTTTTCTAGACAGGGTTTCTCTGTATTGCTTTGGAGGTTGTTCTGGAACTCACACTGTAGACCAGGCTGGCCTGAAACTCACAAAGATCTGTCTACCTCTGCCTCCCGAGTGCTGGGATTAAAGGCGTGTGCCACCAATGCCCAGCTGACATTTTTCATAAACAGCCAATTATGGACTCCTTTTAACTGCAATCAGTAACACCTACCTTAGGTGAGCACGTTGCCTGCTTTTCAAAATGGTGGTGCAGTGAGAATTCCTTGGAGAGAGCCTCAGACGTCAATTTACTTGTGATCTCATGGGAGAATGGGGGAATAGAGGAGGAGATACTGCCTTCCAGGCCAAGGGACTTGCAGAAGTTCTTGAGGTGTGTCTGCTGGTATTAAATTGTGCTTTTTTATTGATGTATCATCACAGGTGATCCTTATGAAACAAGTAGAGATATCTTTGAAAAACATAGTTCAAGGGCTAAGCCTTGTCAAAGTATATATTAGGGGTAGGGAAGATGGCTCAGTGGGTAAAGTGCTTGCTGTGTAAATGTGAGGACCAGAGTTCAGATCCCCAGAACTCATATAAACTCTGGGCAAATGCGTCAACCTGCTTTTAATCCCAGCCTTTTGGCAGTGGAGGAGGAGATTCCCAAGACATCTGGGTAGTTAAACTAGCCAAATTGGCAAATCTGGGTTTAAGTGAGAAACTCTGCCTCAATCTAAAAAACAGAAAACAGTCAAGGATGGCATCTGACATTAACCTCAAGCCTGTCCGCGCACATGTGAGGGAATGTGTACCTACACACATGTAGACATTCATATCATACATATTCATTTGAAAAAATGAGAAACAGATATGTATTAATGATTTGCTTATAGTCCTTGACTTAATACATTTCTTTAGCTATCTAATGGGGAGGGTAGTAGGAAGAGTTCTTATTTGTTCTAAGTCCCAGTTTGTGTGGTTTGATTTAGACTTTACAAGATGATGGGTGCTTGAAAACGCATATTCCTTGGTTCCTGGTGTCTATCTATACATTAGATATAATTAGAAATTAGTACTAACACTTTAATGGAAATCAACCTGGAGCCAATTTCTGAATTTATAAGAAACTTTGCTTGAATCTGTTTTGTGATTCACAGGAGTACAAGCAAAAACAATTGTGGTTTTGTTGTCACAGAATCTTTTAGTTTTGACATAGAATCTTATAAAGTCACACAAGCTCTGGAGAATGGAAAAGACTCCATGACAAATGTTGTGGGATATTACTTTATGTAAGGAAAGGTGCATTAAATTTATGTTACATTTGTTTAATGATGTAAAGATGTGTTGCTTTGCCTGTCTAAGGGACCTGAGTTGTCTAATAAAAAGTTGAATGACCAGTAGCTATGTAATAGGGAGATAGACAGGGGTGGTGGGCAGAGGGAAGAGAAAGAGGGAGGAAGAAAGGGTAATGCTTGAGGCTACCTGGCCAGACACGAGGTAGGACATACAGAATGAAAGAAAGGTGAGAAAACCCTGAGGCAAAAGGTAGATACATAGAGACGGGTTAAATTAAGTTATAAGAACAAGTAGGATAAATATAAAATGAGGCTGAACATTCGTAATAAGAAGTTCTTGATGTCATGAATTGGAAACTGGCTGGTGGCCTAAGAGAAAACCTGCTACAGACAACCTTAGGTTGGCTCCCAAGGATCATATGTATAGTTTGATCCGGGTATGAAAGGGCATAGTGTGACTTATGTCATTACACAAGGTGTGACAGGATGATTTTTGTTTCATGCTTTGAAAGGCTGAGCATTAACTGTTTATTTATGAAACCAGCACCTTGCTGCATTTGTCCATTCTCAGTTCTGTCCTTCATCTCCTGAAGATGTTAAGGGACAGTTATCTGAACCAGCAGTCAAAAGCCTGACAGAGCCCTTAATAAGAATAGCCTTATATCTTCAAATATATTTTTAATTTTTCTCTAAGGTTGATGGGATGGATTTCAGACCAAATACTTCAACTATCACCATGAAATGAGAACATTCGGTGCCCACCCCTGGCTCTGCATGATCACAGCCCAGTTAGTAGGAGTAGTCTGGTGGAAGGGATAATGGGAACACAGTGTAGCTGAGAGCTTGTGGGGAAAAGCTTGGTGTGATATTGAAATGCTGTTTGGAAGAGTAAATCACATTGAAAATGGTGAAGGGTCAAAACAGGAGAGCAAGTTGGAGTTATTAATCAATGGGATGTAGTCATTTTAATGGTAAAAATGTACCAGGATAGATGCAATCACTGTGAGAAAGCTGTGGAAGTTAGCAAGCTTCAAACTAAGGAAATGCAATTATTGAAGACAAATACACACTAAAGCTGGGTGTGGTGGAACACACCTGTAGTTCAACAGTGTTTTGGAAACTGAAGCAGGATTGTGACTTCAAGGGCAGTTTGGGCTATGTAGTTCGAACACATCTCAGAGAAATTGTGTGCTGAGATACAGAGGGGTAAAGGAATATGACACATGCAACTTACTTTCAAGTGGTTAAAAACAACCAGATAGTTGCAGACGAGTAGACAAGGAGGCACAGTTACAAAAAAGGAGAAAGGGAAGAGAGGAGGAAAGGAAAACAGACATGCAAGATAAAGTAGATAGTGGCAGTATGCTAATGACAGGTGATGTGGTTCTTGCAAATTTTCTGAATGTTTGAGATTTAAATTTGACAGAAGCACAGCACATACAGACATGGATGAACACACACACACACACACACACACACACACAGAGAGAGAGAGAGAGAGAGAGAGAGAGAGAGAGAAGGCAATTCATCCCAAGTATTTCTAACTTAGCCATTTACTTCACCACCCACCCCATATTCCCATATCTAACTACTTAAAGAATGTCTCATCCAATCCCCTCTCACTTCCTCTAAAGCCTTGTCTCCTCTGCTGCTTCCTGTTTCTTCTTCTGGAGGCCATGACTCCTATGATGACAGAGAACATGAGTCTGGAGGGCAGAGGCTGTCCCTCTGAGGCACAGAACACTGCTAATGAATGTTCTATTTGTCAAGGATTTGCTGGAATTTCATCCCTAGGTCCTGATACCCCACACTTTCCTACCATGGATTTTATTTGCTTAGTACAAATGTTTCTGCTAGTGGATGGGAGGATGAAGAAGAGTCCTTCTGCTTTCTCTCTCTGAAGGGCAATTTGGATGTCACATGGAGATACCTTTCTGTATTTTTTCCAGTATGTGAAAAAAGATCAGATTTTATATTCTTAAATACAGATGTCCTAGTTATATCTATTAATTGACTCACATACTTGCTTCTAAAAAGGCGAAGGAACTGTGAATACATCAATCAATGTAAAATGTAATGTCACATTGAAAAATGGAACAATTCCATGCAGTAAATTAAGAGAAGCTACAAGGCAGTGTAGAAAGGTCAAAAGAAACTTAGACCGAGGTAAACAGGCCGGCTTCCCGGCCTGTGCTCCAGTGCCTGCAGATCCCCTGGGAACTGCACAGAGCTCCCAATCCCGGCGGGAGCCAAGCACCCCAGACTCCGGATCTTCGCTCACACCAACGAGACCAGGAAAGGAGAGGAGGCTGGGAGTCCAGGGAAGCAGCGGTTCTTCCAGCAGCATCAGGTAAACAGGCCGGCTTCCCGGCCTGTGCTCCAGTGCCTGCAGATCCCCTGGGACCTGCACAGAGCTCCCAATCCCGGCGGGAGCCAAGCACCCCAGACTCCGGATCTTCGCTCACACCAACGAGACCAGGAAAGGAGAGGAGGCTGGGAGTCCAGGGAAGCAGCGGTTCTTCCAGCAGCATCAGGTAAACAGGCCGGCTTCCCGGCCTGTGCTCCAGTGCCTGCAGATCCCCTGGGAACTGCACAGAGCTCCCAATCCCGGCGGGAGCCAAGCACCCAGACCCCAGGTCTTCTCTCCCACCAACGAGACCAGGAAACCAGAGGACCCAGGGAGACCAGGGGAGTAGCTGTTCTGGATCAAGTACAACAGGACCCAGCATAGGGTCCAGGGGACCAGGTAAGAGGATAAGCGCCCCAGATTCCTGTTCTTCTTCTCCACCCACGGGACCAGCATTCAGACAAGGAATAGAAGAACCACCAGATTATTGGACTTGCTAGCACCCACCAAAAGGGAACGCTGGTCCCCAGACCAGTAAGGGGCTCTTTCTGTACCCACTAGAAGAAGAGATGGGAAAGAGACAATACAAAAACACAGTCAGCAACAGAAAAACAAATATGACACCACCAGATTCTAGAGACTCCACACCAGCAAGACCCCAACATTCCAATGCGGACGAAGCAGAAGAGAACGACCTTAAAAGCACTTTCATGAAAATGATAGAGGCCCTAAAAGAGGATATTGGAAAATCCCTCAAAGAAATGGAAGAAAAAACAAACCAAAAAATGCAAAAATTGGAAGAAAAACAAACCAAAAAAGGCAGAAAATGGAAGAAGAAATGAAGCAAAAAATGCAAGAAATGGAAGAAAAAACAAAGCAAAAAATGCAAGAATTGGAAGAAGAATCATACCAAAAAAGGCAGGAAATGGAAGAAGAAACAAAGCAAAAAATGCAAGAAATGGTAGAAAAAACAAAGCAAAAAATGAAAAAAATGGAAGAAGAAACAAACCAAAAAAGGCAGGAAATGGAAGAAGAAACAAAGCACAAAATGCGAGAAATGGAACAAAAAACAAACCAAAAAATGCAAGAAATGGAAGAAAGAACAAACCAAAAAATTCATAAAAGGCAACAAACGGACGAACAGATAAACAGAAAATTGCAAGAAGCAATGCAAACACTGCAAGGGTTGAAAACTGAAATAGAGTCATTAAAAAACACAATCTGAAGAAAGGCAGAAAATAGAAAAGCTGGACAAACAGACAGGCACTACCAATACAAGCATTACCAACAGAATAGAAGAGATGGAAGAGAGAATCTCAAGTGTTGAAGATACGCTAGGAGAAATGGATTTATCAACCAAAGAAAACCTTAAATCCAACAAATCCTTAACACAAAACATCCAGGAAATATGGGACACCATGAAAAGACCAAACCTAAGAATAATAGGTATAGAAGAAGGAGAAGAAATCCAGCTCAAAGGGGCAGAAGGCATATTCAACAAAATCATAGAAGAAAACTTTCCCAACCTTAAGAAAGACATGCCAATGAAGGTACAAGAAGCCTACAGAACACCAAATAGAGTGGACCACAAAAAAAATCCCCTCGCCACATAATAATCAAGACCCCAAACATACAGAATAAAGAAAGAATATTAAGAGCAGCTAAGGAAAAAGGTCAAGTAACATATAAAGGCAGACCTATCAGAATTACACCTGATTTCTCCATGGAAACGCTGAAAGCCAGAAGGTCCTGGATAGATATTCTACCTACACTAAGAGACCACGGATGCCAGCCCAGACTACTATACCCGGCAAAGCTCTCAATCACTATAGACGGAGAAAACAAGATATTCCATGACAAAACTAGATTCAAGCAATATGTGTCCACTAACCCAGCCCTACAGAAAATTTTGGAAGGAAAACTCCAACCCAAGGAAGCTAACTACAACCAGAAAAACATAAGCATTAGAGAATCTCTCTCACCAACAGCCAAAAGAACAAAGGGGTGAAATTCCACACATAATTCCACCAACAACAACCATCGCAAATCGAAGAAGGATGAGCAATCATTGGTCATTAATATCCCTCAATATTAATGGCCTTAACTCACCCATAAAAAGACACAGACTAGCAGATTGGATTCGAAGACAGAACCCTTCCTTCTGCTGCATACAGGAAACACACCTCACCCTTAAAGACAGACATTACCTGAGAATTAAAGGTTGGGAAAAATTTTTCAATCGAATGGACCCAAGAAACAAGCCGGGGTAGCAATCCTAATATCTAACAAACTAGACTTTAAAATAAAATCAATCAAAAGAGATGAAGGAGGTCATTACATACTCATCACAGGTGAAACCCACCAAGAGGAAGTGTCTATTCTGAACATCTATGCCCCAAATACAAAGGCATCCACATTCGTTAAAAAACATTATTAGAACTTAAATCTCATCTAAAGCCCCACACAGTT
The DNA here is from genome assembly GCF_017639785.1 of Mesocricetus auratus. Classification (NCBI taxonomy): domain Eukaryota; kingdom Metazoa; phylum Chordata; class Mammalia; order Rodentia; family Cricetidae; genus Mesocricetus; species Mesocricetus auratus. Next base: position 7,635,502 of record NW_024429198.1, on the reverse strand, counting down.
ATAGTGGGAGATTTCAACACACCACTCTCACCACTAGACAGGAATACCAAACAGAAACTCAACAAAGAAGCAAAAGGGCTAATAGAAGTAATGACCCAACTGGGATTAACAGATATCTATAGAACATTTCATCCACATAAAAAAGAATATACCTTCTTCTCACCACCACATGGAACCTTCTCAAAAATCGACCACATACTTGGCAACATATCAAACCTCAGCAGCTACAAAAAAATTGGAATAACTCCATGCATCTTATCAGACCACCATGCTTTAAAATTAGAATTCAACAACAACACAAATTGCAGAAAACCTACAAACGCATGGAAATTGAATAATGCTCAACTGCACCATCCCTGGGTCAAAGAGGAAATAAAAAAAGAAATTAAAGACTTCCTCGAATTCAATGAGAATGAAGACACAACATACCCAAACCTATGGGACACTTTGAAAGCAGTGCTACGGGGAAGTTCATAGCGCTAAATGCTCACATGAAGAAACAGGAGAACAGTTATACCAGAGAATTAACATCACAGCTGAAAGCTCTAGAACACAAAGAAGCACACTTCCCCAGGAGGAGTAGACGCCAGGAAATAATCAAATTGAGGGCTGAAATCAATAAAGTAGAAACCAGGAAAACAATACAAAGAATCAACGCAACGAAGAGTTGGTTCTTTGAGAAAATCAACAAGATAGACAAACCTTTGTCCAAACTTACCAAACAGCAGAGAGTGAACACGCAAATTAACAAAATTAGAAATGAAAAGGGGGACATAACAACAGACTCTGAGGAAATCCAGAGAATCATTAGGTCATACTTTGAAAACCTGTACTCCACAAAATTCGAAAATTTAAAGGAAATGGATGACTTCCTGACAGCTATCAATTGCCAAAACTAAATCAAGAACAGATAAGCAATTTAAATAGACCTATAACCCCTATGGAAATAGAAGCTGTCATCAAAAGTCTCCCAACCAAAAAAAGCCCAGGTCCAGATGGCCTCAGTGCAGAATTCTACCAGAAATTCAAAGAACAGCTTATACCAATTCTTCTCAAAGTGTTCCACACAATAGAAGCAGAAGGGTCTTTGCCAAACTCTTTCTATGAGGCTTCAATAACCTTGATCCCCAAGCCACACAAAGATACAACTAAGAAAGAGAACTTCAGACCAATATCCCTCATGAACATTGATGCAAAAATACTCAATAAAATACTGGCAAATCGGATCCAAGAACACATCAAAACAATCATTCACCACGATCAAGTAGGTTTCATCCCAGGAATGCAGGGATGGTTCAACATACGAAAATCCATCAACGTAATCCACCATATAAACAAGCTGAAAAACAAAAATCACATGATCATCTCACTAGATGCTGAAAAAGCCTTTGACAAAATCCAACACCCCTTCATGATAAAGGTCTTGGGGAGATCTGGGATAACAGGGACATACTTAAACATAATAAAAGCTATATACAGTAAACCAACAGCCAACATCAAACTAAATGGACAGAAACTCAATGCAATTCCTCTAAAATCAGGAACAAAACAAGGCTGTCCACTCTCTCCATACCTTTTCAACATGGTACTTGAAGTCCTAGCTATTGCCATACGACAACAAAGGGGGATCAAGGGGATACAAATTGGGAAGGAAGAGGTCAAACTTTCACTGTTTGCAGACGATATGATAGTTTACATCAATGACCCAAAGAACTCTACCAGGGAACTCTTACAGCTGATTAGCACCTTCAGCAAAGTGGCAGGCTACAAGATCAACTCAAGAAAATCAGTAGCCCTACTATATACAGATGATAAAAGGGCTGAAAGAGAAATCAGAGAAACATCACCCTTTACAATTGCCACAAACAACATAAAATACCTTGGGGTAACGCTAACCAAACAAGTGAAAGACCTGTATCGTAAGAACTTTGAATCTTTAAAGAAAGAAATTAAAGAAGCCCTCAGAAAATGGAAAGATCTCCCATGTTCTTGGATAGGTAGGATCTATGTAGTAAAAATGGCAATCCTGCCAAAAGCAATCTACAGATTCAATGCAATCCCCATTAAAATCCCAGCACAGTTCTTCACAGACCCTGAAAGAACAATAATCAATTTTGTATGGAAAAACAAAAGACCCAGGATAGCCAAAACAACCCTGTTCAACAAGGCAACGTCCGGAGGCATCACCATCCCTGACCTCAAGCTCTATTATAGAGCTATACTCCTGAAAACAGCTTGGTATTGGCACAAAAATAGACAGGTAGACCAATGGAATCGAATTGAAAACCCGGGTATTAACCCACATACGTACGAACATCTGATCTTTGACAAAGAAGCTAAAAATATACAATGGAATAAAGAAAGCATCTTCAACAAATGGTGCTGGCATAATTGGAGACTGGCATGTAGAAGAATGCAGATCGATCCATGTCTATCGCCATGCACAAAACTTAAGTCCAAATGGATCAAAGACCTCAACATAAATCCAGCCACACTGAACCTCTTAGAAGAGAAAGTGGGTGGTACCCTTGAACAAATTGGTACAGGAGACAGCTTCCTGAACATAACACCAGTAGCACAGGCAGTAAGATCAACAATTAATAAATGGGACCTACTGAAACTGAGAAGCTTCTGTAAGGCAAAGGACACAGTCAGCAAGACAAAAAGGCAGCCCACAGAATGGGAAAAATATTCACTAATCCCACATCTGACAGAGGGTTGATCTCCAAAATTTACAAAGAACTCAAGAAGCAAGTCTCCAAAACACCAAAGGACCCTATTAAAAAGTGGGCTGCAGAACTAAATAGAGAGTTTTCAATAGAGGAGTCTAAAATGGCTGAGAGGCACTTGAGAATGTGCTCAACATCCTTAGCCATCCGGGAAATGCAAATCAAAACAACTCTCAGATACCATCTCACCCCTGTCAGAATGGCTAAAATCAAAAACACCAATGACAATTTATGCTGGAGAGGATGTGGTGAAAGGGGGACACTCCTCCATTGCTGGTGGGAGTGCCAACTGGTTCAGCCACTTTGGAAATCAGTGTGGAGATTCCTCAGAAAAATGGGAATAAACCTACCACAAGACCCAGCAACTCCACTCTTAGGCATATATCCAAAAGATGCCCATTCATACAACAAAGAGGTCTGTTCCACTATGTTCATAGCAGCTTTATTTGTAATTGCCAGAACGTGGAAGCAACCTAGATGTCCCTCACCTGAAGAGTGGATAGAGAAAATGTGGTACATCTACACAATGGAGTACTATTCAGCAGAAAAAAATAATGGAATCATGAGATTCGCAGGCAAATGGATGACACTAGAAGAAACCATCCTGAGTGAGGTAACCCAGTCACAAAAAGAGAAACATGGCATGTACTCTCTCATATATGGATTTTAGACATAGATCTGGGGAGTGCCAGCCTACAATCCTATGGCCAGAGAGTCTGGGAAACAGAAACTTTATTTAGTGGCTGATCGAAGAAGAGGCAGACTCCCTTGGTTAAGTACTGAGCTGAACTCAAGAAAGCCAGTAACAGAGAGGGAGGACTGATGATCAAAGGGATTAAGACTGGGCTGGTTTAACCCCCAGAAACAGCTGACCAGACAAAGGTTAACTCTTGAATCCCAGGCATTAGCCTGGGAAGCCAGCATGGGACTGATCAAGACCCCCTGAATCTGGGTGTCAGTGAAGAGGCCTAGGGAATCTATTGAGCCTTGGGCAGCAGATCAGTACCCATCCCAAGTATACACACAGACTTTGGACTCCAATGGAACAATGTGAGGTGCACTCTCACCCAGAACTCTTGGGAAAGGGTCTAGGCCCTGCCCTATATGAAATGACACAATATGGACACCCCCATGGAGGGCCTCACCCTCCCTGGAGAAATGAGAGGATAACGGGGGGGGGGGAGGAGGGGAGGGCACGGGAGGAGGGGAGGGAAAGGGAGAGGGACCTGGAACTGACTTGTGAAGCAACCTTGATTCTTATCTAAATTTAAACTGGAAAATAAAATTAAAAAAATAATAAAATAGCCCAAATCAGGGGGCTGGAGAGATGGAAAAAAAAAAGACCCAGACAGGTACTAGAAATGCATGGGAACAGGCTAAAGCTAGTGGGAGGACACCACTCTAGGAAACGGCAGAGCATACAGCAAGCTGAAGTATCTATGTGTAGTCTGGATGGCTCAGCTCAAGCCTGGCTGGTGTAATGAAAAAAAATGTAAGTCTGATGCTACTGATGTTTTCAGGAAAATCTAGAAAGATATTTTTTAATGTGAAAATATCTTTCTCATATATCCTAAAAATGAAGTAGCCTCAGTTTTTAGTGGGAGTCTGAAAAGCATCTTTGGTTCCATTAATCTGTAAGGTGTTCCAAATGCCTTTTGGAATTAAGCATCTTTTCATAACTTCAACGTTGTGTAGGTTGCTTGGTAATGACATTGTTGATTAGCCTTTCATTCACTGCTGGTCAGATACACAGAACAGAAAAAGAAAACAGTAAATGCAGGCCTGCTATTGTGAATACGAATAAGATGACTGACAGCAAATGAGACATAGCTACACTAATGAGGCATGATATGTTTACAATATTCTTTGTGAGTTGTCAGGCTGCTACTCTAAATGCTAGTTCTATTATTTTTAGCTTACAAAAGGCTACATCTTGATTCCTAGCCTTTGTTGAAATCATATTAGACTACATAGCAGCAGAAGAAAAAAATTCATCTCTTTAAGTGGTTGTCACATGATATTTATTGTTATTCATAATGAAATGTGAATTGTGCGTACCTCAAAATATAAGTCATATGAATACATTAGATGCTTGATCAAAGATGTATTTGAAAGTATATATACCCAGAAGTAATATCTTGGGCCTAATGATATTTAAAAAATTTTAAAACAAAAAAAAAAAAGAAACTTAGACCATAACAATAACAGGGCCTTTCAAACTTTAGCTTACATACAGTTCTCCCAGGATCTTGCTAAAATGCAGTCTGCAATTGGTAGTCTGAGATAGAGCTCAAAATTCTATGTGTGTGTGTGTGTGTGTGTGTGTGTGTCTGTGTGTGTGTACCCACACACAAGTGCACATACAAGTCTGTGTTTGTATGTAAAAGCCATAAATGGAGGTTAGGTGTCTTTCTCTATCACTTTCTGTATTTCAGAAAGGATCTCCAGATCTGGCTGGTTCACTAGTCTAGCTAGCCAGTTTGCCACAGAGCATTTTTTGTCCCTGCCTCCTGAATGCTGGCACTACAGGTGGGGTGCAGTGCTGCTCAGCATCCGTGTAGGTGCTGGGGATCTGTTCTCTAAAAGCTTCATGCAAGAAGAGTTTAGATGAAGTATGAAAGGCTATTGAGGAGACTTGAAGTAGATGAACCATGAAGAAAGATTTTCATGTTTGGGGATCTACCAGTCAAGTTCACCAGAGAGAGGATGAACTTAACTTGCAGAAGACTTTGTGAACAGTCTTTGCATTGTGGAGACCAGGAGTCATTATTTAGAATGCACTTTAAGATGTCTTAAAATGTTTTATTCTTTACACACATTACATCCTGACTACACTTTCCCTTGCCTCCAGTCCTCTCAATCTTCTCTCCACTTCCCAGATCCACTCCTCCTCCTAGAGCAGCCACTTTAAATACTTGGCTGAAGAGCACCAACTATGCGGCAGAGATAAGGAAAGTGTGAGAGCAAACGGTATGACAAAGTCTGCTTAGGCAAGGTTATCCCAGATGTTCACACATTCATGGCACACCATCGTTATAACATCTTTTTCTGGGAGTGGAATATTTGGATATTGCTCAAAGCTACGGAGGAGTTATTCAAGGAGATTTATCACCTAACTATTTTCTTTCAGGTTTTTTCTCAGATCCTTCCAAATAGCTCAATTGGGGGGCAGGGGACAGGCAGTTCTTAAATTTCCTGTGCTCAAGGTAAATTAGACTCAGCCTCTTGAGTTCTGGAATTAGAGGTGTGAGCCATCACAATGACTAGTGTGGAGATTTTCAAACTGAGTCGTGCTATCTGAAGATTCCATGAGGCTGCATCATGGGACAGTGGCGGAGTGATGGGGGAGCAGGAACATTACACGACAGGCGTCTGTACTCTTAGGAACATTTTCACTGATAGGAGCAAGGAGTCAGGCCATTGTTTTCTGAGGGGCTGAATTTGAATGAGAAGTCAATATGAGGAGAACAGAGTTCTGGTTCCCAAGTGCAGAGTATGATTGTCTGCCTCACTTATTTTTCCCATTCTAAGCAGAGTGATCTTGGAAAGAGAAGGCTTTAGAGGTGGTAGCAGCAGAAATGAGTCACCTTACCTACATTTCTACAATCTCACAAAACCAAACACTCTTGGCCACAACCCGTTTCATTGCTGTAGACACCAACTTATATTAGGGTTGCAGAGAACTGGAAATGGTCAGAGGCCTGCAAACATTCATTCCATGGCATTTATCTGAAAGGAAATGGGTTTGTTTCATAAAACATCGAAAGGGGAACAAAAAGGAAGTTGGATGAGGACAGTGTTGGTGTACACACTCTGAGAAACCCGGAGTGAACCTGTTATCCAAGTGATAACAGTATCATATATCTCTTCAGCTTGGCTTTATCAGTGTGTGTTTAAGAATCTGAAAACAACCTTTTTTGTTATGATGTTCATGAGAGAGAAGATATATTAAAACCCATAACATATAGCCATTGATGGGGCTTGCCTGGTTTGTGTTTATTGGCTTGATCTGAGTTTTAGATAAATAGCCAACCTTCTTCAGTTTGTATTTTATTTTGGCTAAACATGGACTTCTAGTATGTCTTTTTGCTTGCTTCATTATTCATTATATCAGAAGACATAGGCAGGATGAACATGAGCTAATGTGAGCGAGTGCTCTCTTGATTCAGGGAACACAAAACCATGTAAAAAGAGGATGCCAATGTCATGAACAAGGTGCTGTTTAAGCATCCAGGACAGACATGCCTTTGATGTATGTGAGTTTCTAGGGTCATAGTGAAATGTGTTTAGTAAACAGCCTCACTCTCCTCCATAGCAAGAACACACATGCTGTGTTGCTTGCGTGAACAGCACAGTGGTAGGTGGTACTTAAGACCAACGAACACGTCTTCATCTTTGTTGTCAGTTCTATGTCTCTTCAGTTTCCCCGTGAGTTCTGATCATACTTAATTGAGTGGTAGACTCCCTGAAAACATTCATTCCTGGAATGGACTACTGCAGTCCGTGTTTTCTCTTGCCTGAAGAGTTGATAGTAGGGTTTTACTCAGCCACCAATAAGGTTGGTGATAAAGGCTGCTGGGGGATCAGAAGACAATCCATCACTAGTGTTTTATATGTGCCACCCCAGGGTCCATGGTAATATTTAGCTATATAGAGGAACATAAAAGAGAAGGGAAGACTCACACTACACTTACTTATGAGTTATGATGCAGAGGCATCGGAGTGATGAACAATATGACTAGCTATTCTCTAGAACCTCTTAAGTGCATAAGATGAGTTTTGCAACTTAGATTAATTTCTGTTTGAGTTTTGAGTGTTGTAAACACACAAGAAACTGCTTATTTGCAAATCATGCACTCAAAATCCCTTGTAACATGGTTAGAGAATTCCTTAGCTTAACCAAATGAGAAAACATTGTGGCAAATTTTGCACAACCATGATCATTTAATGTCTTTGCTCACTCAACAGAAGACAAGATAACTTTATCACCAACCTGGCAAGATGGCCTTGTGCCAGTAAACAGGCTTCTTTGTATGCTTTAGATCTGACACTGTGTAGAATAACAAAATGGGGAATTTGCAGAAGCTTTGAGGCTATGCAAGTCCTTGAGAACGATGTAACTGCCCTATGTGATAGTGGCTTCAGTGTGGATAGTTCCGTATATAAACTGTCCTGTTCAGCCATCTTTAAAAGCACTGCAAAAACACTGCAGAAGCTCTGCCCAATATCTGAATGGTGTTTTTAGGTTTGTTTCAACAGAACCAGCTCCAAGCAGTCGTGTCCCTCATTGTTTTCTTAGGAATTCCTGCTTTTTTAGGGACCACAAGCTGAATGCTGCCCACAGGGTAAGGCAGAAAGAGCACCAGCGCCACCACCTGGATGCAGGGAGAAAGAGGCACTGCAAATGCAAGATGCTTAGTGTCTGGGAGTGAAGCCGTCTTGCGTGATTTGTACTCTTGCCTCTGGTATCATTTCTACTCGTGGTGCCTTTGTTTATTTTTCCTCACATATTTTTATTTCCTGCACATATATTAATTTTCCCTCCACTTTTAGTTACTATTTTTTAGTTTAGGAAAAGGTCCAGAACACGAGATGTGGGGGCCGCTAAGCTGGGACATGAAGGTGATTTTTTGAGAGTTGGGACACCCTTTGCAGGACTCGTCTAGTGAGTTTTATAACTCCATGCAAATTTATGTGCTTTCTTGAACGCACAGGAAAAGCTCCGTGGTGAAATCTGACTTCATGCTATTTGTGCTGTAAGAATCAAGCTCCATTAAATTATTAGTTCTGAAATCAAGGGGATAGTGACAATTTTCTTTCTCTATGAGAAAAGAAACACTATACACCACCTCATCTGCCTTGAGACAAGTATGTGGAATTTCATGTTCACAGTTTTTTCTGTGTGATTCGATCCCACATACTAAGTAGGGACTCAGGGCAACAGATAACAAATGACCCTTGGAGTAATTAGTACTAGACACAAGCGGTCTTAAGCAAATGTTTTTGGCCTCAGCAGAGAATTTCCCCTAGACAGTTCCAAAGACCTCTAGCTTAGTTACTCAAGTCATTAACAATCATTTTGCTAGGGATAAGTCCCAGAATTAAAAAAAGAAGATGGGACCAGTTCCAAATTAAAGCTAGTTTTTATTTCAGTAGAGTAGATAACCATTTACAATGTCAAACATTCATTTTTAGTAATTGACTCAGGTTTCCGTAGAGACCAGTGGTTCTCTGAGGATAATCAATGAGCTGTAAGTACAGGAGGGATGCTGGAGTGGTGTGCCTGTGTGCGTGTGTGTGTATGTGTGTGTGTCTGCGTGAGTGCGTATGTGTGAGTCTATGTCTATGTGGGTGTGTGTCTCTGTGTGTGAGTATGTCTTTTGGTGTGTGTGTCTCTTTGTGTATGTTTGTGTGTGGGTGTGTGTCTTTCAGTGTGTATATATATGTGTGAGTGTATATATGTAAGTATATATCTGTGAGCGTGTTTCTTGGTGTGTATGTCTCTGTGTATATATCTCTGTGTGTGAAGATGCAGTACCTCTATTTGTTGTAAGAGCTTTACTTTTTGTCTGTCTGCATTCATGTTCTGTGACATACTGATTTTAGCACCAGCGTCTCTGAGAATTAGAAAGTTATGACTGATGGACTTCATCCTAAGAATGACTGAGATGACCAAAGAAAGCTGTGAGTTTGGTCCCATGACCCAGGCTTTCATAAACAGTGCTGATTCATCTCTAGCATCAGTGTGCCTGAATCTTGCACTCTCTGTGTTTTTTAAGTGGTTTGGTTTTATTCTGGTCTTTAAAAACTTACTAGTTTGGTTAAGGGTAACCTCTGCTAGGCTGAGGTTTTGGGAAGGAATGTAGCTATTTTCCTTCTGGAGGGATCGCAGTAGAACTGGTAGTTGAGGGGTCTGTTTAAGAACCACACCTCAAAGGTTAGCAGAGTTGAGTTTGGCAGTTCTAAATGTTTCAGTTTTGACTTAGAGGAACTCTTTGAACTCTACACAATCTAAGATAAGGTTGGGTGCATGGCACCTGGCCAGCAAATACGATTTGAATAACTTCTAGAATGAGGAGTGTTTAGATGAGGCTTTAAATAAATAATGCCACCCATCCTGACAGTGCCCATCTTTGTAACCCTGTTTCTGATCATGACACTGAGATGGCAGACTTCTGGGAAGCTCTCCTTCCTTCCCTCCTTCCCTCCCTCCTTCTCTCCCTCCTTCCCTCCTTCTTTCCCTCCCTCCCTCCCCTCCTCCCTCCCTCCCTCCCCCAACTTCTTCAACACCCCTGTGACAAATAACTGATTTGCCATTTGACAAATGTTTCCTTCAGGACTGAGAACTTAGAATTTTACTCTGCAAAAGCATTGAACTGATTTTTTTGGTAACACAAAAAAGGATAGCATATTTGCTGAAATAAGTTTCAAATAACTGAATATGTAAGATAAAAGGTAAAAGTCACCCGTTTGGTTCCTGTTCCAGTGGTGTAGCCAGTATCTTTGCGCAGATAAAGCAGGCTCCCCCCCTCTGTGCTCGTTGGCTTTATCATCACTGTGACAGAGTGCCTAGCACAAAATCTTAAGAAGATGGATTTCAGGGCGGACAGTTTCAAAGTCTGAGTTAATCTTAGTGCGAAGAGAGTGCCAGAACAGATCACTTGATGGTGGACAGGAGGCCCAGGGGAAGATAAAGCCTCTGACTAGACCCCACTTTCCACAGTACCATCACCCTAGAATAGTCGATTGAAATAGTTAGTGAGCTGTGGAGACGCTGTCACGGGCACACACAGTGCTCTACTTTATTATCTCCCAGACGTTTCTCTTTTTTCTTTTATTGAAAATGGAATTTTTAAATAGTATATCCTGATTATGATCCCCCACTCCCCCTGCTACTATTCCCAGTTCCTCCCACATCTCCTCCCACCAAGATCCACCCCCTTTCTACCTCTCATTAGAAAATGAACATGTTTCTAAGGGGCAATAATAAAACGAGATATAATAAGAAAACAAAAATTAACACATTGGAATAGAACAACAAGAAAAAAATAAACAGAAGAAAAAGAGTCCAAGAAAAGACACAAGAAACTAGCATAAATGCATAACATATGCTCAGAAATTCCATAAAAGTGTAAAACTAGAAGCCACCATATATATGCAAGGACCTGTAGTGTATAAAAATAAGGAAAAACCAAATAAAAATAAAAATGAAAAGACAAAATTGAAAAAAAAGAAAAAAAACCCTGACATGACACTATGAGACAAAGAACTTTCAAAGATTCCAGTGAGTTCGTTTTCTTTTGGCCATCTACTGCTGGGCATGGAGCCTACCCTAAAGAGTAGTTTGTGCCAGGCATTGGTGGCGCACGCCTTTAATCCCAGCACTCGGGAGGCAGAGGCAGGCAGATCTCTGTGAGTTCGAGGCCAGTCTGGTCTACAGAGTGAGTTCCAGGATAGCCTCCAAAACAATACAGAGAAACCCAGTCTTGAAATAAATACTTTTGTCTTGTTTATAGTTTCCCTTTTTTATTTTTTTCATTATTTCAAGAAGCAGAGCTTTACACTTTGATGAGGTCTATTTTAAACTTTTAAATGCTATGTATAATGTTTTCACATATTAATTTAGGTAGACATTTTATATATCTTGCCAAATTTATGCTTAATTGGCTTGAGGAATCACTGCCTGATTAAGTATTTTCCTTTTCGTAGTTGTATAGCTTTAGACTTTGTTGTAGATTTGTGCTCCATTTTGAGTGAGTGTGTGCTGTGGAAGATGCAGATGAAAGTTAGGTAGGATATCTGCTTGCATGTGCATGTGCGTGTATGCACGATGTGTGAGCATAAGTGTGTGTGAGTGCAGGTGCACAAGCGCCGTCTCATCTATGTGGAGGTTAGAGGTCAGCCTTGAGTACTGATCCTGATGCTTTGCTCTGCCTGAGACATGGTCTCCTTTTTGTTGATGCTGTTGGTCTCTACAAACAGCAGGCGACCCGAGTCTCTGACTTCTGGGGATTCCCTTGTGTCAGTAGCTTCCTACCTCACCATAGGAGATTTGGGATTACAGATGTGTGATACCATGCTCTTCTTTATATGAGCTCTGGGAAATCAAACTCAGGTCCCACGCCTGCACAGCAAACGCTTTATCCACGGAGCTACTTTCCTAATGCCAGGGTAGCTCTTACTTGCCACCATTTTTTTTGGACATTTTGATCCTGGATTTTCTTTTCACCATAGGTATTCCCATGGAACAATAATAACCGAAGAAGAGATCATGAATTTAGGAGGGGGCGGGGCATGTGAGGAGCTGGAAGGAGAACAGAGATATGTGTAAGGATGATGTAGATGCCATGCTCATACAAGAAGTCCTAAAAACATATAAAGACATACGCAGATACATCCTTGTTGTTTTCTCTGGATGCACATCTACTAGGTATGAATAATTCTACACTCTTCAAAAAAAGTGAGTTTAAAGAACACTAACTGACCAATTGTGTTTGTGTTTATACTGGGCTGCCCATTCTGTTTCATTGATCTGTTTTTCTGTCTTGGTATCGACATAATTTGGTCTTAATCACTACAGTTTTACAAGTTTCCAAACTAGCCAATCTCCTCAGTTTTCAGAACTAGGAACTGAATTCTAGGCCTTGCACATGCTTGATAGATACTGAGTTCCAGCCCTGATCTTCATGTTTACCCTGTAAAAAAATTGAGGCAGATTCACACTCCATCTCTGAAGGGTCCCATACTTGACAGTGCTACTATGGGATTAAGCCTTTAACATAGAAATCTTGGGACACTTAACATTCAAACCGTCTGATATTTGTTAGCTATTCATGCAATGCTTTAAATGTTGTATTAAAAATAGTTATCAAGCCTGTGTTAGAAAGTACATCTAATGATACCAGAAAAAGGTGGATAACATTGGGTTTGCAGCATGAGCTCAGCTATGGGACAACACAAAAGAAGAGTTATGAAGGTTATCTCAGGAATAGTACTAATTTACCCTTACCATCCATTTCCTTTATATGAATTTACACATATATATTTAAAAATTTTACTCTGTTCTTTGACAATTTCATACATGTACATAATGTATTTTGATCATATCTACTCCCTTCCTCTCTTCTGCCCAACTTCATGCATATATATGTGTACACACACACACACACATACACACACACACACATCTCACTAAATCCAATTGGTACTGCACATGTGTACAAGGGTGTGTGGTTATCCACAGGGGTGTGTTCTACATTTTTTTAAAAAAAGCTATCACTAAAGTTGTTACTATACAAGTTTCAAGAATACATGAAAGAAGCCAGTTCCACACTTAATTTACTCATGATTGGTCGTGTTGAAGCATAGCACTGAGAACTAGAACACACAGTTCCTAATTCCTAATATCATAGGGCCACATTAGAGTAAAAACAACCTTGTAACAGATAGCCTAGGTCTCAGAGGATACAGGGAAAGGCAATGTGACTTTGTGACCCATGAGAGATCTTGCTGAAAACAATGACCAGTTTTTCTAGTAATAACATTATTGTTTGCCTGATAATATCCCTCTGTCTGCCAACAGCATTTTCCCTCACTGATACTAAGAGAAGGGAGACAGGCCTGTGATACCGACTATTATGGGAAACACTTTCACCTCCCATAGGAAAAAAATCTGACCTTGAGTCGACTTGAGGATCTATGCATGTCTCCACAAAGTAACTGTATTTAATTGAAGTTTTATTTATATGAGTATTTTGATTGCTCTTATTTTTTGTTATTAGTTCCCAGGTGTTGGCTTGATGAGCTGGGATAATGAAGAAGCATACTGAACCAAAGAAGTTCTCCTGTGACTCCTTTCTCATCACACTCGCAGCTCTTCCTCAATCATTTTCTGATTTTGTCGCCACAGGTTGGTTTTGTTCTCATTTGCATTTTTTTCTTGAGTGAATCAGATAGTTATGGAGAGTAATAAAACTTTGACGTCCAAACCTCCTTTGAGATTTCTTGCTCAGACAATGACTCTGGGCAGCCATCAACTACTCATGCAAGTGGGCCTACGGTTCAACAAATGTAAGATTAAAGCTGCCTTTCCCTTCCCACTCTTACTCATTTTCCTTGATGGGAACTTGTGGCTCTTGTGGAACACTCTCAGGATGATGGACTCTGGCTCTGAAATCAGAGAGCCCTGAGCTGCATCCCTGTACTCTCTGCTAGGGAGCCCTGGGCTTCATCCCTGTACTCTCTGCTAGGGAGCCCTGGGCTTCATCCCTGTACTCTCTGCTAAGGAGCCCTAGGCTGCATCCCTGTACTCTCTACTAAGGAGCCCTGGGCTGCATCCCTGTACTCTCTGCTGGGGGCCCTGAGCTGCATCTCTGTACACTCTGCTAGGGAGCCTTGGGCTGCATTCCTGTATGCTCTGCTAGCTTGGTTCACACTCTTGCTCAATGTATCTGTTTGATATTTGTTCCTTTTAGTTCTTCTAATCTTGAAATGGCTCTGACTCCAATTGCCTCTGCACACATAGTTTTGTTAGGAATCGTCTTCCAAGATGAGCATATGTGGTCTGATGTCATTCCGTATTGATTCACATCTCCCTTTCCAAAGCTGAGGTCAATCCAGCTTTCTGTTCCACCTTACACTAGTCAGCCGTTACACCTCCCAACCAGCTGCTCCAGGAAATTATCATGACTTTGCCATCCTGAATGTGGACTTGGCCTCTTTTAATCTTCTAAGACAGCAACAAAGACAAGGCTGTGATAGCCAACAGAACTATACTGAAGGCTTGGAGGGAACAAAAGCACAAGGTGAATTTTCTTGGAACCAAGAGAGGTACAGATTCTGCAGAGAATGATGTTTGTATAATTGGGAGACCATGTACAAGGACAAGAATATAGAAGCATCATATTTCTGTAAATTAAAAATCATATGATGATGTATACACATTGCCAAGTCCCCACCTAGGTCCTTAGAAATCCATCTTTCATGATTTATTTACAACTGCTTCCAGAAGTTTTCAGATCCAAACTCTGACAACTCACATGGCATAATCATGTTACAAAAGCCTGATAAGAGTTATCAAGCCCATCGATATCTTGGGAAATCATGTCAGCCAGTGAATGCCACTTGGAGTGAGAGCATCCTACAGTATGGTTAGGGCAATGTGAAAGACAGCTCATCTTCTTGGCCACTAGGCACTTTTGTGAGACCATGTAGCTAGTGCTTCAAGAATAATAGTGTTTTTTTCAACACAAGGGAATGTACATATAAAAACTGTTAACATTTTTGAATTCCTGGCCTTGTTAATAGACTCACTTAAATGCTAAAGCCAAATTCCTAGTGTTCCAGTCTAACAGGATTTCCAAAGAGCTGTTTATTCCGTGCTGCTTTCCATCTGCTTGACAGGGATTTCTCCTGGGACTAAAGGAGGCCCCTGAGAGATAAAAGACACTTTCTTCTGAAATACCACAGCCGTTTTCAAATGTCCTGAAAGATAACTCTCTAACTTCAGAAATGAAGTTGTGATTCTCCCAGGGCACTCTCACACGTTACATAACAGCACCGTATCTATTCAAAAGGTAGAGTGGAAAGAAAATGTAAACATTGTCAGTGAACAGCTTTCACAGTCTTGAAAGACTGCACATGTTGCCATTGGACAAACTGAGCAAAACACCTTCCAGCTAAAATTATTAAACTAGTGACAATTCTCTATTTCTTCTATTAGTGACCTTAGGGATGATAAGTTAACACCCACAAGCTACATGTTCCTGAACCAAAATATTATTCAATCCCCTTTGCTATTATCATCCACCTAAAGTGAGTGAAAACAGTTCAAAAGTTGGTAAAGATGGAAAGGACAAAAGCTCAACCTTAAATTTATACTGAGTATATTCGTAGAATCAATACATTAAATACCTAAATCAAGACTGAACATGCCTTATAAGTTCATGAAGGTAATAATTAAGGAAGCTAGATAACACATATAAAACAGTTTCTGCAAAAACTATAGGCTGTATATAACTCAATAACTTGAAAACCATTATTAGTCAACAATGTCGGCGTTAGTTCCAGATCCTATGATTTCATTAAAGGAGGAATGACTGTATTTACTGTCTGCCCACAGGGTGTAGTGCAGTGTCCAGCAATTTAAAGGGATGCTTCTTGTGAAATAGGTTTTCCTTTTGTTTATTTCTTAGTTTAAGGCCTCAAACCCATGTCTTTTGTTGACTATGGTCAAAATATTTACCAGTCTAGTTTATCCCATGACCTTTCCCACTATGTATCTGCTGATCTCTTTAAAAAGAAAAAAATAATGGCGAATCTCAGTGTCAATTCAAGCAACAAATCCACAAAATGTTGGATGTCACATGCTTTTTAATCTTCTAAATACGTATTACGTTAAATAATCCTGTGAGATTTAAAAACAATCTTACCGAATGAATACGACTTCAACAAAAACCATACAGTGTTTCAGAAAGTTCAGTCATGTGCTGGGTCAAAGCAGTGCTTGCTTCACTCCGGAGCAGAGCAGTCACACATAGCACCATCTTTGACACAAAGCAATTAAGCAAGAAATCAATGACAAAAATACATATGCAGGCCTCTTAAAGCACCGCTAAAATGATAACACATTCTAACGGGGCAGGAGTGACTCTGTTGATGTTCAGCTGGCACCTCACACCCCTGCTATTTCTATTTTTGTCAGCTATTTTATTTAGACACTTGAAGGTAGGGATAGGGCAAGGAGGTCAATATGATCTGATGTCCTTGGCAGGGCAAATCTTCCTGTCTTCCTCATTACTAAAAAGCCCCTCCCCTCGGCTGTTTTTGTTTGGCTTCAACTCCTAATATCCAGCACAGTCTTTTTGACCTCTCAGGAAAGAGGTCGGGCTGGTCATTAGTATTCTGAGCATCATCCCGTCTTTCAAACTAGTACGGAAAGATGCTCAGCTACAGTAAAACATTGTGTGAAAGTAGGCCCCGGGCAAACGTCATGCTTAGGATGACCCCATTTGGTAACATTTAGGGCTGCACACATGTATTCCTAAAAACAATGACTGCCCTTTATTGAACTGAACAAAGCAAGCATCGTGTTTAATCCTCAATGTATCGTCTGAGGTAGGCATTATAGCTCAACAGATGAGGAAACTAAGAGTTTGGGAACTGTAAAGAACACAGCCAGCACACCACCCATCTGGGAACGGCTTCCCACCTTCTCACAAATTGGTCGTTATTTTTATGATTTCTTAGAAGGAGCCAGGCAGTGTCAGTGAATTTGGCTGGGGGACATGGGGTGGGGATAGACTAAAGTTTTGGGGATGCACATGGTTATATTTTTTTCCTACTTTTCACTGTGAACGTCTTGATTGTTTCAAGTCTGTTTTACAAGGAGTGTTTTGTAATTTTTTTTTCTGGAGAAAAATTAACGAATAAAACGAAGGAGTTGTACTTCATCCTGACTCTGGAAGTCTGTTCTTGGGACAGAACTCCACGGGAGAGATTGCCAGGGAGTAGCTGTACACAGGAGCTGAGGGTTCAGGGATAGAGTGTGGCTGTGTGGAAATAAAGGCCCCATTCGTGTTAGCAATGCTTTGTGTTTCTTTAACACCTAATCTGACTTGTCCCCAAAGCTGAATAAACAGTCGTTTATCCTCAGAGCACCCTGTGAGCTCCCTGGTGTGGTCTGGGAGCTTGTGGGGTTGAGTGGTGATAGGCCACGATTAGCTTCTAGCCACACTTAGGGATTCCAGCCCCTGGAGGGAAATCACTTCAGCTCTGGGGGCCTCCCGTCAGCCTCAGCTAAGGCATCATCATTTTCGTAATAACTTTCAGCCTCAGAGGGATGCTATTAATTAGCCTAAATATTAAAGGCCAGGAGAAATGAGTGCCAGATGCTCGGGATGAATGAATGGGGGATTTTTACCCAAATCTTATAGCTGGCAGCTCTCTGGGGGAGGAGGCGAGGCGACTGGCAGCCCGTCCTCGGAGGAGGCTAGAGGGAAGGAACAGCATGGCCACTGTCCTGCTGCAATGCACCCTCCTTTAACCACAGCGGACCACGCTCCCTGCCTCCACTAATTAGAAATTACTCCAGCACATAAACAGGCACTTTACAATGTTTTCTTTTTACGACGGGCTGCACGCTTCTCCTCTCCAGTGGGAGAAGGAACCAGCGCTGGCTTCCCACGGTCCCCACCTCCTTCGCGGTACCATCCCTCCTCAGCCACAGAGAAAGCTGCAGCCACTGGGCCCAGCCTGGGAAGGAGTTGGTAAAACGGCCTTCTTCAACATAAATCTCAATGGCTTAGAGCTCCCAGCCACCACCACAGACTTCTCCCTTCTCCCTCCCATTCTTCCATCAACACGGTCCGGTCCAGAAATTTCCCTTCATAGAAAGCCTCATTATTGACAGGACACTCTGGCTCACAACACCCTTCCCATACACCACTCCATCCCGCGGTGAGTGATAACAACGCTGTTTGTGTTTAATTAGCCCTTGGGTTATGGGCAGTTTGTGTTGAGGGTGTGGCTGTTTTAGTTGGTTATGGAGTTGACAGAAATATATGTGTACTGATGCGGGTCCCCTGTGTGTGCCCTCTCCGTGCTCTGGTCTGAAAGTTCAACAGGCTCTGGTTCCACTGCCTTGGAGGCAATTTACTGAAACCTCCAGGACTCGATGCCATTCCGTAAAATTGTGACGAAAATGCACTGTAGCAGGATCTAGACAAAGGCTGACCAAGATGTTTACCACACCGTTGGAACTAGAGCAGGGTTCAGCTTTGCAGTCTACTCCTCATGCAGCTAGCTGGCCACACACCCTGACCCCGGGTGTCATCTGTTTATTTCTCATATTTTTAAAACCTGTCTCTCATAGGATGCATGTCATGACGTATAGTCACAAAAATAACTAAAATAGAAGCATGATTATGAAGTAGTGGATTCCTGAAGGCAAACATTACGGAATGTACACTCATCTAAATCTGTGTCATCCCTGTCAAAATCTTCATTTTTGAAAGTTATACACACATTCCAAAAATGGCAATATTTGGTAAAACATTTAAGGAATTCTTACTTGAGGCATGGTAGGTGCAACTAAAGGAAAATGAAAATTGTCTTAATTTAAATTAACATATTCATACTGAAAGCTTTGGTTTTCTTGCTCCTCTAATTTATATTTATAGTTAAACCTAGGATAAGCATTGCTAATGTCAAATATACATAAAACATAGAATTCTTTTAAAATTTATCTTTCTAATCAGTTTTTTTCTCTTGAGTTTTGTCAGCTGAATACTTAGTGGTGATGAATTTTCATCCTGAGGGTAATTTAGGACTTGGGAATTTAATTTCATTATGTCAAATTCAGAAAGAATTCATTATCTCTACATGCAAAGAACTGACTAAACGGAATAAAAGGACTAATGGGGTATGTTCAGATTGATTCTTTTTACAAGAAACGATTAGCTGGTTTTAAAGGCAATATAAAGGAGACTTATCAAACATATTTGAACAATTGCAAGGTCATTGGAATTGTGTAAATTATTGGATTATTAAGAAAATGAATGCAATACACACAATATGCTGGATATAGTTATTTTGTGACAACTGGTAGCAGTTATCATAGCTCAGAAACTAAAATGAGGCTGATGCTAAAATTAGAAAATAGGTAAGCTGGCCGGGCAGTGGTGACACACACCTTTAATCCCAGCACTCGGGAGTCAGAGGCAGGTGGATCTCTGTGAGTTCGAGGCCGGGCTGGACCGATAGCCTCCAAAACAATGCAGAGAAACCCTGTCTCGTAAAAAAACCAAAAAAAAAAAAAAAAAAGAAAAGAAAAGAAAATAGGCAAGCTGATTTTACATCTCGAGTTTTCTTCAATAGTCATGGTTTATTTCTGACATCTTGATGGGTATCAGTCCATTTCCCCACCTGAAGATATATGGAGGACCAGCTAATGGCAGGGACAGTGGTGTTGCTTCTGACTCTATGGGGAACATTTTTGGTTAATAGAGTTAACCAGGCCTGTTGGTCTGTTTTTTCGTCCTGTCCCTGCTTCTTCCCATTGGTTAAACCATTCATTTTAATTACCTGAAGAAATAAAAAAATCAATGAAGCAATATTTAACTACAGCTTCTTATCTAAGAAAGGCAGATTAGGACCTAGGGAGATGACTCAGAGGGTGAGCTTGCTGTGTAGACATGAGGAATTGCGTTTGGATCCCCAACACTCTCATAAAAAGCCAGGCTTGGTGGTACATGCCTGTAGAACCTAGTATTGGGGATAGCGGAGGTGGGCAGAGACCCCTGGAGCTCACTGATCAGCCTGTTTGCTAATTGGTGAGCTCACAAGCACATGGGAACATACATATACATAGACACACAGACAAACACATAGACACACACATACACACATATACACACACATAGACACACACAGAGAGACAGAGAGAGAGGCGGGGGAAGATTAAAATGAATACTGAAAGTAAAGTATGTACTGAGATGTGAGATGGAGACGGGCATTCTGTGAGGGGGTGAAAGTATTATTGTTTTGTTTTGTGTTTTGAGAAAGGGCTTTTCTATGTAGCCCTAGATGTCCTGGAACTTACTCTGTAGACCATGCTGGCCTAGAACTCAAAGATCTACCTGTTTTTGCCTCCCAAGTGCTGGGACTAAAGGTGTGCACTACCTTGCTTGGCCAAGGGGATGAATTATTAAGACCCCTAAGGTGATTTGATTGTAGAACCTACATCATTTGGAATAATCAGCCTATCGGAGGTTTAACTGTGACTTTATTACTTACCAACAGCCGACCCTGGGAATTTACCTATCATCACAGTGCCTTAGTCTCCCCACGAGTCAAGTGGAGTTATTAATCATATTTTCATAGGCTTTTTAAATTAAAGCTTTAGTAAGCATTCAAAAATGAATTTCTCTAAGATGTTTATGTGTATATTTGTACTTTGTTCATATTTGTCTCAGGGTGGTTTAGATTAAATGGTGCTGGTGCCATATCTATTATACCTAGTACACATTCTGCATAAGCTTACTCCTGGTTAATAAAATGGTCATTTATGAAATAGTTACAAAGAAACATTGAAAAATTGTATTACCTATACTTCTAGTAATTATCAAGTAGGTTTGGGAGGTGGTGGGTTTTTAAATGAGGTGTTCTTCTAGTCAGAAGGGGTGAAAAAGATGTATGTATTATACTCTTGTTTGGAGGAAAGAAAAAAATATTAACAACTGAAGGATACTGAGTAGTAAGCTGGAGGACCTGTACTAAGCAGTGTTTCTCAACCTGGGGTCAAGACCCCTGGGGTCGAATGACCCTTTCACAAGAGTCACCCAAGTCCATTGGAAAGCACAGATATTTACAATATGATTCATAATAGTAGAAAAATTACAGTTATGAAGTAGCAACAAATATAATTTTGTTGGGGGGAGCAGATCACCACAACACGTATTAAAGGGTCATAGCATTAGGAAGGTTAAGAACCACTGCTATAGAGGGTCCAAGAAAGGTGTGTATTAAGCCTGGGCCAAACAAATCAAGCAAAGTGGCTTCTGATGCTTCAGCATGTCTAGTTTTGTCAAATAAAGCCTCCTTAATATGATCATCTTAACACAGTGCTCCCGTATGCATAGTCAAATTCCCTGTGGAGATGGCATCAACACAGGATGGAACAAGAGGAGGATTCCTAATGCATTAATGCTTGTTTGTCTGATTTCTAAAGCTTCACGTTCATTCATAGGGTGAAATCCCAGCCTGCTAGGCCTTTGTCTAAAAGTATGATTGGTTTGGGCAGCAGTAAGGAGTGAACCCAGTGCTTGCTAGCCAAGTTCCCCACCACTGAACTATAATCTTTCCCATGATCTTCCAGCAGTTGAGCTGTGAACAATGATGCTCCCTTCTCCAAGCACCCTACACTCTTCTGTGGAGCAGCTACGTTCCAGAATTGGTCTCAACCTTTTAAATATCTCTTGGATACAAAGCTGTTCTTTAATCTACGTCCTGTGCATTGACTGTGGGCTGCCATGAAATCTCAAATCTGAAACACACTGCAAACTTATGGAAGATTTTGTGCATAAATCCTTGTGAAGCTTGTTTTGACTTTAGTGCTAAATATAGCTTTATTTGTTTTCCAGACACAGTTCTAGGATACTTCTGGTATATATCTTTTTTTGATGAGAATTATGGCGCTGGCTGCCAGAGGACTCACGATGAAACAAGAAGCCTAGTTACCACAAGCACGTGGACTCTGGTTGTGGGCATCCTTTGGCTCTGGTTTCTGTCTTTGAAGTTTATCATGTATTTTGATAAAAGCTATCCTATTCTTTTATGATCAAAGGGAAGTTATAAATAAGCAAAGTAAATATATCGTCTTATCATCATGAATCAAGATCTATCTATCTATATATTAAGAACATTCTTGCACACTTTCAGTTACTATAAAAAACAACTATTAAAATATTTATCTGTGATGGGGATAATCTCCATGGAG
Source organism: Mesocricetus auratus (assembly GCF_017639785.1). NCBI lineage: Eukaryota > Metazoa > Chordata > Mammalia > Rodentia > Cricetidae > Mesocricetus > Mesocricetus auratus. The sequence continues at coordinate 7,613,278 of NW_024429198.1, read as the reverse complement.
ATAATGGAGATGCAGATAAAGTCAATAATAAGTTATAGCTGGTGTGTGGGAGGAGGCTGGAAACATGATAAACCTGCCAATATGGTGCTGAACCCCAGGGGCCTAGCAGCAGTTTTTGTAGGTACAGATATCCCCATGAGAATGCTGCCCTCCACCGTGGCTTTGGAACTTCCTCGTCCTAGAAGGAGAGGGGAAAGGTCCAGAGCCAGGAAAAGCAAACAAGCATCACTTCCATGTACAACGTATCCCCAGAGCTTGAAACTTAAAATTGGACCCCTGTAAGACAGAATGGTTAGGGCATGCTGCATCTTGAATCTGCATGGTTATGAGTCCATCTGTTTAGACACTAGCAGAAGTAAGGAGGACAGCCTAAGGAGCTGCTACGCACAGAGAGGATAGGCTCTATCTGGCAAAGCAGGGGAGACATATTGAATCATAGCGAGAGAAGTTCTTTTTAATGAAACTCAGTATTATCCTACAAGGGAATCCCCTTTAATTAGCATCCAGATTACTCTTTTTATTCTAAAATATAAATTGGAATTACATTTAGCATCACATAGAGTGGCAAGGATTTTGAAGTTTCAGGATGCAGGATGATCTTGAACGCTGTTTAGGAATATATCTGAAAGGAGAAAGGAAAGGAGGAGGGATCACACCTGACAGGTGTTCATGGTGTCCCAAGCACGTGTCCTCTCTATCCTAACATCTTTCCCATCATGGCACACTTTAAGGTAGGCAATGGTATTCACTCACTTATCTGTCAAAAATAGGACATCAACCCAACACCTTTTCCCCTTCCCCTCCCAGTATTTTGTGCCTTTTTGGAAAACAGTAGAAGCTTGAACCATAGCTTCTAAGCACTTTATCGTTAATCTCATTTTGATTGCTATTTTATAATAAAATTCCATTAAAATCTCTTACATCAATTCTAGATATATTGGCCCTAGTAGATCAAGTTCTGAGGGTCAGGGGCTATTTGAAAATATAAAAGGTAAAACAGAGAGTCTATCCAGATAATTTCCCATTGGAGAAAAAATAGGACACCTGACCCAGTGGTCACAGAAACTGACATATATCCTAGCTAATCTCCTTTATTGTAAATTATCTATCACGTCATAAGTAGCAAAGCAACTGGCTTTCTTTTCCTTGAATCTGCTAGGTAGAAAAACTCTTACCAATGGATAAGGGATTTCATACTTTGCCTGCTAAAATTCCATGTACCACCATGTGATTGTCTAGTTTTAAAACGTGAAAATTTGTCCTAAGTGTATTCCAGGCACACAGAGCTTCTATAGTCACAGAAACATGAATGGGAAAACCCTAAAGAGAAGGAAAGTCAAACAGAGGTGATCTTGTTCAAACTTTCACACTTGTGGGTAAGAAATCGAAACTACAAACCTGTGGGAATAGCAGCTCCAGGATTCCAGTTCTTACCAAGTCTTAGTCAAAAATGCTTTCACTGTCATTCTGGCAAAGTCTCCTCTCTTTCCCCCTCCAACATCCCTCACAATACAGAGCATTTCTATTTATTTCCTGGGTTGTGTATGATTGCAAAGCTGAGATAGTTTTATATGGAATCAAAAGCCCCCAAACTAAGGCAGCAGGAAATGAGAGGTGAAATGGTCAAAGTCAGAGTTGGAAACGAGACTCTTGACTCACAGTCTTTTCCATTCTACCAAGGGGTCTGTTAGCCCAGTAATGGAGGGAACCCAGTGAGGTTGCTCCCAAGCACAAAATCCTGTGTAGTGGTATTGAAAAGGGTGTGACTTGAATAACAGGAATGCGTCGCTTAAGCCTGCAGCAAGCAGGGATTTGCAGGGCTAATTTTACTTATTATTTATCAGTCCAGGATTAAAGGTTCCTCCTGGAATGCACAGTTCAGCATTAGCACAGTTACATTGGGCTGAGCTAGACCACAAGGTCAAATAACTTCCTTTCAGGCTTATACACTGCTATCAGCTCAAACAAATCTAGACCTAAAGGTGCTTTTGGTAAAATGCAATACATAGCTAAATAATGAGTGTTTTATTAAGAATTGAAAGAAGTTAAACATTCGCTTATGATCATGAAGTGCACACATGCACCAGGGCATGTGTGGAGAGATCAGAGGATAGCTTGTGGGAGTCAATTCTCTCCTTCTCTTCCCTGTCAGGTTGTCAAACTTGGAGTCCAGTGTTTCTACCTATGGAGTCATTATCTCCTGTCTTCTCTTCTGTCTTCCTTTCCTTTGTTTTCTTTTGTTGAAACATAGAGCATGGGTGTACTAAGAAAGGAAAATCAGGAGCTTGGGCCTAAGAAACATGTTGGTAACAGTTTGATCAACAGTAAGAAGTCAAAATATGTTCTTGACTTCATGGCTAACAACACATTAAGTTAGAGGCTAGTAGGGTATCGGGCAAAGGGAGAAGCAAGGCAAGTGACAAGCTTCAGGAAGATATCCAGGGAACACAACCAAACCCTTGCAGAGCTTATGTAACAAACCGAGATGAAGTGTAATAAGCAACCAACAGACCAGCACATTCTACACACAATGTACATGTTTTTCCACTTGATCATACTTTACTGGAGATAGGGGCAGCAAGCAAGAATATATATGTCTACACAAGACTTTGTACACAGATGTTCATGGTAGCATTATTCATGGTAGCTGGCAGATGGAAACAGATCAATTGTCTAGTGACTGATGAAATAATTTATATTTATACAATGAAATGCTATTTGGCAATAAAGAGAAATGCTGACACACACTGTAACAGGGATTAGCCTTAAGAACACTGCTACAGAAGGCTGCACAATGACTTCACTTGTAGAAAATGTGCCGAGTAGTCAATCCCTGGGCACAGGAAGAGAATGAGTGGGTGCCTGAGGCTGTGAGGGCTGGAAGGAGGGGCTGTGGGTCACCGTGCACTGTATTCTGGAGGTTGGAAGGAGATAATGGTGAAGACAGCACAATTCATAAGCATACTAAGAATCCACTGATCTGTACAAAAGAATGACTGTTCTGACATGTAAATTTTCTCTCAATAAAGCCATTTGAAGGTAAAAAAGAAGATGAAGGAAAGCATTTCTTACAAGTGGCAACATCCTATCATTAAAACAACAATAACAACAACATCAACAACAACAACAACAACAAAGACCTTTTTTGTTGGAGTGTGGGGAAGGTTTCTTGGTGCAGCTAACTTGGGATTTATAAGAAGTCCATAACAGACATTCTTCACCAAGGTAGGGGGTGTAGAGTTGAGATAAGTGTCCATGCACTCAGGTTCACTCATTCAAGAAGTCCAGGTCTCTGAGCAGCCACTACATGTTAGGCACAGGACTAGGTTATTGAGTGTCTATGATGAATGGCACAGAGCCCTTAAACTCCTGGCTCTTGTGTACCAGCCAGTGACAGACGAGGAAAGGATAAATATAAGACATGAAGTCAGCATTCTTATGTGCATCATGTGCCACACAAGAAAGTACCAATGGTGATGATGGCACTTTGCTAGACTGGGTGATTAAGGACAGCTCTCCAGAGGTGTCATTGTGAAGATGACTCAGTGAAGGGAGTGGAAAACCATTCAAGTGGTGTGTCACTGGCAACTCTATACCGATAACTGTGCCTACCTCCTCTGGGCATCAGAACACTTCTAGTCTGTTGTTTATCAGCTATTTTGCCCTTTGGGAAGTCTATCTCTGTCATCTCTAGGCTGGCAGACAGCTCAGTTGACTAGCTCTTTCATTTACTGGCAACTTTTCAAGTTACCAGCTTTGACAGTGGTAGATCGAAGGTCATAATTATCACTTAGAGGGAGGGTGTAATGGGTGTGTCCAAATCAGGCCTAACTGCAGTAAGAGGCAAAGGTTTTCTGGGATTAAATAGCCTAAAGCAGCAGTTCTCAACCTGTGGGTCACAGCTCCCTTTGTGGGGGGTTTGAACAACCTTTTCATAGGGTTCACTTAAGATCATTGGAAAACCAGATATTTACATTACAATTCATAACAGTAGAAAATTGCAGTTATGAAGTAGCAATGAAAATAATTTTAAGGTTGGGGTCACCTCAACATGAGGAACTGTATTAAAGGGTCGAAGCATTAGGAACATTGAGGATCACTGGTCTAAAGAAGACTCTTTCTTGGACTTTGCTTCCTCTACTGTCCCTGTTAAAAGAAAAAGAAGTAGAAAAGAACTGGATTAGTCAGGGTCCAAAGCGAAAGAACAGAAGAGAAGGAGAGAGTGGAATAGAATGACCCTGGTACCAGAGAGCTAGCCCAAATGGAGAACAATCCACAAAGCTCACCTGGAAGGCGGTACTAATATTAACTATTCCTAGAGGACTGAGATCACAGGAGCAAAGCTGGGGTCATGGCGGCTTGTCTTCTAGGCTGTGGAATCTTCAGCAGCTGCCTGAGCAATCACCAAAGGTGGAGGGTAAGAAGCATGATTTGAACTCTCCCTGAGTTCAAATTCCCTGCTTCCCAGCTAACTCAGTGATTCCCAAGAGGGTGAAAACCAGCTAGAACTGTGGGCACATGGGATCCTGGGCAAGGTGGCCTGCATGCAGGGTCATGTTCTCTGCAATGCAGCGAGGGAGGGCAAGGGACAGATCTGAGGGCAGAGATGTTCAGAGAGATTGGAGGGGCTGAAAACGGTTTTTAAATATTCATAAGTATGTACCACAAGCCTGGTCCTATGTTAGGTTGTCTCACACAATTGTTCTTATCTTGTCATACATATCTTTCTCTGAAGATAGGAACAAGTATCAACATTTTAGAGGCAGAAGTCTCAGCTTCAGAAGGTTTTTGGAATTTGTTCCTAAGATTCTATTGCAAAGACAGGATTCTATCAGCCTTCTCTTTTTACTGCATTCTTGGCACCTCAGGAGGTTAGGGTCAGGGCACATCACCTCCGTGAACTACTGACTTCCCCTTTTGACCTCTGCAGTCCCCAGGTAACTTGTTCATTGTGCAGATAGTCTTTATTCTCCGTCACAAGCCTTGAGTACATGAAGATGCAGTCTTTGATTCCTGCCTAGTCTCGTGTCAGATGGAATCGTTATAAGGACAATGATGTTGAAGCATCCCTCTTGAGTAGGAGCTAGTACTAATATTTCCTCGTCTTTACTTCGAAGATGAGCACAGAACCACTGCATTTTCAGACGCCAAGACCGATTTTCCGGGGTGGAGGTGTTTGCTCCAGGCAATGAGGTAAGACACTAAAAGTTCCAGGGTGGGGCTTTTCTTCCCAGGATCTCAGGTGGAGTTTCCAGGTTGACAGCAAAGTCACCCTTTCATTTATAAATGGACTGTGTTTGCTCTGGAAGCATCTGAGAGGATAAATATGGGATCCCACAGAAGCCACACTGTTATTTTTGCACTGTCTTTTCTCATTATAACCTCAGCTTCAGTCTCTTCTTTTTTCTTTCTCAGCCTCTGTTTTCTTTGGGAGGAGGGTCCTTTCTACTGCGAAACACATGTGTGCATTTGACTGTGTGCTTGCTTAAACACACTCACTGGATGTCCTTTTTGATTGTCTAAAAGAATGCAAAGGTGGACCCTCTGAATAGTGGTTTTCTTTTTTTTTTAACTTAAAATAGTTTCATACAATACATTTTTTCTTTTTTTAAATTTAAATTAGAAACAAGCTTGTTTTACATGTCAATCCCAGTTCCCTTTCCCTCCCCTCCTCCCCTGCCTCCCCACCAACTCCCTATCCCATCCCCTTTCTGGTCACCAGGGAGGGTGAAGCTTTCTATGGGGTATCTTCAAAGTCTGTCATATCATTTGGAGCGTGGCCTAGACCCTCCCTGGCTTGTCTAGGCTGAGAGAGTATCCCTCTATGTGGAGTGGCCTCCCAGAGTCCATTCCTACACTAGGGATAAATTCTGATCCATTACCAGAGGCCCCATAGATTGCCCAGGCCTCCTAACTGACAACCATGATCAGGGAGTCTGGGTCAATCCTATGCTTGTTTTTCAGCTATCAGTTTGGGGTCCATGAGCTCCACCTTGTTCAGCTCAGCCGTTTTGTGGGTCTCTACAGCCTGGTCTTAACCCTTTTTCTGATCACTTCTCCCTCTCTGCAACTGGATTCCTGGAGTTCAGCTCAGCGTTTAGCTGTGGGTGTCTGCTTCTGCTTCCATCAGCTACTGAATGAAGAATCTAGGATGGCATATAAGGTAGTCATCAATCTCATTATTGGGGAAGGGCATTTAAGGTAATCTTTCCACTATTGCTTAGATTGTTAGTTGGCGTCAACCTTGTAGATCTCTGGACATTTCCCTAGTGCCAGCTTTCTCTTTAAATCTATAATGGCTCTCTCTATTATGGTATCTCTTTCCTTGCTCTCCTCTGTTCTTCCCCTGACTCAATCTTCCTGCTCCCTCCTGTCCTCCTCTCTCTTCCTGCTCCCTCATATCCTCCTCTCTCTTCCTATTCTCCCTTTGTCTTTCTCCTAACTACCTCTCCCCTCCCCCCATGCTCACAATTAGCTCAGGAGATCTTGTCTCTTTCCCCTTCTTGGGGGGGATCATATATGTCTCTCTTAGGGTCCTCCTTGTTTCCTAGCTTCGCTGGCGGTGTGGATTGTAGGCTGGTAATCCTTTGCTCTATGTCTAAAATCCATATATGAGTTAGTACATACCATGTTTGTCTTTTTGCGACTGGGTTACCTCACTCAGGATGGTTTCTTCTAGTGATGTACATTTGCCTGTGAATTTCAAGATTCCATTGTTTTTTTTTTTTTCCCCTGCCAAGTAGTACTCCGTTGTGCAAATGTACCCCATTTTCTCTATCTACTCTTCAGTTGAGGGACATCTAGGTTGCTTCCAGGTTCTGGCCATTACAAACAATGCTGCTATGAACATAGTTGAACAGATGTTCTTGTGGTATGAATGTGCATCTTTTGGGTATATGCCTAAGAGTGGAATTGCTGGATCTTGTGGTAGACTGATTCCCATTTTCCTGAGGAATCTCCATACTGATTTCCATAGTGGCTGTATGAGTTGGCACTCCCACCAGCAATGGAAGAGTGTTCCCCTTTCTCCACATCCTCTCCAGCATAAATCGTCATTGGTGTTTTTGATTTTAGCCATTCTGACAGGAGTGAGATGGTATCTCAGAGTTGTTTTGATTTGCATTTTCCTGATGTCTAAGGATGTTGAGCACTTTCTTATGTGTCTTTCAACCATTTTAGATTCCTCTATTGAGAATTCTGCATTTAGTTCTGTACTCCACTTTTTTTTAAAGATAATTCTTTTTTATTATTATTTTAAAATTTAAATTAGAAACAAGGTTGCTTCACATGTCAATTCTAGGTCCCTCTCCATTTCCCTCCCCTCCTCCCGTGCCCTCCCCCAACCCCCCAAATATAACCTCATTTCCCCAGGGAGGGTGAGGCCCTCCATGGGGGGTATCCATAGTGTGTCATTTCATTCAGGGCAGGGCCTAGACCCTCCCCCAAGAGTTCAGGGTGAGAGTACATCTCACATTGTTGGATGGGAGTCCAAAGTCCATTTGTATACCCGGGATAAATACTGATCTACTGCCCAAGGCTCAATAGATTGCCTAGGCCTCCTCACTGACACCCACATTCAGGGGGTCTTGATCAGTCCCATGCTGGATTCCCAGGCTGATGCCTGGGATTCAAGAGCTAACCCTTGTCAGGTCAGCTGTTTCTGGGGGTTCAACCAGCCCAGTCTTAATCCCTTTTGTACCCCACTTTCTAATGGGATTATTTGGTGTTTTGGTGACTAGCTTCTTGGGTTCTTTGTATATTTTAGAAATCATCCCTATGTCAGATGTAGGGTTGGTGAAAAACTTTTCTTATTCTGTGGCCTGCATTTTTGTCTTGTTGACTGTGTCCTTTCTCTTACAGAAGCTTCTCAGTTTCAGGAGGTCCCATTTATTAATTGTCGATCTCAGTGTCTGTGCAACTGGTGTTATGTTCAGGTCTATGACCCTTTGGACTTAAGTTTTGTGCATGACAATAGATATGGATCTATCTGCAGTCTCCTACATGCCAGCATTCAGTTATGCCAGCACCATTTGTTGAAGATGCTTTCTTTTTTCCATTGTGTAATTTTAACTTCTTTGAAAAAAATCAAGTGTTCATAGGTGTGTTTGTCCATTCAATTCCATTGGTCTACCTGTCTACTTTTGTGCAATACCAAGCTGTTTTCAGGACTACAGCTCGATAATAGAGCTTGAAGTTAGGGATGGTGATGCCTCTGAAGTTCCTTTATTGTACAGGGTTGTTTTGGCTATCCAGGGTCTTTTGTTTTCCCTACAATATTGAGTATTGTTCTTTTAAGGACTGTAAAGAATTGTGCTGGAATTTTGATGGGGATTGCATTGAATCTGTAGATTGGTTTTGGCAGATTGTCAGTTTTACTTTGTTGATCCTACCTATGCAAGAGCATGGGAGATCGTTACATTATCTGATATTTTCTTTAAATTCTTTCTTTGAATACTCAAAGTTCTTGTTATACAGGTCTTTTGCTTGTTTGGTTATCTTTACCCCAAGACACTTTATGTTGCTTGTGGCTATTGTAAAGGGCGATGTTTCTCTGATTTCCTTCTCAGCCCTTTTATCATCTGTATATAGTAGGGTTACTGACTTTTTAGTTGATCTTGTATCCTGCCACTTTGCTGAAGGTGTTTATCAGCTGTAGGAGTTCCCTGGTAGAATTTTTCGGGTCACTTATGTAAACTATCATATCATCTGCAATTAGTGAAACTTTGATTCCTCTATACCAGTTTGTATCCCCTTGATCTCCTTTTGTTTTTTTTATTGCTCTAGCTAGAAGTTCAAGTACAGTATTGAAGAGGTATGGAGAGAGAGGACAGCCTTGTCTTGCTCCTGATTTTAGAGGAATTGCTTTGAGTTTCTCTCCATTTAGTTTGATGTTGGCTGTTGGTTTGCTGTATATAGCTTTTATTATGTTTAGGTATGTTCCTGTTATCCCTGATCTCTCCAAGACCTTTATCATGAAGGGGTGTTGGATTTTGTCAAAGGCTTTTTCAGCATTTAGTGAGATGATTATGTGATCTTTCTTTTTCAGTTTGTTTGTATTGTGGATTATATTAATGAATTTTCTTATGTTGTTCCTGGGATGAAGCCAATTTGAGCATGGTGCATGATTTTTCTGATGGGATCTTGGATTTGATTTGCCAGTATTTTATTGAGTATTTTTGCATCAATGTTCATGAGGAATATTGATTGGTCTGTGGTTCTCTTTCTTAGTTGTATCTTTGTGTGGCTTGGGTACCAAGGGTATTGGAACCTCATAAAAAGAGTTTGGCAGTGACCCTTCTGTTTCTATTGCGTGGCATACTTTAAGAAGAATTGGTATAAACTGCTCTTTGAATTTCTGGTAGAATTCTGCACTGAGGCCATCTGGCCCTGGACTTTTTTGGTTGGGAGACTTTTGATGACTGCTTCTATTTCATTAGAAGTTATAGGCCTATTTAAATTGATTATCTGACATTAATTCAATTTTGATAAGTGTTTTCTATTCAGAAAATTGTCCATTTCATTTAGATTTTCAAATTTTGTGGATTGCAAGTTTCCAAAGTATGACCTGATAATTCTCCGGATTTCCTCAGTGTCCGTTGTTGTGAGCCCCTTTTCATTTCTGATTTTGTTAATTTACAAGTTCAGTGTCTACCTTTTGGTAAGTTTGGATAAGAGTTTGTCTATCTTGTTGATTTTCTTGAAGAACCAATTCTTTGTTACATTGATTCCTTTTATTGTTTTCCTAGTTTCTACTTTATTGATTTCAGCCTCAATTTGATTATTTTCTGGAGTCTACTCCTTCTGTATGAGTTTGCTTCTTTGTTTTCTAGAGCTTTTTTTATTCCTTGACTCAGGAATGGTGCAATTGTACATTGTTCGATTTCCATGAGTTTGTAGGTTTTCTGCAATTTGTGTTGTTGTTGAATTCTAACTTTAAGGCATGGTGGTCTGATAAGATACCGGGGGTTATTCCAATAATTTTGTACCTGTTGAGGTTTGCTATGTTGCCAAGCATGTGGTCAATTTTAGAGAAGGTTCCATGTGGCTCTGAGAATAAGGTATATTCTTTTGTGTTTGGATGGAATATTCGATAGATGTCTGTTAAACCCAATTGGTCATAACTTCTATTAGTTCTTCGTTTCTTTGTTAAGTTTTTGTCTGGTTGTCCTGTCTAGTGGTGAGAGTTGGGTGTTGAAGTCTTGCAGTATTAGTGTGTAAGGGTTTATGTGTGATTTGAGTTTTAGTAATGTTTCTTTTACAATGTGGATGCCTTTGTATTTGGGGCATAGATGATCAGAATTGAGACTTCATCCTGATGGATTTCTCCTGTGATGAATATGAAATGCCTTCCTTCATCTAACTTGATTGGTTTAGTTTAAAATCTAATTTGTTAGATTTAGGATTGCTATCCCCGCTTGTTTCTTGGGTCCATTTGATATAATCAAATCTTTTCCCAACCACCAACTCTGAGATAACAACTGTTAAGTGTGTTTCTTGTATGCAGCAGAAGGATGGATTCTGTCTTCATATCCATTCTGTTAGCCTGTTTCTTTTAATAGGCAAGTTAATACCATTAATATTGAGGGATATTAATAATCAATGATTGTTCATTCTTGTTTGTTTTGGGTTTGCACTTCTTGTTGGTATTGTGTGTAGATTTCCACCCCTTTTTTTCTTTTGGCTGTTGGTAAGTTGGGATTATCTATTACCCATTTTTTTCTGGTTGTAGTTAACTCCCTTGGGTTGGGCTTTTCCTTCCAGAACTTTCTGCAGGGCTGGGTTAGTGGCTATGTATTGTTTAAGTCTGGTTTTGTCATGGAATATCTTGTTTTCTCCATCTATAGTGATTGAAAGCTTTGCTGAGTATAGCAGTCTGGGCTGGCATCTGTGGTTTCTTAGTGTTGGTAGAATATCTATCCAGGATCTTCTGGCTTTCAGTTTCCATGGAGAAGTCAGGTGTGATTCCGATACGTTTGCCTTTGTATGTTACTTGGCCTTTTTCCTTTGCTGCTCTTAATATTCTTTCTTTCTTTTGATTATTATGTAACAAGGGGACTCTATTTGGTGTTCTGTAGACTTCTTGTACTTTCATTGGCATGTCTTTCTTTAGGTTGGGAAAGTTTTCCTCTATGATTTTGTTGAATATGTTTTCTGTACCTTTGAGGTGGGTTTCTTCACCTTCTTTTATACCTATTATTTTTAGGTTTGGTCTTTTCACAGTGTCCCATATTTCCTGGATACTTTGTGTTAGGGATTTGTTGAACTTAATATTTTCTTTGGTTGATGAATCTATTTCTCCTGGTGTATCTTCAATGCCTGTGAATCTCTCTTCCATCTCTTGTATTGTGTTGGTTATGCTTGCATCTGTAGTTCCTGATTATTTACCCCACTTTTCTATTTCCAGCATTCCCTCAGTTTGTGTTTTGTTTATTGTCTCTATTTCAGTTTTCAGGTCTTGAACTGTTTTCTTCATCTGTTTAATTTTTTTGGCTTTCTTTAAGAGATTTGTTGATTTCTTATATTTTTAAACACTTTGTTATATATTTAAATTAGAAACAACCTTGTTTGATTTCTTGTATTTTTTTGGTTTGCTTTTTCTTCAATTTCTTTAAGGGATTTTCTAATATCCTCTTTGAGGGCTCCTATCATTTTCACGAAATTGTTTTTATGGTCATTCTCTTCTGCTTCATCTACATTGGGATGTTCAGGTATTGTTGGTGTAGAGTCCCAAACTCTGGTGATGTCATATTCGTTTTTCTGTTGTTCAATGTGTTTTTTATTTTGTCTTCTTCCCATCCCTTCTTCCAGTGGGTGCAGGTAGAGTTTCTTCCTCTCCTCCTGGGTATGGGTCCAAGGTTGTCTTTCGGTGAGGGTAAGCAGGTCCAATATTCCAATGGACCTCCTCTTCCTGTGGGTAGAGGCAGGACTTGTACTGGGATGTTGGAAGCCCCTGAAAGGGCTGTTCTGCCAGGACAGGTTCCCCTGTGTGCAGGCTCCATGCCTCAAAAGGCTCTGAGCAGGGCACCAGAAGGTGGACCGGAAATAGGCCCAAGCTTACCTGGGTGGAGCAGGACCAGGACACTGGCATTCACTGGGTGGGCTGGACCACCAGGTTGGGTTCTCCAGTTCTCAGTTCCAGGGCCTTAGGAGGCTCTGAGTAGGGCACTGGAAGGCAGGCCCATACAATATATTTTTGATCAAGCTTTTCCCCTCCCACAACTCCTCCCAGGTCCTTGCTACCTCTTTCTCATCCAACTTTGTGTTCTCTCACACTCTAAAAAATAGACCCACACAAATGAAAATCAAAACAAACAAAAAGCCAATAATACAAAAACTGCCAAGACAGAATGCAACAAAATGTCCACAAAACAACAACAAAAAACAAACAAACAAACAAAACCCATGGAGTACATTTTGTGTTGGCCAACTACCCTGGTGTGTAGTTGATATATACTCAGTGACCTCTATTGGGGAAAATTAATTTTTCCTTTTTCCAATAGGTATTAATTGCAAATACCTTTTGGAGGTTAGGGATGGGACCCTATGTTCAGTAATTCCTTATCTTGGTGCTAGATTCCCATCTGGCTTGAATTAATGCAGGTCTAATGTGCTGTGACCATAACACCCTGAATATGCCCAATCACTTCTAAAAAATTGTATTCCTGTGATGTTAGATACTTACATTCATAATTACTTAAAAAGTCATAATAGCAAGTACTGTTTTAAATCTTAGAAGGTATGTACTAATCTTATCCTGAGAGGTATCAAAATATAATTGCGATTTGAGCAAATGTACACACTGTTGGTTTCAGTTCACCTTAGTGAGCTTTAACAGGTGATGTTTCAGTTACCCTTCTGTGGTAGGCAGAATAATGAACCTACAAACATGTGTGTCCTGATTGATTTCTGATTTTTCAATATTTCCTGTTATTGTTCATTATGCTGTTTTGTTTATTGGCTTCCTAATATGCTGAGATTTATAGTTTATACATTGTTTTCTTGTTTAATGACTGTTTCTAGAAGAGTGTAAACTTTGTGAGGGCAGATAGTCTGCTTCACTCACAGCATATCTGCTGCCTAGCAGTGTCCAGAATTACAGGCTCAGTACCTGTTTTCTGAATGTGAAAACAGTGTTCCTTCTAGATATATTCTAGAACTGAAGAGACAGTATCACGTGCCTTTTATAGAAATAATCAGAAATAAACTTCTGCATGGATAATACATAATCTTTCCCAGTTTTTTACAGTAATTTCTGTAAAGTACAGAGTGATTTCCATTTGTTTTAAACAGTCAGTTAAAAGAATCATGCCATTGAGTACCACACAAGAGCAATGCCTGTTCTGCTAAAATGCTTTATTTTGAGTTATTTTAGAGAGCTGAAGGTGGAATTATTGAAGCCATAGGAAATTAGTGTGATTTGCCTATTTGAGGCAGGTCATGGAAGCCCTTTGTCCTGGACTGTCACAAGTTTGTTCTATTCTAATATCTTCCTAGAAACAGATGAAAATACTTAATGTTTGGAATAATATCACAACAGCATTCCCTGTTGGGATTTTTTTTTCCATTTTTAGTTGGGCCGGTTTCCTCTTGTGATAGGAAAACTGTGAGAAGTGTTCATTTCTTGGGCAAGAATTATTCTTGATTATTCAAGATGTTCAGAAACCATTTGTCAGTCATCACCTGTCCTCATTACTCTGTTGCTATATAACTTTGAGATGTTTTATGCTAATCTCTAAAACTACCCAATCTCCAGGCAAGACCAGGAATAACACAACAACTTTGATGTCAGGGTGCATGTTAAAACATGGCTGTGACTCAGAGACTTGAAGTGTAGTTCATTATTGGGAGAAATGATGGAAATAACCCCACTGGAACTAAAAGATGAAAAAGAAGAGTACACTTGGGCTCTGCGGAGGCTGGGGATTAGATCTGAGGGTAGTTGATGCAGCTTGCAGATTTGAACATTTCTGAGAACAACAGCACTACAAGAATACAGTGTGACACAGAAAAACCAACTTGATTGCATCCCTGCCCATAGTGTTCAAATCATTAACAAAAAAGTCATGACTCTTGAGTGCATTTTTTATTCCTGTTTATCACCCTTTCTTCTGAGCTTTGTGCGATGCTCTGTCTTAACTTCTGTATTCTCTGGCAGCTGCTACTTCAGTGAATGCTCCACTTGAGTTCAGATGCCAAGAAGCAATCAAAGAGAGAGGAGGGGCTCAGTAGAGCCTATAACCATGCTTGAAAGAGAAAACTGACAAACTCGGTCACGAAGGGACTAACATTTTCTATTATCACAGTGTGTAGGAGCATCACTATGCAAAGAGAGAGTGTTGGGCACAAGTTTAAAATCAGAAACATAGAGGCCCTTGGGAGATGCAGCAGTAACAGGGGTGTCAGGTTCATCAGCCCTAGTGACAAAGAGGCAAGATGATGCCGAATTTGCTCAGGAAGAGAAAAGTGTTGTGTATGTGTAATTATATAACATTTTAATCTTATTTATATTTTTATAAATTATATAAACAACAAAACTTTAAAACTATGTCTAATTGACTATCCAGGGTTTTTATCATCAAAGGAGAGCACAGCTCCATTAAAAAGAGACTTATTTTGGAGGAGTTGTAGGGAGGAAGTGGGAGGCAAGTATGATCAAATACATTGTATGTATGTATGAAATGAGCAAAGAATAAGTAGATAATACTAATAAGTAGATAATACTACTGTTTTTTAAAGGAGACTCTTAAATAGCTTGAATAAGTAAAAAAGTAATTTACTCCAGAATAAGTCAATTTAGAGGATATGGACAAGATCTATTGCAAACCCTTTGCTTTCCTAGACACTATCTCTGCTGGCACAAGTGAACATCCCTCTCATTTGACTTCTAGATACAAAACAACAGAAGCAGAGGAAATTTATAGTAAGATGTTCCTTCAGAAAATAAAAATAAAAAGTGTCCCAACGTTATAAAAGACAAGAGGTTAAATATGGATTTTTCTCAGGGAAAGTTTTTTTTTAAAGAACAATTCTCAAGTCAAAATTGTAAAAAACACATTTTTTTGGACTTTAAAGATTTAAATTGATTTTAAATGGGCCTCCAGTTGCCTTTCATGGGTAAAAATATTTAAGTAGTTTCTTAACTTCATAAAGATAACAGAGCCGGGCGCATGTCTTTAATCCCAGCACTCGGGAGGCAGAGGCAGGTGGATCTCTGTGAGTTTGAGGCTAGGCTGGACCGACAGACTCCAAAACAATACAGAGAAACCCTGTCTCGTAAAAACCAAAAAAATTTTACAGAAATGCTCAATTAAAGAAGGTTATAAATGGATTTTCTGAAAATCATTAAGAAATTATCAGAATGGAAAGGTAAAACACTGAAATACTTAGACTAAATATGAGCTTTATCACTAAATGTATCTCTTGGAACATCTTTATTGTTTCATAAAACTACTTTTAGAAACAGAAATGGTAGACTTTTCTGAATAGGACTGATAAGATTTGTAACTTATATATTCAATTATTTTTATATTGAAACTTATAAAGATAGTTGATAACCTAATATAATGTAAACATAGTAAAATTATGTGATATGAACAATTAAATTTCATACCAGAGATGCAAAGATTATTTAAAGATAAAAAACAGATCATATAATTTACTAGATTAGCCATATAGAAAAAAGAGACTATGTAAATAGGCACATGTAACATAATTCAACACTTATTTGTGATAATACTTTGTACCAGTAGAAACACCAGTGATGATGTATTATTAGCATTATTTTTTAAAATCTATTATTATTTTCATAAAATATATTTTGGTATATGCAGGCAGTAACAATTATTGAAAAAATAGGTCATGAATTTGATCCAGGGCAAGGAGGGGTAGATGGGAGGGTTTAGAGGAAGGAAGGAGAAGGAAGAAATGTTGTAATTAAAATATAATTTCAAAAATATCTTGATCATATTCATTTACCTTGCCTAATTACTCCCGACTTCCCTACACACCCAACTTCATGTTCTTTCTTTCTCTCTCAAAAATGAATAGTTTTAAAGAATGAAAATCAAAACAAAAAAATCACAGTAAGTAAAAAAAAATACCAAACCAATCAAAACAAAAGGCACACAGAAAACATGAAGTCCATTCTGTGTTGGCCAACTAGTGAGCATGGGGCCTTCTCTGCCGTGTGATTGACACATCCATTAGAGAAAAAGGATGTTTTCCTTTCCTTTCCTAGCAGGTATCAACTGATAATAGCTTCTTTTAGTGGTGGGACTTTGTGTTCAGGTCTTCTCTAAGACAGGAGTTTTATCTTGTTTGAGCTTGTGCAGGTCTTGTGCATGCTGTCACAGTTTCTCTGCATTCATATGTGTATCTTCCCTGTTGTGCCTGGAAGATGTCATTTCCTTGGAGTTGCCCCCACTTCTGGCTCTTCCAGTCTGTCTGTCCCCCTTTCCACAGAAATCCCTGAGTCTTGAGGAGGGTGTTTAACAAAGACAACCATTTAGGAATGAGTGTTCTGAAGGCTCATCTTTGTACACTTTCCAGTTATGGGGTCTCTGTGCTAGTTTTTATCTACCAGCAGATGTTTCTCTGATGAGGATCGAATGAAGCACTGATCTATGGATATAGCAATTGTCATTATTAGTCACTTTATTGCTATATTTATTTAGCAGGATAGTAGGCTTTCCCTTAGGCTCCATGACCTAACTAGTCTCAGGTTTTGGCCGTATTAACAGTGTCAACCATGGGCTCCATCTAGTTGAGATGGTCTTAAATCCAATCATGATTGATTACTCACATAGAATTTGTGCCACTATTGTACTAGAATATCTTGCAGGCAGTATATCTTGCTGTTGGAGGCTACAGGGTTCAAAGCTAGTGATACCGATGATTACTTTTCTCCTTTGGTAGCATGCATAGTATTTTCCAGCACTGTGAATACTGTTTAGCAAAGAAGAAGCTTCTAGTTGGGCACCGGGTTCATTTCTCCACGTTTGATGATGTTTGCAAGTAGTATCTCCAGCAACATAGCTTTACTGTCACGTTGTAGAGGGTATTTGATAGTCTTGGCCATAGGCTGTGATGTTTGAGGGGTCTATGTGGCCTCTTTGAGCAATAGCTCATCAATATGTAACCCATCCTGACACTGCAGATTTTGCTTGGTGGTATATGATGTCTAAATTCCTTGCATGTATGTGTATATTTTATGAGGCTTCTATAGTAATGGGTTTCCCTATGGCTTTTCTTTTTTTCTTTTCTTTTCTTTTTTTTTTCCGAGACAGGGTTTCTCTGTATTGTTTTGGAGGCTGTCCTGGAACTCTCTCTGTAGACCAGGCTGGCCTCGAACTCACAGAGATCCACCTGCCTCTGCCTCCCAAGTGCTGGGATTAAAGGCGTGTGCCACCAATGCCTGGCTCCCTATGGCTTTTCAAAAGGCATTTAGCGTTAGTTTTCTCTCCCCATATTCCGTCCTTTATTCTGCTTTCCCATTTTCCTCATTTTATCTTCCTATTCTAGTTTCCTTTTTTTAAATCTATTTATTACATGATATTCACATCCCCTTCCTTGAAAGATTTCCTCTTCTAACCTCCAGATATAAGAGAAAACATGTAATATTTGTCTTCCTGGGTCTGGGTTACCTCACTCAGGATGACTACTTCCAGCTTCATCTGTTTAGCTTAGAATTTCATTTTCTTGATAATTGAATGTATTCCATTGTGTGAATGTACTAAATTCATATTATCAATTCATCAATTGATGGATAAGTATTATTGATACAATGTTCTCAAAATACCTTGGTCTTTTGTGACACTACCTTGTTCTTAGATAATAGGCTTCTTTTCCTACCTATTCTGTTTTAATCTATAGTAATCTGTTGTGACTCCCATTCCTAGAACCTGGCTTTCCTGGGAACCATCTACAGTCTCACATCTAGAAAATGAACTATGTTTTAGTCTTTAGCTCAACTTTAGGCACTTTCTCCAAATTGTCATTCATGATTCCTCATATTGCTGTGCACTTGTAATTCATCACAAAGCAAAAATAGAATCATTGTCATTCATGATTCCTCATAGAGCTGTATACTTGTAATTCATCATAAAGCAAAATAGAATAGAATAATAACCTTTCTCATTAACTAAAAAACAAAGTTACTTGATAATTAATCTATGTCTGAAGGCACATGGATGTTCATCTATCTTTTTTTTTTTTTTTTTTGGTTTTTACGAGACAGGGTTCCTCTGTATTGTTTTGGAGGCTGTCGGTCCAGCCTGGCCTCGAACTCACAGAGATCCGCCTGCCTCTGCCTCCCGAGTGCTGGGATTAAAGGCATGCGCCACCGCCGCCCAGCTCATGTATCTTTATAACATCAAAATGTAAGTACAATATTGTGTTCACAAGGAATCTCCAGTGTAAGTTACTAATTGCCAAATATGCATCTGTATGGGTTAATATTGGCAAACTTTATATTATTAATGTTTCTCATTTCTCATTTGAGTGATATTTGCCTTTGCCCATTGGCTGTTTGGACAATCCCTGGACTCAGTGCAGAGGGAATATCTGAGGCAACTGTTGTCTAAAATCACAACCTTCGACTACATCACAGCTGATAAGAGACAATGGAAACAGAAGCATGTCCCTGGAGAAGGAGAAGCAGTGTTTCTCTTAGCTTGAGAATGTTCCCTACAAGCTGAAGATAAGAGGGCTGCAGGGAGGCCAGTTTCTCGGTTGAGCAGCCAGAAGGAGGGGCCTTCAGATGAATAGCCAACCCCATCTTATCCTAGACTGCAAGGCTCCATCCGTGTTGACTCTGGGTTCAAAATGGTTTCCCTGGTTGCTGGAGTCTGTTTATCCAGTCAAGGCAAAGAAGCAAGCATGTTCATAACATGACAAACATGTACCTTGTAAGATTCTCCCAGCATCTTCATTGCCATCACATTCTCTTGGACATAAATTGTATTGATAGAGAATGGAGGCAGTGCCAGGCTCAGCAATGTGGGAATTAGAGCCATGCGTTTTTCCCATTGTGTCCAGCCCACCAGGAAGTAATCTCTTTCTCCAAAAGAAAATGTTATGTGTTATTCAACATCAGAGCAAATTCTGTTCTGATATGTGAAGTGTTGAGATTTCCAAAAAAACTATTCAGTGTATTCTCACTCAGGGTCTTCAGTGGGCTCTGAATATGGGGTACAGCAGACATCTCTTCACTTCTCTAACCTCTAAAATTTGAGGCATGTACTCTGTACAAGAGGGTCAGTTGGGGGCACTTTGTCATCACAAGTGTATGTGTTGACTATAGAGATTATGGGGGAAAATAAAGCTATATGCTTCCTGCTTGGGGAGCGAAGGAGGACAAGAATCCATATAACAAAGACATTCAAGGAACCCTGGAAATCACACTGGAAAGAAATTGTTCACAGCATTCAATTCATGTACTCATCAGTTTACTTTCTGAAAACTGCTCAGTTAGAAACCCAGTTCTGGAAGTTCACTACGATGAATACATCATGGAGAAACAAATACATTAGTAGTCCATTTTTTTTAAACCATGAGTCAATGGTCAATACTTAGAAAAAGTGTATTTGGTTGTCTTTCAATATTTGTGGAGGATTGTTTCCCTATCCATTCTCATTGCAAAATGTGAATATGCCCAAATCCTGTACGTAAAACAGGGTATTGTTTACATATACTTCATCATCATGTTTAAAGCATTTCTAGAGTATATACAACATCCAACACAGTGTAAATGCTATTATATGGTATTGTTTAGACAACAACAATGAGAAAAATCCTCATGTTTGATACAGACAGAAATGTTGTAGACCTATCTACATTTACAGCCCTCAGTGGTTGAATACATAGCTCTGGAGCCTGTCTATGTGATGAGGTAACGGTGCATCCAAAATTCTGATGGGTTTTTATAGCACATTGCACTTTCCTTGGAGAGCATCAGGAACAACTATGGCCTAAGGACAGGACATTCTATTAGACTTCCTAGAGGTCTTCAAGCTTCATTTCATAGTTATTTCAGGGCCTTTCCCTTCAAAAACATCTTGAGTCTGAAAAGTAAAATACATTAGATGATATAAGCTGACATCTGTTGTTTCTTGTCTACTCTCTGAGACAGTAGCTAATGAGCAATAATATGGTCCTTCAGCAGGTATTTCGAAGAAAATGAAGAAAGCTAAGGACCAAGTAGTGAAAAGATGGGTAATCACCCAGAGTGAACTAGAAATGGTCCTACCCATCTTCTATAAGCTCCTGCAATACCTGGTTTCTCAAGTCACTGTCAGGTGGTATCAGAATAGAACATTGTTACTATGGTGCATCCCTGAGCAAGATTTTTTTTCTAGGTAAGAATGCTTCTTTATTTCTCTCTCTCTTTAAAAGTAAATAAAAACCATGGGATCCTTAGAAGCAGTAAAAGTGTTTTTTTTCACCAAATTTAGAGAACTGTTGCTTGCTTTACATAATTGATCTACTTGGAATTATACGCTACTCCTAGATGGCCCAGGCCAAGGGATCTAAAGGCATGAGGATGGGCTGTAGAATAAACTGGCTAGAGAACAAAGCAGAAACTACACAAAAAAGTTACAGCGCAAGAACAAACACAGGAGCACAGAACTTAATTTAGAAAACACATTTTACTGCTGGACCTCTCATTTCATCTGAATAAAAATATCATTTAAGCAGAGACACAAAACCAAACTTTTCTTATTTAATTTTCCATTTAAACAGTTTCCATTAGCATATTTTGTATTTTAGTGTATGTTGTTGTTTTTGAACTATTGACTTTTGGGTATATTAAAATAAATTTTGTTTAACATCTTCCATTTCAGTGTAGACATTGCATGACAGGAACTCTTGCTTGTCTTGTTCACTTTTCTCCTAGGTTTGAAGAGTGCCTGTCACATGGTAGGCACCTCCTAAGTATTTAATGACTGTTACGCAAATCTTGCTTTTATTATCTCTGATTCACCATCACTATTGCCAAACAAATATGTCTAGGACATTAGTCAGATCATATTATTGTCCCAATTAACCACTTCAGCAGCTTGTCATCCTTCCTAAGATAAAGTCTAAACTAGATATCATGCCACATAAAGATTTTCCTCATCAGGGCTTTGCCTCAATCATGCCCTCTCAGTTTGTATTAATGTCATAACTCGAGAAATATTTCAAATATCTTAAGCAGTGGGATTAGCAGTTCTAATCAGAGGCACATACTCAAGGCAGGTGACATATTCAATGTGAGGTGACAGGCTGATCCCCCTTTGACAAAGAAAAGAATGATCAGGAGCCTGCAGTGGATGTAGTCAGAAAGACAAGCAAGCAAGCAGAACTGATCCCATGAGCCAAAGCGTCACTGCCATGGCCAGTTTTATGGCAACGTGACACAAGTCGGAGTCATTTTAGAAGGGGGAGCCTCAGTTGAGAAAATGTCCCCACCAGGTTGGCCTGTGGGCAAGCCTGTGTTGCATTTTCTTGGTTGATGCTGGATGTGGTTAAATGCACTTGCTCTTGCAGAGGACTGGAGACCAGTTCCCAGCATCCATAATTGAGCAGCCCACAACCTCCTGTAACTTCAGCTCCAGGGGATCCTATACCACTTTTGATCTCTGCAGGTATCCACACAAATTTGTGCACGTGCACACACACACACACACACACACACACACACACACACATCCAAAACTAAAATAAATCTTTAAAAAATACCAGAAAAACAAATGCAGACATTGCTTGTCTTTCCCCATCTCTTGGTAATACTTTCTAGAAATCCACATTTCAGAAGAACATTATGTCTGTCAGCCAATGAGCAGATATTTGGTGAAAGCAGGTGTTAAATTCACAGTTATTGTCTTGTATCTAGTAGAGTAGTGTATGTGTAAGAAGGAAGATTTGAGGAAGAATGACTAGCTCATGGTGGCTGGTGCTGCCCCTGGACTGATGTTCCTAGGTCCTATACAAAAGCAGACTGAGTAAGCTATGTGGGAGCATGGTCTTTGCATCAGATCCTGCCTCCAGGTTCCCATCCTGTTTGAGTTCTTGTCCTGACTTCCCTCAGTGATGGATATGATATGAAACTATAAGCTGAAATAAACTCCTTTCTACCAAAGTTGCTTACTACAGTCATGGTGTTTTATGCCCAGTAATAGAAACTTCAACAATGGCAGTTACCTTCATGGGTGAGAGGAAACAATATAGGAAAGGCAGGTGATTCATACCCATTTCATAAAGTCAACTTTAAGCGAGGAAGTTTTCTCATTCCCCTGCAGGAGCACATCATGTTTGGGGGGGAAAAAAGGAATTCAACCAGTTGAAATCAAAACCCACCAAGAAACTTGTTCACATCTCAAAGAAAAAGTATTTACTTAGCAAATTATCAGGCTCATACGGGGAGGTTCCATAAAGCATATAAAATATAATATTTCCATACAAACCTTATGGAACACAACTGTAGTGTAAAATAAAATCCATTTGCAGTTTGTGTCTAACATTCTGCGTTTGGGGGTAGTTTGATCCTGCTACTTTATACACTCATTCACTTTACAGTCAGGCCAAGAATCTGTACATTAAATTGATAATTACCAAACACTGACCTCAGATAAAGGTTGGGTAAGCCAGATCACATAATGCATGAACCTAACCTTTTGCCTTGGCTCGCCATCATACACAATATGGGTCATTCCCTACATGACTCAGAGCAAAGGCATAATAAGTTCTGAGGTTGAACTCTGGCTACTAGTTGAGATGTCATACACCCCCAGAGGGAGGTCATCTCCCCCATGTTTCAGCTATCAAGGTGGCACGAGAATTACTGAAGTTGCAAAGCATACAGTGTGAAAGGTGCAGGTGCTAAGCTGCTAGGAGGAATGATAACCTGTCCTCCACTTTCTCCAGCTGTCCTTACACCTTTCCCATTACCTCCTAAAACCCTGTTAGTCCTCAGTCTTTGACCAGACATTTTGAAAACTATATCTTATGCCAATTTTTTAAAGCAATTATTCTGATGGCAAGGACTGACAGTGACAACAGGAATAGGAGCAATTTCATTTCCATCACATTTGAATGGCTGCTGTAACATGCTCTACAATTTGGTCTCTAGGAGGGCTTTTAAGGAAAGAGTACCTAGGATTTTTTCCATATGAGCACTTTCCCAGAGTATATTGCAGCAACCAAGAGATAAATGATGGCCATCCTCAAGGAAAAAGAGCAAAATGGCATTATTGAGGGGAGGACAAAGAATAATAAAAATTTCTGATATTAAAATAGAAAACAATAGCAAAACAAAATACAAAGGAGCCCTGTTCAATCTAAAAGGGCTTTCATATGCTTGCAATCATTTAAGAATTCATCTGAAAAAGGAATTAGCTAGAGTCCTAGAGCTCACTTACTGATTAGCAAAACTTATTACTTCCAAAAAGCAATTCTATTTGTGTTTTTAACAAAGAACTAAAAGTCCCTCACATCTTGGAACTGTCAGGGGGAAAATCATCCCAGTGTGTGTGTCGGGGGTGGGGGGGAGAGAGGATGCAAAAAGAAAATATTGAACCAGAGTCTTTCCATAAATTGAGTATGTTTGCACTCATTGAAGTCCTTGAGATTTTGCAGTGTGACAGATAATTTAGAACTGTTTGTTTTAAGAGGAGCTGGTAAGATATCCTCAAAACAATTCCATATGTTAATGTGCAAGTCTTTGGAACCAGAGTGCTTTCTATCACCTCAAAAGCAACCCACTGGCTAAAAGTTTCCCAAGGCATAAAATCAACAGATATAGAGGGCAAAGATGAACTGCTTGTTTTTAAACACAGAGATCTAAAGATGAATAAAAAAATAAACTAGGCAACTGAAGCCTTTCTTCCCACCAAGGAGGAGACATATGCAGGTTGAGAGTGGGAGCAAATGTGAAAATTAACCTATATTCTCCAGCAGAAAACTTTGCATAGCATCTTCAAAAGGAAAGAGATGCAGAAAAGGATGCTCAAGTCAGAGGACTAGGTCTAGTTCCTCATCAGATCACAAGCGATCTATATACTGCATCCTTTATTACCTCAAGTTAATTTTCATGTTCATGAAGGTCTGCAACAGGATGAGCCACTCTACCTACCTGTGTAATAATCTAAGACAATGCGCTTCCTTCTCTTGAGACCACAGCTCAATGCATGAAAGTAGTTTTCACACTTTGCAACTTTTTAGCTGTCTGGTGGAGAGGGTAAGAGCAAACCCTGTTACTTTAGCTTTGTGAGATACTAAAGTTTTTCCAACTGAATTTTTAAGTCACTGTGCAACAGCCACTACTGATAAATGCTGCATCATAGGAGAGGTAATTATTATGAGTGTGGCTTTGCCTTCTAGAATGAGTTTCTATGACAAGGTATTGATAGCTAAGTAATTATCATTAACTTGTTACTTTTAATAAGAAATACTGCCACACAAGCTCCGACATCTTCCTTCCATACCTTTGCCTTGGAAGAAGGCAGTTTATCATGTTTTATTATCGCTGAGTAACTATAATTCACAGACAAGGTTGGAAAATAAGCGAGGAAGGAGGGATTGTTGTGAAAAAATCTAATTATTGCAAAAACAGTTAAGTACATAAAAGAGGGTCAACTTTGAGAGTGGAGACTAGAAGAGAATTGCTAAGTAGTTACTGGTGAGGGGCACAATGGAGTTGTAAAGAGAACAGGGAAGTAAAGGTGGAGAAATTCTTAATGTTTTGTGGCTCTTTAATAGTTTGAAATTCTGAAGCAAATATCTGTTTCATATACGTATTTTTTTGAACTCTGTATTAGCGTCTAGCTGACTGATACTTATGATGCTACTAGTGATTGATTTTGCCAGTTATTCCCTTCACTAGTGAAGAAAGGGAAAGTAATGATAAACAAGGAAATGTTTTCTTATTAATAAACACTAATATTGATAAATTCTATCATAATTTTAGCAAGATTTAAAGATATAAGAACAGTAGTGCTCATTAGTCAATTTTATTTCCTTGTACTAGAAACAAATAAAATAGAACTAAATATAATTTGTGTTAGGATAAAGTATGAAAATTGAAGGATAAATTTGATAAAGGATGTATAAGATCTGTAAATTAAAAGCTGTAATAAATGTCAAGTTGGGGAGAAAGATATTGTGGTTACAAATTAAGAACCTAATGTTATTAATAATATATGCTATTGTTGTATAGACTCAAAATAATCTCCATCAAATCCCCAGCAGGCATGCTTTTAGAAACAGAGAATCAAATTCCAAAATGTATATGGAAATACATGGATTTAGGATTACCACACAACTTCGAAAAGAACACAGTTGGAAGACTGATTCTACAAGACTTTCTGACATGATACAGTGCTGGGGTTATTGAAGACAGTGTTATTGCCATCAGTATAGATAAATAGAGCAATGAAACTGAATAAAGGATTCAGAAACATCCCCACTCAAGGTCAACTAATTCTTGGAAAAGTGGTCAAGACAATCCAAAGGAGAAAAGTGTATAAGCCAATTTCTTAAAGAAAATAATTACTTGAACAGATGTCCTTGTTGTATATGTTCTTTGTGTATATGCCTAAGAGTGGAATTGATGGATCTTGAGGTAGACTGGTTCCCAGTTTCCGGAGAAACTGCTATACTGATTTCCAAAGTGGCTGTACAAGTTTGCACTCCCACCAGCAATTGAGAAGCATTCCCCTTTCTTAACATCCCCTCCAGCATAAACTGTTTTGGTGTTTTTGATTTTAGCTATTCTGATAGATGTAAGATGGCATCTCAGAGTTGTTTTGATATGCATTTCCCTGATGGCTGAGGATGCTGAGCAATGTTTTCTTTCTTTCTTTCTTTCTTTCTTTCTTTCCTTCTTTCTTTCTTTCTTTTTTTTTTTAATTTAGAAACACTCTTATTTACATATCCATTCCCCCATTCTCTCGCCCTCCCATCCTCCCATGCTTCCCATCGACCCCCCCAACCCACCCCCACCCACTTCCCAGGGATAGTTAGGCCATCCACCTGGGATCATCAAAGTCCATCACATCATTTGGGGGAGGGTCCAGGCCCTTCTTTCTGTATCTGGGCTGCAATATTATCAAGACCACACTAAGAAAACCCACAGAAACAGCTGACCTAAGCAAGTGGGAACTCATGGACCCCAGACTGACAGCTGGGGAACCAACATAGGGCCAAACCAGGCCCCCTGAATGTGGGTGTCAGCTAAGAGCACTGGACAGTCTATGGGGCCTCTGGCAGTGGAACCAGGATGTATCCCTAGTGCATGAACCGACTTTGGGAGCCCATTTCCTATGGAGGGATACTCTCACAGCCTAGATACCCAGGGGAGGATCTAGGCCCTGCACCAAATGACTTGACAGATTTTGATGATCCCTCATGGAAAGTCTCACCCTCCCTGGGGAGTGAATGGGGCATGGGATGGGGAGGTTGGTGGAGGGCATGGGAGAATGGGAGAGAGAGAGAACTGGCATTGCTATCTAAAAATATTTTTCCAATTTAAATGAAATTTATAAGAAAAAAATAGTTATCAGACAGTTGTGAGCTGCCATGTAGGTGCTGGCAGTTGAACCTGGGTATTCTAGAAGAGCAGCCAGTGCTTTTAACCATTGAACCATTTCTCCAGCCCCATACAAATTGCCTTTTCAATCACATCAAGACTAGATAATATTAAAGTTACATTATTTTTTCTCTTAGGTTTGCAAGAGGCATCCATTCCGGCAGCACTGGGTCAACAAACATACACTGGGACTGAAGTAGGCAACTGTCATGAGCAATTAGCTTAAGTGTGGGTAAAATTCTCTTTTCCAGAAAGGAAACAGATTCTCTCTCTCTCTCTCTCTCTCTCTCTCTCTCTCTCTCTCTCTCTCTCTCTCTCTCTCTCTCGACAGGGTTTCTCCATGTAGCTTTATAGACCAGAGATCCACCTGTCCTTGCCTCCCGAGTACTGGGATTAAATGTGTGTGCCACCACCACCTGGCTAGGAAACCTATTCTCTATAGAGACGAAAGGCAAAGCATAGCATCAGGGCAAGGGTCAAACAAATTTAGTGCTGGGAAGTTTTGACATGAGTTGCATCACACAGATATTTAGAAGCAGAGAGTGTCATGAGATGTCTAGTGAAAACTGAGCAGGAAATAAAGGGAAGCAGAGGTGTTACTGTTTAGATGTAGGGCATTCCACAGATTTCATATGTTAAATGCGAAGTTATTGACCTGGGGTGCTCTGGATGCTGGTGGAACCTGGCAGAAGTAGAGCCTCCTTGAATGTCCTTTCAGGATGGTCTTTGCAGGAAGTCTTAGGATCTCAGCCACCCTTTACACTCTTCTCTCTTTGCTTTCTAGACGTTAAACATGCTCTGTCACTTGCTTCCTGTCATATGTTCTGACTCACCGCTGCCCTCCAAACAACAAAACCAACAAAGTACGAAACAGAACCCCTGAAGTCGTAAGGTCAATAAGCTTGTCTATGTTTACAGTTGGTTTTCTCAGGTATTTTGGCAGAGTGACAGAAAACTGACTAACATGTTGGTTGTTCAAGTTTCCCATGTTTCTGTGATGAACACTATGATCAAAAGTAACATGTGGGAGGGAAGGGTTTAGTTTTGACTTATAGGTCACAGTCCATAGTTGAGGGGAGCCTGAAGAAGAAACCATGTAGGAATACTCTTTCCTGGCTTCCCCCAAGGCTTACGCTTAGCTATTTTTTTTTTGTATATAGCCTAAGACCCCATGCCTAGGGATAGTACTGGTCATAGTGGACTGAGCCCTCCTACATCAATTAACAATCAAGGCAATCCCCACAAACATGCCACAGGCCAATTTGATCTAGGCTGTCCCTCAGTTAGGACTTCCTTCTAGGGTAACTCTATGCTCTGTGCACAGTTAAAGCTGAATGGAACACACAAGAACTAAACTTACTAAAATTTATTTATTTTTAGATTAAGTTTAATCTAAAGAAATAAACTTACTATTATTTATTTTTAGATTATTTTCTTTCTTAGTATTTTTGGCATTGTAAGATCCTTTTATTTTTTTTAAGCAACGGAATAATTCAAGAAAATAATGATTTAAAAACCATGTTTTTAACTTGGAGAATTTCAAAGTAGGTATGGGGTTGTCAATCACCTTTGATTCAGGTCAAGGAGAAAAACACTGTTGGCTCTAAGACAATTGCAAACTTTGAAATAAAGGTCATTTGAAAAGGCTCATTTTAAGCTTCTTTTTTTCTTTTAGAAGAAAAGGGAATTTTTTAAGCTGATCAAGCACTCGCATCATTGCAGCCTGCTGTTGGCTGGGGTTCCCAAAGCTTCCAAAGGCTCAAGGGATTTGAAGGCGCTGTCTTTAGGTTGTTTGTTGCAGTTTCTGGCTCTACCCTCTAGCTCTTTCCCTGTAGCTTGTCTGTGTTCTTTGTAAATTCCTACATGGATTCACAGAGCGTGGATAATTCTAATTCTAATCTCATGAAAACTGGCAAGCATAGTGCTTTTCTATTACTTTTGGGAGCAGAGAAAAAGTTGGTTCTTTGTGGGGTGGGAACTGAGATTAAACCAAACTGATTTCATTTCTCTAGTTTGCTTTACATGCATAGTTCTCAGCTCTGAAACCGATAGGAAGAAGACAGGCAGAGTAAGTGATGCACAAGAATGCTCTTGCCACTGATGGAAAGCTAACAAGAGGAGCTAATGAGAGCTTCATTTTATTGATGTGGTATTCTTTTACCAAGTACCCTGGCCTGGACCACAGAAAAGTAAGAAAATCCACTGAGAGATATAATTTCCATATTTTGGTCTGAAGGCAGCAAAAACTGATGATCAGCAAGCTAGGCAGACTCCTACTTGAAGAGGAAAAAAAAATCAAGTAACTTCAACTTTAGTAAACCCCCATATCTGAATTTTAACACAACAGCACTCCCAGGCATTAGTAATTAGTCTGAATTATTTGGTCAGGATCAACTGGACTTGTGGAGACCAGCTCCCAAAAATTCATTTGGTCTATTTAAGAATTTATGATATTAAACTGCTTATGCGAAGTTGCTCATAATAATAAAAAAATGAAGAATGGCTTGAGGAGACCTTGTCAGACTTTAACACTGTAGATGAAATGTTTGCGCGTTTGGCAATATGCTGCTGGCTTGTCCAGGGGAAGATCGGTTTAGACAGGTAAATGTTTTTAAATTCCTTGTGGTTGCAGGGTTGCCAGGCTCGGCTCTCAGTAAATAGAAATTCTGATTTGTGGCACCAGCACTGTCCTACTGGGAGGGAGGCCCTGACAGATACAGTCAACAGGTAAGTGGGTGTAAAGACTCCAAGCTGTTGTGGGAATACCCCTGAGTGTTTACCTACAGCATTTTATTTGGCACTGCCAAACTGCTAGTCAGTAAGTATTTTGGGCCAGGGTGCTGTGCAGTTTTTTTGGATGGTAGAACTTGGATATATAGATCTTCTCTTTCCCTGTACTTGGTAAGAGGGTATAACATTAGAAGGAAATTCAAAAGCCACATCTCAGGGGTGTATTGAAGTATTCATGATTGATAAGGTGTAAACCAACCACAGGATGAGGTGTAAACCAGCCATGCTCACTCAAACTTTCACAGGAGTGGAAAGGGAGAGACGATTCGTCCTTTAAGTCATAAACAGGGCTGAGTAGGACCAAAGGTGGGAAGGCAGGTGCCCACGATGTACGCTAACCAACCCCAAGCAGAAATTGAGTGACAGAATGTGCATGCATTGCCCCTATCCATTTTCCTTATTTATATAACAGTTTCCTTCCCCCTTTCCTTTACAGCCCACTTGCAGTTCCCCGCACCTCTGAGAATTGTAGGGTTAATGGAGGAGGAGGCATAGAGAAAGCAGTCTGCAGGAAAGAGAAAATAGTGGGGCTAAAGGGAAGAGTAACCGGGGCTGGGGGTGCAGTGTAGATCACTCACCCAAGATGCACAAGGCAGGGTGAAGGAGACCATTCTCCCCACCCCAGTGGGGGTCCTGTTTACTTCCCTCTATCATACATTTCGCTCTTGCTTTCGCCTGATCCACTCGCACCCAGGAGTACTGGAAAATCTTCCTCTGTCTCCTTCCTCCAAGTAAACAGCCAAGCCACAGAGATTGTTTCTGGATCTGTTGGTTTAATGAAATTTCTTTTTTTCCCCACAGGTGCCACAATTCATCCACTCACTGACTACAAAGCAATGTGCAACCAAGGCTTGGGAGTTAGGAATAAAACACCAACAATGTGTGAGTAAGTTTTTGCATAGATGTAAGTTTTCAACTCATTGGGTAATTAGTAAGTAGCAATTGCTAAGTCGTTAGGCAAGTGCACGTTCAGTTTTGTAGCTGTACCACTCTCTGATCCCATATCAGGGGAGGAGAATTCCTGTTGCTCCCTATCTTCATTAGCAATGGTGTTGTGGGTTCTGGATATTAGCCATCCTAATGGTCATGTATGGTAACTCATCCTTGTTTCAGTTTTTGCAACATCTACATACAGATGATGTTGAACATCTCGTGTGCTCTCATCGCATCTGTATATCTTCTTTGGAAAGATGGCTCTTTGGTTCTCTTAATGTTTTAAAATCCAGCTGTTTATTTTTTGGTTGAATTTTACATTTTTTCATTTTATCAGTCCTTTATCAGATATATGATTCATCAGTATTTTCTGTTAGTCTGTAAACTTTCTTACTTTTGATATTCCCTTTGAAAGCAGAAGTTGTTGCTTTAAATAAACTTTGGCTTATCAACTGACCCTTTTATGTTTTTGATTACTATGAACAAAAGATGATCACCAAATACAAGGTTATCTGGGTTTTTTTTTCCTGTGTTATGTTTTGGGAGACTTCTAGTTTTCTCTTTCATATTTATCTGTGAAAGGGTTAGGTTAATTTTGTGTAATGTTTAGCTGCTTCCGCAAGGTGAAGAGACTTCGTTCCATTATATTGATTTGGCTACTTGTCAAAGATCAGTTGACTGAACTTACATGAGTCTGTTCCATCGATTATTCGTCTGTTGGTTCTCTTTCCCTCATTATGCTGTCTTGAACGCTTCAGCTCTCTGAGCTAGTAAGTCTTGAAGTCAGGTAATGCTGATCCTTCAAACTTGTTCCTCTTCTGTATTGTACTGGCTGTTCTGAGTCTTTTGCCTCATCATGTGAACTTTCAAATAAGGCTGACTGAGATTGTATTGACTCTATGTCTTAAATTGGCAGAATATATATCATAAGAATATCAATTATTTTCCTTATATAGATTTTGTTTATACTTTTTTACTTTTTAATTTACAGTTAAGTATTTCATCTTTGGGCAGTCTTTTGAAATGATCATAATGGTTAATCTTGATTACCAATTTGATTGGATTTGTAATCATTTAAGAGACATGCCTCTCAAATGTCTTATGTAAAGATCTCCAGGAAGGATTAAGTGAGACTATAGTTTTCCTGCTAAATGAAATAACATTACTATAATACTTTGAATAGTGCCTTACATATATTAAAAGATACCATTATTATACTAAAAGTATTGTTTATTTTTGAGATGTGTTATTACTATGTCTATCTTAATATACTTATTATGAAGTCCAGACAAGCATTGAACTCATGAGACTCCTCCTACCTCACGGAAGTATAGAATATGCTACTCCATATTTGCATAGATGCAATTGGGGGAGTATGTGGTACTAGGAATTGAATCTAGGTCCTTGAGCATGCTGGACAAGTACTCTATCACTGACCTACCTCCCTAGCCCCAGAATACTATTGTAAAGGTCAAGTTACCTACTTTGTGTTAATTTCGTTAGTCAAGCTATTAGAAGTTAACATTTTCATCTTTGTAAGTTATAGAGTAACATCAATACTAGTTATCTATGGCTGTATAACAAACTAGCCCCAAATTGAGTAGATAAAGATGAAAGCCATTAATTTAGGCTGGATTCAGTTCAGAAGTCTTTGCAGGTCTTAGTTGGCATCGCTCATGAGGCTGCAGATCACTCTTCCAGTGATCCAGTCTGAATACTTTAAAATGGTATTTTTCATGTGTCACTGGGTCTATTGGCCCAAGGGTCTCAGTTTTCCTTCACGTGATCTTTTTTTTTAATCAGACAACCCAGATTTCTTAATGACAAGAGGCAGAATTACAAGCATTCTAGCCATAGTCTCTGTGTTTACAAAGCTTTGCTCCTGTCATATTTGGTCACGGCTCACAGGTAGAAAGCAAGCACTTCACCCATCCAAAGTCAATGGAGGGGCTCCGTAAAGGTGGTGGGTACCGGAGATGTGATTTGCCATTAACTCACTATCTATTGAAAATCAATATCTCTTCTTGTTGATTATACATAGGATTTCTTAGCTTTGTTTCCCAGATATGGAAATTAAGATTTAGAAATAGGTAAGTTCTCAGGAACTTCAGCTAATTTGTGTATTAGTTACCATTCTGCTGCTGCCATAAAATACCACAGCCAAGAGTAACTTAGGGAAGAAACGGCATATTTTGGCTTTCAGTTAGAGAGGGATCAAGCCCACCATGAAGAGGAACGCATGGCAGCAGTCAGAAAAAGCATGATGGCAGGAGCAGCAAGCTGACTGATCTCGTTTTACATGCATATAGTGAGCAAAGAAATGAGTCCAGGCTCTGAAATGACCTGTCTCTGAAACTCCCCCTAGCTGTGCTTAAAAGGAGCCCGAGTGCTCTTCTCAGAGTCGCCATTTTGCCTTTGTGTTGGATGTGTGGCTACGGCACCTGGTACTTTTCATTCTCTAGAATTAAACATTCTTGCTGATTGCACACATGTATGGTGGTCTTTTGTGGGACTTCCCTAGGACCCAAAAATAACCCTGCTAACTAGGCTTCAGGGTACAAAGTCATTTGGGTCTAAAAGACCACAAAAGAAAGAACCCCTTTTCTTTACCCCAGTATGTTGTGTGCTTTTGCTTTGTCAAAATAGCATTGTTATTTAAGACTGAATATTTCTAATGGTGAAATATGTAAATCTCAGTGCTTAATCCAATGGAGAACTATTTCTTGCATATGCTCCCCCTACACTGTGGTCACGTGACCCTCTATATGTGATTTCTTTAGGTTTCTTTGGTGTAATCTAGACAATAGATGAAGAGAAGAGAAAATAAATATGTAACAACACTTTTTAAAAAACCTCTACTCATTCTGAGTAGGGACTGGGTATTTAATATAGAATCTAAAAGTCTGGGAAATGTCATTTATCCATGTTGTCAAGGAGAGTAAACAGGGTGGTATCTGGTCAGTCTCCACTAAGTATCTTTTTACTTATTGGAGCATGGATAACAATGTATCTTACACATAAAGTGAAGGCCTGCTTTTCTCAGCAGTCTGTGGATAAGATACTTGGCTCCCTCAAGGACTCTCTTTTAAAGTGCTTTTGGTTTGAAGTCATGCTAGGATGAATTGAGCAGAACTGTAAAGTCTCTGGAACATGCTGAGGGTGGGAGAAGATTCCTTTCTAAGATCTCTAGGGAGTAGAGGTGATCGTTTCCCTGAAACTTGAGAAATTTAATGTAAAGCAGGCATGCACAAATCCAGAACTATCTCTAGCCAAATTATGAGGAAGTGGTGTTGTTCACTGCTCTCTCCTTAGCTCATTAGACACATGTGTCTCTGTAACTAGTGCTGGTAGCTATTTCTGTGTTACTCTTTTGGTGATTTTGTGAGTCACTTGTCAGTCCTTTTATCTCTAGGAGTTACTAAGAACACAAAAGGAACGGTAGAAACCTGTCAGTCATGAGGTAGCTTCCAGCATCATAATAATTTAAATCATTATAATTTCAGTAAGCTAATGAGCCTGATTTCCCATCTAAGAATCTAATGGAGGCACAAATTAGAGAAAGCAAAACTACTTTTGTAGAATTAGAAAGCAATTTGCATATCTCCCAAAGACAGATAACAATGGTGTGGATGGATGGGGAAATAAAACCAACCAACCAATCAACCAAATAAACAATCAAAACAAGGGGAGGCAAGGTTCAGGCAGGCATCCCAATAAGCTCAGACAACAAAATAGACAAAGAGTGGGAGGAAGAGGGGCTGCTTACATTTAGAAGAGATCAAGTTCTCATTTTTCTTCTCATCACATCTTCTCCCTCAGCCCATAGGACATTCAGACAAAAATGACATTGGACTTGAACTTTTACCAGACAGCATGAGCATGTTCACCAGAATCTGCTGAAAGGAACAAAAGTCTCGGGGCAGAACAAGGTGATAAAATACCTCAAATCAGGAGAGCTTGCCCGGAGAGCCATAAATTGTAACATAAGATGTGCGGCTGCTGATCCGGCCTTTCTGTGATTCTCTGTCTCCCCAAGTCCCTGGTGGAGAATGTGGAGTGCATGCGTCCCATATGTATACTAAAAGTAGAATTATTTCAAAGCAGGAGAACCTGTATTTTAGCAATATTTGAAGATGTTGATACCTTAAAGGAAAAGGACTATGTAGATTTGATGATGGTTATACCATAGGCCCTGAGCTGTCTGTCACAATGCTTACCAAGGCACAGCAACGAAGAAGACATTGCAGAAAACACACTGAGCACCAATGATATTTTCAGCTCCCAGAAATTATCTAAAGTCTCATTTATTGCTTTAAAGTACTTATTTGACTATGGAAAGGGCCTACTTTTGCCAAAGTCAAATGCAATAGGGTCCTGTGAAGTGTTCTAATGAATAGGTTTTTAGACATAGTGTGTTTGTTGCTGCACGAGAAGAATGTGTAATGGTTAATGGTTTAGAAGAACTCTTCTGTGTTCCAGGATAAAGACTCTGGCATGAGATAGAAATCCTCCAGCTGTAACAGTACAGAAAAATGCAAAGAGTAATGTTCATCACAGGATGATTTGGGTTAATGCAAAAAAAAATGGCCTCCTCCCTTTCTAAAACGCCAAAGGAAAACTTGGATTTAGATTACCAGCAGGTGTCTGAGCAGTGTAGCCCTATAGTTTTCTCCGAATTATGTACCAGTTATGGCACTACCTCTGAAACCAGAGTCTACGGGGCTGCTCAGTGTGCTGTGAACAAAGGCTTACAGTTGTCCTCCAGGGATCTCTATGGAGTTGATGAATGACTGCTGCTTCCAAAAGTGTTTTGGTTCATTCAAAGACACAGGATTATTTCTTCCTGTTTTGTTTACAAGGTTTGTAGCCATAGGTTTTTCATATAAACCTATAATGTATTTTGAGTTATTTTACTTTATGGTAGAAGATATGATGCATATTCTATTATCATATTATATAATACACACACACACACACATATATATATACATATAGTAGATATCTTCTTGAGAAAAGTGAAAAGAAAATCATTTTGAAAAAGGCGCTGGAAAACTATGTACAAACATACATATATACAAATATACACGTGGATATATATATGTATCAAATTATTCCAGCATTCTTTCCTTTCAATGATTCCCTTTTCACCTTTGTCAAGAAGCGGTCACTCAAGTATGTGCTCATGAAGTGACTTATTAAAACCTTATTAATATATATTGATGTTCCTGAAGGATATTGGCTTTAAAGTTTTATTTTGTTGTAATTTTGGTTGGAATCAGGACAATTCTGGGATTACAGATGTTTTCCTGATGTTTTTGAAAGAGTTGGTGAGAAACATGCAAAGAATACATTATCCTACGATGTATTTAGAAGTTGGAGTTTTCTAGTTGTGGATACACAAATTACTTAGTATTTCTTCACAAAGATTTGTCTGTAGGAGTGAACCCCACAAAGCTATCTGTCCAATAGGGCGGGGTCAAGGTAGAGATAAAAGGAAGTGAAAGGAAAAGGGGCTTTCCTTTTTCTCCTGCAAGCCAGCCACACTTCTAACTCCTGGTCTGTGCAACTCTTTCTCTCTCTCTCTCTGGTAAATAAATATATTGTTTTCCCTATATAGCTTCGAGTATCGTTATATCTGTCAGTTTGTATGTACTTTCAAATTATCAGTCTATTTCATCTGTGTTGTAGAATTTATTGGAAAAGTTATTCATGGTGTCCTATCTCTTCAGTTGGAGTCTGTGAAGACAATGACCTACTATTCCTCCCATAGATAATTTGTGTCTTCTTTTTTTCTTTTTTCTTCCTGGTTTCTTTGACTATGTTTTTTTTTAATTAATATCATTGGTCTTTTCTAGAAAAGAGCTTTAAGCGGTTAGTACTGTATTTTTTCCCTTTAGTTCACATCTGTTTTAATTTCCTCCCTGTTTAGTTTCACTTTTTCTGCTTTTTTATGTCCTTCAGGTAGAAGCTGAGGTGATCATTCAAGGCCTTTATCATATCTTGCTCCATGCATTTAACACTGTATACATTTGTATCTCTCGGTGGCTGTTTGAGTAAGATTTTGTAATCATAGTTCTTATTTTCATTAAAATTACTACATAGTTTTCCTTTTGACTCTTATGTTAAAGAATACTATTATTTGGGTTCTAAACATTAGGTAATTTTGAAGATCTTTTACTGATTTTGAGTTTCTAATTTATTTCCATTATGGCCATAAAACATACTGTTTTGATTTATATCTTTTTAAAATTATCAATACTTGTGCCTTATAATCCCAATACAGAATGTATATATAGTTGTTTGGAACTGTTGTCAAATGAGTTATTTGTGTTATACTCTGGAAGGAAACTCTGGGAACATTTTGGAAGACTCAAACTGTAAAGTAAAGCAAGAAGCCAGGTATCACTACATAAATGCCTAATCTTTGGGGAAGAGGTGAAAAACTTAAAACTGATCAGCTTCCCCCAAATTGATGTATTTAACATCATGCCATGAAATATATCTATCTGTTACTAGTTTCTCTTTTTTTTGTTCAGATGTTTGGCATCAGTAACTATGGTGAGAGTTTTAAATACCAGGTACCGTGTTTAGTAAATGTGTCTTGAATTAAAAATAAATTTTGTTTATAAATGCAGAAAATATCATGTTTTTGTTCAAGCAACAAAATTAGTACTATTAACTTTGGAGAAAAGTCTCACTGAAAATGATTCTCATAAATGTAATAACCATCTTACTCTATCCATAAGCCCATTATTAAGGATTTTAAAATGAATGAGCTTTGAAATTGGGGAAAGCAGACCAAGGGAGTACCTCTGCCTTTTCAAGGTGTTATTCTCCAAGGAGCACATGACTAACAGAGAAAGTATGTGACTTTTGAGGCATCCCAGCAGGTCTGGTGAATGAGCAAATTCTTAGTGGTGTTATGACATCACCAGGGAGCATGACTTGGGTCAAGAGCTTGGCAGGAGGCTTTAGGAGCAGTAGAATCAACAGTGATCATGACTGGCAACCCAACATACTGGCTACCATAAAACCAAAGAGAGAACTGATTGTGCCTCATGCACAGCGGCAGGGTTAACAGAAAATAAGACATGTTTATAGACCCAGATTTACAGCACGCCTTGTAAACACCTTATTACTTAGAATCCAGTCTGCTGTCCTAGAAACTAAGAATGCGACTTTGTTGAGCAGTAGGATTTGTTGACATAAATGTCTTGACTAAGTTTGCCATTGTGGTTAACCAAAACGCATTTACTCCTGGGAAAGTAAACACAAGCAAACAAAATGCCTCTTATACTACAATACAGTACGTTTCAAATTGACCAAACTTAATGCTATGACATAAATATGCTTAATGTTTATGGAATTTTTTAGAAACTTTCTGCCATGTTGGGCTTACCATCCTGTGTAAGTCTTACTGAATGAGAATGTGTTTTCAGAGTTACATGTGCTTAACAGCTTCGTCAGAAATATTCAGAAAACCTGCCATGAATACCGGAGCTGACCACGCAGCAAATAAAAGTGGGTCATGGTCTCAGACATTAATGTGGATAAATCAGTTCAGCATCATGTAATAGCGGCACACTGAAATGGTTACCAACAATTAAAATTAGAGAACTAATGGAAAATAATGTTGAGTAAATATTATGAAACCACATGGAAATAAGTTCAAGGAAGGCAGAGTATCTGGCCGAAACCCACAAGGTTGAGAAAATTTCTAGGGAAGTATGAAAATTTAGACATACAGCCTAATGCTTAAAAATTCATTCCTTTAACTATAGACAAAGCTTCTGCTTTAGGAGGAGGTTTTGGGGCAGCAATTAAAACAAAAAATGCACTCCATCATTCCTATTCTCCCCGGTTTCTACTCAATCCTTTGATGACCTCAAAAATGCAGTTAGAGGGAAGTATGTCATGTTAGAGATAAATGAGGGCCCATTATTGCCCAGTTCTAATATAAAGTAATCAGCCACCCTCCCACTCAGCTTATATTAATATGATCCGCAAGAATAATGAAGAAGAATAAAGAGCAAACATATATCACCAGATCCCACAAACCAGGTCCTATAAATGACAAGAACCTGGAAATCTCTCAACAGGACTGTGTGGCTGACTCCAGTGCCAAAGCAAAGGAAAATGACCACACAAAGCAATAAAAATAATTTTGCAAGTTCATAATATGGCAGATGTGGTTCTGGAATGGCGTATTCAACAATGATATGGGATTAGTTGATTAAGATCCACGCATCTCTCAGTGTAGTTAGAGACCATATTAATGGAGCAGAAGGTTCTAAAGGAGTATAGGTTCTAAAGTCAGTATAGGAATTGGTGTTTACAGTTTTGGGGCACAAATGCATTCTGAGAGGGACTAACTGAAGTAAGTCCCCACACAGAACAATTAGATCTACCCATTCTTGTACTATGAGGAAACTGAAGAAACAGTCAAGGATGATGAGTTTGTAAGAAAATGTTTTCAGAGGAAAATGATCATTGATTCAAATACATACATGGAACAGGGCAGACTCTGGCTAGTCTTCAGTATCAGCAAAGAGAGTATATGAGGAAATCATCACCAGATAAAAAATGAGCTTTCTAACTCAACAGTTTAGCTTCTCCTGGTAAAGATGGCCTCTGGGAGGATGGGCATCATGGGCAACACTGAAAAGCTAACCCACCACCACAATGGCTGCTTATGACGGTGGGACTGAAGCACGGCAGAGGAGAGGCTGCGCTGTCTTGAGTCATTTCCAGATGTCCCAGAGGGATCTTCGACTCTTCTGAGGAGAGGACTTACAGCTCCTACCTCAATCACGGCAGCCTCAACCGATTCTTCTTTACACTTGGTATTCTACAAAACATTTGACTATATAAGAGGCATGTGCTCTTAAAATATTGCAAACCTGTAAAGAGTATGATTTCTGAAGTCAGTTTTGATGCTATTGTATGATTCAGACCACGCGGTGGAATATGAGCTTTAAAGCACCCCTGCTCATGTTGGTATGAGACTGGAGTAGTGCTGGTTAATGAAATGCTGGGGCTCAGAAAGTGCAACCTATCTTCCGAAAAGAGAACCAAGCAGGATAGTAACTACCAATCATTTGGACAAGGCAGATTCACCAGCAGGGAGATTGGGAAGCCAACATCTAAATCAGTCGATCAAGCAATGAACACAGAATTTTTTTTTTAAAAAAGCTGCAGACGTGATGTCTGAGACACTGGAATGATTTCTAGGAGCAGATGTTGCTTATAGTTATTCAGGAAAGAGGGAACACCCCTGGCCACCAACGACCTCCTAAATTATGGCATTTCTTAAAATTAGATTTCATTTTCAGTGTAAGTGCTAATTTTACGAGTTGCTTGCAGAAAAACCAAATCTCTGTGGATCAAGATGGCTAACTTCAGTTTTTAGGTGTCTGAACATTCTAAGGACTCTGGGGTCATTCCAGAGACAGAGCGCATTTTTCTTCAGTCAGAAAAGCAGCTGATAATTTCAGTGTTTTCCCAGACATGATCTCACTTTTGCCTTTCCATAATGACTCTCCAATGATACTAGGACATCCATTTTCTGTTTATTTCCCCGATGAGAGAACTGTAGATCAGAAACATTTAGTGATGAGCCCAAATCAAAGAGCCTCTTAGCAGAGGGACTGGGATGAATGAGGATCTCAAGTCTCACACTCCATTGCAATATCCTCAGTACGTGCTTCCTTCATCTAAGGGCCTGTGATGGAGTTCTGAGTTCCCTTAAGCATCGTTATCTTTGTCAAGCTTCCTTTGTGTCTCATAGTCAACTACATGTCGACACAGCTGAAGCTTCTACTCTATCAGTGAACAAAAATCTCCCACTTAGAGTCAAATCAGAACATCTCTAATAACAGTCAGCAGTCTGGAAATAAATATGTTATTAAAAATTATCTCAATCCAGTGACTCAGCAAATGTGTTGCGATAACTTGTAGTAATTGCTTTTTGTTTTTTGTTTTCTTAAGTATCTATGGTGAGAGACGCAGACAGGCAAATGCCAGGGTTTGGATGCTCTTGTTTTCATTACCTCTTATTCTGCTTGAGAAAGTCTGCCCTCCTCCTGTGCCCTGAGTGTCTGATAAGTGAGCTTGTCTTGACAAAACACCATGGATTCTATTTCTAACAACAAAGGCAAAGGGGCCAATAAAAAGCAAGGTTTATCCCAAATGATCCCCTTAAAGTGAATCAGTTTTCTTCATACTTTGTGCCTGTTCGATGTGTGTTCATGTGTGGGCAGGTGCATGCATGTCCGTGAGTGTGGGCAAGTGTGTATGTGCACACATATAGAGGCAGGACAACTTCTGATATCACTCCTTAGGTTCACCCACTTTTCCTTTTCTTTGCTCTTTTTTCTTTTATTGTTATTCTTTACTTAAGGCATAGTTTCTCAATGACCTGGATTCTGACAAGTAGCATAGCTTGGCTGTAAATTGAGAGGAAGAATCTTACATCAAGGACTGAAGATCAACAACAAAGTTAGTAATGCTGTAAAAAAGGAAAATTCTGGAGAAGACAGGAATGAAGACCAATCCTATAGCTAATTTGATGGTTAACTAATAGCTAATACTCTTGCAATATAGTTTTATACTTTGAAAATTTTAATAAGACAACTGAATGGATGTTGTTTTTTAACACACAGCTTGTTAGATATTTGAAAATTAATAATTTTATTGGTGTTAATAAAATTAATTATTTGATCAAAAATAGTGCTGTGAAGACCTAATCTTGCGTTTTCCCCTACTTTTCCCCCACAGAAACTTAAATCGTTTTACTACTTGAAACCACTGTGATTTCAGGGAGAGCCTTAGAATCACTCGCTCTATTTTGACTCTGGACATTCCCGCTGACTTAGCTTTGTTTGTACACTAAGTGAATTGTTTCTGTCTTAAGTCAAGATCTAGAAAACAGTATAGTACACCATAGAGGCTCGGTTGTGAGCACGGCTGCCTGGCAGTTGTGAAAGGCAAATGCATTCGACAGCTACCGCACACCATGCAGTGCTGCAAACATATTACACTTCCCACACATAGTCAGCAGAGGCCCAAGCCCTTAAACAACCGCATCTCAGGCTGGCAATTCTTTATAATTTGTGTTCAGTGTAGCACAATGAAGCATCAGAAGCTCTGGAAATGTGGGCTAAAAAAGAAAAATCCTTCCTTCTTTTAAATAGTTCTCTCAGATATGTTGGGTTAGAACAAGACAAAATGTGACTAATGCATGTGGGAATTTGTGAGCTACAATAATTTTGAATGCATACCAATGATATCTATGAACATTTTGTCTTTATACCCAGCTGTTAACAGTGGGGATAGAGAACAACATATGAATCAAGTAAAAAGTTTTCTAACTCATATTAGTGAGGTATTCTAAGACAAAACAAAGCAAATAACCTCTTATCAAAAACACAGAGGACTGAATGAAATTTCTTGCAGGTCTTCAAATAAGTGCAGGCTGGAGAGATGGTTCAACAGTAAATAACACTGGCTGCTCCTCCAGAGGACACAGATTCAATCCCCAGTAACTGTGTGGCAGCTCACAGTCATCTGTAATTGCCATTCCAGAGTACTGAACGTCCTTTTGCTACCTCCGTGGACAGCAAATATGCAAGAGATGAGCAGACATACATGCTGTTAAAACATCCAGATACATAAAATAATAATAAAAAAAATAGAAAAATAAAATTGTGTGGGCACATGAGTATGTGGAGTTCTAAGGTTCATGTTGGAAATCAGAATGCAAACTCTAACCACTGAGCAATCTCCCCAGTTCCCAGAACTGGGAAAATTGTCAAGTGTTTAGCTGCCTGGTGAGCACTGGCTATCTCTATGCTAGAGGCTTACAATTGGACCTCAGACCCCAGATTAAAGGTGGAACCTCCAAAGGCTTTTGTAGGAAACATTTCTTACACTATTACTTAAGCATTTTTGTAAACCTTGGGCACTTTAGAAGATGAAAAACTGCATTCCCCCCAGGCTCATATAAATTAATGCTTGTTTACTTAGCTAAAATTAAGATGGATTTTAAGAATTATATTCTGTTGTTAATTTGATAATTTTGACCCATGCTACTCTACTTAATGTTAGGCAGTCAGTTTTCAAATTCTGTTTGTCTAGAATTAATTTCTTGAATCAGGCATGCATGGTGTTGCCAGCTTATATTCCTCTGTATTTAGGAGACTGAGACAAGACCATTACCGCTAGTTTGGAGCCAGCCTGGGATATATAGCAAGTTTATGTCTCAAACACAATAAGACAAAATAAACCAATTAATTTTTTCTTATTTCTGACATTATTACAATATACTCATTCAACAACGTACATGGGAATACCTGGTAATGTAGGTAACTGGGTACTCCCTATAATGCTTCTGCCTAAACGGGCCAGTGTCTCCAGAGTTTACAGCTTGTCCTGGGATGATAGTCAAGAGTAATTCTTTGGCTGCGTCCCATCAGTGAGATAAATCCACTAGTGCAGATGGCCCACCCAAGAAGAGCACAGGCTTGTAGACGGCCAGTTTCAGGTATACATCCTCTTCCTCATGTACGTCGGAGGGACAGCCAGGCCTTGGTGGTAAAATCTGCTGGCGAAACTGAATACATCTTTTGAGACCCTGTACTGTCTTCTAGGAAAATCTGAAGTGAGAGTGAATACCCAACTGCTAGCATTCCCAAGAAAAATGGATGTCCATCTTTGTTCTTAACAAGAACAATAACTCTGATTATGTGCCAGGAAACGTTTTATACACTTTCACTTTCTCTTGTTTCATTCCCAAAGCATCCAGAAAAATAATGATCAACTTTTTATTTTACAGATGGGAAAACTGAAACAGAAATTCTAAGTATGTTGTTAACATGCCAAGATGCCGACAGCCATTTATGGATGTAATATTTAGACCAAAGCGGTTTTGTTCCCCAAACACAGGCCTCTCCACCCTTTCTCCTTTTGTTATCATCAAGGTGGATGGCTTTGCCAGGCCCTTATGGGGAGGGTGGCTCCCTTTATCTCAGCTAACCTCAGAGTAGTGGAGGGGAAATGCCCAGCTTGTATGAAAATAATTT
Source organism: Mesocricetus auratus (assembly GCF_017639785.1). Classification (NCBI taxonomy): domain Eukaryota; kingdom Metazoa; phylum Chordata; class Mammalia; order Rodentia; family Cricetidae; genus Mesocricetus; species Mesocricetus auratus. The sequence continues at coordinate 7,569,910 of NW_024429198.1, read as the reverse complement.
TTTTGTCTTGATTTTGATCTAGTTCTCTGACAGGCTGGCTAAGATTTGTCTTAACATGTACATTTCCTTTGCCAAAGCATACGTGGTATGTTTGGACATATGGTCTTGTTTTCATGATCTTTTAACCTTCACATATTTCAAATACTTCATGGTGGGGTTCATTATTTGTGGTGACTGAGGTTGGCAACTGTTCTGATGGGGCTATGTTTGGCTTCCTTAAGGAATGAAAAGATCGATACTCTGTGGAACATGCTTTCTAAGATAAATGGGACAATAGAAAGAGAAACTTCTGGCACACTTGCTAGTGAGTGTAAATGTGTGCTGCCTTATGGTAGATTTGGTAATTTTACTTGGAAATGTTTGATTGTGAATGGTTTTAAGGTTGGGCTTTCTATACGTCTGGCCACTTTTTACATAGATAAGTATTGGGCATTCTGGTTGCTCAGAAAGTGACAATTTATCTTTTGTTGTTTGGTGTATTCTGAGTATAGAGGAGCTGGAAGGGCTAAAGAGCTCATGAGTCAAGTCTTTGGACCTGTCGAGTGTTAAGCATTGGTCTAGGCAACATGATAGTGAAATGTCTAATGTCATAGAATTACAAATAACCTCACAGCAGTTTTGACTGCAAAGTGTGAAAACTCTTTGATGAGAAAATTGAAATAAAGAAGTTTGTGAGCAACAAGAGAAGCTGAAATCAAAGGAGTCATGCCCCTCCAACAACTATAAGCAAAACTGAATGTATAGTGCATGTGCTTTGATTGCTGCAAAAAGTTGAGCCAGGAAACATTGTTTCCTTGTAGTCCCTACCTGTTTGCTTAGTGTTTTCCAGACATAACAGATAAAGTTGTATATATGAACTCACAACAGTTGTGACAGTGTGTACAAGTCTTTCATAAGCTTAACCCAGACAAAATGCCAGCATGAAGAAGAAGGTAGGTATGAAGTCCCACCCTGAGTTAGGTAGCTACTGCCAACTGATAGCTTCAGGAAGAGGGGAGTCAGTTTTCTTGAAAGGAGTGGCTCCTGATAGTTGACCACACTTCAATGGGTAGCCACACATATATGAATATACGGGCAGCACCAATTGCGCTTGATGGGCTTCACAAAAAGAAGAAGGCACAAAATTGGATGGGTATTTAGAAGGAGTTGTGAAATGATCAAAATACATTGTATGAAATTCTCAAATAAGTAATAAAAATAAGACACTCAAATGACCAAAGGGTATAGCAATATTTAACACCACTAATCATCAGGCAAATATAAATTAAAATGAATTGTGGCATTACCTCACACCTGTTAGAATGACTGTTAACAAAAAGACAACAGATAACAAGTGTTGGCAAAGGTCAGAAAAAAGGAAAACCTAAGATGCTTTTTTATGACATTGTAAATTAGGATTACTGTTATGAGAAAAATATAGATTTTTCTCAAAATTTTATAAATGGAATGACCATGTGATTGAACAATCTTACTAGTGGGTATATATATAAAGGAAATAAAATCTTTATACTGACAAGAGAAAAAAACAACAAAGCATAACAAAACCTAAAGACAACTCATTAGACTCCTTTGGACTCTGTGTTCCGAGGGAGGGAAGGCTAGACTCTGAGCCACAGTGTCCTTAGGCTTAATTGTGTGATCACACCTACTGATGTGTGATCTGGATATGTTTCTCAAGACAAGGAAGCAGCATTTTATCTCATGGAACATTTGGCAAAGTTTGGAAGCATTTTTGTTCATCAAAACAAAGAGGGACTGGAAACATGGCACAGTGGTTGTGTATTTAATATGTTCGTGAGAAGCCAGAGGTTCAGTCCCTAGGGACATAAAAACTGTTACCATACCACAACCATTACCACCACTGCCACTGCCACCATAATAACACTATCAAAATTAAACAACAGCAGTAACATTAAATTCGAGGACAGTGTGTGATTACAGAGAGTGAAGGCTGATGCTTTGGAACATTTAACAGTGTTGGGAAGAGCTCTGAATGAACAGAACAAACTCACACACCCCTAGTCATGAATGTAGAGGCAAAGAAATGCAACTACAAATCAAGGTCATTTCAGTTAGTGTTTTTGAGGCCTCAGGGATTTTTCTGGCTGGATCATGGAAAAGTTTCTTACACTGAACAGTTAAGTCAAAAAGTCAATATATGTCTAGGGAGGATTTAGTCTCCAGCTTCAGGGATAATTGTTCTGAAACCTGAGCATTAAATCTGTCTAAGCTCGTCATTAACTGTGTCAGCAAGGTCATATTTGGATATAGCTAATGTGTATTTATTCTGTACTTAAGAAGGATAGTTTTAAAAGCACTTACTGTAACTTCTACCATTTAACACTTACAGTTTTAGTCTGTCATACAAAATTTATACCCAGCATTTGGTGAATGGAAGTTCTGGTTTTACAGAATAACCATTGCAGTCAGTTTTGTGCTGCTAGAAAAAAGTGACAGAGATTAGGTAATTTACACTAAAGCGGGTTTGTTTTCTATGGCTCTCAATGCTGGAAAGCCCATGAGTGAGCAGCTGGCATTTGCTGAGGACTCTTGTAGCATCATCCCGTGATTGAAATTAGGGTAGCAAGTGAGAGTAAGGGAAATAAATTCACACTATGAGAATGGCATCAACTGACCCATGAGAGTGGAGTCTTTGTGGTGTAATTACTCTTAATTGCAGTGACAAATAAGTTTGTCTTTGAATCTTGGAGAGGACAGACATTCACCATTAACAAACATTTTAAATGAAAAGCAGGTATATTTGATTTGAATTTTTCCATCATTTTAAAATTAGTTCTTTGAGAATTTGGTACCATGTGTTTTGATCATATCAACTAGATCCTCCCAGATCCACCCACTTCACTACCTATTCAACTTCTTTCAAAATACAGTTGGTAATGGCCATATATTCCGGAATTCGTGGCCTTCCTCTGGAGAGTAGTCAACTCACCAGGGGTCTCAGCCTTAAAGAAAACTGATTCTCCCTTCTCCCAGCATCTTCCCGTTGCCAATAGCTCCATAGCCATGGGTGAAGCTTACTGACCATCTCCCTTCTCCATGATGGGGTTTATGTCTAGCTTGAGCTTGTACATTCTATCTCAAGTGATGTGAATTAATATGTGCATTTGCCCTGCTGTTACTGGGAAACTTTGTAGACATCTGCCATCTCTGACTCTTACAATATTCATGCTGTGTCTCCGTGAAGTGATACCTCTTCTTTGAGAAGAGGGTTATAATATAGAGTCCTATTTAGGGCTGAGCATTCGGCAACCTCTGGTTCTCTGTTCCTTGGTTTATTGTGGTTTCTTTGTTAATCACCCTCTACTATAAAAGGAAGTTTCTTTGATGAAGGTTGAGAGATTATCTTACCTATGGTCCATCACACTAACATAGGTGGATTTCTTGAATCCAAGAGAAGTTTTGAGTAGAGGTCGGCTTCTATTATTATAAGAGCTGTTATTTGGAAATGAACCAGAAAGTAGTCTTTTCTTCATCAGATTCCAAACTCTTACATAGAGAACTTGTGTTGTAGAGAAAAAAACTGGCATTTTCACAGGCCCTCACTGTCTTCTAACACTTTGCATAGTGACAATGAAGAGGGACTAAGCACCAAGTCAGTATTATTACAAAGGTTTTATCCTAGTTGTGTATTCAACTGACGTATGATCCCGAAGAATTGATTGCAATGGTTCTTGAGTATAGATAATATGCTACCTAGTCTTATGTCAGCTTGACACAAGATAGAGTTATTTGACAGAATGAAACCTCAATTGAGAAACATCCTCTGTAAGATTCAGCTATAAGGCATTTTCTTAATTAGTGATTTATATGGGAGGGTCCAGCCCATTGTGGGTGGTACTATTTCCTATGCTGGTGGTTCTGGGTTCTATAAGAAAGCAGGATAAGCAAGCCATGGGAAGCAAGCCAGTAAGCAGATCCCCTTCACGACTTCTGCATCAGCTCCTGCCTACAGGTTTCTGTCCTGTTCGAGTTTCTGTCCTGACTTCCTTCAATGATGAAAAGCAATATGGAAGCATAAGCCAAGCAAACCCTTTCCTTCCCAGCTTGCTTTTGGGTGTGGTGTTTCATCGCAGCAATGGTAACACTAAGACAGATAATAATAGGGAGGGGATGCTAATATTGAAAATATCCTGTAGCATTATAGTATGTTTTCTACAAACCCTTGCTGGTTGCAGGCTAACTATGGAGAAAAGAAGGAAAGTAATAAGGAAAGAGAGACACACAGAGAAAGAGAAAGAGAGAGGAGTGAGGGTAATAAGTATAGAGAGACAGACAGAGACACGCAGAAAGACAGAGGGACACAGACGGAATGAGTGAATTTCAAAGGGGAAACAACAATAAGGAGTGGTTTATGTTTTTGTACCTGTTGCATTTCTGTGAAGAAAACCATGATGAAGGCAACTCTTACAAGAGGAACCATTTAATTTGGAGCTTCCTTAAAGTTTCTGAGGTTTAGTCCATTATCATTATGACTGGAGCATGGCCACATGTAGGCAGGCACTGGGGCAGTAACTGAGAGCCGCATTCTGACCTGTAGGCAGAGAGAGAGAGAGAGAGACAGAGAGAGACAGAGAGAGACAGAGAGAGACAGAGAGAGACAGAGAGAGACAGAGAGAGACAGAGAGAGACAGAGAGAGGCAGAGACAGAGAGAGAGACAGAGAGAGAGAGAGAGATACAGTGGGTTTAATGTGTCATCTCAAGTGACACACTTCCTCTAATTATAAGACCACACCTCCTAATCCTTTCAAACAGTTCCATTCCATGGTATCTAAGCATTCAAATATATGAGCCTATGGAGGCCACTCTTATTCAAAACACTAGTCTGGGGATGTGGTCAGAGTTGAGCTCTGACAGAATGTAGACCATTGTAAAGTCCATGAATAGACAGCCACCGAGACAGTGACTGAGACAGTGCACTGAAAAGTGCACATCATTTGGAGAATAAGGGAAGGGTCTCCAGAAAAAGATTGGTGGAGGTTGGTGGCAGAGCATTCTGGGTAGATAAAACAATGTTTACAAGATTATGGCATAGAATGACTTTTAAACATACAGTTTGTGTATGACTGTACTTAGAAGGAAATAACGCAAGAGGACAGAAGTATGTTCTCCAAGAATTAAGAATTGTGAAATTCATTCATTCCCTGTCACGACTGCTAGTATGGCCTAGTCTGAAACAAAGCAACCACATTCCATGACCCACAACTATTGCTATTTATTATCCCATAAAAAGCAATCATGCATCCTGGCCTTATCATCCCTGGAGATCCTTTATGGAAGATCATAGAGTTGATGAGAATACTGCTTTGATGGGCAAATTCCTTAGGAAAGAACATAAAAAACGAGGAGAGAATGGCGACCTTTTTGGGATTCCCATATTTCCTTTCCACCCTTATCACCACGTCTCCTGTAGTTGTAGCTACTCTTCCTTAGAGCCCAACTTCCTCCTTAAAACACCACCCCCATGTTCCATCTTTGACCCAAATCATAGTCCTGAAAATGTAAAACCTGAAGTTTTGGGTATGCTACCAAAGGAAACAGTTTTGCTTAAAATCTTGTTTTTGCCAAAATATTTTCAGAGTAGCTGGAGAGCTGTCAAACCCCAGTGGTTCTCAGCTGTGTTTCCTTCTAGCATTTCTCCAGGCCCTCCATGCACAGCACTCAGTAAGTGGATATGGTTTGATGATGATGAGGAAAATACATGCTGCGTGAAGCAGCTTGTAGATTTAGGAATTATCCTCCAGGTGCTGAAGACTATAGCTCTAGAGAGTCTTAGCTGCCAAGCTCTGGGGCTGCGTGACAGTGCATCATTCCTAGATGTAGCCTTAAGCAAGGCAGCCTAGGGAAACACGCTGGTAACTGTCAATATTTGGACTGTCATTCCAAAGTCCTGAGATACTTTTCTGCCTTCAGTCATGTGACTTCAACCAAAAGAATCTATTCTAATAGAAAAGAATTACCGAAAACAGCCTGGAATGATGTGTTTGGCTTTGCAGGTACTGACAAGTTTTGCCTGTTTGTTCTTAACCTTTCTCCTGTAACCCCAGTTAGCACTTGTGGACTTTAGGTACCGTTTTGTTGCTTTAAAGCAATTGGAATTTAGATAATCAGCTTCTCTGCTCATTTAACAATCTTCATCAAGAGTTTGAAAGAGATAAAGAAATGTTATTTACAATACATTAATTTTTAAGGCTTGCCAATTGGCTTAATTGTGCTAGTTTTTATTTATTTGATGTATTTGATTTATTTAATATATTCATTTAATAATGGAAAACTATAGCAAATGGAAGTAAATAAATTTATAAAATTTGGAAATAATAATGTATGACTAACATCTTAAAAACAAGTATACACTAGTATCAGTATTCAATGATTTACTGATGTAACCATCTTAAGTCGGTATGACTACATAGCCTTTATAATATTTCACAATTGATTAGTTCTAAAGAACTTTTTCATGTTACATGGGAAAGCTCAAAACTTAATACATAAAATCCCATGTATATATTTTTCTCTTAGACTTATATAATGTGGTTTACAAAATGAGAAAAAAATCATTCCAGTTAAATAAAAATTGTCTTCAGTACCTCTTTATATCTGATCATATGTCATAAGATTATATTTTAAATATGCATATGTGTGATGTTTTTGTATTTTTTATTACTTGAGATTTTTATATCATAGACTAACAAACACAAAGCTTAGTGCCAGGAATGGATTACCTGTTTCAGAGTTGTTGGCTAGTGAGGTCCCAATAGATCCACAAACATTATAAACTATTTCCTGTGTTCTTGGTTCCTCCAGAACTATTCACTAAGATACTGTTACTGAAGACACAGCATACTTGAATGTAGAACTTAGAGAACAAGCTGCTAGAAGGTGCTATGCATGTTATTAGAGGAGAAAAGTAATTGTCAGTCTTACCCAGCTGTGAACCCTGAAGGCTGCAGTAGTGACAGGCTTGGTAAGACATACAGTTGGTGCAATAATGGTATAAATGTCATGGGGGTAACCAAACACTCTCTGGTTGGATTTAATTCCTGTTTCCCAAGTCGAAACCTGTACCTGGCAGCCTTATCAGAGCCAAGAACCTGTGGCTAGATAATAGGGGAGAACCTGTTACTTTTATTCTGCTAAATGGGCATAGCATTAAAATGACTATTAATGACACCAACAGTACATCTCTAAACTATTCTTTTTGCAATAGGTGATAATTAACATGGACATACACAATGAACCAAGGTGAAGAGAATGAAAGATTGTAGAACACTCAGTCCCAAATCATACGATTATATCAATTCCATCCTTCCAAGGCTAGAGGATCATTGTGGAAGAGGGAGAGAAAAAACTGTGGGAATCAGAGGTGGTGTCTGACTACAAAGAAGCAACAGTGTTCTTCAGATACAGCAGGCCAGTTGCACATATGAACTCATAGTTGTTGTTAAAACATACACAGGACCTGTGCAAGCTTAAGCCAGACAAAACTCCACCATGTACAGGGGAGGTGGACATGAATTCCATTTCTAACTGAGGAGCTATTGACAACTGACTAGTGTTGGGGGAGGAAGAGTTAGTTTTCTTTAAGCGTATGGCTCCTGGTAGTCTGACTTTGCTCTAGAGGGAGGCCATATGTCCAAAGTATGTGGGCTGCACAAATTGGCCTTGATGGGCTTAAAAATAGATGAGGACATGAAGTTGGGTGGGTATGGATGGGGAGGATCTGTGAAGAGTCAGGAGAGGATGCGTATGATCAAAATAGATTATATGAAAGAGTTATTGTTTATTTAAAAGCAATAATGACCATGTCCATCCAGAAACTAAAGTTCAGGGAAGTGATCTGACTTTCCCCAATTCATATAAACATCTTTCTCACAATATATTCCTATTTCATTTAGATGTAAGTAAGCAAAGGAAAGCAAATTAATTACAAAAGTAGCAGTTTTAATCAGTATAAAGGAATTATGTTAATTATCCATTATCCACAATGATAATCACTAACCTTTGATTTGACCACAGGACTTAAGTGTAACTACCCTTCCCTCCTTTTAGACAGAGTCTCACTATGCAGTCCAGTCTGTTTGGAACTTGCTATATAGACAAGGATGACCTCAGACTCACAGAGATCCACCTGCCTCTGCCTTCAGATTAAAAGCATGTGCCACTATGCCTGGCTCCAACTAACTTTTGAAATACCAGATCTACTGTTTTGTTCATGGGTTCCTGGAATTAAACAGGTATTGTGTTCCTAACCACTGTCTGAAAAGAGTCAAATGTAATGGGTAAAGTCAAGAGAGCAAACAGGAGATGAAACAGCAGCCAACCTGGGTCAGAGTGAGAAGCCATTGTTACTCCATCATGCTTATCAAGCAATGTTCAGAACCTAGGAAACCCTCTAATGTTAGGAGAGGGGCTGAATGTGATGATCCATGGGAGGAAACAAGCTCTGATCTTGCTTTTGTCTCTTTTCTGCTCTCTGCAAAGGCATTACCCTATCCCATGCCTACAAGGGAGGGTGGAGAGGTCAGAGTTATGGTGTGTGGTGTGCTTATATTCACTTCTTCTCTGGAAATACTGCAGGGCATCTATGCTGATGAATGCCAGGTTTTCCTTGCAGTCCTGAGTTCCCATTTTCTATTCTTTCTCCTAAGTGAGCCTTGGTTCACATTTTGTTCTTTCCACAACCTCCTCCTCATAATTCTATTTCCCTTCATGACCATCATCTCCCACTTTAGCAAATCTCATTGACTTTCCTTCAGTGTAAGTCCACGATCCTAATACTGATCTCTACTTTTAGCATTTTTTTCTAGAATTTAAGTCTAAGTCATAATTTTCCAGTGCACCTGCACTGGCTTTCTATGTGGTTGATATAGAGTGTTAATTTGATTGGAATGAAAAGTTTTTAGGAGAGTGGTAAGACACATTTGGTTGCATCTGTGAGAGTGTTTCCAGAAAAGCATCATCAGGGCTCATGGCTTAGTCCATCTACTGTTTCAAAAACTGAATAGACTATTGAGATATGCCAAAATGTGGGGCCTGGTGGGAGAAGGTAGGTCACTGGGAACTGATTCTTTGAGATTGCATCATTCCCTGACTCCTTCCTGTTACTGCTTTTCTCTGCTTTCTATCCACCATGGAGTAGCTTCTGCCACCTTCTCCCATCACCTTGATATCTAGGCCCAGAATAAACAGTCAATGATAAAAGGTTGAACTTCTGAAGCCATGAGCCAATATAAATTCTTCATATCTGAAATTGTTATGTATTTTTTCTAATGTGGTACAAAGGTGCTTAATACATCTTATGATTTAATATTTTTTTTATTTTAGAAACAATCTTATTTTACATATCAATCCTCCCATTCCCTTGCCTGCCCATCCTCTCATGCTTCCCATCGACCCCCAAGCCATGCCCTACCCTCTCCCCAAGGACAGTGAGGCCCTCCATGGAGGATCATCAAAGTTCCTCACATCATTTGGGGGAGGGCCTAGGCCCTCTGTCGTGTATCTCGGCTGCAATAGTAGCCCTCCATAGGGAATGGGCTCCCAAAGTTCATTTGTGCACTAAGGATAAACACTGGCTCTACTGTTAGAGGTCCCATAGACTGCCCAGACCTCCCAGCTGGCACCCACATTCAGAGGGCTTGGTTTGGTCCAATGCTGGTTCCCCAGCTTTACTACTAGTGTCTCTGTGCTCTCACTAGGTCAGGTCAACTGTTTCTGCAGGTTACTCCAGCAAGTTCTTGCTTTTTTGTTCATCCCTCCTCCCTATCCACAACTGGATTCCAGGAGTATGGCTCAGTGTTAGCTGTGGTGTATGGATTTCACCCCCCCTTTTTTCTTTTCTTTTGGTGTTTGGTAATGTCAGATTATCTATTACCCATGTTTTTGTGAGAGTAGTTATCTTCCTTTGGTTGGAGTTTTCCTTCCAGTACTTTCTGTAGGACTGAATTTGTGGATATGTATTATTTAAATCTGGTTTTGTCATGGAATATCTTGTTTCTGCCATCTATAGTGATTGAAAGCTTTGCAGGGTATAGTAGTTTGCACTGGCATCCATGTTCCTTTAGCATTTGTAGGACATCTATCCAAGGACCTTCTGACTTTGATAGGTCTACCCTTATATGTTACTTGGCCTTTTTCCTTTGCTGCTCTTAATATTTTTTATTTATTCTGTAATTTTGGTATTTTGATTATTATGTGGCAAAGGAACTTCTTTTTGTGGTCCAGTCTATTGTGTTCTGTAAGATTATTGTACTTTTATAGGCATACTTTTCTTTAGGTTGGGGAAGTTTTCTTCTACGATTTTGCTGAATATGTTTTCTGTACCTTTGAATTGTATTTCTTAACCTTCTTCTCTAAATATTATTCTTAGGTTTGACCTTTTCATGGTGTCCCTTATTTCCTGAATATTTTGTGTTAGGCATTTGTTGGACTTGAGATTTTCTTTGGTTGATGACTGTACATCTTCTAATGAGTCTTCAACACCTGAGTTTCTATCTTCCATTTCTTGCATTCTATTGGTTATACTTACATCTGTAGTTCCTAAGGTTTACCCAGTTTTTCTATTTCCAGCATCCCCTCATTCTGTGTTTTCTTTATTGTTTCTATTTCAGCTTTCAAGCCTTGAACTTTTTGAATTGTTTCCTTCACTTGTTTGGTTGTTTTTTCTTGACTTTCTTTTCATTCTTTAAGGGATTTATTTATTTCTTGAATTTTTTGGTTTGTCTTTTCCTCCATTTCCTATATTTTTGTTTGTTTTTTCTTTCATATCTTTAAGGGATTTTCTAATTTCTTCTTTGATGGTCTCTAATATCTTCATGAAGTTGTTTTTAAGGTCATTCTCTTCTGCTTCATCTGCATTGGGATGTTCAGGTCTTGCTGGTATAGAGTCCCTAGATTCTTGTGGTGTCATACTGGTGTTCTTATTCAGGCATCTTTCCATCCCTTGTTTGAGTGAGTGCAGGTGGGGTCTCTCCTTCTCCTCTTGTCTTCCAGTGGTGTAGGTGGGCCAAGACTTCAGTGTCTGCAACCCTGGATGGTCTGGCCTCTCCTGGTGTTCTCCTCACCCAAGTGGAAGGCATAGGGGTGCCAAAACTCAAGTGGAGGGTGGGAGGGTGGAGGACGGGGGAGCTATAGGGGACCAAGAGTGAGGTGTGGCCAGACTCAGGGTGGTTCATCCTCAAGCAGAGGGTGGAGAGCAGAGGGGGGCTAAGAATGAGGTGTGACCGGTCTTGGGGTGGTCCATCCTCCTGGAATGGGTTCACTCTACTCAGGGAGCAGGCCCAGGATGATCCAAGGAGAGGGGCTGGCAGGAGTTGGGCCTCGAGCAGAGTCCCCACCCACCTCAAGCAGAGGACTTACAATTTAATCTTAACACAGATCCTTTGAAGAATACCAATCTCTATCAAGTTGAACTTCTATTGAGAATTCATAATGATTTTCCATTTCACTCAGACTAAAAAAGTCAAATGCTTAAGACCCTGTAGGATGTGTCCGTTCTTCTTAGGTCTCTGGCATCGTCTCTTATTTCTCTCTCTCTCTCTCTTATCTTGTCTGCTAACACTGAACTATTTTCCATACTTAAAATAAACCAGATGCTTTCTCAGTTCAGAAAACTATTTGCTACTTAACCTGCCTTGTATATTCTCACTCAGTCCTAATTTTTTAAAGTTTTTTGTTTAAAAGCCACCTTCTCACTGAACCTCTAATAATTATATATTAAAAGACAGTCTGATCCCATCCTACCAATCCCACCAAATTTCCCTGTTTTATTCTCTCCCAGAGGGTGTACAATCATCTGATACATTTTCTATTCATTTGTTTCTCTATTATCTACCTACTCCTGCTTACACCTTCAGCCTAGCTATAATGAAAGACTCATGGTGCACTTGTAAGATCATGAAGAAATGTCATTGCATGAAAAAAATCTACTTTTTTACTTTCTCACAGTACTTAACAGTACTTAGCATGGAGACATCTGTATGTTCCTTGTCTTGAGCCAGACAATCTTTAAATACACGCATCCTGGGTTAGTGTAGGCAGACTTTTCTTTCCCACCAGCCAGTTCCCAAAGAACCAATATGGAGACTTACTTAATATTAATTATAAATTCCCAGCCATTAGCTCAGGCTCATTACTAACTATCTCTAACAACTTAAATTAACCCATATTTCTTATCTAAGTTCTACCTTGTGGCTCACAGCTTGTTATCCCCTCTTGTAGATGTCCCCCTTCCTCTGTGTCTGGCTGATGACTCCTGAGACTCTGCCCTTTCTTGTCCCCAGCATCTGCCTCGTGTGGTTCTCCCACACAATTTCTTCCAGCGCAGCTATAGGCCAGTCAGCTCTCTATTAACCCATTAGGGCAATACATGTTTACATTGTACAAAAATTGTTCCACAGCAGGCTAGCAACAAGGGATGTTAGATTTGAAAGAAATTTAATGCATTCTAGAGAGGTCATTGGAAGCTAGGAGAACCACAGAGATGCTCCTCTCATGACAAAACTAAACAGAAACCTCAGTTGGGCTTCTGAAATCTTGTTGAAGCAAAGTTTATCCTCAGAATAAACTACAAGACATCATGGCTGAAATCTGAGCCGGGGCGCAGATCAGAGTTCACAAACTGTGAGGAAATGTGCAGAGACATTAAGCTATAGGAAGATTGTGTGTTTTATGAGGTCCTGGCAAGCACTCAGTCAAAGTAAGTCCCTGACTATGCTCCAACTCTAGTTTTTAGAGGTTTAATAGACAAGATCTTAAAAAGCAATAAGGTATGTTAAAGCTTTATCAATCTGGAGGCTAGCAGCAGTAAAGTTGCTGGAGTATTTGTGACATTCTGACCCCTTCTGTATTAAATTAATATCAATAAGCTGCTACAAATTGACACTTGTTGAATGACTAATCAAAGTGATGTCTAATCACAGCAGAAGGGAAAAGTCACTGAGGATTCTTCTTAGTAAAGAATTTAACAGTCTTTAATCAAGTTATTCAACTTCTGGTTGGAGAGACTTCCTGATTCCTAAAATTGTATATTTCATGATTCTGTTCTGTAACATAAAGTATTACCCCAGGTGGGGCCCCTTGGAAGTTCATTATTCCTCAGAACAAAAAAACTTTCTTCTATGAACCTAATAATGAAAATAAGAAATAAAATGAACAGCAATATTTTTTAAAAATTGATTGTATTATTTTATTTAAAAATTCTTTTCACACCATATATTTTGATCATGTTTGCCCATTCTCCAACTTCTCCCAGATCATCCATCCCTTCTTACCCACCAACTTTATGTTCTCTCTCTCCCTATATCTCTAGGAAAAAAAAGTTGTCTGTGGTGGCACACACCTTTAATCCCAGCACTTGGGAGGTCAAGGCCAAAAGATCTTTGAATTCGAGGCCAGCCTGGTCTATGGAGTGAGTTCCAGGGCAGCCAGGCCTACATAGAGAAACCTTGTCTCAACAAACCTAAAATAAACAAATAAATAAATAAAAGTCACAAGAATGAAAATCAGAACAAACAAAAGATCAATAAGACAAAAAAGGCCAAGCAAGACAACACTAAACAAAAAGTTCACATATGAACACACACACACACACACACACACACACACACACACACAGAACCTGAAACATGGAGGACCTGGACTTCATTTCATTTTGTGGTGGCTAACTTCTCCTTGGCACGGTGCCTAGCCTGGATTGTGGTAGATATGCTCAGTGACACTCATTGGAGAAAACTGATTTTCTCTTTGCCAGTGGAAATCAATAGCTTTGTGTTTAGTAGTAGTACTCTGTGTCCACTTCCCCTTTTAGTCATGGGACCCTGTCTGGTTTGAACCTATGCAGATCTTGTGCATACTGCCACAGTCTGTATGTTCATATGTGCACCAGTCCTGTTGGGTCTGGAAGGCACCATTTCCTTAAAACCATCCGTCACCTCTGGCTCTTACAATCTTTCCACAGAGACACATCACAAATACCATGTGCTATTTCTCATATGTGTATGTTCAAAAGGTGAGTCAGAATGTGTGACAGTCATCACCAGAACATGTAATGGGAGAGAGGAAGAGGGATAAAAGGAGGTTGCATAATAGGTAACAAAACACAGAAGTAATGAATTCTAGTGTTCTGTAATACAGTGGCGTGACTAGAGTTCACAGTAAACTATTCCATGTGTTAAGGATATTAGTTGTAAAATAAAGGATAAGTATGTCACAATCCACAGACCCAGAGAGACTAGGTAGCAAGGAGAGTTTATAGGGGGACACCCAGATCTCTCTAGGAAGGAGAAATAGAAGATATTTCATGAGTGAACTGAGGATGGGTGGGGACGGGAATATGAACAATTGGGTTGGGGAGGTAGAGGGGGAGAGTACTGGAAGAGACTACTGGAAAGGGGGTGCATTTAGGGATCAGGTAAAAACCTGGCACAAGGGAATTTCCCAGAAATCTACAGGGATGACCCTGTATAAAACTTCTAGCTATAGCAGATATGTAGCCTGCACTGGCCATCTCCTGTGGCCAGATTGGTGCCTAGCACAACTGTCATCAGAGGATCTTTATCCAGCAACCGATGGCAACAGATGCAGACGCAAACATTAGGGCCAAGTTTGGGGAATTCTGCAGAAGAGGGGGAGAAAAGATTGTAGGATCCAGAGGGGTCAAGGACACCACAAGAAAATTCACAGAACTAATTAAGCTGGGCTGACAGCAGCTCACAGAGACTGAAAGGACAACCACGGAGCCTGCACAGGACTGACCTAGTCCCTCTGCATAGTCTACAGTTGTGTAGCATGGCTCTCTTGTGGGACTCATAACAGTGGGGCAGAGACTGTCTCCAACTCTTTTACTGGCTTTTGGTACCCTTCTCTTCATACTTGGTTACCTTGCCTAGCCTTAATACATGGGGAGGTACTTAGTTTTACTGAAACTTGATAGGCCATGTTTTGCTGACACTCATGGGAGACCTGCCCTTTCCTAAACAGAAATGGAGGAAGAGTGAATTGAGGGGTGGGAACAGAGGGTGAAGTGGGCTGGGGGATTAGGAGGAGAAAAAAAGGGAAACTGTGGCCAGGATGTAAAATAAATAAAGTAGATTTTAAAAAATAAGTAGGCTATAGAAATGTGAAGGTTCTAAACTCAAGGTGCAGAAGGTTTTTTTACATATATCTAAATATTATACTATGGTTTATAACTACATATAATAATTATGTGCTGGTTAAAATACTGAAAATTCTAAAAGAAATGTGAATGCTAGTTTCTCTGATTTGATGGTTAACACTGTATATGTGTATTGGATAATCACATTGTACTCTGGAAATTGTACTGTTAAATAATGATAAGTAGCAATTAAAAAGATCCAAGTGGCACCCATTCCAGTTACATGATTTGATGTTAGGATGTGGACAAAAAGGTAAAGAAAACTAGCATATTTACCACTTAGATAAATATTGAATGAATTGTAACTTCCAGTGACTGATACTACTACAATGAATGTTAGTTTACAGAATAGTCCCAGTCTGGATTTTTGTGCTAGCATCCTTGTGTACTTCCTGGTCTATCATGCAGTTCAGGCTTTTTTATTTAACAATATGACTGTGGACCTTACCTTAAAATAAATTCCTTGTATACACAAGTGTTAATTTGTGAACTCAACATTTTAAAATTTATGAGGAAAAAAGTAGTTTTTAAGTGTCCTGGTGACTTTATGAAAAGGATCTATAAAAACATATCCCTCACGAAAGCATGTACACAAATTCTTCAACATTCTACCCACACCAGGAAATTTGACTTTGTTTCTCTTAAATATGGTCTTGCCTTCATGTTTCACCTCTAATAAACTGAATGCAACAAAAGTGGCAGTGTGTGACTTCCAAAGATATGTTCAAAAGGCTGTGATAGCCCATGAATCTGATTCTTCATCTGCCAGTCTTGCTATTACAACTCAGAGAGTGAGAAAGCTTACACTACAGGGAAATGTCTGCCTGACAGCTTCTTTCAAGATCTAATTCCTTAGCTGACAGCAAACGCTGGCATGAATCCAGTAGATTCCCCATATTCTCGTCTCTCAGTCTTCTAGTTGATGCCCCAGAAATCATGTGTAGAGGTCATCCGAATCCTGATGTGTGTGTGTATGCGTGTGTGTGGGGGGGGGGCACATGCATATCCTACATTCTCTATGGCTTACAGAATCTGTAAACCTAATGAACAGTTGTTTTGTACAATGGCTTTATATTAGGTGGGTAATTTGCTACACAGCTATAAGTTCTGTAAGAGGAAGAGAAAAATGTTAGCACTTGTACATGAAGTTTCTGAGGGAATACAGTTGGCCAAGCAAAATAGTCCTTAGTGGCTTTTAATTTTTAATTCTTATGTAATTTCATATGTGAATATAATGTATGTATATCATACTCTTTCCCCTCTCCTCCCTTACACCTTCTCAGCAGAACCCCCCCAACATCATTCTTCCAACTTTATAATCAATAGTTCAGTCATAGGTATAGGGAGTCTCCATGGAATGATATTTGTCCGTCAAGGGATTTTGAAAAAAGACTTTTGCCTCTCTGATGATTAATCAAAGTCATGGGATCATGTAACTTAGTGGAAAGTACATTGGTTATGGAGTCATAAAAGTTGAGTGCAAATTCTACTTAGGTTGTATGTCCCTCTAGAAGCTCTCATGCTGAGCTTCTAGATTGTCAATATACAGAGGATCATATTTGTTTACCAAATCAGAAACTATTTCAAAAGTACAGTGAGTGAGTAAAGTTTCAGTGGGGAATCTCCTCTCTTCAATAGGTGTTCTTCTACTTCACACGGGCGAAAGCTGTCTTATCTCTTTGCTCAGGTGCTCAGTTCTTGCCAGTAGGGTGATCACTTGGAGCCCTTCTTTGACGTAGAGTATTTTCTGTGTTGGGCAATATTTTCACTCAATGAACTCAGAGAATACTTGCTGATCTTAGTTCTGTAATACTAAAGACATAGCTTGTGTAGTCAATGACTTAAAAAGCATTCACAATTTTCAGTTAGGGCCTCATTCTTATTACACAATGTGGCATTCTCCATTATAGAAACCATCTTGACTGTTGGAAATATTTTCCAAAATCATATTTGGTAAACCAGGAATGAAATGCATCCTTATTGAGTTATTCAACAATTTCAAAGTTTGTGTTTGAAACTATTCACAGATTTCTTTTTAAGCTATTCATTTCACATGAAGCAAGGAAGACATGTCTAGACAAATATTTCTTAAACTATTTTGAAATTAAGCCTTTTCTGAAATGGCTATATACTATTGTGCTCTAACATTTTACTTTGAACCACTTAAGATATTTGCTTTATTGAAAGCAAGCTAGTATTCTGAAAATTAACCAGACATCAAAGCGTTCTGATTTTTATGAAGAACAAATTTTCTGAGGTATGAAAAAAATAACCCTATTTCTATTAGCAGAAAGGCTTTTGTAGAGTCTCTTTGAAGATCTTTTAAAAATTCCATTGGATTTATGAGCCTATGGACATGAATGAAGAGACCATATTCTGGTCTTAAGAAGGGGCTGGGGAGATGTCTAAGTGGGTAAGAGTACTTACTTCATAAACATGAGGATCTGAGTTCACATTCCCAGCATCCATGTGAAAAGTTAGGCATGGCTACAAATACCTGTAATCCTAGCATTATAGGGTGGAAACAGGTAGATCACAAGTGCTCACCTAATAGCAAGTTTTCAGTTCAATGCAAGACCCTGCCTCAAAGTAAAAGACAGAGAAAGATAGGGAAAGACACCAGGCATCCCCCTTACCTGGTTGCTTTCGCATGAATGCCTATCTATACACCTACATGCACGCATTCTGCCGCAGGTTTCCAATATGATGTATTGAAAAATAAACAAAGGCATCTGTGATTTTTGTGGTATATTTAATTACTGGCTAAGCGACCTGCCAAAACCATAGGATTTTAAAATCTACTACGGTTTGCAAAGAGCTGTATTTGGCCATGATATGTTACAAACAAATGTTGATGACACAGAGTAACTGATTTGATTAGCTTATGTGATGCTGACAGAAATGTATTTTTTCTTTTCTTCTGAGAGGAACTTTCAAAACAAAAGCCCAAGAGTCATATTCAGGTGCCAGATGATCTCCTGTCTGAATAGTCCTTGTTTAAAGGACTATTTTGTTTCTTTCCAAAACCAAAGAGAAAATAAGAGAAATTTCAAAAGAAATCCTCACACTATGACTGGAAAGAAAAAGGCAGCCTCTCTGTTAGTGTCCCACAGGTGAAATAAAGAATAGTTATATTTAGGAATTTAGGAACATTCAAGAACTTCCTTATAACTGTGCTGACATTGATTTATTCAATAAATGTTTCCTGCCAGGCATACATCTAAGGATTGACACCATAGGTATCCATAAAGAAATAGCAATCCCTGGATTTATGGAGTACAGCTTTTTCTTGTTTTGTTTCGTTTTTTTTGTTGTTGTTGTTTTTTGTTTTTCAAGACAGGGTTTCTCTGTATTGTTTTGGAGCCTGTCCTGGAACTTTCTCGGTAGACCAGGCTGGTCTTGAACTCACAGAGATCTGTCTGCCTCTGCCTCCCGAGTGCTGGGATTAAAGGCGTGCACCATCACCACCCAGCCTTATGGAATACATCTTATAGGATGAGGAAAAAGATCATATACAAATAAACTGAAGTTTATAATATTTCTGATCGTGTCAGACACACAAATGTAGAGCAAGACTACATGATAGAAAGTAGCTGGCTTGTTCCCCATGGGATAAATGGCCAGTGAAATATTTACAGAACTCAGAATCAACTCATTGCTCAAACATTGTGGCTAAGGAAAGTACAGCAACCTACAGCTTTTCCTTGTATCAAACGGTTTATGGACACAATCTTTCCTTTCACCAGCTCTTATATAAAATTAGTTTTCCTGTGAAGATAGTGAAGACAGGGTTATTTATCTAGCTATTATGTGCTGTTTGACAGGAAGATGCCAGTACCATCTTGGCACATTTGTTAAGCTGAGGACTACTGAAACAGATGAATGCAAATGGGGTTCGATGAAGGAGAGCAACTAAATCTGGTACCCAGGCTTCATCCCACAGAACCTATAAAGACACACCCTGGGTCTTTATTAGGAGAAATGTTAGCTCAAAAATCATGTTGGCTGATATGTACTAGGCTAACTAGCAGGCTTAATTTGTACTTTGTTGAATTCCTAGGGCAATGCTGGCATTCAGTAACTGCTACATATTAATATTAATATTTTCCATGTTGCCTCCATTAAATTTATGTGCCTTAATTAAATGATACTGGAAGCAAATCAGATGATTGGGTGATTGCAAAATATCTCAATCTTCAACGTCTAAAATCAACATATTAAAATCCAGTGCACACTTCATAATTGACCAAAGAAAGCCATTTATGGCACCACAGAGAAGGTGTGATTTGCTTTTCTCTCTTTAAACTCAGGAACAAAATGAACACCCGCTGATGATTTTGGCCAGTCGTCCCTCTCAGGATCTGTTATTAGAATGCCTTTGGGTCAGCTACGTGTTGCTCTCATACAAACAGTGAGAAGCCCAGCTTGAAACCACCATTACAAAAAGGTTTGACACTGGAAGAAGACTAGGCTTATTGATGCTACAGCTGTCTCAGTCACTGCCCCCAGATGACCTTTGAGTAGAAGGCAGGGTAGACTGATGTCAGTGGACCAGCCATGGTAGTACGGTTGTTGTTGGGGATTCAGAAAGGAGTATTCCATGTGGAAGGATGGAAGGCCAATGCCACTTCTATGTTGCTATCAAGTCTTTCCATCTCAGTTACTTAAATCAGTGTTGAAACTGAGAGAAGATGGGGTGAGCAGAGGAGATGGTTAAATACACACCAGAAAATCTAGAGGAAGACCAAAGGACAAAATAGTCTCTCCATTTCAGTATCAAAGATCCAAATGTAAAAATGAAGTATGCAAGTACTAGGAGAGATGGATTTCTATTATACTCTAAGAACAAATGATTTTTGACTTCACATGTGGAAGGCATAAAAACACACACACCAAGAAAGAAAAGTCTTACTATAATCAAAACTGATTACAATTTGGGATGACTTGAACAATTGCATAAGTAGGCTCTTTGAGTAGCTATATTCAATAAATAGTCATTGGGGGAGGGAGAGACATTTTCCTCAGTGGTGTAATGACTGGTAAATGTCAAACGATTTTGTATAAGTAACAGATACTAATTGTAAAACATTCTTCCCATCTGGGCATGCCTGCAGTCTCAGTATTTGGAAGTTTGAGGCAGAAAGATCAGTTCATGGTCATCACCAGTCATAGGTGAGTTGGAGGCTAGGGGACTACATGAAAAAAAAGAAAAACTAAAGAAATAGTCTCATACAGTTTCCCAAACAGAAAGCTCTTTTTAGACAAAACTGTAGCATCATTAATGGCTTAAATTTTGTTTTGTGACTAATCAGTTACAGCATTGTGTTTAAATTTCAAGAACAATTCTAAATGAATTTCTGGCAAAATGTCAAACTAGATGGAGTAACTTAAAACTGCTCAGTTAGGATGATTCTCTCTTCATCCACAGTGTGAAGCAAGATCTTTTCTTTCTTTCTTTCTTTCTTTCTTTCTTTCTTTCTTTCTTTCTTTCTTTCTCTCTTCCTTCCTTCTTTCTTTCTTTCTTTCTTTCTTTCTTTCTTTCTTTCTTTCTCTCTTTTGAATCAACAAACTTGTAGAAGGGGATGCAGTACATTTGATTGTAAATGTATCAATAACTCAATATTTGGTTGACCGTAGAAATATTACAAGTACTCAAGAGTGGAGAGGGTGTATGTATCTCAATCTCCAAAGATGAGGTGAGAAAAATGAAGTAAGAGAAAGTCTGTGAGTTAGGGATTCAGACAGCTCACCACCCAGCAGAGACTCTGGGACAAGGAGGGGAGATGGCAGTGCATTGTTTGTTTTCCTCAGATGGCTTTTCTCTCTTCTTTCTTTGGGTAAGGTCATTTATGAGAGACCACTAGATAAAGGATGACTCTGGATTTTTAATATGTGCAAACATTACAGATCTGTGATGTGAATGCTTCAGACCCCTTCTATTCTACATGTTCTACTCTTTAACATCTCAAAACTAACAGCGTTTATACATTTCAGTACTAATTTTGCTTCTACCTCCTGAGTGCTGAGATGTGAAGAATGCACCATTAGACCTACAGTATTAAGCACAATTTTCATAAATCATATGTATCAGAAAAAAATTCAGTCAGCTCCTCTGTTGCTAACCAAAATGTAGAAAAGGAAAAAGCTGCCCTCTACAATGGCTAATTTTCTGTTTCTGCCTGCTAAACAGATTTGCATGGCATTCGTTTCTGTGGGTGTTTTGGCAGTAGTGATGATTAGGATATTAAACTTGTGAAGATTGTTTTCCTTTTAATAAAATAATTTAAGGCCATTTATAGTTCCTAATTTCAACTGGCCATTTTTATGACATGTTCTACATGAATATAAATTTTTCTGGACCAAGGAAAACACCATGAATGTTGTATTCATCACTTTTAAAAGCTGTGCCTTCGCTGCATTAAAACCTAATTTTCCTGTCCTTGGTTTGGGTTTTCAACAAGTAGTTGAGGCTTGTTCATAGATTCAACTCTGTGGAAGTAAGGGGTACAAGTGCAGTTTCAGACAGTTAATAGATAAAATGACTACTGCTTCTTAATGAACTCATTTTCATTGCAAATTTTTGTTAAGAGTAGTTAGTAAAACACGAAGCAATCAAGAATGAATGGAGATTGGGAAGGCAATGATGGTTGTCATGAAGTCAGCAAGACTCCCTCCTCAGAGCCATCAATTTGCAAGCATATTGTGGAAAGCGAGCATTCTTCCAACCAGGAAACCCCTCCCACCCACCCCCAAGTACACATATTTAGGTTCCCAATTCCAGACATTCTTTCTTCAATGTTTTCTGAAGTTGATTCTGGTACCAGACCAGAAAAGATTGTGGGTTCAAGCTAGTAGGAAGCAATTAGTCGTTGATGGACTGTACAGTCTACTGGCATAATGGGGATGAGGGTTGAGGAGCCTGGATCTTAGGTTCAAAATACAGTATGGCAGACCATCCACAAGATCAGTTTTCTGATGTTATCTAGAAAGTGCCTACTACAAGGTACCATGAGCCAAAGAGCAAACTTAACCAAAGATGCTAAAGCAGAAAAGCATCTTTCTTTTTGTGCTTCCAAACACACACACACACACACACACACACACACACACACACACACACACACACACCCCACACCACACACACACACACACCTACCTTATAATTTTTTCAGTGTTGTCCTTGATCTAAATTTGGCAATAAACCAAAGCAACACAATCTACTTATAATGTTAATTTCGGAAAATAAACTCCACACTAGTTTTGTGGAGAAAACTGTATGTCAGAGTAAGAAAAAATAGCACGTACAGATGCAGGTGTACTGCAAAAGATACTGTGTATATAATATAAGATGAAAGTGAAATAATCACTTTGAAGGGAGTACAAAGTGTTAAAAAAGACTTACTTAAAGGTGGATGGAGTGTTTATTTGGTTTTCTCAGCCTTATTTTTCCTCCATTTTTAAATTTAAATTAGAGACAAGCTTGCTTTACATGTCAATCCCAGTTCCCCCTCCCTCCTCTCCTCCCCTACCCTCCACCAACTCCCTATCCCATCCTCTTTCTGCTCCCCAGGGATCCCCCTTTCATGGGGGATCTTCAAAGTCTGCCATATCATTTGGAGCAGGGCCTAGACCTTTCCCCATGTGTCTAGGCTGAGAGAGTATCCCTCTATGTGGAATGGGCTCCCAAAGTCCATTCGTGTACTAGTGATAAACACTGATCCACTACCAGAGACCCCATAGATTAACCATACCTCCAAACTGACATCCTCGTTTAGGAGCTCTGGAACAGTCCTATGCTAGTTTTCTTAGCCTTTTAAGTACATAAAACAATTTAACCTTCAACCATATCAACTGGCTTAAAACAGAGCTGTTTGAAGTTAATAACATTTGTATACAGTACTGTTCATGAACACTTTTATTAGCTGACATCATTACTGCTATAGTGTTTCCCACATATTGGACACTGTCAAGGAGTAGACATTTTATTTTTGTTGGTCAACTATTTTTGAATGAATGAAATACTGAAGATGCATCTGACAATTAAGGGACAATTTTCCTCTAAAACTCTTGCCCCTTTCACTAGAACAGTTTAATTATCAATCGTGGTTGCACATTGAAATTACCTAAAAATCCCGGAGAAGTGCCCAAACATTCTCACATAAGTGGGTGGGGGAGCATTAGAATTTTCAAAAATTTCTTGTGCAATTATAACACACAGAGTTAAGGATCACTCTGAGATAAAACACTCTGGAGATAAAACAAAAGTGAAGGGGTTCTTATTTTCTAGGCAAAAATCTTGACAACAGGAAGGAGCAACATACCATCTTATCAGCATATGAGGGTAGACCTGGATTGTCTATATGCAATTAGCCACTTTTTATTACTGAAGATCTGTAAATGCAAAATGTAGTGTAATTACAAGATGTCTTTAATGTTGAAAACGGAATACCTGACAAAGGTAGAGATATATTCAGAGAAATAAAACCAGCATTAAGTAGCTAATTTATATAACTTCCTAAATTAATATGCTTAGGATAATTTTCTGTTACTGAAGAACTTTCTAAATATCTTAAACAATGTGTTTGTCATACTTGAAAAGTTCTACTTAAACTCTAGATTCCTTCAACCATACTTGAGTTTGATCTCAAAATTCCTAGCCAACCCATCCCGGTGAGGCCATTTTCATCTACTTCAATGTGAATCAAATATGTAGTAACTTCATATAGTAGATTTATTGTCCAACCAACAAAAAAGCCACATGAAAGGAGGGAAAATCTGAGATCTGTAATGTGGTCACTGCCAAGTCAGCCAAAACTAACTCTTTGATATCTTTATGTTCTTAACATCTGCATTTTTCTCAGTCTCCAGTGTAGCAGGAGAATTAATAGAGGAGACAGATGAGAAAAAATGGAGGAAAAACAGCCCTCCAAAAACAGTATAATAAATTATTATAATGTATCTTCATTAATCACACTCAACCATGGTTTCAGCTATTTAATTTTCAATGGAGATTTCTGGGTGAGAGAATGAAGCTTTCTGTCAAGCTGTTTTATGATGGGGTGGAAAAACTCTTAGACCTTTGTACTTAGATCTTAATTGAAGCTTCATTCATTCGTGCTGGAGCAAAAGAGGAAGAGTTTGGAGGGCTCCTCTCGCTGGAACCTACAGATTTCTTTTCTTTTTTTCAGTAAATACTGTTAGACCACAAACTAACAGGGCTTCATTTTTCTCTCACATTTCAAAAGTGGTAACTGTTCAGTGGTGTACTAATGATGTAGATAAACTCTTCCACAGAATTGCATTTTAGAGGTAGGAGTATTTTCTTCCTACCCTGTGTAATTCAGTCTCCACACTGTAGAAGCAAGTTACATATTGCAGGATCGGTGTGAATTGTTCCTTTGGTTTTCATGATTTTTGCACCAGACTTCAACTTCTAGTCACAACATGACTTAAATAGTTTGAAAACAAGTCTTGTCTCCTATGCCAGCTGAGGGTGGCCTTTTCTGAGAGCCCACAAAAGATGGAATGTCTGAGATCTTGAAGGTCTCTCTCTCTCTCTCTCTCTCTCTCTCTCTCTCTCTCTCTCTCTCTCTCTCTGAAACAACTCCTCAAAGGCATTGCCAAATTCACTAAGCTTTTTATAAGTCTGACCCAAATTGTAGAGTCTGCACAGGACCAGTCACCAAGCCAACCTCATCTGGTTTAAATGTATAATTTCATTTGTTTAAGTGGCAGCTTCTGGTAGAGGGAACAGAAGTGAGTGCCATGGCACAGCAAATGAGAAAAGAAGTTGGGGGTAGGCATGGGCTGTGAGAAGACACTTGAAGCTGACTAATAGTTGCTAAGTTAATTTTTACAAAATTGTCTATTTTAGTCAAGTTTGAGAAAATTGAACAAATAATAGCAATGGTGTTAGTAGCCAAAAACCTCACTGCTACTATGGAGTTATGTTTCTCCTGGCTGAGACAGAGAGAGGAAGAAAGAAAGAAGGAAAGAAGAAAGGAAGAATATTGAAACACAGCCGTGGACCTAGGGAAAGGCCTTGTAAGTGGAGTTGAAAGGTGGAGACATGAGAATCTACCAGAAGCTATTTATTGGTCTACCATGTCTGGAGTACCTGTGTAAATATACCAGAAACAACAAGAGAAATACTTCCCAAAAACAAAGTGGAAGGAAAACATTGATTCCTGTAGGATGATCATCCTCTGAATTCCATAGGCATACTGTTGTGTATGTATACCTGCATTCTCACACATGCATAACATATACATACACACTAACAATAATAATGATAAAAATGTCTTTAAAATGTAGGTGAAGTTAGCATGTAAAAGGGACCTGTGGTTTAGAACAATGAGATCCTGGGGTTCTGTTGTATTACATCTGGTGACCATGTATTTCCTTCATGTTTTGTGACATGTAAATAGTAATTGTCTCTCCTTCCTTCCTTCCCTCCCTCCCTCCTTTCCTCCTTCCCTCCCTCCCTCTTTTTTCTTTCCCTCCCTCCTCCTCTTCTTTTTTAAAGTCATAACCTTGAAAATCATGGTTTTTATTTAATTCACAGGAAGATGATTACATCAGGAAGCTAAAAATCAAGAGACACCTTCTTAGGAGTAAAGGCCATCAGGTGTGAAAGCACCAAATTAAAAATTAATGGAAGTAATAAATAGGTGATATGAGAAAAATTCCCTTTAAACTTAAATATCCCTAAAATTATACACAAGTTAAATCAAGGAGTGAGTAAGTTTTCATACCAGATTTGAGAAAAAGAAAAAGAAGGACAGTGGTCCTGCGCAATGGTGTGGGGGGGGCGATGCTGTTAGGTATTCAGCCAACACTTTTGAGACTTTGGTCCCTATCTTGAGGCATTATTGAGTAGTCACAGTTGAACTACTTCAAAGCAAAATGTCATCTATTTTTTAAATAACCTTGCACTATAAGAAAATAAAAATATGTTGAACACAACAAACCCTGGTGAGTGTAGAAAAGAAATGTTATAACAAACGAAAGACAGACTGATACTGGAATATAGATCAGGCATAACTTTATGGAGGAATGTAGATTTAGAAAGTATCATGAAGGATGAATGAAATTGCACAAGATGAAAAGGGGAAAGGTTATTTGTCTTGAAGATAATGATCCACATGGTAACAGGGAGTAGAAATGCATGGAAAGCATTTGAAGGTATAAGTGAGGCCTGTATGAAGGAAGAATGGGTTTTAAGGAGCCAAGACACCATGCCAAGGATTTTTGACATATTTTCAAAGTAAAAAGACTCCTTTATAAGACTTAGAATAATTATTCATTAGAGTATGGTTTTAAGCAAAACCAATTTAATAGCAAAATAAGAGGAATAAGAATCATACTGGGTACCACTTAGTGAATACTTTTTGAGTGTCCTCTCATTGGAAAGATCTGTAAAAGATGTTACAAATACACAGATGAGCAAAGCATGGGCATCTCCAAGGGGAAAATTTATAGTCTGATGGAGAAAAATCTATAAACGAATTTTAAAAACATTCAGTGACTTAAAAAGTTCTGGAGAATCATAGCGGCCAAAGTACTTGATCTGAATTTGAAAGACAGTAGATAGTCTCTGGGGAAACAGAATGAAAGTAGGCCATAAAGAGACATAAGCAACAAGGAAAGAGTTCTTGAAGCCACTGTGGGTAGTTTTTAAAGACTCTAGCATATAACATGGTTCAAGAGCCAGAGGTGATAAGGCTGGAGAAGTAAGAAGTAAGCTTTGTTAAGTAACTCAAGCTGTACCAAAGGCAATAAAGATGCAGGAAATAATTTTCAGCCATGAAGCAAACATACAAAGACAAACAATTTAGAAATTGTAGTGGACTACTCAGGCGTACATAATGAGAAGGCCAAACTGATCATTGAAATTCAGCAATAAGAAATAATGATGGTTAAGATTATGACAATCACTTGGAAATAGAATCAAATGAATAAACTCCAACAGCATTTAAAAGTTAACAAAACCATCAACGACAGAATCTTAGGGAGTGGTTAGGTGTGGTTAGAAGTGGGGAAAGCAAGAGGAAAGAATGACTTAAAGATTCCTGGACTAGACCACTGGGTGGATGATGGAGAGGAAGGACAGCCTTGGAAAGTGGGGTGGGGAGCCGAGCATTGAGTTCAACTTGGGATGTGTTACCTTTCAAGTGTCCCTGAGTCAATACAGAGGAGTTTATTGGGAGATGACACAAGTATGATGTGTAGCTCAGGGAAAAGTTTGAATAGGCTTTGTGAGTCATTAATACATAGATGATTGCTGAAATTGCCCACGAAAAATAAAAAATAAGAGGAAAACCTTCATGATACATAATCCAGGCAACATAGACCCTCCAAACTCAAAATAAGGAAGAAATAAGAACACCCTTTTAAAATGAAGGGAAAATAGTCTAATGAAAGCAACTATGGAGTGTTGCATGAAAAGTGTGAAGTTGGAGGTGAATTAATTACATCAAACACTGGAGAAAATTTCGGTATAGTGATGTCTAATTCTTCTCATAAACATTAGGAACATGACATTTTTGGGTTTATTGTCAACTAGGGTATAAATGCTGTTGTAGATGTGGTATCTGCTCTCTGAATGGACAGCAGATTGGAAAGGTAGAGATGTGTATGCTTTAGCTTATTCTTTTAAGGACAGTGTTTGTGGGGAGATGGCTTAGTGAACAAAATGCTTGCCACGAGAGCAAGAGGATCTTAGTTTGGATCTCTACCAAGCACTTGAGAATATGGATGAGGCAAGTAGTGTTTGAGACCCCAGCCTTGGGGTTGTGAAGCTAGGTAAGAGCACTCAGGTTGTTTAACAACCAGTCTAGGTAAGAGCACTCAGGTTGTTTAACAACCAGTCCAGCCTATCAGTGAGATCCAGGTTCAGGGAAAAGCTTTGAAGACTACACTCTGGCCTCTGCACATGCACACACATAAGCATGTGTAGTCTCAGCCTCACAAATCCATACATTTACATACACAAACATATACACACAAAAGAATGATGTATGGGAAGCAAGGAGGAGCAATCACATATTGAGAGTGGGGGATAGAAGACAGACTTCTTTTTAAGTTTGTTTACTGTCTGACACACAAAATATCAATTAAGAGGCATGGAATAAGGGATGTATAGTAGAAATAGTTTTGGTGTTGAGAATTTCATGTAGAAAATTTGAAGATAAAAGTTGAAAGTAAGAGAGTTACTATTTGTCAATTGTCTTTCACTAAGAAGTAGGGAAGCAGGCCATTGGCTGAGAGTGAGAGGATGGCATGAGGAAGACAAGAAGTCTGTGAATGTGGACTAAGTGCTCAGTGTTGGCAACAGAGTAGGAGTCGGGGCAAGAATTAGTTTTAACCAAAAGGATATGTGAATGGCACAGAGAAACACAGAATCATGATACAGCCAACATTTCCCTCTTAACTGCCTACAGTATAGCTGAGGCAGCTAAGGAGGAAGATGTTTTGTTTGGTCTAAGTTTAAGAACTGATGGAACGCACAGACTAAGAAGGCAGGCATTCAGAGTGTTGAGAGGAGCATAGATGTGAAAAGTGCTTCAGTGTCTGAACACCCTTGGCTAGTGAACCCACTTGAGAGAACTGAGAGAGAGAGCTGAGTTACACTATAAAACTTCTAATCATTTCTGGACTTTGACTAAAAATATATGACTTTATCCTACACATCTTTAAACTTCTAATTCACTTGGCAAATATTCCTAGGCAGATGTATAGAATATAACTTAAATGCATCTGTATGAGAAACTTAGTGGAAATAACATGAATGTGTACAAAGATCTGGGCTTAAGTATGGCATGATAGTGTAATGGATTGCTAAGGAAAAATGAAATGAAATGAAACAGAGTTAATATATGGTAATGTCAAGATATGATAGATAAAAAAGAAAGACAAAAGGATCATTTGGACTTATTTAGCAAAATAATAGCAGTAGGATTTGCCCTTCTGCCCATGACTTATCCAGTCTTAGGTTCTTAGTCTCATTAATGATATCAGGTGTTGCCAGGTGTTGGTGGCACATGCCTTTAATTCCAGCATTTGGGAGGTGGAGGTTGGTGGATCAGGTGGACCTCTGTGAATTTGAGGCCAACCTGGTCTTCAGAGTTCTGGGACATTCAGGGCTACAGAGTAACTATGTCTCAAAAACCCAAAATAAATTGAGAGAGAGAGAGAGACAGAGACAGAAAGACAGAGAAAAAGAGAGAGACAGACAGAGACAGAGAGACAAAGAGAGACAGAGAAAAAGCAAAGCAAAACAATAAAACAATGTTAGGTGCAGATTCCATCTTGTAGAATGGACCTTAATTCAATTTTTAAAAAGTGGTTGCTTTACTCCAATGATATTTATGCCATTATTGTATCAATATATATTATAGGCAGGTCAGGGCTGTAGATCACCGGGTTGAAAGAAGGGTGTTAGCGATGATCACTTTTCTTCTCTGGTAGGGTGTGTAGTACATTCTAGCACTATTTACACTAGGGATCGATGTACTAGTTGAGTACCAATTTGATTGATTTCTTCATGCTCTGTGACACACATTTATGTTCAACAACAGAGATTTATCATTAGGTTTCAGAGGGTAGCCAATATTACTGGCAATAGCCTGTAATGATTGGAAGGTCTCTGGGACCTCTTAGGACAATTACTAATTATTATGCAATTTACTCCTGGCAATAGAGGTTTTATTTGGTAACATATTATATTGAATTAGGGCTTTGTCTCCCCCATTATATGTTGACTACATTTAAATTCCTTTCATATACAAGTATACTTCTATTTTTAGGATTCTTCTACTGTAATATGTTTCCATATGACCTTTTTTTTGCATTCAAATAACTTTTGTTTTTTTCCAGTTTAAATTTAGATAAGAAACGAGGTTGCTTCACAAGTCAGTTCCAGGTCCCGCTCCCATTCCCTCCCCTCCTCCCGTGCCATCCCCCCAACCCCCCCCCCGTTATCCCCTCATTCCCCCAGGGAGGGTGAGGCCCACCATGGGGGTGCCCATAGTCTGTCATTTCATATAGGGCAGGGCCTAGACCCTTCCCCAAGAGTTCAGGGTGAGAGTGCACCTCACATTGTTCTATGGGAGTCCAAAGTCCATGTGTATTCTTGGGATGGGTACTGATCTGCTGCCCAAGGCTCAATAGGTTCCCTAGGCCTCCTCATTGACACCCAAATTCAGGGGGTATTGATCAGTCCCATGCTGGATTCCCAGGCTGATGCCTGGGATTCAAGAGTTAACCTTTGTCTGGTCAGCTGTTTCTGGGGGTTAAACCAGCCCAGTCTTAATCCCTTTAATCATCAGTCCTCCCTCTCTGTAACTGGCTTTCTTGAGTTCAGCTCAGTACTTAACCGGCCACTAAATGAAGTTTCTGTTTCCCAGACTCTCTGGCCATAGGATTGTAGGCTGGCACTCCCCAGACCTATGTCTAAAATCCATATATGAGAGAGTACATGCCATGTTTCTCTTTTTGTGACTGGGTTACCTCACTCAGGATGGTTTCTTCTAGTGTCATCCATTTGCCTGCGAATCTCATGATTCCATTTTTTTTTCTGCTGAATAGTACTCCATTGTGTAGATGTACCACATTTTCTCTATCCACTCTTCGGGTGAGGGACATCTAGGTTGCTTCCAAGTTCTGGCTATTACAAATAAAGCTGCTATGAACATAGTGGAACAGACATCTTTGTTGTATGAATGGGCATCTTTTGGATATATGCCTAAGAGTGGAGTTGCTGGGTCATGTGGTAGGTTTATTCCCATTTTTCTGAGGAATCTCCATACTGATTTCCAAAGTGGCTGAACCAGTTGGCACTCCCACCAGCAATGGAGGAGTGTTCCCCTTTCACCACATCCTCTCCAGCATAAATTGTCATTGGTGTTTTTGATTTTAGCCATTCTGACAGGAGTGAGATGGTATCTCAGAGTTGTTTTGATTTGCATTTCCCAGATGGCTAAGGATGTTGAGCACTTTCTCAAGTGCCTCTCAGCCATTTTAGACTCCTCTATTGAAAACTCTCTATTTAGTTCTGCAGCCCACTTTTTAATTGGGTCCTTTGCTGTTTTGGAGACTTGCTTCTTGAGTTCTTTGTAAATTTTGGAGATCAACCCTCTGTCAGATGTGGGATTAGTGAATATTTTTTCCCATTCTGTGGGCTGCCTTTTTGTCTTGCTGACTGTGTCCTTTGCCTTACAGAAGCTTCTCAGTTTCAGTAGGTCCCATTTATTAATTGTTGATCTCACTGTCTGTGCTACTGGTGTTATGTTCAGGAAGCTGTCTCCTGTACCAATTCGTTCAAGGGTACCATCCACTTTCTCTTCTAAGAGGTTCAGTGTGGCTGGATTTATGTTGAGGTCTTTGATCCATTTGGACTTAAGTTTTGTGCATGGCGATAAACATGGATCGATCCGCATTTTTCTACATGCCAGTCTCCAATTATGCCAGCACCATTTGTTGAAGATGCTTTCTTTATTCCATTGTATATTTTTAGCTTCTTTGTCAAAGATCAGATGTTCGTACGTGTGTGGGTTAATACCCGGATTTTCAATTCGATTCCATTGGTCTACCTGTCTATTTTTGTGCCAATACCAAGCTGTTTTCAGGACTATAGCTCTATAATAGAGCTTGAGGTCAGGGATGGTGATGCCTCCGGACGTTGCCTTGTTGAACAGGGTTGTTTTGGCTATCCTGGGTCTTTTGTTTTTCCATACAAAATTGATTATTATTCTTTCAAGGTCTGTGAAGAATTGTGCTGGGATTTTAATGGGGATTGCATTGACTCTGTAGATTGCTTTTGGCAGGATTGCCATTTTTACTACATTGATCCTACCTATCCAAGAGCATGGGAGATCTTTCCATTTTCTGAGGGCTTCTTTAATTTCTTTCTTTAAAGATTCAAAGTTCATACGATACAGGTCTTTCACTTGTTTGGTTAGCGTTACCCCAAGGTATTTTATGTTGTTTGTGGCATTTGTAAAGGGTGATGTTTCTCTGATTTCTCTTTCAGCCCTTTTATCATCTGTATATAGTAGGGCTACTGATTTTCTTGAGTTGATCTTGTAGCCTGCCACTTTGCTGAAGGTGTTAATCAGCTGTAAGTGTTCCCTGGTAGAGTTCTTTGGGTCATTGATGTAAACTATCATATCGTCTGCAAACAGTGAAAGTTTGACCTCTTCCTTCCCAATTTGTATCCCCTTGACCCCCCTTTGGTGTCGTATGGCAATAGCTAGAACTTCAAGTACCATGTTGAAAAGGTATGGAGAGAGTGGACAGCCTTGTTTTGTTCCTGATTTTAGAGGAATTGCGTTGAGTTTCTGTCCATTTAGTTTGATGTTGGCTATTGGTTTACTGTATATAGCTTTTATTATGTTTAAGTATGTCCCTGTTATCCCAGATCTCTCCAAGACCTTTATCATGAAGGGGTGTTGGATTTTGTCAAAGGCTTTTTCAGCATCTAGTGAGATGATCATGTGATTTTTGTTTTTCAGCTTGTTTATATGGTGGATTACGTTGATGGATTTTCGTATGTTGAACCACCCCTGCATCCCTGGGATGAAACCTACTTGATCGTGGTGAATGATTGTTTTGATGTGTTCTTTGATCCGATTTGCCAGTATTTTATTGAGTATTTTTGCATCAATATTCATGAGGGATATTGGTCTGAAGTTCTCTTTCTTAGTTGTATCTTTGTGTGGCTTGGGGATCAAGGTTATGGAAGCCTCATAGAAAGAGTTTGGCAAAGACCCTTCTGCTTCTATTGTGTGGAACACTTTGAGAAGAATGGTATGGCTGTTCTTTGAATTTGTGGTAGAATTCTGCACTGAGGCCATCTGGACGTTTTTTGGTTGGGAGTCTTTTGATGACAGCTTCTATTTCCATAGGGGTTATAGGTCTATTTAAATTGCTTATCTGTTCTTGATTTAGTTTTGGCAAATGATAGCTGTCCAGGAAGTCATCCATTTCCTTTAAATTTTTGAATTTTGTGGAGTACAGGTTTTCAAAGTATGACCTAATGATTCTCTGGATTTCCTCAGAGTCTGTTGTTATGTCCCCCTTTTCATTTCTGATTTTGTTAATTTGCGTGTTCACTCTCTGCTGTTTAGAAAGTTTGGACAAAGGTTTGTCTATCTTGTTGATTTTCTCAAAGAACCAACTCTTCGTTGCATTGATTCTTTGTATTGTTTTCCTGGTTTCTACTTTATTGATTTCAGCCCTCAATTTGATTATTTCCTGGCGTTTACTCCTCCTCGGGGAGTTTGCTTCTTTGTGTTCTAGAGCTTTTAGCTGTGATGTTAATTCTCTGGTATAACTGTTCTCCTGTTTCTTCATGTGAGCACTTAGTGCTATGAACTTCCCCCGTAGCACTGCTTTCAAAGTGTCCCATAGGTTTGGGTATGTTGTGTCTCCATTTTCATTGAATTCGAGGAAGTCTTTAATTTCTTTTTTTATTTCCTCTTTGACCCAGGGATGGTGCAGTTGAGCATTATTCAATTTCCATGAGTTTGTAGGTTTTCTGCAATTTGTGTTTTTGTTGAATTCTAATTTTAAGGCATGGTGGTCTGATAAGATGCATGGAGTTATTCCAATTTTTTTGTAGCTGCTGAGGTTTGATATGTTGCCAAGTATGTGGTCGATTTTTGAGAAGGTTCCATGTGGTGGTGAGAAGAAGGTATATTCTTTTTATGTGGATGAAATGTTCCATAGATATCTGCTAATCCCAGTTGGGTCATTACTTCTATTAGACGCTTTGCTTCTTTGTTGAGTTTCTGTCTGGTATTCCTGTCTAGTGGTGAGAGTGGTGTGTTGAAATCTCCCACTATAACTGTGTGGGGCTTTAGATGAGATTTAAGTTCTAATAATGTTTCTTTAACGAATGTGGATGCCTTTGTATTGGGGGCATAGATGTTCAGGATAGACACTTCATCTTGGTGGGTTTCACCTGTGATGAGTATGTAATGACCTCCTTCATCTGTTTTGATTGATTTTATTTTAAAGTCTAGTTTGTTAGATATTATGATTGCTACCCCTGCTTGTTTCTTGGGTCCATTTGATTGAAAAATTTTTTCCCAACCTTTAACTCTCAGGTAATGTCTGTCTTTGAGGGTGAGGTGTGTTTCTTGTATGCAGCAGAAGGAAGGGTTCTGTCTTCGATTCCATTCTGCTAGTCTGTGTCTTTTTATGGGTGAGTTAAGGCCGTTAATATTGAGGGATATTAATGACCATTGATTGCTCATCCTTCTTCGATTTGCAATGGTTGTTGGTGGTGGAATTATGTATGGAATTTCACCCCATTGTTCTTTTGGCTGTTGGTAGAGAGGGATTCTCTAATGCTTATGTTTTTCTGGTTGTAGTTAGCTTCCTTGGGTTGGAGTTTTCCTTCCAAAATTTTCTGTAGGGCTGGGTTAGTGGACACATATTGCTTGAATCTAGTTTTGTCATGGAATATCTTGTTTTCTCGGTCTATAGTGATTGAGAGGTTTGCCGGGTATAGTAGTCTGGGCTGGCATCCATGGTCGCTTAGTGTAGGTAGAATATCTATCCAGGACCTTCTGGCTTTCAGAGTTTCCATGGAGAAATCAGGTGTAATTTTGATAGGTCTGCCTTTATATGTTACTTGACCATTTTCCTTAGCTGCTCTTAATATTCTTTCTTTATTCTGTATGTTTGGGGTCTTGATTATTATATGGCGAGGGGATGTTTTTTGTGGTCCACTCTATTTGGTGTTCTGTAGGCCTCTTGTACCTTCATTGGCATGTCTTTCTTAAGGTTGGGAAAGTTTTCTTCTATGATTTTGTTGAATATGCCTTCTGCCCCTTTGAGGTGGATTTCTTCTCCTTCTTTTATACCTATTATTCTTAGGTTTGGTCTTTTCATGGTGTCCCATATTTCCTGGATGTTTTGTGTTAAGGATTTGTTGGATTTAAGGTTTTCTTTGGTTGATAAATCGATTTCTCCTAGTGTATCTTCAACACTTGAGATTCTCTCTTCCATCTCTTCTATTCTGTTGGTAATGCTTGTATTGGTAGTGCCTGACTGTTTGTCCAGCTTTTCTATTTTCTGCCTTTCTTCAGATTGTGTTTTTTTTTTAATGTCTCTATTTCAGTTTTCAACCCTTGGAGTTTTTTCATTGCTTCTTGCAATTTTCTGTTTATCTGTTCGTCCGTTTGTTGCCTTTTATGAATTTTTTGGTTTGTTCTTTCTTCCATTTCTTGCATTTTTTTGTTTGCTTTTTGTTCCATTTCTCGCATTTTGTGGTTTGTTTCTTCTTCCATTTCCTGCCTTTTTTGGTTTGTTTCTTCTTCCATTTTTTTCATTTTTTGCTTTGTTTTTTCTACCATTTCTTGCATTTTTTGCTTTGTTTCTTCTTTCATTTTCTGCCTTTTTTGGTATGTTTCTTCTTCCAATTCTTGCATTTTTTGCTTTGTTTTTTCTTCCATTTCTTTGAGGGATTTTCCAATATCCTCTTTTAGGGCCTCTATCATTTTCATGAAAGTGCTTGTAAGTTCGTTCTCTTCTGCTTCGTTCGCATTGGAATGTTGGGGTCTTGCTGGTGTGGAGTCTCTAGAATCTGGCGGTTTCATATTTGTTTTTCTGTTGCTGACTTTGTTTTTGTATTGTCTCTTTCCCATCTCTTCTTCTAGTGGGTGCAGAAAGAGCCCCTTACTGGTCTGGGGATCAGAGTTCCCTTTTGGTGGGTGCTAGCAAGTCCAATAATCTGGTGGTTCTTCTATTCCTTGTCCAAATGCTGGTCCGTGGGTGGAGAAGAAGAACAGGAATCTGGGGCGCTTAGCCTCCTACCTGGTCCCCTGGATCCTATGCTGGGTCCTGTTGTACCTGATCCGGAACAGCTACTCCCCTGGTCTCCCTGGCTCCTCTGGTTTCCTGGTCTCGTTGGTGGGAGAGAAGATCTGGAGCCTGGGGTGCTTGGCTCCCGCCGGGATTGGGAGCTCTGTGCAGTTCCCAGGCGATCTGCAGGCACTGGAACACAGGCCGGGAAGCCGGCCTGTTTACCGCATGCTGCCGGAGGGATAGCTACTTCCCTGGACTCCCAGGCTCCTCTCATTTCCTGGTCTCGTTGGTGGGAGAGAAGATCTGGAGTCTGGGGTGCTTGGCTCCCGCCGGGATTGGGAGCTCTGTGCAGTTCCTAGGCGATCTGCAGGCACTGGAACACAGGCCGGGAAGCCGGCCTGTTTACCGGATGCTGTCGGAGGGATAGCTCGACCTTTTTGTTTTTTTAAACCACATTTAGTATTAGCTATACCTCTTCTTTACCCTGACCTTCCATCCTGCCTCCTACTTGTTCTTCCTATTGTAGTTTTCCTTTATGCCTTTATAAAACTACATTCTATTTATTCTCCTTTGGAAGTGCTCTTCATCCCTCTGGTCCTTATGAGCTACCTTACTTCTGTGAATATTTTAAATGAAACACACATCTAAAATTTAAAAGTTAACATGCACATATAAGAAAAAGCATGTTTTTTCTATCTAGCTTCATCTATTCATCTGCAAATTTCATTTTTCTTAATAGCTGAGTAATATTCCATTAAAATGTACCACATTTTCATTAACTATTCATAAGTTGACAGACATCTAGGCTGCTTTAAATTTCTGCATATTATGAATAGACCCATAATGAACATGGGTGAGCAAGTATCTCTGTAGTGAGATGGAGAATCCTTTGGGTGTATTCCCAAGGCTTATTTAGCTGGATCTTGTAATAGGTTGATTTTCAGCTATTTAGGAACTTCCACACTTGGCTCTA
The DNA here is from genome assembly GCF_017639785.1 of Mesocricetus auratus. Classification (NCBI taxonomy): domain Eukaryota; kingdom Metazoa; phylum Chordata; class Mammalia; order Rodentia; family Cricetidae; genus Mesocricetus; species Mesocricetus auratus. Next base: position 7,532,950 of record NW_024429198.1, on the reverse strand, counting down.
ACAGTTTTCACTCTCACTGGCAATGAATAAGTGTTGCTTTTTGCCCACATCCTCCCCAGCATCTGAAGTCATTTGTTATGTTAATCTTGGTAATTTCTAATGAAATCTCAAAGTAGTTTTAATTTTAATTTTTCTGATTGTTAAGGATGTTGAATGTTTTCAAATGTGTTTCTCAGTCATTTGTCTTTCTTCTTTCGAGAAATCTGTTTGGTTCTATGCCCATTTTTAAATTGGGTTATTAGTTTTCTAGTATTATTGTCCTAAATGATCATAACAATAAAATGGCTCCCAATGACACAGTGTTGTACCCATAGATCAGTGCATTATTTAGTCTTCATCTAAGAAACTTCTTGCAGTAGATCGGAATTAACAGATCCACACTGGACAGTGTGTGTGTGTGTGTGTGTGTGTGTGTGTGTGAGAGAGAGAGAGAGAGAGAGAGAGGGGGGGTTGGTGTTTTCTGTCTTTTTTTGTTTCCTTGATTTTTTGTTTTTATTGTGAGAGAGAGAAAGAATATTAAGTTGAGTGGGTAGAGAGGTATGGAGTATCTGGGAGGACCAGGGCTGGAGGAGGGAAATAATAAAGTCAAAATAATGTATGAAAACATTAAAAATCATTAGAACTGCTTGTTTTCATCTGAGTACATCTAGAATCACCACATTAAGATAAAATGAGGTATTTTTGTGTATTACTTTGATGGCTAGGATTAGAAAGACCTTTACCTGAATTTCATACAAAGATGAGGCTATTTCTGATAGAAGTGGCACAGGGGAAAGATATTTGAGTTGAATTATTTTCCTGATGAGTACTTAGCCAAAAGAACATTCCTTATAAATACATATCTACCTTCAACAAGTTTAAACATGTATAAACCCAATGAAAGATAAAGATACTATTTCAAGTCACTTTTATTTTAATATTTTGATGTTAGCTTTTTTCCCTTTTTTTAAACATTTAAGTTATAAACAAGCTTGCTTCACATGTCAATCCCAGCTCCTCCCTTTCCTCCTTCCCCTCCCTCCCTACGAGGCCTCCCCCAGTCCCCCACTCAATCTCCACTCCAATCCCCAGGGAGGGTGAGGCCCTTCATGGAGGATCTCCAGAGTCTGTTATTTCATCCAGGGTAGGGCCTAGGTCCTCCCCCAAAAAGTCCAGGCAGAGAGAGCATCCCTCATTGTGGGATGGGCAGCCAAAGTTCATTTGTGTGCCTCTAAAATTTTACCCGCAGAAACAGTTAACCTGACCTAATGAGATCATGCAGACACTAGTCATAAAGAGGGGGAACCAGCACTGGATCAAACTCATCCCTCTGAATGTGGGTACCAGCTAGGAGGCCATGACTGTCTATGGAACCTCTAACAGTGGAGTCAGGGTTTATTTCTGGGCCACAAATGGACTTGGGGAGCCATTCCCAATGGAGAGATTCTATTGCATCTCAGATACAGAAAGTAGGTCCTGGGCTCTCCCCCAAATGATGTGGTGGACTTTGATGATCCCCCATGAAGAGTCTCACTATACCTGAGGAGTGGGTGGTGGGTGTGGGGATCAGTGGGAAGCAAGGGAGGATAGGACGGTGATGGAATGGGGGGACTGATATGTAAATAAGAGTGTTTCCACAAATAAAAAAATTAAAATTTATTCTCTGTTATATTATACTCTGACAACAGTTCCCCCTTCCTCCACTCCTCCAAGCCACCCCAACACTCCCTTCTCTCCAAATCCACTCCTCTGTTTCCCTTCACAAAAGAGCAGTTCTTCCACAGATACTAACCAAATAAGGCATTAAAGATACAATAAGGCTAGGCACAAACCCTCATATCATGGCTGAATGAGGCAACCCACTAGGATAAAAGGGGTCCTAAGAGTAGGCAAAAGAGTCAGTGATTTCCCACCCCCACCTCCAGTGCACTTCCACTGTTAGGAGTCCCACAAGAACACTAAGCTAACAATCAGCACATATATGCAAAGGACCTAGAGCAGACCCCTACAGGCCCTGTGATTGCTGTCTCAGTCTCTGTAAGCCCCTATGAGCTTGCTTAGTTGATTCTGTAGCCCTCGTTCTTGACGCTCTGGCTCCTACCATCCTTCCTCCCCTTCTTTGGTGAGGTTCCCCAAGTTCTGTCTAATGTTTGGTTGTGGGTCTCTGCATCTGTTCCCATCAGTTGTTGGATGAAGCCTCTTTTACTACTTTTTAATTGTTTAGTAAATAAGAAAGCTTTGATTTAAGCATTGCTGAGGATACATTGGTTTCAAGGGAATACACCTTGGAAGAATGAAAGCTGCTTTCATTTATGTTGTAGGATGCAAGACGGGTTTTTCAGTGGCTCTGTGGACAGGAGCGCCTACAGTTCAGATGTATTCCTGAACAAACCTAAATACAGTTCTCCAACTTTTTATCTTCATGACAGTCTGTGTAGAGATGATAAAGGGACTGAGAAAGAAATCAGAGAAACATCACACTGTACAATAGCCACAAACAACATAAACTATCTTGGGGAAACACTAACCAAACAAGTGAAAGACCTATATAGAAAGAACATTGAGTCTTTAAAGAAATTAAAGAAGATACCAGAAAATGGAAAGATCTCCCATGCTCTTGGATAGGTAGAATCAATATAGTAAAAATGGAAATCTGCCAAAAGCAATCTACAGATTCAATGTAATCCCCATCAAAATCCCAGCAATCTTCATAGACCTTGAAAGAACAATACTCAACTTCATATGGAAAAACATAAGACCCAGGATAGCCAAAACAACCCTGCACAATAAAGGAACTTCCAGAGGCATCACCATCCCTGACTTCAAGCTCTATTATGGAGCTACAGTCCTGAAAACAGCTTGGTATTGGCACAAAAACAGACAGGTAGACCAATGGAATCCAATTCAAAACCCTGATATGGACCCACACACCTATGAACACCTGATTTTTCACAAACAAGCTAAAATTATACAAAGGAAAAAAGAAAGCATCTTCAACAAATGATGCTAGCATAACTGGATGCTGGCAGATATATCCACTTGTATCACCATACACAAAACTGAAGTCCAAATGTATCAAAGACCTCAACATAAAGCCAGCCACAATGAACCTATTAGAAGAGAAAGGAAGTGCCATTGAATGAATTGGTCCAGGAGAGGATGTGGAGAAAGAGGGACACTCTTCCACTGCTGGTGGGAGTGCCAACTTGTATGGCCACTTTAGAAATCAGTATGGAGATTTCCTCAGGAAAATGGAAAGCAGTCTACCACAAGATCCAGCAATTTCACTATTAGGCATATATTCAAAAGATGCACATTCATACAACAAGGGCATCTGTGCAACTATGTTTATAGCAGCATTATTTGTAATAGCCAGAACCTGGAAACAACTTAGTTGCCCCTCAACTGAAGAGTAGATAGAGAAAATGTGGTACATTTACACAATGGAATACTACTCAGCAGAAAAAAACAATGGAACCTTGAAATTTGCAGGCAAATGGATGGCACTAGAAAAAACCATACTGAGTGAGGTAACCCAGTCACAAAAATACAAATATGGTATGTACTCACTCATATATGGATTTTAGACACGGAGCAGGGGATTGCCAGCTTACAATATGTACTGCCAGATAGTCTGGGAAACAGTGAGGACCCTAAGAGAGACATACATGGTACCCCAGAGAAGGGGAAGGGAAGAGAGTCTCCTGAGGGGAGCATGGGGGGAGGGAAGAGGGAGCTGGGAGAAGGAGAGAGGTTGAAAAGGAGGGGAGAGGAGGAAATGGGGGAGCAGGAAGCTTGAGTCAGGGGAAGAATAGAGGAGAGGAGGATGAGAGATACCATAATAGAGGGAGCCACTATAGGTTTGAGGAGAGATCTGGCACTAGGGAGATTTCCAGAGATCTACAAGAATGACACCAACTGGCAATCTAAGCAATAGTGGAAAGGCTTCCTAAAGGCCCTTCCCCTATAATGAGATTGATAACCACCTTATATGCCATCCTAGAGCCTTTATCCAGTGGCTGAGGGAAACAGAGGCAGACACCCACAGCTAAACACCGAACTGGACTCCTGGAATCCAGTTGCAGAGAGGGAAGAGTGATGGGAAAGGGGGTCATGACTGGGCTGCTGAAGCCCCCAGACACAGCTGACCTGAACAAGGGCAAGATGATAGACCCCAGATTGATGCCTGAGAGGCCAGCATGGGACTGATCCAGACCCCTGGAATACGGATGTCAGTGAGGAGGCATCGGTAATCTATGGGGCCTCTGGTAGTGATCAGTATTTATTCCTGGTGTACGAATGAACTTTGGGAGTCCTTTCCACCTGGAGGGATGTGCTCTTGGCCTGGACATATAGGGGAGGGCCTGGGCCCTGCCCTGGATGATATGGCAGATTTTGCGGACCCCCTATGGAGTGTTTCACCCTCCCTGGGGTGGGGAGGAAAGATGGGATGGGGGGCTGGCTGGGGGCAGGGGAGGAGGGGAGGGAGAGGGAGCTGGGATAGACATGAAACAGGCTTGTTTCTAATTTAAATAAAAAGTGTCTGTGTGGAATCCAAAGGCATATTCTTTAGTGGGATAACCCCAAACTTATAGGAAATTCTGGATAATAAGAGCCTTAAGATGGAGACTGCATAAATATACTTGGGGATAGCTTGCAAGGAGTAGAATGTACCACACAAGCAGCTTCTGAAATGCCCAAGTCTGGTATGTTCACCACTCAAAACTAACAGTACTTCCTGCCAAAGCCCACATTGTTTTCTGTGCTGATTTATACAGTGGTTGGGGTGTGTGGACAAGGAAGAGCGAGGGGAAAGTTAAGAGCAAGAGAAGGCCAAGCATTATAATGTTGTCACTCTCAGATGTTCTCTTCCCCTGCTTAAGGTAAATGGGATGATCTTCAGCCATTTCTGCTGTGTCTACAGTGAGCCTCACCATTTTTAGACAGCATAGTGTCATATCCATGGATAAGGGCAATGTTATTTCTCCTATTTGTCATAACTACTTCCACACCTCTACCACTACATTGGGATGTTCGTCTGTGGCATGTCACCTGACTGGGGTGTTTCCTGACTGGGCTGTCACACAACCCATACCTTGTACCTGGAGAACTACACATACTTCTGTTCAAATGTTCTTTCTACTGCGGTGTCTCTGCTTTCCCTGTTCTTTGTGTTACTATAACTCCACATTCGCCGACAACAGAGTTCTGTCATGAGTAGTTCACATTTTCTTCTAGAATGATCAGTAACTCGTCACTGGACTATTGCGGTGATAGAGGACAGGGATCCCACCTTTTTGTCTCTCAGTTTCCCACAGGTGACAGTGACGGCTGTTGGTAGAGAAATCTCTCTCAGCTACACTTCCCCCTGTGTGATGCAGGAATAATGATTTCCATCTTGAAAGTGTATTATGAGGATTAAAAACAGTGTTTGGGAGAGGGGGAAATCAAGAGGCATTCAAGACTAAGAAAATGGCATAGTTGGATTCTATTCTGTGTGGTTGTGTTTTGTAATAGAATAGAGGGCTCTTCAGAAAGAAGAATGAGCAAATAATGCAGTGAGAAACAGGAGTGAGGGTGGATAGAATGGCGTCATATGTTGACATCCCTACAGCTCCATGACTCCACCTTCAAGTTTTCTGCAAATCAGTTACACTTACTGACACTGAAGTAATGGCTTTGAAGTATGAAATGCCAAAGAAAGTAAACTCTCTTCTTCTTCTTCTTCTTCTTCTTCTTCTTCTTCTTCTTCTTCTTCTTCTTCTTCTTCTTCTTCTTCTTCTTCTTCTTCTCCTCCTCCTCCTCCTCCTCCTCCTCCTCCTCCTCCTTCATATGTGTTAAATGATGGTTATTTTCTAAAGAAGAGTGCTGGAAAAGTACCAGTAACATCTGTATTACATTTTACCTTTATGATGTTTGTATGTGATTTGCTTTGATACATCTTAATCCTCATTGAAACATATGAAGAAGCATAATGTATCCCTGTCTGTCCACAGCCTAGAACATGACAGTACCACTTCCAGTACTCCCCATGCTCTGTCTTACCAACTAGATTATAAGTTTTCTAGAAAGGGGCATGATGTTTTCTTTCTTCCCATCATCCCATAGATCCGAGGCTCTTGAACCCAGTGCTTCCCAGTGATAGTCACTCCCTAGCATCTATCAGAGCTGGTTTGGAAAAGCCTCTCACAAACACTCAAATTCACAGATGCACAACTTCCTTCTATTATATGATGCAGTATTTTCATCTAATATGTGTATATCTTCTCATATAGTTTAATTCAAAATTAATATATCAACTACAGTGTCAATTCTGTGTGAATAGTCATTGTATTACATTGCATAGGGACTATCTTCAAGGTCTTAAACAAGAATATGTTCAATACAGCTACATTTACCCTTAATGTTTTTACCTATGTTTATGGAAGGCCAATTAACTATGTTTGCTAAATCACCGAGTTCACACACTGCATTATAATATAGGGTATGAGCTGAATCCAGAAACCAATGAATTAAAAATACAAGTTTTTACAATTTTCTCAATCTGTATGTAATAACTGGATAATTCAATATACACCCAAGATCAATGGCTACATGGGGACTGGTGGCATTCACACCATCATCTCCAGCCCAGACTTTCAATGTGGGCTTCATAGTCTTCTCATCACCTGTAGTTACCAGGTCTGTGGGCATTTCTGTCTTAATATCACCAAACACTTATCTTCAAACATCTCTAGTACATCCTAACTTCATTTATTAGAATATATTATACAGGATGACACTAACTACACAATATGCCCAGATGGAAAGCTGAATAATTCTTGACCTTTTTTTCTTTTATTCTTCCTCAAATAATAGGGAGAGGTATTGTGGGAGCATATGATAGTCTTTCAGCTTAAAGGTTTGACAAGGCTTGGATCTGAGATTTAATAATTGAATGGCCTCAAAAACATTGCCATCTTTTGAGTTGTTCAAATTATTTGTAAAATAAAACTATGAATGATAATTTTAAAGCTTCCTTTAGTGGCTATTTGTGGAGTAAGTAGTATATTCTTTTAGTGCCCTGGGTACATGTTTTTACTGTCATAGAATACACAATGGCTCATATAGCTCTAAGTTCATAGGAGAGAGAACTTCATTACTTCTCATTGATACTCCAAATTAACAGTTTCATGGATAATAATATAATTTCCCTATAAAACTTGAAAATAGATGTAATTAGAAACAGAGTAAATTATACAAGAAACAGTGCCAGAATCAATAAGAATCTTAGACTTCATGTATATGTTTTCTCCTACACTGTCTTCTCCATATATACATATATGTATGCATGCATATATATGCATACATATGTATACACACATACATATTTGTATGCATATAACTTTTCAAAAGCATTTCCTAAAAGGTAAAAATTCTAATATGATCAAAAGAATATTTTACAATTTTCCTAGTGAGGGAAAAGAACAAAATAATTTGATGAACAATCTAAATCAGACAGAAGCCCATTAGACAATAAAAAACACAGCTAACATGGAATGTTTGGTCTGGCTCTCTGGGGGGACGGGATAGTGGGAGAAGGCATGGCCAAGAATTGCATTTTAGTGACTCACTAGCTCCTACAAAAGTGGTGGCTTCTGAGAACTACAATTTAAAAGAAAATACCTATAATGAAATCTGCGATGCCATACCAAAAATAACAATCTCATAGAGGGGGGAAGCCCTTGTTTTTACTAACTAAGTAGAACTCACACAGAGAATCATAGAAAATGTACCCAAGGGTCTCTGGAGGCTTGCGTGTTAGGGTGTTTGTTTGCTATTGGTTCCTCTGTTCACTCATTCAATAAATTGTTAAGTGCTACCTACAAACTTAGTGTGTCACAGGTCATGGCAGGACTAAATTCCCATATTTAGGGAAGTGACAGGAATGAAGATAGTTAGGCATAGGAAAGGCAATAAAGTATTATGTGCACTGAAGTGAGCGTGATGCTGGGAAAGAGAGGAAACACCTCCAAGGTGAAGGAGTCAAAAGACTATCAAGCAGTAGGGATATTATATGCAAGGTGTGAGAGGAGATAAATGAAGAAATGAGGAAAATTAAACTGGGTTTGAAACAGCTCTAGGGGCAAGGCAGGATATGAAATTTTCAAAGTTAAAATATTTTAATTGTATTTATTTATTTACGTATTTGTGCATCATTATGTGTGGGAACATGCTTGTCATAGTGTGTGTGTGGAGGCCAGAGTGTTCGTTTTTGGGAGAAGTGGATTGGGACCCCATAAGTTCATCTGTAATCTGCAATCCAACCATGATGGAGAGCATTTCCAACTCCCGATGAGGTTTATTGGCATCCCTCTTAGGTCCTCTGCCTCTCTTATTATCTGATCAGGGTGAAGCATGCTCATCTTTTGAATTAAGGATTGGTTTTGCATGTTCTGGGACTTTATAGAAACAGGAAGTTTCAGATGAACTTTTCATTACCTGGGTTGAGTCTGGTTTTTGGTTACCATGAAGTGTTATGAACATTCAAGTATATATCCCTTTATAAGTTTAAGTTTTTGCTTTTCATGAGTAAATGTCTAGGGGATGAATTTCTGGGTCCCATGGCAAGTCTAAGAAGGTCTTTTCAGAAGTTCTCCCAACACTTTAAGCATTATCATCAATGTATAATGCTTTCCAGATAATGGCTATAAAAAGACTTAAAGTCATGGAAAATGTAATGCTAAATAACCTCTAAATTCTAAGCACATGGTAAGAGAAATGCCATTTGAAAGGGCACGGAAATTCACTAGTTATACAACGAGAGACGATATTTCTGAGAGTGATATCTGGTGGAGGAAACTCAGACATCATCTTAAGAACTCTCTGAGGATACCTGCCACGATCCATGAAAACACCTTTGCCTCGGAAGCCACTTTCTTAGCTGTGAAAGGAGATTCAAGCTATAACCATTGAGAACACGCATCACCTAATCAGTTTTCATTTTGGGAATGCCTAGGAAAGCCTCATTGAAAATATATTTTGTTCCCATGGGTGAAGGAAAGAGTTGAAACAAACCAGAAATAAAATACTAAATAAAATAATAAACCTTAAACCTTAAAACAATCAATAGAAAAAGAGGGCATGATTTTTTAAATTGGGCAAGGAAAGGCATAGAGGAGAGCTTGGAGGGAGGAAAGAGAAGGGGGAAATAATGCACTTATAATATCAAAAAGTAAAAGAAATGGTGAAAAGCTGCCATTCCTGGAATACTGAAACAGAATTAGTTCATGTTATGAAATAATACCATTTGAGAGGTCAAAAAATGGCCATTGAAGCTAAAAGTCAAAACTTTCAGACTGTGAGCCTAGTACATCTGGGTCTAGGTCAATATGTCATACATATCAAGTGAAAGAAATTCTGTGAATTTTCATGATAAACAGCTACTCAAAATAAAACACCCCATAAAAATCGTGCTCTGAAAGAGTACTGTTTATGTTTCTCTTTGGAAACTTTTGTCCTGCTGATAACCCAAATGCACAACTTGCGCCATCAGCCTTTCTGTTCATGCTAAGGAGGACAGTGTAAACACTGTTTTTATAGCAGTGTGATGGTTTTTGGGAGGCCACCGCTCCTTATCAACATTTTTATATGGCATAGCTGAGATAACTGTGGTTGAAACTGAGGGCACATTTTAAAGAAGGACTCCACAGACGTCTCTCTTGCCAAGGATATGGGCTTATCCAGATATGCACCAGCATGATAGCACATGCCATCGAGAGGAGAATATGATTCACCTGCTACACAATTTCAACTTTACTAACCAATAGTGGAGAGGCTCCCTTAAATGCCCTTCCCTATAATGTGATTGACGACTTCCTTGTGTGCCATTCTAGAGTCTTATCCAGTGGCTGAAGGAAGCAGAGACACCCACAGCTAAACACTGAACCGAACCCCTGGAATCCAGTTGCAGAGAGTGAGGAGTGATGAGCAAAGGGGTTAAGACTTGGAGGGTGAAACCCACAGAATCAGATGACCTGAACAAAGGGGTGCTCATAGACCCCAGACTGAGAGCTGAGAGGCCAGCATGAGACTGATCCAGACCCCCCCTGAACACGGGTGTCAATGAGGAGGCCTCATCATCCTTTGGGACCTCATGCAATAAATCAGCATTTAACCCTGTCATCCAGATGGACTTTGAGAGTCCATTCCACATGGAGGGATGCTGTCTCTGCCTGGACACATGGGGGAGGGCCTAGGCCCTGCCCCAGATCATATGACAGACTTTCAAGATACCCCAACAAGGGCCTCACCCTCCTTGGAGAGTGGAGTGGGGATTGGAGAAGGGGTTGGGGGAGGGTTGAAGGGGGGGCAGGAGAGGAGGGAAAGGAGAGGGAACTAGGATTGACATGTGAAGCAAAGTTGTTTCTAATTTAAATTAAATTAAAAAATAAATTAAAAATAAAAAAATCAACTTTACTTAAGAGCTACACATAACCAGAGACTCTTGTTTAGGAGACAGTGAGATAGAAATAGGAAGAAAAAAAAAAGATTGGAGACTTCTGAAGATTCAATCCTGCTTGTCTTGTTTCAGTCTAGATATGTGAGTTCTCCAAATCTTACTTTCATTATCCATAAAATGATTGTGAACATCTTCCATGACTCTCCGGTGTCTGTATCTCAGACCTCATGCCCAGCACTTGTGAATATAACCCTAGTGGAAAAAGCAATCTTACGTGTGGAACTAGAAATAATTCTAGATTTTTTTGAGGTTCCCGCAGCATGTGTGGCTATAAGAAGTACAGAGAAGAAAAGGGTGCTTTATACAAAGCCATGTGCAGACAGAATGTAGATGGAATCATTATCATTCAACTACAGCAAGGGCAACCCAGATTCAGGTGAGGCTGGCAGAAGCAAGAGAAGACACACAGTAGCAGGCATCTCATTATGAAGACATCTCTATTTCTGTAATCCAGATCTGAGAAACAGTTTTCTACTGTTTTAAGCCACCAGGGTTTGATGACTTGCTGTGGTAGTCTTAGAAACTAATAGAGACCCCACAAAACTCTAAGTATTATCAAAGGTTCAGTGCATAAGTGAGTGAGCATTTAGCAAATGTTAGCTACTGTGTTATTAATATATGCTCTTTTAACACATACAATTAAATTTTTGGAAATTTTAGTTAGAAATAACCACCTTCAAAACATGTACCGTGCTCTAAAACAATTCAAACTGTGACTAGATTTTTGAGTGTGAAAAATACTTCCATATCAGGGGCTAATTATCCAAGAATATTTCCTTTCCTAAATTCCTGGAATGAATTTATGTATAAATTTTTCAGTTGTTGAGTTATATGCTTGATAAATGATATTTACTGCTGTGTTATGACCCTGCCACCTACAAATGTGTTGGCTCATATTGAGAACTATTTTGGAGTAAATAGGGTCTGTGGACCACAGGTTGGACCTGCCTAGTATAAGAATAGTGTGAATCTAGTTTTTTTGACTGATGATACAGAACTCACTTGTAAGGCTACATTCATTGTATACTTCAAAAGAGTAAGCCAATGTGTTGATGTTCTCTTTTGTTTTGTGAAACATCACTAGAATGGAATCAACAGAGTTAAACTTCATGTGTGCAAGCCAGTTAACACCCAAGATTCTGGAGATGAAGGTAGGAAAAAGTATCATTACCATTCCCTTACCTTTCTGTGGGAAAAATCTAAGTAACACAATTATGTGCATAGAAATCCATTCATTACATGGAGAGATGGTGAGTGGTGGCCCCAGGACCATTGAAGGAGAAAGAGGGATATTTCTGTGATGCACGTAGTGTGGTAAACTGAGAAACTGGAAGACATTTTAAAATAAAAATGCATTCTCCTGTTAGGTTGAAAATTTTGCCCTCGTGGGTAGACTGGTAAGTCTGGACCCTTTGGAGACTTTGAAGCATTCCAAAGTGCCTCCAATGAATTTAGAATGCCAAGAATGTGCACATATTTGGTATTTAAAATTCTAGACTTGCATTTGCTAATCCAATTAAGTCCAGCTTTGCCAGACACAGGGGCTGAAAGTACATTTCAAATTATGTAGTTCAAACAGAAAGACTCAAAGAATTTGCATGAAGAAAAATCCTTTGCAAGTTCACAATACCTATTTCTAACCTGACTGCTAATATTTAAGGTCACTAGAGTTTTTTGAAAATGATCACTACTGTCTTCAAGCCTCTGCTAATCCCCAACTTACATGAAACCAAGAATGGAGGTAGGAGACTTTCAGTGTTGAGATCATTTTGAAGACCACTTTATACTTCAGTTAGCATTCATACATCCCCATGGTTCTCAGGAGCATTTACAATTCCCACTTAATTAATCATTCAATTATTTTGTTCAGTTTAAAATAATTCCTATGAAGGCTATAACTCTCTCAAATAAATACTGCATATATTCCATCACCTCAAGAACACTGTAGGCTGGTCAAAGGACATCCTTTGTCCACCTTTCATCTGGACACCAGGATGGCTGTGACAGATCTCCACTGGAGATGTGATTTTTATTTACTTCTCTCCAGTCTGGTGTTTTATGCTAGCAATTGTTTTTTAAACTACTGTGTCATTTAACTTCCAGTAAATTGTATCTAGAAATTGTGCTCTTAAAAAGTGAAACCTCACATAAGAGTGGAAAGACATGTTGATATTCTGAAGTTCTAAAGATGTCTCTTCTGTTTTTTTCTTGTTGTTTTTGTTTTCATTTTGTTTTTGTTTTGGAAAGTGGAGACTTTCCAAACAAAATAAGCAATCTGCACTGGGCACTGAGCAATCCTGCCTTCCCAGTCACTGACCCATTCTTATGTCCACACTCAGGTCTCACTGAAGCATCTTGCACATGCCACCTGCAGCATAGACTGCCATTTCCACCATATAGACACAAATCTATGCATCTGTGTCCAATTTATAACCAGTTTCCTGGACACAGATTGAGTTTCAGAGTGATTGCTTAATTCATCAGTGAAGTGGAGAAGTTATTGTGACTCGTGATATGAAAATTCAGGAGTCTCTCATCTACCCCATCATCATGACATCAGAGAGCAAGTGAAGGAAGTGAGGGGAGCCTCTTTCCAGTGTGTGCTCATTACACAAATCACAGACCTTCATCTGAAACCATGCTTTTGTAGAGAGTCCAATTCTGTGCCTGTAGTATTCCCTGGGCTTTCCTTTCTCCTAAGCTTCATGTCTCAAAGAGGCTCCCCTTCCTCCTCTACTGTGCTGCTAAGTACCCTAATTTATGAACCTAGAGTCCAATATTATGGACATTACTTGGTCTCCATCTACCATTCAGTGTTTTGCTCCTTGATTTTCCACAACCACCCATTCTCTCCTGTAGTCACACACACCTTGTTTTGTTTTATGCTCTTAGAGATGAGAAAATGAGTCTTTTGTCTCTAATCTACAATTCCCCCTCCTTACAATGAAGACTAGTCTTTCATATGATGAAGTTGAAGATGGAACTCTCATGCTGACTATATCTTGTGATAGCTCAGGCTTTTAAGAGTAAATGATGAGCTAGGACAGACATTCTGAGAAAAATAGGAGTATAAATATGAATGTCTTTTGTAGATTATCGTTGTAGCAATGGAAATATTTCTGAAGAAGACTGTGTATGAAGAGTAGAATATTTCAGTTAGCACACTGGGAGAGGGAGAAGTTGAGGCAGAGGAGAAACTATTGGCTGACCTGAAGATGAAACATTGGTATTATGTAAGCTAGGAGAAAAACAATTTCTTTAATGTAGTGATGCCGGATGATTACAAATGTTGTCCAAATATCAAGGAGGATCTCTAGGAAAGTTTTGGTTTGGAAATTACAGTTTTAGATGTTTAAAAGAAACCCCTGAAGTACATCAAGATGTTAACATAATCGCATCCTTTCTTAACATCTCATGTCATGGTTTAGATGTAGAATGTCCCACATAGACACATGTTCATGTATCTGAACAACTGGGTTGTGCTGTCTTAGGAAATTGTACAACCTTTAGAGTGAGGCCTAGGTAGAGAAACTGGGTCATTGGGGCCCAGCTTTGAGGTTTACGACCTATCCTTACTTCTGTCTGGTATTGGCAAGCTGCTGCTAACCCAGCCTGGCACACAGGCACAGTGCCTCCTGCACAATGAAACTATATAATAAAACAAACCCTGCTCACCTTTAGTTACTTCTTATGAGGTGTTCGGCAGCAGCTATAAGAAAACTAATTAATATATCAAGTTTCCATGACAATGTATTAACCCTTAACTCTAAAACTTGAAGACTTTAATATTTGTCTGGGAGTGCTGCTAAGGGAAATAAACAAATTGTGATGTTAAATATCAAATTTGCATTGCCATCTATCTCAATACAGATTTACATTTTAATGTAGTATCTTTTAAAATCCAATTTGCCATATTCTGAAAAATTGGCTAGATACATTCACTAAATAAATTTTCTGATTACTTCTTGCTGAGTAGTGAATCATCCAGAACTGAATAACCCAATAAACACAATCTATATATTATTACCTTTCACTGGTAATAATAATATATTGATTGACTGTACTCAGCAAGAAACTTCTGGTTTGCCATGTGGTTATATTCAGAGGTCATCAAGGGCAGTAGTCATCTTTTATGTCTGGCAATTAATTCTGTATTGTACATAAAATCTTAGCTAGAATTTCTATGTTGGGCACCTACAGAATAATAAAAACCATAGACAGATATTGGGGTTCAAGCTGAAGATCAGAGAAGCAAAGCGGCAAGCCACTGGCGAGATCTCACCTCTACTGATGCTCAGACCAAAGGAACAATCATGCCCTCTGATTACATCTCCAGACTGCACTTCTCCTCAGACTGCCTAGATTACAATTCATTCCTGTCTTCTCCTGCCTTATATTCCTCTCTCTGTTCTGCCATATCACTCTTGTCTCCACCTCCCTATTGCTGCATTTAAAGGCATGAGCTCTGTTTCTCTTTTAGAAGAATTCACTCCCTTGTAGGCAAGGGTGGCCTGGAACTCACAGAGATCCATCTGCTTCTGTCTCCTGTGTGTGGGGATTAAAATGTGTACCACCACTGCCTGGTCTCTGTGGCTGTGGCTAGCTTCGCATCTGATCTTCAGGCAAGCTTTATTAGATCATAAACAAAATATCACCACACAATGGTGTGTGTGTTTGTGACGTTGTTAACAAGTCAGAAGCAGTGACCAGAAAAAAAATGTGTCCATTCCTTCTTCTTTTCCAAAACAAAGGAATAAATACCACTGGTAGCTGACACTTAAATGGTCTGTTTTTTTTTTCCTATTCTCTTTATGGCTTACTACACAAGACAGGAACATGTTTAAAAGAGAGTCAAAAATAGTATTTTATGCAGAAGTTGAGAGATTAGTTGGCAATGATGGAATCCCATGATATCTCACGTGGCCTTAGATCCACAGACAGTTTTACTACCTCTAATGAAAAAAAAACAGATTTTATTCATTTAGGGACTGATTTTTCTGACTGGATAGGTCACAGAGAACAGATTCTCTGAATTCCCATCTACTGAAGGACTATCTCTTCCAAAATAGTTACAACATCAGGTAGCAAGACACTCACCCAGAGGAAGTCATGAACATAGCAACAACACACTTACTTTTGTGTATAAGGCAATTTTGTGTGATTATAGCAAACAGTATTGGGTAAAATATAAATAAAATCTTAGAAGTAAGAAATAAAAATGGGTGCTTATTCTTTTTTCACATTTAAGATTTTTCTTTTTATTTTTTCTTACAACATTTTTTATATTCTCTCTTCTACCCCAACTCATTCTAGAATTTCTCTGTTCTTCCAAGGCATCTTCAATGATGCAGTGATTAAAGGAGCTTTGACTGGACAATCCTAGCACGAGATGGTCCTGATGCTGGTGGGGCAACGCTTTCCTCCTGAATGAATTCGAGACCACCGTGGTCAATAACAACTTTCATGATGTGGCCATGGTTGTTCAGATAAATAGCAAACCATAACATTGGGCAGGTAAACAGAAACACATGTTGACCTGTCCTCGGCTTGCCAGAAAGACTAGGAATTTATGGAACCTTAAAGAGGTTCATTTTTCTATGGCCAGAGGAAAGATCATTAAAGTTGAGTTTGAGAATTCCATTCAGCTGGCCTAAACTAGTTTTACCTTCCCACAGCCACACCAGTCACTATTGATGAGGCACAGTAATAAATAAAACATTTACACATTTATAAAAATTACAGAGCAGATTTCCAAGAGTAAACAATTAATCAAGTGTTCCCTTCACCACAGTCCTCTATTTATTCCCACAACATCAGCATCATGAAATACATTAAGTTCTCAGCTCCTAATTACACAGGGCTCTCGACTGTGTGCAGAGTTAGAGGGCCAGCTCCTGTCCTTTAGGGGTTTCAAATCTAAAAGCATTTTATTAAAAAATTAGAAAACACTATCTGTATGCCTGGGATAAACCCTGATCTACTACCCGAGGCCCCATAGATTGCCTAGGCCTCTTTCGGTGCCCATTCTACAATGAGGGATGCTCTCTCAGCCTGGACTCTTGGGGGAGGTCCTAGGTCCTGTCCTGGATGAAATGTCAGACTATGGACACCCTCCCATGGAGGGCCTCATCCTCCCTGGGGAAAGGAGTGAGGATTGGGGGAGCAGAGTGGAGGATGAGGGGGTTGGTGGGAGGGCATGGAAGGAGGGGAGGCAGAGGGAGCTGGGATTGACATGTGAAGCAACCTTGTTTCTAATTTAAATTTAAAAATAAAAAAAGAAAAAAGAACACTATCTAAATTGAGAACACCAGCCATGTTTGTTGTAATTTAAGAAACACTGAGCACGAAAGATGCCATGTGACAGGGTTCAAGCAGAGGGTGTTTTATTTTGTTTTGTGAGGGGAAATGAATCATAAAAAGGGGAAAGGGGAGTGGGGAGAACAGTCTCCAGGGACAGGAGCAGCAGGAGAGAGGAAAGAGGGAACAGACCGGCAGAGGGAAAGAGAGAGAGAGAGAGAGAGAGAGAGAGAGAGAGAGAGAGAGAGAGAGAGAGAGAGAGAGAGAGAGAGAGAGAGGAGGATGGGAGGTGGACAGGG
Organism: Mesocricetus auratus; assembly: GCF_017639785.1. Lineage (NCBI taxonomy): Eukaryota > Metazoa > Chordata > Mammalia > Rodentia > Cricetidae > Mesocricetus > Mesocricetus auratus. Next base: position 7,515,874 of record NW_024429198.1, on the reverse strand, counting down.
CTCTTTTAAAAGGGAACATAGTGAATGTGCACAGGTAGTACTCTTAGTGGCTGCAGCTGAGGGCATATCCTGTCAGAACCCCAAGGACAGGCCAGTATAGATGCCTGAATACTAACAATGTTAATAGGCAAAAGCCATTCAGAATCTCTCTGAGGCTGTTCCCATAGAGGCCTAGAATTTATATTGCCTCTTAAAGGATATGTAGGATTTAAATTGAGGATGTAGAATTTTGGCCTGATGAAGGAGAGAGGAGTAAGAAAGATAAGTCAAGGATCATCTCCGAGGCAGAGTCAACAAAAACATACTTATGAGGAAGGGTGAAGTTCATCTTGGCAATCCTGACTGGAACTGTTTGACCAGAGCAGGGTTTTCTTGTAGGTGAGCAGGAAAAAGAAGCCAGAACGAAGGGTTACAGAGGACACTGAAGAGTTTGAATTTTATCCATCACTCATGAATGTCACCAGAAGAGACATTTCATCAACAAAGGAGGAAAGTCATAGGTTGCAGAGTGTTTACGAAGGCCTTGGACCACCCTTTTATATGGTATAAATAGCACTTTCTCTCTCAATAGTTGCAGAATCCTGATGATTGTCACAAGTGGATACTGATCGAGTGGCCACTTGTGGCAAGGCCTCCTGGGCATGCCTTCAGCCCTCAAGTTGGTAATCTCTCAGCAGACATTCCCAACACTTTGAGGAAAACCAAAGCAGGCATAAATAGCTTCTATTCAATTTGCATAGTGCCTTTCCTTCCAAATACTTCAAGTACCAAGGAGAGCCTGGCTCTTCCCAATGAGACCGTGCCAAAACTCACTGAGCAAACTGCTTAAGAGGGATAAAATCCTTGAACAAATGCATCTGTAAACTTTCTCCCTCCCTCATTACAACTTGTACAGAGTACTGCCCCAGATCCAGAAAATGGCCTGAAGCAAATTATCTCCAAGTCAGGAGTAGGAGCCTGTGGCAAGAGCTGTCCCTGAATCTCTGCAGTACAACTGGTGTTCATTTTTGGCTAACATCTCTCGCCCAAAGGAAATGAAGTGTCTTTTTAAAAACTGTTACTGTAAATTGACAATTTGTACCTGTATATGATTAATGGGGTAAAATATAAGTACAATATAGAATGATTACATTAAGATAACAGCCACCACCTCTATTTTCTTTTGTGACAAGAGCGTTTAAAATTTATTCTTTTCTGTTTTAGTATCTGAAATATGTTGTTGTCTACAATATTTGCTATGTTATTCAACAGAAACAATTTTCCTCTTGTCTGAGACTTTTTATTATTTGACCATCATCTATTTCCTTCATTTCACAGAATCTGCTACCTCCATTCTGCTTCTGTGAATTCAATTGTTTTAGATTGTGGGTATAAGTGAGAGCATTCAGTGTTTTTCTGTCCCTGGTTTATTTTTCTTAGCATAATATTCTCCATCCATATTGTCAGAAAAAGACAGAATTTTCTTTTCTAAATAAATAGTGCTCCATTATTATATATGCACACCATTTTCCTTATTCATTTATCTATTATAGACAATGCTACTTTATAAATTGGTTATTGTGAATAGTACTACAATGAACTTAGCAGTATAGAGACATCTCACTGACAGACTGATTTCAGATCTTTCAGTTAATACCCAGGAATGGGCTTTCTGTATCATACACAAATTCTACATTTAGTGTTTTAAGGGAAATCCAAGAAGTTTTCCGTAATGGTTGCATTTGCTTAAATGACCATGTATAAGGTTTTTTTTTCTCAACATTCTTGCCCAAATTAGTAGCATTTCTCACAAATGGTCATTCGGAAAGATGTGAAGTGACAACTCACTGTGATTTTAATTTGATCCTCCTGATGACTGGAGGTGTTGAGCATATTTTGTGTATCTGTTGACCATTTGCATGCCTTTTTTTTTCAAAATGTTTATTATCAGGTTAAATTTTTATTTTTTTAATTTAATGACTTTCTTGCTTTTTGTATTTTTGGATGTAAACACCCTATGTATTAATGGGTCACAAGTATTTTCTCCTAATTTATGGGTTGCATCTTCTCATTTTATTGTTTTGTGTGCTGGCAGAGACTTTTCAGTATGATGTAATCCCATTTCTGCTTTGCTGCCTGTCCTTTTGTGCCCATATACAGAGTTTCTGACTGTTAAGCCCCTGGCAGCACTGACAAGTAATTTACTTTATAAATTGAACCAAAGACTCCTCTCTATGACTCTCTGCTCTTTATACACAAAAAACCCAGTGTTTCATACAATACCTGAAATGCCAACTACCATAGATGTGAGGACAATTTCTAACATAAGGACATTCAAATAAAGCGCACACGCCTCATTTCTATATGGAAAATATGATATTTCAAAAATATATCTTTTTGCTGAGTAAGAATTCAAAACAAAGAAAGTACACCTAATGATTATAATAGCATGTGACAATAGGCTATGATGCAACTCAACTGGAGAAGTGATACAAAGGTGAAGTGAAATTTCAGGTTATCTGTCATGGTAGCCCATTTTCTGTATAGTCTGACTAATGTGCTTTGGGTCATTATGTGGTAGTTTGGATACAAAACATCTACCCCTAAGGCTCAAATTTTGAAAACTGGTTCTACGTTGGTGGCACCATTGAGATCATGAGACTGTACCTGAGAGTTCTAACTTCATACTCAAGTTTTGAAGAGTAGTTCTAGGTTGGTGGCACCATTGACATCATGAGACTGGACCATATGGGTTCTAATTTCATCTCTACTCTGTTTGTCATGACTTCTGGCCTCCAGTACTATAAAACAAAAACTTTCCATTGCACTAAACCATTCTCTTCTGGTACTTTATCATAATACCAGTAGGAAATAAGTATATCAGTGCAATAAAGCAATGACTTAGTGTGCCCTGTGGGAGAGACAGTCCACAGTAGGCAGAACTCTAAAGCTCTTCACAGAGGATGAAGCTTTATTGGGAGCAGACTACAGGGAAAATCATGCCTAAGGACACTTTTGGATGAGGCTACTGAGAGTCAACAGTTAAGGAGAAAGTGCAAGATCTGTGAAAACAATAAGCTGAGCCTTAGGCCATATCATAAACCAACCAACCAACAAACAAAAAGAGGCAGCTAAAAACCTCAAAATTATCTTCAGCAGTTATATACCCCAAAAATGAAATTTGGCCTAATTTTGGTCATTACTGAAAAACAATAGGACAAATTAGTGGTTAGTATCTTGGTATGCTAATAGTTAATAACACACTATGTGGTGAATATTTTCTTCCTATGATCAGTTATGTCTCTTCTTCATTCTTCAGTTAAACATAAATTCAGAGGGCATTGTCAATAAAGTGAAAAGGATAAAGAACTCACAAAAAGAAATTCTTTTTCAAAACATAGGTTTGTAAGGGACTTATGTGTAGAGCATCCAGTGAAATCTTTCCTAAGAAAAAGACAACTCATTTAAAATAGGCAAAGGAGGGTAGGTAAATACAGAACAGAGCACTACATATATGTAAAGTTGTTCCTATGTCTAGTTACCATATGACTAGCACAGTGAAATGTATCAAGCTGTGAAGACGGTAGCAATCCTAGTAAAATATTAATGGTAAGTGTTAAAGATGTGAAGTTAGCACCTTTGTTTATTATTGAATGGGAAGGCAATAAATGGTGTATTTCTTTGGAAATAGGCCACCAGTTTTCAAAAAGTTAAAGTTAAAACACCAAAATTACATTCTTAAGATATATTCCAAAGTTATTAAAACATAACCTTTATAATAATATGTACATGAGTATTCAGGGAAACATTATCTGTAATAGAGCCAAGTTAAAATTATCTCACATATCCACTAATGGGTAGATGGATAAAAATAGTATATTTGCAAGGTGAAATTTGATCTGTTAACATAAAACAAATACTGATGCATGCTGTAAATTGAGTGAACCTTAAAAACACTCTTCTATAAAGAAGTGACTTCAATCACTTCAATCATGCATTGTATGAGTCTGTTCATACAATGTCCACAAGAGGTAAATGTATGAAGACAGAAGAGAGTTCTAATTTCTTAGGGCTGGAAAGACTCAGAAGAAAGGAAGGGAGTTGTTGTCTCATAGTGGATATGAGGTTTTTTTCAGAGGTGATAACAAAAATTTAAGAATAGATTGTGGGTCCATGGCCTCACAACTCTGAATACACTGTGTCTCTGAACTGGTCACCTTACATTGGTAAGTTGTATCATAGATAAACTATATTCTGACAAATGTTTGTTTTTAAAAATAAGACAATAGGGCTGAGGATATAGTTCAGTAGTAGAACACTTGCCTAGCATGCACAGGACCCTGGTTGACTTCAGTCCACAAAGCCACAAAACAAAAATTGAAACTACTGTTGTAATGAGCAAACACTAGGATAATATTCTCTTTCTAATTCTTCTATTAGTAGATTTTCAAATCACGTTTTCCTATGTTCTACAAGAGTAGAGGTTACCACAGAGACAAAATAGAATAGATTAGTAAAATTCATGACCACTTTACACTGCAGAGGGATTTTATTTTATGTACTTTATTTAGTTATTCTAGGTCACTGAAAAGTTAACAAAATGCACCACACTGTTTAAAATGTTGGAACTCTACTGCTTTATGGTATGAACTTCAAATACTGACTTTAACAGGTAAACTCCTTCATGTGTATGAATGCAGTGTATGTGCTTGTGTACATATGTTTACAAGGGCATGTTGTAGATGTGTGCCTTTGGAGGTCAGAGACCAATAGCAGATGTCTTCCATTTTTTACGTTCTATCTTACTTTTAACACAATGGTCACCTACTGAACCTAGAGTCCACCTGTTCAGCTGTTCAGCAACACTGGCTGTCTAGTAAGCTCCTAGCATTCTCCTACCCATCATTTACAGAACAGGTACATGACACCTCTGCTCTAGGCAAATATTTGACCAACTATGCCTTCTCCATAGCCCTTGTTACCTAAACTCTATAAAGTAACATTATAGTCTTATTTCTTTCCAGATCTTATCCATATCTTCAGTCATGATATGGATCAAGATTCATTGTTTGATGGCAAGACAAATCAGAGTTTGGCTGATATACAAAGCCAAGATATTATGGGGAAGTGGAACATACTTTTTCAGATGGACAACAAGCAGTACCTGACAGAATATGCAGACAAAAAGTAGAGTTTTGTATGTGGGAGGGGAAAGGGACTAAATGGAGGACTTAGCAGTTACACATGAATACTGCTCTTGTTGAAGGACTAAGTTGAGTTCCCAGAACCCACCTTGGGGAAAGATCACAGCTTGTCACTTCAGTTCCAGGGAATCCCATGCCTTCTTCTGACCTCCATGAGCACCCACAGTCACAAGTACATACCCCCCCACACACAAATAAACCTAGGAATAAAAATAAATGAATTAAATTTGAGTAAGTTAAAATTAGATGCATGCCCATCAGACTTGTTATGGTACTAACAACATCAGTAGGAATGCAGAATTAGATAATACTGAAACACTGCTCCTGAGAGAAACCTGGAGTTAATATCTAGTAAATTTCTCATACATTTTCTTCAGCCAATCAGCACACGGCTTTGTTTTGTTTATGTTTCTGTTTAAATAGATGTAATTTTATTTTTTAATAGTTTTTAATTTAACTTTTTACACATGCCACTCTCAGTTCCCTCTCCTCTCCTCCCTCCAACCCCCAGTCCTCCCAACCTCTCACCCCCACTCCATTCCCCCTCTGCTCCCCAGGGAGGGCAAGGGTTTCCATGAGGGATTTTTAGAGTCTGTCACAGCATCCCAGGAAGGGTCCAGGCTGAGAGAGCATCCCTCCACGTGGTATGGGTTCCCAGAGTCCTCCTGTATGCCAGGAATAAATACTGCTCTACTCTTCAAGGTCCCACAGATTGCCAAAGCCTCCTCTCTGTCACCCAGGTTCAGTGGGAGGGATGTCTGGATCAGTCCCATGCTGGCCCCTCAGTCATCAGTCTGGGGTCAATGTGTTCTCCATTGTTTAGGTCAGCTGCTACTGTGGGTTTCGCCAGCCTGGTCTTGATTCGTTTGGTCATCACTCCTCTTTGTAACTGGGTTCCAGGAGTTCAATTTGGTTCACAGCTGTGGGTGTCTGCCTCTGCCTCCATCAGCCACTGGATGAGAGTTCTAGGATGGCACATAATATAGTCATCTTTCTCATTATCATGGGAGGGCATTTAAGGTAGCCTTAATGCCAGTTAGTGTCATTCTTGTAGATCTGTGAAAATCTTACTAGTGCCAGATATCTCCTCCAACTTATACTGGCTCCCTCTTTTATGGTATCTCCCATCCTTTTCTCCTCTATTCTTACCCTGGCTCAACATTCCTCTCTCTCATGTCCTCCTCTCCTCTCCTTTTACTCCCTCTCTTTCTCCCATCTCCTTCTGCACTCCCTTTCTCTCCCCCCCAATCCAATTAGGAGATCTCATCCCATAACCCTTCTCTGGGTTACCTGCATATCTCTCTTAGGGTCCTCCTTGCACTCCAGACTCTCTGGCGGTGGGATTGTGGGCTGGCGGTGGCCTGCTCCATGTCTAAAATCCATGTATGAGTGAGTACATACCTTACTTGTCTTTTTGTGTCTGGGTTACCTCACTCAGTATGGTTTCCTCTAGTGCCATCCATTTGTCTGCAAATTTCAAGATTCAATTGTTTTTTTCTGCGGAGTAGTACTCCATTGTGTAAATGTACCACATTTTCTCCATCCACTCTTCAGTTGAGGGGCATCTAGGTTCTTTCCAGGTTCTGGCTATTACAAATAATGCTGCTATGAACATAGTTGAGCAGATGTGCTTATTGTATGAGGGTACATCTTTTGGATATATGCCTAAGAGTGGAATTGCTGGATCTTGTGGTAAACCGATTTCCATTTTCCTGAGGAATCTTCATACCGATCTCCAAAGTGGCTGCACAAGTTGGCATTCCCACCAGCAGTGGAGGAGTGTTCCCCTTTCTCCACATCCTCTCCAGCATAAACTGTCATTTGTGTTTTTGATTTTAGCCATTTCAACAGGAGTGAGATGGTATCTCAGGGTTGTTTTGATTTGCATTTCCCTAATGGCTAAGGATGTTGAGCACTTTCTCAGTGTCTCTTGGCCATTTTGGACTCCTCTATTGAGAATTCTCTATTTTTTGTTATTTATTTTTAAATTTAAATTTAAATTAGAAACAAGGTTGCTTCACATGTCAATTCCAGGTCCTTCTCCATTTCCCTCTTCTCCTCCCGTGACCTCCCACCAACTCCCCCCCCAATATCCCCTTATTTCCCTAGGGAGGGTGAGACCCTCCTTGTGGGTGTCCATAGTCAGTCATTTCATCCAGGGCAGGGCCTAGACCCTCCCCCAAAAGTTCAGGGTGAGAGTGCATCTCTCATTGTTGGATGGGAGTCCAAAGTCCATTTGTATACCCGGGATAAATACTGATCTACTGCCCAAGGCTCAATAGATTACCTAGGCCTCCTCACTGACACCCACATTCAGGGGGTCTTGATCAGTCCCATGCTGGATTCCCAGGCATCAGCCTGTGTACCCCACTTTTTAATTAGATCCTTTGGTGTTCTGGAGACTTGCTTCTTGAGTTCTTTAGTGAATGCCTTTTCCCATTCTGTGGGCTGCCGTTTTGTCTTGTTGACTGTCCTTTGCCCTGCAAAAGCTCCTCAGTTTCAGGAGGTCCCATTTATTAATTGTCGATATCAGTGTCTGTGCTACTGGTGTTATGTTCAAGAAGTGGTCTCCTGTACCAATTCATTCAAGGGTACTTCCCACTTTCTCCTCTAAGAGATTCAGTGTGGCTGGATTGATGTTGATGTCTTTGATCCACTTGGACTTAAGTTTTGTGTATGGTGATTGATATGGGTCTATCTGTTGTCTTTTACATGCCAGCATCCAGTTACTCCAGCACCATTTTTTGAAGATGCTTTCTTTTTTCCATTGTATAGTTTTTAGCTTCTTTGTCAAAAATCAGGTGTTCAAAGGTGTGTGGGTTAATATCAGGGTCTTCGATTCGATTCCATTGGACTACCTGTATGTTTTTTTGTGTCAATACTAAGCTATTTTGATACACACTCTAGATTCAATAATATTGAACTTTCTAAGAGACACAGCTTATCTAAAATATCTATCTGTCTGTCTATCTATCTATCTATCATCTACCTACCTGTCATGTATCTATCAATCTATCTATCATTTACCTATCTATTCACTGTAAGATATATCACAGCATTTTCTACTTATGAACACTACTCAGCACAGCTACCTTAGCTTGATGACTATTTTAATGAGTAAAATCAGCAACATAAAAGCACAAATATATGGAAAACATATCACTAAACTGGTTAAGTATAAAAAGCACAGGTGACGGTTCGAGGGTAAATAAGTATATATCCCATTAGCTCACCTCAGCTGGGAACTAGGAACATTCTCTTTGGGCTATTCTTTTTTTCTTTCATTTTTATGTATGCTCACATATGAGACCAATAAACTTTACTGAGTTGACAAATTAACAAAAGATGGAATTTAGGAATAACAAAAACTAATTAAAAAAATTCTCTCAAGAAAGCCAGTATCAGAGAGGGAGGACTGATGATCAAAGGGATTAAGACTGGGCTGGTTGAACCCCCAGAAACAGCTGACCAGACAAAGGTTAACTCTTGAATCCCAGGCATCAGCCTGGGAATCCAGCATGGGACTGATCAAGACCCCCTGAATGTGGGTGTCAGTGAGGAGGCCTAGGTAATCTATTGAGCCTTGGACAGCAGATCAGTACCCATCCCAAGTATACACACGGTCTCTGGACTCCCATAGAACAATGTGAGGTGCACTCTCACCCTGAACTCTTGGGGAAGGGTCTAGGCCCTGCCCTATATGAAATGACAGACTATGGACACCCCCATGGAGGGCCTCACCCTCCCTGGGGGAATGAGGGGATAACGGGGGGGGATGGGGGGGAGAGCACGGGAGGAGGGGAGGGAAAGGGAGAGGGACCTTGTACTGACTTGTGAAGCAACCTTGTTTCTTATCTAAATTTAAAATGGAAAATAAAAAAATATTAATATAAAAAAATTCTCTTTTCAGCCATGCTTATTTTATCTTTGTCTATCACACCACTATTCTTCTCCTTGCAGCATCTTGACTATACTCATGGTTTTCTCTGGAGTTAGACTTGCTCTTATTATCTGCTGTTTGCCAAAGAAACAGACATAGCAGCAGCATATATATATTCTTTCCAGACTCTTCCCATAGCATACTTCCAATGAGTTTCTGTGCTCTTTTGCTTTGTTGATGCCTGGGATAGAGACAACCCCTGGACAATCATCAAAGGCCAATGGAAAAAGTTGCTCAAAATTAAGGGAAAATATCTTTTTTCTGTTAAGCCACTGAGATTTAAGATGTATTTGCAGTTAGCAGCCATAACTGCTTTAAGTACATTGACCAGATGCCATTTTAATCAGTGCAAGGAGGTCTTGTGCAGGCTCCTACTGTTTAATTTACCAGAAGATACACTCTGGTTTCTCTGCAGGGTCTGAAGATGTCATTTTATCAAGGCCAAAATGATAAGAAGGCTGTTATTAACTACATTTTTTTCTGTATAGATTCATGGTATATCATGGTATATTAATTGCATTAGCAAACTTAAGCTTATTGAATGGATTAATTTACCAATAGTCATTGACCTGTTTGGAAATATGTGTGAATCTTATTTACATATATTATTATTTGCATATCTGCTTTGGTTGACAGTTTAGTCTGAAAGAGGCGGAATCCACAGGGAAACCCACACTGAGTTCAACAGGGCAAGAGGCATTGAACTTACGTAAACTCAGGAAGTGAGGGAGCAAGTTATGAGTTTCCACTCCCAACATTTCTGGAATGTTCTTAGCCTCTGGCTCTGTGCTCTGCTTTTACTAATCTCCTCTTCTCTTTTCAGTTTTCTCTTCATAGAAAGTGAAATTTAAGAACCTGTTCGAAACTAGTATATAAAACTGCTTAAAAATGTTTTCCTCTCTTCACTTTGAAGGGGAAAATTAAAGTTATCCTGCAGGCTCTCTCCTGGGCAGGCTCTGTGTTCCTAAGTTACCCAACCTTTGGTTGAACTGAGAGCCTGGATCTTGGCTAATTCTTCAACTCCCAGGGATGTTTTGTTTTCTTAATCAACAAACATCTACTGAGAAATTCTGTTTAGAGCCCCTGGTAGACACCACGACTGACAAACAACTAGGTCTTTTTTGTTCTAGACAACAAGAATTTTGAACAGTTTATTAAACATGGTAATAAGCCCCAAACACAAGTGTGCACAGAGTTATACAAAAACACAGAAAAAAACCAATAAAACCCGTGAAAATAGAGACTGCGATAAGAGCAGGTAAGACTTCACAGTAGAGAATATTTGAGATGTTGCCTGGAGTTTATGGGATTGTGGCATGGAACAATTCTCTGAATAGGGGTTATAGTTTGAACCTAGAGAGAAGAAAAGATTGGGGCATTCAGAATGATTGAGAACAGCAGGAAGGATGGAGAAGGCAATCAGAGCTAAAATAGAAACAAGCAAACCTGAGAAGTCTTCATATAACGAGTAACATGGGAGCAAGATGTGTATTTATTATCCCTCACTGCTTTGTAAGCAATCCTGAGAAGTCTTCATATAACTTGTAACATGGGAGCAAGATGTGTTTCTGTCATCCCTCACTGCCTTGCAGGAAGGGTTGAACCAGCAACTGAAGGTCTTCATTCTTTCCTCTAACTACAGTGATGAGTGAGGGTATGCATGTTCAGTATATTTGGCCTATTATCAGAGAAGGAATAGAGATGGTTCATATAAGTACAACAGTTACAAGGAAGAATCTCCCATCATTCTATTGGTGAGGGTAATAAAAAGCTGAAGTCAGTCTTGGAAAGAGAATGAAAATGTGTTATGGGGATTTATTGAGCTATTTGCTTAGTGGTGAATACCTTCTATCTCTCCTCTAAGACTGTATGTAACCTCTGTCTTGCTATCAGGATTTGATGTAACGGATCACTTACTGAAGAAATCAAAGTGTTGAGCTCACCTGGGCTTTAAGGGTTGGTTGTAGGTGGAAACAAAAGCTATCTGTATAGAAATCATGTACTGGGTTAAATTCTATGCTAAGTCTTTGGCCAACCAGGACTGTATCTTTTTCTATGTGGTTAGATAATATCACGCTAAGTTTTCAGGACTAATAATTCTAGATTGAAGCAAATTAAAATAAGTGTTGGGGTGAAAGATTATAAGGTTCTTATTGATATTCGTGTTTTCATATCGTCTCAATTAATACTGCAGGTTTCCTTTCACCTATGTATTACGATAGTAATAAATTCAAACTAATTAAAAATGTGGGTAGAGATGCTGGACACCACCGCCAGTTCTGGTTTAGTAAAAATTTTCTTTCTGTCTCTTCCACACTCTTTTTCTTTGGTAGCTGGCTGACTGGAGATGTTCACAGGGCTCTGGTTGTGGCCACAGAGCTCTGTTGGAACCTAAATGTGAAAGACAGAAGTTTCCTTTAGTCCAGGACTTGGAAAAATTGTCATTCACCTACTGTTACTCACTTCTTAAAGACTGATTTTTAAATTTAGTGTGTGTTACAAGTACATGTGTTCTTACAGGGGCCCAGGAAGAGTGCTGATCTGTTGAAGTTGAAGTTACAGGCATTTGTGAGGTGCCAGATATGGGTACTGGGAACCAAACTCAGGTTTTCTAGAAGGAAAGAGCAGCAAGTACCCTCAACTGGAGGCTGGATTTAAATGAATCCACAAGACCCAGGGTAAATGATAAATAGGTATTTATTAGGAAAGCACTTATACGGGTAAGAGTAAATAACTGCCACAGTCTTCCTGCTTCAGAAGCTGCAGTCCCTGGTGCTCTACACAACCCAAGAGAGTATGACCCAGCCCCTCCTCTACTTTATAATGGGCCATGTTTGCACCTGAAACCCATTTATAATGTTACAATAACTTAAACAAGAAAAACTAGCACTGACAACTCTATATCATTTTGGGTTGCTTTCTAGTAGCTATCAGATTATCATAACTGACACAAATGATGAAAGATGCTTCTGAAACAATCCAGAAATGTAAGGTGAAGACCTGAATCAAGGAGCAACAGCAGAATCAGAAAGAAAGATTAATTAGGTATTGTTGCAATGAAGTTGAGATGAGGATAATATGTACCTAAATCTGTGTGGTCAGCCTTCAACTATAGGGAATGGCTTAGCATTGCTCATTTCAGGGGTCCATTACTGAAGTTGTATAATGGACTCAATGGTTTTGGCATAGCAAGTTGCTATCGATTGAACATGCTCTCTATTTCTATCTTCCACTTGCAAATTGATTGTCTTGGGAGCATGGGGCAGGGGAAAGGGAGCTAGGAGAAAGAGAAGGGGAGAAGAGGAGGGGAGAGAAATACATGAGGGAGCAGGAAGGTTGAGTTGGGGGAAAAACAGAGGAGAGCAAGATAAGAGATACCATAAGAGAGGGAATCATTATAGGTTTAAAGAGAAATCTGGCACTAGGGAAATGTCCAGAGATTTACAAGGATGACACTAACCAACAATCTAAGTGATAGTGAAGAGGCTACCTTAAATGCCCTTCCCAGATAATGAGATTGATGACTACCTTATATGGCACCATAGAGAATTCATCCAGTAGCCGATGGAAGTAGAAGTAGACATCCACAACTAAACACTGAAATGAACTCCTGGAAACCAGTTGCAGAGAGGGAGGAATGATGAGCAAAGGGATCAGGACTGGGCTGGAGAAACCCACAGAAACAGCTAGCATTAACAAGGGGGAGCTCATGGACCCCAGACTGATAGTTGGAAAACCAACATAGGATTGATCCAGACCCCCTGAATATGGGTGTCAGTGAGGAGGCCTTGAGAATTTATGGGGTCTCTGGTAAGAGATCAGTATTTATTCCTAGCATATGAATGGACTTTGGGAGCCCATTCCACATAGAGGGATACTCTCTCAGCCTAGACACACTGGGGGAGGGTCTAGGCCTTGCTCCAAAGGATATGACTGACTTTGAAGATCCTCCAAGGAAGGTCTCACCCTCCCTGGGGAACAGAAAGGGGATGGGATAGGGGGCTAGTAGGGGTCAGGGGAAGAGGAGAAGGAGAGGAAATTGGGATTGACATGTAAAACAATCTTGTTTCTAATTTAAGTAAAAAATAGAAAAATAAGAAAAACAAAATTTAGCAAATAAACTATACAAGGAGGAGGTGTTACTTCACCACATTGCCAAGCTTCTTTATGTAATTTTTGATCTCTTCTATGTCAAGTGGTCATGTTTTAAGTCAGCTGTAATTGACCATTTGATTGATGGGTTTCCCATAAAAATAGATAGATAAACTAACCTGGCTCATAGTTGGAGCTCACAGAGACTGAACTGACAACCAGAGAGCATGATGGGATTGACCTAGGCCCTCTGCATATATGTGACAGTTGTGTAGCTTGGTCTTCTTGTGAGACTCCTAACAGTGGGGGCAGGGGCTGCCTCTGAGTCTTTTGCTGGCTTTTTGGACCCTACTCCTCATGCTGGGTTGCCTTGACCAGACTTATACAAGGCGAGGTGCTTAGTCTTACTCCAACTTGGCATGTCATGTCCTGTGGATATCCATGGGAGGTCTGCCGTTTTCTGAGTGGAAACAGAAGAGGAGTAGAGGGGGACAGGGAGAAGATATGGGCAGAGACTGGGAGGAGGGAGGGGAAACTGTGGTCTGGATGTAAAACAAAGAAATATTTTAAAAAGTAGATGAAAAAGACTTCAAATTCTTCTTCTAAGTAATCTACTGTAGAGTCATGATATTCCAGAGATCTCTGTAGAAATAAAGTTTGCAGTGTGGTGAATGCTCCATCATGTTTGCCCCAATCAGAAATGGGTGGGAATTTATAACATACTCCTATGACTGATTTTTTTCAACTTGACATAACCAGAGACATATGGGAAGAGGAAACTAAATTGAGAAAAAAAACCTTCATTATTGTCCTTTTGTCAAGTTGTAGAGGCATTTTCTCTATTGATGATTCACATAGGAGAACCTAGTTAAATGTGGGCAGTACTGCCCGTGGACAGGTGGTTCTAGGCCAAGCAGGTCTCTGCTTCTGTTCCTGCCTTTAAGTCCTGCCTAACTCCTTTTCATGATGGACTGTGGTCACGGCATATAAGCCAAATAAAGCTTTGTTTCACAGGTTTATTTTGGTCATGGTGTTTATCAGTAAAAAAGCAAACTTGCAGCATTTTGAGAATTCTTAAGGGGGAGAAATCTCCCCAAAATTATGAAAGCATAACTACATAACTACATCTACAGAAAAGATTTGTCTTATCTATATTTCTTCTCTTTACCCCCAAGTGGCATAATATTACCTTCTCGAATTAAGAGAGAAGAAACACATATGAACTAGAATGATAAGCCATAAGTTTCTTTTTTTAATTAAGTGGATTTCTTGCTACAATCTCAGAAACTGATGGTATGTTATGTTATATTGCAAGGTACTGTTCTTCTGCGTGGTCCATAGCTTAGCGTAAGGAAGGACATGTCAAGAATGATCTTTCCCATGCAGCAATCTACTGTGGAACATGGCTGCTCTCCAAATTATTCAAGGGAAACAATCTTAATGAACAAACACTGGAGGAGAGCTGTTTCCATGGCAATTGAGCCATCAGAAAACACCAAGTCAGATATTCATTCTCTCACTAGTTTATGGAGTTCTATTTTTAACTTCTTGGAACTAGAAGTTGGGATCAACAGGAACTCATTTTCCGATTGAGTGTTTACTTTTCAAAACAACAAGAAATAAATCATGGTTCAGCTATCATTTTTTGAAAATATGATCATTAGTCCCCCAGGAAAAAAATGGGAAAGAGAAGTGTTTATGACGAACTTGAGGCAAGAGGGTGATGAAGAGTAAAGAGGATTAAACATGACTCTTAATTGTGCTTAGTAAACGAACTGACTACTTAGTGTTTAGGGAACATTACGATACATAGGAAGGTTAGTTGACATCTCAAGGAATTCAGAGCCTGACAGATGCCGCCAAGTAAAGAGAAAATTCCCATATAGTTTTGTAAAAGTCTATGAAGTTTTATACTTAGTGTCCCGGAAGCACTGAGAAATAAGTTTAATCCCATTTACATCAGGGCAGTGAGTTGCCAGAATAATGAAGAGCATATAGGTTTGAATGGATGGGTTAAAGCTGGAAAAAGTCAATTAAGGCAGGAAAGGTCACTGCAGGATCTGGAGAAGTAGGTTGAAAGAGATGCAGAGAGGTTTGTACAGGAAGTCACAGGAAAATTATTATTATTCTTTTGAGTGTGAACAGGTGTCAAGAGATGAGAGTGGGACAAAGACATTCTGTGATTTTTGGTTTGGTTCACATGAATATCTATGAAGGATCTCATGATACCTTTCTTGATAACAGTAATATGAGAAATGACCATGAGGATTGTAGCCACCTTTTATTTTCACACACACACACACACACACACACACACACACACACACACACACACACACGAACATGTAGAAATCAGAGGAGAAAAATAAGTTCTCTCCTCCTACTATGTGGGTTCTTTACCACCTCAGGCATCTTGGAGGGCTACCATCAACTGCCATAGTCTGACTTCATGACTTACAGATTTTGAGTCTACTTTAATTAGATATATGATAATTTATTCTTGTGTGGTCTCTCAGAAGATGTTCGACTTGGAAGTTTGTTTTATTTTCTTCATAACAACTAGCTAAAATGGGCCATAAGGTTATCCAAAGACAAAATGGAACTTTGCCACCAGAAAGTTACTCCCTATGTCACACAGTAACTCCTTCAGGGTTGCTTATAAATCCCGACTACACTGCAATTAAGAATCTACACTGCAATTAAGAATATTCTGATCCCCAAAAGGAGAAAATATCTATTAAAGGGATTCCTAGGTCCAACTGGCGATCTTCAAAATTGGATTCCAAACTATTCATTAATTCCCCAACTACTACGCAAGAAACATAGGCAAAACCAACTGTACAATTAAGCTTGGAGCAAAACACATAATTAAAGCTTCAAAGTTAGCATTTAGCCAAGTCTCCATTGTTATGCACCAAAAGGATGATTTTCCCGTTTTCCTTTGTTTATTTGAGAAGTAAGGACTGTATTGTGGGTGTGTGCCGACTGAGACCATGGAGAAAGGCAAAGGATCCTGAGCAACTTGTCAGTTATTAGACTTAGCAGCTGAAGAACAGCCTCCCTTATGAGGGCCACCTCTGTGGCTGCTGTGCTTTTACAAACAGCCAAGGAACTCACTTTCGGCTGTCCTCTCACAGCATACTTGCCTCACTCTGCAGAAAGTATGTTAAATTAGAATCACACCAACATTGGTCAGTAAGTCATTTAACTCCTTACAAGATACTTTTGTTTCATCTCCATGTGTTTCCAAGGTACAATGCTCACTTTGGATCTTACCACATTATTTCCTTTCGACTAACTAGAAGGGGACAAACATGACTGGAATTAAACAAGAGATTTCCCCTTTTCCCTTAGAAGAGACCTGTTGGAAACACTCAGTGCAAACACAGTCTGAATTGTCTTTATTGATGGTCCTAAAGGGCAAAACAAACCATTATCTACAAATAAGAAATATTTCATTTAGAAAGTGAAGATCAATTGTGCTGTTTAGTTTTTTTTTTAATTACCAACTTTACTCAGTCTACCTTTAGCACTATAAGCAGTTTCTCACTGCCCACTTTTATGTCTGGAAATAATATTCTCCCGATTTTCAGGTGGAACCTTTAGGAATATTTTAGCCTAGCTTCCACCAGCTCGAAAGCTAAGGGATGCCAACCTGTAACATCTGAAACCTACCACAAAGATGCCAGTTTTCTGTAGTCCTTATCTTCTTCTGGATGTATTTGGAAAATATCTTCACATAACTGCTTGCTCTGTAACTACAAAAAACCCTCATAACACCATTTATACTTTAGAACACACTATTTAGGGGAAACTTCATCCACATTGCCAGGATAGGACCGTATTTGGTTAACAATCAACCTATCCTTTATTCCCTTTGATGTGAGAGATGTATTCACATTCACAGCTCATGTGGATTGTTTTATGATGTCATTTAAAATCTGCTACTTTAGCAACATTCAAATGCTCAATACATGATGACTCACCACATCATCAAGATAAACCTCCACAGCACAGTCAATGCTGACTATCAAGCCACCCTTACCTTCCTCTTCTTTAATGGTCTTACACTTAAAATGTCAGTTGTTTCTGCTCAGGAAATAATAGCAAGTATTGACAAAAAGGGATTGCATGAAATTAAAAAGGCTTCTGCATAGCAAAGGAAGTAATTAAGAAAGTGAAGATATAGGTTTTCAAAAATAAGAAAGCCTTTGACACTATACATGTAACAGAGGACTAATATAAATATAAACCTATATAATAAAAATTTCATCCATTCATGCTTATACAAATGACATGAAAACAGAAGGGGGGACTATAGGGAAGAGGCAGGGGGCCAGTAGGGACTAGAGGAACAGGAGATGGTAATGGGGTAAAGATGGTCAAAGTTCATGTTATTCTTGACTATAGGAAGACCACCACTTTGTACAATGAATAAAAGATAGTAAAAGCACAAGAATACAACCTAAATTGTGCTGAACACCTTGTAGTTACCCAATAGACAACACATCAGATCTTTTCTATTTTTTTTCTTGTCTAGAAATCTTATGCTGTCAGGTATACATCTTACTTATTTTAATTAGAATATTACTTCCTTATGATGATGTCCCCGGAAGCTGAACTGTTCTTGTTTCAACCTCAAGAGTTTCTCACTGCATTTTACTTTATTCATGTTTTAAGCTGGACTACTGAAGTAGAAGAGACACATGTGCTCATTTTTGTATCCTCCCATGCCTGATGTTATCACATCCGTTCAAGTTATGTAACATATTTGTTAAATGACTGAATCTTTAGGGATCATATCAACCAATTTAGTTTTTGGATTTGATGTGATTATTAGCACCTGCCAGGAATAATGAATCTGATGTTTTACCCTACTTACAGGGTAAATTAACTCATCACAGTTTTATAAGTTTGACAAAAGAGTACATGCCATAGAGCCTAGGATAAGAACATATATTGTTACTTATTGCAATGGGGATTTTTCTATCAGGTATGATAGTTCCAAATCTCACAATGACAAATGAATGATAACAGAAAGGTTCTCACTCAAACAATGGGTTTTATTATCAGAGAAAAATCCTAGGCTTAGCAAGCCCATATCTTTCATCAAGAATAGAAAATATGCCTGACTACTTGCTTCAGAGTGAGGGATTCCATATTCTCACAGCAACTAACTAGCCTACTATCTTTATAGAGATGGTAAAGAAGAAAATGTTAGTTATTTTGCTTGCAAGAGGGCCAAAACATGCAACACTAGGGATGAATAAACATTCATGAAAAAGGAAGACACACATTTATGGACAGTTTCATTCATTGTTCATTAAACACTTAGAAATTCCCTTACTTCATTCCAGTAATATTGCACCTTAAATAAATCACCTGATATATATCAGTTTTCAAACTCTCAATAAGTACATTGAACAATTATGAATTCTACTATAACAGCTATAGAAATATTTTACTCTGCTTACAAGGTATTTGCTCATTGGTCAGCCATGAGTTTCATGTATTTCACAGAATGGCTCCATTTAGATGGCGGCACATGAGTGAGTTCTCGGTAATGGACTATGAGCAGAATTAATTTCAAACTTCCAAAACGTTACAAAACAGCAGGAGTCGTGTGCTATTTGTATACTCACCTCCTGAAATGAACAAATCACACAGTTCTTGAACTGAGTTATGTAGTGTGCTGGGACGCTACACAGCTGTGTGGCTCAGATAGCTTCTGTTAGCCTGCACTAACATGTGGAAATAAAGAAAAAAAGCCAAAAATGTTATTGTTTTAAGACATCAAGGTTAATATGTTACACAACATAATATAGTGAATCCCAAATGAGACAGTAGCTCTGTCATAGCAGCACAACTATTTGCATAACCATTTATTATTTTTAATTCATTCTAACAAATAAATAAGCTCCCATTGAAACACTGCAATACACATGAAAGCAAGGAAACGGCATCTTCAAGGCCTCCCTGCATTGCAGAATGAGTTTAAGGCTAAACCTGGCAACTTAGGGAGACTGTTTCAAAAGTGAAGAAAGGTTTGAGGATATAGTTCCATGGTAGAGCACTTGTTCAACATGCGCAAGACCCTATGTTCAATTCCTACTACCACACAAACTACAAAAGGTTATTCTTATATTTAAAGAAAGGAAAACTGATCCCAACTTGGGAAGAGCATACATAGTAGAATGTGAGAAATCAGAGCGATACCAGAAAGCATGCTCTTTTTAATAACGTGGAATTTGAACATTGATTTTTCTAAAATTTTAGTAGTATGTATTTCTAGATAATTAATCTATAACTTACCTTTAAATAATTATTTTTGACATTATAGTTTAATTACATTTCTCCTTCCCCTTTCCTTCCTCCAAACCCTCCTCCATATTCCTCTCTGCTCTCTTTCAAATTCATGACCTCCTTTTTTCCCAGTAAAAGTTATTGTATGCATATATGTACATGCACATATATTCCTAAATATAACCTGTTTCAGGGCTGATTGTCTGGCACTTTACAACCAAGTGATGTGCTTCTCCCTAGGGAAGACCACCTCTCCTATTCCTAGCTTTCCTCAGTTGCCTATAGTTCTTTGTGTAGGGTTGAGGTCTCATTGACTTTCCCCTATCAGGTTTAGCCTGTTCACTGGTATATGACTAACCTTTTGAACACATTCCTGGAAATAATTCCAGGAAAGCATTGACTATAACGTGTACAGTCATGGCCTTTGACAACTGTGTACATTAACGAAAAGTCACCGTATCAATTAAGACAGGATGTTTTCACCATCCTCTGATGCATCTTTGTGTGCCTTTGCAATCATCCTTCTGTTTATTCCAAAATCTGCATCCACAGGGAATAACTGATATGCTTTGGTTACTGTAAACTGGCTTGTTTTTCCCTAGAACTGTGCTTAAATGAAGTCATACTTATCTTCTTTCTGGGATTTTCAGTGACATTTTGAAAGTTGTCTGCATTGCTCTGTAGTTTCATGATATGGACATACCACAATTTGTATACACCAACCCATATATAGATATAGAATTTTTCCATGTTTGGCCAATTGCAAATACAACTCCCATAGACATTCATGTGCAAGTATTTGCATGACCACACATTTAGTATTTAACTATCTAAAGGAATTAAAAGTAAATATTTGTATACAAATTTTAATGGCTGCATTGTTTAAGGTGGAAAGAATCCAATGTTCAGCAGTGGATGGATAAAGAATAATCTATACACATAATGGACTATTTATTATATTATATTATATATATTCCTCAAGAAATAGGAGTGAATACCATAGCCTATTACAACATAGATAAAATTCCATAGTATTGTACTTAAGAGAACATGTCATGTATAGAAAGGACTCATGCTATATGATTTTGTTTATATAACATTTTTAGGAAGCATATTAGGAATCACCATGGAGTAGAGATGAGTAAGGGAATAGGAAAATATGAATTAATATATATGTAGTGGTTTCTTTTGCTTAAAGGCTATTTCTTTTGGGGGTGACAAAGATTAGATGGAGGTTCTACAATGTTGTAAATGTAGCAAATGCTACTATGACACAATCTTTATATTTTAAGATGTTGTTTATTAGTTCCTTGAGAATTTCATACAAGATGCTTTGATTTTAATTTAATCAGTTTAATACTATTTCTGTTTAGCAGAATAATAGTAGTGGATTCTCCCCTAGGGTTCATGACCTGTTTAGTCATAGGTTCTTAGTTTGATAACAGTGCCAGATAAGGGGTTTATATTGTCAAGTGGGGATTAAATCTGATTCCACAGTTTGTATTTTTGACCTAAGGAAACACTCAGCAGGAGTTGGAATTGAATATAGAACCAATAAAGATTTCTGCCACACCTAATAAGTTGCTATGGTTTGAATGTTTGTGCTTCTCCATCTGTTGAAACCTTACCATCGGCATCTTGGAAACAGAACCTGTGGAGAAGTGATTAGGTCACAAGGGCAGAGGCATAATTAATGGGGTGGTGCTCTTATATGAGAGGCCCCGAAGAGCAGTTTTGCCTATCCCTCCAAGTGAAGACCTAGAAAGAAGGCATTGTCTGTGAACTTGAATGTGGTCCTTGCCAGACATTGAAGCTGTTACTATCTTGATTTTGGACTTGTTTTGCCTGCAGAGCCGTGAGAAATGAGTTTATAAGTCATACAGTTTGTGGTGTTTACTATAGTTTTTCCAAAGGGCAGAGTATTGAGTAAAAATAAATGAATTAATAAGAAGGAATGAAAGAAGTTGAAGAAGGAAGTAAAGGAGGAAGGAAGGAAGAAGGAAGAAAGGAAGGAAGGAAGGAAGGAAGGAAGGAGGGAAGGGAGCGAGGGAGACTGACTAGCAGGCATTAATCCATTGTATCATGTGTCTGAATGTTGTTTTCTAGAATACTTCAATTACTATACAAATTTTGATTTTTTAATTTGTTTTCAACTTTTCTAAGCATAACAAAGTAAGAATGCCATACAAGGAAATGTAACGTAATCCCAGAAATACTAGAGTAGAACTCTCCGATGCCTCAGAACATGAGTCTGGCGCCAACACAGAACCTACAGATACTAATATTCCTGGTTGGAAGGATGAGAAAAATAAGCCTCCCTCACTCCTTACTCTCCTTGTCAGCCCTGACCAACATGTGGCTTCTCTAATTATTAAATAGATGGAACAGTTGGACAGCTTATCCAGGGAAGTGTGGGCTCTTATACACAGGGCTGGGGTTGTCTCAAGCCATCATCTCATGGTTCTTCAGCACAAGGGGCTGCATTCATTCCCAGTCTCCAGCCACACATTCACAAGTTGGCCCCATAATTAAGTAAATAGGCCCCTTCATTTAGGAGTGCCCAAGTCCTGGAGTCAGTCCTTTCAGACTCATCTCTTCTAACCTATTTACTGGGAGAGAAGAGCTGTTTACAAAGGCAAACTTATCTTTGACACGAATCAATACATTAACATGTGTTTTCAATTAGTATTAACAGTCCACATTCCAGATTCTCAGTGGCCACCACTCTGTGACTCTCCAAGTCTATACTGTTTTATTTGTGTCCCTTTTAGGCATTCTGCTACCTGCTTCCCTGGAGAATACAGCTGCTAAGGAAATATTCTTGCTGGCTTCCAGATCCTCAAGCCAAAAGACACGGTGAGTTATCCCTAGGACTCCGCAGGGAAATATCCTAAGCATAAAGTATAACTGATTTGGTGAGGGTTTGCTAATGTAAGAATGCCTCTTCTCCTGAAGGCTTTGCTATAGTTGTGTCAGTGGGTCAGAATGACATGACTCTCAATATGAGTCAGAACATTTCTTTATATCCTAAGGCTTTTTAGAATTGCTGCAATCAATTTATTAAACATTTATTGATGCCTGGAGTTAGTAATGTCAATTTCTATGTAGTAGTGAAAACAAAGAAAAGTGACACTGTTGTTGCTCACCGTGTAGAAAGAAGGCAGACTCATATCACATAAAGCAGATACCTCATAGTACATAAGACACCCCCAGGTATACCGGGTATATTATTTCTTCTTCTTCTTCTTCTTCTTCTTCTTCTTCTTCTTCTTCTTCTTCTTCTTCTTCTTCTTCTTCTTCTTCTTCTTCTTCTTCTTCTTCTTCTTCTTCTTCTCCTTCTCCTTCTACTTCTCCTCCTCCTCCTCCTTCTTCTTCCTTTTTCTCCTTCTCCTTATGCTTCTTCTGATTCATCAAAAACTAAAAGGTCTTCATAGAAAAATTGAAATCATAAAACCTTGGGTCACATGACCCCTCTGAATCCTAGTAAGGAACTAAGAGCTAACTGTCGAGTTGGAGCTGAAACGTCATCCAGCTCAGATTCATCTGGAGAGTGTGGTCAGGAGCAGCCCTTGGGGAGATTTTAGCACACTCCTTGAGGAAGCCATGACTCCCAGTCACAAAAGGGTTACACTGGTTCAGTTCACTACCGGTGTCCTTACTTGGCTGGGATTCCAGCCTGAACTTATCAAAAGCCTTCAATGTGCTTACATTTTGATATTTGTATAAACAAGTCAATTGTGTAACAGCTACCAACCGACCAACCAACAAACAAACAAACAAAACCCTAAATACCAAAACTGAGGCAACCTTTTTTAAGGAAGTTGAAAACACAATAGATGAAAACACTATTCACAGCACTTTCCTAGTGTAATCCTCAGACCAACACTGTTAGTGGAGGGAGAGACCACACAAAATGTGGAAAGCATTAAAAGTCACGTGCCTTTGCTAATGGGCATAATAGGCTATTCCCAGGTAGAGAATTAAGAGAGTAAGCTATGGAGGATTATGACAGTCATTACCAGTGTATTTGTGATGATTTGCAAGCTTTATATTTCTCCTTGCTGAACCACTAGCTTAGATTCCTTGTGGACTTTCAGGTGTAGATGGTATGAACAACTTTTCTTATTTAACATTTGTATAATACCATTCACAAACTTATCCAGCTAAAAATATTTTGTTTTCAAACAAGGATATGAATGCACTGTTGGCAACAGTCAGTTATTTGTTTCATGAATTTCCAGGTGCTAGACCTACAAGTAAGCCTGTATCCTCAGCTACAATAAATTTTATCAAGTGAAACAAATGAATCACAAGTTACAGATTAAATATGTAATAGTTTATTTACAATCACAAGCTGTTTGGACAAATAAAATATGGAGGATTTAGTAGTCAGCATTGCAATTCATACTTTTTCGGTTATTACACAAAAATGACCTGTGTAAATCAGTAGGATATCTAAGAAGTAATTTTTGAAGAACATCCCCTTCTGCTTTTCACAGTCACTCATTCTGGAAACAATAGAAAGGCAACAGGCTTTCTATCATCTGCAATAATGCATATGAAGTTGATAAGGGGTAGGACTGCGGTAATGAGAGTGAAAACTATGGGTAGTGATTGGATTTCAGATTTATGACTTGTTTAATAATTGGCTCTTAACCTATACACAAGATGTCTGGAGTCAAATGAGGTAGGCTAAATTTCTGGGAACATGAATAAGGAGTCAGCTAGGTGTCCATTAATGGATGGATGGATAAGGAAAAAGTGGTATACATATGCCAAAGTTGATTGAATGTTCATACTCACAAAGATAGGAAGTCTTGACATATAGCAACTAGGATAGATTTGCAGGACTTTCTGCTAATTGAAATTGGTAGATCACACATGCTGATGATGCCCCTTTTATGTGGGATGTTGCATAGTTGACTTCCCAGGGAGAATGAGTAGAATGATCATTACCAGGAGCATATTGGGGTGTTTTGGAAGACCTTGCTTAGATGAAAAAATAGTTTTAAGGGTTAAAGTATACTGACTACATAAACATTAATTACATGAGGGGCTATGTGCACTAATAATGGGAACTTGGATATTAAACAATATGTATATACTTCAAAACATTGTGCATAATGGTAAATAAATAGTATTTCACCTCTCAAATAAATGAAAATATAAGACTTTCTGAAACCTTTTGACTAGTTTGTCTTTGAAGATACCTTGGAAACGCTCTTATTTTGACTGGACTCCCAAAGCTTGGCCTGGTGCTTGGTTGTGGATCTCTGCTTCTGCTTCCATCAGTTATAGATGAAGGCTCTATAATGATAGGGTAGTCACCAATCTGAATGCAGGGGAAGGCCAGGTCAGGTACTCTCTCCACTATTGCTAGGAGACTTAACTGGGGTCATCCTTGTAGATTCCTGGGAATTTCCCTAGCACCAAATTTCTCTCTAAGTCATCTATCAATATATCTCTTTCATTGATCTCCCACTCTGTCTTTCCCCCAACTCGATCATCCCATTCCCTTATGTTCCCATCTCCATCCCTTCCCTTCTCCCCCTCTACTCCCAGTATACCCAGGAGATCTCATCTATTTCCTCTTCCCAGGGCTATCCATGCATCCCTCGTAGGGTTCTCCTTGTTACTTAGCTTCTCCGGAGCTGTGGATTATAGTCTGATTATCCTTTGCTTTACATCTAGTGTCCCCTTATGAGTGAGTACACACCGTATTTAGCTTTCTGGGTCTAGGTTACTTCACTCAGAGTGAATTTTTAAAATCCCATCCATTTGCCTGCAAAGTTCATGATGACATTGTATTTTCACTGCTGAGTAATATTCCATTGTATAAATATATCACATTTTCTTTATCTATTTTTCAGTTGGAGAGCATCTAGATTTTTTTCCAGATTCTGGCTGTTATGAATAATGCTTCTGTGAACATAATTGAGCAAGTATACCTGTGGTATGACTGAGAATCCTTTGGTTATATGCCCAAGAATAGTATAGCTAGGTCCTGTAGTAGGCTGATTCCCATTTTCCTGATAAATCGTCATACTGTTTTCCAAAGTGGCTGTACACGTTTGAACTCCAACTAGCAGTGGATGAGTATTTGTTTCCCCTTCTCCAGATCCTCTTCAACATAAGCTGTCATCAGTGTTTTTAATCTTAGCCATTCTAACAGGTATAAGATTGTATCTCATACTCATTTTGATTTGCATTTTCCTGATGACTAAGGATGTTGGGCAATTCCTTAAATATCTTTTGGCTGTTTGAAATTCTTCTGTTGAGAATTCTCTGTTTAGATTTGTATTCCATATTTAATTGGATTATTTAGTATTTTGATGTCTAGTTTCTTGAGTTCTTTGTATATTTTGGAGATCAGCCCTCTGTCAGATGTGGGGTTGGTGAAGATCTTTTCCCATTCTGTATGTTGCTATTTTGTCACATTTATCATGTCTTCTTCCTTACTGAAGCTTCTCAATTTCAGGAAGTCGCATTTATTCATTGTTGCTGTCATTGTCTGTGCTACTCAACTCCTCCCTTT
The DNA here is from genome assembly GCF_017639785.1 of Mesocricetus auratus. Classification (NCBI taxonomy): domain Eukaryota; kingdom Metazoa; phylum Chordata; class Mammalia; order Rodentia; family Cricetidae; genus Mesocricetus; species Mesocricetus auratus. The sequence continues at coordinate 7,489,821 of NW_024429198.1, read as the reverse complement.
TTTGTAGAATGTGCACAAAAAGATGTTCTAATCCCAGCTTTAACCTGCACCAGCCCTGGGATCAGTAATTTTTCCTGAATGCTTTTTACTTGTTTTTCGAAACTTGCATAAATGTATACACTGTATCTTGACCATTTCCACTTCCCGTTTCTCCCTTCTACTACCCTCATACATCCCCAACACATCCCTTTTCCAACTTCAATTTCTCTTCATTTTCTGTGTGTGTGTTTATTAGTCTCTAAGTTCAATTAGTGTTGCACATATATATATATATATATATGCAGGCATGGGGATGTCCCTAAGCATCCACAACCTATCAGTGGCCACATCCTCAAAAAAAAAGTTCCATCTTCCCCCAGCTGCTAGCACACATCAATAGTTCCTCAGTTAAGGGTAGGGCCTTGAAAAGACTTCCCTCATCTATCCAGTGATTTTGGCTGACTTTATCATGAGCAAGTAAACATAGCTGCTAATGAATTAAAGAAAGCAATAGCCATGTAAATGTCTAGAAGACAGCATTTCACAGCACTCATCTTCATCCTCCAGCTCCTATATTCTTTCAGTGGGAGCTGGGAGACTTTAAAAATGACTGATTTAGGGTTGAGCACTTAGTCTCTTACTCTTGGAGCTTTTGTTGTTCATGCTTTTGAAGGAAGTTCTTCTATATAGCTCAAGGTATCTCCAGATCCACCACATGTTGGGATTGTCAGGTGTGCAGCACCGTGCTTGGTACCCTTTATCTCTTAAATACAAAGTATGGTTGTAACTATTATCTCTCTTTTCAGTGTCACGTCTCATTTACTGTCTTGTTTTACCTCATCTCTATGTTATCAGAACATGCAAATATTTTTAGCTTTTCATCTTTGTGCTTATATTTGCTTTAGTCTCAAGCATATAATAAACTACAGTAAATGTTTATCACCAGCCCCATTGGTAATGTTTTCCAAGTCCTGTATTTATTTAAACAAAGCCCATCCTTGAGTAGATTCTTTTTCCATTGTTTTAAGATCTGGATACAAAAAAATCTATGGTTCATATTTTTTCCTAGTGTTCTTTACTAATATTTACATAGCTGTCCTTTCATTTGTGTTTTATATGTTTTAAGCAGTTTCACAACAGCCTTTGATTTTCACTTGTAAGCCATTGGATATTTTTGAGAAAAAATACTTTGTAGACTTTGATGTCTATGCTTCCCCTCAGTTATTTCTCTAACCTGACTGTTGCAGGTCCATTTTTCCAGGTTAACTAACTTTTATGTAGATTCAGATCTTTGTTCATTTCTGAAGTTTTCTTGATTATGGTTTAAATATTATCCATGTCCTTGGACTATAATATGGGCTTTGTTTTTCTTTGTTGCTTATCTTCCATTTCAACCATTTTTTTCTGTTTCTTTTGACACAGCTCTTTGTTTCTTTTTGTAATCTTTTCTGTTTTCCTGGTATGATATACCATAATATTATCATTTGAGTTTGTCTCCTGGGGACTTGGTAATCTACTCTTCTTTCCCTGATACTGTTGAACTTTCCTTGTCTCTTTCCTGAATCCAGTTAATCCCTTCTGAGAGTCACTGTTTCTTGTTTATTTTGCCTCTCATGTTTTCGCACCTGCAAGTACTTGTTCAAGAATTCAGGTGTGGGAAATTTTGTATGCCTTTTCTTCTGTTTTATGATACTTTCTAGGGAGAAATTTCTATTAGGTGAAACATTTTGATTCTGGTTTTGTTATTTTCTAATACCTTTTATGTAGATATCCAACTTGGATACTCATGGTGGCTTACAAAAATTTTAGCTGAATGGTGCCCTCTTCTGTTAGTGTAGCAAAGGCTATTTTTTATGAGGGAGGGGCTGAAGAAATGGAGTAATTTTTTCCCTTAGGAGTACGTTTTCATATTTCAGTACACGAAGCATTTTCTTATTATTTTTACATAGTTTTCACCCTGAGTCTAAATTTATTTACTTTCTTTTGATTAGAATTTCAGTTTTACATAGGTTGCCAAATTGATCTCCCAAAACCTATACTGAAGCACACTTCTCACAGTAATGTGTGCACTAGGTTATTTCCTCAAAGCTTAACTAACATTTGCCCCAGACGTATAGGTATGGTCATGTTATCTAGCTATCTTTGAATTAGTTGAGCATTTTTCTTACGTTTAGTATTGCATGTTGGCACTCTGCCAACCGAGAACTGAGCTGTATCCCCAATCCTTTTTGTTTTAAATCCTAAAAGCCATTTGTAGTTTCTTCTCTGTGGATTATATTTTCACAGTCTTTGCTCTAATGTGGGCCCATATTTAAGTGCTTATTTGAACATGGAATTAGGGCTTGTTGTGAATTCACTTCCATCCTGTGCCTACAAACACAAAGGAAGCAGAACAATCAGGATAGACTAGACATTTGCTGTGAGGGGAAAATTTCACAGACTGACCTAATCTAAGTAGGTTCATCCCCCCCCCAAATTTGAACTGGCTCAGGGCTGAGTGACTGAGCTAGAAACTCACAAGGTCTTAAGATAAAATGTCCTGTGAAATGTCAATGTTAGTTTCTGTAGGAGCTAGAATCACAAAATGCTAAATGGTCATCCAGCTTGACAGTTATGAGTAAAATGGAAGCCAGATAAAGATGATTGCAAAAAAGAATGAGGAAAGACACAGAGTAACAAAGAGAAATAATAGATATTTCAGTTCCATGGAAGTTGTGAACACAGATTTCATTTTGCTCCAGTGTTATTTAAATTTTGCAATAATTGTTTTTGAGGTTGTCTATTGTAGCTTTTGGAGAAAAACTATGCTTTACTTTACATTAGCTGTGTGACCTTCTTTTCCTTACCTATAATACTTTCCCTGTTAAAGCATTACATTGTCTCCTTATTATCCCAGATGTGCAAACAGAGCCAATGTAAGAAAGATCTATATAGCTCAGCTCAGTGACTTATATAGAATATATACCTTCTGATGTTGTCAGGTGATTTTTTTTTAGTTGTAACTAATTCAGCACAGACCGAACTATTCCTTGGCAAGGTACCAACACCAAATAAAAATAGAGAATTTAGTTGTTTAAATTTTCTTTTATGACAAAAAATTAAGATTATCTTTCTGTAAGAATTCAACACTTGCTTGTGGATGAATTAAAGATCTTAAATTGAAAATACTTTTATTACAACAAAATATCCATTATGTATGGATTCTTCCAATACATTTCTTCCAAATCATCTAGAAAATATTTTCTAGTAGTTATAAGGAGAAGTCAGAGGAGGAGGAAGGAGGGAGGAGGCAGAGTGGTGGAGAGAAGGAAGAGGAGAGACATGTTCAGCTGGGCTTTACTATGATTAAAAATTTGACCATGTGCTCATACCTGGGCCATGCTATTTCACTGTTGGACATAAACAGTCTCACATGATATAAACATCATATGAGGTACTCAGACCACAATGAAGAGAGAAGAAACGAAGTCACTTTGTCATTTTTCAGTTTGTGTCACCTGCAAAATGTCAACCATTTATCTGTCCTAGCTACTCTGGACTGCTGCTTCTTATGAATGAGTTTCCTTATACGTCCTCCAGCTCTATTTGCTAAAATACAAGACTGCCCCCCCTTTCTGAAACTATCCAATTTTCAATAAATCTCTGCCTCTTGGATCTTCTTTCAAATCTCCCAGCAAAAGCTCAGATGTTATCACGGATTCATTCTGACAACTTTGCTAGGTTGACTTAAGCTGTCCTCAAAAAACCCTATAGAGCTGATGGTATTGACAGCAGACATATATTTCTCACAGCTCAGGCTGGAAGTCTGAGGTCAGGGTGTACTGTGTGTAAGTCTCCTGTGAGGGTTCACTCTTGATTTTCAGACCTGCATGATTGATTGGCATTCGTGAAATGCTTTTCACAAGCCTCATACTGGGACAACTCACGTTTATACTCATTTTTCAATTCAAAGCATGTCCTAAAATCAATGACTGGTTGATAATAGGGGATAAGACAACAAATTATTCATGGATGCATGCATTTTGGAGCCTAACTGTATAAAAAGCAACATAATGAGCTGAGAAGATGAAAATCAATTAGCCAAGCAACCTGTTTGATAAATGCCCCTTTTCTCCTTGAGATGATGAGATCAGCTGAGACTAGCTTTTTCTTAGGCCCTCTTCCAAAATTATTTCTACTGAATTATAAAGTTAGAGCTTGTTGAAGAGTTTCCAAAGTGATGTGTTTTTCCCCCCACGGATGGTGATTTTTCCAGTTCTAAGGATGGTGGCAGGAGAGATGTTTCTTCTAAATCACTCTACTAGAAAAATTGACACTACATTTTAGCTTCAAATAGTATTCTTGCTATTTGACCACTTGTTATGAGAGCCTTAAGGTACCTCTGTTTGTCCTTTCAATTGTGTTATTGTTTTCCCAAGGAAATCCAATTTTATGCAACATGTTTCGACAATTAAGAGAAAGCATGAGTGGTTAGGAGTGCAAATGTTTCCGTTTCAGATTCAATCACTCTTATAACTGCTAGAGGACTAACTAAAGAGGAAAGAGAGGTTATGGCCATTTGTCACCCTCATGGTACTCTGTAGTCTTTTCTATCTATTCCCATCACCATGGAGATGGGGTAGCAACACACAGCCCCTTACTTTGGCATTGGGGCGGGATACATTTAGATGCTGTCCTGGTTCTGCCATCATTGACAAATTTCTCTTCCAGATCCCATAGTTCCTCGCCTTCTAGACACTTGTTAATAATGATTATAATACTGTAATTGAAAAAGGGAGGCTGCTAAAAATAGTCTGAAGAGTACTGATAAAGCCGATTTTTGTTATTCTGGTCTTCTCAGAACAGGTCTTGCTACATAATCAGGGCATCTTTGGGCAGTCTGTCCTCTTGCCTTGATCCCCTGAGTTCTGAGATCTAGGTGTGCTGGCACAGCAGGGTCATAAAGTAGTGCCTAGTGTGACTAAATGTGTTTCAGAGTCTCATGCTATGACATGAACTAGAACTGGTCTGGAGATGCTCATGGGCTGGCTGGGTGATAGCAGTTAAATTTGACTGAATGAATATATTAAAAAATTAGTGAATAAGAAATGGGATGTGCAGCTATATAATAAACATAACTGTTTCAAGGACAAATTTTCTTGGCTGTGGGATGCTTTCTTGTGATTGTTGGGTTGTGACATATATTTTGGATTATTTTTTATTTAAATTAGAAACATGCATGCTTCAAATGTCAATCCCAGCCCCCACCCCTTGTCCCTCCACCAGCCCCACCCCTGCTCCCTCACCCCCAGCCCAATCCCCACATCATTCCTCAGGGAGGGTGAGGCCCTCCTTGGGGGGATCTCCAGAGTCTGTCATTTCATCCAGGGTAGGACCTAGGCCCTTCCCCATGTGTTCAGGCCGAGAGAGCATCCCTCCATGTGGAATGGGCTCCCAAAGTTCATTTGTATGCCATGGTGAACACTAATCTACTACCCAAGGCCCCAAAGATTTCTGAGGCCTCCTTACTGACCCTACATTCATAGTGTCTGGATCAGTTCCCTGCTGGCCTCTTAGCCATCAGTCTGGGGTTCAAGAGCTCCCCCTTGTCCAGTCAGCTGTGTTTGTGGGTTTCACCAGCACAGTCTTGACCCCTTTGCTCATCACTCTCCATCTCTGTCACTGGGTTCCTGTGGGTCAGTTCAGTGTTTAACTGTGAGTATCTGTCTCTGCTTCCATCAGTCACTGGATGAAGGTTCTAGGATAATCTCACTAGTGTCAGCTTTCTCCTCAAAGCTATGATAACTCCAACTATTATGGTGTCTCTCATCCTGGTCTCCTCTATTCTTACCCTGACTCAACTTTCCTGCGCCCCCATGTCTTTTCATGCCTTCATTAGTGAAGTTTTTTATTTGCAGAAGGCTGAGTATGAGGTATTTTTGAAAATCTAGTCTGGCAAACTCTGTCTTTTGATTGAATTGACATTATAAGACCCTCCACATTTAGTTGTAACTGGTGTGGGTGTGTTTCTGTCATTTTACCTTTGCTTTCAGTGTTGCCTCCTTTGGTCCTGTGTTCTTGTTTAGACTTTCCTTTTGTGTTAAAGGAGATATTTCCTGTAGTAGTTCAGTAGCTCAGTTTCTTATGTTTGTCCACAATTCAATTATTTTGTTGATACATGGCTCATAATAATTCATTGAAATTTATCTGAACCAGCACTGTATTTATATTAACTTACTTCTAGTAAGGCATGAGTTGTGAGGTCCTATTCCCAGGCTCTGTTTTGTGGTGGCACTGCTGCTTGTGTTATATATGTAAGTGTTCCCACTCCCCAAAACATCCTGAACACTAATTATCTGTATTACTTTAAAAATCTTGTCTTGTAATATTATCATTTAAATACTTTTAGAAAAGTGATGGCAGCAAATATACATTTATGGGTTTGTAGCTATTAGTATTCTTATTTTCATGCATATCTCTGTGTGTTTCTATGGGTTCCTATCACTACTAGGAATTGTTCTTTAGTTCAATATGACTTTGCCACTGCCAGGGATCCTCTCTGTTCAGTTATCAGAAGGTAGATGGCATCTCTCCATCACAGGTCAATTTTTCTTTACATATATTTACATCTTTTATGTATTTTGTACTCATCAGTTTAATAAGAATAAATATGGCTTTATACAGTGTGGTGGCTTAAATAAAAATGGTCCCCATTGGCTCATAGGGAGTGGCACTATTAGGAGGTGTGGCCTTGTTGGAATAGGTGGGGCTTTGTTGAAGGAGGTGTGTCTCATGGTTCAGCAAGTGTCTCTGAGGTGGATAAAGCATCCTTTGGGTATATGCCAAAGAGTATCACAGCTGCATCTTGAGGTAGATATATTCCCAGCTTCCTGAGAAATGGTCACACTGGTTTCCATAGTTGCTATACAAGTTTGCAGACTCAGGATCCATAGGTAAATGCTCCTTTTACCCTACATCCTCACTAGCATGTGTTTCATTGACCTTGGCCATTCTAACTGGTATTAGATGAAATCTCAAGGTAGTTTTGTTTTGCATTTCCTTGATGGCAGGGGATATTGAACATTTGTTTAAGTGTTTCTCAACATTTTGTGTTTAATCTTTTGAGAACTCTTTGTTTACACCTGTTTTTAACTAAGTTATTTGTTTATCCAGTACCTAGGTGTTTTTAGTTCCTTATATACTTTAGATATAAGTCCTCTATTGAATATGTAGTTGGTAAAAGTCTTTTCCATTCTGTAACCTGCTGTTTCATCCAAGTGATAGTATCCTTTGCCATACAGACCAAGTTCCATGAGATCCCATTTACTGTTGTTCTCTGTAGCTGTGTTATTGGTGTTCTGTCCAGAAATTCTTTTACTGTGCCAAAAGCTCAATGCTATTCCCTACTTTCTTTTCTGCTATATTCAATGTATATAGCATTATGCTGAGGTTCTTGATCCTCTTGGAGTTGAGTCTTGGGCAGGATGATAACTATGGATCCATTTGTGTTCTTCTATGTGCAGCCATCCAGCTTGGCCAGCACCATTCATTGGAGATAGCATGTTTTTTTCTAGTGTGTATTTCTGCGTTCTTCATCAAAGATCAGGCATCCATAGGTGTGTGGACTTATATCTGTGTCTTCAATTTAATTCCATTGATCTATGTGTCAGTTTTAAACCAATGCCATACTGTTTTTTTACTATAACTCTGTAATATAATTTCATATTAGGGATGGTGACATCTCCAGTAGTACTTTTATTGTTTAAGTTTTTAAATCTATTCTGTATTATGTGTATGTGTGTGTTTCCACGTGAAGCTGAAAATTGTCCTATCAAGGTCTGTGAAGAATTGTGTTGAAATTTTGATGGGAATTGCATTGAATCTGTGGATTGCATTTGGTAGCCTAGTTCTTTTCACTATACAAATCCTATTGATCCATGAGCATGGGAAATCTTCCTATCTTCCAATACCCTTTTAAATTTCTTTCTTTAGTTTACTAAAGTTTTGTTACACAAGTCGTTCACTTGCTTGGTTAGAGTTATCCCAAGGTATTTTTGAGGCTGCTGTGAAAAGTATTGTTCTCTGATTTTTCTCAGTCCATTTGTCATTTCCAGATATAGTCTATGTATTTATCGATTACTTGTATTTTTTCTTGGATGAGAAATTATGACTGATATTACATCACCTTTCTTCACCCCTCTACATTTTGATGAGTTCAGTTACTATATTTAATTCTTCTCTTTAAAACATTTTGCTTAGACCAGGAGTCTGCCGGCATCACAGTCTTGGTCTCCCTACACCCTCTGCTGAAAGTGAATCTGGGATTTCACCCAGGCCAACTCCCCCCATCTCCTCCATGGAGCTTTCTGAGTTTGCTTGGCTGTAGTAAACCCACCCTGGCAGCCTGGTGTCTCTGGAGTCTGACCGCATCACAGCCTTGGCCCCCCTCTCCTAAGGTTGAGGTGAGTCTGGGTTCGGTATAAGCTCAACTCCTCCACCCTCTCCTTGGAAATTTCTGGGTCTGCTCCTCATGTAGTGGATATGGCAGCCTGGACCATCCAGAGTCTGCCCACATCTCACTCTTGGCCCTGCTATGCCCTCAACTTGAGCTTGAGTCTTGACCCCCCTATGCTCTCTGCATGAGGAGAACACCAGAAGAGGCTGGACCATCCGAAGTTGCCAAAATCAAAGTCTTGGCCCAGCTACACTGACAGGGAGACAAGAAGAGAGGGAGAGACCCCATCTCCACCCACTGGAAGACAGGATGGGTAGACCACAGTATAAGAAGACATTCAACATCAGAAGGACAAATATGACTCCACCAGAATCTAAGGACGCTACACCAGCAACACCTGAATGTCCCAACGCAGAAGAGAAGGACCTTAAAAACAATTTTATTAAGATGTTAGAGACCCTCAAAGAGGAAATGAAAAGTCCCTTAAAGAAGTGGAAGAAAAAAAACAAACAAAAATATACAGGAAATGGAGGAAAAGACAAACCAAAATTTAAAAAAAAAACGAACAAATCTCACAAAGAAAGCCAAGAAAAAAAAGCCAAACATGAAAGAAACAATTCAAATAGTTCAAGGCTTGAAAACAAAAATGAAAACAGAATGAGGGGACGCTGGAAATAGAAAAGCTGGTAAATGAAGACAAACTACAGATAGAAGCATAACCATTAGAATACAAGAGATTGGGGGGTTGGGAGGAGGGCATGGGAGGAGGGGAGGGAAATGGAGAGGGACCTGGAACTGACTTGTGAAGCAACCTTGTTTCTAATCTAAATTTAAGCTTAAAAATAAATAATAAAAAATAAAAAAGAATACAAGAGATCGAAGAGAGAATTTTAGGTGTTGAAGACTCACTAGAAGAAATAGAGTCATCGACCAAAGAAAATCTTAAGTCCAACAAATCCCTAACACAAAATATCCAGGAAATGTGACACACTATAAAAATGTCAAACCTAAGAAAAATAGGTATAAAGAAAGGCTAAGAAATACAGCTCAAGGGTACAGAAAACATATTCAACAAAATCATAGAAGAAAACTTTCCCAACCTGTAGAAGGACATGCCTATGAAAGTACAAGAAGCATACAGAACACCAAATAGACTGGACCACAAAAAAGTTCCCTCAGCACATAATAATAAAAATACCAAACTTACAGAATAAGTAAAAATATTAAGAACAACAAAGGAAAAAGGCCAAGTAACATATAAAGGCAGACCTATCAGAATTACACCTGACTTCTCAATGGAAACTCTGAAAGTCAGAAGATCCCGGGTAGATATTCTACCAACACTAAGAGACCATGAATGCCAACCTAGACTAATATACCTAGCAGAACTTTCAATCACTATAGATGGAGAAAACAAGATATTCCATGACAAAGCCAGATTTAAACAATACATATCCATAAATCCAGCCCTATAGAAAGTACTATAAGGAAAACTCCAACCCAAGGAAATTAACTACACTCATAAAAAACATAGGCAATAGGTAATCCCACTTTACCAAACACCAAAAGAAAAAAGGGAGAGGGGAAATTCACACACAATACCACCACCACCAACAAATTCAAAACAAGCAAAAATTAACAATCAATGGTCATTAATATCCCTCAATATCAATAATTTTACTTGCCTAGGAAAAGACACAGATGAACAGAATGTATATGAAGACAGAATCCATCCTTCTGCTGCAAACACACCTCAACTTCAAAGACAGATGTTATCTCAGAATAAAGGTTTGGGAAAAGATTTTCCAATCAAATGGACCCAAGAAAGAAGCTGGTGTAGCAATTCTGATATCTAACAAGTTAGACTTCAAACTGAAATCAATCAAAAGAGATGAAAAATGTCATTTCATATTAATTACATAAAAGTCCATCAAGACTAAGTGTCAATTCTGAACACCTATGTCCCAAATACAAAGGCACCCACATTTGTAAAAGAAACATTACTAAAACTTAAATCACACGTAAACCCCCAAACACTTATAGTGGGAGACTTCAACACCCTACTCTCACCACTAGACAGGACCACCAGAGAAAAACTTAAAAAGAAACAAAGGAACAAGTCATGGCACAATTGGATTTAACAGACATTTATAGAACACTCTATCCAAATACAAAAGAATATGCCTTCTTCTCAGTGCCACATGGAACATTCTCAAAAATCTACCACATACTTGGCAACATAGCAAACCTCAACAGATAAAAAAATGGAATAGCCCCTTGTATCTTATCGGACCACCATGCTTTAAAACTAAAATTCAACAACACCACAAATTGTAGAAACCCTACAAACTCATGGAAATTGAACAATGTGCAATTGCACCATTCCTGGGTCAAGGAAGAAATAAAAAAGAACTTAATGACTTCCTAGAATTAAATGAGAATGAACACAAAACATACACAAACTTACGGAACACTTTGAAAGCAGTGCTAAGAGGAAAGTTCATAGCACTAGGTGCCCACATGAAGAAACAGGAGAATATTCACGTGATAGAATTAATAGCACAACTGAAAGCTCTAGAAGAAAAAGAAGCAAACTTACCTCAGAGGAGTACATGCCAGGAAATAATAAAATTGATGGCAAAAATCTACAAAGTAGAAACAAAGAAAACACTACAAAGAAGCAATGTAGCAAACAGTTGGTACTTCGAGAAAAATCAACAAACCTTTATCCACATTAACCAAAAGGCAGGGAGGAAAAACATGGAAATTAACAAAATCATAAAGAAAAGGGGGGATCTAACAATAGACACTGAGAAAATGCAAAAAATATTCAGGTCATACTTTGAAAATCTGTATGTCATAAAATTTGAAAATTTAAAGGACATGGACAATTTTCTGGATAGATATCACTTACCAAAATTAAATCAAGAACAGATAAGCAATTTAAATAGACCTATAACCCCCAATGAAATAGAAGCAGTCATCAAAAGTCTCCCAACAAAAAAATAGCCATGGTCACATGCCTTCAGTGAAGAATTCTATCTGAAATTCAAAGAACAGTTAATGCCAATACTTCTTAAATTGTTCCACACAATAGAAGCAGAAGAGTCATTGTCAAACTCTTTTTACAAAGTTACAATTACCTTGGTACCCAGGCCACAGAAAGATACAACTAGGATGCACATTCATACAGAAAGGACATCTGTTCAACTATGTTCATAGCAACATTGTTTGTAATAGCCAGAACCTGGAAGCAACCTAGATGCCCCTTGACTGAAGAATGGATGGAGACAATGTGGTACATTTACACAATGGAGTGGTACTCAGCAGGAAAAAAAACAATGAAATCTTGAAATTCGAAGGCAAATGGATGGAACTGGAAGAAACCATCCTGAGTGAGATAACCCAGTCACAGAAAGACAAGCATTGTATGTACTCATATATGGATAGTAGACATAGAGCAAATGATTACCAGCCTACAATCCACACTTCCAGAGAAGCTAGGAAACAAGGACAACCTTAAGATTAAAATACATGGTCCCCCAAAGAACAGGAAAGGGACAAGAACTCGTGAGAAAATTGGGAGCATGGGGTGAGAGGGGAGGAGGGGAAGAAACAGAGAAGGTTAGAAGAGGAGGGGGAGGAGAACAAGATGGATCAGGAAAACTGAGTCAGGGAAGGAATAGAGGAGAGCAATAAAAGAGATACCTTAATAGAGGGAGTCAGTATAGGTTTAAAGAGAAATCTGGCACTAGGGAAATGTTCAGAGATCCACAAAGATGACCCCCAACTAAGAATGTAGGCAGTAGTGGAGAGTCCAACTTTGATGCCCTTCACCTATAATGAGATTGATGACTCTCTTAATTGCCATCCTTGAGCCTTCATCCAGTAGCTGATGGAAGCAGAAGCAGGCACCCACAGCTAAGCACTGAGCCATACTCCTGAAACCCAGTTGTAGAGAGGGATGAGCAAAGGGGTCAAGAAGGTGCTGGAGAAACCTACAGAACCAGCTGACTTGACCTAGTGAGAACACATGGACCCCAGTTTAAAGCTGGGGACCCAGCATTAGATTGAACCAAACCCTCTGAATATGGGTGATAGTTAGGAGGCCTGGGCAGTCTATAGGACCTCTAACAGTGAAACCAGTATTTATCCCTAGTGCACAAATGGACTTCGGGAGCCCATTCTCTGTGGAGGGATACTATTGCAGCCCAGATACGGGGAGGGGGGGTGTCAACAAGACTTTGTCTTGTTGCTTTACGAAGGACTTTTCTCATGTCATTTCTCTACTAAAGTATATGCCCCTTCACATGTTTATGGTAAGCATCAGAGCAAAGACTTCCGGAGTTGTTCTTTCTCTGTGTCTTCTGTGGAAAGTGCTGCTTCTATGTGGCTCCCAGCCTTTCAGATGAGGCCTGCCTAAGGGGAATCTTCCTCCTTTGTAAATTAGCCACACATTCTATACAGCTTTTAAAGGCATCTTTTTCTGAAGTTTTGGACGCTTAGATTTTTACAGGCATGGTTACTTTCAGCAGCTATTCCTGGAATGCAGTGAACCTCTCTAATCTGCCAATGCTGGCGTCTTCAGGAGAGGCATTTGCAACTCATAAAGTAGCTGCAGGAATATTAGAAATATTATAACAAAAATGTTGTATTCCCCAACCAGGTAGCAAAGTACTGAGTAATCAAAGTTAATTTTTTTTTTTGGTTTTTCGAGACAGGGTTTCTCTGTGGCTTTGGAGGCTGTCCTGGAACTCGCTTGGTAGTCCAGGCTGGTCTCGAACTCACAGAGATCCGCCTGCCTCTGCCTCCCGAGTGCTGGGATTAAAGGTGTGCGCCACCAACGCCCGGCTTCAAAGTTAATTTTTAAAAGATATTTTCATTACAAGAGGAGGGGGAGAAATGGGGGATAGGTATATTTGGGGGAGAAATTAGGGGAATGGTGGAGGGTGAATATGATAAAATATGTTGTATGAAATTATCAAATAAGTAATAAAATATTTTAAAAGAAACATAAAAAGACATTTTCATTAAATCTATTTTTAAATTAATTTGTTCTTAAACAATGTTGCATATTGCACAAGATCATGTTGCTTTTATTTCCCCTCATACATACTAAATGGAGATTTAACCAGCAAAACACTGATAGTTATTCATTAATTACTCATCTGTGTGATGTATTATGTTTGGACATGCTCAACAATTTTAGAGGGTAGGTCTCGAGTATTGCTAAGTAACATGCTCACAATGTACTCTGGCATCATTGTGTGTATTCTTACCTTGTCCCTAGTCACACAACTGGAAACTACTTTCCACTCTCCTCTAAAGTTAGAGACAACGATGTAGCAAAGTTACAAACCTGATAAATTTGAAGAAAGAGCCATGTACACTTCTAGGCTGGCTCAGCCCAGAGCACCACCTGGCCCTCTAAGGGGAATGGATACTGCTCCAAAGAATGAGAGAGATGTAGCTTCAAGGTAGAGAGAGCCTGGCTTCTGGAAGGTGTGGCCCGAAGCACTGGAAATCTGCACTATTTTGTGTAAACATGAAGTAAGACTTCATTGTAGTATGCCACAGAGATTTTTAAAGACATTTTTAAATAACAACAAGAATTACTGAAATTAGTTTTGCTATAGTTTCTTTCTTCATAAAATATGCCATCTTAAAGATTTCAATGAATTTGCAATAGTACCCAGTCCCAAATGATCTGAAGAGTGGGGATACACATATCCTAGTTCCACAGAAGCAAGAGTTAAATAGTGAGTGGGAAGAAGAAAGAAAAGGATATAAACATTTTTTTCAAAAGCCAGTGAGATGAGGCAAGTTCTTCTAAGAGCTGGTAGTGATGGTCTATTTGATGAACACTTGAGCTACCACTGCAACAGGTATACTGTTGAAGGGCCAAAAGGATTTAGAACTCTTGTGAAAAATGGAGACATTAAGTCTTAAAAGAGCTGTATCCAAGGTATAGTATGCTTTGATTGCCTTTGCAAAAGAAGCAGAAGCCAAGGTCCAACTCAAGGGACATTTGATTGCCAATTCAAAATGACGCACTATCATAATTAAGTCGTGCACAAACCACAAGATGGTTTCAAAATAAGCAATTAAGTATGCTGAAGAAATGCAACATCTGTTTAGTGTCTGACAGGGTTTCTCTTTGTCAACACTTAGAACAGAATGTTGAAATTGAAATTATATGCAATTCCACTATTAAATCTAGCATGTAGGGATTTAAAAAATAATCTCTGAAAATACTGTGTTTTCTACAGAGTTTAATGAAGGAATCTTGCACTTTATGATAGACAATGTTGTGTACTTCTGAATGCCTCTATGTCTATTCCTCTTTACTCTCACAGCTCATCAGTTCCCAGACAGCATCAGTGCAAGCCTTTCATAAACCACAGTTAAGCTCAGAAGTGAGCAGTTTTGTCTTTGAGCTCTTCCTGCAAGTCATTGATTCAAAAACATACACTTTACCATATTTTAAGATTCCTAAAGTCAGCTTTGTCTTATAAGGGGTGTCACATTACACTCTCTTACAATATGTGTCTATTTGTAGCTGTTGCTGCTGATGTAAACTGGGCTTACATGGTGAAGCATTTCAGAGAGTTGCAGTGTGTTACCATGTGCTAGTGCCATTAGGTTATGAGAGACGGAATAGTTCTGAGCTGACTCAGTTACCTTATAGTTATGATGTATCTCTGAATGCATTCAGTCTTGTAATCTTAGGAAAAATCATCCATAGAAGAATGGACAGAATGTTTTTTTCTACTTTTATTCAATATCAATGTTAGAGTCCTAATTTGTATACTTGTGCTTATATTAAGTGTGTGTTGTAAGATAATAAAGTACTCAACAATGTTCTGCTTGTATGGTGAGCATTGGAATATTGGCATTTATAAACTTAAAACATCATTTTCATGAACATAATTATATATCCATTAAAATGGGAAGTTTGGTGTTCAAAATAAAATATAGTCAAAATAAAGTCACCTTTTACATGGATGGAGCAGATGATTGATGATTTATAGTAACATATGCAATAGTTGAGAAAGCACTTAAACAAATAATATAAAATGAAATATTTGGTTTTTAGTGGCAAGAATTTGAGAATTTTCACATGGGATGAATAAGTTCATGCATGGACATTTTAATATGTTTAGAGTACTCATAAATGACCCAATGAATGGGGTGTATGTGTGAGAAACTAATGTAGTAGTTAAAAATCAATTGGTGGTTTTACAAAATCAGCTATAATGAGGTGTGAATTATGTTTATAACCAAAGGAAAGAATTATCTAATATTAGGGAACATGTTCACCCTGGGAAAAAGATGTTAAGCTGCCTTTATACATTCACTAGAATTAAATGCATAGTATGTTTTGTTTTTCAGTTTTATAGGAAAATACAGCAAAAGAACAATATCTCTGAGGATCATTTTACAGTCATTTGGAGCCTTTGGTCTGTACCAAGGGCTTATGAATCTAATTGCTATAGTTTGGATCTGAGATGGTTCTGTGTTTTACATATTGTCCCCTGGCCATAAGACCATTGAGGGGTGTTCGCTCAAATTTTACCAGGTAGGACTGAGATGAAGGAAGTTAGGACATTGTTATTCCTTGGTAGTGCTTGAAATTGAAGCTAAGACCTCACCCATGCCAAGAATGTAACCAATGAGCTATATTCTCAGGCTTATAAAATTATTTGTGTGGGGGGATATGGAGGGTGTGGGTGTTGGTGCACACAAGTGTGAAAGCTAGAGATCAATAGTAGGGGTATTCCCTAGTTATTTTCTATTTTGATATTTTATCCTTAAAATTGTTTCCATACGACATTTCTTTATTGTATTTTCCTCTCCCTCAACTTCATATGTGTTCCCTCTCTCTCCAACACAAAAGATGAGAATGAGAACAAACAACAATAAGACAAAAATTACCAGAACAAAACAAAAAGCCCAATATATCCACCAACTGATAAACGGATGATGAAAATGTGGTTCTTTTATACAATGGAATATTATTCATCTGTTAAGAAAAATGGAATCTGGATGGAGCTAGAAATAAAGATCCCAGGTAAAGTAACTCAAAACCCATAAGATAAAAAATGTGTGTTTTCTCTTATTTATGTTAACTTCTATCTGAATAATCACAGAGGTTAGGCAGATGGTGATGGACCAGAGGGGAGAGGGGAAAGGGAAAGGGAAAGAGAATATGGTGTTAAGAAGGTAAAGCTAGAATAGGAGGATTAAATGGGGAAAATGACTAGAGGGCGGGTACAGGAGGAAATATGGGAGGGACAACTAACACTAAAGGCCTTTTGAAAAGTCATATGGAAACCCACTACTGATTTATACATATATGCAAGGAATTTAAATGGCGTGACCATAAAATGGGGGAGAAAATGTCCCAACTAGACATTTTATGCCACTTGATTGATTGATTGGTTGGTTGATTGATTGATTGATTGATGACAGGGTTTCTCTATATAACAGCCCTGGTTGTTCTGGAACTTTCTTTGTAGACCAGGCTGGCCGCGAATTCATGGCCTCTGCCAGGATTGAAAGTGTGCATTACAACAACTTGTCTGTGCCACTTTATTTTTTAAGATAGGGTCTCTCACTGAATCTGGAGATCACTGATTCAGCTAGGCTGGCATGCCAGTGAAGTTGAAAGATCTGCCTGCCTCTGTGTTCCAATGTGGGGATGCAAATCATGTACCACTACATCCAGCCTTTACAAGGATGCTAGTGATCCAAACTCAGGTCCTCATGCTTGTGTGGTAAGCATTTTACCCACCAAGCCATCTCCTCAGATCCCTAAGCTAGTTTTAATTAGTGTTTTAACAAACATATTTGTGACTGATGATTATGCATTGGTCAATCATTAAAAATTTTTCTTGCACATTATACATATGCCTCAATCTTAGTTTTTTCCTACTTGCCAAATATGACTTCCTGCATTACCTGTATTTAAATATTTATGGTAAGAAAAATGGCCCAGGGTACATAAATGCCTCAAATGGCTTTAGTTATAACATGAGAATAAAAAAAGGAATTTTTTGTAACTCATCCTAATATGATGAGAAGAATTTTTTTTACAATTTCATGTTAAATAACCAGCAATTCATAAATGAAGAGCAGTCCAATCACAAACACTGTTAACAATTCCAAAGAAGTAAGCAATGAAGAAGATAACGTTGTTACTCTAAATAATTGCTTTAGGACTTGTGTCTTTCTATTCTTTCTCTGTTAATTTGTCTTGCCATGTTTGTAACATATGTATCTCAGAAAGAAAGGCATGGAGTGCATTCAAAGTAATTGCATAACTAACCACATTTTTGGTTGCAGTTTCAGTGAAATAAGTTAAGAGAGAAATTGCCCATATTTTTAAATAACAGTCTTCAAGATGACAACTCACATTTAAGTAAGCCAAACACTTATGTAAAATCACTATTCAAACTTTAGAATAAGAAAGATAAATTTGCCCTAAAAGTTGGCAGTCTCAGTTGGGAAAAAGAGAAATCAAGTTTTTCATCATCCCTCCAAATGAGATAAGAGCTATGATACTAAAACTAGAGCTACAGCTAAACCAAGTGCCACTGACCTGAAGGCTTGGCCCTGAGCATTCCTGTGAGACAAGTGAGAAGGCTGTTCATGCTACAGTAGATGGCCATACACACATGTGCATGTGGACAGCACCAATCAGTCTCACGGCATTATAAAGAACAATTTAAAAAAGGGACATGAAGTTAGAGGGGAAATAGGACTGGGGTATTATAGAAGGAGCACAATGAAGTAGTAGTGGATAGATACAACCAAAATACATTTAAAAGTATGTGAAACTTTTAAAAACATTTTATTGAAGATAGATTCTTCTCTCATACAATACATCTCGACTATAGTTTCTCTTCTCTCTATTCCCTCTAGTTCTCCTCTGACCTCCCCTCTCCCACAGATACACTCCTCCTCCATTTCCTCTTCATAGAAAGGAACAGGCCTCCCAGAGACTGCAGCAAGACAGGACAAAACAAGATGTAATAAGACAAGGCAAACACCATTCTATCAAGGTGGGACAAACCCAATAGGAAGAAAAGAGTCCCAAGAGCAGGTAAAAGACTCAGAGATACACCTCCCCCCTCTGTTAGGAATCCTATAAAAACACCACACAAACAGCCATTACATATACAGGAAACCTGAGGCAGAGCCATGTAGGTCCCACGGTTGACACTTCAGTCTCTGTGAGCCCATGTGAGCCCTGCTCTGTTAATTTGGTGGGGCATGTTCCTCTGGTGTTCTCTATCTTTTCTGGCTCCTGCAGTTTGTCCTCCTCCTCTTCCATGGGGCTCCTGGATCCCCAAGGTGAGAGATGAGATAGAGACCTCCAATTAAGCACTTCATCTGCATAATGTTTGGCTGTGGGTCTCTGTATCTGCTCCTATCTGCTTCTCAAATGCTGACTGAACAAAGCACCAATCTGTAAGTATAGCAGAACATCATTAGGAGTCATTTTTATTGACTTTTTTGTGGAGGCTGTCATGTTTGGTTTTATCCTAAGTCTCTGGGCTATCCAGTCTCTGGTTCATAGCCATGCAGGCAGTGTAGGACCCAGGCTCCCTCTTGTGGTGTAGACCTCAAGTTAAATCATATATTGGTTGATCACTCCCACAAATTCTGTGCCACCATTGCCCCAGCACGTCTTTCAGGCAGAACAGATTGTAGGTGAAGGGGTTTGTGACTGGGTTGGTATCCAGGTTTCTCTTTCTGTAGCCTGCAGACTGCCTTCTCATGACAAAAAAAAGAGACTAGAATGTAGGGGTAAAGGCTCCATGCCCACACCAGCTTGACCTCTCTACATTCAGTGAGCTATGTGGCAATGGAGTTCTCCTGTCAGTTTTCTGAGAGAAATCTTCTGTCCTAGAATCAGCCTGGTTGCTTAAGGTTCTCCATGGGACCCCCTAAGACAACAACTCAAAGGAGTGTAACCCACCTCCACCACTAGAAGTCTTGGCTGGATACAAAAGATGGCCAGTTCAGACTCTGTAGTCTCCATTACTAGATGTCCTCACAAAGGCCATCTTCATAGATTCCAGGAAGCTTCCACTGCACTAGGTTTTCACAACCCTCCCCAGTGCTCCCCAATTCCAGCGGTCTCTCCCCACATTCTCTTTCTCTACCCACCACCTGATCCTTTCAGCTCTCATCCCCACCTGTCCCCAGTCCACTTCAAAATTTATTGTATTTCCCCTTCCCAATGAGGTCCACCCCTACAGCGGTCCTCTTTCCCTATCTTCCCTGGGTCTGTGGACTGTAGCTTGATTATCATTTACTCAAGAGCTAATATTCACTTACAAGTGAATACATTCCATATTTGTCTTTCTCAGACTGGGTTATCTCACTCAGGATGACTTTTTTTCTAGTTGCATCCCTTTGCCTGCAAATTAATGGATATCTTTAAAAAACGGTGGGGTAACATTCCATTGTATAACCATTACTTTAAAAAGTCATGCTTAGGAAAATTTGACCTATCTACCTCAATATTTATATAAAGAACACTTATTGTACAGCATCCCATTTTTGTTACATTATGCTACCAAGTGTTTTTTGTGAATGATATCATGTAGTGATACCAGGCAAATTGTGTTCAACTCTCTACATATGAGAGTAATTTTATATATGGTAGTTTCCACAAGAGACAGATAGGTAGGGGTACAGTGAGAAAGAAACCAGTAGTATGAATAAGTTTATATGATATCAAAAGGTAGGGAGATATTTGTTTTGTTTGGAATACAGAGATGGGGACAGGGGTCAAGGAAAAATGCCCAGAAAAAGATAGCAATTGAGCTGTATCTTGCCTTTCAAAATGAATAGGATTTCTACCTAGATGAGAGAAAATGAAATATATTTAAAATAAAATTGAAAACAGTAGAATAAAAACATGGATCTAAATATATAATTATACCTACAGAATCTCAAGTGAAACTCAGTGTACATTTATAGCAATATTGTATTGGAAGAGGTACCACATTTCTTCTGGGAAGTATTCAGTTCGCCAGTAGCAAAACCAATATGTGGTACCTCTGATCTGCTCTGCACCAACTAGAAAATGAGAAATGAGTCAGAGAACAAAACTAGAAGAGGAGGCACATCTGGTTACATTGGCTACAGCAAACAGAACCAAGAAAACTCAATGGAGGAGAACATGTTAGGGGCCTGTAGAGGCAACAGATAGTACAAAATATGAACAAGAGAAAGAAAAATAGACCTTGGAGGTCATGGAGGGTAGTGCAAGCATTCCCTTGGCTAGTTGCCCTACTAAAAATAGAAGCATCCCCAGAGACACTTGGCAGGGTATCAGTGACCCTGAGCTCAGAGTTGAGGGATGAATTCTCCAGTTAGAGATATTTAGACTCAAGGGTGAATGACATGATTCTGATGAGAGATTATATGACTTAGTGGCTAAGAGTTTAGGCTCTGGCACATGGCTGCCCTGTTTACAGGCCACCACATCTGCTTGGACGTTTCGACAGGCAGTTAATTTCTATCTATTTTGGTTTCTTCATTTCGAAAGTAAGAGGTAAATAATACTGTCTTCCTTATAAAAGTGCTACATGGATTAGACAGTGAATATATGTGGAAGAATCAGGAGAGAGGCAGAGGTATCAAACCTTAGGGAACTATTTTTAGATACTTTGTGAGTATTGGAAGATTTAAACAAAGGACCATGAAGAAATTCACAGGTTTGTAAGAACAGGGAACCTTTATCATTCTATAGGAAAGGAAGATAAATGAAGTCATTTTAATACTATCTGGGAGCTGTGGATTTCTGTAGGATCTGGGGTAGTGAAAAAGACGTAGTCACTTCCAGAGATTAAACTTAATATTATTTTTTATTTTATTTTCCAGTTTAAATTTAGATAAGAAACAAGGTTGCTTCACAAGTCAGTTCCAGGTCCCTCTCCCTTTCCCTCCCCTCCTCCCGTGCCCTCCCCCCAACCCCCCCATTATCCCCTCATTCCCCCAGGGAGGGTGAGACCCTCCATGGGGGTGTCCATAGTCTGTCATTTCATATGGGGCAGGGCCTAGACCCTTCCCCAAGAGTTCAGGGTGAGAGTTCACCTCACATTGTTTTATGGGAGTCCAAAGTCCGAGTGTATACTTGGGATGGATACTGATCTGCTGCCCAAGGCTCAATAGATTACCTAGGCCTCCTCACTGACACCCAGTTTCAGGGAGTCTTGATGAGTCCCATGCCTGGGATTCAAGAGTTAACCTTTGTCTGGTCAGCTGTTTCTGGGGGTTAAACCAGCCCAGTCTTAATCTCTTTAATCATCAGTCCTCCCTCTCTGTTACTGGCTTTCTTGAGTTCAGCTCAGTACTTAACCAAGGGAGTCTGCCTCTTCTTCGATAAGCCGCTAAATGAAGTTTCTGTTTCCCAGACTCTCGGGCCATAGGATTGTAGGCTGGCACTCCCCATATCTATGTTTAAACTCCATATATGAGAGAGTACATGCTATGTTTCTCTTTTTGTGACTGGGTTACCTCACTCAGGATGGTTTCTTCTAGTGTCATCCATTTGCCTGCGAATCTCATGATTCCATTACTTTTTTCTGCTGAATAGTACTCCATTGTGTAGATGTACCACTCTTCGGTTGAGGGACATCTAGGTTGCTTCCAAGTTCTGGCTATTACAAATAAAGCTGCTATGAACACAGTGGAACAGACATCTTTGTTGTATGAATGGGCATCTTTTGGATATATGCCTAAGAGTGGAGTTGCTGGGTCTTGTGGTAGGTTTATTCCCATTTTTCAGAGGAATCTCCATACTGATTTCCAAAGTGGCTGAACCAGTTGGCACTCCCACCAGCAATGGAGGAGTGTCCCCCTTTCACCACATCCTCTCCAGCATAAATTGTCATTGGTGTTTTTGATTTTAGCCATTCTGACAGGAGTGAGATGGTATCTCAGAGTTGTTTTGATTTGCATTTTCCGGATGGCTAAGGATGTTGAGCACTTTCTCAAGTGCCTCTCAGCCATTTTAGACTCCTCTATTGAAAACTCTCTATTTAGTTCTGCAGCCCACTTTTTAATTGGGTCCTTTGCTGTTTTGGAGACTTGCTTCTTGAGTTCTTTGTAAATTTTGGAGATCAACCCTCTGTCAGATGTGGGATTAGTGAATATTTTTTCCCATTCTGTGGGCTGCCTTTTTGTCTTGCTGACTGTGTCCTTTGCCTTACAGAAGCTTCTCAGTTTCAGTAGGTCCCATTTATTAATTGTTGATCTCATTGTCTTGTGCTACTCGTGTTATGTTCAGGAAGCTGTCTCCTGTATCAATTCGTTCAAGGGTACCACCTACTTTCTCTTCTAAGAGGTTCAGTATGGCTGGATTTATGTTGAGGTCTTTGATCCATTTGGACTTAAGTTTTGTGCATGGCGATAAACATGGATCGATCCGCATTCTTCTACATGCCAGTCTCCAGTTATGCCAGCACCATTTGTTGAAGATGCTTTCTTTATTCCATTGTATATTTTTAGCTTCTTTGTCAAAGATCAGATGTTCGTACGTGTGTGGGTTAATACCCGGGTTTTCAATTCGATTCCATTGGTCTACCTGTCTATTTTTGTGCCAATACCAAGCTGGTTTCAGGACTATAGCTCTATAATAGAGCTTGAGGTCAGGGATGGTGATGCCTCCGGACGTTGCCTTGTTGAACAGGGTTCTTTTGGCTATCCTGGGTCTTTTGTTTTTCCATACAAAATTGATTATTATTCTTTCAAGGTCTGTGAAGAATTGTGCTGGGATTTTAATGGGGATTGCATTGAATCTGTAGATTGCTTTTGGCAGGATTGCCATTTTTACTACATTGATCCTACCTATCCAAGAGCATGGGGGACCTTTCCATTTTCTGAGGGCTTCTTTAATTTCTTTCTTTAAAGATTCAAAGTTCTTACGATACAGGTCTTTCATTTGTTTGGTTAGCGTTACCCCAAGGTATTTTATGTTGTTTGTGGCAATTGTAAAGGGTGATGTTTCTCTGATTTCTTTTTCAGCCCTTTTATCATCTGTATATAGTAGGGCTACTGATTTTCTTGAGTTGATCTTGTAGCCTGCCACTTTGCTGAAGGTGTTAATCAGCTGTAAGAGTTCCCTGGTAGAGTTCTTTGGGTCATTGATGTAAACTATCATATTGTCTGCAAACAGTGAAAGTTTGACCTCTTCCTTCCCAATTTGTATCCCCTTGATCCCCCTTTGTTGTCGTATGGCAATAGCTAGAACTTCAAGTACCATGTTGAAAAGGTATGGAGAGAGTGGACAGCCTTGTTTTGTTCCTGGTTTTAGAGGAATTGCGTTGAGTTTCTGTCCATTTAGTTTGATGTTGGCTGTTGGTTTACTGTATATAGCTTTTATTATGTTTAAGTATGTCCCTGTTATCCCAGATCTCTCCAAGACCTTTATCATGAAGGGTTGTTGGATTTTGTCAAAGGCTTTTTCAGCATCTAGTGAGGTGATCACGTGATTTTTTTTTCAGCTTGTTTATATGGTGGATTACGTTGATGGATTTTCGTATGTTGAACCATCCCTGCATCCCTGGGATGAAACCTACTTGATCGTGGTGAATGATTGTTTTGATGTGTTCTTGGATCCGATTTGCCAGTATTTTATTGAGTATTTTTGCATCAATGTTCATGAGGGATATTGGTCTGAAGTTCTCTTTCTTAGTTGTATCTTTGTGTGGCTTGGGGATCAAGGTTATTGAAGCCTCATAGAAAGAGTTTGGCAAAGACCCTTCTGCTTCTATTGTGTGGAACACTTTGAGAAGAATTGGTACAAGCTGTTCTTTGAATTTCTGGTAGAATTCTGCACTGAGGCCATCTGGACCTGGACTTTTTTTGGTTGGGAGACTTTTGATGACAGCTTCTATTTCCATAGGGGTTATAGGTCTATTTAAATTGCTTATGTTCTTGATTTAGTTTTGGCCAGTGATAGCTATCCAGGAAGTCATCCATTTCCGTTAAATTTTCGAATTTTGTGGAGTACAGGTTTTCAAAGTAGGACCTAATGATTCTCTGGATTTCCTCAGAGTCTGTTGTTATGTCCCCCTTTTCATTTCTGATTTTGTTAATTTGCATGTTCACTCTCTGCTGTTTGGTAAGTTTGGACAAAGGCTAGTCTATCTTGTTGATTTTCTCAAAGAACCAACTCTTCGTTGCATTGATTCTTTATATTGTTTTCCTGGTTTCTACTTTATTGATTTCAGCCCTCAATTTGATTATTTCCTGGCATCTACTCCTCCTGGGGGAGTTTGCTTCTTTGTGTTCTAGAGCTTTCAGCTGTGATGTTAATTCTCTGGTATAACTGTTCTCCTGTTTCTTCATGTGAGCACTTAGTGCTATGAACTTCCCCCGTAGCACTGCTTTCAAATTGTCCCATAGGTTTGGGTATGTTGTGTCTTCATTCTCATTGAATTCGAGGAAGTCTTTCATTTCTTTTTTTATTTCCTCTTTGACCCAGGGATGATGCAGTTGAGCATTATTCAATTTCCATGAGTTTGTAGGTTTTCTGCAATTTGTGTTGTTGTTGAATTCTAATTTTAAAGCATGGTGGTCTGATAAGATGCATGGAGTTATTTGTTGGGGGAAGTCCTGTACATTTGTCAATAAAGTACTGTTGAGCCAATAGGAAACCTAGATAGGAGGGACTAGGAGTCGAGGAGGATTCTGGGAAGGAGAAACACCGGAGCGTTTGAGATGTAACCGCATGGGGGTAGGAAGCCTGGAACTATTCTCAGATAAGAGACATACTTAGATTAACAATTATGGGGTAATTACTTAAAGCAGAGCTAGCCAGTAAAAAACAAGCAAGGCCAACAGCTTCATAATGAATATAGCCTCCTGTGTGTTTATTTGGGACTGATGCGGCTCTGGAATCAGGCTGGTGGGAAGACATTCTCTCAAGAAAAGCTTCTCTTAACAGTTATTCCAATTTTTTGTAGCTGCTGAGGTTTGATATGTTGCCAAGTATGTGGTCAATTTTTGAGAAGGTTCCATGTGGTGGTGAGAAGAAGGTATATTCTTTTTTATGTGGATGAAATGTTCTATAGATATCTGTTAATCCAAGTTGGGTCATTACTTCTATTAGACCCTGCCCGGTCTTGACCCCTTTGCTCATTATTCCTTCCTCTCTGCAACTGGTTTCCAGGAGTTCAGTTTAGTGTTTAACTGTGGTTATCTGACTCTGTTTCCATCAGCCATGGATTAAGGCTCATGTTTGTCTTTTTGTGAATGGGTTACTTCACTCAGGATAGTTTATTCTAGTGCCATCCATTTGTCTGCAAATTTAAAGATTTCATTGTTACACAATGGACTAGAATTCCATTGTGTAAATGTACCATATTTTCTCTATCCACTCTTCAGTTGAGGGGCATCTAGGTTACTTCCAGGTTCTGGCTAATACAAATAATGCTGCTATGCACATAGTGGAACAGACATCCTTGTTGTATGAATGTGCATCTTTTGGGTATATGCCTAAGAGTGGAATTGCTGGATCTTGTGGTAGACTGATTCCCATTTTCCTGAGGAATCTCCATACTGATTTCCAAAGTGGCTGTATGAGTTTGCACTCCCACCAGCAGTGTAGGAGTGTTCCCCTTTCTCCATATCCTCTCCAACATAAACTGTCATTGGTGTTTTTGATTTTAGCCATTCTGACAGGAGTGAGATGGCATCACACAGTTGTTTTGATTTGCATTTCCCTAGTGACTAAGGATGTTGAGCACTTTCTTAAGTGTCTCTCAGCCATTTTAGACTCTCTATTGAGAATTCCCTATTTAAGTTCTGTACCCTCACTTTTTAATTAGATCCTTTGGTGTTTTGGAGACTTGCTTCTTGAGTTCTTTGTAAATTTTGGAGATCAGCCCTCTGTCAAATGTGGGGTTGGTGAATATCTTTTCCCAATCTGTGGGTTGCCTTTTTGTCTTGTTGACTGTGTCCTTTGTCTTACAGAAGCTTCTCAGTTTCAGGAGGTCACATTTGTTAAGTGTCACTCTCAGTGCCTGTGCTACTGGTGTTATGTTCAGGAAGGGGTCTCCTGTACCAATTCATTCAAGTATCTATCCCTTTTTGAACTGACAATTGCACAAATGCATATAATGCATTTTGGTTAGGTCCTCATCCCATAGTTCCCATATTGTTCTTCTTTCATTCCAATCACCACTTTCCCCTCCTACTTTCATGAGCTCTGTTTTTTTATAAACCTACTGAGTCCTCTTAGGGTTGCCTGTAGGTACATGGATGCAGGTCCATCTATTGGAGTGTAGTAGCCTCTCAGGTGACACATTCCTGAAGAGAATTGACTCCTACTGACCCAGAAGTAATCAGGTAATCAGTTACTAAGAGGTTCCCAGCTAGAGGTGGGACCTCATGATTTTATATGTGTAGTCTCAAAAACAGTAAGGTAAATGTAAATATTCACATTGAGACATTTTATTATAGTAACACAAAGTGAACTAAATACTTCTGTTTTCTTTTTCTTTATACTATTTCTTCTCCATTTCTTCTGTCACCCAAATCATTGTTTCAGGCTAGGCTTTGCAGGCCGCTGAACTGGCAGCAGTGTTACAAAAAAAATCTTGCTCCAACTCAGGGTTTCTCAACAGTACTGTCGACATCCTGGGCTGGACGGTAATTTTTGTGGGATTCTATTCTGTTCATCATTAGAAGCTTAGCTATGTTCTTGGCTTCTTCTTTCACAATGCCAGTAATTTCCCTTCATCTGCATGTGACAAATAAAAGTGTCTCCAAATATTGCCCAAAATTCTTGGACCTAGGGGAATGTCCCTAATTGAGAATCTTTATCTAGGTCTTTACGTTAGGCCAGAATTAGCTGTACTCTGAGCCTATAGAGTCCACCAGTTAGAGCAGGCACATTCTTGTTATTTCCAGTCATAACAGGACCGAGTAATGAGGAACAAATCAAAGCTAAGGAGGAAGATTTTGATTACAGGTGAAAACTTCTTTCTTTTTTTATTAATTTTATTCATTTATTTTACATCCCGACTGCAGTTTGTTTCCCTTCTCTACACTCCCCTCATTTTCTACCCCCCCCCCGCCCACTTCACTCCCCCAATACACTCCTCCTCTGTTTCTGTTCAGAAAGTGGCAGGCCTCTCATAGGTAAGTTGAGGTAGGACTAAGCTCCTCCACTTGTATTAAGGCTGGGCAAAGCAGCCCAGTATAAGGAATAGGACCCCAAAAGCCAGCCTAAGCATTAGGGGCAGCCCTTGCTCCTGCTATTAGGAGTCTCTCAAGTAGACCACACTATACAACTGTCACACATATGCAGAGGGGCTCAGGTTGATCCCCATGCAAGCTCCCTGACTGTCAGTCTAGAATCTGTGAGCTCCTATATGCCCAGGTTAGTTGTGTCTATGGGTTCCCTTATGATGGCCCCCTCTCCACTGCCAGCCATCTCGTAGAGTCCTTCCGCCCTCTCTTCAGCAGGATTCCCTGAGTTTGGCCCACTGCTTGACTGTGGGTCTCTGTATCTGTTTTCATCAGTTACTGGATGAAGTCTCTCTGATGACAACTGGGGTAGTTACCAATCAGTGAGTATAGCAGAATCTCATTGGGCATCATTGCGTTGACAGTTTTTTTTTCAGATGAAAACAGTTTTCATTTGTTTCTTTAGACTAAAGCTCATAGTTCAGCAGTCTAGTTACCTGAAAGACACCGTGAAGCTCAGAACCTGGTGCAACTCATCCTCAGTGACTTTACTCATCGACAGTTCATCTCCCAGCATCATGTACCTACCTCTCAAGTCTTATTGGATGGATGGGCTGAACGCCAGGCATCACACGTGGATATGAACAGGTGTTAATCGTGCAGGTGGAAGGTAAAACCCACGTTTCCTATTCCTAGCACTGTAGTCCATGGCCTTCATGCTGTTGACTCCCTGCAACTCGTAAACTTTCACACCGAAACCTCACCTGGATTTCAGCCTTGGAAAGTCTGCAATTGGGTGAAAAGCAAATGGTCACGCAACCTGTGGTGACTGGAACACAGCCAGTGTGTGTCTATTGTTCCCAACTAGTTATTAATAGTCTTCCCCTTTCTTTTCCTAAGTGTCACAGCTCAGCTAATAAATTATATGGTCTCATAGTGTCCAGTGTCACAGAGCCAGAAACAGCATGCCCTCGCTGATAACACTGTATCCATAATTTTATAAACATAACTGCACACAAACACAAACTATTATCCCTTTTTTTAAAAATGCAACATCAGGCCTGGTATTAGTTTTAACTACGGAAAAATGAAATGGATTAAAGGCGTTCCCTATCTTACTTGCAGCGGGAGGGCCATCTGCTAGAGAAATCTGATATTCTCGGCACAGTTACTTAGATTCCAATGGAGGGGGCCGAGTTAAATTATCTCCAAGGTCCATTCCAACTGCAGCACCTAGAAAACAAAACAAACACCCCCCACACCCCGTTTCCTGTGCAACACCTGTGACGTAAGCCCCCAGGAGAGATGGTTACTCTCAGAACTGCTAGTTTCTTTACTACAGTCTTCTTGACGCTTAGTCTCAAGATCTCTGCTACAGGATTTTGAGTTTCAGCCATAAAATTCTAAGAAGAGTTCTAATTTTGGGATTTGCTGATTTTTGTCCTTTTTTTTTTTTTTACTTAAAACTACATGTGGTCTTCCTTCTGACGTATTAGTTTGAACTCATTAAGAGTCAGTGGAGTTTATCCTTATGTGTTCCTTATGGTCTTTCTTCCTGCTTTTGTCCACTAAGGAATATGTACCATTTGTGAGCTCTGGTGTTCTCCCAGATTATAAACACTAGTAACCAAGCATCTCCTAAGTGTCTACTCTTATTTTCCTTCCCTTAGATGCCTTCTTGCAACATGGCTTTTTCTCACCGAGGATTACAATTCTGTGAATTGAGTCTCGCACATGACACACCTTATATAAGCTGTCTTCTCAAGAACATGTGTATTTTACAGGATAAGAAAAGCAAAATGAATAGCTTTTTGTATCCAAAGCTGCTCCTTTGTATCCAAAGGAGAGTTGATGTAAGAAAGAATGGAGTCTAGTCCAAAGAGAAGACGAGGAAGTGCTTTGGGGAATAATACGAAGATGAGAAGCAGGGATAAGATGAGCACCGTGCTGAGGTTAGGCACAGCTCCGGCTATGTGACACCCAGCAAAGGACAGCGAAATGCACACAGTGCTGACAGCCCAGCTCTGGTGGCTCTGGTGAGGAGACTGACAGGACCACCCTCAGGACAGGTTCACAGCCTTCACAAACTTCAAACTTAGTTGCAGGGTTTTGACTAGAAGTGATGTCTCCAGAGAACTGGTCATGGGAATCTCTTTTTTTTTCTGGGTGTGACCAGGTGTCGTGTTGAGAACTACCCTTTAACACTGGACTAGCCTAGGGTACTGAGAACAGGGAACAACCGCGGTCAGGGAGTCTCGGGTTCAGCCTACTGATGCTGCCGCTGAGTAAAGGGAACCCGCCCCTTCTCAGAGCACAGGAACACAGGGTACTGAAGAACTCCTCAACTCCCAAACTCAGAGGCAAAATGCCAGGTGGAGGCAGCAAAAGGCTTCTTAGTGAAAAAGATCAGTGATGCCAGAGAGGATACACATGAATTAAACCCAGGACCTACAGAAGAAAGCAACATAGAGGAAAAGGGTCAGCAAAAGTCATTAAAAAAATCAGCAGATGAAAGTGTAACATGAAGG
The DNA here is from genome assembly GCF_017639785.1 of Mesocricetus auratus. Taxonomy (NCBI): domain Eukaryota; kingdom Metazoa; phylum Chordata; class Mammalia; order Rodentia; family Cricetidae; genus Mesocricetus; species Mesocricetus auratus. The sequence continues at coordinate 7,459,665 of NW_024429198.1, read as the reverse complement.
AAAACTCACAAAGAAATTGTAATTAAAAACAATACAGAGGCCTGAGAGATGTCCATGCAGGTAAAGAAGCTTGCTGCAAAGTCTAGTAACCCAAGGGACCTGTATGATGGAAAGACAGAACTGATTCCTGTCACTGTTCTGACTGCCATACTCATGTAATGGCACCCCTCCATGCACACACTAACAATAAATAAATAAATGTAACTAAATTTTTTAAAAATAGAAATGCTGGAAATAAAAGTAGTGGACACACCTTTTATAGCAGCACAGCACTCAGGAGGCAGGGACAAGTGGATCTCTGTGAGTTCAAGGCCAGACTGATCTACATAGCAAGTTCCAGGGCATCCAGGGCTGTTACACAGAGAAACCCTGTCTTAAAAAACTAAAAAACAAAAACAAACTAATGATAATAAAAAAATTAAATGAATCAATTAAGCTTCAGTAACTAAGCAAGAAACAAATCTCAAATGCAAAATGAAGGAAATATTGTATTGAAAAAACAATGAAGATAAATATAAAGACATCAATAATGAGCACAAATTCCAAAAATCCTGGGATGCAGCAAAGAGACCAAATCTAAGAATCCATGGGCGAGAAGAAGTGACCTAGATTAACTACAACATAGACTAAGTGGACATAATAGGTGTATTAGTTAAGGCTATCTAGAGAAACAGAATTTATAGAGTGAACACGTGTGTGTGTGTGTGTGTGTGTGTGTGTGTGCGCGAGAGAGAGAGAGAGAGAGAGAGAGAGAGAGAGAGAGAGAGAGAGAGAGAGAGAGAGAGAGAGAGAGAGAGAGAGAAACTGCCAGTGAACTCTGGAGTTCTCCTGTCTCATTTTCCCTGTGCTGGGATTACAAGTGTAAAACCAGGCCTCACATTCGTACTGGGGTTAGAGTTTGATTTGGGCTCTCAAACTTGTGTGTCAAACTCTTTATCGTCCAAGGCAGCCTTATAACCATTTATTTTTGTCTATAAATATTCATATAAACCTGACATAGGCTAAACTGATAATATACTGAACCTTGCCAAAACCTCTCTCCTATAACTCCAGCCCACTCTTTATTATAAAATACATGTCTACAAATATTTTGACATGCTTGAGTTCGTTCCCATTATTTGCCCTTTGAAATACAAGAAAGAAACAGCGTTCTCTTTGGTGGAAATCTATTCAGCAGGCAGCACTGTCACCACCAGCCTTTTTTTCACACTCTCATTTCCACTCACTCCTCCAATTCATTGCCACATAGAGCTGCAGAGTGGAAGCAGGATTTCCTCCACCCAGGGAAGGTTCGAGCTCAGCGCCCTCGCTGGCTGACTTAATGTCAGAAAGAGAGCACGGGTTATGGGAAGGCATGCATTTTCCGTTCATGCACAGCAACAAAGACTTCCAGGTTTAAACATTTAAAGCCTTTCCCCCTTTCCTACAATTAGGTCATGACACCAGACTGACTCATGGCACTACCCAGGGTGGCTGTGGCTGTGGAATCGCTGCTCTAGACCTGGGCTATCAATTGCTTTTTTTTCTCTGTGCTTGTGGCATAAAGAGAACAAAGGGAAAGATTTCCCTGAGAAAAATTCATGAGCCAAGCACCCATAACCTTTTCTCACACTACAGAGTAGCGGTCGGGGAGTGGCAAACTGGCAAACAAAGCCATGTCCTTCCTCAACTTTTCCTGTCTTCAAAGAGCTTCGGGGCTCATATGAGTTCCTTCCCAGGCACCATTGCTCAATGAAGCAACAGTTACACATGCTCCTGATTTATAACTTATAACCTTGTTCCTCCTGTATTCAACCACAAGGAAGCCTGTGACAAGTTCAGGAGACCAAGAACATTATTTACTTGAGCATCTTCTGGTGTTACTCCTCAGCTGACAGCTGGCAGCTTTGGATACAGAAGTGTACCAGGAAGTAGTACACATTACTGCTACCATCTCCATTAATCGGGCATCAAATCTTCTTCCCTTTCTCTCTGAATGGCTTCGTTTAGCGAACCAGGGACATCATCTCCTCTATTCTGCTTGCTTTCTTTGAGAACTCTTGACTTTTCTGTTTACTCTATAGAACTTAGTCAGGGATATCATAGAAGCCATGTATTCCCACTAGACTGTAAATCTTTTAATATCAGGGATTCTGAGTCCTTTTAATGCCACCCTACAGTGGCTTGTGCCTACTTCAAAAGTGCTTACCAAACCAAAATCTGCAGGAGATTTTATAAGCATTGCAACCAGTATGTTTATAAACTGTTGAAAGCCCAGAATTTACTGCTTCTTTAGAAATGCTTCATCCTAGCATGCTAATGACACATGCTTCTTCCTATCAGCAACATATTAAAAAAACACCTATGCACTCAAAACCATACATACACATATGCATACCTCACACACACAAACACACATACCACATAGTCACACATGCAGACACATATACATACATCTACACACACACAAACACACACACATAAACAACACATACATACCATATAGTCGCACATTCACAGATACATACCCACACATCTACACATAAATACCAAACACATGCACTCACAAACATACATACACATATACATACCTCACATTCACATACATACACATACCACACACATGCATACTACAAAGCATACACACACTACAGTTACACACTCAGAGATACATACATATACATACATACCAAACACATACATACATAACCCCACACTCACACACTCAGAGAGGCGTACACACATATCTACCATCTACACCACCCACACACAGAGTTTGCCTATAGTTAAGTAAATTTCTGACCAATATGTTAAAAATGTCCTGAGATCTGTTTAGTGACACCCCATGTCCCTTACTCATGAATTATTGTTACCTTTTTGTTGAGTATCCACAAAGAATGAGGAGGAGAAAATCAAACAAATAGCCAAGTCAACAGAGTAGAATAGAAACTACTTACTGTCTTATTCTAGGACTTCCAAGAAGTAATCCTAGTAAACCACAAAAGAATAAAAGTATACATTATATTCTATCTAGGTCCTAGGCTAAATTCATTCCTTTTTTACTTTTCTTTTGTTTTTCAAAGCAAACTTTTTGTATTACAGATTACCTCGATAATCTCACCCAAATGATGTGCCCATACCACAGGCTTAGACATGTTGCTTGTGGGAAATGACTGAGCATTCTTCCTAACGGATGGGGTTAGTGATCCTATGAGAAGCTTAGACTGCAGTTGACCAGAGTATGTTGTTGCACCTCTTGTCTGCTGTGAGGACACAGTGTTAGTTCCTGGGTTTTGCTCTTTTATCTCTTCAGCCATGTGCAGACGCTTAGTCAACACCAACTGTGAGGAACTCACCTGCACTAGACACTGAGCATACTTGATCTCGGGTTCTCCAGCCTCCAGAACTGTAAGAAATAAATGTCGGTGTCTTGTAAATTACCCAGTGTCTGGTATTTTGTAGCAGCACAGATAAACTATTGTTTGCTATGAACCTCACATTATTTTAGAAGTTGGGGAGTATTAGTAAATACAACAATCACTTTGTACTAACGAGGCTTTCATTCCTTCATTCTTTGCAAGTAGAAAGAGACAGCATGCAAGAGATGACATAGTGAACTTGGGTGAAGGTGGTGAAGGGGGATATGAGGAGGAACAGATATCATGTTCTAGATGAATTTAAGGCAAAGGCATGACTACCTAGGAGTGGGGACACTTTAAGAAAAAGAAATACCAAAGTTCCTGGGAAGAGGGTGTATTTAGAACATTTTAGTGACAGCACCAGAGATGGAGTGCACAGAAGGTGGTTTAAAAGGGAAAGAGACACAGAGGGACCTGATGGTGTAGAACCTGGTGCAGTTAGTGACCCTTTAGAATCAGTCGTTAATATCCTCTTAAGATAAAGACAGCTCAAAAGGAAAGGAGGATGGAGGGAGAGAGAGGGGGTAGGGATGGAGGGGGGGAGAGAGGGAGGGAGGGAGAGAACTAGAGAGGGAGGGTGGGAGAGGGAGGAGAGAGAGTCACAAGGCCTCAGGGAAGTTTGTGTTTTTGTAGGTAGTGCATATGCTGTTTTTTTCTTTTTTTAAATAATTTCTGAGATTATGATAATTTAATCACAACATTTCTCATCCCAAGTTCTGCCTGTAGATGAGCATTAAGCTCACAAAAGCTCTATAGCCAAATTAATGGATCAATTTTGATTTCCATCCAACAACATGAACAACACAGCTGGGGTGCCCTCCTCTTGCCTTATAGCACTGCTCTGCTCTGCTCTGTTTGACTCTTTCCTCTATTCTTGCTCATCCTCTTCCTTTGCCTCTTGTAAACATTGATGTGACCTAGTCTTGTCCTGGAGGGTCTTCTTTAGCTCAACACTCTCCCTGCCAATGTTACCACTTCTACAACTTGCTGTATGACAAACATGTATTTCACAGTGCTCGCTGGACATTCCAGTTGAACAACCCACATGCATTATCATGATCAACACATAAGGTACTATATTACACCATTGTTCCATCCAGAAACCTTACAGTGACTTTTCTCCCATAATCACTAGATGATCAAAGTATTATACAAGTCCCACCCCTAAGCATTTCTCTTATGTGTTCCTTCATCTCCACTGGTAACCAGTCAAACATTGTTGTGTTTGTATGCTAAAAATTAAACCCAGGACCTTGTATATGATGACTATGTGCTCCACTAGTGAGCCACATCCCAAGCTGTCTGTTTTCTGATTCTCTTCAATTAAGGGTATAATGACTTATAAGCTATTCTGACTTGGCTCCTTCTCCCTTCTATTTCCCTTCCACATAGCTACATAGAGCTCTTCCTACCATCCAGATGTTACCACGATCCTTTGATGCCCTCTTCCTCTGTGTTTTCCTTCCCTAATGCTAGTACCTCTTGCTCTATGTCAAGCTGCAGTCACCAAGTTGTTCTCAAAACTTGCTGACATTTTCATACCTTTGTTTATGTTTCACTTTGTTGCTTTCTCCAGTATGTCTTACTCACTGTATATGTTCAATGCAAATCTATCAGCTCTGCAATCTTCATGCATAGATTATGCCCTCTAGGAAATACATCTTTGGCTTCTATGTACTCAGGAGACAAAGCATGCATGTCTTAGAAGCATAGTTCTATTCCACCATGCTGTACTTTTCATGACTTTCTTCCTCAATGTGTGTAAGTGAGTTCTTTCCGGTCAGAAGATAATCTGTAATTTCAATGTTCTTCAGATGATTCTGATGAGCAGTCAGATATTATTTAAGGCTCTCATTGACTTTCAGGAGTCTGAAAAGAATCACACTTCTTTTTCGTGTTCACTGCTGTTTGGATAAATTGGTCTTTAGATCCAGACACTGGGTTCCTCTGCGCGGCACAGAGTAAACAGACTTGAGATGGTAAGTCTACCAGACCTCAGAATTAATGCCTTCGTCTACATTTTAGGCCAACAGGACCACATGAGAGCACCGTTTCCTTTTCTTCATTTTCCAACAGTAGCTTCTCAAATGAAAGAACCCGCATATTTTCCGAGAGTCTGACTATTCTCAACAATGTAAGGGTTTATTATTATTTTCATCTGCTAACATTTCCTGTTGGGCTCCAAGAGGCATCTAAAAAATGAAGAAATTCTCTCTTATGCCTCACTTAACAAAAATACATTACATAAAATCTGAACATTGAGACCCAGAATTTTCAAGAAATATCTTTTGCTTAGATAGTTAAGGAGAAAACTAAAGAGGACAGATGCTTCTCTCTCCCTTCTTCCCTCCCTTGCCTCCCTCCCTCCATCCCTCCTTCCCTCCCTCCATCCTCCATCCTTCCCTCCCTCCTTCCTTCCCTTCCTTTGTCATTTCCTTTTTCCCTTCTTTCTTCTTCCTCCCCTTTCTTCTTTACTGAACTAGCCATTCCTTACATCTAGAACTGAAGGCTAATAACTTTCAAAAACAATAATAATCCACAAAATGAACTTATTTACTGATGAATCAGGGTCATGGTATTCCTTGGGAACTGTTGAACTTCAAAAACCATCCAGGGTTGAACAAATGCAATTAATCAGCTTTAATTTTTATTGATTTTAAGTTACTAGTTATTCAGTATAGAGTTAAATTTGCAATGAAGTCTTAAATTTACTTAAGATGAAGTATGCTGGAGGGTTTCCTAGATACCTGCTGTCATTCTAGACTGGTGAAGGCTATAGCTAACTGCAAATTCGTTGCTGATTAACTGAAACTGTAGCTCTTCATTTTGTTCTCAGTCAGGTCATGAGAAATAGTCATGTCTTCCTGAAACCACAAGACTCAATATCCATTCATTCATTTAACAAGAATATTTTGAGCCCTCACTGTGAACGAAGTACATTTAAAAGACGACTATGATAATTTGAGCCTGTTTTAAATAGTCTATAAACAAAGACACATGAACAGGCAGGGAGGGCAACGGTTCACTTTTGGCAATTCAATTAGTGCCACAAAAAGCAAGACTTAGCAGAACATGTGGAGAGTTTCCTGGCATACAAGACGCGTGACAGGATACTTGGTAAGTAAATAGGCGACTGACAGAGCTTCAAAGGAGGAGATGCTTCTAAGCAGAGAAAGCATTAAGCACAAAGGTGATGGATGTGAGGTTGGGAGAACTTTCGGGAGCTGAGTTCGGCTTAGGAATGGGAAGCTTCTTTAGTGGTGGGAGCCATGCTTGGAGAGATGATTTAGGGAGTTGGTGTTTCGGATTAACAGGGCAGTATTTCCCTCACAGCTCTTTCCACATTACAATGTGGTGTCTTCTTTTTAGGTCTGGCTTCTCCTCAAGAAATCATTTTAACATCTCCAAAACATCAGTAGAACCCCTTGGAAGCGATTTTATTTCCAGTCTTCCAGGGATACAGTGTCGCCTTCTATTCTGAAGAATTTGTGGTCAAATAACGAGTTCCAGAAACCCAGCCCTTAAAACGCTCCTCTATACAATTAACGCCCACTCTCCATACCTCATTTCGTTCTCATTCTCCTCATCTCTCTCATTTCTCTGTAGTTGATCACTAGCTGTTTCCAATGAATTTCCAAGTCAGCAAGATATGTTAGGGCCCTAACTGATGGTATTGATATTCAGAAAGGGACAAGTAGGTAACCCTTGATAAACATGCTGAATGTAAAAGTTTAGGCATGTATTTAGTAATAGCCTTGCCTCCATACTTTAGACTCAGACTTTAATAAGAAAGAAATTGAGTAGAAAACCATTCTTTACCCTTGCTGTTCATAATTTATCAACCCAGGGCTAGGTAACACCAGCTGTTGATTGTATAAACAACACACTGTAGAATCACAAATGGCATGGTTTCATAAGGAAATAGCTTTGGGAATTCCAGGGTTTTATAAAAACAAAACTTATACTAATTTTCCACTGGAAATTTCAACACACACATAGACACAGCCCTTGGTTCTGAACAAATTTACCAGTTCTGTGCCATCTGCAGAATGGCAAAGCTAGTAGCCCTATGTATGTATGCCTCACCCCCATACATTCTTAGCCAACAGTGACTAAGACTCCTCTTTAAACACATAAGCAGAAGCCGCTTGCCTCGCCTAGCATAGTTATATGTGTGTTCTGTATTCCCAGACTCTCCAGGACTGCATGTGCTGCTTTCGAAGGCAAAAATCAGGTGAACGGTGAACCTGCCCAGTGGAACAAGGATGACCAGCCTGCACCTCCGCTTGCTTCTGAACTTCCTTTGATTTGGCTCACTCTATAGCTTGGGATCATTTTTTTGGTAGGATGGCCAAGAAGTTTTAACCAAGGACAACTACAAAAATCCTATGTCCGTTTAAATATGGTTTTCATTTTCAATTCAAAACCAGGTCACTCCTGATACAGGAGTTCTGGAATTTCTGATTTGAAAATGAACATACAGTTTATTTCCTAGAACTGTGTCTCAAAACAGGTCCTTGCTGCCAATAGAGAATGACCACATCAGAAACAGATCCATCTTTCCTCAAGTAACAGACTTTGGCAGACACCGAATTCTGGGACAGTTTCAGTCTTTGGCTGACAGGGCTTAGATTCTGACTCAAATTACATGTTCTGGAGATAATGACTTATTAGTCCACAGCCTTGCGATGGGCACTGATACCTATAACACTTAAAGGGAATGGCGACAGATGTAATGGTAGACAAATGAAAAGGCCAAGATGGGGAGAGATAGTCTAAAATGGTGGAGGGCCAGTGAGATGACTCAGTGGGTAGAGACACTTGGTACAAAGCATGGTGGCTTGAGTTTCGTTCAAGGGACCCATATGACAGAAGCAAAGGAGCCAACTCCCCTCAGGTTATATAGTACACAAACACATATACAAATCTTTAAAAATGTTTAGGTATATGTTTAATTGAAATAGAATTATATCACTTTCCCTGCTCTATCTCCTCCTTCAGTCTCTCAGATATCTCCCTTAAATCTACCTCTTGTCTCTGACTCTCAAGTGGTAGCCCATTTTTCTTTGATTATTATTGTTACATACATGTGTGTGTGTGTGCAAGCATGACTATATATAAATACAACCTGCTGAGTACGTTTTTGTTGGTGAAATTCCAAGGTTGGCCACACTCCCTTGAGCAACCAAGAAGGGTGCTCATCATCCCTGAGAGAGAGGCTAATTCTTTCTCCCAGAAGTTATCAATTCTCTGTACTTGATCTCTGCATTGTTCCCAGTTGTGTTTTCTGTGATGTTTTACATTAGCTGTGTAGGAGCTTCCCTAACGAGGGCTGGTAGCTACACTCATCTGTGGTATAAGAGTTAAAAAGTAGTAAGGGATTGTACTGGTCTAGCAAAGTGGCACTAGTAGATTCTTCTCTAAGGCCCATGACCTCATTATCCCTGGGAAGCTGGTTAGGCCTCCAATACTAGGCATGATTTCCTTCCCAATGAGGTGAGTAGTCCTTAAGTCCAACATGTGTGTGCCGCCACTTATTGTACCCTTATATATATGTTGACATGCTGGTAATTAGGGGGTCTCCCCCCTTCTCTCTCTGTCTCTCTCTCTCTCTCTCTCACACACACACACACACACACACAGAGTATCATCAGTGGAATGTCTCCATTTATTCTAACCAACTTATCCAAGCTTTATTAGCTCTGAATGAGATCACAGAGTAACAGAGGTTACATATGTTCAGAAGGAATACAGTCTTACACTGTGGTTTATAAAGCAATGAAAAACTGGTTGTAGAACTTATAGCAATAAATATGACATATTTAAAGACAGAACACTTGATAGCTCGTATTGTCTTAAATTTATAGTGTTTGACATTTCTTTATTAGTGAATTTCTAAACAGTAATTTTATCATGAATAATTCTCATCATAATAAGCCACACTTGGGCAGATAGAGTGAATTCTCTGTGAGAATTATATCGACTATGTGCCATTTGGTTTAATATCCTTTTTTATCTGGCATGATCTTTTTTCTCTTATATTGAAAATAGATTTTTTTCATATAAAATATTCCGATTATTGTTTTCCCTCTGTCTACTCCTCTCAGTTCCCTCTAATCTCGTCTCCCATGTGGATCCATACCCTTTCTCTTATAAAACAAACTGGCATCTAAGGAATAATAATAAAATAAGATAAAGCAAAATCAAATTGAAATAGGACAAAACAGCCAAACAGGACAAAGAGCCAGAAAAAAAGCACAAGAAACTCATATAGACATGAAGACACACACATTCTCACATAGAATAATCTCATAAAAATACCAAAAGCCATAATATACATGAAAAGGATCTGTAATGTTCTGGCTTAATATTATGAGACAAACAACCAAAGACCCTGTTGAGTTTCCTTTGTGTTTGGGCATGGGATCCACTCTTAAGTATGGCTTGTTTCTCCAGTGACATTCCCTTGGAGAAAACTATTTTTTTTATTTGCAAGTGGTTTTCAATTGGAGAGAGCTTCTGGGTTAGGTATGGGTGTGTGTGCACTTCTCCTTTCATCTCTAGGACCCCATCTGTTGCAGATCCACGAAGGCCCTTTGTATGCTGCCTCATTGTGTGCCAGCCCCATTGTGTCTAAAGACCTTTATTCCATGGTGTCCTCCATCTCTACAGGCACTTGCATCTTCTCAACTATTTTAGTTTCCTCTTTTAAGAATTCTGTTTAGATCTATACCCTATTTTTTTACTTTCATTTATTTTTAAATTTAAATTAGAAACCATGTTTCTTCACATGTCAATTCCAGCTCCCTCCCCTCCTTCTCAGTCCCCCACCAGCCCTCCCCGCCCCCAACCCATCCCCCCCTTCTCTCCCCAGGGAGGGTGAGGCCCTCCATGGGGGAATCTCCAAAGTCTGTCATATCATCCAGGGCAGGGCTTAGGCCTTCCCCCATGTGTCCAGACTGAGAGAGCATACCTCCATGTGGAATAGGCTTTGAAAGTTCATTTGTATGCCAGCGGTAAATACTGATCTACTGCCCAAGGCCGCAGAGATTGCCTAGCCTCCTCATTGACACCCACATTCAGGGGGTCTGGATCAGTCCCATGCTGGCCTCTCAGTCATCAGTCTGGGGTTCAAGAGCTCCTCTTTGTTCAGGTCAGCTGTTTCTGCTGACCTATTTGCTCATCAGCCCTCCCTCTCTGTCACTGGGTTCCTTGAGTTCAGCTCAGTGTTTAGCTGTGGATGTCTGCCTCTGCTTCCATGAGTCACTGGATGAAGACTCTAGAATGGCATATAAGGTGGCCATCAATCTCATTATTGGGCAAGGGCACTTAAGGTAGCCTCTCCACTATTGGATTTCCAGTTGGTGTCATCCTTGTAGATCTCTGAAAATCTCACTAGTGCCAGATCTCTCCTCAAAACTATAATGTCTCCCTCTATTATGGTATCTCTCATCCTGCTCTCCTCTATTCTTCCCCTGACTCAACCTTCCTGCTCCCCATGTCCTGCTCTCCTCTCCTCTTTTCCCTCTCTCTTTCTCCCAGCTCCCTCTCCTCTCCCCTTCCTCCTTCCCCCCTTTCCCCATGTTTCTAATCCCCTCAGGAGATCCTGTCCCATTCCCCTTCTCTGGGGTACCATGTATATCTCTCTTAGGGTCCTCCCCATTTCCCAGACTCTCTAGCTGTGGGATTGTAGGCTGGCACTCCCCTGATTCATGTCTAAAATCCATATATGAATGAATACATACTATGTTTGTCTTTTTGTGACTGGGTTACCTCACTCAGTATGGTTTCTTCTAGTGCCATCCATTTGTCTGCAAATTTCAAGATTCCATTGTTTTTTTTTCCGCTGAGTAGTACTCCATTGTGCAAATGTACCACATTTTCTCTATCCACTCTTCAGTTGAGGGGCATCTAGGTTGCTTCCAGGTTCTTGCTGTCATGAATAATACTGCTATGAGCATAGCTGGATAGATGTCCTTATTGTATGAATGTGTTTCTTTTGGGTATATGCCTAAGAGTGGAATTGCTGGATCTTGTGATAGACTGATTCCCATTTTTCTGAAGAATCTCCATACTGATTTCCAAAGTGGCTGTACAAAAAGAGATCCCATTTTCAGTTGTTTTTCTTAGTGCTTGTGTTATCTGTCTTCTGTTCAGAAAGTTTTTTCCTGTCATTTGGTTTAAAATTCAGAGGCAACACAGGTTACAGAGCAAAACTGGCTCTTCCTACCCATCAAATATATTCATCTCCTTTTTCTTGATGAAGGCTCAGAAATTTAACAGTCCTTTTACTTGCAACTTAGGACATTTATAAAAAAGTAAAAGGAGCCAAAGCTGGTGACACATGCCTGTAATCCCAGCACATGGGAGATGGAGGCAGAAGACCAGGAGTTCAAGGCCTGTTTAGCTACATAGATTATGTGTCCAAAACAAAAAAAAGAGAGTCAATACAATAAGCTATCTAGTGATGATAAATTAAGGGCTGCTTGAATCTATAATGGCATCATACTCGTAAGTGACAGACTCTAGGACCACTGTGGTTTCTTACTATCTCACTCTGGTCTGTGTCACAATACATCCCCAGGATATTTCAGTGGCCATTTGGGATGTGACCAAGTAGGGACTCTATCAATAATATTTCATCCTTCCTCCCTTGCCAGAGTGGTAGGCTTTCTACATTTCCCATCCCCACTGAGTACAGCACAGTCACTTCCTTTCATTACTCCAGATCTCTAACAGATCTCCTGCCTTTTAGTTCTGTACCATTCTCTCCCCATTCTGCATCTATTGCTTCAACTACAACCTTGTGTGTTAATGGTATTTGCTATATATGTCACTCACTAATAGCCAGCATTTTCTGGAGTGACTTTAGGATCTCTGTCTTTGGATATAATTCTGCCATTATTCTAGAAGCAGAAATCAGAACCCACATTTGGTTTTGGAATCTTTTGTCTACATGGGCAGTCCCTGGTTCACTACTTCTTAAGGTTAGTCAATTATATTCCAGATGTGTCAAGTTTCTCACGCATTATTCTGGGCTCAGTTTCTTAAATAGGTACATGATCAGGACTCCTTCATGAATTTATTTACCCCTTTCTCTTTTAAAAATGATAGCTATTGGTGCCTCCCAAAGAATCATGGACTCTGTTCTGCATAACTGACTTAATGGGCCAAACAAGTTTGTTTTCATCAGTGTACAAATCCTGCCCTAGCTGGATATGTATCATTTCAGCAGCCCCATTGTTCTCCCTCCAACAAATGAATGTAGTCCATTAAGGTCAGTTTGAGACTCGTCTTCTCTGAGGAATGAGCCACGCTCAATGGATCTTCCATTGTTATCTGTCTGTTTTCCAAGCATCACCCAGCATTGCTGTCTTTGATAAAAATTGGAAATTGAATAAGCTCTCTTTCCTTTTGAATTTTCCCAGTAATTGTGTGCTTGCATTATTCTCAGCCAGCTGCTTGCTATCAGCCCTATGGTCTCTCTTTTTACCACAGATAACCCATATAAAGCTCATGATCTTCTATTCATTTCTTTACTTTTCTTAGTAAACTGAAGAAATTAATAGATTTTTTAAAGTAGGCTATTCACTTTGCTTTCAAATAGCCTCTTAATCTGTAGAATTTGTCTAGGTTACCGAGGAGACTTAAATGTAGTTCATGAATACCAACGTTATTGTTTTCTGTGTTTTTTCAGTTTCAAAAGTATGACAATGTGGGAACAAAATATAACGAGGGTTCTCTAGAATCCATTGTGCCTACTCAGAAGGAAGAAAACAAAGAAAGGAAGGATCAGTGAGCCAAAGCCCTCTGGTACCATTGTCCATGTGTACTTTTGAGAACTAGTTCAGGGGACAAATTACCACCTGCCACTCCCATGCCCATAATCAAGAAAGTGTAAATATTTACCATGGGCATTTGGTTTGGGGTTTATCTGCTTTTCAGGAATAGCATGGTTTTCTTTAGTTACCTTTGAGAAGAATGGCTGATAGAGCATTCTTATTGATGTCATTGATATTTATATTGGAAAATCTTTTTACTGAATTCCAGTTTAGTAATAGAAGAATAAGAATGTAGCATTTGTTCCCTTGAATTATCAGTCCCAAATGTAGCAACTCACACAATAAAACATACACATAAAATGCAACAAATGCCTACAAAATCTTCACTAACTGAACAAATACCATACACGCCCAGAGAGTTCATACTAATCAGAGATGGACTCTTGGCATTAAACCAGTGACCACCCCTTATCAACTTTAGAAACCTCAGTATCGACAGATGCACCATGAACACCCAGTCATTCATTTCCCAAGCATCTACTCTATCAACTACAGTATGAGTCATAAAAAGTAAGAAAATATATAAGATATGAGACTTCTTCTCAGTGACATCATAAAGAAACTTTACGATCTCACAGAGACATAAGTCATATACGGGATGCACTATTAGGACTGAAACTTCAGTGTGGGAACAAAGGGATGTTAAGATCATCTTCTGAGTTACATACTGCTGATATGGGGACCAGAGCCAGAGCTAAAAGTGGCTTGCGTTTAACTTTGGAATGTAATTCTAAAGGACTCACTTTCTACCCTTTGACTCAAGATAGTGTCCTCTAAGCTTGTATTGGTTTATCATGAAAACTGGGTCTGAAAAACCTATGAAGTATCTGAGGAAAGCTGTTTAAGGTTTGAAAGATGTGTGATGTGAAAGATGTGTGATGATTCTACTATTATTCATAGCTTACACTTTTTGTGATATTACAAATTCAAATGTCTCCCTAGTGATCCTAGCAATCCGTAAGGGTTGACAACCCTGTTCACCAGATGAAAATAACAGATTATCTTACTCGTTCAAGAATCTGGAGAGGGATAGAAGACATGTGTAAAGGGTCTGTCTGCTCAAAGGCAGTTGATTGAAAGGTAAGTGGCAGACACAGGAAGGGAGAAAAATGACTCCAGAGCCCAGAGAGAGATGCTATTGTGACAATAGCTATGGCCTGGGGAGTGAACATAAGTACTGCCAGAATGGTGGCAAAATAGAGTTTTGTAAAATCAATACTTTGATCATTACCCATTATGACTTTCCAGACCCCTACCAGAGACTCCCATGGCCAAAGAAGTGAGGTAGGAGGATCCCAGGTTTTGCTTCTCAGAGTCATCATAACATCCAGAGGGATGCTGGCCAGATTCTACAGGTTGGGTCCTGAAAGGGAGAAGAACTTTCCCCTGGGCTCATGCTTTGCTGATGATGTCTGCGATAATTCCTACAAAGCTACACATCACTTGAACTGAACTCCTGAATCAGAGCAGACCTTTGTGAAAAGACTGCTGTCATATATTTTGATTGAAGTTTATTCAATTTGATATAGCCCAGTTTTTTCTTGTTACTAGGTCCTTTAATTCAACAACATCTTTTTGTAATAGTCTATTATAGAAAATCTGGCTGCCACAAGGCCCTAAGTAATGATGGCAGGGTCTGTCTTAAGTGATTAAACTGAATAAAAAGTAATATATTCACAGTATAGAAGATCCATGCTTATCCACTAATAAGTATTTTATCTTTTATACCTGCTTTTAGTTATTCTGCAGGCACTCACAATAATCTTTCATTTGGGTTTTAGACTTGTGCTTACTATCATTTGAATAAGTCCAAGTTGCCAGGCATTGTGCTGGTGATAGTCCCACATTTTCTCCCTAAACTCAATAACAATTCTGAATAGATGAAGCTACCCTAAAGAGAGCATACCATGGTACCAGGTACAGTATAAGATGCCAACCCCATTCTATACCAATGGCTTTAAACAACATCATCCAAGTCTTAACATCATTTAAAATTGTCTTTGCAAATTTATTAATCCAACAGTCACCTTTGTAAAATGCTTTTATCTTCTTAAAAACCATATGCCTTGAAACCAATCTATTTTCGAGCCTGCTGGCCCTGCTAAAAGTCTCTCCACAAGGGCTCTGTATCATAAGATTAAAATGTGTTAAACAATCTGGCACAAACTCATCACTTGCAATAAAAATAACTTGATATACACTGTATGGTGATACTGAAACTCTCCTGTCACTCTTATCAGGACCACTTTTCAATTTAATGGCTCATTGTGTTCCAGCAACTTTGGAAAGCGAAGTGTTTCCGTATTTTGACAAGTTGCCAAGGCAAGAGTAAGGATACAATGAGCCGAGATGAAGCAGAGACTGGGATACGTGAAGGTTAATGGGAGAGGGGTTCTGAGGAGCATGCTGCAGGGGACATGTGAGGGACAGAAGTGAAGTAACAAGGACATGTGATGCTACAGTGTTCAAGGCCATAGGAAAAACGAATTGACAGGACCAAATGCATTTCAGCTGTATTATTGGGAAAAATTAATAAGCTTATTCCAAATGTCCTTTACATGAATGAGACCAAACTAGCCACAGTGGGTGCTTGGTATAACGTGCCAGTGTTTCTGAGAAGAAAATGGGAACCACCTGAGCCGAACCATTATGATGACTTGGGGTTCAGATATCTTTTACATAAGTTAGTGAAGGTTCTGTTTGAGTTTTTAGAAAGTTTAAGAAAATCCATCAAGTTAAACTCTCTAGTATTATTTTTTCCTTTCCAAAAGAAACTTTCTAGGCAATAGAACCTCCCTTCTTGTCTTTAGATGGATGCTTCATATCTTTGCAGGGTCTCAGTGAATCTTTTTAAATGAAGTATGATTTTTGAATACATTTTTATTCGGACTTGAGGCTGCTCAGGACATACTCTATTTTTTTTTTTTCATGTGTTGATAACATATTTGTATTTTAATTAAACAATTACATTATGCTCACGAGCTTAGAATACATTAAAATGGTAATTAATATCACTGTTGGTAGTAACTTCCTTGAATAAATAGAAAGAGTTCATTTCCACAGATTCATACCATTATTAATATTTAAGATAGAAAAAAATGCCCAAACAGACATATCAATAGTCATTGAAATATCACACCTTGCCTGTATATCCCCTTCATATAATGATCTTTTGAGATCAGAGTAGTGGCATCACATTTGAGCTGTATTATGTCAAATCTCTTCGCTCTGACATACGGACGTAATTTCTTCCTATGGCCTTCATATTCTCAACTATGTAAACATGTTAAGATGTTAACCAGCACCCTGTATTCAGGTTACAAGAATCTGCAATCAGCACCCTCTATTCAGGTTACAAGAATCTGCAATCCAGCAGCTTTACCAGCCTTGTACTTCAGCACTGTACTACAATGGGTGAATGGAACAGGAAACATGAATGCTATTAGTCCTCCTGTTGAGGAAGGTCATTGTTCAGGGCTGTTGCAGGACATACTCTATTAATTCATCAAAAGAATGACTCATTTTTTAGTCTCACATACTTGTGGATAAAAGACCTGCAGATGCTGGCAATGCCAGCTAGCTGTTGTTTTAGTATCTCTTTAAATCTTTCTTAATGTATAAATGACTTTTAAAAGCCCACCCCTTTTCATGGCAGTTGGCAGAGTACCTAAGACCATAACAAGTTGCTTCCTCAGTAAATGGCTTTTCCCTTAACCACAGGGCTATAATTCAAATAGTGCAGGGTTTTCCCCCTCATCTATGAAAAAATGAATTACTATGGCATATGGAACTATTGAGCAGCCAAAGATTTAGAGTTAAGAGCTTCCAAAATAGAAGTGGCCTTGCTTTCAAGGAGGGAAAACACAGAGAAGGCAAATGGCTGGAGCTTAGAGTAATACAAGGGTTAAATAGCAGAATTAGACCCAAGAAACCAGGTTCAAATCCAGTGTCTATCAGGTGCTAACTTTATAACCAAAGGCAAGTGAACTTTTTATCGTTGCCACGTGTTGAGGGACATCTGTCATTGCCTGCGTTCGTACCTGAGAGGGGGGAGTATGGATTGGGGAAAGGAATAGGCAGGAGACAAGAGATCGTGTCAGGAGGGCATCCGGTGAATACAAAATCGCCAACGCTTATTAACTGTCTTTTTATACCCCCATCAACAGAGGGAGAGAAGGCAAAACTTTCTTACCAAGATACGAAGAACAAGCGAGCATAATTACCTTCTCAATAGCTGAAGCGCCGAGTCTTCACAAGCAAAACACAAGGTGCTGAGCAGGAGGTGTCTTCTCGTCATGAGGCTGGGCACACAGATCTACCTCTGGGCGCCTGGTTCATTCCCTTGCACCTGAGTAACTGTGGGTTTTGTTTTCCTGTCAGTTGCCAATGAAGGTTTCATTTGAACTCTTAAATGGTGCTAACAGCTGTCGCTGGCAGATGTTCATTACAGCACACCAGCTTGCCTTATCAAGGCAGCGAGAGAGTCCTAAGTATATTCCAAATCTCTTCTTCCATGAGAGTCCCAGTCCCTTTAATGGTTTGCTTGTTTAGATCAGGCCCACACAGGAGGTATTGATGAACTCAGAGCTAATTATTTATGGATCTTGTGTAGATATCTCCTCCCTTTTTTGTCTTATAGAAAAACAGTAACACAGAGATGGTCTTTGTATCTATAAGCTTCATAAACTCAGACAGCAGAAAGGGCAACAATTTTAGGGATATTTTAGAGTTCTGCCTGAGTCAATAATCTCAGAAGACTCCCTGAGAAGATTAATTTCTAGTTATGTGAATCATCTAGTGCCTCCCTCTGGATTAGCACTATGTACATTTTACCGTTATTGTTTTTTACAGGGTAGATAATTTAAGCAAACACAGTGGATCTGTGAAATCCAATATTGCCGCCTATGACTCCTCCAATTGACTCCTCTTGATTTGTTCAAATGTTGCCTTCCCATGCTTCATTCACAATAAACTTTGGTCTGCCATGGCCAGCCTGCAAAATATATCTTAAAGTCACTTACTTCTTCCTAGTGCAGCTATTTGCAAAGAAAAACCTCTTCCTTTTCATGTAGAATAAACTTAATAAAGCCCATCACAGGGTCAATACAGTGGTTGGGTTCCCCTCACCAAGCTCCCAAGGTGAGTGCTGGTGGTAGGAGAGGGATTAACAAGACAGGGTTGCTGGGTTTTCCATCTAAATCACTGCAGATGTACTGTGCTGCCAGCCAACTACAGCCAGACACAGATAATATGTAGAAGAGGCTGGCCTTTCCAAAGCCACTTCTCCTACCCTATATCACAAGTCACATCACAAGTCACATTCTGGTACTGTAGGCTAGCCTGGGTCCACCTAGACAAATGCATAAAACTCCCATAGTCAGTTTGGGAAAGGAATTTCTATACTTGGGATTTATATTTAATTAGATCCAGGAGAATGTTTACATTCTACTGACTGAGGCACACTTACCATGATGTGTGAGATTTGTTCTTTGTGTTCTCCCAGTGGCGTGCCTTTCAACAGGAAGCTAGTAAGAAGAATTAATGTGTTGTCCAGCTCTCTCTCTCTCTCTCTCTCTCTCTCTCTCTCTCTCTCTCTCTCTCTCTCTCTCTCTCTCTCTCTCTCAGTCACTGATGTGCTGTGCAGACATACAGGGTCAGCCCCTGGAAGGTAAAAACGGATGGGCATGCATTTTCTAGGAGTTCATCCTATTGTCAGCGGTAAGGACTGGGCGAAGGGAAAGGTATGCTGGGGCCTTTGAGTCTGAAGTCTACATGAAAGATTTTGAAAGCATGCACTGCTCCTTGGTATTCTTTGCTGTGCATACCAGGTGGTTCAAGGGCAGAAGCAGTTTTTCCCCTCTGTTTAGAGATTGGAAACTCAAGGTCAAAGTAGGCACACCAGTTTCTTCCCAAGCCTGATATCTCCTTGGCTTGTAGATTCCACTTTCTCCCCAGGTTCTCATGAGGTCTTTCCTTTATGTGTGCCCTTCCCCAGTGTGTCCCCTCCTCTTCTAAGGACACCAGACACACTGGATGGCGGTTAATCCATATGACCTCATTTTACATGTCTTCTTGCATGACCCATCCCCACATATAGTCACAATCTGAGGTTCTAGGAGATTAATACTTAGACATATGAGTTTAAAGGGGTCATAATTCAGCCCATAACACCACACAACATGTACTTAGGAAGAGTATCAAGCACACATTTTATTATTGAGGTGTAGGAATACAAATGTTGCTATCATATTAATTGTTGATGCCCAGACTCCATACCTTGGCCAGAATCAAAATGTTCTTTACCCCGTGAACAAACAACTGTGAGAGCCAGAGACAATAATATTTTGATGTATGTGGCAGAGGGCAGGTAGGCAATGATAATCAGGTAGATCCGTTTCACTATTCCCTTGATCCTGCTTTGCTTGCTGATAGATCACTATAACCTTGAACAGTATCTGTCCTGAGGAAGTGTACCTCCACAACTATATGTTTGTTTGTATTTACCAGATTTACTTGTCTTTTTGAATAATTATAAGTGTGTAGAAGACAGTGACCTGAAAACTAAAGCTTCCCTTAGTTTATCTGATAAACATAACCAGTTTATCTGAAAGACTACTCTACCCATTGCATGCAGCAGCTGCTTCCCGTAGTGACTTCCTAGGGCTGGTAGCTATGACCTTTGTAACTTTTACAACAGTTAAATCCATTCTTTAATTATCTAGATTTTAATATTCCAAATCTTCCCTTTTTGTATAGACTTTATACCTGGGTTTCTATTGTTTTATTATCTGTGTGTTTATTATTTTACAGGTCATAGTGCCAAGAAGTCTAGAATAATATCAGAACTGGGTAGTCTTTTGAAATGAGGAGAAGCATAGATCCTCTTCTCAAATCAGTACAGGAGGTAAAAGGAATCCCAGAGAAGGCAAATCTACATGTAAAGCCAAAGCTCTGCATAATTAAAATTAAAATGCATATTTCTGATTCATTTTCAACATACCAGGTTGCTTTCAATTTTCAACACTATAATGTTTTCAAAGTTCACATTAATGTCACTCAGAAATTCTATGCAAGGGAGGCAGGACATGTTTATGTTTTTATATTTATTTATTGCACATGCATATGTGTGAAGGTGTGCACATGCCATGGAATATGTGTGGAGGCCAGAGAATAACTTGTGGAAGTTGGTCCTCTCCTTTCCCGTGTGGGTTCTGAGGATCAAACTCAAGTAGTCCAGCTTGGCAGCCCTCACTCATTGAGCCATCTTGTTGATTCAGGACGTGTTTCTTATTCCTATTTAGTAGTTGAGGGACTAAGGTGTAGAGTGTTTGTATAAGGAATGAGAATTATTTAATAGAAGAAATAGAACAAGAATGCAAGTCTTCCAACATTTAGTTCCAAACTAATGGAATATTTTTTTAATGTTAGATACTACAATATTAACTACTGTAAAAAGGGCCGGAGCACACTCCACAGGAAGCATCCACAGCAGTACCAGTAGCACTGCCTCAGTCCTAAGGAACAAAATTGACTTCACTGTTTGTCAAATGACAATCCTTGTTTGAGAACAACCCCTGTAAATGTTGGAGAAGGGAAACTCAAGTGACCGGGCTCCTCCTGTGGCTTTATGTTTGTAACGATCCTAACTCACCCAGTTTTTTTTTAAAGAGGCAAAGATCATAAAGTCTTTAAAGGGGAGAAATTAATTGGACCCTATTTTGTTTTGTCAGCCAGAAAGAGAAAAATCCACATCCAGGTGCTTTCCTAAGACCAAAGGAATAAATTATATACACCAAACCCCACAAATTCTAAAATAAGGCTTTATGAGGTGTCAGATCGTGAACTGACTTTCCCTCACTGCGATCTCTACCAAATGGTTTCATGTGGCTTGTAATTCGAATGTTTAGTCTGCAGGAGTCAAGGAAGAAGTGAGTTCTCCTTGAACGGAAGCCTTGCAAAGAGCTGAGTCACTTGGCTTCATGAAACTTGGTACAAGCTGGCCCTTCTCCCGCAGAGAGAAAGAAAGGACAATGGATCTGAAAGCGACCATGAGGGAGCATAGTGCAAAGACATCTGTGTTGTCCAACCTTATAAAGTTCTCCCAAGGCCATTGTTTTAATTTATCTGCTTGATATAGGCAATGCTGCCAACTGAAAAGAGCTGGGGCTCCAAAGTGTTTTATCTCCAAAAGACAAGACACACACACACACACACACACACACACACACACACACAGAGAGAGAGAGAGAGAGAGAGAGAGAGAGAGAGAGAGAGAGAGAGAGAGATGGCAAAATATCCTTGAACTGTCTCCATCCATTCAAGGAAAGAGAGCTCATATGTTCCATGAAACATCAATGAGATCAAAGGACTGAAGGACAGAAAGGGAACTGAGAGAAGCATTTGGTCCTATGGTGTACCTTTTACATTTTCACTTGTGTAAGAATCACTTACAGGGTTACAAATACCAATTCTAAGCCCTACCTTAAAATTATGATTCAAAGGAGGGCCATGTAGACCCAAGTATCTGTGTTTTAACACTGTATATTCATTTGTGAGCCTGATGATGCTGAGCAGACACACTAGCCTAGTCCAGCTTTGTTGTTTTCCTTGGAGGGAAAACCACTCCAGCAGATTAGAACCAGGACTGAAGAAACAGTGAACTCACACTGGAATTCTCTATTTTTTTTCTTTTCTTTTGTCAAGTGATGACATAAGATACATGGCTATTCTAGCAAGCATTTAATGAAAGATATTTAACTTTATTAACAGAAAACAATCACATTTAAAAAATAGTTTTCAGAAAAACTTACTCCCATGTCCCACTTTATTATAGACAGGAGAGATTTAAGTATATAATACAGCAGTGATGTTTGAGACTTAGATTTGTGGCCTCTTTAAGCCACTAACTACCTAACCTCATAAGCAGATCTCACTGAGTGTGACCACATTACTCTTGAATGACTGTCCCACACACCCAATTTGTTTGTGTAATCAGGCATGCCACCCTTGCTTTATCCAGTGAGTCCTCGGAATTTGAGATGGCAGTTCCCAGAAACCAATGCAGCTCTGGATTTTAGGATGGTTAAAGTTCTTTTCTTTTTAGAGAAACCAAAACCTTAGTATTCTCTTCTCCTAATTCCCCAGTTACTGGTCAAGTATAGAAGAGGGGAAAATCAAAAATCAAAACAAAACAAAAAAACATGATGAGTAATACTTTCAAGTGCTGCATAGCTTGAGTCTTATATTTAAGCAGAGCAAAATGTACATCCATTTTATTTCTATTTGGAGTGTTTGTTGTGTTTGCAGTGCCTCAAAACACAAAGACACAAGATGCTTCCACTCTCATTATGTAAGTTTCAGCTAAAGCAGCACAGACATAATGAAAACCGTTAATACTGATTGTCTCTTACATGTTACAGTTGCTGTTGTCCACTGAGGAGTGTGGTTAAAAAGCTGTTTTCATCTCATAAAGTTGTGGTTATTATTTCATATTTTTATAGACATAATCACTACCTAAATGCATGGGGTGTTGACAATTTTTGAAACAGGGCCAAATAAATCAAATTCCCAGTCCAAAGCAGGCAGAACCCAAATACAGACTGAGTCCAACACCAAACCAATGACTCAAAAATAAACATGGTATCATTCAGAGGCCTTGCAAAGAAGGCCGTAGAAGGGGAAGTGGTTTCTGAGTGAAGAAAAGAAGGGATGCCCTTAAACTGTGAAAAGTAATAGAAACTCTTTGAATAAACCAGGAGGATTCTTAAGATGACTTCTGCACACCAGACCTTTCTTTAAGGACTTCTACTTTCCCAGGGGAGAAAAACAGACCCAATCCAGGGCAATAAATTAGACATCAAGTGTGCAGGTACATGATATATCTAGATGTGAGACCATTGATGCCCAGACACAAAGTCACTCCAACCCTTATAGTTATTGAGGCCTGGAAAATGTCCTTAGCTTAAGATTCATATAATATCTTTCTCCTTAAGAAAATGGGGGAAAAATCCCAAAAGAGTGGAGGTTCTTTGAACGTTGTTAATAAATCAATCCAAGAATATGAGCCCTCTGAACAACACGATCAATCAAAAGCTACACATGAAATGGGAATTTCAGAGCAGTGCCAGGAATCTTATCACAATTGCTTCCTGACAGAAAGAGCAGATAACAAAACTCAGGACAAGGCCACTGGAATGGGGGTGGAGACCTTCTTTCTTGTGGCTCTAGGTATCAAAATAGGAAGCAAACAGCTTTCAAACAGCCCTGAGAATTGCCTGGAGGAAGTGCTGTTTCCTCTCCCTTCTCTTGCTCCGTTTGCTTATCTTTCATCCTCCCTGTAACAGCCTTCTGCAAGCAGGCTGAGCCCCTTTCACAAACACCATCCTTTCTTATCTGCCTTTGACCTAAAGCCATCAAGCTACCCCAGTATGTTCCCCTTCCTCCCTAACCAACAAAATGTGATAAGGAAGGGAAGGCACAACCCCCACTGATTTCCACGCAATTCGTCTTTTATGCAGACAAGAAAAAAGACAATCCGGCTTATGGATGTACCACTTATGTGGGACAAAATGGGCACTGCTGTTCGATCAGTTTGCAGTACTACCCAAGCAGCATCTCATTATGACTGAGCTATTTCATCGTGATCCTCAGCATTGACCAATAAACAGCTCTGGCTTTCATTAGCTGTTCAACCTAGTCTAAGTTCCTACCAAGAATAACATGTAAGTGTATTTTACAAGGAGCCTGAATTTGTGTTACCACCTACTGGCGATTTTAATATGACACCATCACCAGCATGGCACCTGACATTTACACAAGGCTTTTCATGCACGTATGCCGGCAGAACATTAAGGCACCTGGCTGTTCAAGTCCTGCTATGGGCCAAAGGAACCTCATGTATTCACCCCATCGCCTCTGCTTAGCTTTGCATATTCTGTTTCCAATTCATGTAAAGGTGTTCTGAAAGTTATTCCTAGGTCATCTGATTCCATTTAACCTGAATGCTTTAAGATGACAATTAGCAATTCAGGAATGAGCTAATTCATTCTGTGAGGTACAACACCACCTTGGTTCATGACTTGGTCATTAGTTTTGAGACATCTACACCATATCTTTCAGCTAACTGAATGTTTAAAACTAAATGTGCTTTAAAATGACAGAATAATCTAGATTTCTAAAAGATTCAAATTTTCTGGGTGGATGGTTAACACAAAGAAGACAAATTATTGGAAACATATCTATTTTTTAATTTTCTTTACTAATCTAGAAAATCGCTCTTTAACAACAATTTATTAAAGACCCAACTTTATCATAAATTAAATCCATCATTATTTCTCTGAAGGTCTCTTTTTTGACTAAGACTGGAAGATCATTTACATTGCTCTATAGAGAGCCATATGATCTGATAGTACCTGGGGTATTTCCATTATAGTGTTGATCATATAAATATTAGTTTCTGTGGCTTTACAGTGAACTAACTGCATCTAGTATTTTTTACATTAAGGAAATCATTTCAGTAAAAGCTTTATTTATGGAGAAAATTTAAGCAAAAATATATTCAGAAAATTGTTGGCATTATGCTTTGGTTGGAGAAATGAAAACATTTGCTAAATAAGATTAAGTTTTCTGAATGTTGTGCTATGATGGAATGAAAGAGTTCATTTGAACAGAATATTTACTCTCCCATATCATCCTACTAAGCATCAATTCTTTCTTTTCCACATATTTCTTTAACAGGGAAACACCAAAGGTTTTTCTGTAGACAAATCTGCCATTCTCTTGCAGGAAAATTGAATTGAGTTGGGCCTAAAATCTGAAGAGAAATAAGGATCTCCAGTAAGAACCACCACAGAGGACTTGGCTAGTTCAGATGTCTGGCTCAGGTCTTCTAACCTATTCTGAATGAGCAGTGACTTAGGGACAAAGCAGAAGGAAAAACATGTCGACTTATAGGTCATTTACAGGCAAACCATTGCCAAATCTCCCAAGTTTCTCTCATCCAGCTGTTTCCTGCTCTTTCTTTCCATCAATAAGATAAAAGTCATTCCTGTTACTCAGAATCTAACCAAGAAAAAAAAGAATGTGGAAACAATTTCATATTAATTTTGTGAGACAGAAAGAAGAGAAGTAAAGCACTGGACTGTAAAGCAATCCAAGGATTAACCAAAGTGAGTAGCTGCCCCCACTCTGCACTAGAGGATCAAGTCCATAGTCTACAGTTTAGTATCTAAATTGATTCATTGATGCCCATCCCCTGTTAGGTAAACTGATCAACATGGTGGTATTTATTCACTTTGTATATCATTTCTTCACATTCTATTCTGAAGAATAGTTCATTGTTCAAAGAGTTGGATAAAAATGATTTATGAGGTGATATATTTTGTCCTAAATGAATTAAACAATTAGTATCCATGAGCCCATGCTGCCCCGGAGGACACTGTGGCTGTTAACATCAACAGTCTCCTTAGGAAGCTTTAATAAATCAAACTAAAGAAGTATGGAAAGTAACATCAAGTTTTTTGCTTGTTTATTCATTGTAGTGCTAAGATTTAAACCCAGGGCCTCATATATTGTGGAACATCCTTCTACCACAAGGTACATGATCAGCCCCAGACAAAGGCTTTCCCTTATTTCTATGAACTCAAAATACAGAGTAAGGATTCTTCAATTCTTCTTGGAACTTCTCTAACATTTCAGATCATGGCTACAAGTTCCTTTGAAGTTGAGGAGATACAATTGTGTTTAAGTCTCTCAATTACAATATTGGTCCTTCTTCCATTGTTGACTCAACCTTCCAATTTGCTGTAACCCCATTATACTAAGATTAATTACCTTGCCTCATTAACTGCATCATAGGGCCAACCAACCTCACAGATCTATCAGCAAGCACTCGATATGTATGTCTTCAGGCAAACCTGCTACACCAGAAGTTGGACACTCAAGACATTTTAACTTTCCATTTTAATATGTAAATTGGAATCTTAATGGGTTACTCTGTGACAATATCATCCACCAACATAAGGTTTACAACCAGACTTTCATGGAATTCAAGTGGGATTTATGTGTGTTTTCTATCCTCAAAAACTAACCTGAATTCTTGTATTGATGCCAGATTCCAAGAGACATCACAACTAGGTCCCAGAAGTACACACTGCAATTGAAGAGGATGTCCCCTACCGAACTATATAAAGGAAAGGCTGGCCAAAGCAATGTTCTCATTCGCACAATCATGCACTTAATTTCACAAGGTGAATGGAGTCATTATAACTATGATTAAGGACACACTAAGATTAAGCTTTCCCCAGTCATGTGCCAGAGAAATGACACAATTCTGAGCTGGATGTCCATCAATATATAATACCTCATTTCCTTCTGAAGCATCTGAGTGAAAGTTCACTGAAACAAAGGTTTCACCAGACCTTAAAACATAATGGGAAAATGGACCAAATGTAAGACGTGACAGATTTTAATCAACACCACAATCCCTTCCATGACATTTAATTCACAAGCATTCAATTACACTCACTTGGACTTGAAGTTCATGAACTAAGCAATCTGGGACTTTAATGAGAGGACTCAGCGGGGCAGCCCTGTGGTGAAACTGTGATGTGTGGGTGCAGTGAGAGTGGGAATAGGAGCAAGGAAGCAAAGAAATCCCGGTGAATTGTGTCATCCTCTCTGGCTCTTCTGCCAGCCGTGTGCTGCATTGATTATCCCATGTACTTAAATTTTCAAACTGGCTCATGGAAACCCTTATGGAGTGCCTAGTGCGTGCTCAAGGTCTTCTATCACAGTAATTGCTTACCAGAAATTCTTGGACAATATGAAAAAATAACAGTTTTAAATATGAGAGGAGGAAGTACGTATTCTTGCATATACATTTATTCTTTCAGTGTCTTTGAGAATAAGTAGAATTTCAATGATATATATATGGAAAGAAATAAAATCTAATAGCATTTCCGTAGACTTTAATATCATTAGATCTCATTCTGTTAGGTAAATGCCTGTTAGGTAAATAATATTTAATTAACCATCATAAGCTCTAGATATATATTTTAGCTTTTTTCTTTGTATAATTAAATAACTTTCATTTTATTTCAACTAACTATTGTTAAATGTATATAAGTATATAAAATTTCTAATAAATCATTTAGATATTTAGGGAAAATGATATTATTTTATACACAAGACATGATGTTCTTGCCATAGAATAAAATAAAGCACATAGTTCTTGCCTCTAGGAGGTTACAATTATGAAAATAAGTTTAACTTTAAAATACTATCCAATAAATTTAGTGATACTCTGAGAATATCACTTGACTGCCTCTCTGAGTGTGCTTTTCCTGTGGCAAATATTTGAAACAATTACTTCAAATTTAAAACAAAGGAGTGCTAGTCTACAGACTCTACTGATGAATGAAGACTAAAGAAGTAACATTTGTGTTGAAGAGCCTGTTGGTTTACCAACTAAGGGGTTTTAATAGGCTGGATGCTTAACCTGGGTATGAACTTTTAGTGTGTATGAAAACTAACTAAGAATAAAGAAAAGGGTTAAACGTTAAACACATGGCCTTTATCTGACAAGGTTGTAAACTGTCAATTTAGGTGGCATGCCTCCCAACTTTTATGGGTTTCCCCACAAAACTCAGCACAAACACAAGAAAATCCAAATGCTCAGTAAATAAATGGTGAGACTGTATCAATACATTTTATTTTTCTTTCTCTACTAAGGCACAACATGTTTAAGTAAAATTTCAAAGTAGCTGCTGCTGCTACATAAAAAAAAACAAAGAAAAAACCTAAAAAATTGGGCTAGATTAACTTTATTAAGATTATATTGTTATAGACCCAATAAGAGCATTATTTTTGAGACAAAAACAACTGAAGAACACTGTATATTCCTCCCAGAAACAGTTGTCTTTGTGAAACCCAGCTCTAGAAGCAGCTATAATTTGCTCACACTATTATGTCTTTGTCTCCACAACCCTAACAAATATACCCAGAATTACAGACATAAATGTTACTGTTATTGTAAGTTACTAGAAGCAGTGGTTAAAATACTAATACTATCATCTTAGATTGCATGATGTCTTAATTGTTCAATGATTGCATATGGACTTTGCCTCATTTTTGTTTATGATGCTAGTGTCAAAGAGTGAAGACAGAATCAACCCATTTTGTTGTTCTTTCTCGATGATAGTGCAAAATGTAAAAAATGTAAAAATCTCAAAGTCGCTAAGTTATTTGGGGGGAAAAACCTTCCTGGGCTCACAGACCTAGGTTTTCCTTTAAACTCATATGAGTTCAAATACAGGATGTTTATCACAACACACTAACATGTATGCCCAATCCAGAACTGCAGAGTGAAAAGTTACTATGATAGGGAAGAATAAAAGGCTTCTTATTCCTGATTCTCAGAAAAAATGTTTGGAAAGTTGATGTTTCTCCCTAGAGATGAACCACTACACAGCTTTACTCTGAGAACTTTGAATTTTTTCTCCTCTAGGATTGGGTTGTTCGTTGTTGCTTCTTCTCCTCTGTGGGGTTTCTTTAGTTACTTTATTTCCTTCCTAATTTGC
This sequence comes from Mesocricetus auratus, assembly GCF_017639785.1. Lineage (NCBI taxonomy): Eukaryota > Metazoa > Chordata > Mammalia > Rodentia > Cricetidae > Mesocricetus > Mesocricetus auratus. The sequence goes on along the minus strand of NW_024429198.1, from coordinate 7,430,847 downwards.
TTTCCTAGTCTTTCCTCTCTGTGACAGCTACTTTTAATCAAGAGCCAATTGTAAGTAAAAGTGGCTAGGCCAGTATGTAAGCCACCACTTCTAACAAAGTTCTTGTAGTGACTGTTCCAACTAAATACAATATAACTCATGGCAAAGGATACATAATGCACCCAGAAAAACACTTGATATTCTCCCTTCCTAAATTTAGCTTACGCTCTTTTCTTCAATGGAATTTTATAACTGTCTTTTAATTGATCAAACAGGACAATTTTTGTCAGTATCCCTAACCTGTGGATGGGTGTACTTTCCTGCGTATGGACATGGGAGGTCAGCATCAAGTGTCTTCCTCGGTTCCCTCCCCCCAGCTTTGAAGACAGAGTCCCTCCCCTGAACTAGAACTCCCTGACTCAGCTGCACTGTCTGCCATGTGAACCCCAGGAATCCCCCTGCCTCTGCTAGCATGGCACTGGGATTACAGGTACACACCACGATCTCCGGCTTTTGATGTGGTTTCTGGAGTTCAAAATTAGGTTCTTATGTTCATGTAGCAAGCACTTTCCAGAAAGAGTCATCGTTTCACTTTTTAATTAAAAATGTCAAAAAATGTCAGTTATAGGGAGATTAAGAACAATTTCATCTTCCATCAGATGAAACAGATGTCAAGTGGTTTGCCTGTTTGAGCGCTTTCTTTCTTCCTTCTTTGCATTCTTGATTTTATTTTAATTCTCTTGCCATGGCTTAACAGTATATGACAGACACTGTACTATATCTAATATTAGCTCTCCATTTTAGGGCAAGGCCACTACTTATCCCCAGCTGTGCAGTTTTCATTCTGTGACTGACTCCTTTTGAACACGGTAATTGGCTAAAGAAAAACACCTTGATGGAAATGATGATTCTATCCTGGGTCAGCACACACCTCGTGAATAGCTGGTGCCCCACTTGCCCCAAATTCAGGACAACTCCATAGCAAGGGTTGTTCTAGCTCCAAAGGTCCTGCTGCCAGAAGATGAGTTTCTGGATATGACAGAACTATTCCAAGTCTTGGTACTCAATCCTGCTTTGTCACTTTCCCTAAGGTACTGATTACTCAGTTCTTCCCCAAGAGCTCAACCTGTGACAACTCTTTGATAATTCACAATTACTAAGTTTAATATATGAATATTTCATAAACAAGAAATTCCGAAGTCTGACATTGGCACAGCATTATAAACCAAGGTCCCATGCCAAATGCTGTCTATTGTCCTAATATTATTTATTGCAGCAAATTTATTGTCTTTTTTCGTAATTAAATTTCTAATTTTGAAGCAATATATTCTACTCACTTGTCAAGCCAGCTTATTCTAAATGGGGTTTCTACGGTGCTATTCTTGACATTGGCGGTTTTTAAAGGACATGAATAAATTATTTTGTAGACTGTCCTTCAATATGAATCTGTGTTTCTGCAGAGTTAAAACTAGTATTGCGTCTCTGTGAGTCATGATTTCAGTAATATTGCACTAATCCTGGAATTTATGCAACTAGTTCTAAAAGGTCTGCAAGATTTTGTCATCTTTAATTGAATAGCATGGCACATGATAAGCAATATTCTCCATAATAATGAATCATGATAAAGTAAATTGCAGGAGCATAATGGGATGCTTTTTGAGGCTGTATAAAGCAATAATTTGTTATCTAGATTGTGGTTGTGCCGTCACTGAAAAGCACTTAACTGGGACATGAACTGGGTGAACACTTATCTTCTTGGCTCATACTCTGTAGTTCACCAAATTCCACTTGACAGTAATAAAAGACGCACTTTAAGCTTGTGAATATTGACAGATGGAGTTAATATTAATTTGTCTGTGACTGAATCATGTAATAACTAATGTATACAGTTTGTTATTTCACTTTATTTAACCTTTATGGTTCCTTTATTATAATGATATTTTAAAAGATTTATTCTAATTTTAATTGTGTGTGTGTGTGTGTGTGTGTGTGTGTGTGTGTGTGTGTGTGTGTGTGTACTGTGAAGTTCAGAAAAGGTGACTGGATACTCTGGACCTGGAATCATAGGCAGCTGTGAGCCACCCAGTGCGGGCTCTGAAACTGAAAGAACAGAGTGATGAACTCTGAACACAGATCCATCTCTCTAGCACTGCAATAATGATGATTCTATTTTTTTCCTTTTTATTGTATCTTTACTTGATTTTTTGTTGTTTTGTTTTCCAATTTTTAAAATTTAAATTAGAAACAAGCCTGCTTCATATGTCAATCCTAGCTCCTTCTCACCCGCCCCCCACCAGTCCCCCATCCCATCTTCCCATCGCTCCCCAGACAGGGTGAGGCACTCCATGGGGCATCCCCAAAGTCTGTCATATCATCTGGGGCAGAGCCCAGGCCCTTCCTCATGTGCCCAGGCAAAAAGCATATCCCTCTGCATGGAATGGGCTCCCAAATTCCATTCGTACTCCAGGGATAAATACTGAGCCACTCCCAAAGGCCCCATAGAATGTCAAGCCTAATGATGATTTTAATAATATCACATTTCACTGATATTTTGGAAGGTGTCTTTTGTAAGATGATGTAATATACAAACAGCAGAATTGGAAACCACTGTAAATGTTACTTAATAAGAGTTTTATAATTCATATTCCAAACCTATAATCTCCAAGGTGTCACCTTTACTATGTATTGATAAATGGATCCCTTAAGTACTGATGACCTAGAGCTGGGTTAAACATATAAAAAGATAGAGAAAAATGACGGAAATATACCAGGTTTCAAGAAAGTGAACCTCCCACCCACAAATCAAAAGAGTTTCTTTTCACAGCAAATCACAGGAATTCATAACTTCTCAAAATGTAAAGAAAAGCAGACTATGGGGTACCAAACCCCAGCTGACATGTTCATAAAACTCAGGGAACAGTGAGTAAGAGGAGATAGAAAGATGGTTAGAGCTAGAGGACATGGGTATCTCCTGTGAGTTGGTGTTTTCTAATTCTAACAGGAATTCTGTGCCCATTACATCTCAAAAATACAGTTGCCTAAACAAGATATGCACAATGACCATGAATTGGGGAAGTCTCACAAGGTCCTACCCCTAGATGAAGAGCTGCAGGTTATTAATGGCTACTGAATGGAAGAGAATCAGCCTTCCCCAGGGATGAGCCTTCTGATAGGTTAGATAATCCATCCTAAGTAGTCAGCCATAAGCACACCCATATATATGGACAACACTAAATGGACTCAGAAGGTTTTCACACACACACACACACACACACAATACATACATGTGCACATACACAATACATGCATGCACACACACATACACACACATATATAAAATTTTTCAAAGGAGAAGTAGTAGTAGTAAAAGTAGTGACCATCAATTTGAGAGGGAGATGGGAGACACAGGGGTAGATTGAGTGTGGAAATGATGTAATTATAACACTCATGCATGAAATTCTAAAAAAAAAAGTTTAAAAAAGAATGAGTCAATCCTGCCTATGTTTGACCTTTAATTTCTACTAAGCAGATTTCTTTTGTTTAAATAATTTAGTTCATGATATGTTGTTACTGAACTCATAGAACAGATACCTCATCAAGCTCAGATGTTTCTAAGTCAAATGTGTATGTGAGAAGTGTAGTGTGAACAACTCCAAAACGTTTACTTAAGAATTTCCCCCAAGACAAATTCCAACTAGACAATAATGTCTAACACTGTCTGGTAAATCGGAAAATCTCCTGGATGAAATAGAGATCTCAATACTCAGAAGGGATAAAGTGAGTCATCACCACCTCCTGTGAATGGAAAAACAACTTCTCTGAGAAAGCACGTGTACCAAATGACACCATGTGGCTCAAGCAGGGAAGCACAGGTGCCAATCATGGCTATTCTGGAAATCCCAGGATATAAATCTCTACTACTGCCTTTTTCTTTATCTGAATATATCAACTAGTTGCTTTCACTATTTTATGGTATTAACTCTGTGTGTGTGTGTGTGTGTCTTGATTCAGTGATTTAAATCCATTTTCAATTAAAAAGAATTTTAAAGGAACATTGCATATGACTTAGTACCTTTTTTCAGAATTAATAGTTAGTGTGATGTTTTAAGACACATTTGTAGTAAATAAATAATATATGGTGTCCATAAATAAATTAACAAATTTGGAAGAATTTTTTTGGCCCAGAGGACAAATATTTCACCCAACTATGGTTTTATTGATTCAGATAATATCTTATCATAAACTACATCAGAACACTGTCTCACTTCTCTGTCCTGTAACTCGTCCCTATTTTGGTTCCCACACCTTTTCTACAACACAGACAAGGGTGTTCCCTTTTCTGATTAAAAATAAGATAATTTTTCTCAGTATATATTGACTAAAGCCAAATGTTGTGCCTAATCAGGCAGAGTCTTTCTGCCTTAGTTATCTATTTCCCTACAGTCTATCGTTGTACACCTCATTTGGAAACAAAACCAAACAAGACAAATTAACCAACGTGGTCATGCTCTATTACCCAGGCAATACTCCTATACCATTGTGAGCATCCCATTATCCCTTCATGTTCTTTTGTGTGAAACATAACAGATTTCACGTTGTGAGTATAACCACCTGGCAGATCTTGCAGCGTTTCATGTTCCCAGTGACAGCGGCACACGCGTGGGAACATGGTCAGACACACCTTCTCAGACGGGATTTCCCTGCCTTCGCTCCGAGTAGCTCTTTCCTTCTGCCTCATTCTGCCCTCCCCCATCTCCTTTATTTTTCTTCTTAGAATGTATTAACATGTTTATTTACATATCCATATTTTTAGAGTATTTTATTACTTCTTTCTTCAAGGTACTTAAATCCCAAAGACACATAAGCTTTGGCGCATTCATTTTTCTATCCTCTGCCTATATATTTGTCATGTCACTGACACTCAATCAAAAACCCTTTTTAATAAGAGAATGTATGCAGCATACATTAACAGCTTACTATGTGCTATGAGATATCACAGAAACTATATACCAAGAATAAACGAGGCAAGATCCTTTTTCTCATTGAACTCAATACACTCTAGAAGGAGGCAATAAATAAAACAAAGGCCTGGTGTTATTCAATTTCTGATTGTGATAACACTGTTTCTGCACTTGGATTGAATTTATAATGATTTCAGGATTCACAGTGTTTTGGAAAAAACACGTTTCTTCAGGCATGGCCATATTTTAGCAAAATTTGAGTAGCATATGAATTGATTTATTTTTGGCATAGGAATAAATATTGTAAAAGAAATTATTATATATAATGAAAGCTTTGCTGTTCTATAAGAGATAATCTTAAATTTCATTTCCTAAGACAAAAGACTCTACCATGAACATGTGAGAGTGCTAGATAGCAGCTAATGGAATGTTTCCAACCTGGCTAACACAAATGACAAAGCAGAGAAGGATTTCTTTAATACGCATTCTCATTGATTAATACGAATGATAATTGGCTTATACACTGCTTAGAAATCCATTAATGCAGATGACATTAAAGAGTCTACACTGATTCCCCTCCGGGCTATACTCTTGTCTCAGATCTTGCCCATGCTCTGTGTTACGTCATCCACTTACCTATGGTACAAATTCCATGAGAGAAAACATCTGACACTCGTTTCTTTGAGGCTAGTATATTTGCTTAACATAATGATCCTTCACTCAACAGCATCTTGCTCTTATTTAGGGCTGGTTATCCCATTGTGTAAATACATACCCTGTTTTCTTTACCCACTGGTGCCAACTAAGCTGCTTTTGTAACTTTGCTGTTGTTAATACTGATGTGACAAACATGTACATATGATGTATAGTTTGGGTCTTATATCCCTTTCCCCCAAATGCCAACACTAAGGGAGTAGTCACTGGCATAGGAGGATACTTTGGTTTAGTGCAACCCTAGGAGCTCACTGCTAGTAGGGGGAAGTTAGGTCATTTGAAGCATACCTTTCATTTAATTGAGGCTCCAGCCCCTTCTTATCATTCTCTTTGCTTCTCAGCTGCCACGAAATGAATTGACCTCTCTGCCATATCCTTCTGTGATGATGTATTGTGTTGCTAGACTAAGCAATAGATTCAAGAGATCATCATAGAACCACTGAGACCATGAGCTAAGTTCAAACTTCCCTCATTTTAAGTTGATTACCTCAAACTTCCATCACAGTAGTGGGAATCTGACTAACAGAACTCCTAAACCAGGTCATCCATGCACAAAAGTAATTCAGACTGAGTTACTGAATGAGGAAATGTGATAGACAAGGAGTTCATCTATGCTAACCAAGCAGCCTGGACATTGGTTTCTCATATGAGTATCCCAATACCTTTTCTATTTATGTGCAGTAAGAAGTATCAACAACTTCAGAACCCTTTATGTTTATGTAATAGATAACAATCTAATTATCTAGCACAACAGGATGTGATTAAATTAAATTACCCAGTGCATTTACTCAAGAGAGTAGTGTATAATTTGGACAGATGCACGATGGATGGTACTAAAGTTGCAGATTAGGTGGACTGAAAGATCTCTGTAAATATTTGTGTTTGAAATGGCAGCCTGTGATTTGAGTGATACTCTGTGTACAATTCTGACCACAATACTATCCTATCAAGTCAAAGAGGTCTAGAATTGTAGGTAGAATTTATGGAAAATGGAAACATTTCAGAACATAGTTCAGTTCACAGGGTGTCTGAAGGCCAGAAGCCCTTCTTTTGAAAGACTATATAAAACTAGCTGGGCTTAAGATAGGTATTGTAGGGACAGGCAGATAATATCTGACTTCATTGCAATGCCAACTACACTCTAACTGGCCCTCCCAGATAATATGACATCAGATAATTGCCATAATGACCAGAAAGAACCATAAAAGGAGTGATAAAAGGCAGCACCCATGTCCCATAAAATCTTTACCCATTCCTAAAAAGAACATGGATACTTTTCTTTTATTAATCTATCCTCCCTTATTTCTTTTCCCCAGACCTATAATAGCCTTCCCATTTTGATGGGTGAGACATTTTCTCAAGTCACCTCACTTTTCTCTTTCTTGATCAAGAGTAAAATTCTCTTAGGTGCAGTCAATGGAGATTAATCACATTGTATTTTAATATTTAATGAGAAAACACTTTAGCATGACCTCAAATCAAATGATTACACTTACAGTCAGGGTCATCTAGACATAAAGGAATATGAGGAGTCAGCCAAAACTGTAGCTTCTGAAAATGTGGGTTGGTCATTCAGATCCAAACCTCATCTCTCATTGACACCTTAGGTTCCCTCAGAAGAAAGGGAAGTAATTGGGGATTATTAGAAACTAAGGTCCTAAAGAATCTCTTCCATAAAACATGAAAGGTAAGAAAACACAAATGTAAATTCTCAATTTTTCATTGCTATAACAAAGTAATCAAGGCCAGTGACTTTATAAAGAGAAAAGATCATTATCTCCCAACGGGTCAGTGGGTTGTGTGAGCGTGTGTACATATAGGCCAGAAATCAGCCTCTGATATTATTCCTCAGGAGCTATTCAACTTGCTTTTCTTCAGATAGGGTCTCTCATTGGGACACAGAGCTCATCAGTGAGGCTAGGCTGGCTAGCCAGTGATCACAGGGATCCTCCTGTTTCTAATTCTCCTGTACTAGAATTACAAGCACACATCATCACACTTGGCTGTTTATGTGGACCCTGGGTGTTGAACTCAGGTCCTTGTAGTTCCACAACAAGCATTTTATCAATAGAGTTGACCCTCTAGGTCCCAATTTGCATTTTCCTAAATGTTATAGGAGTAGATTTATTTTTAAAACATTGCTAATGATTAATGGTAAGTTAACGTTTTGAGTTAAATTTGTTAAATATTCTGAAAATGTATATGTAGTATTTTTGATATTGTCTTTAATTGGCTATCATTTTTCTCTTTCCATCTCTCTACTACCTTTCTGTTCAAATAGATGAAAAAACTTTACAAAACTGACTATTATCTTCACAGGAAGCCTAAAAGATCAAACTCAGGGCTGTATCTATAAAGCAGAATCATCTGAGATGAGGTGAAGCCCAAACTTCATCTACTGGTTTCCAAATCTAGTTGCCTTCATTCCTTATTAATGTGATTCCCACCAGAGAAGAACGCTCATTGGCTAAGCATTCTTTAACGTTCCCGGTGAACACAGGTACCACAGGAATCCAAAATCCTCCACACTCCTGCAACCTTACTTAAAAAATACATTCATAAAGGGAACATCTAGGAGGTTCATCCTGTCTATTTTTCTAGTCCATTCCAACACCTTCTCTCCCACATGCACACGCACACTCAACACACCCTTGGCTAGTAGTACAGTTGTTTTTATTTAAATAGTAAGACATGATTCAGGACAGGAAATGAAAATTTTGTTAGATGAGAAGAGCAGTCATCTCATCCCAATATTGGAGGCACTGCCTTTTCATTTCCTATGACTCATGAGTCTTTCTTTCTGGCTTCTTGTAAGAGGGAGGAGAGGTGGGAAAACCTTGTGTTTTGACAAAGGAAGAGAAAAGTGTACTATGAAAATCAACTGTAAAAACTATAAAAAGTTTTAAGCAGTGTATGGAGTTGTGTAAGACCCTGGTCTGAAAATCTAGTTTAATCTTGATTAATCAATTAATTAAATGAACTAGTAACTAATAGAGTTCATGTTTGCACTTTCAAAGTGAAGGTTCTAGGAACTCTGACTCGAACTCACAAAATAACATGCTTCAAAGATGAAAGCAAATACAGCTGTTCCTGGGGTAGCATTATGTAGAATGACAATGTCCTTGACTCGTTTGTAATGGAAAAAAAGAAGTAATTCAATCTACTAAAAACTGCCCTGACAAGAAATGCTAATGAACATATCATCAAACATATGCAATCTTAGCTGAGAAAAGAGTATAATATTAAAACATGTAGAGCAGGGACCAGAAAATGAAAGTTTGGCTTCTGGAAAAGAAGAATTTGTCATTTGGAGATCCTTCACTCATTCAAAAACTCCTACCATATACCAGACCAAGCTCTAGTTTTGTGGTGATGGGAATTACAATAAATAAAGGCTAGGTTCTGGCTCTTGACACTGGGAGTATAGCAGAGGAGAAAATTTACAAATTTATAGAGTAGCATAAAGAAAAAGAACAGAACAGACAACTAAGAAAATCATTGGCGATCACTACTTTAGATTGGGTTATGAGAAAGTGCTCTGTGGGAAAATACTTTGTAAACCTTATTATGTACAGTAATGAAAGAATGTTCAGATGACAGCGCCAAGGTTATGAAGCATGTTTGTCTTGAGGGACCTAGCATAGTAAGTCAATAGTACAAAGGAAGGAGAAAGTATTAATAAGTAAGAGACACAGGCAATATTGCCCTGTGTTTGTATGTCATGAGAAAGCAAAATACTAAGATCCATCTCAAAAGGCCAGAGTTATCAGATTCTCAAAAAGATGCCTTTGGATGATGAGTAGAACAGGCGAAGAAAGAACAGGAGAAGAGGCAAGGCTAAAAAGTAGGAAACTAGCTTTGTCCAGCAGAGCAACAGTAGCTTAGAGATTCACAAGTGAAAAGATTCACATCAATTTTGAAAGTGGAACAGATCATATTTAGGGGAAGACAGGTGATAACATTAAATGTGAGGAATATAAAGAAGAAGCAGGGATTTTGGCAAGATCTACACATTCACAGGATTGGTATTTACTCATGAGAAGACCCGGGACCAGGAAGTTTGAGTGAGATGTAGTATTCAGCACCTGGTACAAGAAGTTGGAAATGTCTGGGAGGAATTACAAGTAAGAGTTCAGGAAAGTTTTGTTTGCTAGAGCCCTGGATCATCTGGAGTTCCAAATAAGGAACGTGTTGAAGAAAGACCAGGAGAGAACCTTTGACATACAAACTATAGTAAAATCTTTGGTAATAAATATAGTCAGTGAGGTTAATTATCAGCTGTTCCTTACCAGGATGTATCATCTAAATGATAGCTAACATTTCTTACCCAGTTAGTAACTCCTGCAGACAACTGAAGCATTGATTTTGTGCAATAGTAGAGATACTGGGGAAAATGGTAAGAAGATGAGGTGAGGTCAAAGGGAAATATCCGGAACTAAATACAAATGATTAAAAGGGAATATTATCGATGATTTGGAGAATATAGTGGCCAGACTATGGCTGATGATGTTCTACAGAGTCCTATCAGAAGACAGAATACAAAGATAGAAATCTCCAAAATGGATGGACCCATTTATAGAGCCAAAAGTCTTCCATGTCCCAAGTAGGTTAAAAAGATAGATAAAAATATTATAGAAAAGGTATGCAAAATAAGAAAATAGACATTTTCAGAAATATTACTTTTAAAGTACTTCTTCGTGCAAAAACAGAAAATGAAGAACCAATGGTAAGAGATTGTCCAAGTTTTAAATAAAAATTATTCAGTCTGTCCAGGATATACTCAACAAATGATTACAATAAAGTGAAAATGAGTTTGTTTTTCCAGACAGAAAATTTTGAAATAATAGTATTTAGGTTTGAGGTCAGAAGATGGAGTTGACTACTGAAGAACTTCCATAGTCTGAGTTTAGCAGTATTAACTAATGCTGGGTATAGCAAGCAAGGATTTCAAGCTAAAAACTCTAGAGAAGCCAAAAGGATGATGGTGAATGTGATTGCCCAGCAATTTGGAAACTGAGACAGAGAGGGAGGAAGTTAGAGTCCATTGAATATTTAGCATTAGCCTATCTTACAAAAGGAAAATAAGTGGATAGAGATAATGTCAATGGAGAGACTGTGTCTGTAACCATACACCTACCAGTCACTGAAAGTCTACAGTGGACACATTCTGAACTAATTGTGCCAAGAGTTTATAAAATTCATGATAATTAAATAAACTTCAAGAAATAAAAACTCTTACAAAACTGAATCAAAAAAGAAAAGAAAATCTGGATAGTAAGACATTTAAATCAACTGAATTCAAAAATAAAAATCTTCTCCATAGTTACAGCAAATAAATTTTCAACTTTACCAGAAAGCTGTACCAAAAAGCCAAGGGAATCTTGATTATATGTCTTACAGAAAATATAACATTTTCAAAAAAGCAGAGACCATTTCAATAATTCAATTTTGTAAACTCAACAAAGCATTATTCTGTAAAATTGGTCACAAGTTCATGAAGAACATTACAGGAAAGGAAACTGCAGGCTATTCTATTATCATAAACACATGCAAAATCCTAATAAATGCTTTAGCAAAGATAATTCAGCAATTTATAAACAAGATGATAGATTAGGACTAAATTGAATTTATTTCGGGAATGCAAAACTGATTTACAATTTGAAATACAATTGAATGAAATTCTCACTGTAGAATAAAGTGAGGAGGGCATGGCAGTGGGGGTACATGGGAGGATACTGCTCCTGTCATGCCTGGACTAGAACACAGAGACTGGACAGGAAGCAGCGTGATATTGTAAAACCTCAAGACAGGCCCCTGATGATGCTGCTATGGTTCCATTTCCTAAAGGTGACACAGTCTTCCTAAGTAGTACCATATTTGGGGACCAAGTGTGGAGCACAGCAGGCTATGTGGGACATTTTACATTCAAGCCTCAATACTATGCAATAGAATAACACACACACACACACACAATAGCAGATATATAAATGAGAAATGACTGTCATTCCCAGATGATAAGTTAGTATTGCAAAAGAATATGGATATTTAGACTCTACCAGAACTAAACAGAAAGCAAAAACCACAAAAGACTCATTTATTATGTTATGGGGCCAACTACTATATTAAAACAATCCTGTTGTGTTTCTTTTGCATTCCCTATAGTAGTGAGAATAGTACAGTGGATGTAGTTCTATCCTTGATGAATAAATCACATCAAGAAGCACCATGATTGTGGCACCAGCGAATGAAAAGCAAATGACTGCTGCTTCTTTCTTCCACTTACTTTCCTGGGACACCGAACACTGTACAACTTCCTGATTTTCTGGTTCTCATTATTTGCCTCTCCAAGTAAGCTTTCTTTTTAATTTGGGACCATTATTCTTTTGTAAAACACTACCACTACCATTTTCATAGTCAGTACTCTTCATCTGCTACTGGATAAAAGGCAGGCTCCATATCAAAAATTGAACCTTGCCACATTCTGATCATCTTTCCTGCTTCCTTCCTAGTCTTATACAAATTCTCTGTAATGTCAGAAACCATGCTCGCTCCAAAACCCACTTGCTCTTTTTCTTCTCTGGGTTCCTGCTGGTGTAGGGTTGCCTTTCCTTACAGAGTCAGTGTGACCTCTTACAGAACTTGACATTGCATTGATCGTAGATGTAAATGCCAAACCTCAAACCCCAATATAAATCTTCAGAGGAAATTCTGTAAACCCATGAAGGTTTGTATAGTCACAATTCAACACTTCTTAAATAGTGGTTTATTTTTTTCATTACATGGTCAGTGTATATGTATATCCTCTCAATTGCTTTCCCAAGGTAAAAAGAAAACAATATTTGTGAAATCAAAATAATCTCACTTGTCAGTAGTTATGATGTCCTTAGCTTTTGAAGAGATTTGTAAGACACCTTTTATTTTCATAAGATGAATGACAAGTGCTCTGAAGAAAATGTGTTTCAAAGACAGAATGTAGTAACAGACTTCTGCATGAGCTGAACAAGCAAGAACAAAATGAATAAAAGCAGTTATCTGTAGTTAACTTAGAAACTGGCCTCATCCACCCTTGGCTTAAGTCTTCAGAGAACTGGCATGTGCTACCACAATTAAATATGTTCTCAAAATATATGGGAAAAACCAGACAATAAAAATAAGTGCAAGACAACATGAGATTATCATTTCCTTCTGGGACTGGATTGTGATGATTTCAGTGATGCCAGAGCTCAGGTTTAGTCTGTTTTAAGCAATGTGTAAGAGAATTCTTATTTTGTTTAGTTTCCTGCCCCTCTTCCAGACTTCTTTCCAAAGTGTAAGAAGACTAACTGGCTGGAACAGAACAAGGATGGTCCCATTGTTCCCATTACTTCAAAAGTTTCCTTGTACAGAGTGCTGAAAAGTTAATACCTCTAGAGAAAACTAATCAGAAGCACGTCTGTTCAACAGGAATGAGATGCTCTGGAAATTAGAGACCCAAGAATGACAGCATCCAGAAAATTATGGATGGTTTTCCAATGGAGCACTGCTTGAAAGTGAGGCCAAGAACATTCAGTGTAACGATCAAATCAATGTGCCATGTCACAAGTGACATTAGGACTCTGCAATGATGTAATCTTGCTGGTGAGAAATTAGGACTGTGTCCTGGTAGTACTGGCTTGTCATTGTGGGATTAAGTGTTGACAAAACGTGAGGCTAACTGTCACTGTTTCTCTTTTGTAAGAAGCAAGCGACAGTTATCACTGAGACTTACCTAAGAGTAAAACTGTAACACTGCACCACGGATCTTTAAGTGAACTGACAACATTCTTACTCTCTCCCCAAGTCTGATTATGATCAGAGCTTCATAGTCCACACATAATCGAGTATGATGAGGGTGGGCCTGTGAGTATAACCCCACGAGACCATCTAGCCAAACACAGCTGCAGAAAACAAGCTGTGCTGTCTGGAAAAATTCATGATGGACAGAGAATAGGAAAGGCAGCCAAGAAAAATGGTGGATTCCTCATCAGAAACGCTTGCTACAGGGGCCACTCCAACACAGGGCAGAGCAAAGCAGTGATGACTGATGCAGCTTGTCCTTGAGGACCTCTGGTCCCTATTGGGAAGATGAGCCATCAGAACCATGTAATTATTTCCATGGATTTATCTCTGTGCATTTTTCAAAAATGAGTTTCCGTGACACAAAATTGGCCTCACATGAGTGCTGTGAATGTCAGCACAATTCAAAGTCTGGGAAGTGGGGAGTAGTCAGTAGAGTCCATTGGGCTGCTTAAATCCAGCCCTGTCCTCGGTTAACATCAGAGCCGCACCAAATGGCCTTTCATTTCCTTTCCAGAAAAATCATGGGTTCTTTTCATTTCATCCACATAGAGAGAGACATGAAGATCATCACCATCTACTTCATCAAGAGCAAGTGTGAGAAATAGGATAGTTGTGACAAAGTTGTCACAGGAAGCCCCAAGTGTCTATGACTTATTAACATTTTAATAAAAGTGATAGCAAAAGCCATTTGCTAAGACAAGAGATAATTTGCTTTGCCAACATTTTGTTTGGAGTGGAGAACATGAATGGTGTAATGCTACACATAGGTATATCTGAACAGGTATTCAACAATGTGTAAAGGAAAGTCTGACTAGAGGGTAAAAAGGCTGATGTTATAATTTTAAGAATTGCAAAAAATTAATTTTAATGCATATTGATACCTTTGAAAGTGATAATTGACCAAGAAAAGTGGAAGGTGCCTAAATATATAAATATAACATGCTCATTCCATTTCATGTTACTTTCATGTATATGATTGCAGGAATGATCACTTGGGATTGGATACTCAATTAGGGGTCTCATTCTGTTGAAGACTGTTTTTCCCACTCAGCATTCCTTAATTTCCTGGATATTTTTGTCTCTGGGTAGGACCCTGTAAGAAAGAGTTCCTCTTCCCGTGCCACCATGTCTATTGGTGCTGCATTTGTCGAGGTCTTGTTTAGACAGCTATGTAATTGAGACAATCCAGATACAGTCTGGTCACTTTGGAGTTAATTGTACAATCACATTAGTGATACCCCTAAGTCCTGACCTTATCAAATGCATTCAAATAGTAACCATAGAGGAGGCCAGAGTAGAGGAGTTAAAGGTGGGAGGTGGTAAAACTGAGGAGGGAGGACTCACCCGAATGTAGGCGGCACTATACCATGACGTGGATCTCTGACTGAGTAAGAAGAAAAAGAGAAGAAAGTGAGCTGGACACCTGCACTCACCCTTCTATATTCCCTGATTGTCGCTACCTCCTAAGACACCCACCACCACATCCCCACCCACACAATACAGACTGTGTGCTCTCAGAGTGTGAGCCAAAATAAATCTCCCCTTAAGTTGTTTTTGTCAGGCATCTGGCCATTACAATGTGAAAAGTAAATGTTATATTAGTATGTTCATGGGTTGAACCAAAGGCAATGGGAAAACCACATGGGTTAATTCACCACAACAGAAAATAAGTTGAAATTTGAGACTTATGGTCACAAGATTTAGGCTGAGACTATGCATCTGTAGGCAAGACATTTTTTTGCCTGTGTGTTGTATTGTGTGTGTGTGTGTGTGCGTGTGTGTGTAATAATCTCTTTTCCCTGTGTAATAAATATTTTATATATGCTTTAAAGGGCTGATATGGAGATTAAGAGTCAAGTATTGAAACCAGGAGATGGAGTATGGTCTACTATATCCTAGACCATTATGCAAAAATAAGCTATTACAATTCCTGAGAAATTAGCTTTTTGAAGTATTAAATTAAAAATAATATATTTACTTTGCATAAAACTTTAATCATATAGATGCTTGCTGACTTAAGGAAAGAAATATATTACTTCCATATCTTTAAATGAAACTGGGCATGTTCAAGGTAGTATGGCTATAAATGATATTTCCATATTTTGAATAAAACATTTCTCCTCAAGCCAAATTACTACCCCAGGTATTCTGCATTTGCCCAACCATATTCAAAGTGGCAGCAAGAATCAATCAAGCAGACAGAGCTCTGGAACTCCCACCCCGATTTCCATGGGTAATTCTTGATGCAAATGAATGTTGTGGAATAGAATATTTGTTTAACTATGTAAAGATGTGTTGCTGTTTCACCTTGCCTGCCTAAGGCACCTGATTGGTCTAATAAAAAACGGCATGGTCAATAGCTAGGCGAGGAGGTATAAGCAGGGTTGACAGGCAGAGAGAAAACAGGAGCCAGCCAGCCAGGGGTCAGTCAACTGGGGAGGGGGGCAGACAGGCGGAAATGGAGGAAGCAGGAAAGCAGGATGGACAGTAAGTACACAGATGACATGAACAACTATTGAAGCAGCACATAGATTCATAGAAATGAGTTATTAAAACAAAAGAAAAAGCTAGCTAGAAACAAGCCTAAGTTAAGGACAAGCATTCTTACTTAATAATAAGTCTCTGTTTCATGATTTGGGCGCTGGCAGTCCGAAAAGCTTGTTACAAATGGGGGCTTTGAACTTAAGAACATTCAGAATAAACAACTTCAGCTCACTCAGAGCTGTGTGTTCTTATCATGCTCTTTAATCACCATTCCAACTACAATACTTTTTGTCGTTGTTGTTCACTGTACTTAAATTTTAAGGGTAATGATAACTTGTGTTACTTTTCAACAAACATCCTAAATCTCATATATGTCAAAATCTGGTCATCAGTGTGAAGAGCACACATTCTGAAGTCTCTGAAAACTTTAAAGAGAATCTTTGACTTGTGTCAGTTAAATTTCTGAAGGCGGGAAAGTTTATCCATATAACTAGGCTATTTTTTACTTTCAATTTCAGGATTCAAGGAATTACATGAGACAGTCAACATTTTGTTAGCAAATAGGATATGTGTTAGGAAATTTTGCCCAACTATATACTAATATAAACCCTGTCCTCACATTTAAGATAGAGTAGTCTAAATTATGGTAGTCAAAAGGGCAGGCGTGTTAAATGCATTCTAAACTTACAGTTAGTAGTATATTGGGAGGGAGAGTCAATTAAGTCAGAAGATTTTACACTTTGATGCAAGATTTAAAAGGAAATTCTCTTTGGCAGGATCTGCTGCAAGACAAATGGAAGACTTTTCATGGCTCCACCCCATCTTGGTCCCTGCTAATGTCTATACATAGTACCAAGAAGCCAACCAGAAGGACAAACAGAATAGTGGGAAAAGTTCTGGATTGGGAGTCAGTTTGGGAACCAATTCATGATATGTACTGACAATTCTTTAGACTTGTAGATCTGTTTGAGAAAGCATAGGGAAGATTCTCTGTGGCCATCTGATTGCAGAAGTTCTATAGTCTATGTGTTGATGACATTAGTTAAGGAGGCTGTCATAGGTATTCATCTCCAGAAAACTGAAGCTAATGCAAAGCTTCATTCTATCCCACATATGCTGCAGGACCTAAACATATAAAGTATGCTAATAAATCCTGGGCTATGAGAATTATATTGGGGATTGACTCAAAGATCTGTCACAATGGCAATAACTTGCTGTGTTAAAAGAAACTCCCTTGGATCCCCCCACAAGGAGGGCCTCACCCTCCCTGGAGAATGATGTGGGGATTGGGTCAGGGGCTGGGGAGGCTGATGGAGGGACAAGAGAGGAGGGGTAGGAGA
The DNA here is from genome assembly GCF_017639785.1 of Mesocricetus auratus. Lineage (NCBI taxonomy): Eukaryota > Metazoa > Chordata > Mammalia > Rodentia > Cricetidae > Mesocricetus > Mesocricetus auratus. Next base: position 7,413,551 of record NW_024429198.1, on the reverse strand, counting down.
GGGAGTTGGGATTTACATGTTTCTAATTTAAATAAAAACATATATTGAGAAAAAAACATAAAAAAGAAACTCCCTTGGGATGTGATGCACAGCTATTTTTGCAGAGTTCTTAAGAATACCATAGATTTTTGAACGAAAAGTTGATTCCATTAAGAAACCTGTGGGATGATGTTCCTGTTTACCAAATTTTTCATGTCAAAAACATACACAGACTAGAATATTGTATCTCTTTAAAATGATCCATGTTTCACTGAAAATAAAATGTACCACAGAAGATGTCTGAAAGTACAGAGATTGGCCCGTGCTTCTCAAGGGCAGTGAACCCAAACTAAACCCTGCAGTCTTTATAAATAGAGATTCGTCTCTGTTCTGTGCTTTATCTTGGTCCTAAAATAAAATTCTTTCATCTATTTATATTTGTGCCGCTCCTATCATTTTGTTTATTTAGATGTTGATAAAAGAGCCCTTTGCCTGCTGGTAGCTATCATTGCTCACAATTTTAAGACCCAAAATGCTATGAGAAACTCAAACTTCACCCATTCATTAATCTTCTTGTGTTGCTTCCTGGGAGGTCAGTATTCAGCCACTATCTGCAATTTTGTGTGACTTGCAGTATTTGCATCTCTTGAATCTGACCTAAATGACTCTTGGAAATCAATAGACAGATGTCATCTGCCTTTCCAGAAGGTTACTATGTAGTCTGTATGTGGCCTTTATGGAAAATACCAATTCAGCACACAAAAGCTAACACTGATCTTTGTATTCTTTCTCCTGGTATTACAGATATAATTATGAAAGAAGTATCATTGCCTATAAAGTACACTTGAGGCAGTAACTTTTTATTATAAGAGAACACTCCTCAGTGTGTGCCTGTCACTAATCTTTTGTATTTTTCTCTTTTAAGTTGAAAAGGTTTAGGGCCCAACAAGTTTCCCCTACAAACTGAAATGCCAAAGAGGAAGACAGAATGGAGAGACAGTTCCATTGCTAAAGAACATAACACACAATCACATGTTAACATCACTGGTTTCTTAGTTTTGTCAAGCCTTCTCCGTGTTACTCTTTCCTGTAAAGAATGTACATTCACCAAACACTGAACTTTTACATTGGAAATAAGCAAGAAATCTTTAAATAAAAAATGTTGGAGGTGTCTTATTTTCTCCTAATGAAGTAGGGCTCTCCTGGGACATCATAAAGCCATGTATTTGGCCACCTTTGGGAATTCCATTTTGAAGTGGTACAGTTCGTGATAACCAAGGAAATGTGAGACAGGGCAGCCTGTGACCATCTCCCTTGAGCTTGCTGATCAGGTGCTTCACTGAGTTCCTGTGGTTGGTCCACTAAGACACTGCCTTGCACTCTGTCACTCACAAGTAACTGTGTTTCCAACTCTTCAGTGTATATGCATCTTTTCTCCTAGAGCTGAACTGCCTGAAAGTGTGCCCATGGTGCTCCTACACAGTCTCCATCCACCTACATAAAAATATAGCCCACCCAGGATCTTACAGCAATCCATGCTCCAGAATTGTCAAGACTTCTGATACCCTAAACAAAGAATATTTTTAATTATCAGCACCAGGATGGGAACAGATACTTATTCTAGAAACAGTGTCACAAAATCTATTTTAGATAAGGTGCTTTCATGTTGTCAAAATTGGAGAATCAGAATAAACCCCTCTGCAGATAGATCATTAAGACTAATTGTGATTAAAGTGCACTATGTGAATTTTGACTTTTATTGTGGGGAGAAGAGTCACAGAATGTAGTGAATCTTGCTATAATACCGAACTGAAGCACATCACACCACTGTGCCAAGCTTCTTCCTTCTATTTTCATCTACTTATGTACATAAAAATTCATTAAAACTTGTATATTAAAAATTAATAGAAATACATGTGATGTTCTACCCTAGCAATAAATATCTACAGGCACAGGAATTATCTGGGTAAAGACATAGACTGCCCCAACTTTCTCATTATAAGAGTATGATAAATAATAAAAATGCTTTGCTTTTTATGTTAGTTATGAAAATTTGTAACATATGTTCTCTTTCTTTTTATGGCACCAGAGATGCAACATAGGGCCTCACATATGCAAGACAAGTGCTCTATCTTCCTAGCCCTGAGTGACATCTGCAACCAAATGCACTTCTTTTGTTTTGAGTAACAATAAAATAGCAATATTGCAAAGATAATATAATACATAAGGGTGCTTTTTAGTAATTGGAATTCTATGGTCATAGAGCACTAACCGAAATGTATATAATAACAGATACCCATTTTCAAGAGATGTGTAATAAATACCTATAATGTCATAGAGTAGCTGGATGTGGTGGCACAGGCCCCTAATCCTAGATTGCGTGAGACTATGATAGGAAGATCACTAGAGTTCAAGACCAGCCTAGACTACATGGTAAGTTCAAAGCAGCTATAGGCTATAAAACCTCATCTGAATGAGAAGGAGGGAGGGGAGGAGGAATGTGGAGGAGGAAGAGGAGAGAGGAAGAGGAGAAGAGGAAGAGGAGAAGAGGAAGAGGAGGAGTGGAGGAGGAGAAGAAGAAAAGAAGAGAAAGAGGAAAAGAAGAAAAGAAGAGAAAGAGGAAAAGAAGAATGGAACAGAGGACAATGGTGGGTCAAAGAGGAGGAAATTATTCATACTATGACTTCTAAGATAAAAATTTAATGGAAACTGTCTTTTCAAGAGAGATGACAATGCTGAATTTCCAAATGTTGAGGACTTTCTCAGGTACTTTTGAACATATTACTGTAGTCTAATACATCATTACACCTCTGTGTCATTGTGCCCATTTAAAAGGACATCACAGGGAAAGAGAAATGGCTCTGTTGACAAACTGGTAACTGCACAAGTCTGAAGACCTGAATTTAAATCTCCAGAACCCACAAAATACCTAGATACAACAGTCCAGATCAATAACCCAAGTGATGGAGGCACAGCAGGGGGCAGAGACAGATAGATCCCTGCATTGTGTACAGTGGAGTGATTTTCCATTTTGAGAAAACAGGCCAATGCCAGCCCAGCCGAATCTCTAGGTTCAGTGAGAGACCTTGTCTCAAAACATAGCTGGAGGGAGATAGAGGAAGACAACTGAAGTCAACCTCTAGTTTACACACAAACACACACACACACACACACACACACACACACACACACACACACACCAAAACCTATATTCCACGTTAATAATTTTAATACAATAACAAGTGTGTCATTTGCAGATAGCTTATTTACATAAAAATATGCCAATTTAAAAATGCTCAAGAAGGCTGGCAGGCGGTCTTCAATGAAGGAGTGATGTCTAGAAGTTATGTTATTCACTAAAGGACAGTAATGTTTGGAAGGCTCGGGATAATGCGAACTATTTGTTCCTGTAGTACTTATCCCAAATGCCAGCATTTACTCAGAGACCTCAATGGGATCTGTAAAACTGCATGTGAGTTTTCCTTCAAATACAACACTTAATTCACATTTGCACTGCATTGCCAAAGGACCGATGGTGGTCCACTCACTCTTACCTGATAGCATTCATTTGAATTTTTATAGAATATCATCACCACAATGATGTGTCAGGTAGAGACATGAACATTGGTGGAGGACAGTTAACTTGCCAAAAGGCTGCTGTCCCAGCTCAGCCACCACTAGTTGGGTGGACTTAGATTAAAACCCTTGGGAACTCCAGAGGCTTGATCTTTCCATACATAAAAGGAAGAAATGAGTGCTTACTTACTACTTCACTGTGATTTTGTTAAGACAAAACTGAAATAGTGTGATTATTATTTAATCCAATACGATTACTGATAATTTACTATGCCAAACACCACTTGGAAATGAAAATACAGGAGCTTATTTATATCCTTACAAGATTTTCAAAGTAGTTAGAAAACAGTAGGTAGAGAGCTTGTTATTAAAATTGATAGATAGATAGGAAGATAGATAGATAGATAGATAGATAGATAGATAGATAGATGCCTACAAACTTCAAAATAACACTGCTTCCCTGACATGCACATTCCTCAGGAACAGAAAAATATTCTCTGATTAAGCCCTGGGGAACATAGCCCATGAACTTAAGGATATTTTTCTGCTTTCCATTATAAATATTAATTGTTTGAAAAACTCTCTTACCCTCTCAATCTCAAAATTCAAAGAAAGGTCAGTGTCAGGTAAAACTGAGATTTTTCAGCTTGTGTATATATTTGTATGCCGTTTGGAAGCCTTGCATTTTTTATGATCTGAGAAAGGAAAAGAAAATCATGTATTGCTTACAGTGAGCATTCGTTTAAAGTAAACAGCACTATGAAACAAAACTCAAAATTTCTGCTTATTTACATAATAAAATTTTAATGAACAATAGAGAGTATGCCAGAGCACACCTCTACCTTCATGGAACTCATGTTCAGTCTGACAAGAGGAACAATAAAAATGTGAATAAAATCCAAAATGTTTATAGAGTGACACAAAGTGAGCAAATTACAGAAGGTCAAGAGGAAAAGTCAAAAGAAAAAGAAACATACCAGTTTAAAAACCCATGAGTTGGGAGTGTCCTCTCCATGTCTGAATAGTGGAGAGGAGGGTCAAGTGTTTTAAGCAGAGGGAAAGAACAGTTGGGGGTGACATCATGACCAGACACAGCAGATTCAGCTGGCCTTTGCAACCTGTGTTTCAGAGTTAGACTTTAGTCTAAGTGGATACAGAATGATGTAGGCAGAGAACAGATATTAGGTATGTTTTCAAGAGATTGTTCTGACAGCTCTGTGGCTGTGTAACCTGGAGGTACCATGACTGATACATTCTAAAGAAGAAAAAGAGGGTGAAGAGGAAGGAAAGGGGAGAAGGAAAAAAAGAGCTTCTAAAATCAAGGTGTTCACGGGGAGAGACACCAAGACAACTGGTGCTGAGGCAGGCTTTGAAGTCTAGTCAGCCTGGAGACAATACAAAGCAAGAAGTCTTAAGGCAAGGATCTTCCTTGATTTACTCCTCTCCTCCTTACAGCAAGTTAACCATTACCCCCCTCCTCAGCTGCCTTGCAGCTAACCAGATGTCTATGCTACTGATTTCTGCTCTGCCAAGCTAATGAAAGTCTCCTCTTTAAAAAGTGTATTGCCTTGTATTGGCACAAAAATAGACAGGTAGACCAATGGAATTGAATTGAAAACCCTGATATTAACCCACACATGTATGAACACTTGGTTTTTGACAAAGAAGCTAAAATTAATTATACAATGGAAAAAAGCATCTTCAACAAGTGGTGCTGGCCTAACTAAATGCTGGCAAGTAGAAGACTGCAGATAGACTCATGTCTATCTCCATGCACACAACTTAAGTACAAATGGATTAAAGACCTTGACATAAATCCAGTCACATTGAACCTGTTAGAAGAGAAAGTGGGTGGTACCCTTGAACAAATTGATACAGGAGACAGCTTCCTGAGCATAACATCAGTAGCACAGACACTGAGATCGACAATTAATAAATGGGACTTCTTGAAACTGAGAAGCTTCTGTAAGGCAAAGAACACAGTCAATGAGACAAAAAGGCAGGCCACAGAATGGGAAAACATATTCACTAACCCCACATCTGACAGAGGGATGATCTCCAAAATCTACAAAGAACTCAAGAAGCAAGTCTCCAAAGCACCAAAGGATCCAATTAAAAAATGGGCTACAGAACTACATAGAGAATTTTCAATAGAGGAGACTACAATGGCTAAGAGACACTTAAGAAAGTGCTCAAAATCCCTAGCAATCAGGGAAATGCAAATCAAAACAACTCTGAGATACCAACTTACTCCTGTCAGAATGGATAAAATCAAAAACTCCAATGACAGGATGTGGAGAAAGGGGAACACTCCTCCACTGCTGGTGGAAGTGCCAACTCTTACAGCCACTATGGAAATCAGTATGGAGATTCCTCAGGAAAATGGGTATCAGTCTGCCACAAGACCCAGAAATTCCACTCTTAGGCATATACCCAAAAGATGCACATTCATACAACAAGGACATCTGTTCCACAATTTCATAGCAGCATAGCCAGAACCTGGAAGCAACCTAGATGCCCCTCAACTGAAGAGTGCATAGAGAAAATGTGGTACATTTACACAATGGAATACTATTCAGCAGAAAAAAACAACGGAATATTGAAATTTGCAGGCAAATGGATGGCACTAGAAGAAACCATCCTGAGCAAGGCAACCCAGTCACAAAAAGACAAACATGGTATGTACTCACTCATATACGGATTTTAGATATGAATCAGGGGAATTCCAGTCTACAATACCACTGCCAAAGAGGCAGGGAAACAGGAAGGACTCTAAGAGAGACATACATGGTACCCAGAGAAGATGGAAAGAACCAAGATCTCCTGAGCAGATTGGGAGCACAAGATGGGGGAGGGGAAAGGAGCCAGGAAAAAGAGAGGGAGAGAAGAGGAAGAGGAGGACATGGGGGAGCAGGAAGGTTGAGTTGGGGGAAGAATAGAGGAGAGCAGGAAAGAAGATACCCTATTAGAGGGAGCCATTCTAGTTTTGAGGGGTGATCTGGCACGAGTGAGATCTTCAGAGATCTACAAAGATGACACCAACTTGCAAACTAAGCAGTAGTGGAGAGACTACATTAAATGCCCCTCCCTAATAATGATTTTGACGACTGTCTTACGTATCATCTTAGAACCTCCATCCAGTGACAGAAGGAAGCTAAGGCAGACACCCAGAGCTAAAAAATGAACTGAACTCCTGGAACCCAGTGACAGAAAGGGAGGAGTGATGAGCAAAGGGGTCAAGACTGGGCTGGTGAAACCCAGAGAAACAGCTGACCTGAACAAGGGAGAGATCTTGGATCCCAGACTGATGGCTGAGAAACCAGCATGGGACTGATCCAGACACCCCTGGATGTGGGTGTCAATGAGGAGACTCCGGCAATCTATGGCGTTTTGGGGTAGTATATCAGTATTTATCCCTGGCACACAAATGGACTTTGGGGACCCATCCCACAGTGAGTGATGCTTTCTCAATCTGGACACTTTGGAGAGGGCCTGGGCCCTCCCAGGAACGAAATGACAGACTCTAGAGATCACCCATGGAGGGCCTTACCCTCCCTAGGGAATGGATGGGTGGGGATTGGATGGGGGGGGCTGGAGGGCTGGGGGGCTGGGGGGGAGTGTGTGTGGAGGGGAGGGAGAGGGATCTGGGACTAACATGGAAAGCAAGCTTGTTCCTAGTTTAAATATATAATAAAAAAGTGTAATTTAAAAATTAAAGTCAAAGTACTCAAAAAAAGTGTATTGCCTTGATGAGGTTCCTTTCAGCTGGATGTCAGAGGGAAAAAATCTTTCTCTGCAAACATTAGCATAGCAGCCTAACAACCCTAGGTGTATATGCTTTATTTTAAATAAAGCACAAGGATGGCAATTTACAATGTTTATATAAATGAGTTTCAGACCATCAAGTTTGAAGAGGCTGTTTCTCTGTAATTCATTTCTATGTATAACATTGCCTTGCCAATAGACATTTAAAGAAAAATAGATATATTTGATTCAGTGGAATTTTTGTATTTTTAGAAATAAGACTACTTATTCTCCTGATAATCTGGTAAGCCATTGTACTTCTTTACTTTGACCTCATAAATCAAGTAACATAAAATATACCAAGAAGACACCAATGCCTATCTCCATCACTCAAGAGTAAGTTCAGCTATCATTTCTTGATGCCATAGAAAGCTCAGCCTAGTTACTCAATAAACTCCAAGTTGCTCCAAATACATTTGGAGAACTATAGAGCCACTATCATCTCACAATGATCTATTCAGATGATTCTTCCATTCTGAGCAAATGTGGGTCCATGCAACTACTTTCATGATCATAGATGCTGACCAGATGCTTGTTACTCCTACCAATATGCCTTGAGGTATCACAGGGTGCAGGTGATCACTCCAGCCCCTCCTCACTCTCACTATCTCTTCCACTCTGTGCTGTGGGTCCCCACGTGCTCAACGTGCTACCCTGCATCAGTTCAGACCTGCTCTCATCTCTCAGCCTCCACAGTGTGTTATGGGCTTTTGTGCACCTAGGCACTCTATCCTGAGTCAGCTGCATTTCACTTCCAGCTTCTACTGCCTCCATTACATGTTATGAACCCCTATGTCTAATTTATTGCTTTTAGTGACCAAGAACAAAGAACTGTGCTGCCAATCACCACAAACTTATAATAGCATTTCCAATTCAAGCATGTGATTATATTTTTTCAGTTTTACATTTTTATTTCTTTCTTTTAAAGAGAAGATATTGACTAGTGATTATGTTGGCAAATTTATGTTCTAATGTTATTCTCTCTATATTGCATAAGGTATGCACAGATACAATAGGGTTAAAACAATAGCAGTAATGTTATTATTGTATTATGGTCACTAAATTAGTTTAATATTTTTAAGTTTGTTTTTAGGCTTAGGATACAACTCACTCTACACTAGGGACGTACAACCAAATTGTTTAGCTTTCACTCTTTATCAAAGAAGTTTCTCTTTTGCAGCAGAAAGACACCATTACAGAAAAGCATAACTGGTCAAAATGAAGAGAAGAACTGACCATGGGGTGCCCAGTTCCAGTGAACATGTCTACAATGCAACCCCTGCACCTACGGCTCATGTAACATCAAGGAAGAGTAGGACTGAGCTAAAGGTTGAGTTAGTCTGCTGTGATATTGTGACTCTTAAAAATTGCAGATGAGCTTCACAAAAAACACCTCAACAATAAGGATGTCTTTCTGAACCAGGACACTACCAATAGGTATGCTAATCTGGAAGGGGAGCACCTCATGGAGCCTCGACCCTAGACAAAGAACTACAGGCAACTAAGAAATTTTGAGAGGGGGCAACTAATCTTCCCCAGGCCTGAACTGCCTCCCCCTGCAACACATATGTGTGTGTGTATTTTTTTGTGTAGCAATATTAAAGAAGTGATCATTTTAATGGGAATAGGATGATGCATGGGAGATGTTGGAGGAAGGAAAAGAAATGGGAGAAATGATCTAAATATATTTCAACTAAAGTAAGGTAAAATACCAAAACAACAACAACAACAACAAAACACGTTTGAAATTTGGAGTTGTAAAGATTAATCAGGGAGGCTCTGTCTTTACCACATGATGTGCTAATGATAAGGTCTGTCAGTATGTCTGATGGGATGTAAATAAAATTACAGCAACTAGCATCCACACTGAAAGAATGGTTATAAAGCAGTGACTGATTCTCTCCTCTACAAAAGCCTGACTTTGGGCTTGAAGACTTCAGGGTTATCTGGAGAATCTTCTTTGAGAAGCAAGAACCTAGCTGTGTTTCTTTTAACCTTATATCTTACATACTGTTTTAATGCATATTATGCATTTGTGTGTATGGTTGGAGGGGGCAGAAGTATGCCTTAGATGTCTTCCTCAGTTGCTTTCTACCTTAGTCTTTGAGACAGCATTTCTGAACTGGAAGCTCACTAATTGAGCCAGACTGACTGGCCAGTAAGCCCCAAGGATCCTCACAATTGTCTCTGTGTCACCACCTCTGGGATAATGGGTGTGTATTGCCCCGTCCAAATTTTGTTTATGTGGGTGCTGGGGGGAAGAACCTACCTCCTCATGCCAAGCTCTTTTCTGAATGAGCCATTTCTTTTCCTCTGTAACCATCACACATTTTGACAAGCCCCTCCATACAAAGAAAGAGGCAGAACCCTCACTGCAATTAAAGTTGAAGCAGTGAAAAGAGATGTTCAAGGTAGTGGTGCCATCTAGCTGTGGCAATGATGAGACATTACTTACTGTTGGAAACCCCTATAAGAAAGAAAATGTTATAATTCTGCGTAGGTGGTGAAAGACATGTGCATTCTTTCCTATTTGTGTCTCCATGGAGATGAGAAAAGAGAAAGACACAGAAGCAAAGCAGTGAGCTAATCACTGAGTAACTGGCTTTTCTGTGACAACTCTTCCATGACAAGCTACTTAAAGAAAAACAGTTTCTAATTTCTACATGTATTTCAATTACCTTGGCACAATTGGGGTTAGTAATTAGGTATTTAGATAGATTCCTCGCATCTTAATGCTTATGTAGATACATGTCAAGCACACATATTGGTAATATTTCTTTGTATGCACATGAAATTCACCGTTTTACCCTGAAATTTTCTTTTTTTCAGTATTATTAATGCAATCTAGACAGCTTCTCTTGTTGATACATGTGTACCTTTAACATGGTTGCTCTAACAGCCAAATAAATCTGCAATAAGATGGGTGTGGCAGAGCATATTTTTCAGCTATAGCAGATGGCTAGGTCAGAAAGACTGCTAGTTTACTGCCTGCGATAGAGAATAAGTTCAAGGCCCACTTCATCAACTTAGCAAGACCCTGTCAAAGGAAACCCGGCTAGAGATATAGATCAATGTCAAGCTCTTTCCTAGTAGATATGAGGACAGCATTCAATTTCCATGACTCTCACCCCCAAAAAATATCCATGGTAGAACTATGAATTGTATTCAAACTATAACATATAATGCAATCATAAAGAACATTTCAGTAAACATCTTCATCTACATTTTTTATTTTTAGAGAATTTAATATATTCAGATAGTGTATCTTGATCAAATCTACCCCACTTTCCCTCTACTTCAAGTCTTCTATCCCCACCATTATTTTTCCCTTGCAACTTTGTGTGCTCTTTAACAGTACAGCAATACTGAGGGTAGTGGTGACACAGGCCTTCAATCCCAGCACTTAGGAGGCAGAGGCAGACGAGTCTCTGTGAGTTCGAGGCCAGCCTGGTGAGTTCTAGAACAGCCAGGACTGTTACTCAGAGAAGTCCTGTCTTGAAAAACAAAAACAACAAAACAAAAAGAACAAAAACAAAAAATCTGAGAAAAAATAGAATACTGAGTCTACTTAGTGCTTCTTGTGTATGAGTGTAGGATCACCGACTGTAGTGTGGGCAACTTCTGGGGTCTTATTACTGAAATATGAAGGATGCTGACTCTCCTTCCTCCATCATCCCATCAAGTAACAATAGCTCCTCAGCTCAGGATGGAACTTTGTGAGCACTGTCCCATCAATGCTGGAATTGGCTGGCATGATCTTGTGCAGGTCCTGTGCAGGCAATACCAACCATTGTGAGTTTGTGTGTATAATGATCATTCTTATCATGTCTGGAAAACACTATCTTAATAAAGATATCTTATATTACATCCCAATCACAGTTTCCCCTTACACTAAAACAAAATTAATAAAAATTTAAAAATGAAGCCAACTAGAAACAAGTAGGATTCTTAAGTGAAAATATATATATTTCTAGGGTGAATAAGTATTTCTAGATTTTTCCATAATTATCTATTCATAATTCAGCATATACTTACCGTGTGTTTGTTGCCCGATGCCATTCTATACATAGTATGACAAATGGCTGGCCAAAGCAGACAAAACCTTTACTTTAACACAGTGTAAAGTTACTGGCAATACACAATCAGCAATTATCCAATCAGTGATATTTCAGGTGATGATAAATAAATACCAGGGAAGGAAATGAAGAAATGAAGTGTAACTCTGAAAAGAGAGTGGAATTTCAAATAGAATAGTCAAGAAAGGTTTCACTCTGATTGTAATTGGAAACAAGTGCAAGATTTAAAGGGAAACACACATGAGCTTTTCAAGAACATCAGTAAAAGCCTGTGTTAGAAGCCTGAGCATGACAGAAGACTAGTTAGTCACAGGAATGATGTTGAGTAGGTAGGTAGGACAGCATTATGGAAACTCACTGTCCCATACCCCTGGCCTCCTATAAGCATATCCAGTTATTCCTAGATAGTCTATGGAGATTGATGCTATGATGCCGCTCCCCAATATCAAAATCTCTAGATATCCAAAGTCCCTTACATAAAATGGTGTAGCATTTACATGTAACCCAAACTCATTCTCCTACATATATTTGTGCTCTCTCCCTGCCCTTTCCCTCCCCAAGACAACCCCTCCTCTTCTCTCTTACGATGTTGGAGATCAAACCAATAACCCAGTGAAGTTAACCAGATACTCTACTACCAAACCATACCCATACGTCCTCTGCATGTTTTAAATCATGTCCAGATGATTTACAATATCAAATATTATGTAAACTATAAATACTTATTATGCTGTATTCTTCTGAGAGCAATATGAAAGGGAAAATCCACCTACAGATTTTTAGTACAGATGTGACCCACCCCCAATGCTTCTGACCCTTGCTTGGTTAAACCTAAGGATGTGGAACCTGCATCTACAAAACATGAATTGTGTTCACTGGGCTTTTGTGCGTTCTTGTCTGTGAGTTGCCCTGCAGGATGAAGTCGCATGCATTGTCCTTACAGGAAATTAATGAAGTAGCTTCATGTGAGGATGCTAAGAGAATGAGAAACAAAATATGCAGAGTGAAAAGGAAGGCTGAAGTGTTCCCCATGACATTTTCATTAATAGTAGTGGGTTGGGGGTGGGAGCCCAGTGAGGCATGCATAGAATTCTACACATCCCAGAGGAAGGAATGCTGAAGATAGAGAGGGTCACAGAGTTGACCTGAGGATATGAAAACTTTTTTTAAAAAAATGTTTCATAAAATAAGCCTTTATAAAAAATGTCAGCCTTTAATGCTGAAGTTGACTGATCTGAACAACTGTAACAGTTTCTTTCTGTTGTGCCAGCCTTATTAGGGTAACCAATGAGGATGGGAAAAATGTCACAAGGTCCCACCCTTGATAAAGAGTGACAGGCAATTAATGGCTGCTGAGAGAAGGAAAAATATCAGACTTCTGCAGGGAAAACCTCCTGATAGTTTTATCCTTTTCAAGAAAACAGGTGTGTGTGTGTGTGTGTGTGTGTGTGTGTGTGTGTGTGTGTGTGTGTAAAACAAAGAATAAGAGGCAAATAGTTTGAGAAAGAGTGGGTGACTGTGGAAGGAGTTGGAGGAGGAAGGGGGAAGATTGAACATGATGTAAACACAGCACTCACATAGAACATTCTTTTAAAAGTATTAATTAGAAAGTGTTTCTAAAGAAACGTTGTCAGAATTCCCACAAGTCATCTTTACTTACAGTAAAAATCTTGCTATAGTTAGAAATGTCATTGGGTTTTATATAACGAATCCTCTTTTGCTGTCAACTATAATTCAGAAAATAGTCACTTTGTGAGAAAAGTCCTCCATGAAAGTTCATAGGTCAGGGACTTCTGTCTGCTAAAGTTCTCCCAGACTGAATCCCATAAAATGCACTTCAACAAGTGCTGTATTGTTAGGTGACATCTCGACTTCTGACATCTTCAGACCCCTGAGGTTGAAGTCAAATGCTTTAAACAAAACAGCACTATTCAACTCATACTGAGGCTTAACTAGCATTTTCTTCTCCAAAGTAAAAGATATTTGTTATCCTTTCCTAACCCTGTCATTGACATACTTTAAACTACTGCAGGCAGAAGACCTCTTGACCAGACACCATTCAATGGGCTGCTCTGTTGAGCCCTTATCAGGAGGCCTATTTGGAAATCAAAGTCTAAGGACTCTCATGGCTTCTCTAGTCACCATTAGGTAGTGAAACTATACCAGACTATTTTTAAGAAATTGCCACTTCCTGGAAATGCCATAACCTGGACACTAATGTAAGATAATGCACAAAAGTAGATAAAGTATTTGGTCTAAAAATTAATTGCTCACAAGATTTAAGCTGGAACAATATGTCTTTGTAACATCCATCTCCACTCTGCCCTGCATTAAAGTTTAGCAGAGAATGATACTTTCCAAATTTAGTTACTGCCCAGTTCTCTTTAATATAGCCTATGAATAAACTGGCTTAAAGCATGCAAAGCACATCTGAATCAATGAATGAAAAAGGAAATTTTGAGTGAAGGAACCCAGATTTGGTAACTCATATACTGAACCTAAAAGAGACATGACTAAATATTAAAGTTTGTATTTAGGCTTAAAACATCAATTGAAAATATGGAAACTAGACAAAATTTAATTTAACATGGTTCTTAGTGGAAAGGCATGTAGAGTGGCTAATCACAAACTTATTGCATGACATAAATAGTTCTCAGAAACAAAATTTGTGGATTGAAGAAAAGTTAATAGTAATTCCCTATCCCATTTTATATGAACTGACCATGTGTTTTTGTTTTAGGAGAAAAAAAACTTTGTGGGTCATGCTAACCAGTTTTAAACATGCAGAACAGTGCCAGATTCCACCTGGTTTTAGAATGAAGCCTCTTATGAATGAGCAGAAGCTACAGGAGGTTTGATTCTGCCTGGGTTTGACTAGAACTTTTACAAATGGAATGTTTCCCAGAGAGGAGGATGTTGGCATTCGGCAGACTGTTGTTCAAGGGCAGTTTGCGTGTATTTGTTGAGTATATTTGAGTATATTTGATTAGATAAAAAAAATTCTAACATTCCACCACCATTCTAACAGCCTTGCGTTTTAAAAAAACATTTAGTAAATAATTCAACTGATTCCAAGAATCATTTTGTAGTTAGAGGAGTTAATGTACAAGAGGAACACAGGCTGACATGTATAGATATTAGCCATAGGAAACAACACTAGAGATTGGCACCAAGGGACTGGAGAGATGGCTTAGCAGTTAAGAGATTGGCACCAAAATGCATAAACATAACTAGAAAAAAATCACTATTTCAAGTTGTCACTAAAGTTACAAAAAGCTGATAAAAATCTTAAAGCAAACAGACCATAGAAAACAACAGTCTCTTCCTACGCTAAGTCCTGACACAAAGGTAAAATGAATTAAGAGGACTAGAATATCAAACTGAATCAAGTATTTTACAGTTCTTTTACTGACCAAGAGTAGCCATCACTCCCAAGAAAGGAAAACTCAATAAATTGTTTTTAGAAAGAACAATTCAATCACGTAGCTCCTCACTGCTACCACAAAGATCAGAAGAAGTTATTATTAGTAACTTGGGAAGGACACATTAGAAACCACAGCAAAGGCCTTCAGTGTTTAAAACTCACATAGTTTCCATCTGCATTTAAAACTTTAACTACATGTGTCTAAACACTGGACATGCTGAGGCAAGAGACAAACCAGATACACAAATAAGATATACATGGAAATGTCCACAGACAGCAAGCCACAGATACCCAGGAACATAAAGACATTGAGGTTCAGAGAGCATTCTGATACTGAAAATTGCAAAGTTCACACTTTTCTGAGATATGTGTACATGTCCACATTTCACACAGAAATAAAATATGTTCCTGGAAAATAAGTGATGAGCTTAAACTCAAAAAGGATGTTTTCAAAATTTAAATTCTGGAAACATCCATTAAAGTCTGTGGCACTTTTGTCGGGAGACATCAGATGAGCCTCAGGCTGTCTTCCAATCTTGTCTCTGACTTCAGTGGTATGGCCTTGTTACCAAGTCTCAGAATGTCTCTAAATGTCCAAAGTTCCCATAGCCCCTGAGAAGGGCATGTCTGTAGTTCTCCCAGAACTGCCTGATCCAAATCCCAGTCAGTAATCTCCTCCCTATTGAAGTGTAGAGAATGAATGAATGACCCCACCTGAAATGCAAGAACACAGTCAGATCTCATTGCTCTATCATGAAAAGCAAATTGAGTCTTATTTACCGGAATTCTAATAGGTGTCCCCAAGCATACCAAAATTATGATATAGGCTTGGCATATTGCCACTAACATTTCCATAATGTTTAATTTTACATACAAACTACAGTTTGCTCTCCCCTCCTCCCATTCTCCCACATACATGCCCCCCTACCCAACAAGCCCTCCATTCCTCACTAAGTGTAAGACCTCCCATGGGGAGTCAGCAAAGTCTGGCATATCAAGTTGAGGCAAAACCAAGCCCTTCTCCCCCGCCCCATCAAGGCTGAGCAAGGCATCCCACCATAGGGAATGGGCTCCAAAAAGCCAGTTCATCCACTAGGGATGAGTCCTGGTCCCACTGCCAGTGACCCCTCAGTCTGCCCAAGACACAGAACTGTCACCTACATTCAAAGTGCCTAGTTCAGTCCCAGGCAGGCTCCCCAGCTATCAGTCCAGAGTCAGTGAGTTCCCACTAGCTTGGGTCAACTGTCTTTGGGTTTCCCCATCATGATCTTGACCCTTTTGCTCACTTTTTTAAGAATTACTTACGAAATCCTTCAAAATAGAAATATTTTAAATATAAAGCTTCTAATCTATTCTTAAGATTTTTTCTGAATTTTGTCACAAAAGTTGGTCTCAACTTCATAACAAGTTCTCTATAATTACAAGCAATTCTGGTGAGCTGGAGCATGCATGCTGTGACAATTTATTTTCCCATTGTTGAAGTGACAAATTTTCCTGGTTCATCCAAATACTAATAGTCTGGACTCCCTTTAGGACTAAAAGCAGTTGCCTATAATTTATCTGACCCCAGACAAAGTCATAATTTGGGTCATAAATGGACTTTTCCTCTAATCAATATCACTGACTTTTACAATACCTAATACTTTATTATATGAAACAATTTTTAAAACCCTAACTCCTCTTGAAGTACCAGTATCACCATTGGGTAAAAGAGCCTCTTCTATACCAAGCCTCCTCCCTCTGCTGTTCCAATCATACATATCTAATGAACTTTTAGGAAACCATAAAGAAAATAAGGATAGAGTAGTCAGAACAGAACACACAAAATTCTTTTTAAGCTGAAGTCATGGTTTCCATTATCATAACACGAACTTCTTTTGGGTTTGGTTGGTTTTTAAATCTTTTGTTATGGAGTTTGGAGTGTGTCTTAAAATATAAATATTTATAGTGAAGAAAAGCACAGCCATATAGTTTTACAGGCAAACTCCTCCTGGACATTCCGGGCTTATTTATTGCAAGTACATTTTTCTTATAGCAGGGAGCAGAGTAAGGGCCTGGAAAAGCATCATTAAAATATCCAAGAATAAATAGGCCAGCTATGTATCACATTCACAGTTAACTAGCATTGTTATTCAGGGACTTTCTATTCTCCATGAACAGTTTGCTAATCAGTGACCTACTGTGCTTTTTTTCAGAACTCTGTAAGCCCCCAAACTAAAATAAGATCCCAAGACAGTTGAGTATAAGATGGAAACTATAAGCGAATGAACTCCATCTGAACTCCAGAGTAGCAGTTCCTTTACTCTATCGCTCAAAGATGGTCTTAAACCACTGCCTTTGGCCACTGCCAAAACTGTTAAGTTAAACTTACAGCATCTAGACAACCTCATTCCCCAAGCGACAAGGCTGGACAATTAGGTCCTGTTCTGCCTCAGCTTTCAGCATAACTAGCAAACCATTAAACTGTTCTAATATCTCTTTGGGGGCCAAGTTCAGGTTGAAAGCAGTGCAAATCCTGTCTACTGGAAAGAGTCGTATGTAGAAGAATGCAAAAATGGCTCCAGGTGAAAGAAAAAGGATAGGAACCAGGACCTACACAAAGCAGGGTGATTACATGCATGTACCATTTTTACAGTTCTTTCCAGTTTCTTCTTTCAGGTTTTCAAATAACCACATTATCAAACCGTTTAGACTATGTTCCCCTCGCCCTTTCACTTATAGTCCAGTACAGTCGGAAACTATGACATATTTATGAAATACAAGGGAGCGTCGTATATCTGAAACATATACGGATAAGTAGGTACATAGATGTCAGGTACTGATATGTACTGAGTTTGTGTTTTGTATTTTGAGCATACATAATGATATACATTGGGGATGAAGGCACAGTACAAATAGGAAAATAACTTGTTTCAGCTATACTGTATATGCATAATTTGGAAGAAATTTGTCATAATATAGAAAGCAATTTGACATTTTTAATGCAACCAATCACATTAGTTCTAGAATTCTCCAACGCGACATCATGTTGACCCTAGAAATGTATTTAAGATTTTAAAATTCTTTATTTCATATTTTTTGTACTGGGGGGGCTCAACCTGTTCATCATAATATCAATAATATATAACATGACAGCACCAACAGACATGATTATGTGAAATGGGAAATCTCACAGGCCCCACCCCTAGACAGCTCATGTCTGCTAAAAGAGGGGAAAAAGTCAGTCTTTCCCAGAGATTAGCACCATATCTGGTAATCCAATGGCAAGTGGTCAAGCCTGAAAACATACACACATATGCAAAACTACACACATTCAGCAGGTTGTATTTATACAATTATTTATGTATATGAGTGTGTAACAATAATAATAATTAAAGAAAAAGAAAGCATCTATTTAAGAGTAAGTGGGGGGATCATGGAAGGAGTAAGACAAAGGTGTCATCAGGGAGGGATTGGAGGAAGGAAAGAAAAGGGAAGCAAATGATATAATTATATTTCAGTCAGAATTCAAATTTAAAATATGTTAATGTAAAATGTATTTTAAGAGATCTCTACATTTTACATGGTTCATCAAGATAAAAAGGAATGTATTTATGACAGACTGTATCAAATATGTAAATTACAGAATCCCATTAAGTCAAGGCTAAAAATAAATGGATATAAGCTAAAAAAATCAGAGGATTTTCCACTTGTCAAACAAATGTTATCTTATGAAGACAGAACTGAAATTCCAGATCATTCTTGAAGAATATAGAATACAAAATGCCCCTAGAATATGAGAGAAACACATAACAGTTTTCATCTGAATTCATCACCCTGTTTCCTCTCACTGTGTATACTTTGTCCATCACTGTGAAGGCCAACACTGGTCAAATAAATCTCTTTTAGGAGGCAGTTACGGTTGAATGTCCTCTTTGTGGTCCCAATGTAAGATATAAAAATTTCAGATATTTTCTCTGGAAAAAAATTTTTGGACCATCTGTCTGTCTAGCAGTCCAAACCTAAGTTAAAGGAAAGTTTATTTGTTTTAAGTGAGTTTGAATGAAATGTTAACAATGGATGAGGGTTATACAAGAACATACGGTGCCATCTTCACAGATTTTCTGTGAGCTTAAAAATTATTCGAAAATAAAAATATGTTAAATTAAAATATTGATCACATATTTGTCCACTATTATCAGGCTGCAACAAGTTGATTGCTTTTGCATTTTTTATTGTTTTTGTATTGCTTTGACATCAAGTTGTACAGTCTGTAAAAAGAGCTGTGAAACTTTCCCTGTGAGAGACTTAGCAGCAATGCGTTGTTGTGAGTAAATGTTACTTAATAACCTCTTGATATATTAAAATATACACCATAGTAAAGTGTGTTATAGGAGTATATTTAGAGGCTTAGAGTAACCTCTTCAGACAAAACTAGAGCCATCATGATGATAAAGAGCTTGATTCTCCAGGAAAAGCCTCCCATTCCCATAAATAACATTAGGGTTAATATTTCCATTATCGGAAATCTCCTTTTCCCTCCAAGATGGGCATAGCCATTCTCCAATCTGAAACCATGAGAAGCTGTGGGAAAGGGTGCTCCCTCTCATGTTTAGTTCAGACCACACTGTGTCCCAAATTACGTGGTACTTCCGTGGCTGTCTTGCATGTTATATACATAGTGTGAATTGGGTTCTTATTAAGCTTTCTCGTGAATAGCGGCCAGTGATACTCCTGTGTTCTCAGGGTATTTTTTATCAGAACCCAAGGTTGGTGGGGTTCTGGACTTCACCCATTTCATGTCAGAGTTACAAATCATCTTAAGCAATCTCTGTTAGTGACATGGTGTGTTATCCTGAACAAACAAACAAAAACAATGATGCAAACTAGGTCACCATAAAAAAAGATCTTCAGAGTGCTGGAAACTTGGTAGTTTTACTTATGAACTCATGCTTGCTCCCTTTGGGGGAAGAGCATGTGCTCTTCACCCTCTTGTATCTTGGTTGAAGCATTGCTTCCTAGTCCTTCACAGCTGCATCAAACGATTCACACTCCAGTCCTCATCATACAGTAGCTCTCCTATGCAGCAATTATCAATCATAACTGTACATTTGTCTTTATCTGCATGACTCTTCAGTTGGTATTTCAGTCTTTCCTTCTCAGATCTACTAAAGTAGATGCCACCACTATCTCTTTTCTCCTTGTACAGGGGGTTGAAAGTAAGGTCTCAGACACTCTAGGCCAGTGGCTCTCAACCTGTGGGTCCCACAACCCCTTTGGGGATCAGAGGACTCTTTCACAGGGATTGCCTAAGACCACTGGAAAACAAAGATATTTACATTATAATTCAAAACAGCAGCAAAATTACAGTTATAGAGGAGAAGGGAAAATAATGTTATGGTTGGGGTCACTCCAACATGAAGAACTGTATTAAAGTGTTGCAGCATTAGGAAGATTGAGAACCACTGCTCTAGACAAATGCCTAACACTAACTACAGCACTGATCCCTACCTTTTAAAGTGTGTATTCCACATTGTGGTGAAAACTTTAATCTAGAAGTTTCTTTCAATTGCCTTTAAATATCTGCTCAAGCATGGCCATGTCGTTAGTCTTTCCTGACCACCTCATGTCAACAGTAGCTCCACTCCCTCACCCTCCCTCCGGCATTAATTTCTTTCCAACTCATTTAATTATGATATATTATTTGTTTTTACCAGTTTCTACTCACCCAAAGTGCCATGAAATTAGAATTTGTGTGAATTTTGTTCCCAGGAGCCTACAGAAGTCTCAATAAATATTGACTACTCAAAAGATACTTGCTCTTCACTGACAATAAGCAAAGCATATCAAACATGAAGAGTTGCTTTTTAGAATTCTGGTACAAAGTATGATGAGAAGATACATGATTTAGTATAATTTTAGCACACATATGCTAGCATGCATCTAAGTATATATTTGTTTCCTTTGAAGTCTTCAACTTAGCTATGCTTATCCTGATTCTCATGGAGTCTTCAATTTTTCAGAACCCCATTTTATTATCTATTCCAGAACAAATGATTTGAATTGTTTCAAGTGGTTATCTTTTACATACAAATTTGATCTTTAATACCTTGAAAATCACCTGATGAAAGTAATGACAGATGCAGAGGAGGTGCAGGTTGAGTGAGCCCATTTCTAGTCAAATCCTCAAGATGAACACAAGGAAATGAGAATTTGGTTATTCAGAAGCTGGTTCTGTGTACAGTCACCCTGGAAGTGTTTGTGCACAGTGATCATGCTATCTGTCAAATGCACCACCTTTTAGAAAATGCTCTGAAGGAAAACTGCCATTTCCTGTAGAAAAATCTAACTTACAGTTTCTTTCCTCCATTTCAGATGCACAGATTTTCTTCTAGAAAGGGTTAGAGGAAGTCCAAAGTAAGTTCATGTGAATTGCATACACTTTGAACTCTTAGCTTTTTAAAGTATGTGTCCTCATACTGTATGCTCGGTTCACCAGACATGGCTTCCTTTTCCTTTTCCCTGGAATCCCAAAGCTCTATCAGGGGACTCATGACTAAGTACTGCAGTGAGATCCATTTAGCAGAGAACGTGTCCAATAAAAGGTTCCCCTTTGTTTATAGCAATTTACAGTTTACACAGGAACTTATAAAGTGAACAAAGGAAATGTTTCCTGGCTCTCTATAGTTTCTGGGAAATATCAGAACTTGAATAATAAATAATAAAATATGAGACACCTCAACTGCTCACAAATACACACTGTGTGGGTCACGGAGTTGAAACAAAGGTATGGCTGGCCTTTGATGTGAGAAGCCCACTGGACAATGACATCCACATTTCTTGGCTTATGAGGCACAACAAATAGTATTAGTAATGCTTCCAAATGGTAAACCATTGATAGTATGATGTCATTCGGTCCCCTTTACCTCAAATTCACCCCCAATTACAAATAATGTATGGCAGATGTGGTCTGTGAAAGTCTCCCGTAAAGGAGATACTTTTGAAAATTGGACTTTTGGGGTTTGTAGTAGGCTGTGTAACGTTCCCAGATAGCAGGTGTTAATCCCTGGTACTTGTAAATGTTACTTTATAAATGTTGAATTAAATAAGCAGGAAACCATTGCATTGAGAATGCACCTGTGTTTCTAGTTCATAGGCTAACAAACTGCAACCAAACTTAGCACTAAACAAACAAAATTTAAATTAGGTATCCATTGTGTAACAGGTAGCTGAGCTTCAACCAGTCACAAACAAGCTTCAGCCAATTGCAGACAGCCCACTGGTCAGAAGACATACAGACACGCAAGGAAAGTAACTCTCTGAAGTCAGCTGGTTTTGAGTGCTGCTGCATTTGGGAATCATCTTTGCACAGATAAACTGTTAATCTGACATAAGTTAAGAGACCGTGTCGTTGCATATGTGGTGGTGTTAAAGAAAAGCACCTGTATCATTGGAAGTAGAGGACATTGGAGTACCATGAGCCATGGGAGGTTGGCGGTTGGCTGACACAAAAGACAGAAGAACAAGAAACAGACCTTTGGATAGAGCTGGCCCTCTCCATTGTTTCACAACCAACACTCTTAGCATTTCTTTTCATTTCTTTTTGTTTGTAATAAGACATCACGCAGCCCAGGATGGTGTCTTATTACAGTCATGGAAGAATGAGGAAGGCAAATGCCTGCTGCAGTGCCTCACAGATGGACCCAACCCTGTGTAGCAGTAAGGCCAAATAAACACTTCTTCCTATATGTTGCCTTGGTCTTTGGGTTTTATTACAACACATTGTAACTCACACCAAAGAGTTTGTAGGTTTCTGGTATAGAAGTCTACAAAAACCCATCCAAAAGTTGTAACAAAAATCTGGGCTACCAGAGAGCTCCTACGGCTGATAAATACCTTCAGCAAAGTGGCAGGATACAAGATTAACTCAAAAAAATCAGTAGCCCTGCTATATACAGATGAAAACAGAGCTTAGATAGAAATCAGAGAAACATCACCCTTTATAATAACCACAAACAACATAAAATATCTTGGGGTAATGCTAACCAAACAAATGAAAGACCTGTACAGTAAGAACATTGAGTCTTTAAAGAAAGAAACAAAAGAAGATACCAGAAAATGGAAAGCTCTCCAATGCTCTTGAATAGGTAGGATCAACATGGTAAAAATGGAAATCTTGCCAAAAGCAATCTATAGATTCAATGATCCCCATCAAAATTCCAATACAATTCTTCACAGAACTTGAAAGAATTATAATGAACTTTATGTGGAAAAACAAAAAAAAACCAGGATAGCTACAACAACCCTGTACAATAAAGTACCTTCCAGAGGCATCACCATCCCTGACTTCAAGCTCTATTATAGAGCCATAGTCCTGGAAACAGCTTTGTACTGACAGCCTATGCTGGAGAGGATGTGGAGAAAGGGGAACACTCCTCCATTACTGGTAGGAATGCAAACTTGTACTACCACTTTGGAAATCAGTATGGCAGTTTCTCAGGAAAATGGGAATCAGTATACTTCAAGATCTAATGATTCCACTCTTGGGAATATACCCATAGAATATACATTCATACATACAACAAAGACATATGTTCAACTAGGTTCATAGCAGCATTGTTTGTAATAGCCAAAACCTGGAAGCAACCTAGGTGCCCTTCAACTAAAGAATGGATAGAGAAAATGTACATTTACACAATGGAGTACTACTCAGTGAAAAAAATGGAATCTTGAAATTTGCAGGCAAATGGATGGAATTAGAAGAAACCATCCTGAGCAAGGCAACCCAGTCACAAAAAGACAAACATGGTATGTACTCACTCATGTATGGTTTTTAGACATAGAGCAAAGGATTACCACACGACCAGAGGAGCTAGGAAACAAGGAGGACCCCAAGAGAAGAATGCATGTTCCCCCGAAGAAGAGGAGGGGAACAAGAACCCCTCAGCAAATTGGGAATGGGGGGAGGGAGATGGAAAAGAGAGAGGGGGATAAGGGGGAGAAAACAAGAGGACTGAGACAGGGGAGAACAGAGAAAGGCAAGAAGGAGATGCCTTGATAAAGGGAGGCAGTACAGGTTTGGAGAGAGGTCTGGCACAGAGGAAATGGTAGGGAGCCACAGGGGTAACTCCACAGTGGTGGAGAGGCTGCCTTTGATGCCCTTCCCCTATAATGAGACTGATGACTACCTTGGTTACCATTCCTAGAGCATTGACCCAGTATCTCAGTGAAGGAGAAACAGGCACACACAGCTAAACACTGAGCCACACTCCTGGAATCCAGTTGCAGAGAGAGGGGAGAGATGAGCAAATGAACCAAGACAGTGCTGGAGATACCTGCAGAAACAGTTGGCCTGACCCAATGAGAGCACACAGACCCTAGTCATAGAGCGAGAGAACCAACATTGGACTAAACCAAGCCCTCTGAATGTGGGCTCCAGCTAGGTCAAGAAAGCCTATGGAACCTCTAACAGTGGAGCCAGTGTTTTTCCTAGGTCACAAGTGGGCTTTGTGAACCCATTCCCTATAGAGGGGTACTATTGCAGCCCAGATACAGAAAGTAGGGCTTGAATCCTCCCCCAAACGATGTGATGGACTTTAATGATCCCCTGTGAAAGGCCTCACTATACCTGGAAGTGGGAGGGGATGGGTTGGGGGATCATTGGGAAGCATGGGAGGATAAGAGGGCAAGGGAATGGGGGGATGGATATGTAAATAAAAGTGTTTCTAAACTTAAAAAATGCAAAAAGGAGCTACTTGACAATTCTGAAAAGTAAACAAAACTACTTCTAAACAAAAGACAGTTTGTGGGCTAACGAAAAAACCTTCAAGACTGTCTAATAAGGGTATATGTGAAGTTCTGGGATGGGGGTGCTGGTTCTTGACTTGTTTATCATGTCAATTTAGAGAAAATGAACACCAATAGAGAAGGGGTGTAGGAATTTTAGAGAATATGAACTAAACATGGGATACAATGATGAATAGTAAAATTAAAATATAACAGCAAAAAGATCCTTGGGTAAGTAAAACTTCTTGCAAATACATTCAGGGTCTGTTTGCTGAAAAAAAACACAAAACATGGATGAAAAGAAATGAAAGAAAACCTAGATGAATAGAGAAACAGTAACTGAAAGACAATGTTGTTAAACTGACATTTCTCACCAGACTGAATTATTGCTTTAATGAGATCTTAATCAATATAGCATAACAAATTTCTATAAATCTAAAAGGGAAATGGCTTTAGAATCTCAAAATATCTAGAAAAAAATCCCCCAAAACCTGAAGTTGAAGAATTCACAGTACTTTATTTCAAAGTTTTAATGCTAAAGTGTTCAAAATATTACAGTATTTCTAAAAAGAAAAAAACAATGGGATTGAAAACCTGGAAATGTTTCTACACAAATGTGGCAAATGGAATGCTGACAAGATGCAAAAGCAATTCAGTGCAAAAAAATCATAAATTTTCTTCCCACAAATGGTTCTGAGATAACTGCACACTGTAATTAAAACCAAAACAAATTATTGACTTAAGTCTTATTTCTTATAGAAAAATTAACTGTAAAGGCATCGTATATGTAAATGTAAAACACAGAGCTACTAAACTTTAAAAGAGTATGTAAGAGAAAATGGCTTGAGCTATATCTAACCTGAAACCCTCTTTCCTGAAGTCTAGCTTTCACGGATCTAAAAAATATTGCACAAGCTCTCAAGCCAGGGAAACAATTAATCCGTCCTGCTGTGCTTAACATCTATGAACCACAGCAGTTGTCAGCATGGCACGATATGCATTAAAGGTCCAAAAAGCAGTGCTCAAGTACTGGAGGCAACAAACAGCTGTCTAACTGGACAACAGGGGGCGTATTATGTCTAGCACCACTTTGCTAGACCACCATAACTCCTTACTGCATTCTAACTCTCAATCCTTATACCAACGGATAAGTGTAGCCACCACCCTTCACCAAAGAACCTTCTCTTTACAAAAATAGAGATCATCATGGAAAGCCATAACTGGGCACAACGCAGAGATCAGTGAGTGCAGCCCCAACAGACTCATTTATTCTGTGGCTCAGGGAAGATTATGGAAGATGGGGGAAGAAAGATTCTAAGAGCCAGAACACCAGTCTTCTGTGAAATAGCCTTTCCTAGATGTGGTTGCATAAACAAGACCAGAATAATAACCGTGTCAATAGGTATGATAACATGGAAGGGTGAAAATGTTGAGGGATCCCACCCCTAGTCAAAGAGTTATAGGCAGCCATTGGCTGATGGGAAACGGAGAATTAACCTCTCCCAGGAATAAGCCCCCATGTTAGTTGTCCAATTCAGTGGGTTCTGTTTATACATATTTGTGTATATACATACATATGTATATGTTTCTGTAACAACTATAAGCAAAAGAGATTATCAACTTGACAGCATGGGGGCATGGGAGGGCCTTAAGGAGAGGTAACTGGGAAGGGCTGGAGGGAGGAAATAGGGGATGACATACTTCTATTTCAATTTAAAAAATAAAATGAATAAAAAGAATTTTAAAAAACTTTAAAATGGCATCAGGGATGGCAAAATGCCTAAGCAAGTGAAAGCACTTGCTATTCAAGGTGATAGTCCAGGTTTGCAAGCTGGGTGAAGTGGCAGGAATCTATGCTTCCAGAACTTCTACAGCAAGATGGAGAATGGAGACAAGAGAATCCTCTAGAAGTCTGTGCTAGCTAGCCTAGCACACACATAATAGTAGAAATGAGAGATACCATGCCAAATGCGGAAGGAAAGAACTGACTCTATCCAGAGTGTCTCCTGACTTCTGGAGGAAGGGAAAACTGGCAGGTAAATGTGGTACATCCATGCAACTGGCCATTGCCTAACAGTAAAAATCAGCAAAGTATAGACACACAATCACAAACGGCTGTCTGGATCACTGATACAGTACGCTAAGTGAAAAAGAAAAACTTAAAAGTTTTCAATCAGTATTACAGTGTTTGATTTTGTTTATATTCCATTCTGGTAAAGGCACAAACATAAGGGTGAAGAGCAGATCAATGGTTGCTAGGAATTTGCTGTGGAGAGTAAGCAACAGGGAGCTTGAGTGGGAAGATAGGTAATGGAGCGACATTCTGCATTTTACATTTGACAGCTAATGTGTTTGCCAAAACTCATGGAACTACACATGCATACAACACACACACACACACACACACACACACACACACACACACAGAGAGGGGGGGGAGAAAGAGAGAGGGAGGGAAGGAGGGAGAAAGGACTTGCTGTATGGGTATTAGGTTGGAGGGATTTATGAAAATGTCTCTTCTGGAACTGTGGAAACATTAAAAGTATTATGTGTCTCTTGGTGCTTTTCTTTCATCCACTGACCTATGTAGTGCTCCAATTCAGCTTACCATTATTGTTGTGTTGCCTAAGAACACTAGTTAGCAACAAGGCTATAGCTCTGGTTTTCATTTTCTCCGTGAAATTAAAGAGGTTGACATGGCACTGTGAAAAGTGTGTGTTCTTTTGCTTTATCTTAAACAAAGGCTGATGAAACATAACCGTTTCCATGGAAATGACATTTTTATTCAACATCTAGACAAATAATTGTATAAAAATGCGCAGTCAGATGGTGTGGAAAGCTTGTGTGCCAGGACTAAATCAGGCCCCTAGCCAAAGAATTGGCCACTTGAAAATCATTCCTACATTTTTCTGACAGCTAAGTTGGTGTCTCTTGCTTTCACCTTTCCCATGGTAGGGAGGGGAACCTTGTGGTCTTTCTCTAGCTCTCATCACTGAGAACAAATATCGGAGCAGGAAAAGTCACCTAAACATCTAGTGCTGTACAGTCCCATCACTATGCCTGTCTGGGTATTGAATGTCCGTGTATGGTTTGCATATGTTTCTTGGGGTCAAAGTAAAAGGCTATTAAAGATAAGGCCCATTTTATTTGTCTTTAAGGCATTTCAAATAAACTTGGCACCATGCAATCTCTTAAAGAGCATTTAATCGAACTCTTTGTTTCAGACATAAAAAAGAAATGGTCCAAAAAGTGATCATACAATTGAGTTGTGTGCCAAAGCCACACCTAAAACCCAAGTCTTCCACTCTATGCTTTTTTTCCCAGGGCCAGTTTCACAAGCATGTAACCTTAGAATACTGGTCCTTTAGGAGAGTCTAGTTCTTGGTTTAATGATCTGCTGTTCCTACCTTAAAATTATTCTCATTTTTCAACAAGGAGGCATCCCATTTTCATTTTTAACTTGCTCCATTGAAACAAATTTACATACCCCAACAAATAAGATGAAGAATTTGGGAAACAAAGAAATGAAAATTTTCAAACCAAATTTATGGAGATTTCTTTTATATTGGAGAGAGTATCAGACAGCAGGGGACTGGAAAATTGCATCATGGGAAGCAATAAAGAGCCAACTCCAATGAGTTTCACTAGAGGCCAAGCCCATTCTCAGAGAATGAACAATATGTAGTTTTTTCCTTGTATAGTTTACTTGAATGTTCTCCAACTAACGAAGCCTCAAGGGATCCGATTTTCTTTCTCATGCAGAAATGATACAAATATCTCATCATTTGGGAGAAAATATCTAGATAAGAGGTCATTGGGAGATGGTTGTGAACTGAAATCTGTGCATACTTTCTATTTGGGAATTTAGGGGTGCCTAATTATTAGAAATATTATCACTGTACAATGATGCCAACAAAGACATTGGGGAAAGGGAATCTTTTTGTCAAATAGTGGTATCAGCCAGGGGTATCTGCATTTGATGTTGGAGGCTTGGTTTAAAGAATTGCTAATCATTCATTCTGTCCTTTTAGCAAAGGTTCCATTGTCAGTGACTACTGGGAGCCTTAGAATACTTATTCAACTCCAATTCTCAGTTTGTCAGTCTGAAGTATCACAATGAACATCTCATGAATTCCTTTCACACCTTAGTCGCTGCATCTGCAAAATCAAGAACAAGCTTCCCTGTTTTCAGTGGAAATGAATCAACAGTAACACTGTGTTTAGTTAGATTAAGTAGCTATGGACGATTCCAAATTCTAGTACTAGTTCTACTGCTGTGTAATTTGGCTTTGTTTTAACCTTTCCATGCCTCTGCATAAAGGGTGGGATGGTGCTGACATGGAATAGAACAAGATTCTATACCATTGTAAAAGTGAGGGGTGATAAAAAGACGTCAGGGATTCTGGTTTCCAGCCCAGTGTTTAGGGAGGTTGATGTGTCATTCCCAGTGAAGAAAAATGATGAAGAAGGTAGAAAACAAAACAAATAGACAAAATAACAACAACAGCACAGATTTCCTTAGATCCATCAGAAAACTGGGATCACAATGCACACTGCTTATACAAAATGTCCAGGTGTAGACAGGCAGACACAGAGAATCACATGCTGTGGCACAAGCAACTTAGAATCAGAAACTTTGGGAGAATTAGAGTATCAGTGTCAAAATACAAAGTATAATTCGTGAACTGCTGTAGACTCAGTGTAAACAATTTGAAATTTAAAAACTTAAAAATTTGGAAGAATATGGAAGATATATCAAGCTCCATGTCCTTTTAGCCTGCAGTGCAAACAGAGAACTAGAAACTACATCCCCTTCTAAGTGTTGTTGAGTGGTAGACTTGAACTTACTATTATCTTTTTACTGAAACTTACACAGTATCCAACTGGCTTTTATACACCTGCCCTTAGTCCCACAGAATAGTGCAATTCTCACCCCTTCCCAGAGAATTTATTTTGTAGTGTGTGTGTGTGTGTGTGTGTGTGTGTGTGTGTGTGTGTGTGTGTACTAAGGAGAACCACAACAGGTCAAAATACAGAGAACAGTAACTGTGGAATGTCCATCCCCCAACCATGTATCTACAACATACTCTTCTCTCTTGCTCTTTTTAACACTTACCTTTTTTAGTTTTTATTTATTCCTCTCATGCAATATAACCCAAGAGCAACTCTTAGTCTTATTAAAAGATCTTAAATGCTTTGGGTAGCAATCTTTGGTAAGATATGTTTCAGAAATATTTTCTAGCAAATTGTGAATTGTCTTTCACACACTTCAGTTCATAATGCCCTAGTCAACTTTAGCTGTCAATTTGACACACTATAGAATTATAGAATTACCTAATAAGTGAGCATGAAAACATACATACAAATAACATTATATACAGACTGAGCAGGTTATATTTATGAATATGTATGTATGTATGTATGTAAAGATACATGCTTGTAACAACAAATAAAAAAGAGGTCATGAATTTGAAAGAGCAAGGAAGGTTATTGGAAAAGTTTAGATGGAGGAAGAATATGGAGACATGTCATAATTCTATCATACTCTCAACAAGAAAAGGAAAAAAAGTCAACATACAAAAAAAAAATAAAAAGGTGATTGTCTCTGAGAGTGGCTTCACATTCCACCTCATAGACGGGTTCTATCCCAAACTAAACCAAAGCACCTTTTTTTGTAGTACATAGTGTATAAAACTAAAAATAAACTTGGGAAGAGAACTTAACTACCATAAAAAAACAGACAGGACCTGGCAGACAGAGGGAGGGTGGTGCTTGGAAGGAGACAGATTTCAAAGAGACCTGCCCATGTTGTCCCAAGTAATCAGATCCACATGGGTGACTTTCTCCTGTTGTTTGAACCGTACATTTGTTTCTGGGGCTCTTGTTTGTTTGCTTGCTTTTAGTAAGTATGGATTAGCCCCCAATTTGCAATCCTCCTGTCTCAGCTTCTTAAGTAGTAGGATTACAGGTGATACCACAGCATCTGGTGTCTGATATGTCATGTGTATTCTATTTCTTTCTTTAAATAACTCTTATATCGGGTGCTTTTATATAGTTATATAGTGGATTTTTGTAACTTTCACCACTGATTTCTCTCCCTCATCCCATTGTCTAGCCTCCTGGAACCCTTCTCAATAAGTCCCCTTCCTACTTTTATGTTTCCTTTTATGTGACACACACTGAATTTAATAAGAGTTAGTTGCCAGTGCATGGGTGGGAGACTATTTAGTGAAGCAAGCACAACTTGTCTATGGCAACACCACTGAAGAAAATGACATCCCCTCAACTACGGTGGATTGTCAGTAGTCTCTTTGGGGAGGACAGGGCCTCAGGGGCTCCTCCTCCATGCTTGATGAAATGATAAAGAACCCAGTCTTGTATGGGTCTCCTACAGGAAACCACAGCTGCAGCGAGTTCCTGAGTGCAACAGCTACGCTGTGTCTAGAAGGCATCTTTTGTTCACATCTGCAAACCTCTGCTTTTGCTTCCTTTCCTCTTCCATCCTAGGATGTTCTGTGAGCCTTGGAGGAGGTGACAGAATTCCTGCCATTCCGACTAGTTAAGGTGACAAAGTAAATGGCAGATGAAGGTATGAGGTATGGATTAACGGTTTGTATTTTTTTTTATTCACATGGATCTTGTTACGGGGGTACAAAACAACATAGGCTAGAGCCCTGGAATACAGCCAGATTCACCAATGCCCCCCAAAACTCTCACATGCCTGTCATCCGGCAAGTCACTGCTTCCTCCTTTGCTCTCACCGAATTCCACATCTACACTTCTCCTTGGCAGCTGCTAACTTCCTCGCACCATCCATTCACTGCTTTTTAGCCCTTCGTGTTTGAGTTTTGTCTTCCAGCTTGCAGCCTGGTACACAACAACCCCTTTGCTCATCTTTATTTATAAGAAACAATACAGACCCGAGCACATGGGAGCTCATGGACTCTAGACCAACAGTTAGGGAGACTGCACAGGACCAAGCTAGGCCTGCCTGTGTGTTAACAGTCATGTCTCTTGGTCTGTTTGTAAGGCCCCTAGCAGTGAGATCAGAACCTGTTCCCATGCTGGATTGCCTTGTCCAGCCTTGGTGCAGGGAGAGGATCTCCGTCCTACCTTAGCTTGATGTGCCATGCTTTGTTCAGCCCATGGGAGGCCTGCCCATTTCTGCATGGGGATGGAGGAGGAGTGAATGGGGAATGGGAGGGAACAGGAGGAGAGGTGGGAGGGGAAACTGTGGCTGGTATGTAAAATAAATGAAAAAGGTCAATTAAATAAAATAAATAATAAAAATAAAAAGGAAAAAAATAGTAAAGATTTTCAATAAAAATCCATATTAAAACATGCTAAATCAACAATTCCAGTATTTATTATCTTTTCATGAGTGGGCATACACAGTTTCTTTTTAGGTTGTGCTAGAATCAGATCTGACTGTGTAAGCTATATAGCCACAGCAATATTGGATCGTCATTTCCAGGCATCTTTTTCCAGTCCAGCTCTGAGTGTTAAACATTTGTAAAACAGAATTATTCATTTTCACTTCCTTGTGAGAGATTGATTTAATTCTGAAGAAGAATTAATTTTCTATTATGAATTAATTTTTCAGCTTCCATTTAAACCACAAAATTCAATTATTACTTCAGCAAATATTGTTAGAGTCTACCACAAACATATTGCCATGCCATTTCCATGACTTAATAGGTCATCCTGAATATTCATTTTCCTTCTTGCCAAGCATATTCTCAGTTACGAGAACTGTTCAGAGGATAGAAATATGTAACTCATTAATTAATATAAAAATCTTTCCCTTTGTAACAGGAAGTCACAAGAAAAAATGGTAGGTAGAATTTCTAGCATAGACATTAACAGGTGAATGCCCAGATCAAGGTACAAACTTTCTAAGTAAGTATTCATAGTTCATACACAATTCTGAAATCCCTCATTGGTGTGCCAGGCACTAAAAATAGGAGGTGAACAGAGATAAAAGAAAACCATCCCATGAGCTCTCTCCTCTTTCCCTCAACAAGAGATATGCAGGAAGCACTAGTTTCTAACAGTCTAACAGGGAACTTTGAGGACACTGTGAGAAGTTTTTTGTGGGAGACTCCGTAGAGAAAAGTTCTTGTTGTGCTGTGTGTCTCCCTCTCTCCAGGGGTGAAGTGACAGCATCCATCTTGACTCCAGTCAGAACAGCCAGAGCACAGAGTGAGCACACAGGGGCTGAGTTAGTCATCTCCTGCTGGGCCCGAGCACAGTGAACCAGTGTCCCAACTACTGCTGAGACTCTAATTAGTGAAGCTGTCTTCATCGCGGCTGCTCAGAGGGAAGGAGAAGCTGATGTTGAATTTCCCACATTGACTGAAGCAAAAGATGAAAGATGGGTACTCATGAACTAGATATGGGGCACATCTGAGTGAGGACCAGCAATTCAGGCACAGGCCA
Organism: Mesocricetus auratus; assembly: GCF_017639785.1. Lineage (NCBI taxonomy): Eukaryota > Metazoa > Chordata > Mammalia > Rodentia > Cricetidae > Mesocricetus > Mesocricetus auratus. Next base: position 7,380,488 of record NW_024429198.1, on the reverse strand, counting down.
AAAGAGGACCCTGGGAGAGACAGAAGATGCTCTCAGGTTCCCAGGAAGCCTGCTTGAGTGACTACCTGCTTCTGTCTTTTACCCTGTTTGGTGAATTTCATTACAGTAATCACATTTCTGTTAAAACATCCTAAGGATATCCCTGTCTCAAAAAACCAAAACCAACCAAACAGGCAAACAAAACCCCCATAAAGATGTCATATAATTCCTCTGCTCAAAACCCTCAAGGGGCTTTCACATGACACAGCAAAGCCCAAGCTTGCCATGACTGAGAAAGCCCCATACAAGCGAATGCCACACTTTCTACCCAGATTATTGTCTTTGTTCTGTTCCCTTGCACTGCAGATAAACTGGCTCTCTGCTCCCTGAGTTCCTCTGCGCTATACACTTGCGTTTCCCTCTGCCTGGAAATATTAAATACCCTGGAGTCCTAGCTATCATCATCATGAAGCCTCCCTCTGAATCTCCATTTTAAGTGTCCTCTTCTAATCACTTTACTGTTTCCATGTTCTCTTTTCTTCTCCTGTTTTCTCATTACTTTCTAATTTACATATGTGTAAATTTATAGATGTGTACATATTACATATATATGATTATGTGTATATGCTCTATCATGGTTTATGTGCATATAATGAGAGATGTGTATACATATATTCATATGTTTCTCCCATTACAAGCATAACTTCCACGAAGGTAGAAATCTTGTCTGTTCACTGTTATGTATTGAAAGCCTAAGCCGATGGCATTGCTTAATAAATATATTTTGCTGAATGGGAACATTTTAATAAAATGTTTGTGAATAACTGTATTTATAAGACTGTTGTTCCAAAATGGATGCAAACGGGAAAGAAACCAAAGACCCCAGAGAAGGGGGTCAGCATGAGTATATGCACTTCTATTGGAAGCAAGAAGGGTCAAGACTCTTCTTCCCTCATGTTTCACATGCCTGGTGCAAGGGTTTTATTCAACTTCGATGCTCAATAAAGAAATCTCCAAAGTTGGAGGTGGTGGCACATACCTTTAATCTCAGCACTTGGAGAGGCAGAGGTAGGTGGATCTCTGTGAGTTCAGTACCAGCCTGGTTTATATAGTGAATTCCAGGCTAGCTAGAGATACATAGTGAGACTCTATTGAAAAAGGAAGGGAGGAAGGAAGGAAGAAAAGAAGGGAGGAAGGAAGGGAGGAAGGAAGGAAGTCTTCAACACCATCATTCAAGTATGGTAAATACCACAAATCCCACAGTCTGCTTGGGCAGTTCTGTTATCAACCTCCTGGGTTGAGTGAGAGCTCAAGCAGACCAGGAAACAACTCAATAGGCATTAAAGCTGAAGGAAAAATTCTGTGGCATGAATCATGAAATTTCAGCTTCCCTGATTCCAAGTATGATAACTATCAGGGTCTAAACAGAGGTGAGGATACATGATTTTCATTGACCTCAAAATTTTCTAGAAATGTATTCTAACCCTTAAAGATTATGGGTCCAAAGTTTCTGCTATAGAAGCCAAAAGGTGCCAGGTGGTAAAGTATAAAGAGCAAGGAGAGATTACAGTGCTGAAGGTACAATCTTGTCTCTCCTCAAAACAGGAAAATCTACAGAAATCTTGAGGTTTAAAGGGGAAAGGTGAAAAGGATGTTGAAATGACTGAAAATATATAGAGCATCTTGGAGACTGGGTATGGTGGCACAGGCTGAAATCTGAGCATGTGGGAGACTGACATAGAACATTTCCAGTGTGAGATTTCACTTTCCCTGTGCTAAGTATGATAATCATTATCCTAGCTACCTTTTTATTGTTGTGATAGAACACCACAACAAAGACAACATGCAATAGAAAGAGATTATATGGGGCTTACAGTTTCATGAGATTAGAGTCCACGACCATAGTGATAGGAAAACACATTTGGTTAATTGAAAGCATCTGGCTATGGATATAAAGGCATTTACCAATGATTTCAGACTTTAATTATAACACTTATATTTTTAGTGTTTTATGACTCACAAATAGCCTATATCTAGTACCTCATCTGAACATTCCTCATTCGATGTCATTTCTTAAAGGAATAACAAAATCATAAAATGACACTTATAAGCATTTTAAAAGAGAGCATATGAACAGAGGTCACCCAGAAACGTATGTTTCACAGGTAAATCGATCAGAAGTTTAAAAACAGAAACAAACCAAAACTTTAAAATAAAATTTCCAGAACGGAACCCAGGGCACTGGTCAAGGGCACTGTTTATTTTTGAATACTGCGCTGTAAAATCTTAATATATGATGTTGTCAAGACATTGTATCCAGACAAAGGTGACCATAAGCCATCTGAAATGATAAATGATACAATGTGGAATACTGCGCCTATAAAAGAGTAAATGTCCGAATGACATCATTAGAAGTCTTCAGATTCAGCATCTGTCAAGTGTAAAGGTGGCAGTTATTTACTCTACAGTGTTCGTGAAAGCAGATCCTGTACAATGTTGAAGGTGGAAATACCCAGCATAAGGTCACAGAGAATCACTACCTCTCTCACAATTCTCAGCTTTCTAATAAGAGAGCAGGCTATTTGGGGATTTAGCAATTATCAAAAGAGATCTGCTGCCTGCCTCCTCAAGAACTTTGAAACAGACCTGTGTCGGTGAGGTCAATCAAGTAGCCTCAACAAATCCTTGCAGTTTGAAGAATTCATGATCAAACTTTACTCATGTGATCAACTTTCTCTCTCAAAGTAGCAAGATTATTAAATATATAGTCTGCTAGATTATGTGTAAATAAAATCCAACATAAATTGTCTGCCACTGAACATAAACAATACCCACAACAACACCAGGCACGTAGCAGAAGCTACATATGGGTGGTTTAGTGTATGATATAACTGTACAAAAGCTGCTAAATTCCTTGACATATATCACATATCAGCTCTCTTGAGACTTAAGTAGCGACCGATGAAATACCAGACATGTTGGTACACCTATTTTACACATCCTGTATTGCCATCTATTATAATGCTTTTCAATTTAATGTTATAGCTTTAAGTTTGTCAAAAGGATATCTTAGATAAGCTATGATTGAAACCATCACAGCAATTGTGTCTCTTATGCAAGACATGTGATAAATGTCTCCTGCATTTAATGCAGTGAAAATGCCTTCTTCCTCATCTTCCTCTGCCTGCTCTGCCTTCTCTCCCTTCCTCTCTGCCCCCCTTTCCTGAACAAGATAATGGGACTGTAAACAAACTTAGTTCCTGTCTTCCCAGAAGTGCTTCCCTCCATCTCCTCAATCTTATAGCAAATCCAGACTTAAAAACATGTTTTTGTCTTCAATGGACACTTTGAAGTATATATGAAAACACATTGAATAAATATAATGTGCTGTATGATATAGTGTATAATAATGTATAAAGGAAATTGGCCCCTTGATTTGCAATTTAAAATACAGCTATTAAGATAAGAACTGGCCGGGCTGTGGTGGCACATGCCTTTAATTCCAGCACTCAGGAGGCAGAGGCAGGAGGATTTCTGTGAGTTCAAGGCCAGCCTGGACCGACAGCCTCCAAAACAATACAGAGAAACCCTGTCTTGTATAAAAAAAAAACAAACAAAGATAAGAACTCAGAGCCTTCCTGATTAAACCTCTCTAAACTCCTGCTGTGAGTGGACCTATACACCAAAATCGTCCAGTAGTTGTCATTTAAAAACTGCTCCATCTTCCTTTGCAGATAAGATTCTCAACATACACAGTGTTAAGTGATAAGTCCCCAAAGCAGTTAATGAATTGTACAATTGACTCAATGGTTTTCCTCCTAGGCCCTACAGTCTATGTGATATTGTCACCTGAAGATTGTGGTACTGCTGTTAAGTGAGAATCGTATCTGCAAAGGAAAATGACAATCCTGTGGTGGTTTCAAAATACTGTAGGAGATCCTTTAATATTCATTGTCATTCTTCTTTACTGGAGGCCACAAATGAAGATGACTCCTTTTCCTCCTCCCTCCTTCACTTCTGATTTGTTTGTCCTGGAAAGAGCACATCTGAGGATATCTCAAACATGTATGAAGACCATGGATAAAGGATCTGAGGCCACCAGTCAACAGCTGGGGAGCAGAGAAATGTTTCCATTAATAAAAGCAGCAAAATAACAGAAATAGCAAAATCTAATAGCAATGACTAGAAAACAGAGCTGGCAGGAGTTTATAATGTGCATGGAGCAACTAATTTCGTTGCACCTAATAGTACATATGGTAAATATTATTATTGTATACTGATTACATGTGAGAAAACAGCAGTTTTCTGGGAGCTAAATATTTTTGGAAGTCTCTGTAAATGATAGTAGCAAAAAGCCAAGATCTGAATTCTTTATACATGTTATCATGATTAAGATAATGGTAACCAAACTAAAATCCACTTTGGATGGAAATAAAGATTTTTTTTCCAGCTAGTGCCACAGTTTCGGTAAAATGATGGCTCAATAGCTTCCTGGGTTGGTAACACTCTTCAGAACATACTTACTCTACTGTGCCTCATTATTATTGTTGTCTGATATTGTTGTTAATAATAAATCTTGTTATCACTGAAAAAACTGCTCCATATATATATTTTTTAATTTTAGGTCACAAGTTCATGAGATACATGGTAAGCACCTTTTTTAAATAATTTAGCTTGATTTTATTATCTATGAAATGAAAACAATGAATGTTAGGCATTCATTTCCACACATGCTTACACATGGAATTTTTATAAACAGAAAGGCATTATGTAGCCGGTAGGTGGAATCAGTATTAGAATTCAAGATGGATTTTAAACTCAAGGATATTTAGGTTAATGCCTGAGCTGCAATGCATAAATATATAAATAGATATGGAAGTCATCTATGTGTGAAACATTTCTTTAGAAAAATGTGTAAGCATATCTACATGGTACTTGAGATATGATATGTGTTTACTAATCATCTTTATTTTTTGCTTCTGACCATTTTGACTTTAATGCTATCACAAACAGACTTTTAGTATTCTTCCCAGGAAGTGTATACCTGGAAAATGTAGGGAGCCCAGAAAGCATTGGAAAACAAGTATAAAGTGACACTGGTCAAGATAGAGAGTTGGACTGTGTCTTGCAAGTAAGATATGAGTGCTACTGTCAAACTCTGTGAACAAAAGAAACCAAGTCTTCATAAAAGGCCAAAAATAAGACCCAAATTGAGATCAAAAGAAGTAGTGAAAGACTTGCCACTAATCCCATCACCATCATGTCAAATAGTCACAGGCAGGTTTTTTGACTTTTTGAGTCATGTTCCAGCCATTTAACTTTCAAAGAAACACATTAAATTACTGGTATGTGAAGAATTACAACTGCATCAGAGCCCTTGGGGGAAACATTGAAGAGCGTTTATTGGTCCAGCCCTGCGAAACTGTCCTCCAGTTCCTCAGTCAGACCTTCCAACAGGAAATCTTTAAAGCAATGTTTTAGCTCCACTCCTGACATCTCCTTATAAATGGATGTGATGTTTGGCATGGATGGCTGTTTATTTAGGTGTGTGAAGGTTCTGGCTGTTAACTTGGAAGGAAAGTTATTTCTCTACCTCCCTTAGAGACCATCCAAGTATTTGTTTGACAGAGTGAACACCCATGACACAGAAAAGAGAGCCTGGACCAGATTTCTACCCGACTTAGTGCTGAATTTGTCCTGACACTTCTCCCCTGTCCCCTTGGCTAAGAGCTCCATCCCCTGCCTTTAGCTGTCCTCCTGGAAAAATGTATCAGTCCTGGATTCTTTCTGTCAGCATTTTGATGTCACCTGTGTCATTTGACATCTTTCTTTCCTTCATTCTTTCCCACAATTCCCAAAGAACTTTTGCATCTTAATTGGTTGCTTTTTAAGAATGCTGAAAATTTTTCAGAGCATAAAGGAAAGAAACTGAACTGGTGGAATGTGACATTCATAGGTGACCTCCATAGAACAGGCCTGAAATTCCCAGGAATTAAGTTTACAATGATGAGTTCCCAGAAGCAGTAAGGCACTGTCACTGTCTTTGTTTGCTCCACCCTAACAATGTAAACCATCCCAAGAATCACAGACTCAGGCCATATACACCAGGGCTAATTTCCTATACACCATGACTATAAATGTGTACCATTAAAGTTCAGCAAAGGAGAGGATTTGGTGGGAAAAGACAATGAGATGTTGTGGAAAACTTGAATAAATAAAGCAAAGGCAGAATATGAAAAGGAAGCACATACACCAGGCGGTGGTGGCGCACACCTTTAATCCCAGCACTCGGGAGGCAGCGGCAGGCGGATCTCTGTGAGTTTGAGGCCAGGCTGGACCGACAGCCTCCAAAACAATACAGAGAAACCCTGTCTCATAAAAACCAAAAAAAAAGGAAAAAAAAGAAAAGGAAGCACATTAGGCATTTAGCTGGATAGAAAAGTGGTATCAAATCTTTACTGTGTAACTATGATAAGAAGGTGATGGCAGGCATATCTTAAAATTTTCAGGTAGAGGCTCAGTAAGGACTGTGGAACTGAAGAAAAGGCTAATAATTAGAGTCTTATATTTCCAACAGTTCAACCTCCTCTCCACCCTCCTCAACACTAGCGATGAGCAATATGCTAAAGTTTCAACTATCGGGAAAAGTGAATGGGTTGGTTTGTTTGATTTCTTCTTCTTCTTCTTCTTCTTCTTCTTCTTCTTCTTCTTCTTCTTCTTCTTCTTCTTCTTCTTCTTCCTCCTCCTCCTCCTCCTCCTCTTCCTCCTCCTCCTCGTCCTCCTCCTTCTCCTCCTCATCCTCCTTCTCCTCCTCATCCTCCTCCTCCTCTTCCTCCTCCTCATCCTCCTCCTTCTCCTCCTCATCCTCCTTCTCCTCATCCTCCTCCTCCTCCTTCTCCTCCTTGTTCTCTTCCCCCTCCTCCTCCTTTGCTACATGCTGGAACAAACAAATTCTTCCCTCTGAAACAGGTCAGAAGGAAACCCTTTGCATTAGTGTTAACACAGAGAAAGTAATCTATGTCTGAAAAGAAAAGTTTTTGGTCTCTTTACATTCCTTTTACCTTCCAGAACACATTGGAATCTTACCCCAGAATAGATAATCACACAGTAGAAAACAAAAACAAGTGGTCTATCTATTTACAGGGCCAAACGTAGGGTAAAGAAGCATGAGAGCTTGGATGTAAGTACACACCAGTAAATGACAGACATTCAATGTATACAACATTTGTATATCAGGTCAATCAGATTTCAGTGTACTCCTTTTTGTTTGTTTGCTTGTTTGTTTTTGTTTTTTGAAAGCAAGGAAAAAAGAAAGAAAGAAGAAAGAGAAAGGAAGGAAGGAGGAGAGAAAGAGAGAGAGCCAGAAAAGCATGAGAACTGAGCATTGAAATAAAGCTGGATGAAGGAAATCAGTTTAGAATAAATGAGGTTAATGGCCTGTTTTTTGTTTGTTTTTTCTAGTCATTGGGTTGAGCTCAATCACCAGGATAGGAATGAATGCCCACTATTGAACAATAAAGACATGCCTTACTTACATAAGCCACATCCAATTCCAGCAGATGTCTTTAAATTTAATGTGCTTTTCTGGGCAGTGGTGGTGCATCCCTTTAATCCCAGCACTTAGAAAAAAGAGGCAGGCAGATCTCCGTGAGTTCCAGGCCAGCCTGGTCTAAACAGTGAGTTCCAGGACAGGCTCCAAAGCTACACAGAGAACCCTGTCTCGAAAAACTAAAATTTGGTGTTCTTTGCACATAATGAACTTACTACTATTAAGTATCTATATAATTATTTGTGGTTAAAAAAAAGTATACCTCAGTCTATAACTTTACTGGAATTACAACAATGAGAAAAACTCTATTTTTTTGTTTAAAAGACAAAATGGTTAGATGGACTTATGAAGAGTTGTATAACACAGATTTTTGAGTTGAGATTTTATTTTACTCAGCTCTGTTTAAGTCTTCCAAATACATCAAAATGATATATTTTGAAAGATATAGTAAGCTCTGTTGGGGGAAGTCCCCATGTAACACCCTGGGGTAGGAAGCCTGGAACTATTCTCCGGTAAGAGAAATACTTAGATTAACAATTATGGGGTAATTACTTAAAGCAGAGCTAACTAGTAAGAGACAAGCAAGGCCAACAGCTTCATAATGAATATAGCCTCTTGTGTGTTTATTTGGGATTGAAGAAGCTCTGGAACCAGGCTAGTGGGAAGGCTCCTCTCAAGGAAAGCTTCTCTTAACAAAATGGTGATCAGGAGTGGGATCATGAATTTCCACGCAGAATGACAAAAGCTTTAAAGGAATTTTAGAAACAGAAGAACGGAGAGAAGCACAGATTTTTGGTAGCAGCATTTTTCTCAGGTATGCTCTGTTTTGCTAGCGACAAGCCGAGATTCACGTGGCTCGCTTACTGGAGTCTTCCTGACTCGGCATAAAAACAAACAAACAAAACAAAACAAAACAAAAAAACAGCAAGGTTGTTTTAAGAGACTCTACTAACGATTGAAAGGTGTGTACGTACAGCTGGAAGTGGCAGCATTTTCTGGATGTCAGCATGGACTGAGGCAGTAAGCTGAAATCACGCTTACGCCCGCCATCTTGAAACGGCAGTTTAAAACAGCAGCGGTTTTAACAGATAAGACACGTGGCCAGAAAAACGTAAAGATTTACAGTAAAGTCAGACTTAAATGAAGAAAAACCTCTAAAGGTTTACAGTGTGTTTAAAAATATATATGAGATTGAGAGAGAAAATGAAACAACAAAGTGGTATATAAATACAAAAGCCGGCTTTGTGGTGGCGCACGCCGGTAGGATTTACTCCAGAGGCAGGCGGATTTCCAAAGAGAAACCCTGTCTCAGAGAAAAATAAATAATAGTGAAAGAAATTGAGTAAAAATAATAATAGATTAATAAATAAGCCACGTAAAGATGGAAAATACACAGAGAGTCTGGATACTGTACGCTATTATGTTTTTCAGTTTTTTCATTGCTAAGGAAGGAACAGCTACTGAAGTACACTTGATTATAAATGCTGCTGAATTAATTCAACTTATATCTTTTGAAAATGCCTTGAACTCAAAATTTAAGTATAAGGATATGTTACTCGGAAAAGGAGTTTTAATTTATGTTTCCACAGAACATAAAAAGCTGAGGATTTCTTCCAGGCTTCTGTGGTTTGACGAACCAAGACCCCCGGAAGCAGTGGACCAGATGTTCCAACAATTGAGACAGCTAAGATGATGGAGCTTTATAGACCCCGAAAATATGGACTTATACAGGTTTCTGAGTTTTGTCATGATCCCCATGGTATGAACAGCGCCCCCTTCCAGCATGAAGCAGTTTGGAATGAGCGACATCCTAATTCCCATCTTGTTTATAAATCTTTGTTTTCATTTAAATGGGGTTGTTTATAAATGGCTAATGATCACAGCCAATATTTTTTAATGGTAAAAAAGGGAATTATGGCATGGGTATTGTTTTTCATTTATTGATACAAATTCAAGCTCAATTTTGTGACATGTATATTTCTCCTCTTGATTAAGTATTGTGCTTATACTGATCTTTTAAAACATAATGCATAATTGAATACAGACTATAGTTACTTATAATAGATTTTATAATTAGGTAAGTTAGGTTTTCTAGATATACAGAAATATATTTGAGATAGATAGGCAGTCTTCAAACCTTTCAAAGACCTTCAGAAAATGGCATTTAAAATGGTTTAGGGTTTTTCTTGACAATGAGAAATGTCTGCTCCTGGCAGCACTAATTACGTCTGAGAGGAAGATGGGCATCGAAGAAACTTGTTATGGAGTTTGCTTTCAACATGGCAAGATTAGCCATTTGGGCAAGAACTGCTCTTGCCTGTACTGCTTGACTGTTGTTGTATAATCTGGACATGCAGGACCCACAGAAAAGTGACTGCTGAACTCAGTCTTACAGGGTTCCTGCTTCATGAAAGAGTCTACGAGACTTTCTGCAGGACAAAGAAAAATGACTGACAGACTGCCAGCGCAGATGGACAGTTTGAAATTTCCTGCTTTGCTGAGAAGTGTTCCAGACACATTGTGGCCTATGGGCTGAAGATGGATGCCCCAACGTTACAGAGGAACTTCGGGTGACTGTCCAGGCAGTAAGATACCTCTGTCAATCCTAGTGTTTATATATTATCCTTCTGTGGTCTTTGATGGAGTTGAAGACAGATAGTTATAATTATAGTTTCCCTTAGTTATGATAAAAGATAAGCTACATATAGAACTTTGGACTCACAAGGATGGAATGGATGATATTTTCTTTAAATCTTGCTAAAATATTGTAACTAGGTTCCTACTTGATAACTGTTCTGTTATATATAATTTGACGGTGTTAAAGTTAAGACCTTTCTTTTTGTTTAAACAGAAAAGAGGAGATGTTGGGGGAAGTCCTGTGCATTTGTCAATAAAGTACTGTTGAGCCTATAGGGAACCAAGATAGGAGGGACTAGGAGTCCAGGAGGATTCTGGGAAGGAGAAACACGAGAGTCAACATGTAACCGCCATGGTGGTAGGAGCCCAGAACTATTCTCCGGTAAGAGACATACTTAGATTAACAATTATGGGGTAATTACTTAAAGCAGAGCTAACCAGTAAGAGACAAGCAAGGCCAACAGCTTCATAATGAATATAGCCTCTTGTGTGTTTATTTGGGATTGAAGCAGCTCTGGAACCAGGCTGGCGGGAAGGCTCCTCTCAAGGAAAGCTTCTCTTAACAAAGCTCAAAATGAATAGCCAGTAATTAAATCTCAAGAGTTTTACAAACATTCAAATTCTTATTTCCAGTTTATCTGATGCAATTGACAGGCCACCCAATTGGTGATTTTCTGACTGTTCCTCTGAGACTCCAGGAAGTCCCGCTGCATGGTATGGACATAGAAGAAGGGGTTGAGTTGCCTTGGTGTAAGATAGTTATTACTTTGCTCTTAGGAAGTAATGTGTAAGGATGCTCCAGTGTATGGTTTGTGTGTGTGTGTGTGTGTATGTGTATGTGCGAGAGAGAGAGAGAGAGAGAGACAGACAGACAGACAGACAGACAGACAGACAGACAGACAGACAGTTTGTGGCAAATGTAACATTATAGTGATTTCTCTGTAATTTTTAAGACCAAGGAACATGTAGAAGGAGTGTAAGTGCTGGAGGGAGGGGACCCTCTGCAGACATTTGAATCCTGGAGTCTGTGTGATTATTAGGAATTAGTTTTATTTCCAAAATGCAATGCAGACTTATCCATATGAAGATTCTAGTGCTGCTCTGTATTGCCTGTAGGATTAAAGGCCCTTGATCAGCTTCTGCTACTTCAGTTTCTTCTCCAAAAACAAAAGTAATTTTAATCATCAGGTCTGAATTAATTTAATGGTTGGACAAAGTATTCTACAATCCTTCTCCCCCTGCAAAATAAAGGAGCCTGTTTGCTCTATCTGTGGTTTAGATAACTTACTCTGTGGTATAGCTGAACAAAATCAGAGAGACCAAGATTACTACTGTTCATATTCAGGGGACAATAAGTATATAAATGTCTTATTAATGTGAATTTACTAACATGGCATCATTGCTATCAAGCCATTGCTGCCTGACACATATAGATACATGTATGTTTAACCTATACTATCACCAATGTTTTTCTCTTTTAACATACTATTTTTATTAATTCCTTGAGAATTTAGAATTTAAATGACACATGAAGTCCATTTGTGCTGCCTATGTACTCATAAATATGAGGTTATCCATTGGAGCATGGTGAACTTACCAGGGGCCCCGCCCTGCTGGGGGTTTGGAGTGTAGCTTCCTTGACGTTTCTGACTTCTAGCAGTCATGTACATTCCTTGCTCATAGCCTTCTTCCATGGGGTACTATTTCTTCATGACAGAGAGGACAGTATAGAGCAGAGAAGTTTGTGTCATAGCAGGCCAAGAAGCAGAGAATGAATGCCCATAATCTCTAAGGAAATGGGGTATAAAAAACTCAGTCAAACAGAACGAGAAAAGGAGACTAAGTATAAAATGTTGGTACATAATCAATACTTTCCCATTAATTTTGCTTGTCCCTTCACAGATACTTACAAAACAAGTTTTTTTCTATTTCTCTGCCATGTGTTTTTTAGGACAGATTCTACTGGCTATAATTCTCACAGCATTATTCTGCCTTCACTGCCTAGGAGAGTATCTGATATGTGGCATGAGTGAATGCTCACTAGACCACTTGAACTGAATTCAAATCCTGACCTAGAGGCATTTGGAAGCTTTCGGGATAATATTTACGACATATTAGCATAACTTCTCAGTGTACAGACCATAATCTAAATAATTCCTGCACACAATTATTTCTTTTTCACTAATATGCTTTAAGAAGATGAGTTTCAAGTCTTCAAGCAGCAGGAATAGTCTCAAGGAATAAGGGAAACTCATAACGAGTTGACTCTGTGGCTTTTACTTTTATATGTTATTTTATATGACGTTTATATGTAGTATCCCAGCAAGCTGGGAAGTGAACATCAAGTATACCCTTGAAAGAAAGAGCTGTGGCTTTGCTATCACTACCCAGGACTCTGCTACAGTTTAACTTCTGTAATGTATAATAAGCGATAGTTTAACATATTACATCAAGCATAGATGTAAGGGTTGAAGGAATGACTCAGTGTTTAAGAGCACTGACTGCTCTTCCAGAAGACCCAGGTGTAGTGCTATTTTGTTTGTGTTCTAACAAATAAAGCTAGCCTGAAGATCAGAGTGTAGAAGTAACTAGCCACTGGTTAACCATAGAGGCCAGGCAGTAGTGGCACACACCTTTAACCCTAGCATTTGGGAGGCAGAGGCAGACAGATCTCTGTTAGTTGAAAGCTACCCTTGATTACAGGAGATTAATTCAGTCTGAAAGAGAAACAGAGACAGGTGGTGATGGCTCACACCTTTAATCCCAGTACTTGGGAATCACATGCACTAGGAAGGTAGAGATGGGAGTGATATGGCTGGGCAGAGAGAGGAATATAAGGTGGGAGGAAAGAGGAGCTCAGAGCATTCAGTCTGGGCATTCAGTCTGAGGACTCATAGGGACAGGATCGCCTCTTTGGTCCAAGGATTCAGTAGAGGTAAGAACTAGTGTCTGGCTGCTCTGCTTCACTGATCTTTCAGCATTTATCTGGCTTTGTGTTTTTATTATTAAGATCAACTAGAATTCAAGCTACACCCAGGTTCTATTCTCAGCATCTGCATGGCCTGTAATTCTTCTTCTGGCCTTTTCAGACACTGATTGCACATGGTGTAAACATGAGGGGCCTATCACATGAAGAATGGAAAAATCAACCAGGGTTATTATTTTTTGCTGTAGATAAAAAGAAGATGAAACCCTTAGATTATATAATCTAGGAAGATTTGTGTCATTTGAAGAGTGGAGTCTATAAACAAGAGTAACTTGATTGTAAAATTAGTTTATATAACAACAAAAAAATCCCTAAATAATAACCACAATTGGGAAACCTGCAGAGAACTTACTTTGAATAGCTCATGCACCTTGATGTTAATCAAGAGAGAAAAGGTGTTGGAAATCCTGAAAGTACATGTTTCTACTAATGCAAATAGTGTTTATGACCCTATTTATAAGCTTTTAAATCAGTTGTTAGCACTAGGCACCAAGTCAGTTTCTAGCCAGGGCCTGGCAGCAGAATAATTCTCACAGTTAATAAAATGCATAGTGAGAACAGGATATGAATTTATGCCTCCTGAGAATTACTGGAGTCACAAACGACCGAGTCAGCATGGCAAGTTTGGGGCATCTCCAAGGACAGAGAACACCTGAAGGCTCGTTCAACACAGGAAGAAGATGCAGAAGCAAATAAAACACCTTCCAGGTGACAGATATGCACTGCTTTCTTGGGGAAGCCAAAGGACCCTGAAGGAGTGTGGATAAGCTACAGACGCTAGGAAGCCATGTGGAAACGGGGGGTGCATTTTTAAGGGGAAAATGGTATTTTTAGGTCGTCACATAAAATACATACACTAAACAGACCCAAAAGAACAATATAAATGAGTAATTGTTACTCATTCTCGAATGAGTAACATCATAACCTCTTTTCCTGTCCTTTTCAGTGCCCCCGGAGGTGACAGAGGTGTCAAGAACCATAAATTTTCACACTTGCTTGCAGTACATTTACTCTGGGGCTGATCGTATCAGGTATTAATCTAGCATGAGTTGGTGGGAAAGGGTGGGGAAATGACCAAACCCCTCCCCAAAGGGCAATTAACACTGAAGAAAACAAAAGCTCTAAAATGAAGGGAAAAGATATATAGAGTGAAGAACTCATGGATAAGTAATCTTTACATAGTTACAGAAACAATAAATGTCATATTATTAGAAATAAAAACTGCCAGTTCCTTTTATTCTGTAGCACAAATGCTATGCATAATTATACCAATAGTAAATTTCCATCAGAAAAAAATGTGGAAGTGACAGAAACACCTAGAATATTGAAAAAGAATCACTCATTGAGAAGTAGGAATCAGAGGTAAAAAGGGAACGCAACAGAAAGGCTACTTCTTTTCATTATAAGCCTTGTAGAGTTATTTCATCTTAAAAGTGTTTCTCTAGTTCTGTATTTCACAATGCTTTTAATAAAGCACATTTTTAAGAACATGTACTGAAAGTTTAGCCACCATGAAAGAGGACATAGAATTAGGCAAATAAGTTGGAAAAGGCATAATTACTGTATTAAAAACAGTTGCTGTAAGGGCTAATTAACAGACAAAGCACAAATGAAAAGAAGAAAATATGTTTCTTGAAATGCTGTACAGATATTTATAATTATTTCTATATGTATGGAAGTTTTGCATGCATCACGTCTGTGAAACAACTGTGTGCCTGGTACCCATGCAGGCCAGCACAGGGTGTTAGATTCCCCTGGATCTGGAGTTACAGGCAGTGATGAGCCACCGTGTGTGTCCTGGGAGCTGAATCTGTGTCATCTCGAAGAGCAAAACCAGTGTTCTTAACTGCTGCACCATTCCTCCAGCCCCCGTGCACAAAGATTTCAACAGTAAATAACGAAAGTATGTAGAGATGGAAGACAGAGGGAAAGTTCTAACACATGTCTAAAAAGAATACCAAAGTGTAAAAAGACAAGCAGTGAGAGAGACAAGGACAGCATCAGTATCTTCCCAGGCTTCCTAGTCAGACCTGTTGAGTCTGGGTCTGTACTGTTGACATCAAAGTGTACATATGTTTCTAAAGCTGTACAAATCATTCCACTGAAATACCACTAGGTGGGTACCATGGTAGATGCCTGTAATTAGAAAACTGAGACAAGAAAATCACAAATTTAAGTCTAGCCTGGGCTACGTTTGAAGATCCTGTTTCAGAAACAAACAAAAAAGTAAAGAAGAATTAGGAAGGAAGGAGGGAAGGAAGGAAGGAAGGAAGGAAGGAAGGAAGGAAGGAAGGAAGGAAGGAAGGAAAGAAGGAAGGAAGGAAGGCCATTTAAGACCGTGTAGGACTTCTACAAATTTAAGTACCCATAGTTCTTCCCATGCTGTGGAAGAACACAGAAGTCCAGGTTAGGAATCTGAGAGTGAAGGCCATTCTCATTCACATGTTCTCTGTATGACATGAGCAGGTTCCTGTGGATCCTGTGGGCGTTTTTGTTTCCTTTCCTATAAAGTTCACATAACAATATACCTGCTCACCCACAATTTTGTAAATTGAGTGAAATGCTTAGGTTATTACCTGCTTAGAATTTAACAACTCTAGACAGTAGTATTTGAATCAGCCCTATTATCTAAATGAAGACGGGAGGCCTACATTCATTGGCAACCTGCGTAAGAAAATTTATTTAATTTAACATTTAAGTTACCTAAATTTCTCTCTAATAACTCAATCTAGCAAATGACTATGATGGCATAGAGCAAGAAACTAAAACAGTAATTTCTTCATTCTAAAATTAAGACGGTCTGGTTATGGATACTTGTAATGCTCAGACTACGGATCTAAAACCCACTTCCATCATCACTTTAACACCATTTAGTCAAGGGAGCACTAGCAAATGTGTGAGTGAATGGAGAGGCCATGCGCAGTAAATCCTTGGAGGGAAGAAAGCCTCAAGCACTTACGAAAATGTTTTTCTTGGTTTGGTAATAAATGTCTATAGCACTGAGTGCTTGCCAGCTTAGTTTCCTTGTACAATGGCTCTGTGAACATTTTGAAAATGAATGTACAAACTCGTGCTATGGAAGAGCTGGAACCACAAAATGAATGCTCAGTAATATTCTTACAAGGGGCTGCATGAATATTTCCAGATTTGATTGCTATGAGTCACAAATTCCAAAGGCCTAATCCTTATTCCCTACCACAGTGCAGTTAGACTTCACAGGTCCCTGTGGAGAGATAGAGAAGCAATTCTTTGCAAACATTAGGAATATAGCCATCTGCTTTGGCTAGCAAGACATGAAGACAACTTTGGTACCCGAGCAGAAAAATGAGAAAGAGCTGCTAGCAAACCTACCATCCGTGTACACAAGTAAATCTGCGAGTGATTTTGAAGGACAGCCTTGCAAAGCAGGAAAAGCACTACTACTCTCCTGATTCATATTTTCACCTAAGATGGAATTTTTAAAGCAAACTGCTTCCAGCAGACTGTACAGTATAACAGTTCTTTTGGTGGATGCCCAAAGAAGTGAGCCAATTAGAAGCATAAGTTTCAATGCTGACATGTATCATTGTTTCTAAACACTTCCTCAGGAGAGGTTTGGGTGCTCTGTGTTTCTTTTTATTTCCTATGGAAAGGGCAAGTTAAAGGGTCTATTCATGCCTTGCACCCCAGAGAACTGTCAAAGAAAATTCTTAAGGAAAAATACAGTTAAGGATGAGCACGTGCTTGTGAGCAGACTGCAGGCTCCAAAGCTGAGGCACAATCAGAACGAGAGGCGCAAGTGTTGAGAGACCAGTTGAACTGCTGGGTGCTGCAGTGTGGTGGGCGTTACCAGACGATAACCAGTGACAGTCTCAGAGCTCCCCTCAAAGCCAGATTCCAGAAATCTAGAAGATAGAAGTGTTACTCATTTATTTTGAAACGTCCAACCCAGTCTAATGTGTTGAGTCCTTCCTCTCTGGTTGTGCTGCTCTTCTGATGGATGTGGAGCCTTACAAGGGATGGAGTCTAGCTGGTAGAGGCAAGGTGTTCTGGTGTCAGCCTGTTTACACTGCTTCCTGGTCTGCTACAATGTGAGCAGCTGTTCAACCTCATGCCCCTAGCACCATGGACACATGCACTTTATGGCCCTTGTCCACTATGATAGACTGTGCCTCTCTGAAATCATGAGCTAAAATGAAACTTTCCCTTCCTAAGTTGTCTATGTCAGGTGTTCTGGCCATAACTTGCCTTAAATAATGGCTTTGTGAACAGGTTTTTGATTTTTAACTAATATGCAACCTTATGTTAGGAAAGAGCAGGTGTCACAAAATGAATATTCTTACAAGGGACTGCATGACTATTTCCAAATTTGATTTCTGTGAGTCACAGATTCCAAAGGCCTAATCCTTGTTGCTACCATAATGCCATTATATTTCACAGGACCCTGCAGAGAGGTAGAGAATTAATTCTTTGTAAATTATAAGAATAAATGAACACAGAAAACTGGTACCAAAGCAGCAGGGTATTGTGGTTTGAATGAGAATGTGCCCCATAAGCTCAGATGTTTGAATACCTAGACTCCAATTGTTGAAACAGTTTGGGAAGGATTAAGAAGCATGGCCTTGTTGGGGGAGATATGTCACTGGGGGCAGGATTTAAGGGTTCAAAAGACTCATGCCGCTTCCAGCGTGCTTTTCTCCTCCTGTTTGCAGACCAAGATGTGATCTCTCAGATCTTTCTTGACAGCATATCTTTGTTCCACTGCCGTTGATTCTAACCCTCTGAAACAATAAGTCCAATTAAACACTTTCTTTTGTAAGTTTCCTTGGTCATGGTGTTTTATTCCATTGAGAGATGGCACATCTGACTATGTACTTCATGGGAACATGGAACTACTTCGTGGGTGTGTGTGCAAAAGTCTGAAAATGAGATTAGAATGCCCATGCAAATATGAACAGTAAAACATGTTCAAAGTATCAGTTAGGAATGAATCAGACATGGAGATGCAGAATTTGACATTTATCCAGGTGGTTTCTTCACTTGCTGTGGTCCAGCATTTCCTTGCTAAGCTCTCTCTCTCCTCCCTTTTGGAATGTAATGAATAGTTTGTGCCATTACATGTTGGAAGTATATGATCTGATTATTTATTTTGATTTCCTGGAGTTACAGTTAAGAGATTTCCTTGAGTCTCAGAAGAGACTTTGAACTTTGGACTTTTAAACAATGTTGAGACTGTTATAGACTATGGGGACTTTCAAAGTTGGGCTGAATGCATTTTTTTTCATTATGATATGGCTACAGACCTATGGGGACCAGGGAGTGGAACATGATGGTTTGAATAAGGATTACCCCCATAGGTTCATATATTTGAATGCTTGGGTAGAGGTACTATTTGAAAGTATTAGTAGGTGTGACTTTCTGGAGGAAGTGTGTTACTGGGGGTGTGCTTTGAGGTTTCAAGGCCAAGTCAGGCCCAAAGTCTCTATCTCTCTTCCTGCTTCCTTCAAATCTGGATGTAGAACTCCAGACAGCTGCCATGTGTGCCTGTGTGTCACCATGCTCCCTGCCATGAGGATAATGGACTAAACCCTGGAAATGGAAAGCCTGCTTTGGGGCTTGCTGTTGGTCCTACAAGGTTTTTGTGTGGGTTTGGTCCATTCTTCCCTTTCAGAATAAAAGTATTTATTTTGTGCCATGTATATTGGAAGTTCTATTTTACAGGCTCATCGATAAAAGATTGCCTTGAGTTTCAGTAGAGACTGTGAACTTTTAAACACTCTTTGGCAATGTTAACATTTTGGGGATTCATGGAGTTTAATTAAATGCATTTGGCCATGAGTCTTTGTGAGAATGGGATTAGAGCATTATGATTTAAATCTGAAAAGCCTCCTTGGGTTTATAGTCTGAACTCTTTTGAACTTTTGGCCCCCACTACAAGTGTGGTAGTACTTGGAAGGGCACAGAGATTAAGAGACAGGGCTGGGCTGGAGACAGACAATCAAGCAATCAATCAAACAAGCAAACAAAAGAAACAGACCTCTATGTATGGACCTTTCAAAGTTATGCTTTCCCCTTGTGCTAACCCATTTCCTCTGCTTCCTAGTCTATGATGTGAACGACCATTCTGCCCCATGCTCTGCTTGCCAAAGACAGAACCAATCTGCCATGCCTTGCTCATTGGGATAGATGATGGACAGCAACCCTCCGAAACCAGGAATAAAAATGAACCTTTTCTCCCTTAAATCATTTCTGTCAAGTAGAAGTCATTGCAATTCAGAGGTGAGTATCACAGAAACTAAATAGGTAAATAAACCAGTCAATAAAATCCATGGTACTTTTTGCTATCTTACAATACTATCTACTCAGTTACATTAAGTCCTCCATCTTTTTCTTTGCACATATTCAAATTTACATAAGAAGATTTGCAGTCCTAAATATAAGCCCCTATGGTTATCTCAATAGAGTTTTATACTGTTAAACTTAATTAAATCCTAAACCATCAAAAGTGATTTGTGTTAGTTCCAAGCAAGAGACTGACACAGATTTTATACCCTGGAGAAATTTTATTTTACTTACTTCCTGCAATTCTGACCAGTGATGTTCCGGGTAGTGGCTACTTTGTGAGGACAGATCCTAGACGATAGACAGTATTGTGATACAGTAAAGCCATCTGACGGCCCATGGTGGATAGAGTGAGAATATGAAGTACTCATCTGTTGTTTGAAGCTTTGGTATGGCTTGTTGCTACAGCCTTGTCTAGCATGGTGAATCAAAGACTACTAGCAAAGGACACACTAGGTACAACATGGCAGCTCAAGCAGTTCATATCTCACACATAAGTTTAAAGCTAAATAACAAAGAATTCCTCCCATAGTCAGTGTCGGGACACACACTTTGAACTCTTGCTTTGACCTACCGTTTCCACCCTCAAATTATAGTTCTTACAAAGGAGCTGGTTTTAAAGTCAAAGAAGAAGCTTTAAAGATATACGCACAAGATTTTTCTCAAAAAAAAAAAACACATTACAGAATAATGCAGACATCGAGGTATTCAGTTTAATTGTAAAGTATGTTGTTTTATTCTCAAAATACCACCACACAAAAGAATCTTATGTTGTGTTCTGTTGTGGGTGGCTAGGGTGGGATTACAGTATTGGAAAAAGAAAGAAAACATTCAAATAAAAATTACAAATGGAATTTCTAATATGTGGTAGGATGAATTTGGCTTGAATCAAATAACAAGTCCAGAAACATACCAGAATAGTGATTTAACAATTGGATGGACTTCTCCAGCTCTTAATACTCAAACCTTTGCTCATATAATGATTGCATGGAGCAATCTATCATTAGCTATTGTTTACTGGCTTCTAATTTCTTGTGTGTTTCTATAATCTTTAATAAAGTAGTAAGTAATTAAAAGCAAAACTCTCTTAAATTTCTTTTAAGCCTCTACCCCTCCTGGCAACACCTAGTCTGTATGTAATGTACTCAATTTGTATCTTTTAAAGCACAGTTTAACAATAATTTTGACAACATCAACTAATTTACAACATGATTAACTAAAATGCCACAACATCTAAAGAAAAACTTAACAAAACCAAACTTTTAAAATGCTCTAAGGAGCTGGGCGGTGGGGGCGCACGCCTATTTTTTTTTTCCAGTTTAAATTTAGATAAGAAACGAGGTTGCTTCACAAGTCAGTTCCAGGTCCCTCTCCCATTCCCTCCCCTCCTCCCGTGCCCTCCCCCAACCCCTCCCCCCCCCGTTATCCCCTCATTCCCCCAGGGAGGGTGAGGCCCTCCATGGGGGTGTCCATAGTCTGTCATTTCATATAGGGCAGGGCCTACACCCTTCCCCAAGAGTTCAGGGTGAGAGTGCACCTCACATTGTTCTATGGGAGTCCAAAGTCCGTGTGTATACTTGGGATGGGTACTGATCTGCTGCCCAAGGCTCAAGAGATTACCTAGGCCTCCTCAATGACACCCAGATCCAGGGGGTCTTGATCAGTCCCATGCTGGATTCCCAGGCTGATGCCTGGGATTCAAGAGTTAACCTTTGTCTGGTCAGCTGTTTCTGGGGGTTAAACCGCCCAGTCTTAATCCCTTTGATCATCAGTCCTCCCTCTCTGTTACTGTCTTTCGTGAGTTCAGCTCAGTACTTAACCAAGGGAGTCTGCCTCTTCTTCGATCAGCCACTAAATGAAGTTTCTGTTTCCCAGACTCTCGGGCCATAGGATTGTAGGCTGGCACTCCCCAGATCTATGTCTAAAATCCATATATGAGAGAGTACATGCCTTGTTTCTCTTTTTGTGACTGGGTTACCTCACTCAGGATGGTTTCTTTTAGTGTCATCCATTTGCCTGCGAATCTCATGATTCCATTATTTTTTTCTGCTGAATAGTACTCCATTGTGTAGATGTACCACATTTTCTCTATCCACTCTTCGGTTGAGGGACATCTAGGTTGCTTCCAAGTTCTGGCTATTACAAATAAAGCTGCTATGAACATAGTGGAACAGACATCTTTGTTGCATGAATGGGCATCTTTTGGATATATGCCTAAGAGTGGAGTTGCTGGGTCTTGTGGTAGGTTTATTCCCATTTTTCTGAGGAATCTCCATACTGATTTCCAAAAACTAAATCAAGAACAGATAAGCAATTTAAATAGACCTATAACCCCTATGGAAATAGAAGCTGTCATCAAAAGTCTCCCAACCAAAAACAGTCCAGGTCTAGATGGTCTCAGTGCAGAATTCTACCAGAAATTCAAAGAACAGCTTATACCAATTCTTCTCAAAGTGTTCCACAAAATAGAAGCAGAAGGGTCTTTGCCAAACTCTTTCTATGAGGCTTCAATAACCTTGATCCCCAAGCCACACAAAGATACAACTAAGAAAGAGAACTTCAGACCAATATCCCTCATGAACATTGATACAAAAATACTCAATAAAATACTGGCAAATCGGATCCAAGAACACATCAAAACAATCATTCACCATGATCAAGTAGGTTTCATCCCAGGGATGCAGGGATGGTTCAACATACGAAAATCCATCAACGTAATCCACCATATAAACAAGCTGAAAAACAAAAATCACATGATCATCTCACTAGATGCTGAAAAAGCCTTTGACAAAATCCAACACCCCTTCATGATAAAGGTCTTGGAGAGATCTGGGATAACAGGGACATACTTAAACATAATAAAAGCTATATACAGTAAACCAACAGCCAACATCAAACTAAATGGACAGAAACTCAACGCAATTCCTCTAAAATCAGGAACAAAACAAGGCTGTCCACTCTCTCCATACCTTTTCAACATGGTACTTGAAGTTCTAGCTATTGCCATACAACAACAAAGGGAGATCAAGGGGATACAAATTGGGAAGGAAGAGGTCAAACTTTCACTGTTTGCAGACGATATGATAGTTTACATCAATGACCCAAAGAACTCTACCAGGGAACTCTTACAGCTGATTAACACCTTCAGCAAAGTGGCAGGCTACAAGATCAACTCAAGAAAATCAGTAGCCCTACTATATACAGATGATAAAAGGGCTGAAAGAGAAATCAGAGAAACATCACCCTTTACAATTGCCACAAACAACATAAAATACCTTGGGGTAACGCTAACCAAACAAGTGAAAGACCTGTATCGTAAGAACTTTGAATCTTTAAAGAAAGAAATTAAAGAAGCCCTCAGAAAATGGAAAGATCTCCCATGCTCTTGGATAGGTAGGATCAATGTAGTAAAAATGGCAATCCTGCCAAAAGCAATCTACAGATTCAATGCAATCCCCATTCAAATCCCAGCACAATTCTTCACAGACCTTGAAAGAACAATAATCAATTTTGTATGGAAAAACAAAAGACCCAGGATAGCCAAAACAACCCTGTTCAACAAGGCAACGTCCGGAGGCATCACCATCCCTGACCTCAAGCTCTATTATAGAGCTATAGTCCTGAAAACAGCTTGGTATTGGCACAAAAATAGACAGGTAGACCAATGGAATCGAATTGAAAACCCGGGTATTAACCCACACACGTACGAACATCTGATCTTTGACAAAGAAGCTAAAAATATACACTGGAATAAAGAAAGCATCTTCAACAAATGGTGCTGGCATAATTGGAGACTGGCATGTAGAAGAATGCGGATCGATCCATGTTTATCGCCATGCACAAAACTTAAGTCCAAATGGATCAAAGACCTCAACATAAATCCAGCCACACTGAACCTCTTGGAAGAGAAGGTGGGTGGTACCCTTGAACGAATTGGTACAGGAGACAGCTTCCTGAACATACCACCAGTAGCACAGACAGTGAGATCAACAATTAATAAATGGGACCTACTGAAACTGAGAAGCTTCTGTAAGGCAAAGGACACAGTCAGCAAGACAAAAAGGCAGCCCACAGAATGGGAAAAAAATATTCACTAATCCCACATCTGACAGAGGGTTGATCTCCAAAATTTACAAAGAACTCAAGAAGCAAGTCTCCAAAACACCAAAGGACCCTATTAAAAAGTGGGCTGCAGAACTAAATAGAGAGTTTTCAATAGAGGAGTCTAAAATGGCTGAGAGGCACTTGAGAAAGTGCTCAACATCCTTAGCCATCCGGGAAATGCAAATCAAAACAACTCTGAGATACCATCTCACTCCTGTCAGAATGGCTAAAATCAAAAACACCAATGACAATTTATGCTGGAGAGGATGTGGTGAAAGGGGGACACTCCTCCATTGCTGGTGGGAGTGCCAACTGGTGCATGCCTTTAATCCCAGCACTCGGGAGGCAGAGGCAGGCGGATCTCTGTGAGTTCGAGGCCAGGCTGGACCGACAGCCTCCAAAACAATACAGAGAAACCCTGACTCGTAAACCCAAAAAGAAAAATGCTCTAAGGATGGATTTATGTCTTGTTTTTGTAACTTTTTCAAAGTAGCTCTGTAGCTCTAAACCCTACTTGCTTTTATTACTATTATTTACTCCAGCAACCTTTATGAAACATTCATGATAGCTATATACTGAAATTAATGCTTTATTTGCTAATATTAGGGGAAATGCAAGTTTCAATACATTTAAATTGATTTTGCATACATCCAGAGAATGTTCAAAGGTATTTAGTTCAACCTCAGATGTCATTGAAATAAGGATATCTGGCACTTTGTTCACTGGCTCTAAGAGAAATGCTATTTCCATGTGTATTACAAGTAGCCTCTGTATCATTATTTTCCTTTTCCTAGCTAGAAATAATTTTAAGAAATACCAAAAAGAAAAAAGAAATACCAGAATGTGGCTAGCAGTGAGATTACATACTGCCAGAAGGTGTTTTTCGGCGTTCTGAGGAAGAAAATACTTCAGTGGTATAATTCTAATACTGACCTGTTAAGTAAAATGTATATACTGTATGATCATCGCATGATGCTTATGGGCATAAACCTGTACCAAAGCTCAAGACTGGGAAGATAATAGGCCCTAGGAGAACCTACTGTTGTCTTACTAAATGTTTATGCTTTTAAAAGACATTATAAATATTTATGCTTATTCCCATAGATTTATGCTGTTCACAACATTGACAGTTGTTGTTGGCTAATGCAGAGACTTATGATTAGTCAAACTGCTGAGTACAAATAACTCTGAGTGCTCAGCTGTGCATGGGTCATCTATAACAACCTCACACAATCCAAGGCTCAGGAAATTTGTGGAAGAGAGGACAGAGAGAAAGTAAGAGCCAGTGGATGGGGAGGGGACGCTATGCAATGCCGATTTCTGGACATGGTGTTATACACACACATCATCAAGAACAGCTGTATCTACTTATACAAGACCTACTCAGGATAAAGCCAGTCAAAATTTCACAGAGGCCTCTATACCAACAGAAGAGCTATTGGCAGTTGATGGTCATATGGTAGATGCATTTTTAGCTTTTGGAAAGTTCTCCACACTGATTTCCAGAGTGGTTATACTGGTTTACAACCTCACCAACAGTGAGTGAGAGGTCCTCTTACCCCTATTCTTGCCAACATCTGTTGTCAGTTGTTCCAATGATCCTAGCCGTTCTGAATGTGGCCAGAAGAAATCCCAAAGTTGTTTCAATTCTTATTTCCCTAATTTACAAGAATGATGAACACTTCTTGAGATATTTCCTAGCCACTTTAAATTCTCCTTTTGAGAACTCTCTATTCAAACCCATAGTCCAATTTTTTAATTGAGCTATTTGTTCTCTTGACTGTTTTGTCTTTTTTACTTCTTCATATACTTTGGATACTAATCCCCTATCAGATGTACAGCTGGTAAATATTGCTTCCCGTTTTGTGGGGTTTTTATTGATTTGATTGTATCCCTTGATGTACAAAAGGTTTTTAATTTTATGAGATCCCAATTGTTAACTGTTGGCATCTGAGTATGCCAACCAGAGGACAACCTCAGGTGTCATTCATCAAGAGCTGTTTGTTTACCTTGGTTGTCTTGAGACAGAGTTTCTCACCAAACTGGAGCTAGTCAAGCAGGTGAAACTGGGTAGCCAGCAAATCTGAGGGATCCTCCTGTCTCTGTCTACCCAGCACTGGGATTACAAGCATTTGTCTCCTCATTTGACTGTTTTTAATAGGTTTAAGGGATGAAGTTCAGGTTCTTGTGCTTGCATGACAAGTACTTAAACAACTGAGGTATATCCATTCCTTAAAATATGCTTTCAATAATTTTTGTTATGGCTTGAATATGAAAGGCACCCTAGACACTCAAACATTTGATCTTCAGCTAGCGGCACCATTTTGAGCCTTTAGGAGGTAGTGCTGGCTAGTGGATGTCAGCAGGGGTGGTCCTGGTCATGACTACCCAGTCCTGGTTCTGAGTTAGCATTCAGTTTCCTAGTCCACTGCCCTGTCACCTACTCCAACCACTATGAGTGGAGCTCCTTCCATGACCACCCCATGATTTTCCCATCATGATAGATTGAAGTCTCTTTGAAAGCTTAAGCTAAGCATCGAACGTTCCTACTTTAAGTGGTTTCTGTCAGGCATCTTTGTCATAACACCACAAAAAAAAATGAGAGAATTTCATCATGGGGAGAGAGGAGATCGCCTTTGTGGTAAAATTTAGAAATTGATCCCTTGATCACTTGACATAAATACTATATAAATCAAGAGACAAAAGAGAAAACATAATACTCTAGAATGATGAATATTTCAATGAAAAGGTAAAAAGGGGAGCAGGGTTTCCTCCATGTATTTTATTCTCTTTTATTTTATTGAGATAAGATTTTGGCTGACCTTGTACTCATGATCACATTTGGGACTGTAGACGTGTCACCATGGTTAATTTTTGAGTCTAAGATTCTTTTAAAGTGGATCAGAAATATAATAGTGAGTTGGTTTTATAACTTATTTTTTGTTTCTGCCTCCTTTCATCAAATTTTATCATTCAGGGAAGCCTATAATGCATCACACCCAAGAAACAAAGTTATTCTACATGTTCTACTACCATGTGTCATGTTACAGTACTTCTGGCCTTCAACATTACAAACATATTCCCTGTAACCTGAGGAGGATGTAGGGTCCTAGTTAGGCAGCTGCCATAGTAGACACTCCGGTTCCCAGATGGTTGCCTTCTTTTATCAGTGAACCTTTTCCTAAAGCAAATAAGCAAAGAAAGAAATCCCACAGAAACTAAGAATGCCATGGGGCCTTGGGGAATCCAGCGAATACTCAACTTTATCCAGACAAACTAAAACACACTCCAAGGAAGAGATAAGGTTTGTGAAAAGGAAGCTAACACAATCACTTAAGAGAATTTCAGAACTCAATCACTCAAGCCAGAACACAGGAAGGTAGGTCAACCCTGAAGGAAATTCACATGACTGGTGCCTTGATTTGCCTCTTTTGTTTCTCTGTGGCCTGAGGTCAGTCTCTCTCAGGTCAACATGTGTGGGAAGTGGCAACAGGTACTGGTCACAGCCCATGTTTCTCCTGGCACTGAGTTCTGCAGCACCTTGGCATAGTAAATAAATCTGGAATTTATTTTAAATACCAGATAAAGGAGCCAGATCAGTAAAGTCACCAGAAGAAAGGAAAGTTAGTATCTTCTTAATTTCAGATAAATCTGAGTTTCAGATAAACAAATATTTTTAATACATGTATGCCCCAAGTGCAAGATTTTGTTGTGCATCTGAAATTAGAATTTAATTAGGCATCCTGTATCTAATTTCTTCAGTCTGGAAGTCCTGTTCTTAGCATTATAGTCAGCCATACTACTCGGACAAAAGCCACTTTTAAAGTCTGTCCTTGGGAATGGATTTAAAGGATGAAGAATATTCTTGCTCCTAGTCTTTGTAGGGCTAAATATTCAAACTTGTAGATTTGATTACTTTTCTGTAAAATTGGCATGTGTTCTAAATGAGAAAGAATGACCACACAGAATGACTTCATTGGAGATCACAACATGAGTTATAGTTCTGTGACTCTGAAACCAGTTTTCTTATAACACCCACTATCTTTGCTCTCTGCCTTTGCCTAAAGATTGAATTTTCAGTTTTGAAATATTAATGTACTGCATACAGGCATCTGTATAAACCTATGTGTCTAGTCTTGGGTTTTATCTCATTCTGTAGACAAAGAAGGTTACTTATCAAGGAACCCTTTCATATGACTCCTGTCTCAGAAGCCCTTTCCAGCCCTACTCACTAGAATGGGGTCTTCCAAAACTCAGCACACATCACACATCTTTAAAGCCATATAAAGCTCTTTCTTAAATATATGGGTGGAAGGTTGAATAATTGATGGATGCATAGATGAACTTATTCTTATTAAATTACCTTTAAAATTCTAGTTTCCATTCTTAAGCCCCAAGAAGTGACTTGAGAGTATGGGCTTTAGAATAAGGCAGACCCCTCCCCAAAATCACTAATTCTGTGATTGAGTGGTTATATGGGTGTGACCTTGGGTAAGAAATGTAACATAAGTGAACTCTGACCCTTTCTAAAACTGATACAACCCATTTCCCAAGAAGTTAAATGAATGGTTAATTAGAGTACAAAATGTCAAACTCGCAGTGAACATTTGATAAATTGGAGCTTTTATCTATTCATTATTCCTTTCTTTGAGTCCTCTCAGTAACTCTATATTAGAGAAATCAAACCACTTTACTTAATTGCTTACTTTTCTCCAAGACAAGGTTCACATATTACTGCATATTATATAGAGAGATTTAATAAAGTAGATCAAATTATTTCCATTCGAAGATCTGTGTACACAGTTCAGTCATAGAGCACATGGTTAGATTGTGGAGTCTCTGAGGTCAATCCTCTACACTGAGATAATCAAACAGACAGACAGATAATTAATAGATAAATACAGATGGATAGATAGATGATAGAAAGATAAATAGATAGATAGATTAGAGAGAGAAGAGAGATATGGTTAAAATCTATATCAATAGAGATGAGACAGGTATGGAAGGAACAGAGAGAAATAGGAAGAAACTAAATTCTAAAAACTCAGTGATTCTTTCATAGTTCCAAGGCAGCCAATGAAGAAGCCAAGATTCATCTTTAGACCTGTGTGGCAGAAGGCATGGACACACTACATACACACCATGGGGTTTCTTTACCTTTCCATTTCAAGCTCTTGTCAAGGTCTGGGTGAATAACTCCATTCGTGAAGAGAAGAGGTGGGTAAATCAGATACTGCGGTAGAAGCAAAGGGAATCATGCAGAGAGGTTACTCTAGAGCAGTGGATCTCAACCTTCCTAGTGCTGTGACTCTTTTTTGTTTGTTTGTTTTGTTTTGTTTTTTGTTGTTGTTGTTTTTTTTAATGAGACAGGGTTTCTCTGTATTGTTTTGGAGGCTGTCGGTCCAGCCCAGCCTCGAACTCACAGAGATCCGCCTGCCTCTGCCTCCCGACTGATGGGATTAAAGG
Source organism: Mesocricetus auratus (assembly GCF_017639785.1). Classification (NCBI taxonomy): domain Eukaryota; kingdom Metazoa; phylum Chordata; class Mammalia; order Rodentia; family Cricetidae; genus Mesocricetus; species Mesocricetus auratus. Next base: position 7,351,446 of record NW_024429198.1, on the reverse strand, counting down.
AGTGTGCCACCAACGCCCGGCTTGCTGTGACTCTTTAATAGAGTTCCTCATGTTGTGGTGACCCCCAACCATAAAATTATTTTTGTTGCTACTTCATAGCTGTAATTTTTTCTATTGTTATGCATTATAATGTAAATATCTGCTATGCAGATGGTCTTAGGCAACCCCCAGTTAAAAGGTTCAACCCCCAAATGGATCATAACCCACAGGTTGAAAACCATTGCTCTAGGCCATGAAGACATGAAGTAGGAATAGCTACCTCATATCAACAGCTTCAGTTGTCTTCCTACCTTCAAAACCGTTTCATATACATTTAATAAGTCCTTAAGTTAGTAATTAAGAAATACAAATATAAATATAAATTCTTTTGCGATAAATCAGAATGTTGCAGATAACAAAGCCATCTTTACTCACCTCTCCAATCCTGGTCTCCTGCTGTATTCAAAATTACCATATTCAAAATTACTCTATTCAGGGGCTGGGGAGATGGCTCAGTGGTTAAGTGCACTGACTGCGCTTCGAGAGGACCCGGGTTCAATTCCCAGCATGCACATGGCAGCTCACAGCTGTTTGTAGCTCCACTTCCAGGGGATTTGACAGCCTCACACAGACACACGTGTACACAAAACGCCAAAAAACATAAAATAAAAATTTAGAAAAAAAATTACTCTATTCAAAATTGTTGGATTAGATACATCCCTCTCTAATACTTACAAATATTTTATACTTAAGTACATAGCCATACAAGAGCTATGTTACTTTTGTTTTGTGTTTAATTAGATAATCAGTGCTATTTGAAACTATACATACATATATACAAACAAAATTTTTATTTACTCTGTGCAAACATCCTCTTAACATAAAAAATGGGTCTTTCTGGACTTCAATATCCACTAATGAAAGGGTCTTTCAAAAGGTTCATTTACAAAAGCCTTACAAAAAGATTCACAAAAAGTAAGCATGTTTTCAAATATTATATTTCAAATATAATCTGGCGTGGTGGCAGATGCCTATAATCCCAACAATCGTGAAACTAATGCAGGAGACTATGAGTTTAATACCAGCCTGCACACATTTCAAAGCTAGCTGGGTATATACAGCGAGACCTCATCTTTGTAAGAAAAGAAATGAAAAATAACCCCTATAGTGTGCACTTTCTCCATGACTGTGTGTGAATCATCATTTCAGAGACATTTTGATAGTCTCAGGAAGCTTATTCATTACTGAATTTGGGGTAAGTCTATTGAAAACCGAATTCTAAAAAAGAGGCTATAGAAAAAAAACTCAAATAAAGATGAGTACCAAAATCAAGAACTGTCTACATCTTATTTTGCATAAAACTCAAGCTAAACATTTGCAGAATAATTAAAAATGTCTCCCTATGAAGCCCCGTGGGATGGAGTTCGAAACCATGGGCCATCCTTTCTCTAATGGTACACTAAATCTGAAGATGAAGCAATGTAATGGGGAAACAAGGATATTTATTAACAGAAGAAAGCACTTACATGAGAAGCTGGGAAGATGAGAATCCCTCGGAAATGTGGCCAGCATCCGAGAGAGAGAGAGATTTACTTTCCCTTCTCCTTTTATCTCTCACCTGTCCCGTGTAGACAGTATCTTGGGTATGTGATCGTTCCCCTATATACACCCTTTTAACTATTCATTAGACAAGTATCTCCATATTCATCCAGACTGTGAACAAAACAGATGCAGCTCTCCGGATGCCAACTCAATCTCAGAAGGCCTAGGCCCGTGCGTCTCACTGAGGCTGACATTAAAAGGGCCACTACAGCTCAGAGAGTTCCTTCCTCCAATCATACTCCTGTTGTTGTTTCTTCATACTGCAAATAAAAGGTGGGGGGACACAAAGATGTATCTTTAAGTATCAATTTCCTCATGGAGACTGGGCTCCCAATACAATGGAGATGTCTTGTTGGGAGCCTATTACAGTGGTTTCCATCAATAGTGATATGCACTCTATTTCTGGTAAGATCAGTGAAATCCACCAGCCTCTTTACAGTAACCTTCTGGTGCTTACTGAAAATGACTAACAGAAATGGGCCACAACCTGAGACAGGAAGGTGGATGAGCAGCCCAAGAAATGGGAGAAACTGGGTGGATTATTCTTTATTTTTTTTATATTTTTGGTTGTGAGCTTATACTTTAACAGCTGAACCACCTCTCCAGCCCTATTCTTTATTTTCTGAAAATCCATCTGCCCATTTTTGTGAGTGAGACATGAAACACAGATTTACCTCTGTTCTTTCCTCTGACCTCCAAAGCTATCTAAATGGACACTTTTCTGGGCAAGAAGGGTTTTATGTGGAAGGAGACTAAACAAAATAAATGACCCTCAACTCTAAGGTGTTGACACAGTGTCTTCTAGTGGCAGAGTATTTCACAACAAATATATTGTTTTGCCTCTGGGTCAGGTCACACAGCAGCTACATGCAGTGAACTCCAGCCATAAGCAACATCCTTTCTTTTGTCCTCTATGCCTTTGAATTCCATTTCTTTGTCCTTCCAGTCTCTCCTCCTGAGCTTCTGGGACATTACCCAGGAATTTGTGATAAATTCTTAACTACTTGATTCTCTTTTCATAATAGCAGGAGTCTTGAAACAAGAAGTAAAGACAACATCTCAGGCATTCTATGGGATAGAGTGTTTCATGGTTAAAACACAATCCATAGTGTTGTTTTTACCTCCATATTTTATCACCACGGAAAAGTACAATGCAGTCTTTAATCTGGCCTTCCCTGTTTACACAGGAGACATTAAACACCCAGTAAGTGGACAGAGGTGTTATGAAGAGACTGGAAATTTGTCACATTCACACAAGTCATCTGAGCTGGGTCAGAAGATGTCATTGCTGTGTGAGGGTAGAACTAACCACCCCTAAGGGATTTAAACTTTTGGGGCCAGGACTGGCTTTGGAGGCCCTGGTTTAGCTGCAGGAACTGGGCCTCTCAGTGTTCACTGATCTTCAGTCTTTGGCATCTGCAATGCACTACCTTTTCTCACTGGGAGAGTCCTTAAACACCTAGAGGTGCAGGAGATTGTAAGGTAGGGAATGGGTAAAGATGAGGGAGTAATTTGCACAAGAAATCTAGCAAGTATTGGGATGCTTATCTTTTCTAGAGATTTTAGCATAACTAAACTGTGATTATTCCCCAGCCCATTGACCTCCATGCCATCCCTAAAGACTCTGTGTTCCTCATTACATGACAGTGTTGTCATAGTGCTAGGCTCTGAAATGTGATAACTACATGCTACACACCTTCCTCATAATAGCTACCATCTGTGTGAGACACTAGATTCTTATCACCTTAGCAATCAAGCATTGTAACCCTTCCTCAGCAAAGGATCTCAATATTCTAATAAGCTCCATGGCTCTGCCAGGAACTATCCTGCCAAACTGGTGGTAATGATGTATGGCCTTTCTGGGTCTATGAACTCAGTGACAAAACTAGCATTCATATCTGATCTTAAATAGTCAAAAGCCGAAGATGTTTTCTTTCTGCCAAACACTGCCATTTACTTTTCTTCTCTTTCTCATACTCAATGGCCATACTTGTCACTGACTTGGACCAGAGAAGCAAGTGCCATATGTTGTGGCCGAAGCCTTCTGTTCACGTCTTGATTGTGTTATTCAGTTGTGGTGAGACCTTGGGCAACTCTCCTGATCCTGTGAAATGGGGCACCTCCACTATGGCAAGTGTAGTTATCAGGTCATTTAACGATGTCAGTTGTTCACATTCTTCATGGGTTGGTGTTTCCATCTGAAAATATGACGACTAAAGAAAGATGAGGAAAACCCAGACTTTAGGAAGATTCGGTGATCTGCCGCTGGCCTCACACTCAGTGAATACAGTGCTGCTAGTGCAGCCACCACTCCCCTGCCTTCCTAAGCCAAGTTCTTCGCTGTTCCACAGCCCTGTGAGGACGTCTCCCCCACCCAGGTCCTTGCCACTGCCACTTTCCCACCTTAACCCTTTCCCATCCTGACACTACCTAACCAGGACTGACTTCAAAGCTCTGGACTTCCATTTGATACACACCCTCTAAACTCACAGCACAGGCTTCCAACAAAGAAAGAAATACGAGTGACTCCCAAATTAGCACTGTTGGCAGGTTACCGGTCACCAGCTCCATCAAGGTCTACAGAGAGAAGTCTTACTGCTGATCAAGCGCAGACCATCCACAATTCAAAGTGTACCTGGCCAATCATCAGATGACGTCGTCAGCTCTGAGGTTACAAGCCACTTATGACTATGGATTTGGAAAGCAGAAAAAGATGTGGAGGCAATTTGTGGCAGTGATCTAGCCTGGACAGGAGCCACTGGCTTGCATGCTCGGCTGAGGTCTTATTTGCAAGCCCTTCTTTGTCAGAGGTCAAAGCCATCATGCTTCCATGTGTAACAAACGAAGACGATAGTTACTCTGAGCTTGCAGCCTGTGAAGAGTCAGGGAGAAGACAACCCTCACTGAAAAGTTACAGAAAGACAAATGACATGGATATTCCCCACTCTCAGAGCTCTGGAAAAACTGAGTAAAGCAACGTGGTTGGTGAAACAAAGCTGGCTTTGAAGTCAGACATTCTGGACTCGGGATCTAAGTATTCCACTCACTAGTGCTGGCAGTCATTTGCACAGCCTGGCTTTGATCTCCAGTCCTATGGTAGAGCAGTGCTTCCATCCACATAAGGTTTGAAGGTGTCACAGGACTAGTGCTTCTCAGTGCACTGTGGGAATGGCTGCATGCCATTTCAAGTCAACCATGCATTTGCTGGGATGACACTCTACAGAGATGTCGCTTTCTGTGGTGAGGCAACACTTGTTCTGCAGCCTGGATCCCAATTGCAAGCAGATGGTGCCCTTCACTGACTCAGCGTGAATCTGTGGCACAGAAAGAAATAAACCTGTGTTTTAATCTCTGAGTTTGGGTATAATCACTATACAATATGGCCTATCAAACAGGAAGGTTTGCCTTATTGTTTTCAGTAAGTACTTGCCTCTGTGAATGAGTTTCTCACATTTGTAATAGGGATGTACACTTTTTTTTCAGGGTTGTAAGAATTACCAACAGTCTCAGTAAATCACCCTGTGGTTCTTAGCACATATTTGATCCTCTAGCAATCTTATTAAAACAAAAAAGAAATGAGACAGAAGCAGGATACCCTTAACCAAATAAACAGTTTGCAGGCTCCATTCAGCCAGTCACCTAGGCTCAGAGCTCTGGCAGCCAAGGCACACAGGCAGAAAGATAAAAGAGGGCGCTATCTACCTTCAGTGACATGTTCATTCTCTCTTCCCACACATAGAAGAATGCACACTATGGGGCAGACCCTATCCTAGCGTTGGGAATCACAATTCCCTGGACTTTACCTGCACTACGCGTTTGACTGGCTATAGTCTTAGGTTATTTAACTGCACCCTCACAGGAAACAAAGGGCTTAGAATCTGAACACATCCCATTTTAGTGATGGTCATTCCCCGGAAAAATGTGTGCATACATTATAATAGTTAATTCCTAAGGTACTCTTGCAAAAGAGGAAATGTTGTTGCTATTTATAGTCATAGGGAGGAAATGCAAGGCTGGGAGAAGTTATTTTTTTTTTGAGGCAGGGTTTCTCTGTGGCTTTGGAGGCTGTCCTGGAACTCGCTTGGTAGTCCAGGCTGGTCTCGAACTCACAGAGATCTGCCTGCCTCTGCCTCCCGAGTGCTGGGATTAAAGGCGTGCGCCACCAATGCCCGGCTATTTTTATTTTATTAGCATTCAGATGCTCATGTCATTGACAGATCTAGAATCTACATTCAGACATCTTTGGTTCTCAGTACTGGGTTTTCAGATTTTGAGGTTTTGTTTCCCCTAACTTCCATTTAGAAAAAAAAAAAAGACTTGAATGAATCACAAAACCTTTACGTGGCTAAGTCCCATGTCACAATGCAATGAATACCGAGGAATAAAATCATGTTGTGACAACAAACATGATAAAGTGGGATGAAGAGGGTCCTAGACAGACCTGCACCAATACTACTCAGATGTCTCTACTCTGTAATTCTACACATGCACAGAGACTTGTAAACACATCTAGTGTGACATTTGATTATCTTAACACGAGGTATGATAAGAAAAGACCAAATTGGGTAGTAGCTGGCTATCTGGTGTTTTATTGAAGTGAGTCTCCTAGAAAGGTGGGCCATATCTATCTTTACCATTCAGTCTTTCCCTCTAAGCCCGTGTCTTTTTTTTTATTAAAATTTAAATTAGACACAAGGTTGCTTCACATATCAATTCCAGGTCCCTCTCCCTTTCCCTCTCCTCCTCCCACTCTCTCCCACCAACCCCCCCAATACACCCTCATTTCCCCAGGGAGGGCGAGGCCCTCCATGGGGGTGTCCATAGTCTATCATTTCATCCAGGGCAGGGCCTAGACCCTCCCCCAAGAGTCCAGCGTGAGAGTGCATCTCTCATTGTTGGATGGGCACCCAAAGTCCATTTGTATGCCAGGGATAAATACTGATCTACTACCCAAGGCCCAGTAGATTACCTAGGCCTCCTCACTGACACACACGTTCAGGAGGTCTTGATCAGTCCCATGCTGGATTCCCAGCTATCAGTCTGGGATTCAAGAGCTACCCTTTGTCAAGTCAGCTGTTTCTGGGGGTTAAAGCAGCCCAGTCTTAACCCCTTTGCTCATCAGCCCTCCCTCTCTGTCACTGGGTTCCTTGAGTCCAGCTCAGTGTTTAGCTGTGGGAGTCTGCCTCTGCTTCCATCAGCCATTGGATGAAGGTTCTGTTCCCCAGACTCTCCGGCCGTGGAATTGTAGGCTGGCACTCCCCAGATCTATGTCTAAAATCCATATATGAGAGAGTACATACCATGTTTGTCTTTTCATGACTGGGTTACCTCACTCAGGATGGTTTTTTCGACAAGAAGCTAAAAATATACCGTGGAAAAAAGAAAGCATTTTAAACAAATGGTGATGGCATAACTGGATGCTGGCATGTAGAAGAATGTGGATAGATCCATGTCTATCGCCATGCACAAACTTAAGTCTAAATGGACCATCTTATAATTTTTTATGAAATAATTCCAAAGGATGAAATTTCTTTAGATTATAAATAAAACTAAGTCGTCTCTTCATAAATTATTGAATAAAGTCTAATACCACAGTAATTTTTATACCCTTCCATTTTGAAAATAAGTAAAACAAAATCACTTCCTTAACTTACATACAACATAGATTTTAAAAAATGTCCTCAATGAACTTTCCCAAATTAAATATATCTTAATGTTTTTTAAATCATCCTATAAGAGTTTTCTACAAAAAGAAATTATGAGAACTATTTGTTTCTAAATTCTTGTGTCCATAAGATTTCTTGTATATAAATTGTCTTAGAATAAAGAAGACATTGCAAATATGAGAAGTCTACAAATGTGTTAAACAACATTTATTGCCTTTTCATAAATAATTAATAAATATGATAAAATAAATGTAAACTTTCATTAAACATAATTTTTCTTTAATTATTTACTTGACAGTTTCACACATGTGTATAATACAGCCTAGTTACTATTTCCCCCAATTTTTTCTCCCTCCTACTCTTTTCAAATTCTGTTGCATCCATCTGTCTGTCATTCTCCAGGATTCATGACTTTTGTGTTATTTTGTGACCCATTTAGTTTAACTAGGGTCATCTTTGTGGCCGTTGAATTAATTGCATTCACCACAGTTAGCTGGAGAGAGGCATCTCTGAAAGGCACAGTGACAGGGAATTGTCTATGGATGCAAACACACAGATTTAGAAGGTGCTTTGATATGTCAAGTTAACTAAATGACAGAACCAAGTTCTCTTGGGGGGCCCATGAACTCTCCCACCATGAATTTTTGATGAGGTTTTATGTACCAGGCATGAATGCTCTCCTGTGGAGTAGACCTCCAATTCAATCATGGGGCAATCGCTTACCCCAGTGAAGCATTTAATTATTCTCATCAGTAAAACTCTGGAGTCAGATATCGGGTAAGAACCTGGATGATGGGAGAGGCTACGGAGAAGCTGCCAGTGACCTCCTACCTCTTCCTTCCCTTCCTCCAAAGGGGCCAAGATCTTCTCTAGGCCCCACCTTGCTATTTCCTCAGTTCTACAAAATCTCTATGGTTAATTTTGGTCGGGTAGTGACTAGCTCCACTGTAACAAGAAAAGTAAAACACCCAGAGACTGATACTGGGGTTCAAACTTCTAGCTGAACATCAGAAAAACAAAGCAGCCAGCCACTAGCTTCTTACTTCAGCTGAATGGGCTGATCCTGTCTCCACAAGCTCTCACACCAAGCCTCAGACTGTAACCTCTCCTCAGCCAGAATGGAGAATGAATGCTTCCCACTGACTACTGAAGACCCTGCTTCTACCTTTAATACCCCTCTAGTGATGGGATTAAAGGCATGTGATCTGTTACTCTTTTAGATTGATTTAATCTCATGTATCTCTGGGTGGCCTTGAACTCAGAGAGATCTATCTATCTCTTAATCCTGAGTCCTAGGATTAAAGGTGTGTACCACTACCTCCCAGCTTCTGGCTGCTGAGATTAAAGGTGTGTTTAAACACTGTCTGTTCTTTATAGCTTGAGGCTAGCTTTGCTTTTCTGAATCCTCAGTCAAGCTTTAATAAATCATAAATAATATATCACTAAACTCCACCCTCTGATTCAAAACAAACTTTATTGTCAGAATACAATCCAAATATTACAAAACACACCAGTACAGTTGATCTCCTATTGCACAAGTGGGCACATGTACATTTTTCCTGGCAGGTTGATGCAGTCCTTCATAGCATTCACAGGTGGGTAAGATCGACAGTGTCTCTTCTCTCCCATCAGCCTGCATAGCATTTTCTGGAACTGTGCAAGCTAGCTGCCAGGGTGGAAGGATACCAGGGAGCTTTTAATAAAATAGGTAGAAATTGCTCCAAGGGGCTTATTAAATAGTAGTCATCATTTTTGTACAACTGAGAATAAATTTTAGTTCTGCATTTTTATAAATGCAATCACCGAGAAAGCAATTGTGTAAATGTGGATGGCAGGAATTCTATGATACTTATAAAATTTAATTATCTGAACTTTTGGGTTATATAACAAACTTTTTATGATGATCAATAATTTATCTGCTGACTATTTTAGTTGAAAGGAAAGAATTGGCAACTGACCACCTGAAGTAACAAGAACAATTTTTACAACCTGTGAGAATCATCTACATTCTCAAATCTGGGCAGCACAACCAAAGAGTATTACTCACAGAAAGCAAATGATTGATTTTCTTCTCTGAATTTTAGGAAATCTAAAAGGTCTGAGAAAACCAAAATAATGCTGACTCAAAGTTACATTTCTATATATCACTTATTTTATACTCTGTTATGTTTTAAATGCAATTGCAGACTCCATTCAGTCAACAAGTGGAAAACATCTGTCAGAAGCAACTTGACAAAGCTTTGCCTTGTCAAATTAAGTCAGCTGAGGGAGACTGGCTTCTATTTAGTTATTAATATTATCACTTATGTACTCTCAATGTGAGAAAGAGAAAGGAAGAAAGGAGAGAAGGAATAAAGGAGAAAAACAAAACCTTGCTATGGGTGCTGTTGTCTTTAACATTCATCCATTCTAAGGGTAGGCACTGAGCACTTACCCAGCATCAGAGTCTAGTTCCTGAATATAGAAATACCTAAAGCATGTTCTTGATAGGAAGTACTCCAAAAGAGATGGCAATTGTGGTAGCTTGAATGAGAATGGCCCCCATAGGCTCGTCTATTTGAATACTTTGGCACCAGGATATGGAAATGTTTGGAAAGGATTAGGAGGTCTAGCCTTGTGGAAGAATATATGTCACTAGGGTTTTCAGAAGTCCACACTAGCCACCCCCACCCAGCCTCCTGCAAATCAGGATATAAATTTCTCAGGTGCTGCTCTAGTGACATGCCTGTCTGTTTCCCACTGTGATGATCATAAACTAATTCTCTAAAACTGTAAGCAAGCCCCAATTTAAGGCATTCTTTTATAAGAATTGTCTTGGTCATGGTGTCTCTTCACAGTAATAGAACAGTAACTAAGATAGAGATTATAGGTAAAGCATGCTTAGGAAGAAAAGTAAATTGTCTTTTGGCTATTTTGTTTGAGATGTCTTTTAGACATTTAAGGGAACCAAACAATATACAACCAAAGTCTAGAGTCTCAGAAAAAATAACTCAGTGTTGATTTGTAGGTATGGAAATTGTTCTGAATAGAAACAAGGGGTGAATACACACAGGAAACACTGAGAGACTAATGAAGTGTAATGAGTAAGATAAAAGGAAAACATGACATAATGATAACTAGATATGAAGTTTCCAGATAGTGGTTGTTTTCACTCACCTTACATATTTCAAGTTCAAGTGGACAGTAGCTAGCATCACTACTGTATTAAGGAAATTGAGGATTAGAGAGGCTTTGACAAGAGTGGCTTCGGGTGATGAAGGGGGTTGGTGCGGGATTTTCTACCCCAACATATGGCATCTGGGCATTTCAGGAACCAATAGAAACTAAACAGTTTTTCGGCTTTACTTCTCATGCCTGCTCTGAAGTACACAATAGCTGATTTCTCTAACTCCTCTAAGAGTCACAGCACTTCCATCTCTGGGGTGTCAATGCTCGACCTGGAAAGAAATATCTTTGTCTTTGAAGACACAGAGCACTAAGGGATTTCAGCCAGCTTTTCTAAGTCACTCCCAGTTTATCAACCTGGAATATATTTTCATTCTCTAACCACAATTCTGTATTTTTGTCAGAAAAAAAATACATATCTCTCCCTGTTTATTTTGAACTTCATTCCTAAAACCTATAAATCATTTAAAACAGTATTTACATGTGTATGATTTTTCTTGTTTATATGTTCTTTGTTATAGGGAGCATGGCTGGTCATCAACTGGTAATTAGTAAGGAAAAGAGTCTATACTTTTTCCTCTCTCATACAGTGAAAGACTCAGTGAGGTGGATTTAAGAGAATGAGAGAAAGCAAACTGGAGACAATAAATGAAGGCAGTTCCCCCAAGAAGTCTTGCTATAAAGGGAATGGAAGAATGGGTTAGAGCCTTGCAAGAAATGAGGAAATGAAAGAAGTTCGTTTTAGTGTTTATGGCATCATAAATAGAAGTTTGTTTACAAAAGGTTGGGAATAGTCTAGCAGGAGTTGAAAACTAGTAATCTGGGAAAGAAGAGAGAATTCTCAGAACTAAGAGCAGGATCTACCACTCATCTGGAAACTTTGATTTTTCATTTGAGTATGGAGAGATTAATAGTGGTGTTAGGATGGTGAAATATACAGCATAAAAATGTCAGTAGATATTTCCACAATGAAATAGTAAAAGGTTACAAAAAGCCACTCATCAATCGCATCCGTGTTTTTCTGTGAGAATAAGGAAGATACAAGTGGTTTGAGACTAAGGGAGAGCATTAAGCAGTCATTTGGGAGAGTGAGATTTTGAGGAGACTAGGAAAATGTGAACTGTGTGTCATGAAGTCTCAAGGGGACACTAGGCACTCAGGGGCAGGAATTGTAAGTGATGCCCCTAAGCATTAGTGTGTCTTTCTTCTACCATGTTAGCTAGTTTGACATAAGCACAGAGTAGAATAAAAAGCAGACTTAGCAACAGCTGTGATCTTGACTGCTATCTAAAAGTGATAGAAGGGAGAAGTAGGAAGGTGTTGATAGTGCAAAATGGATAAAAATGACTGTGGGCTGTAAAACACAGATAGACAACTAAATGGTAGCAATGTCCATGCATTTAGATTACTGTGTGCTTGTGTCTCTCCTCAGGGCTTTGCTCTCATTTGATTGTGCCTAGAGAAGAATGGAAACACTGTTCTTCCCACCACTCTGATGTATAATTAGAAGCAAATCATTTCAAATGGGCCAAAAGAGTTGGTTCCAATCTCATATTTTATTCCATTCCACAAAAGTAACAGAAAGAAATAGGGCAAAATCTAATCAGTGGTTGGCGGAGTAGAAGAAAGGCATGACTGCGAAGGGCAAGAGAGAGCATTTTGACACAGCAGACATATTTCACACTGCAATCATTGCGACTGCTCCCCAACATAGAAACTTGGGAGCAGAGGTAGGCGGATCTCTGGGAGTTCAAGGTCAACCTGGTTTATAGAGCAAGTTCCAGGACAACCTCTGAAGCAATACAGAGAAACCCTGTCTCAAAAAACAAACAAAAAAAGAAAGAAAGGAAGGAAGGAAGGAAGGAAGAAATTTGTTTAAATATCATTGAGCTGTACAGTAAGAGTGGTAATAATTATTAAATGTATAATATGTACAAATACAGCTTCTCAGTACCCCTGAAATGGAAATAACTCACAACTCATTAATGTTAATAATTGAAACTGGTCTAAATAAGAACTTCAAATGGCTTAGTGCATCTGCATTTCCTGAATACTATGTACAAAGAAGCAGGCAAAGAGAGAAATGAGCGTTTGGTGGGGCCAGACTGTGCAGGCAGTCACACTGCCTGACTTCAATTCCTATATTAATTCCAAGAGGAAGAGGACACATGTATGAGAGTTCCTCACAACAAAGATATGCAAATGTCACCATACCTGTAGTTCTTAATTTAAATAAAATCTGTCTTAGCCTCACTTCAGATGGATAAAAATTAGTCATTACTTATTTTCTTCCCCTTCCCAAAGCAATTTCCAACTTCCATACAAAGTTCTATGCCGTGGCTTGGACAGGAACAACCATGTGCAAAGAAACACAATTCCTGTGTGGATATGGAGCACAAAATACAGTGCTGCATAAAGACAGTGAGAGAATGTGTCAAAGAAAGGCACAATTGCCTTTTAATCTTTCATCTTTCTGTGACTATAAGAGCAAAACAAGATAGGAGTACAATATCAACAAATTGTGCAAGGCAAGTCTTACCTATATTTTAGAGGTAAAAACTTGAAATTTGGGCCAGACCAGGTGGCATACACCTTTAATCCCAACCCTTGAGAGGCAGAGGCAGGCATATTTTGGTGACTTACAGGTCAGCAAAGTCTACATAGTGAGTTCTAGGACAACCAGGACTATGCAGAGATCTTATCTTAAAATATTTTGTTTAAAAAACCCAAAACACAACCAAACTAAAATTCAAGGAGTGGAAGCTATTTGACCAAGGATACATGGTTGACTGGCATATAATACAAACCAATTTAGAACTTAGTTCTTGTATTTCAGACTTTATTCAGAAACCTCATGGTTGGTCTTGAAATTTCATGCAATATGGGCTTAGAATGAGGTAGAGACTGGGCTTGACCAGAGAAAGTGGAAACAGATAGCCCAACGGCCTAAGTGAATGAAAAGTTCATGCACTTAGATTAATATTTTCTTGTGTCTTCCCTCAGTGATTGGCTCTCATTTAATGAATCCTCAGGTGTTGGGGAAGTCCTGTGTATATGTCAATAAAGCACTGTTGGCCAATAGGGAAGCAAGATAGGTGGGACTAGAAGTCCAGGAGGACTCTGGGTAGGAGAAACACAGGGAGTCAACATTTAGCCCGCCAGAGAAGTAAGATGTCCATCCAGTAAGAGAAATACTTAGAATAACAATTGTGTGGTAAATACTTAAGTCAGAGATAGCCAGTAAGAAACCAAGCAAACAGCCAACAACTTCATAATTAATACAGCATCTTGTGTGTTATTTGGGGACTACAACATGGCAGAGCCCAGGCTACTGTTGGGAAAAACCAAAGCGGCTGGCAAGGAAAAGGCTTTACTCTACACTCAGGAGAATGAGGATTCTGGAGTGACCTAAGATTCTTACTGAAGATAGGCAAGCACACATATCATGGGGCAAGGGGTGGGGGATAGGTAAAAGAGGGTAAGAAACCTGATTAGACATTGAAGGAGATCAGTAACTAATGTTGGCAGTTTTTTCCAAGCTAAATAAGATTCTTTTATAAACCCAATTATTATAAAGAAGTGCATAGATGAGCCTAGTAGGCAGTTCAGGCATCTCACTAGATTTTGACCAAGCAAAGAGTCTTTGTTAGTGTCTCCTCCTAATATACCCATATACCTCCTAATATTCCCATATACCACCTGAAGGGACCACAAAGCAGCTGAGGAAACTAGAATACCAAATGAGTAGCTAAACTCAAATCAGAATTATGCACCAAATTCATGCTAGCTCCACTGTGCAGGAATAAATTGGCCATTATTCAGTGCTACAACTTATGACTGTGTATACAATCACATGTTGTTGATTTTTGCTAGGCCACCAGAAAAACAGAAAGTTCTTAAATACCATGACAATCAAGAGCCAGGAATGACTGTAATTTACATGACTTTGCTCCAATTTTAAATATTATAGCAATTAAGCAAGGAAATGTCAGCTTTTTTGCTCTGATTTCTCAACAGCTGTCACACATGAGTTTAGAAGGGTAAAGAAACTCAAGAAGCATCAAAATACCAAATAATCCAATTAAAAAATGGGGTGCAGATATAAACAGAGAATTCTCAACAGAAGAATCTCAAAAGGCTGAAAGACACTTAAGGAATTGCTCAAAATCCTTAGCCATCAGGGGAATGCAAATCAAAATGACTCTGAGATATCATTTTATACCAGTCAGAATGACTAAGATCAAAAACATCGATTATAGCTTCTGCTGGAGAGGATGTGGAGTATGAAGAACACTCCTCCATTGTTGGAGGGAGTGAATACTTGTACAGATACTTTGAAAATCAGTTTGGCAGTTTCTCAGAAAATTGACAATCAACCTACCTCAAAACCCAGCAATACCATTCTTTGGCAAAGGATGCACACTCACACCACAAGAACATTTGCTCAACTGTGTATATAGCAGCATTATTCATAATAGCCAGGACCTGGAAACAACCTAGATGCCCTCCAACCTAAGAATGGATAAAGAAAATGTGGTTCATTTACACAATGGAGAACTACTCAGTGGTTAAAAACAAAAACAAACAACAACAACAAAAACAATGACATCATGAAATTTGCAGGCAAAGTTTGGAATGAGGAAAAAACCATTCTGAGTGAGATAACCCAGACCCAGAAAGATAAACATGGTATGTACTCACTCATAAGTGGATATTAGATGTAAAGCAAAGGATAATCAGACTATAGTCTATGACCCCAGAGAAGCTAGGTAACGAGGAGAACCCTAAGAGAGACGTACATGGATCTCCCTGGGAAGGGGAAATAGACAAGATCTCCTGGATGGGGATAGGGTAGGGGGAAAGTGGGAAGAGCAGGAGGAAGGGAAGGAGTGGAGACTGGGATTGGTATGTAAAATGAGAAAAGATAGCTTCAAAATACAAAAAAAAATGATTTTAAACAAGAAGGGTAAGGCAGGTATTCTTACTGGATATCAGTGTATATGGTCATTAAGAATACCTTGAATAGTTGGGGGTTGTGGTGGATACAGAGCTCTACACAAGGATATAGTATGGAATCAAGAGACAGGTGCCCAATTACTGAATTGTTATAATCTGTGTGCTGGTTTCCTCTCCAGAGTTCAAAGTGAAATTCAATATCCCCCCCTCCATCCCCTGTGGTATCAAGAAGTGAGGCCACCATGTTGCTAAGACTTTATGTGTATAGCATCTCTGAACAATACTATAGAAATGACACACTAACATGGAAGGGGAAATCTCACAAGGCCTCAGCCACAGGCAAGAACTACAGGGAACTAAAGAATGCTGAGAGCAGGGAAATAGTCTTCTCCAGGGAGGAACCTCTCAAGTAGTTATCCAATACCAAGTGGTCAGCCCTGAAGTCATATGTATACAAATAGTTTCTATAGGCTGAGCATATTTATTTATATACTTAGGAATACAGAGAGAGAGAGAGAGAGAGAGAGAGAGAGACAGATGCACACACAGAGACATACATACACAGACACACATAGAAACACAGACACATGGACACACACACACACACACCAACAGCTAAAGAAATAGAACACATGAATTTGAGAGACAGCAAGGCAGCATACATAGGAAGTTTTGGAGGGGGGAAGGGAAGGGATAAAATTTATGAAATTATAAAATTAGGTGAAGACTTTTGATAAAATGATTAAACCACAGACTTCTCCTTCATGAACTGATTTTCTCATACAAAGGTCAGAGGGACCAAGATTAGTCTATTTTACTCTTCTATTACAAGTAGACCTAGGTAATACAGTGAGTACCAGGAGAGGAGCAACATCATATTCAGAGTGGCATCTTGGAGTCAGAGCCTGAAGCCCTCATCACCTGCTAACACCTTGACCATGGGTTTATTATGCTTATATTTTATAATTATTTCAGTCTGTGAACCCTTGTGTATAGCAGTGTATACACACACACACACACACACACACACACACACACACACACAGAGTGGCGTGCCCACTGGTGCACTAGGGGTAAGACTGTTTATGAGGATAACCAACCTTTCTCTTGATTGGATTTGAGCCCTACCCCACAGAAGGAACATCCTGACTGGTGCTGTAAATATGGTCAAAAAGTGTGCCTAAGGATGTCTTAGGCCCTGGGGAGAACCTATTGGTGGTGTTTTTCTAAATGGCCATATTGTCATTTATGTCTATATCCATAGATTTGTGCTGTTCCCAGCCTCATTGGAGAAGGTTCTTACTGAGTGAGAAGTGATTAATGCAGTGATGACTGTTACTACTATTCAGAGTGATGAGGTAATCAAGTGTGAGTACCAAGCCATAGACAGTACACCTATGTTACTTAATACCACCACCCCAAGACTCAGGCGGCATCCTGGCAGAGGGAACAGGATCGGAAAGAATGTGAGAGCTGGGGGAGGGGTGAGAAGAGCTCTGAACCTGCCATCAGTGTGTGGTGTGACTGTTTCACACATGAACTCACAGTATCTGGGGTTACCTGCACAAAATCAAGCAGGTTAAAACTCCCAGCATGGAGGAGGGAGGGCTTGCTGAGGCAGCTGACTGATGGAAGCTAGGAAAAGTATAAAATGTAGTCACTATCCTGTGCCTGTGTGGACATTGGTAGCTTCCCCAGGACTCAGGGGATGAGCCCACAGCCATACACATATTGGCAATACTGACTGGTCTCAGTGGGTTAAATATATTGAGAGACATGAAACTGGGGAGGAGATGTGATAGCCTGGTCCTAGGGAATTGGAACGGGGAGTGAGGAGTAGCTAAGGCCAAGGGCAACATAAGCATGTTTGGGATCTCCAAAGAATAAATTTTGTAAAAATTGGCAAAATGTGTATTAGCTAGAGGAATACTCAGTAAAGGTAATATGGAAGACAATGTGCACGGAATATTGACTTCAATTTAGAAAGGTGATTCTTTCCATAGACAATATAGGCTCAGACCTTCTTAGAGAAGACCTCATTACCTAGGCCCGGTAGAGCGAGCGTAACAATCAGCCATGGATAATAGAATACAGTAGCAAGTGCTCATGTACAATATGAACAACAGAGCAGGAGGCATTGGGAAGGAAAGTCCACATGCAAGAGAAAGCAACATTCTTTTTTAAAGATTCATTTATTTATTATGTTCTCAGTCAGTGTTCTGTCTGAATGTATGTCTGCATGCCAGAAGCAAGCAACAGATCTCATTATAGATGGTTGTGAGCCATCATGTGGTCGCTGGGGATTGGATTCAGGACCTCTGGAAGATCAGCTAGTGCTCTTAACCTCTGAGCCATTTCTCCAGCCCAGAAAGCAACATTCTTATAGCCTTTTGTCTATTGCATCTGATACCTGCTATGCCAAATCACTTCCCTCTACTCTCTTCACTGTTAAAACTCTAGTTCATTTTGGTGCCATTTGACTGGAATTTGCATTTCTAATGCATCCTCTATGGTCATCTCCACTAAATTACTGTGGTCATTTTTCTTTACAACAGTCATATACAAAGGAGGAGGGGACTTAACCCAGGCTATGCCATACATTAGCAGTAGTGCCTTGGGTAGGTTGTATCCTCGTCTGAGCCCCAGTTTTCTCTTCTGAGAATGTACATCTGAACAAGGAAAGATGGTCTATTAAAATAACAAACAGACAGGGGCTGAAGAGGTCGTTCAGCCTTTAAAAGTATTTGCTGCTCTTACAAGTGAACTGGTTCAATTTCCCAGCATCCACACAATAGCAAAGTATTATTTTAGTGCTTATTAACTATACCATTTTATATTGTGCATTATGTATGTTGATTTTTCTTCAAAGACATCATAATTCACACCAGGAACTTCTTTTGTATTCAGTCGCCTAACCCATCTTTTCTTACCAATGGGTTTCTAAATTCTTGAAGGCAGGACTCTAAATTCTTAAAGGTACATTTTTTAATATATCTGTGACTGTGAATCCAGGTATTCACAATTTCGGTGTTAATTGTCTATCACTAGGGAATTGTGACTCTCTTCCTAGAGAAATTCTATCCCCCAAATGTCATATCAACACTGAAATTCCTTAGGTCTTCCTGATCCAGGGAGTACTATGTCTCTGTTGCTAAGAGCAACAAGAAATATCTAAATGAATCTATCAAATCCCCATCTTATAAACTGGTACTTGAGGATCCAGGTAGATAGACAGACAGATGGGTAAATAGACAGTAACCAAGAAAACAAGACCTTTCTATGTCACCAAAAAAACACTACATTCTTGCATAGTTTGGGTGCCTATGTCCTTGACAGAATTTGATCTAGGGTTTTGTTTTGTTTTGTTTTTTCATTATCTTTTGGCCAATTAGCCATAACTACTACAGTTCTGTCATTTCTAGTAATACCTGTCACTAGACAATGCATAACCAGTGTAATTGGAAGAGCGATTGCTTCATGCACTCATTCTTTTGGTGATTTGGTTGGAGACAGTTCAAGAATGCAAGTGATGGTTTTCTAATGTGGAATGGCTGGAGTTGTTCTAAGTGCTGAGCTCTCTGAATTTAATACAGTGGGGAAGAGGAGGGGCTGGGTTATTACCAGTGGCAGAAAATCAAGTAATTGGACTCAATCAATGATAGTCAAAATCAGTCCCAGTAGCAACCACTATGATTGACATGAAAATATGAAAAAGAAAATCAGATCCTCAACTAAACAGCTAGTTACTGAGTTATTCAGGTAAAAAGCTGAGAACTGATGGCATAAGTATCAATGTCTGAGATAACACTTATGAAGAATATTCATATGAAGGATGAGTCCTTTTAAAGAAGGGGCTTTAGCATGATAGCATAGAAACTACAGATCATTGCTGGTTATAATTCTTTTTTATACTCCATGTTGCTAAATCTCCATATACCCCCCACTAGGGAGCTGGATTAAATTAAAATCATATACACACAAGTATCGCTGAGTGGACTCAGTGAGCTATTATTTATTATTATTTTGCTCTCAAGGTGCAAAAACAATGTAAATAGATATACATAGATTATGTACATAGATGACAATATATGACCAGGAATCCTCAGGCATGGTACAGGAAGATGGATAAGACCTTGTACTCAGGTCTACTATTTCTGGTTTATATAAGACACATCACTTCACTTATCTGGGCTGAGGGACCCTTTTTCTATCTAGGTGAGCTGGCTCTTTAATTTGGATCATTAAGTTCCTTTAAACTTCAGTGTTCTCTGGTTTTATAAGTTTCCTTACAGATTCTCAAGTCTATTCTTTGGCATCAAGCCTCTGCCGTCCCTGCCTTGTCTCATCGTCTGTCAGTTGTACAACAATAAATAACTGGTTGGTTGCAAGAGAAGCATGTGTTGGATCAAGCTGATGTGTCTGCTCTCTGCCCCCCAGAGAGGACAGAGAAGGCTTTGATGTCTGAATGAGTTCCATGTTTTGACCTAGAGACCTCTCAATTCCATGTAGGCCCCCTTGCCAAGTATATGAAACAATTATTTACAATTAAAGAAGCATTCCATACTCTTTCAAAACTGCCACGATTGCTTTATTTTTAAAAGGGGAAAGTATAAGCCCACATATTACATTTCTAATCCTAAAACATAGAAGGGGAGAAGGGGGTTGTATCGGGACTTATTCTTCACATATAGATGCTGTTTAAAAACAGGAAAGGAACAAGCTGAGTGAGTGGATTTACATGTTAATGTGGAGCTAAGTGGATCCCTGGTTAGCATATGGAGGAAGTCACTATGAAAGACAAGAAAACTCATACAGCACTCAGCAGCCTGCTCAACCATGACCCCAAACCAAGACCCTACACTTCCTTGGGTAAGAGCTTTATGGTGACCCATAAGAGTGGACACATACAAGACTTAACATAATTTTTGTCACACGACATTTATTACTTTTCTTCCCTAATACTATGCCAATGATTTCCATAGGTCTGCCTTTTCCCACTTCCTCTTTATGACTTCAGAGTAGGCTAGCAGTTTTCAAAAGGCGAATGTGTCCTCTGGAACTCTAGTCTTGACAAATATATCAAGTTTCCTTACAGATTCTCCGGCTCTATTCTTTGGCAACAAGCCTCGCCTTTATGCTCAAGAGTTTGGGATATGCTATAGAGTATTTCCTCTGTCAGTCTGCTCAGAATAGCAAAGGCTTTACAAGGTCCTGCTCATGGTAAGGGTTCTCAGTGCCAGAGCATAGATGTGGTTCATCCTCCAAGGGTTCATGAGCTACAAGGCTGGTGGTATAAAAGATGGCAAAAATTTGGCATGGTGATATATACCTATAATCTCAGTACTTGGGAAGCTAGGATAAGAAAACTGCCTTGAGTTCAGGATCAACTTGGGCTATACAACAGTGAGTTCCAGGCTAAGCTGAACAATAGTGTGAGACCCTGAAAAACAAACAAACAAACAAAAACAAACGGAATACATGAAAATTTCAAAAGGAAAGGTTAAAATGGTAGAACTTCTACAAGAAGGCTCTTCATAGTAGAAAATTCAACCTGGGTCATCACTCTCAGAAGAAATTAGTGTACTCTTCTTAACCCTGATTTCTTGTCACAAGAGTAGTTTTTGTAAAGGAGATCAGCCTAGCTCACCAGCCCCTCTGGTTTCCTGTCTCACTGCAACCATAACTTTTCCAGTATCTGTGAAGCAGCCAGCAAAGCTCATGAGAGGCTGAGCAGATGGGGAGCAGTTTGTTCTCGGATTCTAAATTCAAAAATATGCAAGCTAAGTCAGCCCCTCTAGATGTACACAGAACTGCCATTTTGCTGTAACAGTAGAAAATGGATCGTTTTTGTTTTCTCGTATTATTTTATTTGTGTGAGTGTTTCCCTGAACGTATTTTTTAGAGCACATGTGTGCCTGCTGTCCACAGAGGCCAGAAGAGGTTGTCAGATCCCATGGAATTGAAATTACAAATGATTGTGAGCCACCATGTGCGTGCTGGGAATCAAACCTGGATCCTAGGGAAGAGCAGTCAATTTTCTTAACTGCTAGACCATCTCTCCAGCCCCCAGAAAATTGATTAATATAGCCAGAAGCAGCAAAACTTTTGAGACCCTGGTCCCAGACGTCCTTTCTGATTTTTTTACCCAGCATCACAATCGCCAGTTGTTAGGGTGATTTTACCCAGTGTCACAATCGCCAGTTGTTAGGGTGATTTTACCCAGCATCGCAATCACCAGTTAGCCATTATTTCTACTCTTCTGAAGACAATAGCTGTTTACTAGCATTCACTTGTAACTTGCAATCCCACTCTAATGTTAGCGATGCAAAGGCATGTTTTATTATTATTTTGAGTCTTGCCTGTTTTAATTTTCTGTATACTGCTATGAACAAAATCCTGGCTCCTCAGTCTTCATCTAATGTAGACCACTTACATGAGAGCAACCTATAAACGTTTGATGCATGACTCAAACAGGTCAATCAACTTAGGAATTAGCAGTTTTCAGATGTATGTAGCATCATTTGCCAAGACAGCAGAATCTTTTTTGTTGTTGTTTTGTTTTGTTGACTTTTTGTTTGTTTGTTTTCTCTGTATTGCTTTGGAGACTGTCCTGGAACTTGCTCTGTAGACCAGGCTGGCCTCGAACTCACAGACATCTGCCTGCCTCTGCCTCCCGAGTGCTGGGATTAAAAGCATGAGCCACCAACGCCCTGCTGAAAACAGTAGAATCTTAAGTCACATCTTTTGTAGTTCAATGCTCAAAGTTAGAGTTTAGAAAATAAAAATAGTAAACATGGACACACCATTTATCTCTGCTTTTGTCTATGCTAACTAGACAATTCCTGAGAAGCTGCATAGCATCACCCTGTAATCTACACATCTGGAACTGTGTTTCAGATATTCAAGCAATTCATTTTCTGTAATTAAACTTGAGTTCATTGGAAAATATCAGTTTCAAGGAAGTTGTTATAGTGTAATCGTATGACTTTATGAATAACATTTGTAGGCCCAATGTGGTTGGTGTTGTAGGGCCTGATGCTAAAAATTTGTTAGCTAAAGTGATTATTCATTTCATTGGCTATTCTAGTTGTATTTTAAATTTTACAAAATAAGAGCTATAGCCTCTTATTTTTTATTTTTACTTATTACTTTTCAAACTATTTTAATCTCATAAAATGTAACTATTATCAGTTTTCTCTTTGGACAAGCTCCCAGATACATTATCTAATCCAATATGGTCATCCCAAAACATATGTACAAATTAGCAACATTAAATGGACTCGTAGGTGAGATGTGTGTGTGTGCATGTATGTATAATTACAGAAGAACAGCTCATTTATTTGAGGGGGAACATGGTAAATTTTGGGGGTCAAAGAAGGATAGAAATAATGTGAATATAGTATTCATGTGAAATTCTCAAAATATAAAAATATAAATATAACTAATATTAACACTAGAGTGCTGGAAGGAATTAGGTCTGGTTTTGGAAGATGTAACAAATATAACAATAGACGTTCAATATTAAGCCCTCTGGGCATAGAAGAAGGAAAATTGAAGCATTTGCCATCAGTGAGGACTGAATCAATCAATAAATATTCATGTATTGTTCTCTTCTTTGCATCCAGCTCCTGGGCATGAAGAAGATAAAATGACAGGTGGAAGTTTGTGTGAATTACAACTGTAGTTAGCAGTAGAAGTAGAGTTATAAAGTTTAAAGCTACTTTTGTTCCATCCACATCTCCACAGTTCCGCAATAATTTCTCTCTATAGCTGACACTAGCCTTAAAGTCACTATGTAGCCCAAGCTGGCCTTCAATTCAAGGTTCTTCCACTCTGCCACCTGACATACTGGTATTACTGATAGGCACAGCATGCTTAATTCCAATTATTTTCCCCATTAAAAAAATAAAACCTAGAAAAGTCAGACAAGTGACAGAAACAAAGGCATCTACTTTTTCAATAAAGACTGAACCAAACATGTATCTTGACTCCCAGTCAATAGCTTTGTCCAATATGAAATAGTCACTAGCTGCCAAATACTGTGATGTGTTCTAAGTGAAAGGGAACTCCATAGAATAGTTAAGAGAGAACATGGAAAAGGAGGAACTGAAGCCAGCTCTTCAAGAACACAGATGACTTTGAGGAAAGTCTGGAGAAAGTTCATGTATTTTCCCAGGGTCTGGTACCTGATAAAGACAAACAATGAAATTCCTTCATGGAAAAGGACAAGTAGGATTTGAGATGGTTTTCTTGATCACCCTGAGGAATCCCAGATTACTTCCCTGGGTTCCATTCCTACTTTGCTCATTATTCTTCAACTACAGAATTCCCCACTGACACAGAGACAAAAGGCATACCCATATCTTCAGTCACCATGAAACTGTCTATCCTCAAAGTGAATCATACTTATAAGGTAATTATGAACTCCCACATGAAAGTCCTGGGAACAGAAACAATGATTGACAAACTAATGGAATTCAGGTTTTTAACCACAGTCCCTCCCTTTGCCTTTGACCTTAAATATAAAAATAAACCTGGTTGCTTTTATCTAGTTATCTAAACCTTCTCTTTACTTCAGAGGTAAATTACATATCGTGTGGATATGTCATATGAAACTAACAAGTAGATAAACCTAAAACACTGTAATCTCTTTAAAAACCTGAAATAAATCTGTTGACAGATTTCCTCAGGAAGGAACCGAGAGCACAAAGTTCAAAGACATTGTCAGTTTCTCAGGAAGATTGCCTAGAAGAGAGTCAGGTGGCAGGGAATCTGCCCTGGTCTATATATGTGAATGTACCTGGGGACTAGCATTCTGGGTCTTTTGTAGTAGAAGTCAAACACAGATTCTAGTAGTAAAATAAAAAAAACAAAAACAAAAACTGAAGAAGCTGTTAGATGTTCTGGATGAGGTTTTTAAAATGCCCAAAAACTACACAGCTGGATTTAATTAATCTATTACTAGCGTGTCGTCACAGGATTACCACTGCAAGTAAGACAACGTGGTTTCTCCCACTTTCTCAGCCTTTTCTGAAACACTGCAATGTTGTACCTACTGTGAATGTGTTCTAAACTGTTTGCTGAATACCAGCTGTGTAGCTTTCCCTACTGTAGCCAAGTTTCAGTTGTATGAAATCATTTAGAGAAGAGTAAAATCACAAGCCTGGAGGAGATGAGGTCCCTAATCTAACAGTGGTAGGGGCTCACAGCTGAGTCAAGGAAGAAAGAACTATAGGCCCAAGAAGGTTTATTCAGAGGGACTCTATGAGACTCTGTAGTTTGGGTGAAAAAATACGGCAGAAAGCATAGGATCGGTACCCTCTCCCCTCTGTGTGAGGCACAGCATGTGAGGAAGCATGTGAGGAGGTATCATCCTCTGTAGCACAGAAGAACCCCAGACAAGGAGATCAGATTTATTTTGGTTAGTGTTCGTGACCTCAAAGGTATGGATGAGAACTGGAAAGAAAATAACAAAGTGATAACAGCGAGTATTTATGGAAGTAAGGTGAACCATGTTTTATGGGATTTCATGGGATATATCTATTTTCCAAATGTTCTAGGGTGAATATGCATGACATGTAGAAACATAAAAACTTTTTTTCAGAAACAAGGAGTTTGTAGTCACTCTGTTGTTGATTTGCTTTGGACAGCACGAACCTTCAGCGGGAATGTTGGCTTTGTACTATATCTAGAAGTGCATTTGATGATCACCAGGCCAAAATGACACACTGAAATGAAATCTGTTCCTAATTAGCAAGTAAAGGTTCTTGCTGCCAAGCCTGAGGACCAGAGTTAAATCTCTGGGACATACACTGTGGATGAAGAAAACTTACCCATCAAGTTGTCTGATACCTGCTCTTCACTATGCCACACATACAGCCATGCATGCTCATGTGGGTAACACACACATTCAAACACACACACACACACACACACACACACACATGCAACATGCATGCACAAACATGTGTACATACACACCTAAATAAATACATATATAATAAAATGAGTTTGAAAAACAAAGAGGAGACAAGCTGACAAATTTCTCTATTGCTGGTATAAAAATTACAACTTTTATCTTTTGCTCTTTCCAACAAAGTCAGTTTTGCCAGAAATGACACAGAGCATAATTATCTCTCTCTGGGAATAATCATTAAAATTAGTGCTGTATTTTCCTAGAAAATCAATCCTAACTAAATAAGTAGATAATTGATCAACTCTCCAGACAATTGGGGATTTTCAAATATCACATATTTTTGTGCTTGTGTCTCTAAAGAGAGATGAAATGGTTTATATGTGTAGCATGCTGTAAATCCTGTTGTCACTCATGTATGCTTTCTACTCCATTTGCAAGGAGTTCCCCTTGAAACATCTGGTCTTCAAAAATTCAATTTAATCCCCATGTAATCATGTACCTTAATTTTATATAATTGATTGTCCTAGAGAACTATAATTCAACCTAGTATCTGAAATGTAATCTAGTTTCCCCCTCAGTTGGACCTAATTGCAAAAAAAATAGAGATTCATTTCTCTAAAAACAGTGCAGTAAGATGATATTCAAACACAAGTGGCCTGCGCACCTCTGATTTAGACAAGTTGAATAAGGTGTGGAGACACAAACTCTGAGGGGCCAGGCTTGGAAAGAAGGCAGAAATAAGAGCACAGTAGGATGCCAGAATGTAAGTACTGTTAGCAATGAGAACCTGCAAATGAGCCCTGCTAGAAAGAACGATGGCTGCTTAGGAAGGTGCGGTCCCCAGCGCGTCACTAGGCTAAATGTCTTGATGAGTGTGATATTAGCAGCTGCCACGCTTTGTGTCACTACTCCCAGAGAATAAATTGCATATATTGGTTTTGTTGAATCAGAGCAATAGCTCATCGAAAGGACACTCAGAGTTTTGATGAGAAGTTTTCTTACCCACACTGTCCCCCACAAAAGTGACCCCAATCTAAAATCAGGGCAAGCTCTAGGAGTCAAATAACTCCATCATGGAGATGCCATTGGAGTCTCCATCGTTGAAGTCCATATACATGGTTGCATGGTTTTGTCCTGAAAGCCCAGTTCTTGCCATGTGTTTATACGATTCAGATCTGATTGATTAAACCACTGAACTAAAGAAGTTCACATTCAATAGGTCCAATTCATGTGAATCTGTGATACTGAAGAACATTGCTACATCATTGCTTTAGGCCCACGTTTTCTTTCTGAGGCTCTCTGTTGAGGTGGCCTACAAAATCTAAGAGGGAATTTTGCAAGACCCCTACATCCTAGAAAACCTTGACATTAAAAAAGGGGGCAACTCTGTAGCCAATTATTTTCCCATTTGATCTCAGTCTGTGATTCCACACTGGTGTAATGACACATAGTTGTGACCCCACACTAGAGAGCCTGGCACAATGACACACATCTCTGATCCCACACTAGAGAGGCTGAGACAGAGGGTCACAGGTTCCAAACCACCATGGGCTATAGACTAAAACCCTGTCTCAAAGGAACAAAGAATAAGTAAGTTTGTCAGTTCATACACTAAAAAATTTGTAAAAAGTATTGATGCTATTACTCTTGTATTTATGCAGAGCAACTTAGAATCACCAAGTAAGCTGGTGAAGGGGGACTTTTATTCTCCTCAAATTTCTTCCCAAATCCCTAACTATACTGGTAGAACAATGAGTAACAACTTTCAGGAGGATTTTTTTTCGTGGCGAGTGAGACCCTCATATAATATTTCCCCATATGAATATATTTAAATTCAAAATTAATTTACAAAAGAATCATACATAACCACTAGTTCATCTAAAAAAATCGTATCCTATTCCTGAAAACAAAACAAAACAAACCTTGGCCCAATTATCCTCAACGTGTCTTGTTCTGTCTGAGCTCAGTTGTCTTGAAGTTATAGAGAACAGAGAACCTCCCCAGGGGCGTTATGTTCCTGACTCAAAGTTCACTACCAGTCTCTGTATTCAAGTTATCACTGAAGGAATCTGTTAAAAGTGGAAGAGGGCAGACAAGCTGGCATCTAAAATGTAAAGTTTTCAGTCAGGCATTTAAAAAGAGAAAGCACCTCCCTTCCACCACACCCTGGCTTGCTTACTGATAAACTGCAAACACTTTCATGAAGTCAAGGCTCCTGCCATAACACACTTTATATTACAATGAAAAGGTGTCTGGGGTGCTTGGCTCCTGCCGGGATTGGGAGCTCTGTGCAGTTCCCAGGCGATCTGCAGGCACTGGAACAAAAGCCGGGAAGCCGGCCTGTTTACCTGATGCTGCTGGAGGAACAGCTGCTTCCCTGGACTTCCAGCCTCCTTGAAGAAGAGGCAGACTCCCTTGGTTAAGTACTGAGCTGAACTCAAGAAAGCCAGTAACAGAGAGGGAGGACTGATGATCAAAGGGATTAAGACTGGGCTGGTTTAACCCCCAGAAACAGCTGACCAGACAAAGGTTAGCTCTTGAATCCCAGGCATCAGCCTGGGAATCCAGCATGGGACTGATCAAGACCTCCTGAATCTGGGTGTCAGTGAGGAGGCCTAGGAAATCTATTGAGCCTTGGGCAGCAGATCAGTACCCATCCCAAGTATACACACGGACTTTGGACTCCCATAGAACAATGTGAGGTGCACTCTCACCCTGAACTCTTGGGGAAGGGTCTAGGCCCTGCCCTATATGAAATGACAGACTATGGACACCCCCATGGAGGGCCTCACCCTCCCTGGGGGAATGAGGGGATAACGGGGGTGGGGGGTGGGGGAAGGGAATGGGAGGAGGGGAGGGAATGGGAGAGGGACCTGGAACTGACTTGTGAAACAACCTCGTTTCTTATCTAAATTTAAACTGGAAAATAAAATAAAAAAAAAAAAACGAAAAGGTGGAGGCAAACTCTACAGATACCTGATTGCTTACTTCTGAGGATGAAACAAGCAATATTGGAATAAACATTTGACACTTCCTCTGGCCGTCTCAGCTGCCCTTTCTTCCCTTTGGCTGAATAACCTTAGAAATTATTTTGTTAAAGCAAGAAGCTTTTACAAATGTACAGCTTTCTCATACAGTCACTGGTTTTCAGAGAATGCTAAATTGTGAGTTAGAGTTGGGAAAGGTAATCAGATTTGAAGCCTTAGAGCTCTTTGCTATTTTCATTCTTTAACATTTAAGCTAATTTTCCTGAATGTCTCTGGGATTGAGAGGAAATATAAGATTTGTGATACAGTTTTACAACTGAATTAGAGAAGTCTGGCAGAATTTACAATGAGAATACTCACACCACCTGAACACAGCAGGACCAATGATCGTATAATGTAATCGAAGTAACTGGGGAGTAAGAATTGTGTTCTCCAGTAACGGGTAAGTAAACGTGACATTCCCATGCTAAAGTAATGTACATTTTCTGGTTACTCGTTAACTCTAACTCCATTAACCATTTTTGCAAAGCATATGGTTAGCTTGAGGGGATATAGAAATGTAATCAGAGCACACACATAGACACACGTGATCGTGAACTTCCCTTGCTTCCTCTCTGAAACCACCTGGGAAATTCCTGCTACAAAGCAACTTACATTGTCCAAAGAATAAGTTCATCGAGAGGATTAAAGTAAGGGGGAGAGAGTTCTAATGCCAGATGACATAAAATAGGAAAACAGTTGGACAGATTGACAATTAAACTGCAACTCAGTGTAGTCTCTATTCAGGTCCTGGCCTCCATCATGCTGCAACTGAGTAGGGAAAGCAAGACACAGTGAATGAAACACAAAAGCTGATCCCTTGAATTCATAAAGTCCGATTTAGCTGGAGAGCCGTGTTCTTAGATACACACACCAACATGAAGGCCACGTCTCGGTGTCGTTGCTCACATTTCTCACCCATGGAAAAATGTCTGATTTCTGTTGTCGGGTATCCACTAGGGATGACTACTTGGACACAAGTTTCAGCCACTAGAAAGTCTGCCAGCAAGCCAGAGGCTGCACTGTGTGTTCAGGATCCCAATGTAACCCCAAGACTTCCTCAGGATGAGCTGTTAAACACAAAAACCATGTCCTGGGGTGACACACTTCAGTTAACAAGAACAGTCAGTCAGAAGCAGGACCACAGAAGCCAAAACACAAGGCTAGGACATTAGAGGCTTTCCCAGAACTGCTTTGAAGGAGTTTGGTTGGCAGTGCTAGCTACACCCTGAGTTTTACAGTCTCAATAGCACTTCCAGCACAGAGTCAGTTGCATTAAGACCTGGGGGCCTACTAAGGTCTGGGGGCTGTTACAATTTCACCATCCATGAAGAAGTTGATCAGATGGAAACCACCATGCCTGGTGACTCATGTCTGTAGTTTCAGAACACAGGAAGTGGAGGCAAGAGGATCATTCTGAGAGTTCAAGTCAGCCTAGGTTACATAGTAAGTTCTGGATCAGTCCAGGCTACAGAGTGAGACCATTTCTCAGCCAAAAGAAGGAAGGAAGGGAGGGAGGGAGGGAGGGAGGGAGGGAGGGAGGGAGGGAGGGAGGGAGGGAGGGAGGGAGGGAGGGAGGCCTCATGAATTCCCCTGATGTTCTTATATTCTTTTATCTCTTCAACTGGTCTCCACATGGGAGAATTTCCCGGGAGGATGTGTGCATGCCCTTTTTCTTGATTGCTTCAACTATATAGCACTTTACATTTTCTGTAGTTCACTCATCATATAGCACTGTAACATCAATGTTTTTCTACGTTTGCTAAGATAACAAAGCTAGTGTTAAGAATCATCATTTATAATTCATGAGCCATCCTCAGTTCCATGGTGGGAAAAGAATTACTGCCAATTTTCACATGCATGCATTGCCTAAATGACTCTCTCATGAAGTAAAACTTCCTGCTTTAGACACCAAAGTTTCATTTTAACCATTTTATATAAAATCCTTCTAAATAAACACTTGCATATCATAAAATGACAAATACAGACGCATGTATTCTTATAAATGCCTGCAATAACAAGGCTGTAATGATATAATATGGTTTTATTGTTTTGAGTCTAAAAGATCCTCCCCTAGGTCTTATCTGTAGTCACTTTTGTCTCTTGGTCCTATTGCTGGTTCAGAGTCCTTCCTATTACTGAATTACTGCAAAACAAAATTACACACCCATATTTATTTAAAAAATAGCTGCTACTGTTTCAGATTCCTTCATACCACAGAATTATTGTGAACTGATAACTTATATACCTGAATTTATTAAGAAATAGATGCTAATTAGGGCTGATGAGAGAGCATAGAAACTAAAGTTGAGTAGCTTGAAGCAGAAACCCTGCAAAAGTTATTTCCTTTCTCAGAGAAAGTCCTTTCCTAGTTTCTATCCATGCCCTCATTATGGGAAAACGGAAAGTGGCCCAAGTCTGGACCTCAGATGAGCCAAGGGAATTTCAGTAGCCTTCATCCAATCCATCCAATTTCTAACATCTTCAAGGGAATTACCTCCTAACAAGTTTCAAGGAGACATAGTAATCCATGAGTAACATTCCATTGCATCCAGCATTATTACTGTTATTGTTATTATTATTCCATTCAATTTGTTTTATTCATTCTAGTGATGCTTTTGTTTGTGTAAGTAGGATTTTGTCATGTATCCCAAACTGCTTTTAAATTGCCAATTCTCCTACCTCAGCCTTTGGAGTGCTGGGATTATACATGTGATACTATACTCAGATGGATAGTATCTTAAATCACAGAGATTTTGGATAATCCATTCCCAAATTACTGAGTGGGGAGTAAAATTATCAAGTTTTCAAACTTACACACAAGTAATCTTTTCCAAGCATCATTCCTTTAACCAGAGACAAGTCCAGTGAAATACAAGTCAAAACTTTGTGTTGATGCCATCTATGGGTACTTAAAGTCATTTGGTTTATCTAATCAATTAGCACATTTTCTAACAGTCAACTCATAGCACTGGAAAAAAATTAAGGTCTTAAAGGAAATGGACAATTTCCTGGATAGATGTCACTTGCCAAAACTAAATCAAGAACAGATAAACAATCTAAACATACCTATAACCCCTAATGAAATAGAAGCAGTCATCAAAAGTCTCCCAAATAAAAAAAGCCCAGGCCCAGATGGCTTCAGTGCAGAATTCTACCAGAAATTCAAAGAAGAGCTAATTCCAATACTCCTCAAAATATTCCACACAATAGAATCAGGAGGCTCACTGCCAAACTCTTTCTACGAGGCTACAATTACCTTGATACCCAAGCCACACAAAGACACAACTAAGAACAATGTTCCCTCATGAACATTGATGCAAAAATACTCAATAAAATACTCGCAAACCGGATTCAAGAACACATCAGAAAAATCATCCACCATGATCAAGTAGGCTTCATCCCAGGAATGCAGGGATGGTTCAACATTAGAAAATCTATCAATGTAATCCACCATATTAACAATCTGCGAAAGAAAAACCACATGATCATCTCACTAGATGCTGAAAAAGCCTTTGACAAAATCCAGCACCCCTTCATGATAAAGGTCCTAGAGAGATCAGGGATAACAGGAATGTACCTGAATATAATAAAAGCAATATACAGTAAACCAACAGCTAACATCAAACTAAATGGAGAGAAACTCAAAGCAATTCCTGTAAAATCAGGAACAAGACAAGGCTGTCCACTCTCTCCATATCTCGTCAATATTGTACTTGAAGTTCTAGCTACAGCAATAAGACAACAAAAGGAGATAAAGGGGATACAAATAGGAAAAGAAGAAGTCAAACTTTCACTATTTGCAGATGATATGATAGTTTATATAAGTGACCCAAAAAAAACTCCGCAAGGTTACTCCTAGAGCTGATAAACACCTTCAGCAATGTGGCAGGATACAAGGTAAACTCAAAAAAATCAGTGGCTCTATTATATACAGATGATGAAGTGACTGAGAAAGAAATCAGAGAAACATCACCCTTTACAATAGCCAAAAACAGCATCAAATATCTGGGGATAATGTTAACCAAGGGAACTGGGATTGACATGTAAAACAAGCTATTTAAAATAAAAAAATTGAAAAAAAATAAAAAAAAGAAAGAAAAAAATTAAGGTCTTGTTCAACTAGTCAGGTATTTAGACATTTAAAATTACTGGCTGAACAGCAAAATAATCTGTGACAAGGTTGCCATCTAGTGGTCGTCCCTAGTGACCGCCATCACTGCAGTCCACTGTGTAGTTACTGCTGCTACAGGCACATATTTAGGATTTTACACTAAAAGGGATCTGGAGTAGCTAATCTAAACTTCTGTATTAGTTTTCTCCCTGTTGCTGTGATAAACCCTG
The DNA here is from genome assembly GCF_017639785.1 of Mesocricetus auratus. Lineage (NCBI taxonomy): Eukaryota > Metazoa > Chordata > Mammalia > Rodentia > Cricetidae > Mesocricetus > Mesocricetus auratus. The sequence goes on along the minus strand of NW_024429198.1, from coordinate 7,318,792 downwards.
ACCAAAATCAACTTGTGGAAGAAAGGGTTTGATTTGGCTTACAATCACAGCCCATCACTGAGGGAAGTCAGGAAGAAACTCAAGCAGAAGCAGGAACCATGGAGTGATGCTACTTATGGGCTTACTCTCCATGGCTTGCTTAGCCTACTCTTGTAAACAACCCAGGACCACCTGCCTAGAGGTGGCACTGCCCATAGTGACCTGGGTCCTATCATGTCAATCATTAATCAAGAAAATATCCCACAAACTTACTGGGGCATGTGCTCAGTGAAGGTTCCCAGGTGATTCTAGCTTCTGTCCATTTGGCAAGATAAAACAAACAAACAAAACCCAAGCGCACACCTTCTCAGTTTGTACTTGGGGGAAGTGAGAACTGATGTGGCATATACCCTTGCCTAAGGTCATACACCTTGAAGTTGCTCAGTTTAAGGACTCCAAATCATGCACATTTGATGCTTATATTTTTTTGCTCCTCACAAAACACACACATACTTTTGCATGTGTATGTGCATGCACACACACACACACAACACACATAATTTTCAAAAGCACAAATGTAATACCTGAATTACTTTTTAATTCTTCTGATTGATTATAAAATATAGTTTCTGGTTCAGTAACTGAATATGTATTGCTACCTTTTGTTTATTTTATTTCTTTAAGTATACTATGAACTCCTTTAAAGCACAAATTACAAAGAAGCCTGGGACAAAGTATTAGTAAATATTTATCAATTTAAAGTCACAACTACACTTAACTATCAAGAATAAAGACGAAGAATTTCTTGATGAAATGAAACAAGCGATAAGGGGTGGCATAAGGCAACTTTCAGAGTTACCTGCTGCATGATTGCTTCCCTCCAGCCAGTAGCTCAGTTTCCCCCTAAATATGATCTACTAAAATAACAGCAACCAGCGAAGGTGGTCTAGGGAGAGAGTAAGTTCCTAAACTCCATTAGCAACCAGAGTTGACAAAGGAGGCACAAAGTGAGTAGGTGCCACTTCTTTAAATTGCTTGGGATGTGAAATTCTGCTAGGGTTTTCTCTTTCTTTGTAAGGTGAAAAGCAAGGTGCCAGCAACCAAAGTATAGCCACACGTGACTGCCATGTACATAGATTGAGAATGACCCACATCCCCCCACCACACACACACACACAGAGGGGGTCAGGAAAGACAGATAGAGATCAGCTACTTGTTTTTTAAATAAAGTTTTATTGGAACACTACTATATTCATTTTATTTACCTGTTTTTTTATACTTTTTTTGTTGATTATCCTGTCATTTAATTGTTCCATTGTATTTTTTCTTTTTCTTTTTTTATTTTCCAGTTTAAATTTAGATAAGGAACAAGGTTGCTTCACAAGTCAGTTCCAGGTCCCTCTCCCTTTCCCTCCCCTCCTCCCGTGCCCTCCCCCCAACCCCTCCCCCCCCCCGTTATCCCCTCATTCCCCCAGGGAGGGTGAGGCCCTCCATGGGGGTGTCCATAGTCTGTCATTTCATATAGGGCAGGGCCTAGACCCTTCCCCAAGAGTTCAGGGTGAGAGTGCACCTCACATTGTTCTATGGGAGTCCAAAGTCCGTGTGTATACTTGGGATGAGTACGGATCTACTGCCCAAGGCTCAATAGATTACCTAGGCCTCCTCAATGACACCCAGATCCAGGGGGTCTTGATCAGTCCCATGCTGGATTCCCAGGCTGATGCCTGGGAATCAAGAGTTAACCTTTGTCTGGTCAGCTGTTTCTGGGGGTTAAACCAGCCCAGTCTTAATCCCTTTGATCATCAGTCCTCCCTCTCTGTTACTGGCTTTCTTGAGTTCAGCTCAGTACTTACTTAACCGAGGGAGTCTGCCTCTTCTTCGATCAGCCACTAAATGAAGTTTCTGTTTCCCAGACTCTCAGGCCATAGGATTGTAGGCTGGCACTCCCCAGATCTATGTCTAAAATCCATATATGAGAGAGTACATGCCATGTTTCTCTTTTTGTGACTGGGTTACCTCACTCAGGATGGTTTCTTCTAGTGTCATCCATTTGCCTGCGAATCTCATGATTCCATTACTTTTTTCTGCTGAATAGTACTCCATTGTGTAGATGTACCACATTTTCTCTATCCACTCTTCGATTGAAGGACATCTAGGTTGCTTCCAAGTTCTGGCTATTACAAATAAAGCTGCGATGAACATAGTGGAACAGACATCTTTGTTGTATGAATGGGCATCTTTTGGATATATGCCTAAGAGTGGAGTTGCTGGGTCTTGTGGTAGGTTTATTCCCATTTTTCAGAGGAATCTCCATACTGATTTCCAAAGTGGCTGAACCAGTTGGCACTCCCACCAGCAATGGAGGAGTGTCCCCCTTTCACCACATCCTCTCCAGCATAAATTATCATTGGTGTTTTTGATTTTAGCCATTCTGACAGGAGTGAGATGGTATCTCAGAGTTGTTTTGATTTGCATTTCCCGGATGGCTAAGGATGTTGAGCACTTTCTCAAGTGCCTCTCAGCCATTTTAGACTCCTCTAATTAAAGACCTGTATATCAAGAACTTTGTGTCTTTAAAGAAAGAAATCAAAGAAGATACCAGAAAATGGAAAGATCTCCCATGCTCTTGGATTGGTAGGATCAACATAATAAAAATGGCAATCTTGCCAAAAGAAGTCTACAGATTTAATGCAATCCCTATCAAAATTCCATCACAATTCTTCAAGGACCTGGAGAGAACATTAATCAACTTTATATGAAAAAAAGGCCCAGGATAGCTAAAACATCCCTATACAATAAAGGAACTTCAGGAGGCATCACCATACCTGACTTCAAGCTCTATTATAGAGCTATAGTCCTGAAAACAGCTTGGTATTGGCACAAAAATAGGCAGGTAGATCAATGGAACCGAATCGAAAGCTCTAATTTTAACCCACACACCTATGAACACTTGATTTTTGACAAAGAAGCTAAAACTGTACAATGGAAAAAAGAAAGCATCTTCAACAAATGGTGCTGGCATAACTGGGTACTGGTATGCAGAAGACTGCAGATAGATCCATGTTTATCGCCTTGTACAAAACTTAAGTCCAAATGGATCAAAGATCTCAACAGAAATCCAGCCACACTGAAACTTTTAGAAGAGAAAGTGGGAGATACTCTTCAACGAGTTGGTACAGGAGACCACTTCCTAAACATAACACCAGTGGCACAGGCACTGAGATCGACAATTAACAAATGGGACCTTCTGAAACTAAAAAGCTTCTGTAAGGCAAAGGACACAGTCAAAAAGACAAAAAGGCAGGCCACAGAATGGGAAAAGATATTCACTAACCCTACATCTGACAGAGGGCTAATCTCCAAAATTTACAAAGAACTCAAGAAACAAGTCTCCAAAACACCAAAGGATCCAATTAAAAGATGGGGTACAGAGCTAAATAGAGAATTCTCAGTAGAGGAGGCTAAAATGGCCAAGAGACACTTAAGAAAGTGCTCAACATCCTTAGCCATCAGGGAAATGCAAATCAAAACAACTCTGAGATACCATCTTACTCCTGTCAGAATGGCTAAAATCAAAAACACCGAAGACAATTTATGCTGGAGAGGATTGGAGAGAGAGGGACACTCCTCCACTGCTGGTGGGAGTGCCGACTCATACAGCCTCTTTGGAAATCAGTATGGAGATTCCTCAGGAAAATGGGAATTAATCTACCACTAGACCCAGCAATTCCACTCTTAGGCATATATCCAAATGAGGCAAGTTCATACAACAAGGGCATCTGCTCCACTATGTTCATAGCAGTATTATTTGTAATAGCCAGAACCTGGAAGCAACCTAGATGCCCCTCAACTGAAGAGTGGATAGAGAAAATGTGGTACATTTACACAATGGAGTATTACTCAGCAGAAAAAACAATGGAATCTTGAAATTCGCAGGGAAATGGATAGCACTGGAAGAAACCATCCTGAGTGAGGTAACCCAGTCGCAAAAAGACAACCATGGTATGTACTCACTCATATATGGATTTTAGACATGGATCAGGATAGTGTCAGTCTGCACTTCCACTGATAGAGAGTCTGGGAAACAGGAAAGAACCTAAAAGATATGCATATATGCATAGTACCCAAGAGAAGAGGATGGAGACAAGATCCCCTGAATGGATGGGGAACACGGCGAGGGGTTGGGGGGGAGTGGGACCTGGGAAGAAGACAGGCGGTGAAGAGGAAGAGAGTTGGTCATGGGGGAAAAGGAAGTTGAGGGGGTGGGGGTAGAATAGGGGGAAGAGGGAATCATAGGATCGAATACAGATCAGGCACCAGAGCGACCTCGAGTGATCTAAAAGGATAACACCAATTGGCAAGCTAAGCAATAGTGGAGAGACCACCTCGAATGCCCATTCCTGATAATGAACTTGATGTCTATAACCATCCGGGAGCCTTCATCCTGTGACTGATGGAAGCAGAGGCAAACACACAATCACTGAAATGAACCCAAGGAACCCAGTGACAGAGAGAGAGGAGTGATGAGCAAATTGGCAAAGAATGGGCTGGCAAAACCAGCAGAGACAGCTGATCTGAACGGGGAGAGCTCTTGGACCCCAGACCGACAGTGGGGAGGCCAGCATGGGACAGATCTGGACCCCCCCCCAAATGTGAGTGTCAGCAAGAAGGCCTGGGCAACCTATGGGGCCCTGAGCTGTGGATCAGTGTCTATCCCTGATATACAAACTGTCTTCGTGTGCCTATAGCACAAAGAGGGATGCTCTCTCAGCCTGGACTCTTAGGGGAGTGCCTGGACCCTACCCAGAGTAAAATGACAGACTCTAGATATCCCCTATGTGGAAGGATTTGGCAATAGGGTGGGAGGGTGGGGGGGGAAGGGGAGTGCGGGAGGAGGGGAGGGAGAGGGAACTGGGATTGACATGTAAAACAAGGTATTTAAAATAAAAAATGATTAAAAAAAAGAAAACTTTCTATTTAGTTCTGCAGCCCACTTCTTAATTGGGTCCTTTGATGTTTTGGAGACTCTCTTCTTGAGTTCTTTGTAAATTTTGGAGATCAACCCTCTGTCAGATGTGGGATTAGTGAATATTTTTTCCCATTCTGTGGGCTGCCTTTTTGTCTTGCTGACTGTGTCCTTTGCCTTACAGAAACTTCTCAGTTTCAGTAGGTCCCATTTATTAATTGTTGATCTCACTGTCTGTGCTACTGGTGTTATGTTCAAGAAGCTGTCTCCTGTACCAATTTGTTCAAGGGTACCACCCACTTTCTCTTCTAAGAGGTTCAGTGTGGCTGGATTTATATTGAGGTCTTTGATCCATTTGGACTTAAGTTTTGTGCATGGCGATAAACATGGATCGATCCGCATTCTTCTACATGCCAGTCTCCAGTTATGCCAGCACCATTTGTTAAAGATGCTTTCTTTATTCCATTGTATATTTTTAGCTTCTTTGTCAAAGATCAGATGTTCGTATGTGTGTGGGTTAATACCCGGGTTTTCAATTCGATTCCATTGGTCTACCTGTCTATTTTTGTGCCAATACCAAGCTGTTTTCAGGACTATAGCTCTGTAATAGAGCTTGAGGTCAGGGATGGTGATGCCTCCGGATGTTGCCTTGTTGAACAGTGTTGTTTTGGCTATCCTGGGTCTTTTGTTTTTCCATACAAAATTGATTATTGTTCTTTCAAGGTCTGTGAAGAATTGTGCTGGGATTTGAATGGGGATTGCATTGAATCTGTAGATTGCTTTTGGCAGGATTGCCATTTTTACTACATTGATCCTACCTATCCAAGAGCATGGGAGATCTTTCCATTTTCTGAGGGCTTCTTTAATTTCTTTCTTTAAAGATTCAAAGTTCTTACGATACAGGTCTTTCACTTGTTTGGTTAGCGTTACCCCAAGGTATTTTATGTTGTTTGTGGCAATTGTAAAGGGTGATGTTTCTCTGATTTCTCTTTCAGCCCTTTTATCATCTGTATATAGTAGGGCTACTGATTTTCTTGAGTTGATCTTGTAGCCTGCCACTTTGCTGAAGGTGTTAATCAGCTGTAAGAGTTCCCTGGTAGAGTTCTTTGGGTCATTGATGTAAACTATCATATCGTCTGCAAACAGTGAAAGCTTGACCTCTTCCTTCCCAATTTGTATCCCCTTGATCCCCCTTTGTTGTCGTATGGCAATAGCTAGAACTTCAAGTACCATGTTGAAAAGGTATGGAGAGAGTGGACAGCCTTGTTTTGTTCCTGATTTTAGAGGAATTGCGTTGAGTTTCTGTCCATTTAGTTTGATGTTGGCTGTTGGTTTACTGTATATAGCTTTTATTATGTTTAAGTATGTCCCTGTTATCCCAGATCTCTCCAAGACCTTTATCATGAAGGGGTGTTGGATTTTGTCAAAGGCTTTTTCAGCATCTAGTGAGATGATCATGTGATTTTTTGTTTTTCAGCTTGTTTATATGGTGGATTACGTTGATGGATTTTCGTATGTTGAACCATCCCTGCATCCCTGGGATGAAACCTACTTGATCGTGGTGAATGATTGTTTTGATGTGTTCTTGGACCCGATTTGCCAGTATTTTATTGAGTATTTTTGCATCAATGTTCATGAGGGATATTGGTCTGAAGTTCTCTTTCTTAGTTGTATCTTTGTGTGGCTTGGGGATCAAGGTTATTGAAACCTCATAGAAAGAGTTTGGCAAAGACCCTTCTGCTTCTATTGTGTGGAACACTTTGAGAAGAATTGGTATAAGCTGTTCTTTGAATTTCTGGTAAAATTCTGCACTGAGGCCATCTGGACCTGGACTTTTTTTGGTTGGGAGACTTTTGATGACTGCTTCTATTTCCATAGGGGTTATAAGTTTATTTAAATTGCTTATCTGTTCTTGATTTAGTTTTGGTAAGTGATAGCTATCCAGGAAGTCATCCATTTCCTTTAAATTTTCGAATTTTGTGGAGTACAGGTTTTCAAAGTATGACCTAATGATTCTCTGGATTTCCTCAGAGTCTGTTGTTATGTCCCCCTTTTCATTTCTGATTTTGTTAATTTGCGTGTTCACTCTCTGCTGTTTGGTAAGTTTGGACAAAGGTTTGTCTATCTTGTTGATTTTCTCAAAGAACCAACTCTTTGTTGCATTGATTCTTTGTATTGTTTTCCTGGTTTCTACTTTATTGATTTCAGCCCTCAATTTGATTATTTCCTGGCGTCTACTCCTCCTGGGGGAGTTTGCTTCTTTGTGTTCTAGAGCTTTCAGCTGTGATGTTAATTCTCTGGTGTAACTATCCTCCTGTTTCTTCATGTGAGCACTTAGTGCTATGAACTTCCCCCGTAGCACTGCTTTCAAAGTGTCCCATAGGTTTGGGTATGTTGTGTCTTCATTCTCATTGAATTCGAGGAAGTCTTTAATTTCTTTTTTTTTATTTCCTCTTTGACCCAGCAGGATGGTACAGTTGAGCATTATTCAATTTCCATGATTGTAGGTTTTCTGCAATTTGTGTTGTTGTTGAATTCTAATTTTAAAGCATGGTGGTCTGACAAGATGCATGGAGTTATTCCAATTTTTTTGTGGCTGCTGAGGTTTGCTATGTTGCCAAGTATGTGGTCGATTTTTGAGAAGGTTCCATGTGGTGGTGAGAAGAAGGTATATTCTTTTTATGTGGATGAAATGTTCTATAGATATCTGTTAATCCCAGTTGGGTCATTACTTCTATTAGACCCTTTGCTTCTTTGTTGAGTTTCTGTCTGGTATTCCTGTCTAGTCGTGAGAGTGGTGTGTTGAAATCTCCCACTATAACTGTGTGGGGCTTTAGATGAGATTTAAGTTCTAATAATGTTTCTTTAACGAATGTGGATGCCTTTGTATTTGGGGCATAGATGTTCAGGATAGACACTTCATCTTGGTGGGTTTCACCTGTGATGAGTATGTAATGACCTCCTTCATCTCTTTTGATTGATTTTATTTTAAAGTCCAGTTTGTTAGATATTAGGATTGCTACCCCTGCTTGTTTCTTGGGTCCATTTGATTGAAAATTTTTTTCCCAACCTTTAACTCTCAGGTAATGTCTGTCTTTGAGGGTGAGGTGTGTTTCTTGTATGCAGCAGAAGGAAGGGTTCTGTCTTCGAATCCATTCTGCTAGTCTGTGTCTTTTTATGGGTGAGTTAAGGCCATTAATATTGAGGGATATTAACGACCATTGATTGCTCATCCTTCTTCGATTTGCAATGGTTGTTGTTGTGTGGAATTTCACCCCTTTGTTCTTTTGTCTGTTGGTAAAGAGGGATTCTCTAATGCCTATGTTTTTCTGGTTGTAGTTAGCTTCCTTGGGTTGGAGTTTTCCTTCCAAAATTTTCTGTAGGGCTGGGTTAGTGGACACATATTGCTTGAATCTAGTTTTGTCATGGAATATCTTGTTTTCTCGGTCTATAGTGATTGAGAGCTTTGCCGGGTATAGTAGTCTGGGCTGGCATCCATGGTCTCTTAGTGTAGGTAGAATATCTATCCAGGACCTTCTGGCTTTCAGAGTTTCCATGGAGAAATCCATGGAGAAATTCTGATAGGTCTGCCTTTATATGTTACTTGACCTTTTTCCTTAGCTGCTCTTAATATTCTTTCTTTATTCTGTATGTTTGGGGTCTTGATTATTATGTGGCGAGGGGATTTTTTTTTTGTGGTCCACTCTATTTGGTGTTCTGTAGGCTTCTTGTACCTTCATTGGCATGTCTTTCTTAAGGTTGGGAAAGTTTTCTTCTATGATTTTGTTGAATATGCCTTCTGCCCCTTTGAGGTGGATTTCTTCTCCTTCTTCTATACCTATTATTCTTAGGTTTGGTCTTTTCATGGTGTCCCATATTTCCTGGATGTTTTGTGTTAAGGATTTGTTGGATTTAAGGTTTTCTTTGGTTGATAAATCCATTTCTCCTAGTGTATCTTCAACACTTGAGATTCTCTCTTCCATCTCTTCTATTCTGTTGGTAATGCTTGTATCGGTAATGCCTGACTGTCCAGCTTTTCTATTTTCTGCCTTTCTTCAGATTGTATTTTTTTAATGTCTCTATTTCAGTTTTCAACCCTTGCAGTGTTTGCATTGCTTCTTGCAATTTTCTGTTTATCTTTTCATCCATTTGTTGCCTTTTATGAATTTTTTGGTTTGTTCTTTCTTCCATTTCTTGCATTTTTTGGTTTGCTTTTTGTTCCATTTCTTGCATTTTGTGCTTTGTTTCTTCTTCCATTTCCTGCCTTTTTTGATTTGTTTCTTCTTCCATTTTTTTCATTTTTTGCTTTGTTTTTTCTACCATTTCTTGCATTTTTTGCTTTGTTTCTTCTTCCATTTCCTGCCTTTTTTGGTATGTTTCTTCTTCCAATTCTTGCATTTTTTGGTTTGTTTTTTCTTCCATTTCTTGCATTTTTTGCTTCATTTCTTCTTCCATTTCCTGCCTTTTTTGGTTTGTTTTTTCTTCCAATTCTTGCATTTTTTGGTTTGTTTTTTCTTCCATTTCTTGCATTTTTTGGTTTGATTTTTCTTCCATTTCTTTGAGGGATTTTCCAATATCCTCTTTTAGGGCCTCTATCATTTTCATGAAACTGCTTTTAAGGTCGTTTTCTTCTGCTTCATTCGCATCGGAATGTTGGGGTCTTGCTGGTGTGGAGTCTCTAGAATCTGGCGGTGTCATATTTGTTTTTCTGTTGCTGAGTGTGTTTTTGTATTGTCTCTTTCCCATCTCTTCTTCTTGTGGGTGCAGAAAGAGCCCCTTACTGGTCTGGGGACCAGAGTTCCCTTTTGGTGGGTGCTAACAAGTCCAATAATCTGGTGGTTCTTCTATTCCTTGTCCAAATGCTGGTCCCGTGGGTGGAGAAGAAGAACAGGAATCTGGGGCGCTTAGCCTCCTACCTGGTCCCCTGGACCCTATGCTGGGTCCTGTTGTACCTGATCTGGAACAGCTTCTCCCCTGGTCTCCCAGCCTCCTCTGGTTTCCTGGTCTCGTTGGTGGGAGAGAAGATCTGGAGTCTGGGGTGCTTGGTTCCCGTCGGGATTGGGAGCTCTGTGCAGTTCCCAGGCGATCTGCAGGCACTGGCCCACAGGCCGGGAAGCCGGCCTGTTTACCTGATGCTGCCGGAGGAATCACCTGCTTCCCTGGACTCCCCTATTTACCTGTTTATAGCTGCCTGTGCACTATAGCAGTTCAGTACTTATAATAGCCTGTGTTTTCCTAGGACTCTAAAATATTTATTTATCCCTTTCAGAAAGAACTTGCCAACTCCTTCACCTTTAACTTTACAGAAGGTGGCACAGGAACAAAAAGGGTTACTAAAACGATCGTTTCAGTTTTAAAAAGCCTAAACATCTACTTTAATATATTCTATGTAGAAACCTATTTACTATGCCAAGTAAGCCTTTTCTTGTTATATTTTATGAGCTGCATTTCTGTCTGCTTTATAATTCTTTGCCTAGGCATTAATTTGGTGAGCAGAAAGCAAGAATGTTGGACCACTGGTGCTGTTGGGTTCAGGACATGTTTCACCAGCAGAGGGCTCCACTTGACCTTTAATTTGCCTGTAATGAAAGAACTTCAACTACGCTAGTCCTGGAAAAACATTATTACATCACTGTCTCCCTATATTCTTAGTGTCAGGTTTACCAAAATTAGTTTTTGAGGATATGATTAAAGGCAATCTAAAGTCAGTGACGGGGAGTGGGGTTGGGGTGGGGCGTGAAAGTTAATTCATGTCCGTTTGACTGGTGAAGGGATTCCTGTGCTACAGGAGTGTTCCTCTCTGGATCCCAGGTTAGGCACAAACCGCACCCAAATTCGGTGTCCAAGCACAAACCTAATGCAAAGAGACCCTTTATTAAGCAAGGAAAAGAGACGAGGTGGCTGAATCTGAATCAGGCAGAAATAGCAGCAAATAGCTTAGCAAGTGTTAATTTTAGTAGGAAAAGGGGAAGCTAGGACTTGTTTGTAAGTTATGATTGGGTATTTTAATCAGGTTGTCAAAATAATAACTTTTTCTTGCTGGACATTGGTTCTTGATAGTTGGACCTTTGTGATCAATCTCAGGAAGTGGCAAATAAAGGAACAGACCTTGGTGGCTAGCTTTAGCAATGTAATCTAACCGTTTAGCAAGGGATATTGGGTAAAAGGCAAACCCTGTTTGATGCCATGTTTGCCACGCTTGGGTCTGTGTTTACCATGCTTAGGTCTATGTTTGCCATGCTCAGGCCTACTAGAGCCATTCAACTGGGTCATAAGTTCTCAGACATTTTGTCAACCATTTTTCAGGGTGTGCTTGCTTCTAGATGAGATCACGGAGGAAAACGAATGGAAATTGCATTCCTTCTGTGGCAATCAAGGAAAATTCCTGGTGGGGAAGAAAGAGGCTGAATGAGAAGAAACTTCTGAGTGATTGAGCCTTGACATCCGCCTTTTCCCACCTCCAGTTTTGAAGTAAAAGAGAAGTTCTTCTTGGGTTTTCGGCCTACTGGCCTCTGTCCGGGAACTTATACCATGAGGTCCCAATGGCTTCAACTTATTCAATTGCATAGTTACATGAGCCAATTTGTACATTGTGTGAAGATGCATTGCTGTGATTGGGGTAATAAAAAGCTGAAGGGTGAACAGCTAGGTAGGAGTTAAGGGCAAGACTTCTGGGAAGAGAGAGAATCTGGGAGGAGGAATCTAGGTGTATGATTTTGCCAGCAGACCTGGAAAGTGGGGTATACCATGTTAGGTCCCAGCCCCCATGGGGTCTCTGTGAGTCTCTGGTCAGTCAACAAGTGCATCCTGTTTTCCAGTCCAGATGCATCCTGTTCTCTAGTCCTGGGTTACAGGCCCGGCCTTGCCCACCTGACATCAATATCTAGCACAAGGAAAACACAGGTTCTTACACCTGGGGTTTCTCCACTGTGCTGTAAGTCTGTATATAAGGCTTCTCACTCCTTACAGCACACACATAGGCAGACACACAGGCAGATGCACACGCATTCTCCTGGTAATAAATGCAGCAGACACATTCTCTTAGCACAAACAGTTGGACGTCTTGTCTTTCATTTCCCAATACCTCAGACTTGTTCGCGGCACGGATGCCACAATACCATACTAGGAAGAGGTAGCCAAGCCACATGGTAGAACATATATTTAAAAAAAATAAGGATTAAGTCATAAGAGCTAGTTGGAGAAAAGCCTAAACTTAGGCAAAGCTTTCATAATTAATAGTAAGTCTCTGGGTCATTATTTGAGGGCTGGTAGTCCACATATAGCCTGACAAGAAGGCTTGGTACACCAATTCCTTATACACTCCCCAGATATATTATATATTACATGTAATTTATAATGTATTATATATTATACATCTAACTGTGTATGCATGCATAATATATAAATACACATGACTATATATATGTTTGAATATATGCATAATATGTTCACACAAAAACACAGCTCCTGTCTCAAAGGGAATAAAATGTATTCTGGATGAATGATTATGGCTCAGAAACAATGATTCAGGATACCCTAAACATCATTTTATGAAGTTCTCAACAAGTCAGTTTCATAAAGATTTTATAAAAAAGCAAAGAAAATCATAAATCACAATACTTGAAAATATATTTGTCAGAACATCAGTTAGGCTGGATACCACCAGACAGCTCAATCTCTATTGCAGGTCCCAAACGTCACCTGGTGGCTTTCTTCAGTTGAGTCTGTGCATTGAAAAAAAAAAAGATTTTACCCGAAAGTCACAAGGATGTGCAGGACAAACAGATAATTCTCAATAAATGGTTATCCAGAAGCTAAAGATAGCCCAAGATAATTCAGCTCTTATCCTGCAACATTCCAGCATTCAACAATCAGCAAAGTTTGAGTCAGTCACTCGGCCTTGTGGGATGTTTAGCACTGGTGTCACTTTTCTAGGGGTTGGGGCAGTGCAGTTCATACAGCCTACTGATGTTTTTCTGAGGAACTCTCTTTTGTCCCCAGCTATGTAGTAGAGCACATGCTGCCACCTGTCCTTACTCTCTGCCCCACTCCAAGGGATCTAAGCAGCTCCTCCCCTGGAGTCTTCCTTCTCACTCTTTGTCTCAACCTCCTACAAGCCAGACACTCTCTCAGAAAAACCCTCAGGCAACGCTAGCCAGGGAACCAGATCTTCTACCCTCCTGTGGAACCCCTAACCCTCCTTCCCTTCTAGCTCAATCTCCATTCCTACGTGTCAGATCCCAATACCTAGAAACAAGTTCCACCTGGGATCACCAGTGGTCACACCTGGCAGGGACTCCGAAGCAGTTCATACCAGACAACCTACAGCCACCACACACCCCTAAGATCCAGAGAGGACAACAGAAATCGAGGAGTGGAGAAGCCACCCTGCAAAGAAAAGACCAAATATAAACACCAAGAGCTACAGTCACCCCAGACACAGATCCTAGACACCAGCATAAATACACAATGGACAGCAGTCAGGGCACTAGAGCCCAGCAGCCCTACCTCAGTAGATCCTGAGAAATGCGGTAGAATGGAAGCACAAGACAAGGGTTTCAAAATAGCTGATATGAATATGATACAGGACCTTAACGAGGGTATGAATAAGTCACTAATGAAATATACAAAAATACCACCAAACAGTGGAAGGGAATGAAGAAAATGGTCCACGACATGAAACTAGAGATAAAATCAATGAAGAGAACCCAAGCTAGGGAAACTAAAAATTTAGAAACTTGAAGAGGAACCTCAGAGGCAGGCCTCACCAACAGAATACAGGAGATGGAAGAGACAATTTCAGACATTGAAGACAGGATAGAAGAAATGAATACCTTGGTCAAAAGAGATGTTCAAATACAAAAAAAAAATCCAAGCACAAAACATCCAGGAAATCTGGGACACAGTGAAAAGTCCAAATCTAACAACAAAGGGGAGTAGAAAAAAGAGAAGAAACCCAGATCAAAAGCATAGAAAATATTTTCAACAAAACCATAGAAGAAAATTTCCCTAACCCACATAAGGAGGTGCCTAGTATGGTACAAGAAGCATCCAGAAAACTAAGTTGACTGGACCATAGAATTTATATAATTTATGACATATAACAATAATCAAAACACTAAGCATACAGAATGAATAAAGCATGTTAGAAGCTGCAAGGGGAAAAGACCAAGTACCATATAAAGGCAGACCTATTAGACTAACGCCTGACTTCTCAATGTGGATTCTAAAAGCTAGAAAGGCCTGGCTGGATATTGTAGAGACTCTAAGGGACCACAGGTGCCAGCCCAGACCTACCAAACTTTCAGTCACAACAGATGGAGAAAATAAGACTTTCCTTGGTAAAACTAAATTGAAAAAGTATCTATTTATAAGTACAGTTCTACAGAAAGTACTAAAATGCAAACTCCAATCTAAAGAGGTTAAACACACTGAAGAAACAAATAAGATTTCAGAAGATGGAAAGATCTCCCACATTCATGGAATAGTGAGATTAATATAGTAAAAAATGGTCATCTTACCAAAAGTAATCTACAGAGCAATCCTCATCAAACTTCCAACCAATTCTTCACAGAACTTGGAAGGACAATTTTCAGGTACATATAGAAACACAAAAAAAACCCAGCACAGAAAAAAACCAATACTGAATAATAAAATAACTGCTTAAGTTCGTCATTACTATCACCGACCTTGTTGTGGGGAATCCACCAGAGAAGACTACTCAGACATGGGTTTAAGCCAATAAAGTGTGTATGAGCCAGCCAGTGACTGCTCTAGGTGTTTGGGCTCAATGCAACCCTGAGCCTTTCTCAGGGTGAATTTTAAGCACAAAAGCCATGTCTTCACTTAAAAAGAACAGTTAGCCAGAAAAAAGAAATATAGAATCCAAAAGCAAGATTTGTACATTAAGAAACTTTCCCAGAACTATGGACTTTGATGTATTAGGTCTTTGTTTTCGTTTTTTGGCAGGTGGTGCTGTCTACATGCTGAGTTTTATGGCTTGAATGTTACTTCTAAGGTCTGAGGGCATGTTAATAACCTCAAGTTGTACTACAGAGCTATACTAATAAAACAGCATGTTATTGGCATAAAAACAGACACATTGATCAATGGAATTGAATTGAAGATCCAGACATAAATCTACACACCTAAGTACACTGGATTATTTTTTATAAAGAAGTCAGACATACACACTAGAATAAAGATAGTATTTTCAAGACATGTTGCTGGTACAATTGGATGGCTGCATGTAGAAAAATGCAAATAGATCTATATTTATCACTATTCACAAAACTCAATTCCAAGTGGATCAAGGCCTCAACAAAGTTCAGATACACTGAATCTGATAGAAGAGAAAGTGGGGAGTAATCTTGAACTTATTGGCCCAGGAAAGGATTTTGTTCAGAACATAGTTATCAAATGCATTAAGAATAACAGTTAATAAATGTAACTGTGTGAAACTGAAAGATTCTTTATTGCATAAGTCACCATCATTTTGACAAATCAACAGGGCACAGAATAAGAAAAAAATTTACCAACTACATCTTACAGAGGGATAATATCTAAAATATATAATTAAAAAAAGAAAATTGGCCTAGTGGGGTTGAGAGATGGCTCAGAGGTTAAGAATGCTGACAGCTCTTCCAGAGGTCCTGAGTTCAATTCCCAGCAAACATATGAGATCTGGTGCCCTCTTCTGGCCTGCAGGCAAACATGCAGGCAGAACACTGTATACATAATAAATAAATAAATCTTTTAAAAAAATACCCTGGACATCAAAAACAAAAACAAAAAACATAAAACAAAAACCCAACTTAAAAATGGGGTACAATACATCTTACTCCTGTCCTCCTGTCAGAATAGCTAAAATCAAAAACATCAATGACAGTTTATGCTGGAGAGGATGTGGAGATTCCTCAGGAAAATGGGAATGAGTCTACCACAAGATCCAGCAATTCCACTCTTAAGAATATACCCAAAAGATGCACATTCATACAACAAGGACATCTGTTCCATTATGTTCATAAGAGCATTATTTGTAATAACCAGAACCTGGAAGCAACCTACATGCCCCACAACTGAAAAGTGGATAGAGAAATGGATTACTACTCAGTGAAAAAACAATGGAATCTTGAAATTCTCAGGCAAATGCATGACACTAGAAGAAACCATCCTGAGTGAGGTAACCCAGTCACAAAAAGAAAAACATGGTATGTACTCACTCATATATGGATTTTAGACATGGAACAGGGGAGTGCCAGCCTACAATCTCACCACCAGAGAGCCTGGGAAACAGGGAGGACCCGATGAGACACATGCCTGTTATCTCAAGTAGGGGAATTTGACAGGATCTTCTGAGCAGATTGGGAGCATGGGAGGAGGGGAGAGGGAGCTGAGAAAAAGAGAGGGGGAGAAGATGAGGGGAGAGAAGGACATGGGGGAGCAGGAAGGTTAAGTTGGGGGAAGAATAGAGAAGAGCAGGATGAGAGATACCATAATAGAGGGAGCCATTATAGGTTTGCGGAGAGATCTGACACTAGTGAGATTTCCACAGATAGACAACGATGACACCAATTGGCAAACTAAGTAATAGTGGAGAGGCTACCTTGAATGCCCTTGCCTGAAAATGACTACCTTATACGCCATCCTAGAACCTTCATCCAGTGGCTGATGGAAGCAGAGGCAGACACCCACAGCTAAACACTGAACTGAACTCCTGTAATCCAGTTGCAGAGAGGGAGGAGTGATGACCAAAGGGGTCAAGACCAGGCTGGAGAGACCCACAGAAACAGCTGACCTGAACAAGGGGGAACTCATGGACCCCACACTGATGGCTGAGAGGCTAGCATGGGACTGATACAGACACCCTAAATTTGGGTGTCATTGAGGAGGCCTCAGCAATCTATAGGGCCTTGAATAGTAGACCAGTATTTATCCTTGGCATATAAATGAACTTTGGGAGCCCATTCCACATCAAGGGATGCTCTCTCATCCTGGACACATGGGGAAGGACCTAGGCCCTGCCCCTGATGAAATGACAGACTCTGAATATTCCCCCATGGAGGGCCTAACCCTCCCTGGGGAGCAGAGTGGGGATTGGGTGGGGGCTAGGGGTGTTGGTGGGGGGCCGGGGAGGAGGGGAGGGAGAGGGAGCTGGGATTGACATGTAAAGCAAGCTTGTTTCTAATTTAAATTATAAACAAAAGATAAAAAAATAGGGTTGAGTCTTAAAAAATGGGGTACAATAATAAGCGGAGTATTCTCAAAAGAGGAAACACAAATGGTTGAGAAGCATTTAAAGACATCTTCAACATTCTTAGTCATCAGGGACTTGGAAATCAAAACTACTTAGAGATTTTATCTTACACAAGAATGGCCAAGATTAAAAAAAAAAAAAAGACAGTTAAGCTGGTGGTGACGTGGAGTAAGGGGAACACTTATCCATTTCAGGTGGGAATGCAAACTTTGGAAATTAGTGTGATGGTTCCTCGGGAGACTGGGAGTAGATCTATCCCAACATCCAGCTATACTACTCTTGGATATATACCCAAAGAATGCCTCATCTTACTACAGAGTCATTTGCTCAGCCATGTTCAGTGTTGCTGTGTTCATCATAATAGCCAGAATTTGGAAAGAGTCTAATGTCCATTGACAGACGAATGTATAAAGAAAATGTGGTGCATTTACACAATGAAATATTACTCAGCTGTTAAAGAAATGAAATTTGCAGGTAAATGGATGGAGTTAGAAAAAAATCATCCTGAGTGATGGTATATATTTGCTTATATATGGATGTTAGCTGTTAATCTTCAATAAACAGGCTTTACTCCACATAACTGCAGAGGTTAGGTACAGAGTAAGGGACTAGGGGGTACGATGAATCTCCCTAGGAAGGAGAAACAGAATAGATAATTATAGACTGGAGGGACACTGGAATGGTAAGATCAAATGGGGAGAGGAAGTGAGAAGAAGTGAGGAGGGAACTGGGAAAGAGACAATTAAAACCAAGGGCCATTTGAGGGGTTGCACGGGCAACTAATACAGCAGAAAGACCATAAAATATTATATAATTAGAATAGATCATACGAAAAAACTATTTCAATTTTTAAAAACTCACATGAATACAGAAAGAGTTGGAAATACAAACAGCAGTGTGAAATGAACTCTCTGAAGAGACTTCCTCTTAATAAAGACCTGCCAGACTGCTGTGGTCTGAGTAGAATTCACAATTTTATAGGTCAAAGCTAACGTTATCTGGGGATACATTTAGTTCCTTTTAGTAGCCATTTCATCGCCATTTTTGCATCTGACCTAACATTTTTATGACTTTTAGATAACATTATTGGAATGTGTCTCTATGTTTGATGATTACCCTTCACAAACTCCAAAAGGAAACATGTAAATCCTATCAATCCCCTACCTTGCCACAGCCTGTCTACCTGATAAACCCTTGTGCAGCTAGGAATAGAGATTGTTCATGACTTTGTTTTCTTGCCTAACATACATAGGTCCCTGGGTTTGATCCCCAACACAAAATAAAAATAAAATTCATGTAACCTGCTGGGTGTTGGTGGTGCATACATTTAATCCCAGCATTTGGAAGGCAGAGGCAGGCTGACCTCTGTGAGTTTGAGGTCCTCCTGCTCTACAGAGCAAGTGCCAGGACAGGCTCCAAAGTTACACAGAGAAACCCTGTCTTGAAAAACCAAAACAACAACAACAACAAAATCCATGTAACTTTTCCATGGTAGAATATTTCATTAAATGTAACTTGCATCCACTTTCCTGGGCCATTGCCATTCATACATAATGCAAAATGAAGTATCTTATTTACTTGAAATAGTTGTTTTAGGTCAACATCAATAACTAGAGTATTTGGGAGCTGGAGCAATAGCTCAGCAGTTAAGAGTACTAGCTACTCTTCCAGAGGAACTGGGTTTGATGTCCAGCGTACACAACTGTCTGTAACTCCAATTCTAGGGGATCTGACACCCTCACACAGACACACATACAGGTAAACCACCAACCTATGTAAAATTAAGGGAAAATATTAAAGATTAAAAATCACCACTTGTATTTCTATATGAACAGGACTACATATATATCCACACATCTCCATAAGCAAATGCTCAGAAACAGTGTGGGTGCAGACAGATTTTCTAGGAGAGAAAATGATCTGACTGGGCAGAGAAAACAGTATCCTCCTCCTTTATCAGCAGGCATTCAGGGTTGATAGCTTAAGGAGTACCTCTACTAGTTTTCTTTTGCCCAAAGGTTGCACATCAGGAACTTAGTCCTTTACACTAATGTTCTCAGCTGTGAGTCACCCAGCGAGATGTTAAGCAATGGCTATTGGAATATTTAGTTTCACAACTGGAGAAAGGAAAGTATTGACTCTGAGTGGCTTAGAGAATTATTTTAGCATCGTATAGCACATAGAATAGTCTAGCACACAAAAATACTTTCTTAGCCTAAATATTAATAGTGATGAATCCCAGAAAACTCTAACCCTAAGCTTTTGGGACTTAGGTAAAAACAACATATTTAAATCTAGTCGTCATTTCTTTTCAGTGAAAAGACATTCCTGAAAGCTACTTTTCAGAGAGACTGATAGGTGGAGAAGAATCGGTGGCATGCCAGTACCCTCAGAAACGGCAGGGGTTGCCTGCTGAAAAATAAGGAGAGAGGGCTAAATGCTGTTTTACAAATCTGCAAACACGTTGGAAGATATGCACCTTGGAAATGAGAAGATACTCATTGAAGTTATCCAGGGCCTATTTTTCCTAGGCAAGAGGTTGGATCTCTGTGAGTTTGAGGCCAGCCTGGTCTACACAGTTAGCTTCAGGACAGCGGGGTACACAGTCTCAGAAAACGGAAAGGGGAAAAAGGGAGTGGTGGTTTAGGGTGGACACTGTGGCAAACGCCTTTAAGCCCAGAATTTGGGTGGCTGCCGCGAAGGCTCCCAGATCAGTCGGGTCTATATTGAAGGTTTGAGGCTATCCCTGGCTACATAGTGAGAAAAACAACAAAAAACCAAGTGGTGCGCTATTAGGGTAAGCGGTCCAATCAGAGCACAGATGCTCAAATAAGAGAAAGCTAATCTCGAGACCCCGAATTGCAAAAGACTTTCGTGTGGAGTCAGAAGTTATTTGTGTGGCTTCTAAGGGAAAGCTCCGTGATGCACTGAGGAATAATTGAGGAATGGCGCTTGTCGCCACAAACCAAAGCGGTTCCGTCCCCACAAGGAAAGCTTGAGTCGCCACTTCAAACTGTCGCAGGCACCCAACAGGGCAGGTAGAGGGCGTGCGAAATAAGCTAAAGCGCCGGACCGAATCCAGCTTGCCCACTACTACCCGGAAACTCGGCCGAAGCCGCTCGTGTTCACTACGGTGGCCGCTAAGGCCCCGCCGCTGACAGAAAGTCAGGCGGGCAGGAGGGCACTTGCGGATTTCCTAGAAAGGCTCGGCACTCCCCCAGCCGTTCTATTGGCTGAGAAATGGTAGGGCCCGCCTCTCTGAGTAGCCCATTGGTCGTGCGTCCCATCGCAGTTGGGCGGGGCCTGGCCCACCATTGCATCAGCTGGTTCCGGCTAGGCCACGTGGCGCACGCGCAGTGTGGAATTGCCGGTCCTCGCCGCCGCCTTAGGGTCTTCTTTAGGGTAGCTCTCGGGTTTTGTCTGTCTCTCAGCGGTCCTCCCATGTCGGAGGAGAAGGTCAGCAGCCCTTCGGGGAAGATGGACGGCGAGAAGCCGGTGAGCAGGCGCGGAGGCTGGACGTGCTCTGGTGCCGGGCGGGAGTGGATAGCAGCAGGGTCCTGCCGGCGTTGGGGAGCCTCAGCGGGCAGGGGTGGTCGGGAGTCGTCCTCATCCCGGGTCCTGCGAACTGAGACTGAGCAGCTTGCTCAGAGCTAGACAGTAACCGTGGGGGGCTTGGACTCCCACACATTTGTATCCCTAAAGTAGGCGGAAAGAACATTGCAGAACTTTTAAAGTCCTGAACTTTTGTGGAGCAGAAAGCCCTAGTTTAGGAGGGAAAATGACAGTCCCCGAGACCAGATCCAGTTTGACCCAAGACTGGGTGCTTTATGATAAGTAAATGGTGTAGGTTAGATGGCTCCATTTGACAGACTGCTTGGAAATTAGGCTGGGTGCTGGAGGCGTCCTAGATAACAGATAACTTCACACATGTCCCCGTTAAAGCCAACAAATGTTCTGAGAATTTGTTTGCCCTGGCATTTAACCGGACAGCGCAGGTGGCAAGACGAGTAAGATCGATTCTCTGACTTTGTGGGTGGGTGGGGGCATAGAGTACAAGACTGGAAAATCCAAGTTCTGTGTGATCATCTCAGTTGCGTTACAGAGGAAGCATCGAACTTGGTATGGCCAGACTGTTTCACTGTATTTGGAAAATTGAGGTCAGGGGAAGCAGGCGGGACAGGGCTGTCCAGGTACAGAGGGTGAGTTGTGTCTCAGCTGTATTGGAAGATGCAGGAGAGACACGGGAAATAGAGATCGAGGATATCAGTGGTCTCTACATGCAGGGTTTTAATCAGTGAAGTGCTGTATATGAACTGTGTTGTCAAAACTGACCTGGCATTGGGGTTTAAGGAGAGGGGAGGCCCTATGACACAGGCTGTTTGAGTAGTCCAGGTGAACATCCCTAAGGTCTTCGGCAAGAGGACTTTCCATCCAGGACATAAAATGTTTATGTGTGCATTCTAAACTACAGATCTAAGGTGATGAGTGATAACTACATGTAGATGTTGTTTCTTTTACCCTTTCGCTCCCTTCAGGACTGTCCTTAAATCCTACTCTTAAACCCACTCCTGTTACTTCAGAGTCCCCTGGATTCTTAAGGTTTGCATGAGGCTAGGAGTTAGCCAAGATAATCACTCCCTGAGCAGGCTTGTAGGAAAACGTTAGATAGAGATTTTGTGAATAAAATTACTTGAAAGTAAAATGTGGTATTATTGCCTCCATAATAATCAGGTGTCTTAAATTTTGGAAAGCTTACTTGGTGGGGTACAGATCTAACCCAAAAGTTCTCTTGTCACTGAGCTACATCTCCAGCTCCACAGGCCAAACCTTTTATTCCTTTCACTCTTAATCTTCACAACAAGGCCGTCTGAAGTAACATAGTTACGCCCAGTTCACAAGAGGGAAAACGGAGCCTAGAAGTGAACTGATGAGTGATCACACAGCCCACTTAGGCTCCCTGGAGCTGCCTGTGGGCTGAATAGGTAGGTAGGTAGTATACTCCCCCGCCCCTGCAATAACTCATGTTGACCAAGGTGTATAATTTCTTGTTGCTTTGCATTTACTACAGGTCCAAGTCTAAAGGGAAAGTTACAGAAACTTTGGGGAAGTGTACATCCATAAGTGGCCTTCTACTTTTTAGGGCTTGTTTTTATTACAAGTTGTCTAAATTGTTTGTACCAGTGGTGGAATTTCCAGTCTTTCAGAATAAGATTGTCCTTTTCAATTTTTGTTTTATTTAGCTAATGGCTTTCGTAGCTGCAGTTTCGGGGAAAATGTCAGATTAGGTTGAAATATGAGAACTTCTCTTTTGCTTTTTTAGGTGGATGCCAGTGAGGAGAAGCGAAAGGAAGGAGGCAAGAAGAAGAAGGATGGAGGTGGAGATGGAGGCCGAGCGGAGGTAAAACAAGCTCCCACTGTGGGGTCTCTAAGGCGGGAGGGAAGGAGGGGGAAAGACTGTGCTTGTACCCATTCGGCACATGTGGGAGCCAGAGGGCAGCTTGTAGACTGTCCTTCTGCATTCTGGGTGCTGAGGATACAGTGCAGATGTTCGCTTGGTAGCCCCTGTGTAAGGATTCCTATGGTCACTGAAGGCAGGTAGCCCCTGTGTAAGGATTCCTATGGTCACTGAAGGCAGGTAGCCCCTGTGTAAGGATTCCTATGGTCACTGAAGGCAGGTAGCCCCTTTGTAAGGATTCCTATGGTCACTGTAGGCAGTTAGCCCCTGTGTAAGGATTCCTATGGTCACTGAAGGCAGTAAGGTCACACTAGGTGGAAAACGAAGAGTTAGGAAAGAGCCTGAGAGGGAAAAAGGTTGCAAGGACATGACAGTGCAGAGGGACAAGTGCATCATTGTTAGATGAGCTCACAGTGGATTTAGATAGAAACATGAGAGATCAAAAGCATAGGGAAATCACTAGGCTGCCAAGACTGAATGCTGACTTTCTATTTCTTTAAGTGAGGTGTGAAAGGGGTAAGAGCTTAGTGTTAGGTTCCTACAAGTACATAAAGAGCCAAACAGAATCCAGTCCCTTGATTCCTTTCTTATTGCTTGGATCTGCTGCTTCTGGGGTCTGGTTTACTTATATCCAGAAAATTATTCAGTAGCTGGGCTCAGTGCCACAAAACTGGCAGTTCAAAGCCATCCCAGAATGCAGTTGGTTCCTGGTGCTTGAGGAGGTGTTTTATGCGTGTTGTTCTGTGGTTTTGAACTTGAACTGCTATAAACTGTGCCTTGCATTTTGCATTTAGTCATTGTAGTTTTATTGGGAACCTTGGAAAGCTATAGGAGCACAAAGCACTAAGCTTTTTTGAAGTGACGCCACCAATGGACTTTAAAGAGCTGGTTATAAAGCTGGAATAGTGATACACACCCTTAGTTCCCAGTGTTTCGGAACCAGAGGAGAATGCCGAGTTGAAGACCAACCTAGGATACATAGTGAGACCCTGTTTTAGAAAAACAAAACACAAACCCTGTTTGTATAATGCCGAGTTGCTAACTTTAGAACCATTTCTGTTTACAAAATGGCTTTACAGGTGACATAGGACGGAGTTGCCTGTGTTCAGCCAATCCCTGCTCATTTTACACCAGTGTCTGTGGGAAGAGTTGTTGATAGTGAATCTTAAGATTTGCAAGTAAAGAGTAATACGCATGCCCCTTAATTTCCTTGTTATACTTTGGGTGAAATTGTGTGTATTGCCCTGTTACAGATTGAAACATGGCTTAGTAATAGAAAACAAGTAGTCCAATGACTCTTCTGAGAATTTTAGATGGATATGTGATTATTCTGTGTTTTAGATTATCTTTACAAATAAAGGGTGGGCAGTGATGTGTTCACCACCTTGCCTTCTCTGTGCTCCCATCATTTGCAAACTGGTCATGGTGACCTTCTAGGGACATACAGGCTTTACCCATCTGCATTTCCAGGGTGTGGCATGGTGCACTTGCTCAGTTAATATTGTGTAAATTTAACTAAGTTATTGTGCTTATAAAATGCCAAGTAGATACAGAAATAGACTGTAGTAAGACATGGAGGGTTCGTGGGAAGGGATAATCAAATACACATTGGATAGGCTGAGGTTGGTTTCATCTTTGTGCAGTGATGGGCTATGGCCATTGTTAGTTCAGTGGTTTTTCATTTGTAGTTATGGAGTCCCATGATAATCTGGTGGGATTGTAGGCGTGTGCAGTCAGGCTTGGCAATTTCTATATATGCACACATGTAGAAAGTCATAGTAAAAGCAAGCCATTTCTTTATTGCTGTTAATGACCATGTTACTACCAGGGCATCATGCCTTGAACCTGTAATCCTAGCCTTGTGGGTAGGGTTGAAGCAGGAGGATCATGAGTTCAAGGCTGGAGGAGGCTACATAGTATGCTTGAGATCTCCAAAGAGGTGGTGGGGGTAGGTACTAGGGAGAATGATCTATCTTGCTATCATTTGGAGGTAGAATTATCACCTTTACTACTTGCTTGAGCAATAGAAGTCAGATTTTTTTTTGATTGCAATCTTTTTCTTTGTCAGTGGTGTTTACATTAAATATTCTAGCTAATTATATTGAGTATATGGGCAATGGTGGTGTGTGCTATTTTAAATAACCTGAGAAAGATGACCATGGCATCTCTGAATTGGATAAATTAGTTTTCTTTAGTATTATCCTCCAAGTCAGATAAAGTTTTGGTTGGCCTAAAATCCAACCAGCTGCACAGAGTGCCCCTGATTAGGGTTCTAACCATAAGGTACTTCATTGTGTATCCGTGCAGTATTGCTCATAGATGAATTTACAATCATTTAGTTAGAAAAGGTCTTGAGTCCGACCATGCCAGGCATGCAACTATTGGTAGAGTGCTTGTTGAGCATGCAAGAAACCTAGGTTTTGGTCCCAAGGAACACATAAGCCAGGCATATAATACACATTTAATCCTAGCCCTCTAGGTGTTAGGAAGATCTTGAGTTCAATGTCATCCTTGAGACCTGTCTCTAGAAGCAAAGAAGGAAAGCCTTAGGAGGGCATCTTAAGAGAAAAAAGTCACCGGAACAAACTGTAAATTATAAAATGGTAATTGTTTATCAGTTCAAGATGTTGGCAGCTCAGCTGTTTATTTTTTATGTTTTTTTTTATTTTTGAATAAAACTCAGTCACCTATTTTCTTCACCTACCCTTACTTAGGACTAGTAATGCCAGTGTTTATTGTGATCTGTGAGCCAGTCTGAATTTGTCATCATGGATTTTTGTATTATATACTATTATTGTTTCTTAAAGCAAGTATTGTTAATTACTTATAGCTTTGTTTGTCCATTTACAGTTGAATCCTTGGCCTGAATATATTAACACACGCCTTGATATGTATAATAAGCTAAAAGCAGAGCATGATTCTATCCTGGCTGAAAAGGCAGCAAAGGATAGCAAGCCAATTAAAGTCACTCTGCCCGATGGCAAACAGGTGGACGCAGAGTCCTGGAAAACCACACCATATCAGATTGCATGTGGAATTAGGTAAGCACTACACCTCCTTTGACCTTCTATGGTTATAATGTAACTAAATGTTCATTTATTTTTGCCAGGTATATCCTGATAATACTCTTATGTTTCTGCTCAAGGTGTTTAATTTACTTGAGATCTTTGAAAATTAAGGTGATGTGGAACTTTATAGTCCAGACTTAGTGTTAATTTCTGAAGGTGCATGGCTTGGGTGCACTGTGTTGTATTTTAATGCATACATCACCTGGGGACTCTTGGGAAGCAAATGCTAAATGTGGCACCTCTGTTTTTAATCATTCACTTCTCAAAGCAGTCGTTTTTAATAACTAGCCTTCATCAAGCCTTGCCAGGTACCAACTTTTTCCTCTTACATTTTAAGTCAAGGCCTGGCTGACAACACCGTTGTCGCTAAAGTGAACAAAGTTGTTTGGGACCTGGACCGCCCGCTGGAGACGGATTGCACTTTGGAGCTTCTCAAGTTTGAGGATGAGGAAGCACAGGCAGTAAGTGTCTCTCCAGTGTCTGCTAGTGTACAGGAAAGGCTGGAAATGAGTTTTGTCTCACTGTGCTGATAGGTGGCTCGGTGGTTTTCAGCTGTAACCTGGAGGCCGCAGTTGTTTATGGACATCTCTCACTATTTGTGGCTTTGGTTGTAAATCTTGAAGACATTGCTTTGGGTGTATCCTGTCTGTGTCTTTCAAACAGTAACTCGTCATGTATCTGCCAAGACTAAAGCCATCTCATGTTTCCTTACATTCTCAGGTATATTGGCACTCCAGTGCCCACATAATGGGCGAGGCCATGGAAAGAGTCTATGGTGGATGTTTATGTTACGGCCCACCAATAGAAAATGGGTTCTATTACGATATGTACCTTGAAGAAGGGTAAGTTAAGACACTGGATGAAGGGGAAATCTGAGTGGCCGTGGGTGTGCATGGAACTTTAAAGTATTGTCAGTGAAGGAGACAATCTACAGCTCACAGTATAAAGCTGCTGGTTACGGTTACTGACAAAAGTTGAAATATTGAGAAGTATGTGTAGTGAAATCTCTGGGATTGTGCCCAGAGGCTTGTTGGGAAATGAATCGGGCTCTCCTTTTCCTTTATGCTGTGATGGAGTTTGGGGTTTGTTACTGGTGAGAAAATTCTCCACATGGCAGAAGCATAAGTTTGTGAACCTACAAATTTAATTTATGAAAAATCTAATGTTAAATCCTAATGTACGATGCAAGGCCCTATTTCAAAGTAGTTGAGAGAAAAAAATCCCTTCACTGATTTAAATGGAATATGGAAAGATTGTGTTTTCTCCTTCAGGGGTGTGTCCAGCAATGATTTCTCTTCTCTGGAAACTTTGTGTAAGAAAATCATTAAAGAGAAACAAACTTTCGAAAGATTGGAAGTGAAAAAGGAGACGCTACTAGAAATGTTTAAGGTAATCTGAGCATAACCAGTTTGACTTTATTAGCCAGTCATTGAAGTATTGCATCAGAGTTTCCTGTAGAGAAACGGAAGTGTCTTCAAATCACGAAACACGAGCATGCTCTTAAAAGTGTTCTTCCAGGTGCACGTTTAGAGATAAACAGGAGAGGCCAATGCGATGTCTTATTTCTCATTTTCAGTACAACAAGTTCAAGTGCCGGATACTGAATGAAAAAGTGAATACTCCAACCACAACTGTCTATAGGTGAGAATTTTGAATGCTGTTGAATGCAGCTCATTTGTTAATTTGCCTTTGCTGAAATTCCTTTTATTTGCTCTTTAGATGTGGCCCTTTGATAGACCTCTGCCGGGGTCCTCATGTCAGACACACTGGCAAGATTAAGACTCTAAAAATACACAAGGTAAAGCGTGCTGTGAATTGTTGGCAGTACTTATGACTCAGTTTCCATTGATTTCTCCTTTCTAACAATTTGTTTCAGTTCATTAGACGGAGGGTCACAGGTTTTGTTTTTAGTGCTGTATAGTGACTGGTGTATGTGTCTTCTGTGCCCCAGTATTTATTACCAGGCTAGCATAAGGGGACAGGGGTTTGGAGGAGTCACAGAATCTGGCAGTCGGCAGTCACAGCCCATCGTGACTTCAAAAGCTTTGAGACTCGGTGTTGGAGTTTGACTAATGATCACTCCAGTTGCTTTTTTTCATAGAACTAATCCTGTCAGTTTTATGCTGACTTAGAAATGCTGTAATTATGTGTGTTCTCTGAGCCCTGAGAATAACCACATCCATTCCAGGTGCCTTGTAGTGTTTATGGGTTCCTTTCCATTTGGTGTCGTGATTTTGCGGGAGGAGCCCTGTGCTCATGGGATTGTGATCTGGGGAGAGAACCTTCCTGAGGAAGGCAAGCAGAGAATTCTGTGCTGTGGAATGAGTCCACCCACTTGGGGTAGACCTCAAAACAGTGGGAGACGTGTCTTAGTAATGTGTGTGTTATATGTAGTTTCCTTGTCAAAGAAATTAGTATGGATTTGCTTTTTAAGATGATTGTGAGGAATAATACACTCTAAGTGTTGTGTCATTTTTGTCCTTGCTCTTAGAATTCTTCCACTTACTGGGAAGGCAAGGCGGACATGGAAACCCTCCAGAGGATTTATGGCATTTCATTCCCCGACCCCAAACTGCTGAAAGAGTGGGAGAAGTTCCAAGAGGAAGCCAGAAACCGAGATCATAGGAAGATTGGGAGGGTACGTTAAAGAACAGTGATGTATCTAGTTTGAGTTTTCCTCCAATTCATTTGTGAGCCTGCCCAGCGCTAAGTTTCTTTGGAAGAGGAGCTCAGGCTTCAGGCTCCTTAGTCTGGGAGCCCATCGTGTCTATCCTTCTGAAACCTTCAGAGTCCATCTCAGTTACTGTTACCGAGAACAGGGCTACTGACCACAGCTTCCCGTAAACACCATTTCAGAGCTGGCAGAACTAGACTTTGGAGACCCATCTCATGGGCTACTTGTGACACTGCCGAGTTGAATCTGAGTGGTCAGTCTCCCTGTTTCTCCAGAAGTATGGCAGTCACCAGTGGCTTCTGCGCTCTTTTTCTTTACTCTAGTTGCCGCTGGCCTCATGTTGGAGTTACATTTAATTCTTTAAACTTTTTTCCTCTGTAAAATGAAGTTTACTGCTAGAGGGCTTAGCTGCTGGAAATAAATGACTGCAATGGGAAAGCAGGCAGTGATTGGCAGGTTCCATCTCCCTGTCTTTCATTATCAGGGTGTTTTCCCTTTCTCTTTCCTGCAGCTCATATGCAAGCAAAGAGCAAAACAACAAATAACAAAACCCAGATCTCAGAGCTCTGGGAATTTCTATTGCATGCTACTGTTTCCTAACCCTTACTGGACTACTGACTGTCAGAGAGGTGACAGATTTGTGCTAAATTGTTAATCATTTGCAATTCTATACCACTAAGTTGTACCCAAGAAACAATGGCATGTTTTCTTTACTATTGGCACAGTTGAAATTTGGGACACCAATCATTTATACATTTATAAACAATGTTTTGCTCTTTTATCCAGGACCAAGAGCTGTATTTCTTCCATGAACTCAGCCCTGGAAGTTGCTTTTTCCTGCCCAAAGGAACCTACATTTATAATACACTTATGGAATTTATCAGGGTAAGCTTTATTTGTTACTGTCTTCTGAAGAGTTAAGATAGATGATGATTTTATTAGCTAGGATTTGCTAAAAGAAAGATAAATCTCTACTAGAGGGGAAAAGAAATATAAATGTTTCTTTTAAAACAAAGATGCTCGGTGGTTACGAGTGATTGCTGCTCTCCCAGAGGAGCCAAGTTCGGTTCCCCAGGACCCACTCAAGTGTCTCACTCAAGCTCCAAAGGATCTGACACCCTCTGCTGGCCTCAGCAGGCACCTGCATACATATAGCCTCCACTCAAATAACACACGTACATATACACACGTAAGAAGTTTGTAAAAAGTTGGGACTGCACAGATGGCTCAGTGGTTCAGAGTAATTGCTGCTCTACCAGGAGGCCTGAGTTTTGAGTCAAGCAGCTTTCAGCCATGCAGCTCACAGCTCCAGAGGATATAATGCCCTCTTCTGGTTCCTGTGGGTTCTTACCCCCAGGTGGCACAAATTCACATAGACACACACTCATGCGCATGAATAAATTTTTTAGAGTCATTCTAATGTGTGGTTTTGTTCATGGAAACAGGCAGAGAGTAGCTGCTGCTGTGTGTGAAGGGTCAGTAGCCTTTCACCTGGGACTGTGTTGTGTCTCTTGAAGCATTTGTGTTTTCTTTTTCAATTATGAACTATTTCAGGCATATATGTAAAGAAAACAGTTAGGTTTACTTGCCACCCAATTTAACATATTTGCATTGGGCTATATTTATTCACAGTTTTTGTAAAAAAGAAAAAAAAAGGTAGTATGTAGTGTTTTATTTTTAAGAAAGACCTCTTTGAGGGTTATACAGTTGGTGTGGCTCCTTATCCATGTGTTTTACATCTCCACATATAAGTACGTTTAGCATTTACTTGTGCTTGCGTGTGCCTCGGTTCACATGTATGGTCTTGTTGTGTATACTCACTGCATATTGTATTCTTCCGCGCCTACTGTGGAACGCCTGTCCTATCACGGTAGCTTATGCACTTACTACAGTGATACATGTTCTGTGTCTCTGCACCGCCAGCCCTGCCATGGTAGCATTACTTCTGGGAGCTTGCGTGCGCCTCCCTGCTTCCTCTTTGGTGCACCACCT
Organism: Mesocricetus auratus; assembly: GCF_017639785.1. NCBI lineage: Eukaryota > Metazoa > Chordata > Mammalia > Rodentia > Cricetidae > Mesocricetus > Mesocricetus auratus. Next base: position 7,288,402 of record NW_024429198.1, on the reverse strand, counting down.
ACAGACGGAGTTTCTGAGTCATGATGTGTGTGCCTGGGTAGTGTCAAATTGCTCTGTGATTCCTCTCCCTCCACAGAGGTGAGCACTGACTTCCCTGTATGTGTGTTCTGCTCACAGAGTGAATATAGGAAAAGAGGGTTCCAGGAGGTCGTCACTCCTAACATCTTCAATAGCCGGCTGTGGATGACCTCTGGCCACTGGCAGCACTACAGTGAGAACATGTTCTCCTTTGAGGTGGAGAAGGAACAGTTCGCCCTTAAGCCCATGAACTGCCCAGGACACTGGTATCAAGCAGCCTTGTGTTTTTCTTTCTTTTCATTAAGCTTACCTGTATGTATCAGTGTTGAGTATATGGCACGTCTGTGGGATCCTGCAGAGTTCAGGTGAAGGTGTTGGAGCCGCTGAAGTTATGTGGTTGTGAGCCGACCCATATGGGTGCTAGGAACTGAACCCAAGTCTTCTGGAAGAGGAGTGGGCTCTTAACCCTTGAACCATCTATCCAGCCCTGTAGCTTTGCATTGCTCTTAAAGATTTTCCTGTTCTAGATTTCTTTAGCTCCTTTGACAGAGATATCAGTGTAGAACAGAGACTAAGAGAAGGAAGGTCTAAGGAGCAGGGCAGAACACAAGGGTAATAGAATATCTATGCCTTGAAAGCAGAAAGGAAAACTGGTCTCAGAGGGAGACAGGTGAGGGTAGAGAGGAGGAGGAGGAAGTGTAATGCTGTCTACAGTGAAAGTGTCATGGTGAGACCCACTTCATATGCTAATAACTGGAACCTTAGCCATCAGAATAGACTAAAATGCGCATTGTTGTCATAATAGCTTTCATGCTGATTAGCTTTATAGTCAACCAGGACTGGTCCTGGGCTTATAGCAAACAGGCAAAGTGTACTGAAAGTGGGCTTAAATGTGGGGCATAGCAAAGGACCACTATTCCTACCTTTTCTTCCTTCTTTGGAAGGAAATGTGTTTTAGCAGAACCCACTGCTGATGAGTTAATGCCCTTGGGAAATCAATCCTTCCCAGTGCCTCTGCCCCGAATTGTGAAAGGTGGACAGAAAGTAACCTCTGGGAGGCCCAAGAGTGATGCAGATGTACAGTTTGTTCATGTGTGCAGCTCCGGAGGCAGGTGATCCAGGCAGAGGTGCCGAAAGGGAAACACCTTTAAGAAACGGGGTGGTACCCATCAGGGAAACAGCTCAGGTCACTTCACAGCATTCGGTCTCTGATACACTTTGGGCCTGACTAGAGCAAGTGTGATACTAGTTTCCAGTGCTAGAAGTAATTTGTATGCAGCTAAAAATATTTCTTCATTATGAGCCTTTCATTAAATCTTCCCATTAATTGAATGTCGTCTTCATATTAGTGGAAATGCTGAGCATGAGGATTTGGCTTAAAACCTTGGGAATACATTGCTTTATTCTCTCTTAGCCACAGTTAATTGCATTGTAACTCACTTGTCATTATATCATGCAAGTGCTTCTGTTGCTTCAAGCTTGGGACTTGAGAATAATGTTGCTTGTGGCAAACTTAAATCAGTGTGTTTTTGACAGCCTTTCATGCTACTAAATAATATTTGAGGAAGAGTTCTTTCTCGTGAATTTTAAAATGTTCTGTTTTTGTTGTTACTTGTGAAATGCCTCACAAGTGCTAGTCAAGCACTCTGACACAGGACCTTTACCCTTGAGCAGTTAAGTACTACTACTCATGTGTTTTGTGTTGCTTTGCTTTCTCCTTCAGCCTTATGTTTGACCACCGGCCAAGGTCCTGGCGAGAGCTGCCTCTGCGGTTGGCCGATTTTGGTGTGCTTCATAGAAATGAGCTCTCTGGGGCTCTCACGGGACTCACTCGGGTTCGAAGATTCCAGCAGGATGACGCACACATATTCTGTGCCATGGAGCAGGTCTGTGTCCTGTGGGGCAAAATCCTCTAACAGACGTGTTTAAAAGTGGGAAAAATAACACTTTTTTTTCCTTTCTTAAGATTGAGGGTGAAATCAAAGGTTGCTTGGATTTTCTTCGCACAGTATATAATGTCTTCGGATTTTCGTTTAAATTGAATCTTTCTACTCGCCCAGAAAAATTCCTTGGAGATATTGAAATATGGAACCAAGCTGAGAAAGTAAGTGATGTTTTTAGTGTGCTTGAGAACTCACTCACACAGTTCCGGGAAGTCTTCTTAAGTGGCTACAAGCAAAAGAAAATGGCAGTATTTCCGGTGTTTCAGTGGGCTGATGATTTTATGTATGCCTCAGCATTGACTGGGTGTTTTCATACTCCATCAATTACTAAGCTGACTCTAAATGGGGGGCTTTGGTTTGTTTTGGAGGATGCCCCACACAAATACACCACAGACAGTAGGACTCAAGAAAACACCCAGGAGACTTTTAGGCAGGTAGAAGGAATGGTGCAGAGGAATAAAATTTCAAATTGCTTCTGCTTTATCTGTAGCAACTTGAAAACAGTTTGAATGAGTTTGGTGAGAAGTGGGAACTGAATCCTGGTGATGGCGCTTTCTATGGTCCAAAGGTCAGTCCTCCAGAATATTCGGGTAATGTGGATTTCAGTTATGGGTAAAGAAACATCACTTTAAATTGGGGAAGCAAAGAAAACTAAGAGCATCTCATCATAATTCTGTTTGCTTTTCAGATTGACATACAGATAAAAGATGCCATCGGCCGCTACCACCAGTGTGCGACCATCCAGCTGGATTTTCAGTTGCCCATCAGGTTTAATCTTTCTTACGTAAGGTGAGTTTCTGGTGTCTGCTCTGAGCTTCAGGCCGTATGTAGGACAACATATATATTAAGATAACACAAATTGCTCTTTTCTGTAGCCATGATGGTGATGACAAGAAGAGGCCCGTGATTGTTCACCGAGCCATCCTGGGGTCGGTGGAGAGAATGATTGCCATCCTCACGGAAAACTATGGGGGCAAGTGGTAAGGTCCTTCTGTGTTTTCCTTCCTGTTAAATTGTCTAAAGGAATGCCTTGTGCTTGTGAAATAGGAAGGGAGGTCCATGACAAGTGTTCACTAAAAGGCGTTGAACTCTGACCCACTATTTTAGTATTAGTACCTGTTGGGGTTAGAAGTGTGGTAGTTCAGAGTGAGACCCGTGTAAATTCTCAGGATTTATTAGTAATTATTTTTTAATCTTCAGACTTGATTTGTCTGAATGCTACATAAGGCTGGAGAGATGGCTTAGCAGTTAGAGCACTGGCTGTTCTTACAGACGACCTCAGTACATACTTTGTTTTTGATTGCTCTCCTGGCTTTGTGATTTTTTTCACCTGAATTAATGGATAGGCTTTTGGATTATCTTGTTCAGTTTTGCTGATGAGAATAAGCAACGTTTTGCCACCCTTAAGAAGCCAAGCAGTTTTTCATTGAAAAAGAAGTAAGCAAAACAGGCCGAGCCACTTGCCAGTGGCTCCATCTAACCCTGAAGTGCAGTCAAAAGGAGGCCAGGCTTAGAAGCACCCGTGATAGAGTCTTTCACAGGAAGAGTATAGGGCTAAAACTTTTGGAAAGTTATGTATTACTGTCATTTTTGGTAATTAGATGTGGTTACTTCAGATGTCACATTTTCATACTTGTCAACGAAGTAATCCTGTTTCAGTTAAAGGTCACAAAATCAAACAGGTCCCTGGCACACATTCTCTGGTGAGCTCATTCTTTAACCTGAACTCAGGATACACGGAAGGGGGGGGGGCACATTTAGTGTAGAATTTATTACTGCTTCAGCCTCAATGCTCGAGGCAACCAACCAGGTACTGTGGCTGTCAGCTTTGGTACAGGAGATGAGGCCCATTCCTGCCATCTCAGTGTGTTTTACCATCCACTGAGCAGTACAGATCTTACATACTTAGGGCTAGTTTCCTTCTTCCCTTGTCTTTAATAGTTTTTCTTTTCAAAGCCAAGTTGTAAAGGCCTGAAAGTAACTTGTACTGCTTTCAGGAAAAGATACTCCAAGTTAAGCAGTCTTTCCTTCTTGAATGTGCCCAAGCCCACACTCACTGTTGTCACTTCTGCCGCAGGCCTTTCTGGCTCTCGCCTCGCCAGGTGATGGTAGTTCCAGTGGGCCCAACATGTGATGAATATGCCCAAAAGGTAATCCTTAAGTAGGAGTTTGCTTTACATTTGAATCTGGTTTTAGGCTTTTTGCAATGGGAATCTTATTGTAGAGTCCATGATGGCTCTGGACTCAGTTTTCTGTCTTAGTCCCCTGAATAGTTGGGGTTGCCAGCATGTGCCACAACACCCATCCTGGTAACTGTGCTTTTAAGCTTTCGGGTTGATAAGCCATATATCCTTGTCAGGTGAAGTGCTTATTGTATCAAAGAGTGTAACTTTTCCATGTCTGATAGGCCTGGATGTTATACTTTGGAGCTTTGTCTTATTGGTTCCCTGACCACATGTGTTCACTTAGTGTTTTAGGTATACTTGTATATTTTAGTATTTGGTGTTATAAAGAAATGAATTAGCAAACAGCTTAAACTGTATTATTACATTAGAATTACATATCCCACTGAGGTGCCGGATATTTGCTGAGTTATTCGTTTGTTAATGCAGATGTTTTCAGTGACTTGAAATTCCTCTATTTTATTGTTGTGGCAGGTCAGGGTCTTGCCCCTCTAGCAAATGTGTGAACAGTCCTGTGGACTTTGCACCTCAAAGAACAGTCTGTTCTGCTTTACTGGTTGCTCCATGCTAGAGACATACACATGATTAACAATCAGTCAGTGATGAGCCTGGGTGTTGTGGTGAGCCTGTATCCCAGCATCCGGGTGGATGAAGCAGGAGTGCACTCAGCCTGGACTATAGAATGAGGCTCTTAAAAAAAAACAATAGGGGTGGGGAAGCAGTGGCAGATGACTCAGTAAGTTAAAGTACTTGCTAAGCAAGCCTAAGTATGAATTTGATCCTTGGAACCCACATAAAGAAGCCAGGATGTGCACATATGTAATCCCAACACTCCCATAGTGAGATGGAAGGCAGAGACAGGAGAATTGCCTGCAAGCTCGTAGGCCTTTGTAGTCTATAGGACACAGACTGGCAGAAACAAGCCAGACCCTGTCTGTCTCAGAACAAGGTACAAGTGGCCAACAAGGTGGCTCAGCAAATAAGGACACCTGCCACCTAGCTTAATGACCTGAGTCTAGTCCCTGGAACCCCAAGGTAGAAAAAAGAGAACTGACTCCTACAAGTTGTCCTACTCAAATCAAGATGGAAGGAGACAGCCAAGTCCTTGGGAAGCAAGCTTTACTGAAGCCTCGGTAAACGACTTCCTGTTTCCATAAGAACACATGCAGTCCATTGTGGATCTGACCTAAAGTGCATCTTCTCTTTTTCACTCTGGTCTCCATGTGTGTGCCTGACTAACAAACAATAACAGTAAGAGAGAACTTTTTAAATAAAAGTTGATCAGTGAGCAGTATTGTTAGCATCAAAATAGATGGTGATCTTATCTCCAAGTATCAAAATTGTACTCTGAACTCTTGATTTTTTTTGTTTTTTATGAGATAAGGTTTCTCTATTATGTAGCTCTGGCCATCTGGTTGTCCTGGAACTCTCTCTGTAGACCAGGCTGACCTCAAACTCAGAGACCCACCTGCCTCCCGAGTGCTGGGATTAAAGGCGTGCGCCACCACACCTGGGTGTGTACCCAGATCTTAACTCTATTTAAGAAACAAGGGGACATTAAGTCAGTTGATGAGCAGAGCTTTCCTTGTATTGTGTGATAGTTTTGTGTGCAGGCTGACACACAGCTGTTTCCTTTACAGGCATATCAGGAACTTGATGTGATCGTAAAGGGCTTCTTTATGTTTTGTTTCTTTAAAAAAGCTGATTGGTTTGGTTTTCTGAGTACTGATTTTTGTGGGTTTTCTAAACTATTTATCTTACTAGAGAAAAATGTCCCTTTTTGTTCAAGTTCAAACTCATGCATATGGAGCACTGTGACTGTGTTACATCTTTGATTCCAAAGATGTGGTTGTTAACTTTCAAAATGTAAACCCAAAGCATAATTTTGTGTTATCAGTTTTAGTATTTATATTAGCATTGATTTTTAACACATGCATAGTTAAATTCATGAAATACTTTAAATTTTGTAACATAATAAACTATAATTCTGATTCTCAATTGTTACTAGGTACGGCAACAATTCCATGATGCTAAATTCATGGCAGACATTGACCTGGATCCAGGCTGCACCTTGAATAAGAAGATCAGAAATGCGCAGTTAGCACAGTATAACTTCATCCTGGGTAAGAAGGGGAGGTTGCTAACCGTATGGGAGAAGCCGCTGAAATCTGGAGACTTAAAGCTCAATGGATCTTGGTTATGAATGACCTAGGTTCCTGTTGTATCTACTGTTCTATTACTGTGAGGAGACACCAGGATCAGGGCATCTTAGAAAAGAAAGCATTTAATTGGGGCTTGCTTACAGTTTCAGGGGCTTAGTTCATGACTATCATGGCAGGGGACGGCAGTAGCTTAGAGGTTATATCTGACCCAAAAGCTGGGGGTTGGGGGGGAAAGAAAGCGAGCACCCATGAGGACCATTCTCATTCAAACCACATGGTTCCCTCTTTTGTTTTTCTTACTTTGTTTGTGGTCCTGGAATTGGGCCACAAATTTGGGCCAGTGATTGCACTTGCTAGGTTCCTGAAAGCATGATTCTAAATACTCAGTGTCCTCTTTGCACAGCAAGGAAGTTTAGGGGTGAAAAATTGCCGAAGGGTTGTTTACAAATGTGTACCTTCATGGAATTGCCTCTATATCATTTGTTGTTGTTAAGTTCACTGGATTAAGTGGCTCAGGACGGAAGTTTTGGTACTTGATCTAGGTCCTTTTGTAACTACAACATTTTAGAAGCCTTGGTCATCTGTCCATCTCAGTGTGTCTTAAGTTACGTTTAGTCCGTCAGGTGATTTCTGCTGTCTCACAGAGCCTTGTGTCTTACGCTCTAGTTGTTGGGGAAAAAGAGAAAGCCAGTGGCACTGTGAACATCCGCACCAGGGACAATAAGGTCCACGGGGAGAGAACTGTCGAGGACACTGTGGCGCGACTGCAGCAGCTCAAGCTAACCCGCAGCAAGCAGGCGGAAGAGGAATTTTAACAGGGACATCGCCGGCACTGGCTGAGCCTAAAGAAGACCAGTGCTCCATCCCATAACCTAGTGCCCTGGGAAACTTGAGTTTATAATGAATGTGGAATAATTCTACAGTCCGCATGAGTCAGTCTTTTTGATTTGGACAAGTCGTAAAGAATGTGTTAGATGGGGGTCAGTAAAGGAACCATTAAAATTATTTTATTCATTAAATGTCTCAGCAATGGAAAATCAGGGGGCATGTTTTAATGTAACAGTTACTTTGTATGAATTCAATCAATTAAAAACTAAAAAAATTTAAAATGTGCTTAAAGAAAAACCAGGATTGAATTATGGTGTGAAAATTTACTGCTGCAGATATCAAGACCTCATTATCCTCGTGTTTCTGTAGAAGCACCGGGGTCAGTGTGCCTCCGTGTCCAGCAGGAAGTGCAAGTGTTTGGGAGGGCAGGTCATAGCATTCTGATTCCCAAATGGGATGGAGCTGGCTGCTGGCTTGTTAGTGGTAAGGTAAACATTTCCTTTTGAGATGACACTTTTGTTTTCCTTTTGGATAGAGACCTTTAAATGACTTAAAACAATGTTGTACAAACTCTTAGGGACATGTCTTCAAAGAAAGCTGCCTATGGAAGACTGTTCCTTGTCAAGTGGGTTCTCTGTTATGATGAATACTTTTTAAATTTTTCTATCAGCAAGTCATTTATGGAGCAAAGGAAATTCTTGTATCATTATGTATTATTTCCCTCTTATTTTAGTCATTTTCAGAAGTCATCTTGTCGCATCTGAAACCCAACAAAGAGAAGCATACATAGGTTAATCCTCTAATAAAGGAGGTGACATCTGTCTTGGCTTTGTTTTTTTGGCAATTTCCTATCCGACGCTCCTGAGGGCTTTAAGAGCTATGCTTTGGTAGGGTTGTCAAAACTTTAAAACAGATTTTGTATCCTGTGATGTCATCTTCTGATCCATTTACTGATTTGTATTTGTTCATTCCATCGATTAGAAAGTTCATGTTTTCGGGACTGAGGATGAATGACTGCCTACAGCAAGCTGGGTCATGCTCTTCTACTGAGCCACACTTCCAGAGTACTGCATGTTGTAAATGCCTTCTGGGCAAACAGTTTTACTAATTTCAGTGTCTCTGGACCTTTTAATGCATTTGCTGATTCACTTTCATGTGTGACTTTGAGTTACAAGTCTGGTATGTCAAGACTGCTTTTGGACAATCAACTTCCTTAATTTGTATTTTATTGAAGGAGCTGGTATGCCAAAAAACACTCTGGAGATAGAGCTGGCCAATTAAGTGAAAGCAGAAGCCTCCTTGTAGACCTTTTAAAATTTTATTTCTTGTGCATGTATGCACTGTTGGTGCAGTTTTAGCTCTCTCTGTCAAGAGAATACATACACATTTACTAATGGAACATTTAATTTCTAATGTGTTCTCAGGTTTTAAACATTTACTTGAAATGATTATTCATAGAGCTGAAATCAACCAGCAGCAACCACCAATTTTAGTATCCTAATATATAATAAGGACACTTGTATTTATTAGTTTAGATATCATGTGTGACTCCATAACAGAATTCCATCCATTTTGTTATTTGCTGTGGCAGCTTGCCCACCAAAGAGATAAGAAGCTTGACTGACTAGTGTCAAGTCTGCAAGTTTACTACCTGCTGTGTGGGTTGGACTTGGTAAAGGGGAGGAATTTGTGCTTTCCCTGCCTTATACTTTGCATAGAAAGCGTTCTGAATGACTTCTGCAATCTCAAAGTGGCTGTGAAAATGAAAAGCACATTTTGATGTAGTTAACCAGTAGAGCACCTGGGGTCAGCTGTGTGCGGTGGCACATGGATATGTGTAGTCCCGGTTACTGTGTAGGGCAGGAGGACCCCACATGTTTGAGATTCATGTGGGCAGCAGTGAGATCCTGAAAACAAACCACTTATGTCATGTGGTAGACCTGATAAACTGGAATGGAATCCCAAACTCTGGATGGAGGCCCAGGGAATGGGTGAGAGAAATCACCATTTGACTAAATTATTGTGGCCAGATTTCCAATAGTGGTCCCTAACTTACATATGCAGTTTCAGCAAAGGTGGCCATTTTCCTATCATCTTTTTGAGATCATTTTTAGTTACCAGGACTGAACATCCTCCTGTTTTTGGATTTCACAGAAGTTTAGTCTTTTAATTCCATCTCTTGACATCTCCCGCCCCTGGCTCTTCTTATGATGTCCATGGCCAGCCAATCATTTACAGACCTTTCCCCAACACTCTCTTTGCATGCATGTCCTGCTTAACCTATTGTGTAAGTACCTAGCCTCTTCTCCAGTTCTAGAGTTACAAGGTCCTGTGTAAGAAGAGAACTGTCTGAAGTAGGGAGAATTTGAGCCACTGCCTACTGGGGATTTCTACTCGAAGCTGCTCCTGATTTGTCTGCACAGGTGTAGCTCAAGGCCCTCAATAAGAAGTACATCTCCCTTCAGATCTGTCTTTCTCAGCTTATTTGGGCATCTGGAAAGCACACTTTCCAACTGTCACACTCCATGTGCTGGTGGCTCATGCTAATTCCTTAAAGGTTGGCAAAGGCGGATGGATCTTTGTGAGTTCAGTTCAAGGCCAGCTTGGTCTACAGAGAGTTCCAGGACAGGACAGGCTCAAAACAATACAGAGAAACCTTGTCTTCAAAAACCAAAAAAAAAAAGAAAAGAAAAAGAAAAAAAGTAGCTCACACCAGTGCCACTATCTCTCCTTGAATTATGTCTTCCTCCTTTTAAAGCTAACCACATTAAAACAGTTGGACTTATGGACTCAGGTATGATCTGTGAAGTGAAAAAGTTGGGTTGGTATCCTAACCGCAACTTGTGGTTGAACAACCTTGGGCAAATATAACTTCTCTGAGCCTTTTGCTGCTGGTCAAATGTGTGTACTGTATCTTGTGGTGTGCAACTGTTATGACAAGTTTACAATTTTTGTTTCATATAAGACAGTATTGATATTGCTCATCTGCTCCTGCCTCAATAGTTATCCCCTTTATATTAACTTCTCAGTTGCCTCTGACCGCTCAAGCTAAAAGAACCAACGTCTTTTTTTCTATATTGTATGTATTCTGTGCCCCTCAGTTCAGACTACAGCTTTAACAAAACCAACGTGTATTTTCCAGAGAGCAAAAAGTGCTCGTGGTTGCACTGAGAACTCAGGCTCTAATGATAGAACTAGTCTGGGCAGTGAACACACTGGATGTGATCCTTGCTGATCTAGCAAGAGAAAAAAACTCAACACACTTTCACTGCTTAGGTATAGTTGACAGAGCATTGAGTGTGGAGGGGGCATGAGGCCGCAGAATCCGGAACGCAGGGCTGTGGAGAACGGAAGGAATGGACTGATAGTCAAGAGGTATCCAAAGGAGAGGTGCCTGGACCAGTGGAGGAGAAGCAGCAGCAGGGCCAACAGGATGACCAGACTGAACAAAAGAATGAGAAGCTGAGTGAAAAAGAGATTCAATTTAGATCAGATTCACAATCGACTGTATGAGTATTACAGAAACAGGAAGTCGTTTATTGGAGGTTTTGGTAAAACTTGTTTCCCAAGGAGTGATTTTTGAAGTTGTCAACTTCTACAAGTGCATTATGTATCGACAGCAACACTAAGGAGTCTGTCTCTGGCTTCTGATACCCAGTATTTACTCTGGTGAAGTTTGAACCCTAAAATATAATAAATAAATTGTTTACCTTCAGACAGCAGAGGGCAGCCTTACACTCTATCCAGCTAGATGCAGGCACTAAACAAGGTTGGAGCAATCAGTTACCTTAAGGTTAGCTTGAACTAACTTGAACCACATTGTCCCATCACTGGAGAGGAGTAATGGACTTCAGCAACATCAGTGAACCGCATTTGTAAGTTGCAACAGGGCTTTCCCTGGTCATTCTCAGTAGCCTCTAGTGGAATATCAATGTGGCATAGCCAATATTGGGAAGTATACAAGAGGCAACAAAGAGACTGGCAAGGGTATTGGGGCTGTCCCTGTCACCTCTGATGGAGAAGGGATGAAGGAGAGTGAAGTGTCGGGGGTCCAGATTCGGTGGGGTGATGTCTGGTTTGTGAGAACAGAAGCAAATGCTAAGGAGGAATAAACCCCTGTGCGCACTTCACAGGAGCAAAGCTGCACCATAGTATAGAGCAGTTAACAGTGAAGCCTGTCAAGACAAGATTCCAAGGGGAGGAACACTGTCATTCCGCTTTAAAATAGTCCAGCACAGGAACATTCTTGGAGGTCTGTGAAATGCTAGCAGGGTGTTATCAGGATCCCATCCATCAGATCACTTGCAGTGCAGGTTGCTGCAAAAATGTAGGAACCTACACATTGTGACAGTCTGATGACAAGCCCAGCACTCTCCATTCTCCACTGGAATAGACAGCCTAGTATTTCTTTCAGCCTCCCAGCACCTTCTAGGGGTGGGATGGGGTTGAAGCTAAGGTATTTTGCATACTACATATGCACCAGTGAGCTACTTCCCAGCCCTCTTTTTACTTTGAGATAGACTCTCATTAATTTGCAGAGGCTGGTCTTGAACTTACCTTATATCCAGGTAGATCTTGAACCTGTGATCTTCCTGCCTCAGCCTCCTCCCAAAGAGCTGGGAGTGCATGGATATGTTTCTAACTGAACTTTTATAAACTGTTTTTTTTGGGGGGTTCCCTATAAACTGTAGGTGATTGAAATTGAACTCAGGATCACTACAGGTCATAGTAGGCTAGCAGGAGGGCAGAAATCTTAGGTTAACATGTATAGGTCTGGGTTTTTTACATACCTGCATGAAATTATATTCTGTGGCTGTATCACAGTTTAATTCAGAAACTATTAGGAACTTCAAGTTGTCACTGTTTGTTTTGAATTTTCAATTTTATTTTTGTTGCTGTGTAAACTATGCTTCAAAAAATGTTGTTTACATGCATTGCTATATGATGCTCTTCACAAAGAACAGTGTCTCAGAAGTGGGGTTCAAGGCCAGAAAAATCTTCCTGCTGTTCTGTTCCCCCCTATTTTTATTACTTTTTTTTTTTTTAGAAAAAAGCTTGCTTCACATGTCAATCCCAGCTCCCTCTCCTTCCCCTCCTCCCACATCCCCCTCCCAGCCTCCCACCCTATCCCTGGTTCCTTTCACATAGGGGATATCCAGAGTCTGTCATTTCATTCAGGGCAGGGTCCAGGCCCTCCCCCAAGAGTCCAGGCAGAGAGAGCATCCCTCTTGGTGTTATTGTCCATTTGTATGCCAGGGATAAATACTGATCTACTGCCCAGGGACCCATAGGTTACCCAGGCCTCTTAACAGACTTCCACATTCAGCGGGTCTGGATCAGTCTCATGCTGGCTTCCCAGCTGTCAGTCTGGGGTCCAAGAGCTCCCCCTTGTTCCGGTCAGTTGTTTCTGCTGGTTTCATCAGCCCACTCTTTCCCATTTGCTCATCACTCCTCCCTCTCTGCCACTGGGTTCCAGGGGTTCAGCTCAGTGTTTAGCTGTGGGTGTTTGCCTCTGCTTCCATCAGTCACTGGATGAAAGTTCTAGAATGGCATATAAGGTAGTCATCAAGCTCATTATCGGGGATGGGCATTTAAGGTAGTCTCTCCACTGTTTCTTAGTTTGCCAGTTGGTGTCATCCTTGTAGATCGCTAGAGGTCTCACTGGTGCCAAATCTCTCTTCAGACCTATAATGACTCCCTTTATTATGGTATTTCTCATTCTATTTTCCCCCTATTCTTCCCCCAACTCAAGCTTCTTGCTCCCCCATGATCTCCTCTCTCCTCCTCTTTTCCCCCTCTCTTTTTCCCAATCTCACTCCCCCCCCAACCATGCTCCCAATCTGTTCAGCAGATCTTGCCTCATTCCTCTTCTCTGGGGTACCTAGCATTTTTCTCTTAGGTTCTTTTCTGTTTCCCAAACTCTGTCAGTGGAATTGTAGGCTGGCACTCTCCTGATCCGTGTCTAAAATCCAAATATGAGTGAGTACATGCATTGTTTGTCTTTTTGTAACTGGGTTACCTCACTCAGGATGGTTTCTTCTAATGCCATCCATTTGCCTGCAAATTTCAAGATTCCATTGGTTTTTTTTCCACTGAATAGTATTCCATTGTGTAAATGTACCATACTTTCTCTATCCACTCTTCAGTTGAGAGGCATCTAGATTGCTTCCAGGTTCTGGCTATTACAAATAATGCTGCTATGAACATAGTGGAACAAACATCCTTGTTGTATGAATTTTCATCTTTTGTATATATGCCTAACAGTGGAATTGCTGGGTCTTGTGGTAGACTGATTCCTATTTTCCTGAGGAATCTCCATACTGATTTCCAAAGTGACTGTATGAGTTGGCATTCCCACTAGCAGTGGAGGAATGTTCCCTCTCTCCACATCATCTCCAGCATAAATTGTCATTGGTGTTTTTGATTTTAGCCATTCTGACAGGGGTGAGATGGTATCTGAGAGTTGTTTTGATTTGCATTTGCCTCATGACTAAGAATGTTGAGTACTTTCTCAAGAGTCTCTCAGCCATTTTGGACTTCTCTATTGAGAATTCTCTATTTAGTTCTGTAGCCCACTTTTTAATGGGATCCTTTGGTGTTTTGGAGACTTCATTCTTGAGTTCTTTGTAAATTTTGGAGATCAGCCCTCTGTCAGATATGGGGTTAGTGAATATCTTTTCCCATTCTGTGGGCTGCCTTTTTGTCTTGTTGACTGTGTCCTTTGCCTTACAGAAGCTTCTCAGTTTCAGGAGGTCCCATTTGTTAATTGTCCATGTCAGTGTCTGTGTTATGTTCAGGAAGTGGTCTCTTGTACCAATTCGTTGAAGAGTATCTCCCACCTTCACTTCTAGGAGTTTCAGTGTGGCTGGATTTATGTTGAGGTCTTTGATCCATTTGGACTTAAGTTTTGTCCATGGCAATAGGCATGGATCTATCTGCAGTCTGCTGCATGCCAATATCCAGTTATGTCAGCACCATTTGTTGAAGATGCTTTCTTTTTTCCATTGTATAATTTTAGCTTCTTTGTCAAAAATCAAGTGATCATAGGTGTGTGGGTTAAAATCAGGGTTTTCAATTCGATTCCAATGGTCAATACCTGTCTATTTTTGTGCCAATACCAAGCTGTTTTCAGGATTATAGCTCAGTAATAGAGCTTGAAGTCAGGGATGGTGATGCCTCCGGAAGTCCCTTTATTATACAGGGTTGTTTTGGGTATCCTGGTTCTTTTGTTTTTCCATATAAAGTTAATTATTGTTCTTTCAAGGTCTGTAAAGAATTGTGCCAGTATTTTGATGGGGATTGCACTGAATCTGTAGATTGCTTTTGGCAAGATTGCCATTTTTACTATGTTAATCCTACCAATCCAAGTGCATGGAGTATCTTTCCATTTTCTGGTATCTTCTTTAATTTCTTTCTTTAGAGACTCAAAGTTCTTGATATACAGGTCTTTTACTTCTTTGGTTAATGTTATCCCCAGATATTTGATGCTGTTTATGGCTATTGTAAAGGGTGATGTTTCTCTGATTTCTTTCTTAGCCAATCTATCATCTGTATATAATAGGGCTACTGATTTTTTTTTAGTTAACCTTGTGTCCTGCCACTTTGCTGAAGGTGTTTATCAGTTGTAGTAGTTCCCTTGCAGAGTTTTTCTGGTCACTTATGTAAACTATCGTATCATCTGCACATAGTGAAATTTTGACTTCTTCCTTTCCAATTTGTATCTCTTTTATCTCCTTTTGTTGTCTTATTGCTCTAGCTAGAACTTCAAGTACAATATTGAAGAGATATGGAGAGAGTGTACAACCTTGTCTTGTTCCTGATTTTAGAGGAATTGTGTTAAGTTTCTCTCCATTTAGTTTGATGTTAGCTATTAGTTTACTGTATATTGCTTTTATTATGTTCAGGTATGTTCCTGTTATCCCTGATCTCTCCAGGACCTTTATCATGAAGGGGTGCTGGATTTTGTCAAAGGCTTTTTCAGCATCTAGTGAGATGATCATGTGGTTTTTCCTTTGCAGTTTGTTTATATGGTGGATTACATTGATAGATTTTCGTATGTTGAACCATCCCTGCATCCCTGGGATAAAGCCTACTTGATCATGGTGGATGATTTTTCTGATGTATTTTTGGATTTGATTTGCTATTATTTTATTGAGTATTTTTGCAGCAATATTCATGAGGGAAATTGGTCTGTAGTTCTCTTTCTTAGTTGTGTCTTTGTGTGGCTTGGCACCAAGGTAATTGTAGCCTCATAAAAAGAGTTTGGCAGTGAACCTCCTGCTTCTATAGTGTGGAACATTTTGAGGAGTATTGGAATTAGCTCTTCTTTGAATTTCTGGTAGAATTCTGCACCGAAGTCATCTGGGCCTGGGCTGTTTTTTGTTGGGAGACTTTTGATGACTGCTTCTATTTCATTAAGGGTTATAGGTCTGTTTAGATTGTTTATCTGTTCTTGATTTAGTTTTGGCAATTGATATCGATCCAGAACATTGTCTATTTCCTTTAAGTTTTCAAATTTTGTGGAGTACAGGTTTTCAAAGTATGCCCTGATGATTCTCTGGATTTCCTCAGTGTCAGTTGTTATGTCCCCCTTTTCATTTCTGATTTTGTTAATTAGCGTGCTCTCTTTCTGCCTTTTGGTTACTTTGGACAAAAGTTTGTCTATCCTGTTGATTTTCTCAAAGAACCAACTCTTTGTTTCATTGATTCTTTGCAATGTTTTCCTGGTTTCTACTTGATTTCAGCCCTCAATTTGATTATTTCCTGGCGTCTACTCTTCCTGTGTGAGTTTGCTTCTTTTTGTTATAGAGCATTCAGTTGTGCTCTTAATTCTCTAGTGTGACAGTTCTCCAGTTTCTTCATGTGGGCAGTTAGTGCTATGAACTTTCTCTCAACACTGCTATCAGAGTGTCCCATAGGTTTGGGTATGTTGTGTCTTCATTTTCATTGAATTCCAGGAAGCTTTTATTTCTTTTTTTATTTCTTCATTTACCCAGGGATGGTGCAATTGTACATTGTTCAGTTTCCATGAGTTTGTAGAATTTCTGCGATTTGTGTTATTGTTGAATTCTAATTGTAATGCATGGCTGCCTGATAAGGTACAGGGGGTTATTCCATTTTTTTTGTATCTGTGGAGGTTTGCTATGTTTCCGATTATGTGGCCAATTTTAGAGAAGGTTCCATGAGGTGGTGAGAAGAAGGTAAATCCTTTTGTGTTTGGATGGAATGTTCTATACATGTCTATTAAACCCAGTTGGGTCATAACTTCTGTTAGTTCTTTTGTTTCTGTGTTAATTTTCTGTCTGGAGGTCCTGTCTAGTGATGAGAGCTGAGTGTTGTAGTCTCCTCCTACTAGTGTGTGAGATTTTATGTGCGATTTGAGCTTTAGTAATGTTTCTTTCACAAATGTGGGTGACTTTTTATTTGAGGTATAGATGTTCAGAATTGAGACTTCATCTTGATGGACTTTTCCTTTGATGAACATGAATGTCCTTCTTCATCTCTTTTGATTGATTTTTAATTTGAAGTCTAATATGTTAGATATTAGGATTGCTACACCAGCTTGTTTCTTGGGTCCATTTGATTGGAAAATCTTTTCCCAGCCCTTTATTCTGAGGTAACACCTGTCTTTGATGTTGAGATGTGTTTCTTGTATGCAGCTGTAGGATTGGCTCTGTCTTCGTATCCATTCTGCTAGTCTGTGTCTTTTTATAGGCAAGTTGAGACCGTTGACATTGAGGGATATAATGACCATTGATTGTTGATTCTTGTTTGTTTTTTATTTATTGGTGGTGGTGTTATTGTGTGTAGGTTTTCCTCCCTTTTTCTTTTGGTGTTTGATAAAGTGGGACTATCTATTGCCTATGTCTTTGTGAGTGTAGTCATCTTGGTTGGGTTGAAGTTTTCCTTCCAGCACTTTCTGTAGGGCTGGACTCAAGGGTATGTATTGTTTAAATCTGGCTTTGTCACGGAATATTTTGTTTTCTCCATCTATGGTAATTGTAAGATTTGCTAGATACAGTAGTCTGGGCTGGCATCCTTTTTCCCTTAGCATTTGTAGGACATCTGTTCAAGATCTTCTGGCTTTCATAGTTTCCATTGAGAAGTCGGGTGTAATTCAGATAGGTCTGCCTTTATATGTTACTTGGCCTTTTTCTTTAGCTGCTCTTAATATTTTCTCTTTATTCTGTAGGTTTGATGTTTTGATTATTATGTGGCAAGGGGACTTCTTTTTCTCATCCAGCCTATTTGGTGTTCTGTAAGATTCTTGTATTTTCATAGGCATATCCTTCTTTAGGTTAGGGAAGTTTTCTTCTATGATGAGTACCTTTGAGCTGTATTTCCTCACCTTCTTCTATACCTATTATTCTCAGGTTTGGCTTCTTCATGGTGTCCCAAATTTCCTGGATAGTTTGTGTTAGGAATTTGTTGGACTTGAGATTTTCTTAGGTTGATGACTGTATCTCCTCTAATGAGTCTTCAACACCTGAGATTCTCTCTTCCATCTCTTGTATTCTATTGGTTATACTTGCATCTGTTGTTCCTGATTGGTTACCCAGCTTTTCTATTTCCAGCATCCCCTCGTTCTGTGTTTTCTTTATTATTTCTATTTCAGCTTTCAGTCCTTCAACTGTTTGAGTTGTTTCCTTCATTTGTTTGGTTGTTTTTTCTTGGAACTCTTTAGATTCTTTAAGAGATTTATTTCTTGAGTTTTTTGGTTCATATTTTCTTCCATTTCATGTATTTTTTGTTTGTTTTTTCTTCTATTTCTTTAAGGGATTTCCTCGTTTCCTCTTTGAGGGTCTCTATCATCTTCATAAAATAATTTTTAAGGTCTGTCTCTTCTGCTTCATCTATGTTGTGCTTTTCAGGTCTTGCTGGTATGGGGTCTCTAGATTCTGGTGGAGTCATATTGGTCTTTCTATTGCTGAGTGTGTTCTTATACTGTCTTTTTCCATCTCTTATTCCAGTGGGTGCAGGTGGGGTCTCTCTGTCTCCACTGGACTCCTTATTTCCTGAAGCTGGGTGTGCCAGTGGGTGGGGTCTGAGAGGACTGCTGTTTTAATTTTGTAAGCACTGTCTTAAACGGTTTGGTGGTTCGAATAAGAATGGCCCCCATCGGCACATATATTTGAATGCTTAGTCATCAGGAATGCCACTGTCGCCGGGCGGTGGTGGCACATGCCTTTAATCCCAGCACTCGGGAGGCAGAGGCAGGCGGATCTCTGTGAGTTCAAGGCTGGGCTGGACCGACAGCCTCCAAAACAATACAGAGAAGCCCTGTCTTGTAAAAACCAAAAAAAAAAAAAAAAAAAAAGGAATGCCACTGTTTGAGATTAGCAGGTGTCGCTTTATTGGAGGAAGTGTGTCACTGAGGGTGGGTGGGCTTTAAGGTTTCAGAAGCCCATACTAAGCCTGGTGTTGCTCTCTCTGCCTGCAAGTCAGGGTGTAGCTAGCACTCAGCTGCTGTTTCAGTGTTGTGAGTACACTCTGTTTCCACCATGCCCCTACTCACGGAAACTGTCAGCAAGCCCATAATTAAATTCTTTCTAAGAGTTGCCTTGGTCATGGTGTCTCTTCACAGCAATCGAACAGTGACTAAGACAGATGGTCTAATATATCCGTGCCAGAGTGTCTTCGCTCTACTTGCTCACAAACAAAAACTATTTTCCCAATCAAGACTAAAAGTTATCAAAAATCAATTAAATTATTTTTATAATACTGTGACATAAAACAAACCTGTTGAGTGACAGAAATGTATATATTATTACTGTCGGACAAAAAAATCACAATAATTTTGTTTAAAGATTCTAGCTTTGCTTTCAGTCTAGAATTGGCGATGGTTCATTTCACAAAACATGACAAGTAAGACAAAGAGGAAAGTCTGAGTCTGTACACAGAAAAAAAAGCTGAAACAGAAAACAACACTCATTTCAAAGTTAGGTTCCTTATGAAGCCAGCATGTGAGACAGAACAAAAGGAAACCAATGATGTGTTCTCCTTTCTGGGAAGGATTCAGGTAGTGAGAACTTCATTATCCTGACAACTATCTCTGGTCTGTTTAGGAAATCTGGCTATTAGTTCATAATCCTGACTTTGTCCATGGTCAGTGTCTTAGGGTTTCTAATTCTGTGAAGAGACACCATGACCATGGCAACTCTTATAAAGGAAACATCTAATGGGGTGGTGACTATAGTTTCAGAGGTTCAGTTCATTACCATCGTGGTGGGGAGTGTGGCAGCATGTGGGCAGATGTGGTGCTGGAGAGGTAGCTGAGCGTGCTACATCTTGCGGGCACCAAGAAGTGAGCTAATACTGGTTGGTATCTTGAGCGGATATGAGACTTCAAAGCCCTCCTCCATGGTGACAGGCTCCAACAAACCACACCTACCTACTCCAACAAAGCCACACCTCCTAATAGTGCCACTCTTTTGGGGAGTCATTTTCTTTCAAACCTCCACAGTCAGATGAAAGTTTCAAGTGGCAATTATGTAGCCTAAGTGATGCTGTTTTGATTTTAGCCTGATCTATTGGGGCCTAAGACAGTTTAATCCAAAACAATAGTCTTCTGTCATGTTTTACTCAATTCCAATGGGAAGACAAGAGATGGTAGGGACATGGTCATTCTTAGAGTCTGATATTTATGATGGATGGCAGCAGGGAGTGCTATGCACTGTGTCCCCAGGCTCCCTGCCTGACATCTTCCTAGTAGAGTAATGATGTTCCTCATGAGGTGTGAGCTTTCATCCCGTCACCCTGCGTACCAGGCTCCACACAGTGAGGTTCCCGCTCCTCATATGGGCACACATCCAGAAGAAGAACAGTCCCAGTTGATTGTCATTGTGACCAGAAAACATAGGAAGTCACAAAAATGTTTGTGATGTGTGGCATTACTTGTACAATAATAACTAATTGGAAGTAAACATTGATTTTATTTAAAGCCATCATCCCCTAAAGAGACGTCGCAAAGCCCCATTTCTATGAGAACGTGCAAGGATATTTTAGTGTGTCCACGTTGGTTAAATAAAGTGGCTAATGGGATCAGGGCTTGGGAACAATCTAGATAGAGATGGGACTGTAGAGGAAGTTATATAAGGATACTGTCTTGGGTTTTTATTGCTGCAAAGAGACACCATGACCTGCTTCCAAGGGAGGAAGTTGTGTAGCAGCTCAAATAGCAAATGCTGTACAACAGGTGAGGACTTTTACATCATGGAAGGTGAGCTTTCTGATTCACGTGTAACATGGGCATTCTCGGGCATCCTCTGCTACAGGTTTCCCAGCACATGTCTCATTAGTACAGCCTTTTCTAGCAAACTGTCTCTGGCTTCTGCTTCTACCCAATGTCTTTGTCCAATTTCTTGTTCAGGGACACAAGAATCTGGAACTCCTCCAGAGGTGCCCACCAAACCCAACACCTACTATTATCAATCGTAACACTAAGTGCTCAAACATCTGGCAGATGAAAGCTTTGACAAGGTCTTACTATGTTGCTCAGGTTGGCTTTGCATGTGTGATCTACCCACCTTAGTGTCCCAAGTAGCAGAAATTACAAGTATTGTGATCAGCTTCCAGGACACTGAAATTCAATGCACCACTGAATGAATGCATTTGATTTTCACATCTGTGCCTGTGCATCATGGGTCAGAGGGCCATCCTAAGTTAATTTGCCATCAAAGATCTCTTTATGATATCTTTCCAAAAATCTAACCTGGAAAGTAAAATTGTTGTTTGGCCATTGCTGTGACAATGAACATAGTGTCAAATTAGTCACTGACTATGAATTCAATTGGGAAGATTAAAGTAATGGGATGGAAAAAGGGGGTGGCTGGGCAAATCCCAGGCTCCCCTAAAATGTTTTTCAAACATTGGCCCTTTAAACCACTATATCTAAATCACCTTGTGTTCTTGTTGAAATTCTAGGCTGATTCTTGACATAACAAATTAACAACTAGAAGAGAATTCTGAAAAGTATATTTTAACAAGGTCTTTCCATGATTTCTCCCACCCACAAAAGCAAAAAAAAATCTATTACTTCACATTGGAAATACAAACACCATGGTTCACAAACTCTACAGTGAGATATTTTTTCTTTTATGAGGACATTTGAATTTCATATGCCTGGCATTTCCTAGTAGTCATGCTAATTTTTTGTAGGCAAATGGCTACGGTCAGAGCACAGTCTCTTAAGCTATTAAATCTTTGTCTTTTTAGATCTGAAAACAGGGGATTGCTTTCCAACTTCTGGCCTCTAGTCTCTAATTGGCATTTACTTCTTAAATATTTATTTTTGAAAATTTCATACATACACACAATAAAATATGATACTATCTATGATCATATCTCCTGTTTACCCCTTCAGTTCTACCCATATCCCTATCACACCTCTCCCAACTTTATGTGTATTTATATATTTGTTTATTTGATAACCCACTAAGTTAGTGACACACACATGGGTCCAGCCAATGAAGCACGGAAAAGCTATTAGTGGCCACACCCTTAATAAAGAATGACTCTCCCTCCCCCAGCAACTACCTACTGCCTACAGTTCCTCAGTATGTGATTTGGCCTCAAGGTCACTTATCCTGTCTATTACATTTTTTCCTTGAATTTTAAGAGTCACCATCCTTCAAGAAAATAATCCCCCAACTTTTCCACTAGGCAATCTTTAGCACACCCTTTCTTAAAGATTTTTGAGCACTAGGTCCTTGCAAAGACCACTAATATAGAGCTGTGGTGGGGGGCAGATATCTCAACTTTGCTTATTTTCCTAGTGGATGGTACTGCAGGACCAACCCTTCAACCCCACGTGGACTGTCTTAGCTCTTCAAATTGTGATTATCTTCCACATAATCATGGTGAGGACAATTTATCTGGTTAAGAAAGATTGGAATGAATTAGTCTCAAGTCTATGAAGAATGCAGACTTATTGGGTAATCAAAATGTTGCATCCAGATGGACGTAAATTCCAGGGTGTGCAGCTGCATTGGCTGAGCTGGGAAGATGGTGTAATGTTGGCTATTCTTTCCAAATGCCTACTTACTCACTGGATTAGCCAGGGTCCTCTAAAGTAACAGGACTTACAGAATGGATTTCTTTATATATGCATAGTAAAGGGGTTAATTAGAATGACTTATAGGCTGTGGCCCAGCTAATCCAACAATGGTTGGCTGTAAATGGAATGTTCGAGAATCTAATAGTTCTGGTAGTCGTCAGTCTACGCTGCAATCTTGAATAAGTAGGCTCTAATGCTAGTGAAAAAATGGACTTGCTAGCAAGGTGAGAGCAAGCAGGCAAAGAGCAAAAGTTTCCTTCTTCCATGTCCTTATATGTATTCTGGGTTACCCTGCTTGGACACCCCTTAGGGGAGGAGTGAGAAGACACAGCACCAATGACTCAGGCACTGGAAGCCCGTGAGTAGCAGAGTGTGCTGCAGACTCATTTATTAAGGAAGTTAGGCCTGTTTTTTTACCTTCTCCCAAGGTCCCATTGGATGTTGACTCTGCTGTGTTGTCCTTTCCTCATTGGTATCTCCAGTCAGGTGTCTCCTAGTCAGCAGTCTCTGGGCTTAGAGGCAAGCTTGGCTCAGGGAGGAAGTGCCTGCTGCACATGCTCATGCAGGCTGGCCAGCAGCTTCTCCTACATATATGGGCTTCCAGAAGAAGGTGTGGCCCAGATTAAAGGTGTGTCTTCCCACATCAAGGCCCAGATTAAAGATTTCTGGATTTTAGTTCATTCCAGATGTAGTCAAGATGACAACCAAGAATAGCCACCACTTTCACTCACCATCATTGCTCACCAGCAGACAGACAGGGCCTGTCGAGGAGAATGAAATCAAACCAAACTTTATATAAGGCTTTGGAGTTTAATACTTGTGCTTATTCCTGACAACAGTGTGGAGAAGTAAGTGTTGTCAGCTTCATGCAAAGAAGCTGAAGGTCAATGCGGTTTGTCTGCTGAGGTAAGAGAATATAGGAGCTGTGGTTTTCACTGTCTCAAGGTCACTTGGCCTCTTTCTGGAGAAGATGGTGATACCAGGGGAACTTCATCCAATAGAGTGAACAGACTCTCTTATCCCTTGGGGTTTCTCTTTCCCATGAAGACCGAGTCTTCCAAGAGGGTAGACAAAGCTCTCAGGGAGCTGCCCAGTCCTGGAGCCTATGCCCTAATGAAGATTGTCCCAGGGCTGGTGCAACCTCCAAGGCTCTGCAGATTAGGACGAGAATGAGAGTTCTTCACAGGTGTCTGCTGCATGGACCAGAGGACACCAGCTGAAGCCAGAATGCGTCATACTTCAGAACTGTTTCTCTGTTGACACCCCAGCAGCATGTGCACTCACTGATGTTTCATCTTTCCTCTTCCCTGGTGATGCGGGGCCTTAACATGAGGTTTTGTGTGAGCCAGGAAAGCACTGCTGAGCGACAGCCTCACCTTCTCCCTCATTTTGTATTTACAATTTTGGGCGACTGCTTTCTTAGAAAAGGTTATGTCAAGTTACCTCAGATCCAGCCCCACAACCTGCATTTGTGTCTGTGCTCTGCAGGTATAGTAGACATCCCAGGGAACTAATGTCTGAGAGCTTTCTAAGTCACATGGCTTACATTCTGCTGATGATTCTTGCTTGTCTTCCAATTTAAGTACAGAGGGAGTTCAGTGTAAGGGAAATCACAGGAACATCTGAAGAGGGGCTGCTCTAATTAATTGGAAGAGGGTGTTCCGATTCAGGGCCCTCTTTCCCTGGAGCATGTAACCCAGAATAAAATAATAACAATATCAACAATGTTCAGTAAACCTCAGCTCTTATTATTGCATGCTGTCCTCATAGATGCAATAGCATTACCATAAGGTAGGTACATTTCCATTATAAAGGTGTTGAAACTGAGGCACAGAACATTTAAGGCTACAGAACAAGAGACAGAGCTGAAATTTCAACAAAGTGCTTTGATTTGGGTACCAAAGGGTAACTGGGAAAAGCTTCCTCCCAGGTCTTTCCCACTCCATGCCTCCACTCACATCCTCTCACCTTCAGCCATTCCTGGCCTGGTCCTTCCTGGCTGAGGCCTTCCACCTTAGTGGCAAAATCACCGAATGGAGACTATATAGGATAAGGGTAGAAGAACTTACTGACCAGGCTTAGAAAGAACTTGGCATTGTTTTGATACTACAAACAAACAACATCCCTCAAAGGATATTGATATTTTGGAATAGCAGAACATGGCACAAGAATACCTGCCCCATAATAAACTATGTTCAAAGTCCAGGCAAGGAGATGTTTGCTAACATAGGGTCTCACTTAGCTAACCCTGAGCTCTGTGTGTAGACTGGGCTGGGCTTGACCCACAGAGATCTGCTTGCCTCTGCCTTCTGAGTGCTGAGATTATTTGTTCACCGTTAGTGAAATCAATCAAGAATGTTAGAGTTTGGGAACTTAACTCTTGGTCCACTGATAGGCAATGTTCTTTCCTTTCCTGGATTTCTAGTATGGAAATGGAGGGAGTTAATGATGTCTGAGCAATGGAAACTGGCCCAGGTTAAATGAAGGCAGGGTAGATAATGGAGTGATAGAATTGGAGTAAACAGAGATAGTCAATGTCATTCAGAACCAGGGGAATACATGAGAAAACACAAAGAACAAAGGGTAGGCTCACAACTCCTAGCTCAAAACATAAGTGATTTTTTGAGACTGAAAAATTCCCTGTTGATTAATAGGAATAGGAATCTTATAACCTTTAACCCAGTGATACCAGGAAAAAAATCAAAAGATTGCCATTTGTTCTGTAAAGACAAAGACGTTGTAACCATATCTGTGATACAGTTAATTGTACCTAATAAAACTTTGAGGCTAATTAACAAAAAACAGTGGGAAAAGATTGTTTCAATGTTCCAGCTTCCTGAATTTGTCATTTAGAAGACAAGCTTGGCTTCTCATTAGCCTTTATTTCTGGAAAGTTCTGCCTTTAAAGTGAAGTAGTCAATAAAAAGAGAATAACAGATGGCTTTAATACTTCAGCTCATTCCTGTGACTTAAATAGATAGGGTCTTCAGGATCTGGGAAATTGTCTTCCAATGGCAAAGCAGATAAAGAGAGGGATGAGCGTATTTCCTTAAGCATCTCATCAAATGAACCCTGGGTTAGAAACAGAAAGTTGCCAAAGCTGCTTTTGCAAAAGCAAGGAGACAGAAGGAATTCTGGGTAAGAATGCATAGCCCCACTATGATATGCATCATGGTTTAGATCTGAGTTGTCACCTATAGCCTATGTGCTAAATGCTTGTCTCCAGTGTGGTTCAATGTTGGAGCCTTTAGACATGACATCAAAGGGAAATCTTAGGTAACTAAGGACATGCCTCAGGAAGAGGTTAGGAAATATCATTAGTAGTCTCTCCAGTTCTCTCCTTTTATGTCTTACCCATCACTGAAGTAAGCAGCTTCCTCCATCATGAACTCCTACCACCAGGCACAGCCAAACTAAAGCTGCTAAAGCAATGGGGTAACCATGAGCTGGATCCTCCAAAGCTGTGAGCCAAACTAGGCCATTTTCTTGATTAGCTTGACAATCGCAGGTGTTTTTTTTTTTCTTTTACAATAACAGAAGGCCCATTAACTCAGGAAGGTAGCTCCCTGACCTCCTCACAAAGTCTTGGCATCACCTTGACTCCATGCTGAGGTAGAGATGACTGAGAGTTGACTGAAGGTGGGGGATTGTCGCTGTTGACGCTTTACATGTTGCATGTATACTTTGATAAGAGCTCTGAGAACCGAGCTCCAGGCATGGCACCCACAACACCCACTTCTTTGTTTTCTAGACAGGATCTTCCTTCAGAAGCTCATATCAGGACTGAGCTGGAAGTTTCACAGGGCAGTACTCAGTCCATGCACCAAACTACGGAGAGAAAGATGACAGTCCTTTAGCATGAAGCACTGCATGATCATGTCACTCACTTGTCCTAGGTATCCTTAGGTTTAAGTAGAGTCTCTTTTTAAAAGGGTGGCAAGGGACTTTGCCATGGCACTCTTATGCTGACCAGAATAGCAATGGCACTCTTATGCTGACTGGAATATATTGGCCTCTTACAGTAGTCTGTGAATATGTTAGATCACGTAGCCAGTTATATAATGGCTGACACTAAGACAAGGGGATGACTCCAGTTTATCCAGGTGAACTCATTAAAAATGATTGCCAGATTAAAGGTCCAAGAAAGAGAAATCAGAATGATGATATGGAAAGGGGGATCCTGAGCCAAGGAGTGGAGGCTACCTCTAACAGAGATTTAAAAAGAACAGAGACACTTGCCAGAGCCTCTGATAGAAATACAGGCCTCTGGTACATTGATTTTAATCTAGTACAACCTACAGCACCATAAGAAAACAAATGTCCTGTTTTACACACACACACACCCACACGTGTACACCCGGAAACAATCTAAGACAAGCTTCCAAAAAGGAAAACCAGCAAGATTGTTTTCTTTCTGCTTCCCCTTTTCTTGTAGCTCCAACACCAGCTGTTAGCGTGAACATCATGTGGCTGGTTGCCAAAATCATTGTATTGCCTCTTCTTTCTAGGATAGAGTGGGAGAGTTACCATGAGAATGACTCAAAAACTACAAATGTAAGATTACTCATTTCAGGATATCTTTATTATACCTCAGCACGCCCATAGGCAATGAGTAGTTGCTTCCATTTGCATTTACTTACTGTTTTCCTTTGGAATTGTACAGCATGGACGTGGGTCCTGGGGCTCTGGGGCTTGAAATAAATCATCTAGATTATCTGTGGACTGGTGGTAATTAAGCATGCCAGTGGAAAATGATCCGACAAAAGCAGTAAGCATATGTTTTGACAATGGGCTTGTACACAGCCCGTTTTCACCAGCAACAAAAAATAGGACTTCAACACAATGACAGAGCCAGAGAGTATCAGTGGCAAAGGTTTTTGATCCCCTCTCACTGAGGTTCCAGCTGAGATGAGCCTCCCCAAGTTATCAGTCAACACAGAACTTCCTCTCTGTCTTATGGTTCCAGTTGACCCCTTAGAGCTTTCTTCTGTGGAATAACTAACTATGTGGTCACAACTTCTCAGCAACTGTGTCTTCCCTTCTCTGAAGGATGTTGGAAAGCTATGACCTCCTCATAGAAAACCAAGGACAATAAAAAAGCTATCCTTAGTACTTAGGAAGCGGCCACACAGGGCTGGGTTCTATTCATCTGGAGTGATGATAATGATCACTTCATTGAGAAGCTGCCACTGTTGTCATGTGCTTCTCTGTTTATATCAGATCTGACCGATTCAATAGCAGCAGAGAGGAAGAGCTCAGGTTTTCACCAGCTGCTCATTCGTTAATTAATTCAAGAGATGTTTATTATATGCCAGGAAGCCTTCTACACCCTGAGGATGAGAGAGAGAGAGAGAGAGAGAGAGAGAGAGAGAGAGAGAGAGAGAGAGAGAGAGAGAGAGAGAGAGAGAGAGAGAGAGAGAGAGAGTAGGCCATTGGCATTCATAGTCTCCATTCCAGTGGGAGGAACTGATAAGCAGAAAAGAATATGTGCTATGAAAGAATACAACAGGAAAGGTTTACAGCATCCTTGGGGGCTGCTCAAGCTTACAGTTTTAAGTATGGTAGGTGGCAGAGACCTCACTGCAAAGGTGACACGCCAATAAAATTGGAGGAATTGATAATCAGAAGGAGCTGAGAGAAGATGTTATGTGTGCGTCTAAGTAAAAAGCCTTCCTGGGAGAGGGAACAGGGCTTTCAAAGATCCATTTATAACCAACTAGGTTGTTTACATCACTTCCTAGCCTGCTGTCTGCACAGGGCTACTAATTGGATGTGCCTTTGGGAGTTTGGACCATTTCTGTCCCTTAGCTCCTGCTACAGTTTGGATATAGTTAAAATATAGCCCCCGATGGTTCATGTGTTGAAATCATCCCTGCTGTTATGTAGGAAGAGGGTGGGAATCTAATCTGCCTGTGTTGTTTAGAAGAGATTGGATGCTGATTAGAAATGCAGTCATAAGCACATGTTGTCCCTAGTGGACTTAAAAGAAGAGAGAAGATCACTACAGTTGTCACACGTGTCTCAAATATTTGTCATGTGATGTCCTGAGCCATCTATCTTTACCAGGAGTAAGGCAGTCACTTGAAAGTCCTAGATATTGGGTCTCCAGAACCCTTAAGCCAAAATAAACCTCTCCTCATCCTCATCATCAGCTATCCAGCCTCCAGTATTTGAGGGCAGTAATGAAAAACAATTCAGTATATTTTCCCAGTATAAGATATTCATCTATTTCTTAGAGCCTAGAATATTAGATTCTGCCATATAAAGTTATCAATATACAGCATGATTTTTTTTTTACTTTTGAAAGCAGCTGTTAGATATGGTTCAATGGACCTTATTTGACAGAGATGTAGGACACAACCAAAAAAAATCTGCTTATCATGAAGGCATGCATGTCTATATTGGAGGAAGGATTTGATACATGTTCATTCTCTTCTTTTCCCTTTACTCCCCTGAATTTTAGCAACTGAACCTTTCCCACACAATAAGTAGGGAGCTCATGTTTGACCCTCTTCGGTGAGTAGCCTTTGGTGATGGTGGTCACCTTAGGTGAGTGAAGTGAAGAGAGAGGTACAAGCTGTGGGGACAAAGAAGACAGGTTGTTCTGAAAACTTCTCAAAGAGCTGGGAAGTGCCTCTAGGTGAAATTGTCTTCTGCTGTTGCTCTACATTTGATGTTGGATTCATTTCCTTCATCATGGGGTTGATTATATGGGTATTGGGTACACTCCTAGTGATGGGAGTGTGGCTTTAACTTAGTTTAATACAGTTGGCTTGAAGGGTGGAACACGAATGGGAGTAGGTGATATGGAAGTTACAGAGACGCTGTATCTAATGTTTCAAGTTTTCTGTCTATGTTACTTGGCAGCTGTGGCGCTAGAGCCAAGATCATGTATATGAATGGTCAATAGCAGCCGGCATTGAATGTTAACCTCGCCAAAGCTTCAGGCTGCTCACATGTTTGTTTTTGCTGTGTCAGAAACATTGACAAGCACACCCGTGTCTTCCCATAATGTCAGAATTTACCAAATAACAATAAATTCACAATGGTAGCAATTAGCCAGATACTCCTACTTTCCTTCATAATCCTGGCCAAATCATACATAGATTCTTTTATTCCAATGTAAATTTATAATAAATTGATAATAATAACTCTATTATTAACTAATATTGACATGTATATGTGAAGGGGCATGTGTGTATCATGGCACATGTGTGGATGTTGGAGGATAGCTTGCAGGAATTAGTGTTTTTTTCTGCCCTATGGGCTTCTAGGCTCAAACTCAGTTCATCAGGCTCGGTGGCAAGTGCCCATCTCACCACCCTCACTTTTTGTGAGACAGGATCCCAAATAAACCCAGGTGATTTCAAGCTTACTATGGAGCTGAAATTGACTTAACCCCCTCCTGGCTTCACCTCCCCAATTCTGGAAATGCAAATATGACCAATCACATCAGATTTCATTTTTTAACCTAATAGAGTTTTCTAACACTACAAATGCCCTTATCCTCTTCCCGACCTCTGAGAGGTTGGGCAAAAACCTCTGCAGTTTATGCAAGTCTCCCCATGTTACTTATGCAAATTCAATGCTGACAGGAGAGGACTGGAAATTTGCATCACTAAACCTCCCCTTAGGAATATTGTAAGGCCAATAATGAAAAAGAGTCTAAGAATACAAAAAGGCAACGGCCACACACTGTGACTTTAACCCATGGTTTCCAACAACTTGACCAGAAGACCAAACCCAGTGTAAACAACTCAGGAAATAATCACCTTCCTATAAGTCAAGATTGCAAGAAGTCAGTATCAAAATAAATAGACTGTTCTTTATTTTTTTCTTTTCATTTAGCTGATCTCTGTTTATGTCCATAGAACAAAGACTGGGTCAAAAACTAAAAGGCCTGATTAATGTGGGAGAGCAGCAGAGCCTTTGGCTTTGTTACCCACAATGACAGAAATAGGTGACGAGAAATGTTGGGTGGTTTGAGAACTGTAGTAAATTATGAAATAGAAGGTGAGGCATGGAGCCAATGAACCAACTTGTTGATCTCCCTAGGGAGCTCAGCTAGGTGAGCTTCCATCATGCAACTGGATCAAGTCACCATGCAGGAACCTGTCCACCAGGTTCTCATGGACAGGGCTCACTTGTTGAGCCTGTCAATCACAAGGGCAATGCTTTAGGGAAGATGTAGAGGATGCTGAACAGGAACAGGGACTAGGGCTGGGACCTAGGTTGTTCTATGACTTTTAAATCTCCAGCATACATGGGCTTTCCATGTCCTCTTACTCTTTGTCTAACAACAGCCAGAGCAGCATGGAGCAAGCATTGTTCAGAGATCAGAATAGGCAAAGGCATATTATCATCCTGGAGGCATAGTGAGCATCTTTAGAAAAGATTGCAACATTTCTTCCTTGACTCCCTAGGCCGTGGAAGGCTGAGATCTACAAAGAGCAGGGCTTAAGCTGTTGCAGGCACAGGGCAGAAGTACCCATATTCTAATCCAGTCAGATGTGAAGCTGTGTGTCCTCAGTCTCCTGGGTTGGTGGTTAGACACAGCATGACACTGGGACAGTACTCTTTTGTATCTCCCTTGCTTGGTTCCCCAGGCTCACTCTTAACACAGTCACTACTATACCATTTCTATCTCTTAACACAGTCACTACTATACCATTTCTATCTCTTAATACAGTCACTACTATACCATTTCTATCTCTTAACACAGTCACTACTATACCATTTCTACAGCCACATCCTCCATCACAGTAGGTTCATCTTTTATCACTTAGCATGATCTCTGCATTCTCACTTTTACCTTTTCCTTTTGTCTGCCCTAGTCCATTATAAACATTGCTTTCCTTCCTTCAAGTTCTATCTTTACTTACTTGACTACAATTAATATCTGCTTCTACTTGAGATATCAGCTGCCCAAGGAATAATTTACCAAATGATCTTTCTGTGAAGCTGGATCTTGGAGTTGTGTTATGAAAATACATAAATACAAGCATAGGACTACATGGCATGAATTAATAGCAGGGTTTTAATTTGATATTTATCTAAGGAAATAAAATTCTCACCAGGGAGGCATACAGTTATATCAGCTTCAGTTCAGATTCCTCTGCTCCCAGGAATCTGAGGATTTGGTTTAAAGGTAACCCTTCTTTATTTCAGAGTTAGTCTCCCTTAAGTGGGAGAGGCGGCAATGTTTGTAGCATAGTACTCAAACATAGTATTGGAATATGTGCTTAGCCTGTGTAAGACTCTATGTTTGATGATTCTCAGTACCATCAAAATACACACACACACACACACACACACACAAATTGGAGAGAGAAGTATTAATATGCTTGTCATCTTCAGGCCCCCTCCTTCTCTGAAGTTCAGTGCCCATTGAAGCCACCACCAGACAAATGCAAGAGCATTTTCTTAATTTATGTTCATCAGTAGTTCTCAAAGTATTTCAATAAAAGGGCTACTGGCTTCTGGGGCTATGTAACACATCCATGTCCCAATCCACACAAGCTAAGGGGAACTAATTTAATATTCGATTCATTAGTTCATCTATTGTCTGTAATCTAAAACAGATGCAAGACAATCAACTGAGGACAAATTGTCATGCTATGTAGCCTCTGTTTTCCCCACAGCTTCAGCTATTGAGTTGATTGACAGCTATCCCCACCAAATTGGAGAGAGGTGTTTCTGCTCATTAGGTGATCAGCTCTGCCATTGTTTGCCACTCTAATTCTTTTTCACAAGGGCTTCTTTTCATCTTGAGATTGGATGCTGATTGGAAATGAGGAATGCCAGTTTTGGTTGTAGCAGAATAGCTTATCTCTTCAAGGTGGCCACCTGGTTGCAGAATAATAGTCAGATCCAGGTTTGCAAGCAAGACTAGGACTATGATAGTTGCCATTTGGTACTAGGTAATTCGCTGAAGGTCTATATGAAACTAAACAGAAAAGACCCCATTGTGGGGAGCTGGTGACTCATGCCTTTAATCCCAGCACTTGGGAGGCAGAGGCAGGTGGATCTCTGTGAGTTCGAGGCCAGCCTGGTCTACAGAGAGAATTTCAGGACAACCTCCAAAGCAATACAGAGAAACCTGTCTCAAAAAAACAAAACAAGAGAGGGGGGAGAGATACAGAGACACAGAGAGAGACAGAGACAGAGACAGAGAGAGACCCTGTGTAGAAACCATGGATGATCCAGCTTGATAAGAGGACCTACAGATGATTCCAACTGGCAGGAGCTCAAACCACTACAGTTTCCCAGAAAATTAGACATTATTAAAAACAAAGCTGTTCCCAAAGAATTAAAAACAGTTTTTAAAGGCAACAAGGGAGAGACTCATTGTAATCACATTTAGCTCTGCTTTTGTGTAGAACTTACTGGATGTTTTAAGGAGGGGAAGTGAGGTAGCAGGGAGAGATGGATATGTGGAAACTTGCAAGAATTAAGAAATTAGAAGAAGCAGGTGAAGGGGTGATCCCTATAAATTGCTGTGTGTACTTGCTGGTTGGCATTTATCAAAGCCAGATTTGTGCTCTCTTACAGGCACTGGAGGATGTGAGCACTATCCCTCCAGGTAGTTATATTTAAAAGAAATGTCACTGGGCCCTTGGGACTCCTGAGCTGTAGGAGATTGGTTCCCAAAGGCAAAATGA
Source organism: Mesocricetus auratus (assembly GCF_017639785.1). Classification (NCBI taxonomy): domain Eukaryota; kingdom Metazoa; phylum Chordata; class Mammalia; order Rodentia; family Cricetidae; genus Mesocricetus; species Mesocricetus auratus. Next base: position 7,255,552 of record NW_024429198.1, on the reverse strand, counting down.
AAGAACTTATAGTTTAAGATTTTAGTAAATGTTTTAAGAAAAGGGCCATGGATCTATGCTAACTGTTCTTTAGAACAAGTAGTGAAGTCTCTAGCAACCTTGAGCTCTGCCACACAGTAATTTGGGTGCAAAGGGGTGTGTCACCATACTGCCTTTGGCTACTAGAAACCATGCTGGAGTTTGATTATAATGAGCAATGCAGAGGTTGGAATGTAGATATTTGTTTGTTCTTTTCACACTGTGGTCTAGACTTGATTGAAACTCTTGGGGATTTCCTGCCTTAGGCTCCATAGATCTGGCGTTGGGAATGTGTACCTGCCGACACCCCTAACTTTGGTGAAATGATCTATATCAAGAGCCTTTACCATTTTCAGTATCATGGAGGAGAAATAGCTGCCATTCTGTACTCTGACGTCCTGCTCCACAGAATACATGTTGCCATAAAGTAGTAGCTCTTACAGCAATATACCAGGGAGTAGTTTGTAATTCAGCAGTAGTGGGTGGATCATAGGTTTTCTGAGCACAAATCAGCCTGTTAAGGAGCTGGGATTACACCTTTGGAGCCCTAGTCTGAAGAACACTCAACAACTGGCTGCACGCGTTCAAACTAGAAGATTCACTCTTTTTACTAGAAACTCTGCCTATGGCTTAGCCCTAAAATGGTGTTACACAGTGAGATCTAAAGTGCAAAAAGCAAATCACAAGCCATCAAATCTCTGTCACCTATACCAGGAAAAACTCCATTCTCTAACAGAGAACATCGTGAAGGAGCTGTATTAGGAAAGTATGTAATAGAGAAGGGCCAGCAGGGGACAACGGTAGACTTCTCAGCTGCCTGTTTCTGCCATCATGCCGCAGTCTGCTGCCGTGCTGCCCAACACTGTGGATTCTAACGTCTGGAACCGTAAGCCAAAACAAACTCTCCTCGAAGTTGCCTCGGTGTCAGTGTCACATCCAGCAGCCTGTCTCATGCCTTACTACCCTATGAAAGCCAGCCATTAGGGAGGAAGTTTCCCAGTCAATTAGAGAATGATCTCTCTGTGTCCTGTAGTCAAAGTATGTGGTTTCTTCAGCAACAAGACCTTACCATTTAGTAATGGTGGAAAATCAGGGTTAATGGCAATAGCCTGTGTTGTTTTGGAGACCTCTGGAGATGATGCCCTGATCGACAACTTGTAAGGAGGTATCCAGTCCCCAACAGAGGTTTAAGGCTCACTCATTATCACAGTTCCCCTGCAATGTCAAGATGGTTTTTTTCTTTTAAAAATAATGTTTTTAATGTTTTTTTTAGAATTTCAAACATACACACAATGGATTTTGATTATATTTATTTTCGATTTCTCTCCCTTAACTCCACCCAGACCTACTTCATACTTCTGGACCTTCCCAACTTCCTGTCCTATTTCATTTTTGTTTTTGCATATAAACCTCTGATTTCAATTTGTGATTCCCATATGCTTTCCATCAGTCAAATGTACTTTGAGTCCATATGATATGCAGTTTCTTTTGATCTATTTTAGCAATCCTTTCCAGGGGTTCTAAATTTTATAGTAAGCTCATTTTATTTAACTCCATGCCCTGTTACTATTCCAAGGTGATAATTGCTTTAGCATATATCTTTTCCAACATCAGAACAATTAACATTTTGAATCAGACAAAAAGGGAGGTAGCCATCCTGTAGAATGCCCAGCAGCATGGTTGACCTCCATTGATTAGATGATGGTCAGAATTTCTCTACTCCCACTTGTTGAGACCTAAGACATTCCAGACATTGCTACATGTCTCCCAGGGAACAAAATCTCTCCTGATTAATAGTGTAAAATGTGCAGAATGTGCAGGACACAGCTGGGGCAGAAGTCTGCCTTAGTCTTTCTAGCAGGACCAGGGTGGACTTCCTAGGTCAGAGACATTTGACCAGAATTGTGAAGGGTGAGATAGAGTTCCCTGGTGGTCATAGAATAGGTTTAAAGTACAAGCAGGAAGGTGTCCCTAGCTCTCTTTGATACAGCATTGACCAAACTCATAATTCCTACCGCCCTAAGTACATCCTCAAAAATTCTAGATGTCAGCTGCCCAGTCTCGCTGGCTCCTTTGCAATGCTTTTGCTTATATTGTTTCCTTCTCCATATCAACAGATTTCCCCTTTGCTGCCTGGACTTAGCTCTGCACTGTCTTTGAGAAAAGATAGGCTTCCTCATGCAAACTCTCCTAGAGGGGACTTACTTTCCTGTAAGCATCATGTCTACACTTAGGGTATCAAGAGAGGAAGTCATGATAAAGCTGATGGTCTGACTACACCAGATTCAGTATTGTGAGGTACGTAGGCATCACTTCAGATGTTCATGTTTTTTTTTCAGTTGTTTTATGTGGTGGTTTGAATGAAAATAGCCCCCATAGTCCCTAGCATGAACATCTGAAACATAGTCCCATATGTTTCAGATGGTCATGCTAGGCCCAGTCTCTACCCCCACCCCCCTCTCTGTCTCTGTCTCTCTGTCTCTCTGTCTCTGTCTCTGTCTCTGTCTGTCTCTCTGTCTCTGTCTCTCTCTCTCTCTCTCTCTCTCTCTCTCTCTCTCTCTCTCTCTCTCTCTTCTGCCTGCTCATCCAGAAGCAGAACTCTTAGCTACCTCTCCAGTACCATTTCTGTCTGCATACTCCCATGCTTCCCACCATGGCCACAAATGGCTAAACCTCTGAACTCTAAGCCAGCCCCAATTAAATGTTTTCCTTTTTAAGAGTTGCCAGGTCTCTTCACAGCAATAAAACCCTAACTAAAACACTGCATATTTATGAGTTAATTTCCACTCACTTTATTTCTACTCACCTGGGGTATGATTCATTGGGCACTTGTCTAGGGTTGGGGAGGAGGGAATGTGGGAGTGTAGAAGGGAGAAATTGATAACAACTTCTTCCATTGCTAAGCTCCATGGTAACACTGTGGTGGGTGGTGAAAGCTTCACAGTAGGAGTAAATGAATCACAAGGAAACATCAATGAATTTGGCCAATTATTGATGCCACACAATGACAAGCTATGATTACAAACTGATTTTAATACCGAGGTACTCATCTGATACATAAAGAGTAGGGGGGATCAGCTGGTGAGGGAGCATAGGGACACAGAGAAGACAATGAGTTAGCTATGTATGTCATACCACCATTTGTGAGGGCAATGATAGGTAGAAAGACATTTCCCTCACCACATCATTTTTAGTGACATAGCAAAATAAAAATATGTAAATTTAAAAAAGATATTTGAATTAGCACAAGAGCATATCAAATATATTGGCTAGGTTATAGCACCAGGAAGCTCAGGACATATGGCCTTTCCCTGGAAAAGCAGATGACTGTGGGTTGAGCACCAGACAGGCAGTCCCAGAGCTTTATCTTGAAGTGAAAAAGGAGAAAGCGAAGACTTATACTCTCTTGGTTTACAATATGAAGCTTTCAGAGAACTTCAGCTAGCTAGATGGGAAGTTAGGACCTGAAATACTCAAATTACATTTCAGATTATTGATGGAGCTGGTTAAAAATAGACTCTCTGAAAACAATGTGTTGGAATACCAGTGGAGACACAGCTGTCTCAGTAGAACAGGAAGGGCTATGTGTGCTCTTAAGAAAACCTATGCCTGAACGGTTAGTCCTACACAAGAAAACAATCCTTTATTACAGGATATGATTCATAACAAAGTATTCATTATGAAGTTTCCAGGAAAGTTGTTCTCTTATGGAATAGTACTGTTTTGATGTTCAAGAATTAAATAGCCTATGACTTTTTGGAGACGAGCTAAGTCTACTACTCTGAAAAGCAATGTAAACCCAACATGATGCATTTAAGCACAGGGCCCTGTGATAGACCTCACTGGTTCTTGGTAAGTGTATTATCCAGTGTCTCACACTTTCAAGGTGAAGGAGGACATGGGTGAAAGAAAACATGGCTTCATATTTGACCTTGTGAAGATACTACCCAGTTCTTGCTGCCAGAGTCATCCTCACATTCAAGGTTCTTCTAGCATCTCAAGCACCAAGGATCTATGGTGTTCTGATAACCCATAGCTGAGCAGATGACTGGTGACTCCAACAGCAAGCACAAATGACACATGTCATAGGACAGTCTCACTATGGTAGAAGAAAGTGATGGCCATGATGCATGATCAGAGGAAAGTACCTGGCCAGACTTTCTCCATGGGCCTTTGATATTCTCCACCCCATGGGCAACAAATGACATGGTTTATTTTTTGCATTGGGAAATCTGGCCTATTTATTTTGCTGAGGTCAGTAGGAATCCAGGTTTGTTCCTGAGTTTTCTAAGCCTGGTCACACACAGGACTCCGATGTCATGTACTTTACCTTGTGCTAGAACAGTGCCAGGCTAAGTTAAATTCACATGGCTTACTAAATGAATCCTTCTGAAAGCCTAGACTACTAGTCTTTCTCCTTTAAGGTTCTCCTGAAATTCATGCCACTCACAGAAAAATGTAAGTATTTCTCTGAAATTGCTATTTTACCAGAGTTTGTCATTGACCTGCAATGTTTATATTTAAAGGCAGAATGCAAGAAACTAGGCTTAACTACACATAAATTCCCTGGCTTCAGCAAACAGATGCTTTCTCCTATTTCTGGTATACCTTGAATTTTATCCAAAACTCAGTGTTTTGTTTTCCACAGGAATTTAATGAACACTAGTGGCTTGAAAAGAGTTTAATAAAAGTATTGGTCAGTGGTGGTGCAAGCCTTTAAATCTCAGCATTTGGGAGGCAGAGACAGGCAGATCTCTGTGAGTTGGAGGCCAGTCTGTCTACAGAGTGAGTTCCAGGACAGCCATGACTACTCAGAGAAACCCTCTCTCAAAAAGCCAAAAAAAAAAGAGTTTAAAAGCACATAATATATAATGCTGCATTCATGGTCATAGCAAATAAAACTGGCATTGGCCAGCAACACCATTTCACAAAAAGCAGAAGATGTCTATCTGGAAGCTCACGTATACTTAGCCAGTCATATAACTACTAGCTAATGTTTCTGTTAGTTCTGCCACCATCTAGGTATTAGCACCAGGTTCAATAGCACCGTTCTTCTGAATGGATAGATAACTACAGTGGAATACTGTACTCCAGAAAGATGATGATGTATTTTGGTGCATAAGCCTACAACTATGTGATCCATCACATGGAGGAACACATTGCCTCCCATCCTGCCAAGAGCTGGTTCTGAGGTCTTTCTCCGGGGCTTCTATCTTTCCTCAAACCCATCCTTTCTGTCTAGGTTCAGTCCATAGGTTCACCTTGGTAATCACAGCCTACCCTGCCTTCATTGGAGGCAATGACTGGAGTAAGCTTTCTATTTCAGGATTCTGGACCCTCTTGACTTGTAGGGTAACTTGACAAGGTAACTTAGCTTTTGTTTTTGATTCTGTGTGTATGATTGTATGTATGCATATGTGTTGCTAGAGATCAAATCTACAGCCTTGCATGTGCTAAATATGCATTCTACCCCAACTCTATATCTTTAGAGGCAAAGGACTTTTAAGAGTCATTAATGGGTACACTAAGTAGATCATCTCTCTCACTTTTTAGAATTCTTTTCCTTCTATCTAAACTATACATTTTCATTAAATTCCTAGCCTTGGTACAATTTACTTAATTCTTTAAAATGGTTTAACTTATCCCTTCACGTTTTCTCTCAGGAGAGATAGGGTGAGTTGGTAGCCATCACCCTAGTCATAGCAGTTTTTGTGTAAAATCCTTCTGCACTGGGTTGATGGTAGGACCTGAGGTTGTTACCCGAATAGAGGCAGGACAGGAGAGAGTCATTTGTTCTGTGGAGGAACTCACAAAGCCAGGAAAATTCAAAGAACAAAGGCTAGCAACAAGTTGACTTGTGTTCATTTGCATATTTAGGACTATTAATAGAAACTGAACTGAAGTCAGAGATGAATTCTGAATCACTGGCCTAATTCCCCTGGGCCCCATTGATGTCTGTGTGTCCTTAATCTCGATTCTCCATGGTCTGTCCTAAGATTTGAGACTTCCACTTGTGAATTCCTGCAGGGATGGAAGGAAGACTGAGGGCCAGCTAGCATTCTCTTCCTGTCCTTATTGTCTACTGAATAAATGTTCCTCAGAATTACCCCAGTGGCTTACCCAAGGCAGCCAAGGAGGATAGATTCATGAAGACAAATTAAAAAGATTATATGTTCCCTGGGTAAGTGTGGCTGTTTCTTGACACTCTTGAGGTAGTTTGGAAACAAAACAAAACAAAACAAAACAAAAAAACCCTGTTCTCTATTTTTTTTTTTATCATTAAAGGGGAAAACTTGCCTAATCTAGAACTTTCCCCAGGAACTCATCTCAGTTGCTTCCTAATTCTCTCAAATACTTTGTCTTCTTATGAGGGAGTTGCCAGCACCAAGCTTTCTGTGAGGAACATTTTGTGGCTAGACAAACACTGCATTTTGTTTTGTTATGATCCCAAGTTGAACCTAGAATGTGTAAAGTGAAATATTAATGAAGTGGCCTTCTGGGCGGTGTTCTTGGGCAGCAGGCTGTGGAGGTCGATGATGGTGGCTTCTTCCTGAACCTAGAGGGTGTCGTGATTTGGGAGCAACTGCTGTTTTCTTTGCCTTTGGATGTGGGTGCTCTGTGTCTGTGGACATGAGAGACAGCACTGTGCTCTCACGGAGGACACAGAGCATTTCTTCATGGATTTTAGTGTTTGGCAGAAGCTGGCTGAGAGCCTGTCCTTTGTACATGTTAAATCTGTGGGACAAGAAAACAATAAGTAAATCACAGGTGGTAATTAACACAGAGAGCCTCCCCTGGTGACTGCATAGAGAATGAGAGGCTGTGAAGTACTTGGCCCTCAACAGGTCCTACATCTAGCACCTCTCTCCTCAAGGCTCAGGGATATTTGAGTAAGAAGGGGAAGAAAGATTGTAGGAGCCTGACACTCCCAGGAATCCCTGCTCTGCCCTTTACATCAAACCAGAAAAGCAAAACTTGTCTCTTCTCAATAAAAGGAACTCAGAGAGTGTGTGAATCTCCTCTCCTCCCCTCCCTCTCTCCCCTTCCCCCTCCCCTTCCCCCCCCCTAGTGAAATCATGGCTCTTAGAGGAAAATCTACAACCACTTATTTACTATACCAGCATAACCCCTAACAACAAGCTGCAAGTATTCATCCCTGTACACACAGTAAGTGTAGTCTTCATCTCTCGTCAAAGAAACTTCCCTTTGCAACAGATAAAGACCATTACAGAAAATCACAACCAGTCAAAATACAAAATTGTGGAGCCCTATCCCATTGGATACATCCACAAAACCCTCCCATACCTAAAGCTCAGGGGACATTTTGGAAGAGGAGGTAAAAAATTTGTAAGAACCCAAAGAACAGGGAGTTTGCGGTGGGATCCTATCTCCTAGTAATAGCAGAAGCTACACCAATACAGTCTCCCCAACAGGACTGCCCAAACATGGGATGAACAAGGGTGACAACAATGTTCTTCCTTTCTGAAACCTGAAGGCTCCCAAGAAACTAAGTAACCCAGCGTTGTATAGCTGGGATATGATGTCATCTCAGTGCTTCTAAAGCTTTGCTCCAGGAGAATGAGTCTCCTGGACTGATGATTCAGAATTGGGGGAGGAACTTACATGGACAAGTGTCCCATGCCCATAACAGTTTAATTTGCTCAAAAATGGGGAACACCCTGTCAGGGTATGTTACTATCTAATGACTAAAAGAGTTTTACTCTGTTGCCTGATCTTGAGAACTTGAGGCTCTCAGAGTCCTGCAAACATTCCCGCTTCTGAAGTCCTATTGTTCTAGAGAGGAGATCCAGGAGCAACAAGAGAGGATGGAGAGGGCCTGTGTTGGTGGTTTGTATCTGGCCTGTGTCTAGCAAGCCATTTAGACAATGATCAAGAAACCCCACATTATGGCGGGGCATAATTATACCAGTTCTATTTAGTACTGTAAAACAATGAAGGTTTCTGTACTTCAGCCAGCTGGATCCCAGCCCTGAGGTACACACAATGCTTGCAATTAGGGGCAGCTTGGAGAGCAGATCCCCGTTTTCATATGTCTATTCAACAGCATCCTTGGACATTTAAAATGACAGTTATATGCCTTTTCTCCTAAAGGCAGATTGGTCTAAGTTGATGAAATTGTATTTTTCCCACGAAAGAAAATGTCAATAGTGCTGACAGTTTCCATAAGACTGAGAGCTCCCTAATGCCAGGACAACGTACTCACAACATTTAGCACTCAAAAGAAGCATCTCCTGATCAACAATGCTGTGGAATGAGGGAATGAATAAGTCCTAGACAACCAGAAAATTCAGCAGAAAATTTACAGACTCAAGTGTTTATTTGTTGGATTATTATTTAATCATTTCTACTCCTCATTGGTCGAACCAAACAGTAAGAACAAGAATTACAATGAAAACCTGGCATGTTGTCAGAAATATAGTGGTGGGGAATTTGCCCAGCATATGGAAAGTCCTCAGCTTATTCTCAGCACTACAAAACAAAACAAGAACACCAAAAAAACCCCAAGAAAATAGGTATAATAATTTTGCTTACAAAAACAAAACTCCAAGAGCGAAGCGGCGGTTCTTCCAGCAGCATCAGGTAAACAGGCCGGCTTCCCGGCCTGTGCTCCAGTGCCTGCAGATCCCCTGGGAACTGCACAGAGCTCCCAATCCAGGCGGGAGCCAAGCACCCAGACCCCAGGTCTTCTCTCCCACCAACGAGACCAGGAAACCAGAGGACCCAGGGAGACTAGGGGAGTAGCTGTTCTGGATCAAGTACAACAGGACCCAGCATAGGGTCCAGGGGACCAGGTAAGAGGATAAGCGCCCCAGATTCCTGTTCTTCTTCTCCACCCACGGGACCAGCATTCGGACAAGGAATAGAAGAACCACCAGATTATTGGACTTGCTAGCACCCACCAAAAGGGAACACTGGTCCCCAGACCAGTAAGGGGCTCTTTCTGTACCCACTAGAAGAAGAGATGGGAAAGAGACAATACAAAAACACAGTCAGCAACAGAAAAACAAATATGACACCGCCAGATTCTAGAGACTCCACACCAGCAAGACCCCAACATTCCAATGCAGACGAAGCAGAAGAGAACGACCTTAAAAGCACTTTCATGAAAATGATAGAGGCCCTAAAAGAGGATATTGGAAAATCCCTCAAAGAAATGGAAGAAAAAACAAACCAAAAAATGCAAGAATTGGAAGAAAAAACAAACCAAAAAAGGCAGAAAATGGAAGAAGAAATGAAGCAAAAAATGCAAAAAATGGAAGAAAAAACAAAGCAAAAATTGCAAGAATTGGAAGAAGAATCATACCAAAAAAGGCAGGAAATGGAAGAAGAAACAAAGCAAAAAATGCAAGAAATGGTAGAAAAAACAAAGCAAAAAATGAAAAAAATGGAAGAAGAAACAAACCAAAAAAGGCAGGAAATGGAAGAAGAAACAAAGCACAAAATGCGAGAAATGGAACAAAAAACAAACCAAAAAATGCAAGAAATGGAAGAAAGAACAAACCAAAAAATTCATAAAAGGCAACAAACGGACGAACAGATAAACAGAAAATTGCAAGAAGCAATGCAAACACTGCAAGGGTTGAAAACTGAAATAGAGTCTTAAAAAAAACACAATCTGAAGAAAGGCAGAAAATAGAAAAGCTGGACAAACAGACAGGCACTACCAATACAAGCATTACCAACAGAATAGAAGAGATGGAAGAGAGAATCTCAAGTGTTGAAGATACGCTAGGAGAAATGGATTTATCAACCAAAGAAAACCTTAAATCCAACAAATCCTTAACACAAAACATCCAGGAAATATGGGACACCATGAAAAGACCAAACCTAAGAATAATAGGTATAGAAGAAGGAGAAGAAATCCAGCTCAAAGGGGCAGAAGGCATATTCAACAAAATCATAGAAGAAAACTTTCCCAACCTTAAGAAAGACATGCCAATGAAGGTACAAGAAGCCTACAGAACACCAAATAGAGTGGACCACAAAAAAAATCCCTCGCCACATAATAATCAAGACCCCAAACATACAGAATAAAGAAAGAATATTAAGAGCAGCTAAGGAAAAAGGTCAAGTAACATATAAAGGCAGACCTATCAGAATTACACCTGATTTCTCCATGGAAACGCTGAAAGCCAGAAGGTCCTGGATAGATATTCTACCTACACTAAGAGACCACGGTTGCCAGCCCAGACTACTATACCCGGCAAAGCTCTCAATCACTATAGACCGAGAAAACAAGATATTCCATGACAAAACTAGATTCAAGCAATATGTGTCCACTAACCCAGCCCTACAGAAAATTTTGGAAGGAAAACTCCAACCCAAGGAAGCTAACTACAACCAGAAAAACATAAGCATTAGAGAATCTCTCTCTACCAACAGCCAAAAGAACAAAGGGGTGAAATTCCACACATAATTCCACCAACAACAACCATCGCAAATCGAAGAAGGATGAGCAATCATTGGTCATTAATATCCCTCAATATTAATGGCCTTAACTCACCCATAAAAAGACACAGACTAGCAGATTGGATTCGAAGACAGAACCCTTCCTTCTGCTGCATACAGGAAACACACCTCACCCTTAAAGACAGACATTACCTGAGAATTAAAGGTTGGGAAAAATTTTTCAATCGAATGGACCCAAGAAACAAGCCAGGGTAGCAATCCTAATATCTAACAAACTAGACTTTAAAATAAAATCAATCAAAAGAGATGAAGGAGGTCATTACATACTCATCACAGGTGAAACCCACCAAGAGGAAGTGTCTATTCTGAACATCTATGCCCCAAATACAAAGGCATCCACATTCGTTAAAGAAACATTATTAGAACTTAAATCTCATCTAAAGCCCCACACAGTTATAGTGGGAGATTTCAACACACCACTCTCACCACTAGACAGGAATACCAAACAGAAACTCAACAAAGAAGCAAAAGGGCTAATAGAAGTAATGAACCAACTGGGATTAACAGATATCTATAGAACATTTCATCCACATAAAAAAGAATATACCTTCTTCTCACCACCACATGGAACCTTCTCAAAAATCGACCACATACTTGGCAACATATCAAAACTCAGCAGCTACAAAAAAATTGGAATAACTCCATGCATCTTATCAGACCACCATGCTTTAAAATTAGAATTCAACAACACAAATTGCAGAAAACCTACAAACTCATGGAAATTGAATAATGCTCAACTGCACCATCCCTGGGTCAAAGAGGAAATAAAAAAAATTAAAGACTTCCTCGAATTCAATGAGAATGAAGACACAACATACCCAAACCTATGGGACACTTTGAAAGCAGTGCTACGGGGAAGTTCATAGCGCTAAATGCTCACATGAAGAAACAGGAGAACAGTTATACCAGAGAATTAACATCACAGCTGAAAGCTCTAGAACACAAAGAAGCACACTCCCCCAGGAGGAGTAGACGCCAGGAAATAATCAAATTGAGGGCTGAAATCAATAAAGTAGAAACCAGGAAAACAATACAAAGAATCAACGCAACGAAGAGTTGGTTCTTTGAGAAAATCAACAAGGTAGACAAACCTTTGTCCAAACTTACCAAACAGCAGAGAGTGAACACGCAAATTAACAAAATTAGAAATGAAAAGGGGGACATAACAACAGACTCTGAGGAAATCCAGAGAATCATTAGGTCATACTTTGAAAACCTGTACTCCACAAAATTCGAAAATTTAAAGGAAATGGATGACTTCCTGGACAGCTATCAATTGCCAAAACTAAATCAAGAACAGATAAGCAATTTAAATAGACCTATAACCCCTATGGAAATAGAAGCTGTCATCAAAAGTCTCCCAACCAAAAAAAGCCCAGGTCCAGATGGCCTCAGTGCAGAATTCTACCAGAAATTCAAAGAACAGCTCATACCAATTCTTCTCAAAGTGTTCCACACAATAGAAGCAGAAGGGTCTTTGCCAAACTCTTTCTATGAGGCTTCAATAACCTTGATCCCCAAGCCACACAAAGATACAACTAAGAAAGAGAACTTCAGACCAATATCCCTCATGAACATTGATGCAAAAATACTCAATAAAATACTGGCAAATCGGATCCAAGAACACATCAAAACAATCATTCACCATGATCAAGTAGGTTTCATCCCAGAAATGCAGGGATGGTTCAACATACGAAAATCCATCAACGTAATCCACCATATAAACAAGCTGAAAAACAAAAATCACATGATCATCTCACTAGATGCTGAAAAAGCCTTTGACAAAATCCAACACCCCTTCATGATAAAGGTCTTGGAGAGATCTGGGATAACAGGGACATACTTAAACATAATAAAAGCTATATACAGTAAACCAACAGCCAACATCAAACTAAATGGACAGAAACTCAATGCAATTCCTCTAAAATCAGGAACAAAACAAGGCTGTCCACTCTCTCCATACCTTTTCAACATGGTACTTGAAGTCCTAGCTATTGCCATATGACAACAAAGGGGGATCAAGGGGATACAAATTGGGAAGGAAGAGGTCAAACTTTCACTGTTTGCAGACGATATGATAGTTTACATCAATGACCCAAAGAACTCTACCAGGGAACTCTTACAGCTGATTAACACCTTCAGCAAAGTGGCAGGCTACAAGATCAACTCAAGAAAATCAGTAGCCCTACTATATACAGATGATAAAAGGGCTGAAAGAGAAATCAGAGAAACATCACCCTTTACAATTGCCACAAACAACATAAAATACCTTGGGGTAACGCTAACCAAACAAGTGAAAGACCTGTATCGTAAGAACTTTGAATCTTTAAAGAAAGAAATTAAAGAAGCCCTCAGAAAATGGAAAGATCTCCCATGCTCTTGGATAGGTAGGATCAATGTAGTAAAAATGGCAATCCTGCCAAAAGCAATCTACAGATTCAATGCAATCCCCATTCAAATCCCAGCACAGTTCTTCACAGACCTTGAAAGAACAATAATCAATTTTGTATGGAAAAACAAAAGACCCAGGATAGCCAAAACAACCCTGTTCAACAAGGCAACGTCCGGAGGCATCACCATCCCTGACCTCAAGCTCTATTACAGAGCTATAGTCCTGAAAACAGCTTGGTATTGGCACAAAAATAGACAGGTAGACCAATGGAATCGAATTGAAAACCCGGGTATTAACCCACACACGTACGAACATCTGATCTTTGACAAAGAAGCTAAAAATATACAATGGAATAAAGAAAGCATCTTCAACAAATGGTGCTGGCATAATTGGAGACTGGCATGTAGAAGAATGCAGATCGATCCATGTCTATCGCCATGCACAAAACTTAAGTCCAAATGGATCAAAGACCTCAACATAAATCCAGCCACACTGAACCTCTTAGAAGAGAAAGTGGGTGGTACCCTTGAACGAATTGGTACAGGAGACAGCTTCCTGAACATAACACCAGTAGCACAGGCAGTAAGATCAACAATTAATAAATGGGACCTAGTGAAACTGAGAAGCTTCTGTAAGGCAAAGGACACAGTCAGCAAGACAAAAAGGCAGCCCACAGAATGGGAAAAAATATTCACTAATCCCACATCTGACAGAGGGTTGATCTCCAAAATTTACAAAGAACTCAAGAAGCAAGTCTCCAAAACACCAAAGGACCCTATTAAAAAGTGGGCTGCAGAACTAAATAGAGAGTTTTCAATAGAGGAGTCTAAAATGGCTGAGAGGCACTTGAGAAAGTGCTCAACATCCTTAGCCATCCGGGAAATGCAAAGCAAAACAACTCTCAGATACCATCTCACCCCTGTCAGAATGGCTAAAATCAAAAACACCAATGACAATTTATGCTGGAGAGGATGTGGTGAAAGGGGACACTCCTCCATTGCTGGTGGGAGTGCCAACTGGTTCAGCCACTTTGGAAATCAGTGTGGAGATTCCTCAGAAAAATGGGAATAAACCTACCACAAGACCCAGCAACTCCACTCTTAGGCATATATCCAAAAGATGCCCATTCATACAACAAAGATGTCTGTTCCACTATGTTCATAGCAGCTTTATTTGTAATTGCCAGAACGTGGAAGCAACCTAGATGTCCCTCACCTGAAGAGTGGATAGAGAAAATGTGGTACATCTACACAATGGAGTACTATTCAGCAGAAAAAAGTAATGGAATCATGAGATTCGCAGGCAAATGGATGACACTAGAAGAAACCATCCTGAGTGAGGTAACCCAGTCACAAAAAGAGAAACATGGCATGTACTCTCTCATATATGGATTTTAGACATAGATCTGGCGAGTGCCAGCCTACAATCCTATGGCCAGAGAGTCTGGGAAACAGAAACTTTATTTAGTGGCTGATCGAAGAAGAGGCAGACTCCCTTGGTTAAGTACTCAGCTGAACACGAGAAAGCCAGTAACAGAGAGGGAGGACTGATGATCAAAGGGATTAAGACTGGGCTGGTTTAACCCCCAGAAACAGCTGACCAGACAAAGGTTAACTCTTGAATCCCAGGCATTAGCCTGGGAAGCCAGCATGGGACTGATCAAGACCCCCTGAATCTGGGTGTCAGTGAAGAGGCCTAGGGAATCTATTGAGCCTTGGGCAGCAGATCAGTACCCATCCCAAGTATACACACGGACTTTGGACTCCAATAGAACAATGAGAGGTGCACTCTCACCCAGAACTCTTGGGAAAGGGTCTAGGCCCTGCCCTATATGAAATGACACACTATGGACACCCCCATGGAGGGCCTCACCCTCCCTGGAGAAATGAGAGTATAACGGGGGGGGGGGGGGAGGGCACGGGAGGAAGGGAGGGAATGGGAGAGGGACCTGGAACTGACTTGTGAAGCAACCTTGATTCTTATCTAAATTTAAACTGGAAAATAAAATAAAAAAAATTTGCCCTTTGAACCTGAAAAAAAAAAAAACAAAACTCCAAACTCTACCTGTTTGTAAAAGGTTTTATAATCTGACATGTTTGTTTTAATTTATATTTTAAGTCATTAAAATTCAGATGGATGAGTGTAACTTTATATGCCTAGGAGATGTCAGAATCTCACACCTGTTCCTCTAGTTCTTGCAACCTCCTGACTCTTCCCCCACAATGAGCAGGGGAAAGCAAGGGTGGTCTCAACTCTACAGAAAGAACTGCAGGCAACAAAAGAATGCTGAGAGCAGGAGAAATAGTCTTCTCCAGGGAAGAAGACACCAACTGGGTATCAAATACCAAGTGGTCAGTCCTGAAAACATACATGCAGGTGGCATACAGACTGAACAGGTTTTACTTTTATATATCACACATGTAACAACAATTAAAGAAAAAGGAATTTTGTGAATTTGGAAGAGAGAAAGTGGGTGTACTTTGGAAGGTTTAGAGGGAGGAAAGAAAGGGGGAAACCATGAAATTATATTAATCTTAAAAATACTTTAAAATTCAGATGGTAGGTAAAGGAAGTAAAATGGCCTAGGTGTCTTGTGTGAACTCATATTAGATCTTACATAATGGATATAGGGTATTTATTATGATGCCTAACTGGGAAGAATATTGGTATTGAATAATTTGGTTTCAAAGCTTCTTGGTGTATATGGGATCAGGATAGGTGATTGGCTTCTTAAGTCAAAGAATTTCTTGCAACTGTTCTTTCCTGATGCCTCTCTCTGAGTAAGCACGAAGCTAGTAATTAACTTTGGTTGCCCTGGTAATTACTGGTGAGTGAAATTCATTGTTATTTACAGCAGCTGCCAGCTAACTTTTAGTCACAGTCTATTCAGTCTGAGATTCAAGATGAAAAGTATAATCTTTACATTTAGTTCAGTTTTGGTTAGTGAATATTTTATTGTCCATCATTAGGACAGTTAAAAATAATCTACATATGTTAAAGATAACCCATAACAGGTATGATCAAAGTAGACCAGATGGTGGCTTTCATTTTATAAAACTACATCATAGGAGGGGTTCAATAGTGTCAACATTTTAAAACCATGGTTTAATAGCAAGTTATAAGATGAAATCAAAAGAAGATCTCCAAATTGGCTCCTTAATCTATGGTAGAATGCCCTTCAAATTCTAACAGGCACCTGGATCATCCATGGAATGTTTCAGGGCCTGGTCTGATCCAGTAGGTTTGGGATGATCACAGTCTGAGATCCACTATTTGCAGCAAACCCCTGGCAGACACTGATTCAGCTTGTCCAGGCACCACACTTTGAGTAGTATGAGTTTGGCAGTTCTGTAAAAGAGCCCTCACTGGTTTCTTTGTCTATTTCCAGGGGACAACAGAAGCCGCCCTCAAGTGCAAAGATCAGAAAGAAGCTGCAGGTTATAGTCAAATGTACAGTATTTATCCCCCAGGACTCAGGATTTCCAACGCAGACTTCTCCTGGCCTCCACACCTACATAGTAAACAAAGCACAGGCCACTCTGACCCAAGGAATTAACAAAGCCCTTAACAAACATGTCCTAGCCCACACACATGTGACTTTCAGTCATTCCCAATCCCACCCTGACACAGTACCCTCATTGTCTCTGTTACCGAGCTAAGAAATCCAGGCACTGGCTTTTCTCTCTTCCTCCTGCCACACACTCCAGACGCTTGCAAATAGCAGCCCGATCTTTTATTTCTTTCTTTCTGTCTGTACTTCAGCTGTTCATTCCCCATGTACCCTTTACATGGAGTAAACTACAGTCTCCTAATTGGAATCTTTCTTTTCTTTTCTCTTCTTTCTTTCTTTTTTCTTTCCTTCTTTCTTTCTCTCTCTCTTTCTTTCTTTCCCTTTTTCTTTCCTTTAAAATATTTTGAGTTTATAGTTATAACTTTTCTCCCTTCCTGTTCTTCCCTTTAACTTGACCCCTATATACCTCTCTTTTCTCTCTTTCAAACTCATGGATTCTTCTTGCATTAATTGTTATTACATGCATACATGTATATATAAATACAGATATATTTCTAAATATAGCCTGCTCAGTCTGTATAATGTTACTTGCAGTGTCTGTTTTCAGGGCTGACCACTTGAGTTTGAATAACCAATCAGTGTGCTCTTCCCTGAGTAAGGCTATTTTTCCCACTCTGAGCATCTCTCAGTTGCAAGTACTTCTTTGTACATGGTTAAGGCTTCACGGGATTTTCCAATCAATGTTGGCAAACACCTAAGACTCAAGGAACATTGTGGAAGAAGGGGCAGAAAGACTGTTAGAGTCAGTTCATGGAGTTTGCTGTGACAGTGTGTCTTCCAGTAATGTCAGAATTTACATCTATGGAGTCTCACCAACATGACTTCTTAAACTTGACCTGAACAAGGATGATAACTTGAGTTGAACAAGGATGACACTGTTGGACATGCTGGAAACAATTTATTTCCTTTACTCCCCTCCTTTGGATACTCCAACAGCTCCTTTACATCTCAGAGAAGAAGAAGTGGAAATCCACCAGTGTGAGACATGTACTTTTTACTACATGAGCTTGAGCCTGCCTCTCAAGCTCTGTCATTTCATAGCTTTCCTTGAGTTTGCGTCCTTGACTTAGATTAATCTAGCCTTTCTCCTGAGTATTCCAGAATTTGAAACTTCTCCAGGTTCTCCCAGATGAGGTTAGATCCAAACTCTCATGTTTGCACAGCAAGTGCTCTTGTCCACTGAGCCATCTCTCTAGCCCTTCTCCAGGTCTTTAATTTAGAGATTCTATAACCAATGGAGCTGAAAATATCAGTAAAATGGACATAAAAGCTTGTTTGAATATACTTATTTATAGATAAGGACTTTTCAGTCTATTGACATGCAGTAACTTGTCTGAAGGAAGTAACAACTGTTTAAGGATGAAGTAGTTGTCTTCTGAGACAGGGTCTCATTAGCTAGTTTGGGCTGACCTTTAGCTCCCAGTCCCATACCCCTGAGTACTGGATTATTGGCATATGTCACCATGGCTGACTAAGCATTTATCTTTTTTAAAAACATATTTATTATTTTGATGTGTGTGCGCGTGCGTGTGTGAGAGTGTGTGTGTGTGCGTGTGCGTGGTGTGTGTGTGTGTATACCTGCTTAAGTTTATGTGCATCATGTACATGTAGGGGCCTGTGGAAGCCAGAAGAGGACATTGGATCACCTGGAACTAGAGTTACAGGTAGCTGTGAGCCCCCATTGTGGGTGCTGGAAACCAATCCTGAGTCCTCTGCAAGTGCTCTGAACTGCTAAGCTGTGTCTTCAGGTTCAGCATTTGTCTTTTAAAGTACACTTCATACATAGTTAAAATCTTCACAAGAAGTCTCTAAGGTTTGAGTTATTTTCCCTCTTTAGACCCCAAAGTAACATACAACATAGAGTTCAATAACTTCATAAAGTTATGTAGATGGAAAGTTACCTCCCTGAATCGAAAACTACTATTGCCCATTTTCAAAGCTAGAACCTCTCCTCTGATGACATGTGGCATACAAGGAGTGAAAAGCAGACCCGGGTTCTGCTATCGACTCATGTATGTCACAAATATATCATGGGTAACTTCCCCAGGCAACTGTGAGGTACACTTACAGTGATCCAAGTGACTATATCAGATGCTTCATTTTCAGAAATGTTAGGCAATGCTGGAGATCTGACCCACGGCCATGAACATGGTGGGTAAGTGCTATGCCACTCTAACATGAACCAGACCCTTTTGAAAGTGAATTGAATGCAACAGGGCCATGCTGACTGTTCACTGCTCAGCACTTCCTCTTTGGACTCCTCTTGCCCACTGAGATATATATTTCAGAACTTGTTTCTAGGTAACCTGACCTAAGTCAGTAAACTTAGATTTACAGATCATTCTGTACTTGGATGCATTCATGAGAAAGGCTAGAACATCTTTCAGTCTTTGGAAAAAAAATAAATTCATATCTGTGTGGGGTAACATCAGTGTAAATATTCTCTGAGACAGGAAATCAGATGTGCTAATCAATCAGGACTTATTAAATCATATAACCTGCTCTCACAATTCCTGTCTAGCCTCTTCAGCATCAAGATTTTGTTGTTGTTGTTCAGCAAAACGGTCTAGAAAACCATTCACAATCTGAATCATGAAGGATGACTTACTCATGCAACACTGTCTCCACCACCACAGCCCTGCCCCACCTGAGCAACCCAGTCACCTACCAGTACTCTTCCTGCAGGCTTGCTGGTTGCATTTTTGGAATTCTGGGGGTCTGACTTCATGGTCACAGAGGCATTGGCTCTGATCTTCAGTTGTACTGTTTTCTGAGGGGATACAATGGATAGTCCTCTTTTGCAAACCGCCGCCACAGGAAGTGGTGCACTGAAAAGGAGACACAGAAAGAGTCGCAGTTCCTCCCCAGGACTACCAAGGGAGCATCTCTCACCCCACCAGTCAAATGACAGAAAGCCAGAGAAAATCACCAAGAGCCCTTTGGATCTAGGCCCACTGTGAGATCAAGCTGTAACAAAACACAGCTTTGCCATAGTTGAAATGCAAATCAAGCCATGATGTGAGTTTGGGAATAACCTTGTGCTAGAGACTGCTGGAATGACTTTATCTTAATGTACTAATGGGTTCTCTGTAGAATGTGGTCCTCTTTCCCATATTTGAGAGTGTTCTCCTGGTCCTATCACACAGCTACAAAATTGGGATCCAAATATCCATGCTAGTACCACAAGGCATGCCAACCCTACCATACTTTACTCAATCGGGAGAAGGTACTGGAATCAAGGTGGGCCAGTTGGTCACATCCTTAGTAATTTGTAACAGACACAGTAAGAGATTCAATTTTAGAGTGAACAGTGTAAAAGTGAGTGTGGTTGGCTACATTTCTTCCCAAGCAATAGGCGAATAAGAAAATGATGATAGTGGGGTGGAGGAAGGAGGATGAAAGATGGTTCGTAGGGCATAGTCTGGATTCTGCTTAAAACTCTCAACCCAAATACTTATTTTGACATTGTGAAAATATGACAAATATTCTTCTTGACATTATGAATACATGATGTGAAAAGGCCATGGTGTTTTCCAGTTTCTCTGGTCTAATACTGATTTGGGACTAGAGACCAAGCGTATGTAGAAGGGATAACACTTTTAGGAAGATGGAGAGAAAAACCAATAGGAAATAAACATTGGGCTGAATAAAGAGTACAGTGTATATAGGGAAGAAATGGGTCTACAAGTCTTTGATTTTCAGACTTTCTGGACCATAACTGATCTCTAGCTCTACCGACATGTAAGATACCACTGTAATGGCCGCTGCAGCGGGACTCAGAGTCTCTGGCTTAAGGAAGCAAGTTCCTTGAGGAAATTCTTAAAAATGTAAGTTGTGGCTATTTTCTTGAATTATTTTATATGTGGTAAAATACAAAGAAAACCCATAAGATTTACTATTTTAAGCCTACACACACACACACACACACACACACACACACACACACACACTTTCTTTCTTGTTTTGCTTTTGAGACAGGGTCTTCTTATGTAGCTCAGCTGGCCTTCAATTCCAGATCATCCTGCTTCCACAACTGCCAAGTTCTGGTGTTCCAGGGGCGTGCCACCACACCGTGCTTTATTCTAAGACATGTTAAGTACACAGTGCAGCAGCCTTAGGGACATTCTCAGTGTGTACAAAACCTCTATTGAGCCTTTCCATCTTAGCAAACTGTATTTGAAAACAACTTATCTTCCATCTCTACTCCAGCTCCTGTAAAACAGCATTATGTCTTTTTAATCACCTTTGATCACTGTGGGAATCTCATTAAGTAGAATAAGGTAGTTGCCTGTTTGTCACCAACTTGTTCCAGTTAGCATAATTACTTCTAGTTCATCTGTGTTGCAGTGTGTAGATTTCCTTTCCAATGTGGAATAATGTTCCATTTATATCTATTCCACACTGCTTTTGCACTCATCCATTGAGGGACATTTGAGCTGGTTCCATGTTTTGGCTACTGTGATGCACATACACACCTATGTTTTTTTTTATTTTATACCACAATTTGTTATTTTTTTAGACTTGTCTTTTTTCTATGAGCAAAACTTCCTAGGACAAAACCAAGTTCCCCATTCTTCACGCGTCACAGCAATCAGTATGATTTTCAATGAATACAAACTGTCTAACTCGCTTAAAAGGTGGCTGAAGGGAAAAGTTATTAAACTTAGAAGAATCCACTTGCCACTTGAAATATTATTGGAGATGCAGAACACTAGTTAAGAGAATTTCCAGGCCTGGGATACCACCAATCAACTCTGAATACAGCTAACAAAACCTCATTTCTCACAGAGACCACATAGAGAGGCAATAGTAGGACAGATGGGACTTTTTCTTAATGTTTACTCATTTAATGTATATGAATCATGAAGCATAATCGTGAGCAGCATGGGGGTCTCACGTTTGAATTAGAAAGTCAGTTTTCTGTGACTATATCTGAAGATAATTTTAATCAGTCAGTTCACCTCAAATCTCCCACAGGTATTGGTAAGAAACAATGAAATATCTACTAAGATAAAACATTCAGGATCAATAAAAGTCTGTAACAGAGGCCAGAAGGAAGAAAGATGGAGAATAATAAAGCCAGACTCTGGATAATCCTGGACTAGGGTTTATGGGAATTGGGATTTCTGGCTGTTATCATCCTAAATAATTTAATCCTCCTTTCTTTTTCTTCATCTGTAAAATAAGATTGTTTCATAAAAACCAAGTGTATTAGTTTGGTTTCCTGGTCACGTGATCAACATTGACCTAAACCATCTTGCGGGAGGGAAGGGTTTGTTTGGCTTACAGACTTCAGTCCATCATCCAGGGAATCCAGGCCAGGAACTGAAGCAGGAAGAGTGATGCTTACTAGATTTCTCTGGAGCTTTCTCAGTTTGCTTTCTTACACAGCTGAGGACTGCCTGCCCAGGGTCGGTGCCATCCATAGTGGGCTGAGCTCTCTCACATTAATCATTAATCAATTTCCTATAGAACTCAGGTAGAACAAGTCATAGCAACAGCAGAATTTTTCTATGGGATAGGGAACTTTCATTCCCCCCATCATTAATGAGACAGTGTTATTTATGCAACAACTGAACTTTGGGAGACAGTAAATCTTGTTCTGAGTTACAGTTTAATTATTTTGTTTACTTCTCCATCAAACGTTCTGGCCATCTGGCAAACTGCTTTGTGGACAGAAGAAAGGCTTAAACTTACAAAGATTAAAACCTACAGCTTTGAGATATAAGATACTATATTTGGGTCTAAAAAAAAAAAGATAGTAAAGCCAAGGACTTGGGACCCAAAGTAACCTCTCCTTAGGCCTTGTGCTTCTGGAATATTTTTGTTATTTGATCTTTTCTCTTTTGAAAATATTTGATATTATTTTGTCTCTTCTAAACTCCAGATAAAGAACATGGACCCAGAGCAGCTATGAGGCCACTTTAGCAGACCAGGAAGTGGTACATAGGCAAAGAGCAATGAAAGGGAAATGCATGGAAACATGTCACAGGTCAGTGAGTAAAGTCTACGTTCACAAATCCAAAGGAATATTGATATTGAACGTAAGGTATAGGGGCTGGTTACAAATCCTCTGCTCTTCCAGAGGACTCAAATTCAAAGCCCAGCACCCACATCAGGTAACTCCAGCTCTAGGGTATTCTATACCTCTGCCCTCCAAGGGAACGGCATTCAAGCATACACACCCATATGTAGACACACATGCAGATGTATAATTAAAAATTAAGACACAGTTGCTATGAAGGGGGAAATGGGATTATATATAGACTGTCAACCATGGGAAATCTCTCAAAGAATATGCACTATTGCTGTTGCTTTTGATTCCTCCTAGAAAAAGAAGCTAAGATCCTGTTGCCGAAGACATCACATACTTTTGACAAAGGACTTGGAAGAACGTATCTGGATCTGACCTAATAGCCTTCTAGCTGAGGACTAGCCCCCATTTCAGAGGAACTATTCAAGCTGACACGAGAGAAGAGCGGTCAATAGTCCTATCCAAATGAACCTAGCATAGGAAGATACTTTGAAAGGACAACAGAGGCACTTATATCCTGAGGGTAACCAACAGCTGTGTGATTGGACTTAAGACCTGATCAATAGGAGGGAATCTTTGTTTAACACTGTAAATTTAATCAACCCTTGGCTGGTAAGGCACTGGATTCTAGATGAGAGCTTACTACTGTCATTTTCCTAAAGCAGAATGATTGCTAACTACACTTTAAGTACTTTTCCTTATGTTTACACATGAGTTTAGCTCTTGTTCCTCAACAAAGAACCATAGTTTTTGCAATAGAAGATAATTACAGAAGGCTGCAACTGAAGAAATTCAGAGCTCAACCAGTTGTAGGATGCCTGCCCACAATTAGTGCACTTACAACATAACCCCTACACTTAAGGCTAGGGGAACATTGTAGAAGTGTATAAGAGCCAAAGTGTTAGTATTCAGGCATCTATACTGGCCTGTCCTTGGGGTTCCGACAGGATACACCCTCAGCTGCAGTCACTAAGAGCACCACCTGTGCATATCCACTATGTTCCCTTTTAAAAGGGCCCTGACCACCTCCCATCCTTCTCTCCCCCTTCCCTCCCTCTGTCTCTCTCTCCCTCCTCCTCTCTCTCCTGCTGCTCCTGTCCACACAGACCGGTCTCCCCCTCCATTTCCCCCTTTTAATGACCCTTTCCCTTGAAGCCTGTCTCATAACATCTTTCTTTTGCGCTGCTTTTCTTAAATCATAACTTTGGTTCCGTGACAAGGAAGGTTCTCCTGGCATCTCCTCCTGCCCACAGGCAGTTTGAGTCACGCTAGGACCCTGGAACCCAGTTCACATGTAACAGCCTAGCTTCTCCGGATCACTGGGTCCTTCCATTCAAAATCGCATAATTGGTGAGCCAGTCTGCTTTCCCTACCTTAGGCTATTCCCAAGAGTGAGGACTCATCTCGTCTCTCTAGTGCGGTTCTCGCCGTTTGTCACTTTTAAGTCCTAGTACAGGCAACTAGGGATCTCTCGGCTCTGAACCCTTGGCCTCCACCCTTTGTGTGCCGACCTACTGGGTGGCTCGTGCCAGTCTCATTTCTCGGACCCTCAGGTTTTTCGGCTCCTGTCCCTTGATTGAGGCAGCTTATGCCTTTCTCGCTCTATCCTCACTTGATAAGAGCCTTTGGATCTTGTTCTGCCTCACTCACTAGGAATAAGCTCACCGAAAATCCACTGCCCAGCACTCTGTAACCACTTCACGCTGTGACCCTATCCACCTGCTCCACCCTCAATAGATCTACTCCCTTCCACCTGCAACAGATCTGTTTTCTTGTTTGCTGATGGCTTTGCTTTCTCCTCGATACCAACAACAGTTGGGCCTCTATCCACTGCTGACCATTCCCCTAGATGTGAGGCTTCCTTTCTCCAGCACAGTCCTTTCCTAACCTTCTGGCTTTTCTCAAAGTCCTGGTACCAGGTGACTGTGTCTCTCTCAAGCTCAGAGCCCTACCCTTTGAGTGACGACTCACTGGGTAGCCTGTGCCTGTCTGGAAATCGACCCTCTCTGAATTCCTGGGACACTAGGAATTGCAGACCCTTGGGTCTTACTTCTCTGCCTCACTCACGAGAGCTGTGTCATCTACACCTCCTTGCTCCCATCAGGATGTGTTTTGGAGACCCACTGACCATTTCTAAGCAGCTATTGTTGCAGCACTACCAGCTGTTGGCCATAGAGCTGGAGGCAAAAGGCTACTAAACATGTCCAGGTGATGCTGTGGTGATGGGAAAGGATCCAGTGCTTTAAGCCCCAGGGAGTCGATTTGCATCCACCAAGAACACATTTTGCAAGGCCAAGAAGGCACTGGATGGTTCAGAAGAGCTTGGACAGTGAAGTGAAACACCCATCTACTCCAGGATGTGTCTAGCATGTCTAGCACCCCAAGTTTCTCAGGTCCCCTAAAGATAAACGACACCTCCAAGGTCAGCAGAAAGTAGTCTTGAGAACACGGTGTCCTCATCCCTGCCTCACCTGCTACCCACTTCTAACTCATCACCTTTTATAATGAATAAAAAGGGAGGAATGTTAGTATTCAGGCATCTGTACCGGCCTGGCCTTGGGGTTCTGACAGGATACACCCTCAGCTGCAGTCACTAAGAGCACCACCTGTGCACATTCACTACATTCCCTTTAAAAGGGCCTTGCCCTCCTCCCATCCACCCCCTCTCCCTCCCTCCCTCCCTCCCTCCCTCCCTCCCTCCCTCCCTCCCTTCCTCCCTCCCTCCCTCCTTCCCTCTTCCTCTCTCTCCCTCTCTCCCTCTCCCTCATTCCTCTCTTCTGCTCCTGTCCCCAGAGGCCAGTCTCCCCCTTTCCCCTTTTTATGATCCCTTTTCCTATTTAAAAAACAAAGCAAAAACAACAAACAAACCTCTGCTTGAACCCTGTCTCATAGCATCTTTCTTTCACTCGATGCTTTTCTTAAATTACAACACAAAGGACCTGGAATTCTGCTGTGAGGTAGTCTCTTTTAGAAGAGTAAAAAGAGAACATGAAGTATAGGGGGTGAGGTGGGGAAGAAGGGTTGGATCTCAGAGGAGTCAGGGGAAGTGTCAAGAGCGAATATAATCATGATACATTGTATGAAAAATCTCAAAGAATTAATATAAAACAAACATGTACAATCTCCATAAAGACATTAAACATGCCCTTTCCATTCAGTTCAATAGTCTCCAATCTTAGCAATAAATTTTCATGCAAAGAGATCTGTAAATTTAGAATGTTTCAAAATGTGCTATAAATTTTCTTACTAGTGATGATGATAATAATAACATATTAATAAATATACTAAATGTAAAGCCAGGGTAGAACAAGGCACCTATAACCAACTCTTACCAGGTCCCAACTCCCGGTGGCCCAGTGGCAGCAAAGGTGCCCATTGCAGGGCACAGTGGAGGCAGGTCTTTTTGTCCAGTCACAGAGGCCTCCTGGGCAAGATACTTCTCTCTCCCGAACGCCGCCTCCACAGGACCTAGAACACTGACACACAGCATGGACGGGCAGTGAAAAATAGGTGGTGGCCAGTTCAATGATAGCAGCAAACTTTTTGGTATCATTTTGGCTGTGTTCTGGAGAAGTTGGTATTGGTATTAGAACCTGGAACACGGTCACATGTTCCTTAAAGGAACGGTCTTTCAGAATAGATGTTAGGTTGTCTGCCTATCAAATATTCTGGAACATACAGGGTATCATCAGTTTTGCTTTCTGGCACAAGTTTTTGGTAACAAAAATGTACATTTTAGATTTTAAAATTTGTGATTATGGGGCTGGAGAGATGGCTCAGCAGTTAAGAGCACTGACTGCTCTTTCAGAGGAATCAGGTTCGATTCACGGCACCCAAACAATGGTTTGCCCTGTCTGAACTTCAAGTTCCATGGGATCTGATTCCCTCTTCTGGCCTCTGCATACACCAGAAGCACCTGCAGTACACAGACATATGTGCAGACAAAACACCTATACACATAAATACAAAAATTATATATTTGTTTTAATTCATTAATTTCCCTTGACCAATCACAGTTTCCCCTCCCTGCCTTCTCACCTCCCAACCCCTCCCCACCAACCTATCCCTACCCCTGTTCACTTCTGCTGTGTCTTTAGAAGAGGGCAGGCCTCCCATGTATACCAGCCAGCCATGGAACATCAAGTTGCAGAAAGTTTAAAAACAATATGATTAGCTCTGTCACCCTGCAAGGAGAATACACATCGTTTGCTTCCTATTGAAACGTGACAGCCCTCCTTTCCCACTCCACAAGGTTTTCGAATGGAAGGAAGCTTCTTTTAGTAGTAACATTGATGGGCTTGCTGAAGATTGTGATACATGGGTAGTGATACTCAGACAGCAAGGTGGATTTTTTTTAAGGATGCACGTCTAAAAATGTCAGGTTGTTGCTTATCAGAATGGTTTCATATGGTACATGGTTTTCATTTGTATGATGTTTCCAAGAGGAAATTAATTCACTAATAATATTTGAAAAGTAATAATTCCAAAACAGTGAGAGTGCCTTGAAGATGCCTACTTATGACACAGTTATAACAACAACAAACTGTGGTTAATTTATCAATGTCAACTTCATCTTATGAGGCACTATGTGTATGGTGGTATCACAGGAAACAGGAAAATTCTATAGTTGGCCACATATGCCCAATAAAAGACATAACATGTTGTCTTCAGAAGATTCCAGCCTTGAGAATCAACCTAGATTTCCAACCCCTGTTTATTCAATCTGTTTGTAGCCCTATTTGAGGAACAAAGTAAAATTCAATCTTTAGATTCTTGCGGCTCTGAATATATACAAATGGATTCAGGGCCATTTGACCAGGTAGAAGGAAAAGAAGATAAACATTACTATAGATTGGAGCTTTTCAGACCAGCAGGGTCAGCATCCTCTCATAGGGAAGAGATATAGATTCAGAGTTCCCCCTCGAGATCCCTACTTGGATCCTCTTGGGATCATCCCACATCTTTGTGTGTTGACAAATTCAGCAGATGATTTGAAGTATGCTAACATTTGACTACTACTGATATAGATGTTGCCATTAGTAAAACGTATCAGCCCTTTAACTAGTCTGTGATGGCTGACATTTCCCAAGTGGGCCCCAAAATTCTCAGGAGGGCAAGCCATTAGAGCGGCATTATGACAGGTCAGTGAAAGCATCTAAAGTTATATAATCCCCAAACTGCTCCAGGAGTTACAGTTCTCATCTCCACTGTGTCTTCAAAGAGAAGTTTCCCAACTCTGGTTTTCTCAGGATAAAGATGTTTAGAAAGGTTGATGTGGGAGGCCTTCAGAGGACAGGTTGATATTGCAGCTACTACTGAGGAAATACAGATACTGTCTTTTCTGTAATAAACGAGAGCTGATTGGTAGATTATCATTGTGGGATTGTTGAGTCAGAGTCTCATTACATAGTTTGGCAGGCCAGTAGTTCACTATGTAGACCAGGCTAGCCTCCAACTCACAGAAGTTTGCCTTTCTTTGCCTTTCAGGTGCTGAGCTTAAAGGAATGTGCCACTACTCCTGACCTTTGGCTAGTCATTTTTGATAGCCTGAAAACACTGTTTCTTGACCTGGGAATCTCAGCTTCTCTATATATTTTTTCAGGGTCTTCAAGATTTACCTGAAGGGGTCCAGACTAGGCTTCACATATGAGAGTAACCTGGAGGCCTAGGTCCACACATGGAAGCAACAAATATATACATATATACATACATACATATACATATATATGTATATATCTAGAGTTGAGCAAGGCAGAGAAGGAGGGGAAATAGAGAACAGTAGGACCCTCAGAATACCACATAGTGGTTCTTAGACCTAGGAGTCAATGTATGTTAGTGGCCCAGCATGACACAGGAGGTCCCAGAGGAACCAACTTTCTGTGCTAACTGTCTGTGTCTTCAGGCTGTGAACCTCTGCTTCCCTTCTGAGTACATTGCAGGTTTCCCTAAAGCAGTCAATGCTCAGTCTTTCTACCCCAGTTCACTCTGCTCAGCCCTCACTGGGCCACGTTCTATGGAGGGGCAGGCAGATACTAGAGTCTGCTTTACATTTGAATAAATACTTTATCATTTGTTTTCTAGTTGTATACTTTCCAATCGATATATTTTTTATAAGATGGAATGAATAAGTCCTACTGCCCATATCACTGTGAGAATTAAAGTAGGTAATAGATAAAATTTCGCAATGGACACACTCACAGTACCTTATAGCCTTGGCTTCTTATCTTTGGACTATGCATGGGTATACCTGTGAGTATTTTTTTAGCTATTGATTTAATTTTCTATTGGAAAATGAAACTATCATGCTTTAGCAGAGGAAAATAACCTTTCTTTCATGGTCTAGACACCAATATCCAGCAGAGCTAATCCTCTCATTAAGGAGACATACGCAGTCTCTTCCATTTGTGCAAACAATCATCTGGGTATTTAATTGAGATAGGAATCTAAAATTGTATGGTGTGAGAAGGATCTCCTTATTATTCCCAGGCTGACTGAAGAAGGCTTAGACAGGTGTGTGAGGCTATTATAAATAGCTCATCAAAGTAGTGTATTTTTAATCATTTCATTGTGCTCATGTCCCCGGCAGGGTCCCTAATTATCCAATATTTCCATTGTGAGACCAAGTTCTAATAAAACACTGCACTGTCATAGTTGACAGTACACCATATCATTTTCCCAGTGCATTTTTCAGTTCCCGCAAGGTTTTGATCTGCTGTTTCCCCCATACTGTGCTGTCACTAAATGGAACTGAATCCCTGGTATGGTTCCAGTGTGGTCTTCTGCAACTTCTAGACTAGTGTTGATATAACAATTAACGGTCTATTAGACCCAATCTCTGTGATGCTGTATATCCTCTGGGGTGCATTACCTGACTCCAGGGCCCCACTTGCCATTCTTCACAAGGCTCCAGGTTACAGCTCATAGTCAGTGGAGGAGGAATGCCAGCCAGGAACTGGCAGTGAAATGGCCTCAGGCTCCGGTGGTGGTCCTGGCTGTCCATGCACTGAATCTCGCGGATCTTAAAGCCTCCACTGCAGTTCCGGGAGCACTGAATGGAGAACAAAAGCAAAGGAAACACCCAAGTCCTGGGCATTAGGGCTCCATACTCCATCCCTGTGGAAGCTTCAGGCTCCTAGCATGGACAGGTAGTAATTAGTCTGCATGTACCCTGTTTTCCTTCATATTTATGGAGAGGCAATAACCTAAGCAGATCTCCTATTTAAGACATCCTGGTGTCAAAACAAACAAAAGCAAGAACACCCATGTTTATATGTGTGAGTTTGGACATCTGTCAACAGTGGATGAGTGTCCCTCACTGATTATGAGCCTCGGGTACACATTGAGCCTCAAATGACCTATTTGTATACTGGGATATGTGACCACTATCTTACAGGTTACTAGAAGAATTGCGGACTTTTGGCAATGGAGACCTTCCCTGTGAGCCCAGGGTACAGCCTGTCTCAGAGGGTGGCCACCCCTGCTAAATATCTGTATTCACTTCAAGCAAGCCAGCATCCAATGGAAGGACCACTCTGACAAACTATCTTCACTTCTCCCTTAGAGTTCCACTAAAAACTAGTTTTAACCTTGCCTCAGAACACAGCATAGGTTATAATGTCTCTTAGGAAAGGTTGTATTAGAGAAATAAAGTGAGTAACCGGTCAGTGGTTTGACTCACAGGAGTGAGCAAAGCTGTCATCACCTGCCTCAATCACTGATGGCCACATGTCCACAGGAAGTCTTCAAATGGGCTCTGTTAATAGCCCTGTTTCTCTGGCCCAACCCCGTGGAGCAGTCCCTGCATCCTGCTCTGTATCAGGACACTGCAGGATTCATCAGTTGTGGGCTCCAGCCCATCATGACAGGACTTATGGTGGCAAGGTTCTAAGGGTGCTGGTCATACCCTATCCTCAGTCAAGAAGCAGGGAGGAACATTTGTGCTCAGTTAACTCTCTCTTGTTCTATAGTCTAGGGCCCAAACCTGGGGAATGGTGCCATCCACGATAGAAGAGTCTTCCCAACTCAATTAAGTTAATTATGATAACCTCCACAGGTATGCCTGGAAGGCTCCCTCCCAGATGGTTCTAGACCCTCTCAAGTTGTCACCACTAAACACCATAGTGTGTAACATGGGAAGACCAGAACCCACATGACAAGGGTAGATGGATACTCTGCTCTAAAACTTCCAGAAATCAAATGCGGTCAACACTAGCCAACCAGCCCCAACAAAAAACATATTAAAAACTTTATCTTCCTTCTACATCTTAAACACATGTGTAAAAACAAGAGCAGCTGCCACTTTAAAATTAGCTCTATTAGGAAAAGGAAATTTCAAAAGAAACAAGTATAAAACGAAGTTTGATTTTCTTATGGTCTATTTGTTGCTACAAGCCGAGGTTCCCATATACAATTTCCAAGTTAGCATTCTTCTATTGTTGAAAGCATAGATACATATCCAATGGGAAATGGAATTTACTAGCAAGCTTCAGGCAGTTACCAAGGAAGACACTCGCTAAATCTATGCTTCTGCTTTGTTTTCAGAGGGCTTTCCCTTTCCGTTAGCAAGGCAGAAGTGGCAGCATATTGAAGTCACTTTACTCCTAATGCCATTTTGCTTTTGTGTGCAGAACACCAATTGCTACATTCTTCTTGTATTCTGCTTGTATTCCTGTTTTCCTAATACGGGGACTGTGGGCC
The DNA here is from genome assembly GCF_017639785.1 of Mesocricetus auratus. Classification (NCBI taxonomy): domain Eukaryota; kingdom Metazoa; phylum Chordata; class Mammalia; order Rodentia; family Cricetidae; genus Mesocricetus; species Mesocricetus auratus. The sequence continues at coordinate 7,224,349 of NW_024429198.1, read as the reverse complement.
AGGCTGAGGACAGGAGTCAGACTCAGGGGAGCAGAAAAACTGGCTAATGTTCTGTCAAAATGAAGTAAGCCAGATACTTTTCCAGCTATCATGTTAAAAACTAAAGCAAATAACAACGAAAACAAGCAAAAATCCAACAACAACAACAGCACAACTGTTCTCATTCTGCCATGGACTTTGGGGACGTTGGTGGTGGATACGTGCATAAACTACACTGGATACTGAAAATGTAAAATTTAATCTGACGTTCCATTGTGTCTGTTTAAATGCCTGTTCTAACCATAGACGTTTGTTGCTATGTATAGACTTTGGGTCTGGCTGATTTTAGTGTATGATGTTTTCATTTATTTGCAAAGTCTTTTTTTTTAAGATTTTTAATTTAAATTAGAAACAAGGTTGCTTCACATGTCCATCCCAGCTCCCTCTCCCTCCCCTCCTCCCTGCCCCCCCACCAAGCTCCCTAATCCTCACCCAATCCCCACTCTGTTCCCAAGGGAGGATTAGGCCCTCCATGAGGGATATCCAGAATCTGTCATTTCATTCAGGGCAGGGCCTTGGCCCTCCCCCAAGAGTTCAGGCTGAGAGAGCATCCCTCATTGTGGAATGGGCTCCCAAAGTCCATTTGTATGCCAGGGATAAATACTGATCTACTACTCAAGGCCCCATAGATTGCCTAGGTCTCCTCACTGACACCCACATTCAGGGGGTCTGCATCAGTCCCATGCTGGCCTCACAGCCATCAGTCTGAGGTCCAAGAGCTCCCCCCTTGTTCAGGTCAGCTGTTTCTGTGGGTTAAACAAGTCCAGTCTTGACCCCTTTGTCGCTCCTCCCTCTCTGCCACTGGGTTCCAGGAGTTCAGTTCAGTGTTTAGCTGTGGGTGTCTGCCTCTGCTTCCATCAGTCACTGGTTGAGGTTCTGTTCTCTTTTTTGTAATAAGTTTATAAAATTAAAGAAAATAAAAAACCCGTTGTTAATGGATTCACTGATAGAAATAAAATGGAATGTCCACCTCTTCTTCTTGGGGTAGTTTTTGTTAGCTCCTGCCCTCCTGCCAGACAGTGGGGTGGAGGAGTGGGTGCAGCTGCAGCTACCTCCACTGTCACTACAACCTGTGTACTTCCCTATGCAACACACACACCCCTTAAAGGTATTAACCCATCACTCTTCTTTCTTTTGCTCTTTTACCTGCTCTGTCTGTCTGTCTGTCTGTCTCTCTTGTGTCCCTGCTCCAAGATGACCTTATGCTCTTTTGTCGTCTTCTGCCAATAAACCTCTTGCACCAGACCTGTTGCTCATGGCACGTTCTCTTAGCCACACAACTTGGCAGGACCCACCAGAGGTACCCATTTCACAGTTTTATCATTACAATGTTGGCATGTCTCAACTTTCTCACATTGGATTCATACAGTTTTCAGAAACATATTCTAAGGAAGTTAAGGAGTATAGGGTCAGGAGGTTACCACAGAGCATTTAGTTACAATTCTGCCATCAAATGGCTGTAAGTGTGGATAAATTACTTCTCCAAGACCCCATTTCTCCACAGATGCCAAAATAAGGACAAGCTGATGATGAAATGATATTAACATTCCCAAGTTCAGGAAAAAGGAAGGGTCATTGCAGTGGTGTTTGAGAACACCCAAAGTGTCAGGCCAAATACTAAATCAGACCATAGGCTTTAAAAGAAAGCCTTCCTTTCTACTCTCTTCCTTATGCTAACCACATCCATAAGTCCTTTAAAATAAAGTAGTGATTGAGTGGCATCAGTTGGACATGACAGACTGTAAAAACATGAAGATACAAAGTTGGGTAGAGAAGGGCAACATGTGTCTGGGAGGAGTCAGGTGGGTGAATATGATTAGAATACAGTGTATGAGTTTCTCAAATAATTAATAAAACTATTTCTAAATTTGAGTTCCCAGTTATCAAAACATGTACCATGTTCTAAGCTCTACATCTCTAATGCAAGGGCTTTTTAATAGTATGCTGAAGGGACTTATGTAAGTAAATAATAGATCGCATTCTATAAGTTATTCAAGACCTCACAATGTTACAAAGAAAGGGTGGTCAGACTTATCTTATAAACTGAAGAAAGGCTATAGTAAAGGAGGGAGTTCAGACTAAACCGTTTAAGTAGATGCTGAAGGCAAAACAGGGTGGGGACATAGAAGTAGAGAGAGTGGCAGGAACAGAGGTTAAGCACTATGATGCAATATGACTTGCCTGCAAAGAGCAGGTTGGTCAGAATGTGAGAAGAGGGGAAAGGAGGGCAAAAAGAAACAGTCAGAGGCCACCGCAGAGGGTCTTGTGGTCTGTACATCAATAGTCTTGGGGTTAAATTTTCCGTGGCCCTAATTGCATGAGATGACCAGATTTCTATTCTGTTGCTTCCATTTCATTGCCATTCTTCTAATTATTTTTCCTCAGCGATCTCTGAATTTAAGATGCTTAATGGTATAAAAATATCATGGTTTAAAAACAGAATAAATTATTAATATTCCCAGCGTCAAATAAATGCAGAGATTTTCAGTATATCATCCACCTTCTTGCCACTAAATTCTGCTTCTTGGGGATGGAAATGGTTCTCTAATATATAATTCTATGTGCTCGTTTTTATGCATTAAATTTTAATATAAGTTTCTAGAAAAGTGTTTTGGGTGGAAGTAGGAGTTTCTGTATATTTAGTAAGATCAAGGTTATATCCCATTTTATTCATTTGCAAAAATTCAGCTCTATATAATGTAGCAAATACCATAGAAAACCTGCAACTCAAAAGGTATGCAAACCTGGACCAGAATAAGACCAACTAATTAACAAATATAAGAGACCCAATGCCCTAAGGTTAGGCTGTAGTCTCCTCTTATTGTTTTGGAAAGTTACAGATAATAAAATCAACTATTGCTTTAAAAATTCAGGAAGAAATGCCATTTGTTTGACTTAATCCCGAGGAGGACAATGCTTAATCCAAAAAACACAAGGAGGCGGTCAGATCAGGGGTTTGCAGACCAGGAGGGACACTTTCAGGAAGTGTGTGAGCAAAAAATCACGGGGGATTTGGGTGTCAACCCCACTGGAGGGTTTTCAGAAGCATCTTTGTCATTTATTGCATTTCTCCCATCACAGGAATCATTTCCATCTCCCTAGGAATTCGTTCTGAAAGTGGTGTGTGCTATACAGCTGATGCACATATCTGCTATGCAGTGCTTCTTCCTTCTGAGATGCTAGCTACCTCTATATATTGGGAAGATAAAGTTAAATATACAACTTTGTTTCCTGTCAAATGTGATAAATGCACACAAGATGGGTAGCGCTCTTGATCATGAGAAGGGTGTGGGTAGAGGCATAAGTCAGCAATGGCACATCAATCTGGACAGTAATCATGTTGTGGAGAAATCCCCAGAGAGTAACTGAATGCCTCAAATGTGATGCCTGTGGGCTTGGGGAAGACTCCAATACAGCCTGGGGTCTAAGGAATTTAAGTCTCTCTGCATTTGGATAGAGATTTGAAGACTAATGCAAGGTAAAGTTGAATTTTTAATTCTGAGAAAGCCTCTGAAAAATCAAACTGTCAACTGGGAAAATTTAAACTCTCTGGTGAATAGAGGAGGGAGGATTTTGGCCAAACCCCAGATACGTCCTCCTGAGCCTTTCATTTGGGATGTTCCAATATCTAGAATTCTTCAGTCTTGACTTGACCTTTTTTGAGGTACCAGCCATTTCACTCATATGTCCTTTCCATGTCATATAATTTCCATGGAAATGATCATTCTCATGACAGCTAAATGGAATTTTGGTACATGGGCAACACTTGGCAAAGTCTCAGAAATGAGACATTTCTTTATTTTCAGATATAGAAGAAATCTCACAGGTAAGTAGTCTGTCTTTGTATCCTGGATTTGTTACTTGTTGGAAGAAAAGAGAAACTAAAGGAATTTATCCTTAAAAACATATAGTACCAGCACAGAGACAGGGAGGTCAGGAGGAGTCACTAGAATGCATAGTGATTTTAAGGAGCCAGTCCTACTCTCCTTTCTTTCCTGAATTCAGAATCTTCCTTTGGGGGAAGGGTCATAAGATCCACCAAGGACATTTTATGCCACTGTCCGAAGGTAAGTCTACCTAATGGGTAAGTCTATCCAGTGTCTTACAGTCTTCTTTTGGGAGAGGATCTTGAGTTCTGAAGACTTTCTACGTAGATTCTCCCCCTCCAAAAGTCTTAGAGTTGTAGGGATCTGGCTCACTGGAGAAGGGACAGGAATATATGGAAAACTAGAGCTGGGCATTTATGGAACAAGGGATATGCACGTCTCACACCTGCTTTTGATACCTGCCCAGACCTCAAATCTGCTACTGACTGCTGTGTGTCTCAACAGCTGGCTCAACTCCAGTAGAGGATGATGGGAAGGTGAGCTGACTGGGTACCCTCAAAACACCTGGATTAACCTGAAGACTTGACCCATCCCTTTCACCAGGGACCATGCAGAGCAAACAGTGAATAGCGTAACTGTGGATTGTTGTAAAACACATGTCAGTATGGGAAACATACTTTCTGTTGTTTTGCTTTTGGCCAGGGTTTTATGTAGCCCAGGCTGACCTGTGAAAGACACACAAGCCAGTTAAAGATGGCACCAAGGGGAAGTCAGGAGGGTGAGTCCTAAGATGTTTACAAAAAGGAGTGATTGGTTGCCAAGATCGAACCAGATGAGGTTATGTCCACTAGGTAAAGCATAGGGCACCTAGGTGTATGATAGGCTGACCTTTAAAACCATTGGCTGGCTGTTTTCCTGCTCTGCAGTTTTTTGCCTTAAAAGATGCTTGCTGTGGGGGCAATAAAGGAGTTCCTGCTTGACTAGACTCCCTGCTGTGTCTGATTGTCTCAGGATCCTGGGAGTCTGGGGAACAGGCAAACAGTGCACTTACTCTTGCTCAGACCCAGCTCTGCGGCCTTCTGTGGTTGGGCTAAGACCCTGCATCTGGTGCCCTCAACATGGGAGCATGAAGGACCTATATTTCGGATGAGGCTAAGCGGTCTCTCAGGGGTGAGACCCTTAGTATGGGTAACTCCATTTTCAGTAAGAAGGGAGAAGGGGAGGGACTGGAGATGTCTGCCAAAGATGAGGTGGAGAAGGAATGGGCCGAACCATCCATCCCAGATAACTTCGGACCCCTGCCACACACTCCTGGGAGCAAGGGGGTTGGGTCCCCCTATACCGCCCTCAGGGAAAATCTGCAAGACCTGGACCCCTATCATTGACTGGACAACAGCAGGTCAAGGCCTTGGGGCCTGGGTTATGCAGAGGCCTACCCAGTCAAGGAGGGATGGGAGAATGCAACTAGGACCACCCAAGCCTACCTGGTAAACTTGGCCCCCGGTCCTGGCAGGCCTCTAGACTGGTATCCTTGGGAGACCAAGCATCTTAAAGAGCTCCACAAGGCCATGGCAGAAGATGGCCCTAATTCCCCTTGGGCACAACTGTTGTGGGACATTGCCTACCATCCATGAGTCCCCAAGGACTGGCTGGATGTGGCTAAGGCAGTCCTCCCTAGTTCTCAGTTTACCAAACCATATGCCTTTTATAAGGAGGAATGTAGGGTATGAGCTGAGGCAATTAGACAAGCTAACCCTGCCATCCCTATTACCTATGCTATGCTGTCAGAAATGGGATATGATTACTCCACCGGGGTCCAGCAAGCAGGGGTCCCTGGGCCACATCGGGATCAGGTAAGGCAGACTGAGTTGAATGCCTGGGCTAAACAGGATGATGGGCCTATTGAGTCCCCCACAGCTGGGGTGAGGCAGAAGCCTAGCGAGCCCTTGCCGGATTTTATAGACTGGGTCCAACAGCATGTTCAGTGCAAGCTGCCACCAGGAGACCTCAGAGAACAATTTTTCTGACTACTGGTATAGGAACCATGGATGAATGGGGACCATAGAATGGCCCCGTTACAAAAGGGAGGAAGCTTCTCTAAAGGTAGGATTGGAAGATCTCATACCCTGACAGCACAAGTCCACTGGACTATCCCCTTGATCGAAGGACTTCGTCCAAAAATGACTGTTTCTATAGGCCGTAAGATGTTTCACTGTTTGGTAGGCACTGGGGCAGACAGGGTAGCGCTCCAGGAGGAGGAAGTACCTTCTACCTGGGAGCTTGCACCTGGGCCCTCGGTTTTGGGGGTGGGAGGTAACTTCTAGTCAAGAGAAACAGTAGCCTTAATGCGCTGGACCAGCCTAGACAGGGACCAAGGAAAGATACACCCCATAGTGGCCAAAGGCCTTACTGCCAATTTGCTGGGACAGGACATGCTGGGACATATGGATGCTGTTGTGATTACAGATCATTGGGCTTTTTTTGTTTTGTTTTGTTTTTTTGGTTTTTTTTTGTTGTTTTTTTTTTGTTTTTTTTTGTTTTTTGTTTTACAAGACAGGGTTTCTCTGTATTGTTTTGGAGGCTGTCGGTCCAGCCTGGCCTCGAACTCACAGAGATCCGCCTGCCTTTGCCTCCCGAGTGCTGGGATTAAAGGCGTGAGCCACCACCGCCCGGCGATCATTGGGCTTTTTATGAGGATATCCTGGAAAAGGAAGAGGCACAAAGGGTGGGAAAGGACCTAAAGAGGGTCACAGAGAAGGAGTTTTTTCCACCTCCACACCTACAGGGGGGAGCTTGAGAGGCCTATCTGGGCATACCCCAATCATATGGGCCCCTGCCTAACCCCCCTCCCAGTGCTGCCTATCAGATGGGCACTGGGAAAACCCATATGAGTGGAGCAGTGGCCGCTGACTAAACCTAAGTTGCTAGCGCTCCACCAGCTAGTGGACGAACAATTAAGGCTCGAACATATCCACCCTTCAATGAGCCCATGGAACACCCTGGTGTTTGTAATTCCAAAGATGTCTGGGGCTTGGTGCGTGCTCCAAGATTTGACAAGATAGATGAGAGGATGGAACTAGTGGGCACCCCCTTAGGGCCATGCCCTGGACTCCTGCTATTCCCACAGAATATACATTTATGGCAATTGATATTAAGGATTGCTTCTTTTCTATACCACTATATCCAGAGGATTGTGATAAATTTGCCTTATCCATTTCTTCACTTAATTATTCCAAACATGATCAACGTTTTGATGGGTAGTGCTACCAAAAGGAATGGCTAATATCCTGGCCTTCTGTCAACAGTATCTTGCTACTCTCTTAAGGCCTATGCTAGAGTCAAAGGATTCAATAATATATGCTTTTATGGATGATTTAATTTTGGGACATGGGGATCCAGCATATCTGGAGGGCTTTGTGGCCCAGGTGCTCCAATTGCTTAAAAAGGGGATTTTTACTGTGGCCCCAGAAAAGGTCCAAAAACTGTCCCCCTTCAAAGTTCTTGGGTCATGCCTCACACTGACACAGGCTAACCCACTTAAGCTTGTTCTGGAGATGCCTGAATCTGTGACCCTGACCCAGCTCCAACACTTACTAGGGAGATTAATTGGCAGAGACCCTGGGTGTCAATCACCACAGAAGACTTGGTACCCCTGTATGCCCTGCTAAAGGACAAGGCACCTCATGATCGTATAACCGCATCTTGCTCCTCATCTTTCAGAAGGCCTTTGGACATATGCTCTCTAAGGAGGCCCTTGTCCCTCTGGCTGTTTGCTGGAGCCTCCCTGATTACAGCGGTTGTAAACCAGGAGGGGGAGTCATTGGAATGGATCCATATGTCTTTGGGAGGAACACCCTGAGTCTACTCTCAGTCAGATCAGCTCCCTGATGCCATTATAAAGGGCAGGACCCAAGCCCAGTGCCACTATGGGCTAGACCCCCATACTATTGTCTTCCCCTTCTGGGTGGGATATTGAATGGCTTGCTCAGGCTAATGCCTGCCTTGCTCTTGCCTTAGAAGGATTTATGGGGAGTATTGATTGCCACTATGGGCTGTCCAAATAGGCTCCTCTTTTATAGAGACTCTCCCTTAAGATGCCCTCCTTGTTTCCATCTGAGCCCATCCAGAAAATCATTTGCATCTTCACTGATGGGGGCTGAACAGGCTCTGCCTACATTGCCTTTGGGGGATACCAAGCAACACCAATACACCAAAGATTTCAACCCTGCCAGGGTTCTGCCCACAGTAAGGAAATGATGACTGTGATGCTGACATTACAGGACATCTCTGAGCCCTGCAATCTGTTTTTCAGTCTCTATGTGGTTAATGTATTTCCCCATATCCCACAAGCACACATCCAGTTAGATAATAACCCTATAGTCCCCTCATGGTGGCTCTTAAGACCCTTTTAGAGGGTAGAGAGTAACCAATTTACCTTCAACAACTTCTGGGGCACTCTGGCCTCCCAGGGTTCCTGACTAAGGACAATGAATGGGTGCATAAACTGGTGACAGCCCCAGAGGCACTAACCCTACAGGAAGTCACCCAATTGCATGATATGACCCATGTCAACTGGAGGGAACTATATAATAATTCCCAATGTTTCCTATAAAATAGCTAAAATGTTCATGCCTGCAAATCATGTCAACCATATCTAAGAGTTCCCCCTCTACAGCCACCAGGAGTTAACCCTAGAGGCCTACAGCCCAATACCTTCTGGCAAACCAATGTTACTCATTTTCCAGTTTTTGGAAAACAGAAGTATGTTTTTGTCTCCACCTATTGGGCCACTGCACATACAGGGGAACAAACCAAACATGTTCAAGCTCACTTCCTCCAATGTTTGTCAACCCTAGGATTACCCACACAGGTTAAGACTGATAAAGGCCCTTGCTTTGCCAGTAATTCCATGGCAGAATATTTCGATAGATGGCACATCAGATGCGCTATAGGAATCCCTTACAACCCTCAGGGACAGGCAATTGTAGAAGGAAACTATCAGTGTCTCAAAGAACAACTTTTAAAACAGAAAGGGGGAATCAGTCCCCATTTACAACTAACTAGGAATGGCTTTATTTATTATTAATATTTTGAATTTTTCTAAGGGAGAAACTGAATCTAAGTTCCAAAACATTGGGACCACCTAAACCTCAAACCCCAAGTTAAGGTCAAATGGAAAGACCCTCTAACATCCCAATGGAGGAGCCCAGACCCGTTAATTACAATGGGAAGAAGATTTGGATATGTCTTCCCCATAGGGGAGGAAGCACCCATCTGGCTCCTGTCCAGAAATCTAAAATTCCTGCCTGCTCCCACAATGCAGGAGGATGACCAGCAACAGACTGACCAACAAAGAAAGGAAACAACAATGGTGGTCAAGGCTCATCTTCCAAAATAAGAGGGCCAATACAATGATACCTAACCATGTCCAAGGGCACTGGACCCTTGAGAAGCTCTGTGTTCCTTAAAAATTACAGATGATGTCCTACTTCCTGATCCTTCAGACACTCCTGCTGCTGATGCTGACTTCTCCAGTGACCACCCAGCAGAACCCTCATCGTCCCCAAAAGGTGACATGGATGGTGATCAATACTGTCAATGGAGATGTCCTCAACAACACCACAAACGAAGCAGCTCCCCAGACCTGGTGGCCCATGCTCTTCTTCCACATCTGTGACCTAGCTCAAGGAAATGCGGAGAGTTGCAGGGGTGCTACCTGCCCTATGTATCAGATCCCCAACGCCCAGGCTGCTCACATGCTCCCAATAAGGAAGCCTTATGGAACATTGACCTTTACATATGCCCAGGGGGCAATAGAACAGCAGCAGACATATCTAAATGTGGTGGGGCAGATGCCTTCTACTATGTACAATGGGGGTGTGAGAAAGGGGACAGGCTTCTGGATAAGGCAGAGTGGGCCCATTAAGGTCAAAAGGGTTAACCATCCCAAGCTCACCTGGAATCCTCTGTATGGGACATGTCATTATCAGTGTAACTGCTGTAAGATTACCCTAACTGAAGAGGGAAAGAGGATTCCTCATTGGGAGATTGGGATGACATGGGGGCTCTGACTATATGTATCAAAAGGGACAAGACTAAGGGTTACTCTTTATCATTAGAAGAACAGTTCAGCCAACACAAGGTCCCCAGCTTACTGGGCCATTAACGACCCTGATCTCCATCCAGTTGAGACCCTTTAAAATAATTTGTGTCTTTGAGCCTTGCCTTTTCCATAGGCTGATCAGAACAAAGACTCAAGAGATCCAACTGATAACCCTTCGTGTACCTAAGGATATCTCCCTTTTGAGTGAACCTTGACAAAAGGTGGTTTAAGAGATGAACCTCTGCAGAGGTGCCAAGAGGCCTATACTTCAAAATGAGGTGGGCCATGGTCTAAAACAAAAAGGGAGAATCTGAAGGGCATACAAGCCAGTTAAAGATGGCACCAAGGGGAAGTCAGGAGGGCGAGTCCTATGATATTTACACGAAAGTGTTATTGATCGCCAAGATCAAACCAGATGAGGTCACTGAGTGAACGGCTGGTGTTCACTAGGTAAAGCATAGGGCACCTAGGCACATGATAGGCTGACCTTTAAAACCATTGGCTTACTCATGTTACAAATGGAGAAACAGGAACAGAGAGGATCAGATATGCAGGCCCTAACAGCAAAGTAGGCCTGCACAGTTTCTAATCACAGCTGTGGAATGCCAACTCCACACTGGCTTCTAAGAGTGACATGTGTTTCTGTTTGTCTGTCTGATAGAGAAGTATCCCTGTCCATCTTTGTATATCAGAATTCTACCTGCCATAATATGTGTTCAGTAAAATCATGCTAAATTAATCAATAAAAAAAGAAAAGCACTGGTTGACTGTTTTCCTGTTATGTGGCTTTTTCCCTTTAAAAGATGCTTTCTGTGGGACAATAAAGGAGTTCCTGCTTGACTAGACTCCCTGCTGAGTCTCATTGTCTCTGGGATCCTGGAACTCTGGGGAACCTGCAAACACTGCACTTATCCTTCCTCAGACTCAGCTCAGCCTTCTGTGGTTGGGCTAAGACCCTGAAGACCTGGAATTTATGCTAAGCTCAGGGTGACTCTTAACTCATGATTCTCTTCCCTTGACTCCACATGTGCTGGGATTACAGACATGTACCGTCAGGTCTAGAATTGGGATATACTTTTTAGTGGTCATCTTATCCTTTAAACCATCATGTAGTAGTAGTAGTAGTAGTATTTACTGTGTGTTTGTGTGTGCACAAGTGAAGGTTAGAAGAAGGGATCAGCTCCCCTGGAACTGGAGATACGGATAGTTGTGTTCCACCCCATGTGGGTGCTGGGAGTTAGACTCAATTCCTTTGTAAGAACAGAAAGCACTCTTAACTGCCGAGCCATCCCTCCAGGCCCAGATTATTTTATTCTTAATGCTTTCTTTCATTTTAGGCAAATGAAACTGTTTTGTGAAGAGTCATAGAGCCATGACTTAATTATAAGTGACAAGGGGTAATTTTTCATTGAACAATTATAACTTTCATACAACAAAAATTGAAATAATTGAGAAATGTTGTACTGCATGTTGGACAAAGCAGCTGATTTTGAAATCTTAACATTTTGTTCTAGCTTGTTGCATGAGAGTAAGGACACCCAGGTAAAAATTTGTGGGTTAATACAAGTCTGACTTCCAGGTATTGTATAACTTAGAGTAAACCAATGGCTGATGATAGCATCTGTGCTATATATATATATATATATATATATATATATATATATATATATATTAATTTAAATTAGAAACAATCTTATTTGACATATCAATCCCCAGTTCCCTCTCCCTCCCATTCTCCCATGCTCCCCACTAACCCCCCCAATCCAACCCTCCACTCCCCAGGGAGGGTGAGGTCTTCCATGGGGCATCATTAAAGTCTGTCACACCATTTGAGGGAGGGCCTAGGCTAAGAGAGTATCCCTCCATGGGGAACAGGCTCCCAAAGTCCATTTGTGCACTAGGGATAAATACTGGTTCCACTGCCAGAGGCCCCATAGTCTATGGAGCATCTGTGCTTTTTAAAAGAGGGGAGGAAGAGAGGAGAGCCACCACCTTCAGCAAGAGTTTGTACAGGACTCACCCTTTTCCCTGAAAACATGATCTTATGCATGCATTACCTTGCTCCAGTTTCCCACTCGCCAGCCAGCACAGGGGCGGAGGTGGCACTTCTTGGCAGGGTCTGGCCTCTGAATGGCTGCACAGTCAGCATTCATCCCGGTGCTGCACTCCACACTCCTCCAGTAGGCCCCCAGCCCACATGTGGTGGAGCACTGCAGCAGGGAGGACAGCAGAAGAGAAACGGAAAGCTTTTACTCAGGTATAATCCTCACCAGGATCCTGGACACAGAGGCGTCCTGTCCCAGAAGCTAAGGTTGTCCCAGATATGAATACACACACAATCTGAGTGTCTGGCTGAGTGGTTTAGAATGAACAGCTTTAACAGACAGCCACAGTTAGAGATCACCCAGCTGCCCATGAAAGGACAGCCCAGTGCAAATGGAAATGTGCTTTTCCTTGGTAAGTACACTGACACAAATGCCTGGGCCACAGGCACATTGCTGTATCCCTATCATTCCAGTTTAGAATGGATGTCAGATGTGAGCATGTGCCTCACACCTCACACCCAATGTGGCAATGACTTTTACCTAATTTCTTTCAACGGTGCCAGTTAGTTTTATTTATTATAAGATAGACAAAGACACAGAAGTTTAATGCTGGTTTGTCCATGGAGGAAGATGGAGTCATTCTTTCTCCAGATCCTATGTCATATATTCCAGTAGTGACTCCCAAACTCTAGCATCTATGTCTCTAAGTAACATCCAGGAACCCTGATAAATGCAGATTCACATCAGTCAGTGTCCTCACTAGCACTGCAAGGCAGCATTTTTACCAAGTTCCCAGATGATGCTGGTGTTGTTGCCTCTTAGACCACAGCTGGAGGTGGGAAGAAGTGACAAAATGCTGCCTGTCTTCTTGCTCCACTGGCAGAGAACAAGGTAGCAGTCTTTTCCATAGGTAGAATTCATTTGTTTCAAGTTGTTTCCATTCATGTATCATTTATTCAGTATCACTAGTTTAGCTTGCATCTACCTTGAAAAGTACACAGTTTCTCCTGTTGGTCTTTGTTGTTGTTTTTTTCTCCTTGTATCCTCTTTGCTGCTTACCCTTATGAAGGGGTTGTTTCTGAATATATAAAACACAGCTGCAAGCATATTTAAAAGAAAGTTTCTTTTGATAAATTATATAAATCAAGAGTAAGCCTGTGTTTCCTTGACTGCTCATTTGCCTTCTCTACAATTTGGTGCTTCATCTGGTACAAATTTTGGTATTATTATAAATACAGGCACATGGTATTATAAAGCATGTATATGTGTGTATGTAAATATAGTCACAGTTATATCTTAGGTAAACTATAGAATCACAGAAAGGGAAAAGTAGAAAACACCAAATGTCATAATCTTATTTCAATTTTCATTTATAAGGGAAATTTCTCCTTAAAATTCTTTAGAACTTGATCTGTGTCTTTTCTGTTTCTCTTTGAACATCATCATGCATCTTTATAGTAGAGACAATGGCAGCTAATGTACAATTACCATCTCATGGATGAAGCCTGCTAACGTTCCCCCATCATTTACACTCATACATTTCTTAGTTTCTCTCATCAAGAGATGAACTCGGTTTTCTCAGCCATTAAATGAAGGCTGTTCTTGGGACTTCTTTTGGCTCACAGGGTATGCAGGCTAATGCTGTGTTAGTAACCATTCTTTGGTTCCCACACTGGCTGTGGACTCTACTTTTGCCATGAGCTTTTGCCTGGGTAACTCATGAGAGGACGAAAGTTAACATGAAACAGGACTAAATGACTCTGCAGAAGCTACCCCAGGCCAGCTTTCAACTGACCTCCAGCAGGGACCTGAGAGGTTAAGCTGCAGTTGATAGAACCTCCTGATGAGTAAGCACAGTTCTACTGTTTGTCAACTGTAAACTGGTGATAATGGTAGGAGCCCCCCTCATGTTGGGTTGTTGTTAGGACTAATGATTACTTATGCATACCACCTTGCACAAGGTCACACAAGCTGTATGCTGTGTTATTAACTTAATATTGTGACACAGAGGGAGAATATAACATTTTGGCAAGCCTAGGACAGTTGCTAATGAGACCGCATTGCCAGGTTATGATCTCATTAAATCTCAAGAGATGGCCATATTTCCTTGGGTCATATTTGTGCTACAAATCATATATATTGTTTATGGAGCTTGGAGTTTGGTCCTCCTCACCAGAATTGGCTTAATTCTCTTTGACATTTTCTATTTAGGCATCCTGCAACAGTCCAAAAGTAAAGCTGACATGAGGAAATCCACTGACTATAGAAAAAACAAAACAAAACCCACATTCTGTCAATTAGAGGTTTCCTTATATTGAATTACTTTCAAACTGGAAGTAGGAGACAGAGAAAACAAGAGGCTTTTGAGGAAGTGTATGGGGGGTGGTAACTTCATTCCATCCTGTGACCAATTGACCTTCATTCTGTCTTGCAGCAACTGACCCATCAGGTATAGGAACAAGTGTTGGGTGCTAGAGCTGGAGCAGATACTGAGGGTCAGGTCAGCAACATCTGAAAAACAAAAGCTCTGAAAAGATGTGGAAAACTATACTGTCACTTTCGTTCTCTTGGCTATACAGGCCTACATTTCAGTGACTGGCCCAAAGGGTCTGATTGAAAAAGGAAGCCGTTCAATGAGATGAGAGATTCTATCAGAATAAGAGCCACAGCAGTCCATGGTACACAACACGTAATGCTTCTGTTACATGAGTGCAGATAGAAAGCTCCCCTGTTCCTTGCTACATGGCATTCTTCTGTAGCGCATAGATATTCTTTTATCTCATACCAACCTTAGGAGTAAGATATGATGATCACTGAGGAAACTGAGGGTGCTTTTATTCAGGGTTCAAGTCCAGGAAGTGCATTTTCAAACTGCATACCTTTTTGTAGGGTCAACTTTGTTTCTGCATCAATTATTAATTTTGATGCCTTACTTAGTAAAAGAGATGTGCTAGTTACAGTAGGGCCTTGGGCAATCTTCTAGTGCAAGGGAGAGGTCAAGGGTATATCTTAAGAGAGACTTCAGACCAAATCCTAAGACACATTAGAAATGGTTTCTGGCTTACGAACTGGAAAAGCTTAAAATGACCCTGAAGAACACGAAGGGTGAGCGGGTAGAGTAGGAGGGGTAGGAGATCCCAGGTAGAAGGAACAGCATTCCCCTGACCAGGACAGTCTAAGAATAAGTGAGAGAGAATAAAGGAGATTGGGCGCTTTTGACTTTCGAATTTTGAGATGCAAATTGGATTCAGAAAAGAAATAAGACTAGAAAGTCATCTTATATAAGGTTACAAAATCAATTTGATGTTTGATTAGATTTTCTTTTTTTCCATTTCCCCTTTTATTATTGGCAGAGTGCATTTCATCTGATCTGTATGTATTGAAAAGACAGGCATTTGTTAGAAGGACATTGGAGTGCTTAGAACAGCTGTTGGCCGTCTTACATCTCTTGCAGTAGTGTGTGGAAAAGATAGGAGTAGGGAAAGAATAGAGGCTCACAGACCGGCAGTGAGGAAAGGCAGAGGCTCTGGGCAAGGCTATGCACTGAGGGTCTTGCATTCTAACTACTGAGTTACCATTGGTATTTTGGGCTGAGGGATCCTTCATTATTAAAGATTTCCCTGAATACTGTAGTGGTTTTTATAAGTGTTGGCTCTCAGACATTAAATGTGATCATTACTTAATAACAAACGAAACTAGGCCCACTAACTTTCAAATACCCCCCTACCCAAACATGAGGCCTTCAACTAGCAGGAAACAAAAAGGAGATGACAGAATTGATGACTTCACCCAACTTTAATCACTATTAGAGCTTGTGTTAGTGGGGGAGAGGCAAACCAGTATCAGCAGTGATTCTTAAATTTCTGAGACATTGTAATAGAGACATGTGTGATTTATTGTCCTGAGTGACCACCAAAAGAAACATCTTCAGAAGTGGGCAAATGTAAGAATCAGGGACAACAGGATGCTCAAAATCCAAGACTTCCATTCTGAACACTGACTTTTTCTGGAAAATAAATCTATGAAACATTTTTATCTAAAAAATACATAAAAGGAGTAGTCCCTAAGTCCTGACATGTAAGGGACCCCTGCCAAGTAGAGAAATCTAGTTTTCATTTATATTCTTGTTGTTCTTTTTCCATAGCTAAACTGCTTACAATTAGCAGCTCTGGAGACTGTAACACTGTTGCCAACCTGTTGGTAAATTATGATAAATTCAATATGACATTTTTTGTCAAAGTCAAATGATGACATTTGGGTCTAAATGAATTGCATCTTGATTTACTATTATCAAAATGTTTAAACCTATAGAATCAAAAGTCAGTATAGTCTATGTCTACTCCATTATGTTTTAGTTTTCTTGTATATAGTAATTTCTTATTGAATTAATTAACATTTGTCAGCTAAGTAGCATCTGTTGGCATCTAATGTTATCACAACAAATCACTGCAACACATTTAAATTCAGCAGTCACAAAACTGCCCTGGGATTTGAAAATGGTTAAGAAGATAAGAGGATTGGTCATTCTGAAACAAATACTTGTTTTTAGTATTTCTTTACTTAGTCACATGATGTCATTATACATCCCAGGATGATCTGGAATTTGCTATGTGGCTCAAGAGGGCTTTGAACTCACAGTCTTCCTGCCTCTGCCTCATGAGTGCTAGACTCACAGGAACCCTTGTTTGTGTTGTTTTAGAGACAGGTTTCTCTGTATAACTCTGGATGTCCTGGAACTCACTCTGTAGACAAGGCTGGCCTCAAACTCAGAGATCTACCTGCCTCTGACTCCCAAGTGCTGGGATTAAAGGCATCAGCCACCACCTCTTAGCCATAGGCACCTTTTAAATAAAATTTCCATATTACCTTCTGGGCTGAGGAGGACTATCCATCCTTACTAATAATCCTAGTGCAGGGCTCTCCCCAACTACTGGGCTTGCATCTAAGGGGTTCTCCTTTGATACTGCAGTTTCCATCCAGGTACTAAGCTTGTCCTCCCCAAAGTCATCAGTGACCTGCCAATGATCAAGTGCAAAAGGTCTATAGTTGACCCACTCTTGATTACAAACAGTGCCACATTTTTTTTGCCTAAGTCTTACATATCAGATTACTCCTTACCAGACTTCCCCATGGGATCTGTTTCTTAGCCCTGTCTCTAAAACATAAGTGCTCTATATTGTTTCTCTCCTGGGTCACAGGTCTTTGCAGTGTGCAGGTAGTTTTGGGGTAACCTCACTCATTTTCAAGACTCTAACTACCACCCATTGATCACAGCTGCCAAATTCTCTCTCTAGTTATTTCCTTCTTCAAGAACCCCAGACCCAAACACACAAAAGCACACTAGTTATAACTGGACATCTCAGAGGCATCTCTAATTAAATCCCATCAGTTCAGGCCACACCCATTGAATTGCTTTGGCACGGGAAGATAGCAGCCTCTGTCTTTGCTCCTTGGGGATATGGCATGGTTTTAGAAAGAAAGACACATTTTGAGAATGTTATTTGAGAAGAAGTCATTCTAAGAAACCCAGAGAATGTTAAATTTACTTTAAAATTTCTACACTGAATTGATGGTAGTGATATCATAGGGGCCATTTGTTTTCCTGACTCTAAAATCCGTTCTTGTGGAATACATTATTTTCTCATCTGTCAACTTCGGGTCATTACATAACTGACACTGCTAAAGGAACAGCAAATAAAACTAAAGGCACAAAGGGTGGTAATGTTTTCTTATATGCAAAGGAAGTGATTGGGGGTTCTCAGCTGTCCACCCAAGTTCAAATCGCTGTTCCTACACTCAGTGGGTACGATTCTAGTTACTTAACCTCCACATCCTCACTTCTAGTGTGTCACTAATATTCTTGGGCTGCAGTACCTTCATAAGCTGTTAATTTTTCACTGTCAGCTCTTGTCCCTACAGCCCTTCAGAACTTTATCAGATAGGAATATGACTAAAAAAAACTTGGCTTAGGAGACACATTTATATCTCCCTTCAATAAATTAAATTACTATGAGCACAAAAATTTCTTATCTCTGAAGCTGGACTTTTGTGAATAGAGATAAGATGTTGATTCACCAATGAAAAATTGTAACTACTCACTTTAGAAACAGAACATAAATCCATGTGAAAAGATAGTTCAAATGCAAATAATTACAAATTTTATACAGAAATCTTTGGAGTTTTGAATTTACCTACATGTTGCTGGTAAAGCTAGTATCATGACCCACTGAGGCTGACTAATTTACACAAAAGAATTTGTAAGTCGGTTCCACAATTCAGCATAGAGACAGGAGGTGATAGTGAAAAAAGAAAGTTCATCATCACATTAAAAAGTGAGATTTTGGACAGCCACTTAGTCATTATCCCCTATGTTTCCTATTTGTAAATCAGCATATATGGTATAGACACCATCTACTCTCTAGGACAACCATAGTGAAATATTAAGAGACCATATGTGAGAATGTTCTGGAAGTCAGCATGCCTTGTAAATTTCTCTAACTATATTTTTTCTTATATTAACAGCTATTAGACACTAGCTGTTATTCTTAATTAACTGCTCTAGCTCAGCTCTCTTGAGAAAAGAAAATAAGATATAAATTGTAAAAAAAAAGAAACCTGAATTATTTGAATTGTGGCTACATAATTTTATAAGTTCATATACTAAACTTTTAAAATTAAAATAAGTAAGAAATTATTTTGGTGCCTCAAAAAGATGTCACTAGTTGTAGAAATAAAAACAAACACACAAGCAAACAAATATCTAGTCAAATTTCTAAAGCCTGAAAGTAGGGGCCAAAATTTTATTGTAATGCTTAGTTTTTCTTAGATATCACAATTCTTTCAATGAGCCATAGTGATTTTTTTTAGATGAGGCCACTCAAAGAAAAATAATTAGATAATGAAAGTGAGTGCCTAGCTGTGTAGATAGGTAATGTATGAGATGTGTAATTATATATTAATAAAGCAGTTTAAATGTATCACAGGTAGAAAGAGGGCCCTTTGATAGATATTTCTTCTCAGGCTTGTTTTGAGCACACAAATAAAAGATACAAGCATTCATATAAAATCAAGGGATATATATCCCGTGGTAATAGAATAGAATACATGTATTGGATATAAAGAATTGTTGACATAGTAAGCTATATAATTCTTTTAGAGTTTGTTTCGGATTTCCATTCCAATTGTAATTACTGTACCAGTTTGAACGAAGTATGAGCATTAGCTTTCTGATTGAATGTGAGGATGGGTCCTTATAGCTGTCCCTCATCATAGGACCTCTGGAGTGCACAGCTGGAAGGGACAGTAGAGATGTCCCACCCTAAACATATCAGCCTGCAGTTTAAGCACCAGCCCCAGAAAGATGACTGGATTCTTCATGCTCACATAGTAACTGACTCAGGCCTCCTGTTAGAGATTTCTCATTGTATGTCTTCCCTGTAGTACTTGTGAATAATGTATACATATATACTTGTATGTACACAGTGTTTTATAAATAATATATCTTATAATTATATAAATTATACACATTTTATAAATAATGTATTTACTCTTCTCCTTCCCATTTGGCAAGTTGGCACAGAGAAAGTTGTAATTGTCATTACATAGTTTTCTTCTATCCTTCCTTCCTTCCCTCCTTCCCTACTTCCTTCCTTCCTTTTCCCCCTCCCTCATCCTCTATTATTTCCCATTCTCCCCCTTTAGTTCTCTTTCATTTAATCAGATCTTGAATAACTGAGCTGGCTTCCAGACTGGCATTCAACTCAGAATCCATCCACCTCAGTCTCTCAAGAGCTAGGATTATAAGTGTGTGCCTCCATGCCCAATTAGATAACAATTTAACGTACGTTCATTTCAGAGTTTTCACAACATAACATCCCTAGATATTTCTCATATAGAATCAGGTCTGGAATAGGAAACCGAATCTCTTACTTGACTCCAGTTTCCAACAATCCAGTATGCAGGGCTGTGGTCCTTCATAAGTGACTTGTAATTGGAAGCATTTAGCAGGAATCCCTCAGCAATCAGACTAGATGCATCTTCCTCACTCAGGACAGGTCCTGAGCCTTGGGTTGGATTTGTATCATTTGCCAGTGCCAAGTGGTCATGGTTTTCTAAGTTTTCTGAGGGTGTTGGCTGGTGTCCTCCTGGAATGTTGCTTGGTTTTTCAGTGATCAGCCCCTCAGCTCTGAGTGTCTCATTTTTAAGGGACCAGTCAGGTAGTGAGCCTTCCATCGTTGTACTGTAGGGAGGCCATGAGGTCTCTTCCCTGACATAAGATGTCGGTGGAGGTCCAAGTGGTATTTCTGCGTTTCTGTCCACAGAAGAATCATGCTCAGGTACTCTTATCTTGTTCCATCTCACAGAGTGATTTTCATCCTTGTTCATAGGCTGGTCACTGTCTTCCCCTGAGCCACTATGTATCTCCACTTCTGGATCTGTGGTAAAGGTGTTATAAAATGCAGTTACTTGCCAAGTCACCTCATTGCTAGATGTTAAGCCAGAATCGCTTGTCGTGGTTGCCCAAAAGTCACCCTCTGATGTAGGACCTATAGCTGAACTAGAAACGGTTTCATCATCGGGCTGGAGACTCAATGACCAGGAAGTGAGAGGGGTCTGGGAAGTGCTTCCAGAAGAAGTAGGGTAGTGAGAGTCCTCTTCATTTTGGGTTGGTTCTTCTTCGGGTGCTATAGTAGGGCCAAGACTGGCGATTGCTGGAGTGCTTCTGCTCACAGACTCAGGCACTATGGGTGTGGACAGTAGTGTGGGCCTGGATGTAGGTGCAGTGATGGGCTTGAAAGGGTCATACTCTGGTGTTGGTTGGTTTTTCCCACCAGGAGCTATATCTTTATTGGGTTTCAGAATTCTACGGCTAGATGGACACTGCTGGAGACCACACAGAGCTCGACTGTTAGGTTTCCGTGTCTTGTCACAAGGTTCATTATGGTTCTTGGCACATGTGACACTGCGAATCCGCACTCCACCACCACAGGAAACAGAGCACTGGAAAAGAGAGACAGATGCTACTTTAGTGGGAAAAGATGACTTTTTTCTTATGGTCATGCTCAGTGGTGATGAATTGTGCAGCTAATGCTCTATCTCCATTTGGTTTCTATGCTTTGAGTTTTATATCATCTTCTGGAGATCATCCAGGGCCCAGGACCAGCCTGAACAAAAACCATGATATGGTCAAACTGAAGGTTTTCTGGGTCTTTAAAAATGGGCACCACTATCTACAAGGAGTGAGATGAGTTAAATCACTCACAGGGTCTCTTTGAGAGCCCAGAGACTATTACCTCTTTCTCAGGGTTACAGTGCTATTACATTAATACAAAATGTTCTCAGATTCTCAGGATCGCACTAAACTAGTTATATGAAACCTTTTATACTTAGAAAATAATGATAAGAATTTGTGTAGTTTTCCCAGATGTCACAGTCATTTATCTATGGCAAGTGGAATTACATTAAAAGCTGGATAATCACCATCCTCAAAAATACTCATGTTGTAAGGTTTTTTTTTCCTGAACTTGAAAAATGAGAAGTTAATCAAAGGTGGAAAATATCCTTTCTCAAAGAATGTAGTCCTCCCATCAGTGTGACATTAATATGCACACTGAGGAAATGGTGTGTTTCCCATCCCATTTTCCTTTAACATCCTGGAGGGTTTGCTGAAGCACAGCCATCTAGGTTACCTTTGTGGGGGATTCGGACAGAGCACTCCATCTTCAGAGTACAGTGCAAAACTTGTTTCCTCCAGCTCTATAGCTGCTAATCATACATAGTTGCTACGTGACATAGGGAAATTAGTTATTTTGAAAGATCCATACTTTTACCAAACTGCTCCATTTTTGCTTTTCCTAATGACATGTGTTTTCAACCAATAAGTAGCTAGCACTAGAACATGGACAACTTGGGTCCCCTTGCCATCCATTTTACACTGATTAGTATTTTCTGTATTTCATCCTTGAAGTCAAAGCAGGTTTCTTCGGGGTATGCCTGCACAATACTCCATAGATTTCACAGAGCCTCGCAGCCATTATTCTGTGTGATATTTGGAACATCTCTGCAAGATTTCCAAGGCAGGGTGATTATTTTTCCCTCTGCAAGAGAGGAGCCAAAGGCTAAAGAACTCATTTGAAAGGCTGCAGATCAGCCTCTGCAAAAAGTCATGTCTATTTAGCAAACTTTCTTCTCTACCAAAGTCTGGTGCAGCACAGATCCACAGGCTTTGCTTAGTGAGATGCCCAGTGCTTTTAATGTTACAAGAGTAACCCAAAGGCTGGGGTGTTCTTTATTCATACTTACATGACAGAATGATTCTTGAGATACTTGATCACTGTATATAATTCTAAGTGTTTTATTTGGTGGGGGAAAAAACCAAAATAGGGAAATTGTTGGTTATCAATAAGCTTATGTGTTTTTTTAAAAAACTTAAGTCCCTTGCTTCCTGATGAGGGAAGTCCTGTGTATATGTCAATAAAGCACTGTTGGCCAATAGGGAAGCAAGATAGGTGGGACTATGAGTCCAGGACGACTCTGGGTAGGAGAAACACAGGGAGTCAAGATGTAGATGCTATAGGGATAAGAAGCCCGGAAACTTTGCTCCGGTAAGAAAAATACTTAGATGAAGAATTATGGGGTAAATACTTAAGTCAGAGCTAGCCAGTAAGAAACAAGCAAGGCCAACAGCTTCATAATTAATATAGCCTCCTGTGTGGAACCAGGCTGGCCAGAAGGCTTCTCTTTACAGCTTCCTCGAGTCCTATTGACGTAAAAATCTCCTCCTTTATTTTGTTTCAGACAAGCACAATCACTCGGCATGCATAATAGCTGTGGTGAATCAGCTTCTTTGGAAGCAAGACGCACCACTGAATGCAGGAGGTCGCAGAATCAAAGCAGTAACAGGTACAGATTAGGGCTTAGGGTGCTGTTAGCAAACAACTCGAATGTCCAGTCCTGGGGCTGGCCAGTAGTTACAGTGTTAATCTCCGGTGGGAGCTGTGTTTTATACACAATGCTATTTCCCACCAACAATGAGGTTGTTACTTAAAAAAGTATCTTTTGGTGCTTCTGGGGCTCCTTCTATAATTCACCAGGAGCCTAAAAACAGTAAGATGGAGGTACTAATTTTTCTGCTTTGTCTCAGATTTTTGTCATTTTTTAATATGAAGACACTTTATGACCCATTTAATTTAGTCATTTCTCATCATCTTGGATTTTCAAATCTTCACATTGTAAAAATTTATAAATGTATCAAAGAAAGTTTCAGTTTGTGCATGCATATATTTCCCCACAGGCTGCTTTGCTGTTAGCATGGATTCACAAACAAGCTAGTGCCAAATGGTCTTAAGGTCATGTGGTCCCTCTTGCAATTTTTCTCTCCAAGAAGCATTCGAATACATGACAATATAGGGGGAGTCTTCTGCATCTGCCCCAAGCTTCTGGGTTGTTTTGGTTTGTAGGAGTTCTACTACCTGTGGGAATGTGAAAGCACACAATACACTTGAATTTTTTAAATTAAAAATCTTTGAAGTATTGCTCTCTGTTTCCACTTTATTGAATGGAGAAAAGAAATAACTTCAAAATATTGTTTTTTTTATTTTTGTTTTTGTTTTTTTTTGTTTGTTTTTTGGTTTTTCGAGGCAGGGTTTTTCTGTATTGTTTTGGAGCCTGTCCTGGAACTCAATCGGTAGACCAGGCTGGTCTCGAACTCACAGAGATCCGCCTGCCTCTGCCTGTCGAGTGCTGGGATTAAAGGCATGTGCCACCAGCACCTGGCTAAAATATTGTTATCTATAGGATTATGCATTTTTTGGCTTAAGTTCCTTGCTTCCTCAAGTCCTATTGGTGCAAGCATTTCCTCCTTTATTTTGTTTCAATCAAGCACAATCACATGCATTTTGGTCTACTCTATCTTCAAACAACAAAATAAAAAATGGAATAGTGGCAAACATTTTAAAAGTTAGAAATTTACTGTAAATAAGATCCCAGACTTTTGACTTTGCTTGCAAAGTCTGATGATCATTACCCATCGAACTCATTCCCAATAAGCTCAAAACTTCAGGTCTAGAAACCCAGGTTTATGATGGACACACATGTTCTCTGACACACCCACACATACCTTCCTTGCCCAGGAGATACCCACTCTTCCAGGTGACCTACATTGACCACTCCTTAGTCATCCTTATCACAGGGCATGTTGTGCCCAACAGGATGTTATCTACCAAGTACACTGAGTCTAAGCAGGAAGTCACTTTTTCTCACAGCCACCAGAACAAACAGTGCCTCTTTGTATTCATCTTGGAGCTCCTTCTAAGAGCATTTATCTCCTCAGGAACTGTCAAGCCCTTCAGAAGAGACAAATGCAACTGGCTGACACATACTTAAAGTGCATCTCAATTGGTACTTTTGGAACTCTCACAACCAATTTCAGCTATGATTATCATATACCCTGACCTTATTTATCATTTTGAACCCTGTATCAGGCAAGTAGCTTGTTATTCATTCTGTTTGTATCCTCTCTGGGAGTTATCATGCTTTCCCAAGTTACCACTCCTGGAGTAAAGCCTCTGGAGGAAGCTAGCTGAGAAAGAGGCCCGCTGCTAAGCTGGCCAATGCCACCCACCTGAGGTGCACAAAGGCAAGAGGATCTCACTGGAGTCTCAGAGGTATGGCACTGAGAGAGTTCATTCAAAAACAAGCACAGCAGGAACTTATTAGAGGCTTTGGGCTAAAGGGGCTTAGTGAGAAACAGCTAATATTTCGTACATAAAACATTTTCTATATCTCATGAATTTATAAATCAATGAGTGTGCTTCATATAAAAAATTATGTTTGAACATAAGCTAAAACATTATATGTTATGAGTGTGTGTCCCCTCTCCTCTCTAAAAGTAGACGTATCAGAGTCAAATTGCCTTCTATGTCAGAATGTGCTCTAATTTGGGGACAGTTTAATTGGGAATTAAATTGAGGTCTTTAGAGTGAGGACTAACCCTGTACTACAGTATTCTTACACAAGGGGGAGTTTTGGACAGAGAAACATCTTGTAGGAAGAATACATGGGAAGATGAAGGGTGGGATATGGTGGTTCACTTACAAGTCAGGGAAGCCCAAAGATTTCTAGGAAACTACCAGAAGCAGGGAAAAGGAGGCATGAGGTCATTGTCCCTCACAGAACTTCAGAAGGAAGTTAGCCTCCTGAGATCTTGATCTAGGATTTCTGCCTTCTAAATGGTAATACAAAAAATTTCCCTTTGTTTCAGACAACTTGTTTGTGAGACTAGTTAGAGAAACTCTTTGAAAGTAATTCCATATCTTAGATGATTTAAAACAGACACAATAAAGAGACTCATTGTGATTGGAAAACAGCTTTCTGAGTAGCTCTTGGCAACAAGAGTGCCTAGGACATTCCCTAGGAACCAGATGACCATAGGCTGTCATGTTTGGAAAGGGCTGGGATGTTGGCTTGCAGATACTCCATGACCAAAGCTGTACCACGGGTCAGAGCATCAACCCACAGGAGTGCTTGAGACCTTAACTGAGATACCAGAGGTGAGCTTGGAAATGTCTCCTGTCCCTCCAAGCTTTCCCTTCTGTTTACAGGAAGCCCTACAGGACGTCACATGTACTTTCCTGGTGTCGTGTTTGTTGCTATGCTTTCTTTTTGAAGAGCCATTGAAAACTCACTTGTGACAATATCTGGTCTGTTTAGTCTCTGCTTGGATTGGAAGTGTTTCTCCAGAAGGATCCTATGTTGAAGTCTGGTCCCACCATGGTGAATTCATTCACTGGGCATTGACTAGACTGTGGACACTTTAACCTCATCAATGGATAAATACCCCTATGGCTTATGGTAGGATGGCATTGCTAGGAGGTGACTTTGAGTAAAAGGTGGGTCCTGGTTGTAGGAAGAAGATCCCAGGTACAGGAATTAAAAGGTGCATTTTTCCTTAGCCTCTTCCTATTACTGCTTCCTAAATGCCACAAAGTGAACATCTTTCTCCCACAAGGCCCTTCCTCCATGATGCTGTGCCTTGCCATGGGAATAAAAACCAATGGACTGAAAAACAGAACCCATGGGCTAAAATACATCTTTATCCTTTAACCCATTGTCTTAGTTACTTTTCTACTCTTGTGATACCACACCACAATCACATCAACTTACAAAAGAAAATGCTTATTAGAGCTCACAGTTCCAGAGGGCTAGAGTCCGTGATCATCACAGTGGTGAGCATGGCGGCAGCAGGGAGACAGGCATGGTGCTGGGTCAGTAGCTGAGAATTTACATCCTGATTCACAGTTACAAGGCAGCAGGGTGGGTAGGTAGGGGGAATAGTGTGGGCTTTTGAAACCTTAAACCCTGTTCATAGTGACCTACCACCTCCAGCAAGGCCACTCCTCCTCCAACAAAGCCACACCTCCTAATCCTTCCCAAACTGGTGTTCCAACTAGGGAATAAGCATTCAGACATATGAGCCTATGGGTGTCATTCTCATCTAAACCACCAGACCCATGTTAGGTATCTGGCTGCCATAATACTATAACACCTTTACAAACAGATTTCACTTAATAGACCACCAGAAACTTGGTTGATTGATTTCTTTATTTATCTGTTTATGTGTTTTGGTCAGGCACAGGAAGGGCAGATTAAAGATACTCCTAGACCCTATGCACACCTGCTTTGAGATAGCCTACATTATTTCTCATGAGATGTACTCCAATGCATTTCCAGTCTCAAGTGACAGTATGCTACTGTAGCAACCAACTGAAACATTTTTTCTTTTGATTTTACAATTATTTGGTGAGACTAAGCCATTTCATTTTGAGAGACTCAGATCTAAGTAATCATTATGTATATTGTGAATTCCAGAAAAGTGAAAAAGATGATTCTCAAATTGCTTCCAAGCAGAATATGTTTTTTATGAATTCTAGGAACTGCCATATTGCTGTATTTCACAGACGCTTGAGATGTAGTCTTAGCTGCTTGCATTCAAAACTGGCTTCATCATTTGGTAGCTGCATGACTTGAATATCTTTGTAAGCATCTCTATGCTACAGTTTCTTCACCTGAAAAATGGGGCTATTTTGCGACTAATATGCATATAGTTGACTTACAATATTCTTTTGACTTTTTAAAAGTAACACATTCATTTGTAAGTCTCAAGCACTTATGAAGCATGTCTATAGCACTTTATGAATTAAGGTGGCTCTGAGCTAAAGGATGGGGTAGTTTAAGATGATCATAGGTCAACTGCTTTGGGCCTCTGGATACCTCTGAAGGACAAAGATTGCAAAATTAGAGTAACACAAATGGTTAGCCTTGTCTTCTTGTCAGATAATAAAGTCATAAGTTAGTGGCACACACTACTTTTCAGGCAATATGGTAAGCACTTACATGGTTTATTTTATTTAATCCTTACAATAATAGAAATGAAGGAAAGGGTTAGACTGACTAATATTAACTCAAGATCACATAAGTAGAGATTGCCATGGTTGGAGAAAAACTAGGAAACCACCATCCTACAAAGTCTCTCTAACAGGATGAAAAACATACCAGGTTATAGTTGATGAAACTGAGGCCTATGGAGTGAAATAATTTACCTAAGATTGTACTGTGACTTTATGCAGTACAGAGTCTGAGTGGCTCTTTGGGGTCTTTTCTGCTTCCCCAATTGTCTGAGATACATAAAGGCAGACACATTTACTAATTACATAGTGTTTTGAGGGGTTTCATGGCCATCCATCTATCCATCCATCCATGTAAAAAGATGACACAACTTTCCACAGAGCCTAGGAATGAACCATTCTCTAGATCTTGGATCCAAGACTAAAATCCTGATGTAAGATGAGTGTGGTGAGGTACGTCTGTATTCCTAGGTATGCAAGAGGGTGGTGAAAGAAGGTCAAAAGTCAGAATCTAGTTTGGCTAACCTAGGAAGAATTAATCTCAAAATAAATTTTAAAGTTTTTGAGATGTTTGCTTAGCAGGAGAGGGCTTGCTTCACAGAGAAACAAACAAAAACCCACATATAACTTTGGCAATTATTTAAAATCTTGCAGAAGATGAGTGCTTTGTCTACCACCTAGAAAGAATGTGGCACCTACTATGTTGTTTTAGTTGCCTTATGTTCGGGGCTACACTGTAAATTGCAAAACAGTAAACATGTGGGTTTCATGCTTAAGTCTGTTCCTAGTTATGACCATAATTTTTATTTCACCATTACAGTGTGTAGAGCCTTTTATTGTAAATAACCTAAAATTCTCCTGAAGAGAGAAGCTCTTTAGAAATACACCTACATGCAAATTAATAAATGCCATGTTTTCTGTATGCACATTAACATTAAACCAAATCAAAGGGCAGCTATAGCTATCCATAAGCCCATGTGAAAACCAGGCTGAATAAACATACAGGGAACTCTTTATTTAGGCAATATATATGCATCAAATACACAGGAAAGTGGTTTAAAAGTGAACCTAGTATTGACCAAAATAAATCTTTACTCTTGTACCACTCAGAGGTTATCTTCAAATAAGAGATGGTTATGAATCTCAACTCATCATTTATTGAATTCTTGTGAAAGAAGCAAACTTAAAGGCTTGTGTTTTGAGTTTTCAAGTTGCAAAATGGAAGTTAATGAACTGCTATCAACCTTTAGAGCTATTTTAAGGGTGAAACTAAGTAGGCTATGTGGTCAGGGAAAGTATTTGACAAATGATAGGTGGCATTATTGGTGTTTCCATCCGCCTGCCTTTAAAGAAAATGCTTAGTCAGTGTTTATATCTGTAGAACCTTTGCTAGGTCCTGTGCTAGCAAGAACTTGGAAATATTAATCCATCTATACTTAGAGAAATTATAAAAGCCTCAGTCATTGCTATGTTATTGGTCAGGAGAACATGGCAAAGACAATGAAATTAAATCTGACACATGGTAGACCTGAGATATAAAGCAAGGGAGTCATGATCTAGTAACCACAAACCAATTACTACACCGATTGCCTCTCATGTGGCATGCCACTGAAATGTAGTACTTGAAGAAAATAATGGGAGCCACAGAAACTTAGATACTTTGCCTTTCTTTACAATAAATAGACTTGCCATTCTCTGTGCTAAAAACTAGGCTGAGCAAAACAGGGCAAGGTTCTTGGAGAGGCTTGAGATTAAGGTGGTTGTCAAGAATGAATTTAGGTTGGATGGGATGGGAAACAGCTACTGGAGAGAACAGGGTTTCCTAGGATGAGCAGTGAGGAGAAGCCCCCGCCAGACCATCAAGTTTCTCAAAGTTGAGTGTGTTGTCATGCCTTGGCAGAACCTACTTTCTCTTTACAACAGGTTAATGGAGGAGTTTTGTTTGGGTATCTCATGAATTTTGCTTTTCTCCTTTCTGTCTTGGGAGCTACGGGGAGGACCATTCAACAGAAACCTGGGAGTTCTCAGCTTTGGGGTCTTCTGGCCAAGTTACCTCATACTTAAGCAAATGCATAGCTCAGACCAAGATAAACCTAGAGCACTTCAAACAATGTAGGCATCAAGGTGAAGTTCTGATGGCAAATACTTTGTGCCAAGAATCATGCTTGTCATCTCTTTTATGGGGGATGGGAAAGGGTATTATCAGAATATGTTACATATAAAATGTTTTTTAACAGACGTATTGCTATACCCCAGATCAGTGCATCACCCGACCCTCATCAGGGAAGCTGCTTCCCGAACTGGATGGCAATTAGCACAGAGATCCACAGCTGGGCAATGTGCAGGGTGAGAGCACTCAGCACTAAACGGGATGTATTTGTCAAATCCTCCCTCTAAAAGCTCAAGGATGTATGCCCAAGAGGAGGTAGAGAGAGCCAGAGGTGGTGGATAACCCCAACAAAAGAGTATCTTCCAGCCCTAACAGGACCGATGCTGTGTGAACCCACAGGGACTGGCGGCACGCACAAGACCCACACAGGTTCAAGCCAGACAAACTCTCAGAACTGAGAAGAGGAAGTGGACAAAAGTCTCATTCTACCCAGGACATTGTTTGTAATTGATTTCTGATGGGCAAGGGAAAATCAGTTTTCCCCAATGTGGTGTCACTGGGTATATCAACCACACTCCAGGGAAGGCACCATGCCCAGGAGTACTTGGCCAACACAAAGCAAACTCCACATTTTTTCTGTGTGTGCTGTTTGTTTTGTTTTGGAATTTTTTGCTTTATTTGCTTTCTTTTGTTTGTTTTGAGCTTTGTTTTTTTTTGTTGTTGTTGTTTTATGGCAGCAAGAACATGAAATTGGTAGGGTTGGGAGGTGGAGAGGATCTGGGGGTTGGAGAGGGAGCATATGATCAAATTACATGCTTTAGTTTGTTGTGTCCTATTCTGGTTTGTTTTTATTTTACTTTATTTTTAGATGCCTGTTAGGTTTGTTTTTGTAGGAGAAAGTGTATAGATTTGGGTGGGAGGGGAGGTGAGAAGGATATAGAGGGAATTGAGGAAGAATAAACTGTGTTCAGAGTATATTGTATGGAATAGATTCTATTTTTAATAAGAAAGAAATTTAGATAAAATAAGTAAATTTTAATAAAAATACATATACGTATAAAACTACACAAAGGTATCTTGGCATAGTTAGAATGTCAAGACGTTTATTTTTATCTATTTCAGCAAAGCTCATTGAGGGTTAACAACAATAGGAGTAGGAAAGAAAATGTATCCAATGAATCTACTGGTGCTGATTTACCTACAGGCCCTTAGCCTACATCTCCCAATAAAGGTGCCAGCTTGACTCCTGCTCAGCACTGCCAAGAAAAAGCGAGAATCTGGATTCCACATCTACTGTCAATCACCTACACAATGGCCTGCTTGGGGAACCACAGACACTAGTACTTGTCACCTCATGCCAACTCTTTTGGTCTCTTGCTTCCCAGCTAAGGCAGGTTATTATATTCCACACACATGGATGAAGGAAGGTATCCTCAGCCAAATCCGCAATTATAGCCTTTCGAGAAAGCCCTGGGATTCTGGCAATTAGCAAATTCAACATGACAAGAATTATTAAGTGTTTTGGATGCAGCCAACACATTTTTTGGTAAACAAATTTAATGGGTCCGTCACAATACCCCATTCAACCTCATTTTGACAACACTGTAATTTACAGCAGTCTACGTTGGTGGTGAGCAGATCAGGCCAAATGCATGCTATGGTTGCTCCTTCCCAAGAATAGCAGGGGGACGTTCTGACTTGCCACTGAAGTTTGCAGATGTACTAGGGCACACATCCACAGTTTGCTTGTATTAACTGCTAGAAATGCTATCAGTACATGCACCTTCATTGCCTTCCTCTACTGCCCATCTCCCCGCTACTGCCCCAACTTTTTATCCCTTGCCTCCCACTTGATAGAAAGCTTTCACAGTCTAGGGACCACTACTTCCATTTCTTCACGTTAGCCCACATATCCACTGGAACAGCCTGCACAGAACTAGAAGTTACATCATCACAAATATCTTGGGAAGGTTATCAAAGATGTTCAGTTCACACCAGTACCCTGCTTTCAAGTAAGTATCTTCAGAAAGGATAATTTTATTGATGCAGAATTTAGACTTCTTCTTTAGATAACATTTTCAGAGCATCTTTATACTCTACTCAAGAAATCTTTATTCATAATTAAACTTTTTTTTTTTTGGTTTTTACGAGACAGGGTTTCTCTGTATTGTTTCGGAGGCTGTCGGTCCAGCCCAGCCTCGAACTCACAGAGATCTGCCTGCCTCTGCCTCCGAGTGCTGGGATTAAAGGCGTGCGCCACCACCACCCGGCCATAATTAAACTTTTTAACACAAATGTTTTATCTCGGTTGAGTATATTGCTTACTTATTCATCAATGTTTATTCTAGTTATTTGTCCATAATATTCTCCTGCACCAAATATTTTCCACTTCCCTGAAAATAAATCCTTAAGAAATCTCTGAAGATTTCTGGCCATTGTGATAGGAAGCGTTCAGTATTTCAAGAAATTGCACAGGAACCAGTGGGATGTTAAGGTACTTGCTACCAAGCCTGATGACCTGAGTTTCATCCCTGGAACCTACATGGTGGAAAGATAGAAATGATGCCAATCACAGTTGCTCTGTGTCCTCCATAAGTGTGTCACAGCACATGTGTACACATACACAATAAATAAGTGCAAAAAGTGTTTTTTTTCAAAGCACATACAATGAAGTCAGTATTGTCCTTAAAATTCTGATGTGTTCATTTCTAAAGGGCATTTACTGTCTGGCTGTTCCTTAGGTCATAACGGAAATGCACATAGGGAAACAGAAACAGGGCCTTTGGAGACACCTGGTATCTTGAGGAAAGAAGAGCTGGCCTCTCTAGGGTCACCCTGGGGCACGGCAAGTCCTGATGAACTCAGATTTCACGGTGACACATAACCTTTAAGCCCTCTGATTTCTAATTATACCCATAAATTAGATGAAGTTAATTTGTGGAAAATGCAATGCTAATTTGTTTTTATGAACTACTAACAGATATCCCAAATGCATGCTGAGTAGATGAATGATTTGAAGTTTCTGAATCAAATGTGTTTCCCATTTTGCCATCAGAGTAACACTCCTTTGGGTTCATTAGACAACAGTGAACTGCCAAGTGTTTTACAGCCTGACTTCAGGTGCTGTAATATGTGTATGTGGCTTTAGTTTGCTACAATAGCCTAACAATGGGTCAGCAGATATCCCAGTAATGAATCGATTAGTGGTCATGAGCCTATATTAGTGAGGTCCACCTGATCCCTCATAGATAGCTGCCCACTCAGCAAGGGAGGATAGGATCCTGCAAGGCTGGACACAGGAAATGCAGGAAGCAAGCCAGGTGTGATGGGTGCTGTATGGTAGGCAATTTTATGCTGGGCCATTTTGGAAGAATGAGTAAGAGGCTAATTAAACAGGTGTAATATCACCATCCCTTCAACCTCTCTTACCTCGCTCCAGTTGCCCACTGTCCAGTCTGATGGACACAGAATATCTCTGTTACAGGAAACCAGGGCCTTGGGCTTCAGCAGGTGCTGGCAATCTGTAGCTGGGAGAGCCTGCTCATCAGAGCCCATGGTCTGGATGCACAGCACGGTTCTCTTTTTTTCTCCATAGGGTCCACAAGTCGTCGAACACACTTCCCATTCCCCTGCCCACCACCTGCAGGCAGACATGGACATGTGAGGAGATCATCAACAGTAGATGTATGTAGTGGCATCTTGCCTTGCCAGTGAACTTGTAGCAGTGACCACAGTGCTTTCCTTGACCCAAGAGAGCTGGAGACTGCTGCCTCTACCTTATCCATGGGTCATCTCTACACCTGAGGATGTGGCCACTGTTACAAGTTCGCTGGCAAGGCCACTACTGATGTACATTCATTCAATTGGGAGAGTAGATGCATGTTCATTCAACCACTGGGAGAGAAAGTAGGCAGGCATGTATTACA
This sequence comes from Mesocricetus auratus, assembly GCF_017639785.1. Taxonomy (NCBI): domain Eukaryota; kingdom Metazoa; phylum Chordata; class Mammalia; order Rodentia; family Cricetidae; genus Mesocricetus; species Mesocricetus auratus. Next base: position 7,190,895 of record NW_024429198.1, on the reverse strand, counting down.
AAGCTGCCAGGTTCCTGGAGATGAAGCAAGCTCTGTGAATGTTTTCTGTGGACAAAGTCAGTGTGACTCATTCAATTATAAACCCCAGAGCCCAGTAGAGAATCTGGCATATGCAGTTACTTTAAAAAAACATATTTGGAAGACTGGCAAGATGGCCCGATATTTTAGAGAACTTGATGATCTTTTAGAGGACCTAGGTTCAATTGCCAGCACCCACATGCTAGTTCACAATTATTTGTAACTCCAGTTCCAGAGGACCCTAGTGCCATATTCTGACCTCCAAGGACACAAGGCACACAAGTGCTGTACATACATACTATCAAGCAAATCATTTGCACACATAAAATTTAAATTTTACTTTAAAAGAATGTCTTCTAATGGGAAAAGTATGCTCAAATTTTAAGCCAAGAAAATTGAGGTCCAAGGTTCTGCTGTGCAACTTCAACCAACTTTAAGCCTCACTTGTTATCTGTTTAGTGAGGGCAGCATAATGACTTCATCAGTATTGTGGATTAAACAAAATAGCAATTCATGCAAAGTAAAGAGCATAGAGCCCACCCATCACTTGTGATGTGTTGGTATTTTGACTGCAGGTGTGGAGTCATACTATTCAACTGTTCTTTAGGTCTCCTGGCTCTTAGTCAAATGTTTTCCTGTACCACCATGAGACAGATACAAGCACAACCCTTTTGCGACTTTGGCGATATGAAGTCTAGCCCATTGCCTTCATTTTGCCTTCAATCTTCTGCAGTCTGCTTGTTCAGTTTCACTTATTCACTTGATAAAGGAGAAAGCTAACTTAAATAAGATAATTTCTTCCATCTCAGCAGTTCCTAAGAAGCTGAACAGCCTAATAAATTAATATTTGGGATTCTCTGAGGACAAGCTGATGGGAAAGTTGTTTACAAGTGATTTATTGAATGTTTCAGGATGGGCCCCATGGCTATGATGAAGTATTTTGGAAAATGGCAGGGGTCCCTACTGGACCTCTTTTGTTTCTTCTTTCTCTATCATTATGCAAATCTTCTCCAGCACAGAAAACAGAACTAATCTCTTCTTCTCCCGGTGTAGTTTGGGTCCACCATTGCCTGTGGATACACAATTCTTCCTTATAAGCTCCCAAGCAATAATAAAAGGGGACATTTCTATTTTCACAGGAAAATAGCACATTATGGGAAGTCCTGCAACCTTGACCTAGAGAAGGTTTCCTGGTCTTAAGACAGTATTCAGTTTTGGTGATTGTGAGGATTTATTTTTATTTACTACACTTTATTTTTATATGGGTAGCACTCCTTTTGGTTTTCATACATTTTACCTCAAGTTAAAGTTTGTAGAAGAAAGCTCTTTCTCAATTCTATTATTTTCTTCACTTAGCACATAATTAAGATCACTGGTTTATTCTTTGGTGTTTAATTCTGGTTGCCTTGTGTGAATAAAGAGCTAATACTTGACAGTGCGATGTGAAAGCAAATTAATGCCCACTGTATTAATCTAATCACTTTGCCCTACCTCTGACATTTCCAAGGGAGGCAAGGCAGATTGGTGAATATATAAAATGTCACTCTGGAAAGGCACTAATCTGAGCTGACTGAAAGCCTAATTTATCTAATTACTTGCTACAGGGCTTTCAGTTGTATTATAACAGAGTGATAATGGCTCTTCGTGTTTTCTCTTTCTGGAGTTTCCTCTATAGTCCTCATGGAGTGATCATGCACTTGTGCTGTGACCAAAATGTGTTGCCTGAAGTTCATGACTTAGAGACTAAATCTCCAATGCACCAGTGTTGGGAGGTGAGGCCTAAAGAGAGTGTTTAGGTCATGAGGACAGAACACTTATGAATGGATGGATGCTACTATAAACTGTGCCTGTGGGAATAGATTTGCTTCCCTCCACTCTTCTATTGGGTGGGGATACATTTCATCTCTCTTGTCTTTTCAGCCGTTGTGTGAAGATGCAGCAAGACAGGCCTCACCAGACTAAGTGCTGATGCCTTGATCCTAGAATTCAAGTTTCTAAAATAATAAATAAATAGTTCTTAGACTCAGACTTTCCTGTTTGCTTATCAATTTTCACTTTGTTGATACCTTTTCTTAGACTGCCTTGCTGTCTCCCTTCCCTCTCTTCCTCCTTTCCTCCCTCCCTCCCTCCCTCTCTCCCTTCCTCTCTTCCTCTTCCTTCCTTCTTTCCTTCCTTGTCTTTCTTTTTAAAGGGATAAGTCTTACTGTGTAGTTTCAACTCATTCTCTTCCTCTTTCTCTTGAGTCTTGGTATGAATTACAGTATGTGCCACCTTGCCTGACCAGTTTGTGACTTTGTTACCCTTGCTAAAGATTTTAGTCTCTATAATGAAGTAAACAAATATAGTAATAAGAGATTATATGTATATATAGCACAGCAACAAAAATAATTTTTTAAATAAATTTAAGAAAACCAACTAGCTGAAGTCAAGTAATTGCTTAAGTGCACATATCACTGGTTTTAAATGTATTGTGTGTATGTATATGTGTATGCAAATGCCAGCACATATATATTTGTGTGCTCACCTATTCTTAGATATAAAATAAGGGCAAACTTTTTACTTCAGAGCCAGAAGAGAAGTTGTAATTGGATTTATTAGTATCATCTTTTGAAGGCTGTGCAATTAGCTTGAGTGTGAACTAAGCCATCTCAGATTTGACCTGTCAATTTTGTTGATCTTTAGCAACTGCAAGCTGGTCCCCTAGCATTAATCATGTATAAAAATAGTCTCAAATAATGAAAAGAAAGAATAATCCAGTAGTACCTTAGGAAACAGATACTAACAAAGGGAAACATAGCTTAAATTGAAGTAAAAATGTCATCCAATGACAATATCTTAAAGGATTTGTCCAATTGGTTATGCTTTTCTCTTCTTCCTCAAGTACAATCTTCAAATTGTTTAGAGAGAATTGGAGGGAATTATGTTCTCAACACAACAGCAGACTCTGGGGGATAACTACTCTCCAAGGTGTGTCAGATGTGCTGCCCCAGCAGCAGAGACAGCTCTGCAGACAGTCGGATCATCTGCTGTCAAGAAACCCTGACTCTGGATGTCACATTTGTTCTGAATGGGATTACACAGTGGCTATCTAGTACCCGACTCCTGTGTAAGTGCATCAGCAATTCCACTCCATATGCCAAGGATACATGACTGACTGCATGAGAGGAGACTGTGCAGTTGGACCTTTCTTAACTTTTGCTGTGGATCATAAAGTCCTATCTATAAGGTTAGCCTAAGAAGCATGGCAGGAGAAGAGAATATCCTTTACTGTATTCTGGCATGCTCTCTCAGATCCAAGAGACAATGAAATGCCAGACTACTAGGAAACCTCAGGGATGGGAAGGATTCTGTGGACGGTAGCTGGGAGACCAAGTCCCGGTGAGGCTCTTGACTGCATCCCCAGCCCAGACAACAGCCTGCATTCCAAGTCCCTTTGGGGAAGCCTGAACTGAGAGTGGACAAGGTCAGTTCAGAGTGCCAGTATGCGAAAGTTCTAGATCCAATGGGGACTTGCCCTTGGAAAACTCAGCCTGGTAGTTAAACAGCTTCTGGGTGAACTCTGTGTACATTATCTTCAACAGCGTGAGATTGAGCCTTAGCAAATAAGAACATACAGTACATCAACACTGTAAGAAGAATTGCTCTCTGGAAAGAAAAACGTCGTCACAGCATGCCACAGGCTGACAGCACAGCCAAAGAAACCTTTCCCAGCTCACCAGCTCTCCTACATTTACTTTAGCAACACAGCCCACAATTACCATGGAGCATTGGAACACAATTAAATTAGTGGTCTGGGCAGGCGACACACGGAGGTTCAGCTTCCTGTCGTCAAGGGTTACCTGGGTGGACAATCCTTTTCATAGCACTTCCTCTGTCTCCCACCGGGCTGTGTTTCTGGGTTACAGAAGGTAGCTTTCACTATCCCATGGCCCTTCTTGACACAGTGAGCAGTCTGGCGCCGGATACCTGGGGAAAGAACCATACATGTTGACTTCTGAACCCATGTGAATGCTATTGTATAGAAAGCTCATGTCCTCAGGGAGGCCCCGGAGAGAGACTAGAGTAGATGGTTCCAGCCCAGTTGAGCTTCCAGATGGTTCCAACTTCCAGACATTTGAGTTGTCTCTATTGAATCACTGTAATCATTTGAGTCTCCCTAGCTCAGAGGCCAAACAGATTAGAGATTTTTCCATCCTCTGTATGCCTTGTACAAATGCCTTACTCTCCCAACCTGTGAGATGGTGAAGTGGTGGCGGTTATTACACCAAGTGGAGATGGTTTCTCATACTGAAGAATTACCCGTATGGATGGAATGAGTGCCAGCTCTCTTCCCTTCTCCAGTCCAGTCCAACCTATCTTAGCTGGAGTTTACACTGGCTCTGATGATTTCTTTCATCTCCTCTCTCCTGGGCTGCTCTTCTTCCTTCCTTCCAGGCCTACCCTGTTCCTCCCATTGCCCTGCTCTGAACTCTTGGAAGTGATCTTACAGATGACTGTGGTGTCAAGGTCTGGAAATTGGGTGCTATCTTTTTATTTAACTGCTCCTTCTCCTAATTTTTCTGGCCTATGGATAGTATCCTTGTTTCACGGGATTCATGGGCATGAATTACCTTCCTTGATTTCTCCTGTGTTCCAACTGTTTCTTGATGGGGTCTCTGAGTGATATTATCTCCTTTACAATAATGAACTTAGTAGTTTAGAGTAAAAACGAAACACTTAGACTATTACTCTTCAGTGGCATACTCATTAGTCTGGGATCCAATTTTGGAATAGTAGCAGCTCTCTTTAACATGGGCCATTGTAATAGCTCTAGTGGAGAGGGTAGAATCAGGTCCTGCTTTTAAGAGTAATTACTACTATGTAACACTGCAAATTCAGAAACTATGAGCTTAGACTATATCTAAATGACCATGATTTTTCTGTGAAAAAAATCCATGGCTTGTCATTTGTTCTTAAAAAAACTGAATACTGCCCCCAAAGAAAGTTTACTAAGTAAGGATGCCAATAAACCTGTGTGATGTCATTGCACTACAATATTTCTAATCTGAAGACATTTACTGAAACTCCCACTTCTAAGCTGGAAATCAGACCTGTGAGATGGTTCTCCAAGGTGGGGCACTTGTAACCAAGCCTGGCAGCTTGAATTTGATTTCCAGAGCCCACTTCAAGTAACAAGAGAACTGACTCCTGACACACATTTACACACATATACACACACACACACACATCACACACACACACACACACACACACACACACAAATGCTGGTTCCAGAAGATTGCAAATCCCTTTGAAAATGCTTGATAAATAATACTGAATATTAGTGGTATGAGGCCAATTAAGTGCTTTGATTTGAAACCTGTAACACGTGATTTACAACTTGTTCTCTTGGAAAGAAATGCACCTCGAAAGAAGAAAAAGTTAAGTTGCTCGTGAAAAAGAAAACGCAAGAACAGTGACAGTTTGTTATAGTCTCAACAATGGGATTTTAAAACTTGAGTCTGCTATTGAGTTAATTTATTTAAGATGTTTTTAATTGAAAATTCAGTTTAGGATGAATTAGATAAAACAAAGGAAGATTTAGCTTTGCAAACAGGAATGCAGCCTTCCCAAAATGTCAAAACTGAAAAGACTGAAGAGGATTCAGGCAGTGACTAAACACATTATCTAAACGGACTGGGTGTAGTATCGACTCAATCTTTGAAGTACCAAATAAGATCTCTTTCTTTACACCTACTCAAGTGACAATAATATCAGTACAAGGTAAAGTTCACATTATCACATAAATTACAATTCTAATACTGCATGTAAAATAATGTTAATATGTGAAATGATGACAATTCTGTTACTCAATAGATTTATCACTAAAAAGCCCTTCATAAATACCAGCACAAAGGAATAGCACTAACTTCACAGGAAGAAGGAAAGGGTGAGGATTGGATAGCCATTTCTGTTGTTAAGTACAACTTATTCTACCAACTTTCAACTTCAGTTCCCATGGAATATTGATCTCATTTATTTTCTTGTCTCCCTTAGCTCCTTCTTTGGCTCTCTGTTCTTTGAACAATGAATTCATATCTACCTAACCACAACACAAAACTCACTCAAGGAAAGCTTGTATCCCACCACTATGAGAGAGAGAGTAAATATTCTCACAGCACTTATATTATGTGTATATGTAGAGAGAGAAGAGTGTGCTCTCGCTATATACAATGTATGTTATATATAACATGTATTCATGGGGTATCAGTTCCCTCTGCTTACTGTAGATTTTGAGAACAAGGGTGAACACACACTCTGAGATTGCGATATAGAGGATACTTAATCCAGTCCACTTAAATCTGTTTCTATACTCTTAATTCAATTTTCTTACTTTACATGAGCAAGCGCTCAATTCCACAATTCATCTGTTCCAGCTAAAAAACTTCAGTGACTTGAACTGACTTCAACAATTGATTAGACATGAGTTAATATGCTTGATTTTTATCATTAGCTGTTGCTTACATATTCCATCAATGAGTCTGAAGTCAGTATCATTTCCCCATTGGAATGCCAGGGACATGATTACATAATTTCATAAACTAATTGTTATGTTAGATGAAACTTTGATTCAAAAAAAGAGTGGAAAATTTGAGTAACAGAACTGACTATGCTTGAAGAATATTTGAAAGTGTTAAAGAGAAAATGTTTCTGTCCTGTGAAGGAACCATTCAGAAAATTAAGCAAAGTCAGTTTTCTAACTCAATTTTGATTTCCTTCCTGTAGCCACTACATGTAAGTCAGGTGAAGCACACAATTAAGGAAGACCAGAAAAGCCGACAAAATCCAACAACACTTAGCAGCTAACAGGTAAGGCAGGCATTCAGCATTCCACAGAGCACACCGACTAAGCATGGCACCAACTGAGAAACTGGGTGCAATTGTAATATTAGAGAACAAAACTGAAAGCTTATAAATAAGAGAGGGCTTAATCTCTGCAGGCTGCACAGGGTAAAAAAAAAGCAGTGGATCTTAGGAGACCAGCAGAACAAGAGACCATTAGATTAGCCACCATGATTCATGATGCACAGCTGAATTAGATCTCCGCTTCCTCCTTCGATGCATGTAGTGGCGCCCCACGTAGCCACCATCACAAGTTCACTGGCAAGGTAAGTGCATGTGGTATACTAATTTCATCTTCACTTGCTGGCATATGTTAAACCTGCCTTGATAAACAGTTTTATTATCTTTATAAAGTCTTGCATTAAGAAGTGTCTTGAGGGTTTTGTTTGAGCAGGATGAAACAAAACTTTCTCCAATTTTAACTATCCACTGTTTCTACTTGGGAGACACCAGCCTAAGAGACATAAGGGATGCTGCTATATTACTGTTTCTGTGGTATCCACCCCCCGTCTCCTGTTTTGGTGGTTCTGCTCCCACCTTTTGGTCCCTTGTGCATTCCGTTCTTTTCCTATTTTACTGTATATTTTTATAATGTGGAAAGTTTGAACTGAAGATAAAAATGAATAGCCACTGATTCATTGTTCTATCTCCTGCCGTTGTATTTCACATGGCATACACTGTATGAACATCAGTGTCTCATCCTCTGTGTTCCTTGGGTAGTAAAGTAGGTAGTCATGATTTTCTCTGCTAGAGCCAGAGATCTCCCTGAAACTTCATTAGGCATGGTCACCATGAACATCCTATTCAGGCTTTATAATCAGAATGACGTTTACCCAACCAGGCAGGAGAGGTGCTAAAGGATCATGCTGTAACAAAACCAAATGACTAATGGACATCAGTTATGGATGTCCTATTCCATATCTAACTTCAGATGTAGCTTTAAGTTCAAATCCAGCCACTAGCTCTTTGTCCCCGTGCTCTAAAATGTTGCACCTGAGATGGTTATATCTTGAAACATAAGAGGGTGGAGGAGGCTCTGCTTCTCGGCAGAGGCTCTGGTAATTGGTAGTAGGTAGGTTTCATTATGTGAGGTCTGGGACAAAGAATTTAAGTTTAAATATGAACTTCCCAGAGAGCTGAGACTAAGAGGGAATCACAGGCTGAAAATGTACTTGGAAATACATTCACAGTGACTTCATTCTTCTCATGAATCCTCGGGGAAAGTATTTTATACCCCCATTTATTTCCTGCTAAAATTGCCTTTGCTTCTCTGGGAGCCTGGCCCATGCTGGGCCACAGGCCAGGGCAATGCTAGAGGCAGCCATGGGATTCAAGGATGGATTGTCTACAATCACTTGTGTAATAGTTGCCAGATTCTGCCACTGACCTCACTGACCTAGATTGATTTCTAGTTTAAGTTTCTAAACCTTATGCATGTATACATGCATCATCAAAATACATTATATACATGCATGAAGTTATTAAAGAGTATATAAAACATATTAAAAATGAACATTTTAGGGGCTAGAGAGATGGTTCAGCTCTGTGTGTCCTGCTCTTGCAGAAAATCCAAGTTCAGGTTTCTGTACCCACATCAGGTGGCTCACGACTGCCCTATGGCTCCAGTTCCAGAGATCCAACATCTCTGGCATCTGCAGGCACTTGAGCAAACATGGAACACCATTTCCACATCCACACAACTAAAACTCTTTTTAAAGTAGACATTTTATTCTTATCAGCTATAAAAGTTATACCTAGTTTTCCATGCTAAGTTTGAGAAAGAAGAATTATTTATGAGCTAGGTTATGCATGATCCAATTGTCTGGTTCTGGACCATGTTCTATAATTGTTTCTTAAGGGTAGGGAAGCAAGGAAGGAGGCCAAGCAGAGTAAGGAGGAAGCCTGTGGAGGATAAGAATGGCTTCCTGGCATGTTCTGTCCTTCATTTTGGTTTATTTTGCTACACGACACACCTTGAATGTCTGCTATGCAGGTGCTCTGGTTTTACAGGCAGTAGACTTAGGAAAGAGGCAAGAAGTTCCAGAACAGACTCAAGTGCGGTACAAAGACAGGCACAGAAAGGAAGCTTCCACATCCGACACTCTTTTTAAAGCTTTGAAATGAGTGAGAACCCACGTGCCAACAGGCGTGGCTTCTGCCTTCATGGGCCTTGGCAAAGATAGCCCATCACACAGACCACGCCTGTGCTGGGCAACTGTCCTCGTATTTCCTAGTCTCCCTTTGCTGGTACCCATGTGATGGAAGCAGACCAGTGAGATGTAGTCTAAATTCTCCTTCCTTAAGTCCCACCCCATTTTGCTGCTCAGAGGGGTCTCTGGGATACCTCTGTGAAACTCTGAAGATCGGCAGGCACATAAGGAAAACCACAGGTTTTGATCACCTCTCAGCCTACTCTGAAGCCGGTGGGGTTTCCGAGCGAAAGCAGCTGTTCCTCACCTGTGCCGCAAGTTACACTGCATTCTGTCCAGCGGCCAAACTGCCAGAAGTAGAGCGACTTCTCCACATCATTGTCAAGGCCATCTTTCCGAACTGTGTACTCATACTTTATACCCGGGTTAGTCACTTGGAATAGGAGCTAAAATGCAAGAGAGTTGTCATGTCAAACCGTCAGGAGGGTCGGTTGTAAACCAGTCACTTAAAAATGACACCCCGAAGCTAGGGAGATGGGTTAAGAGTGTTTGCTGTGCACCCATGGCAAAAGCCAGGGATGGGGCATGAGGCTATAATCCCAGCACTAGAGAAGCAAAGACAGGAGGGTCCTTGGGGTTTGCTCACCAGTCAGTCTAATGGAGTGGGCAAGCTCCAGATTTAGTGGGAGACTTGTCTAAAAAAAAGTCAAATAAAATAAGGCAAGCCATGAGAAACATAACCCAACTGACACTGACCTCTGGGATATCTGCACACCTACCCGTACATGCACATACATGGACATGTACACAAAACATTACAGACTGTCTCTCATTTAGAAGTAGTTAAAGAAGCATGTATTACAGTGGGGGCCACTAACGGGCTTTTCAGCTATGTCTGTCCACATTTGTCTGTCACATCTACTTTTGCCATCTGCATTTGTACAGTCTCCCTCTGTTGTTTATTGGCTGAAATATCATAGAAATTTCCATCCCTGTAAATGGGGAATTTTAACTATATAGACATCTCACTGTCGGATTCGGCCAATAGGTCACCTTATGCACTGGGTACTTACTGTCTTTGTGAATATGAGCAAGTGCCTACGTTGCTTTATGTTCAAAACAAACCTAAGAAGTATCTACTGATGGGGTTCTCATAAGGGGTATAGCAAACACATCTACACAAAGAGATTATTGCATGACATGAAGTCAGCACTCAGATATTAATTTGTATTACAGTTGTTGTGTTAGTAAAGTTCCTTCTATCAGAGGAGATTAGGCTGACTTGTTTTTTTTTTGGTTTTTTTTTTTTTTGGTTTTCAGACAGGGTTTCTCTGTATTGTTTTAGAGGCTGTCGATCCAGCCCTGCCTCGAACTCACAGAGATCGCCTGCCTCTGCCTCCCGAGAGCTAGGATTAAAGGCGTGCACCACCACCTCCTGGCATGTATAGTAGTTCTTGAACAACAAAAAAATGTTCATGGAAACCTTACCCCCCATTTTCTAAGAATCTTCGGCCTTCTGACTCGGAATTTACCTCCCTCTGGTTTTAGAATTTGGCTAAATCTGACTCGGTTGGTCCATCTCACATTCCCAGCTTACCTTAACGCACCCAGTACAGTCATCCTATCTTCTACAGTTATGTTCCTAACAAAGACAAAACCTTTGATGCACGGACTCTAACAGAATCGCTCCTTGTTCCAAGAGTTGCACTAAGGCAAACACTACCTGACACCTCAGTTCATTACCACTGCTGGAAAGCCACACTGAGACAATTTAGACACACGAGGAAGGGATGCGAACTAAATCCAAACCTCTCGGTGCTTGGTTTTGAGGTTCTGAATTTTGTTCCTGGGGCTTTAGCAGTTCTAAAGAACAAAGCAGAAACAGCGCAAGCATCTTTCTCCCTCCCTGTTCTTTGTTAAGGAAACTAATGATTCAGAGTTAACGTCCTCTGTTACGTAGCTGGGGAAGGAAATGAGAAGGACGCTAGCAGACACACTGGTCCGCAGCTCCCTTCTCCTCAGAATTACCTGGATCCACACTGACTCGTTCGTGGGGCCTGGAGCCATCAGCTTCTCCAGATCTCCTTTCCTGTCATACTGGAAGACAGTCCCTGCCAGTTTATAGTTCCCATTCCACTGGATAATAAACCCTCCGTTGAGGTAATACTTTTCTGGATCTTCACTCCTAATGGCCAGGAAATTTCCAGCTGCCTTGATTTCCATTACCCTTATATCCCTCGCCCCTTTGGGAATAAGTCCGATGTCAACATAACCTAAGGACAAAAGAGACAACAGTGAAGGAGGCATGCTGGCTTCTCTGTTAGTAGAGCCTGTACCCTCTTCTCAGCATCTCCATCCTTCGGTGCCCGTGCTGAGTGGCCACTGGGATGGGCAGAAGCACCAACTATGAAGACCTAGAAAGGGATTAGCCACGAGCAGAATTCTCAGCAGCTTCATGACATGTAAACAGTTCAGTGACAATAGGTAATACAGATGGGACTCTGAGGGTTTATTGTTCACCCAGCATTTATTTTTCTGTGATTCTGTGTGAATGGTTCAAAATGTCTGAGCTGCAAGCTAGTTTCCTACTGACATTCCTCCTTTCCCATATAATTCTTCCCATTAGATTAGCTTTCCCAAGCAATGCACAGACTGCATACTTTTCTTCCCCATCATCACCATCAGGTAAAAAATAGATTCTTAGATATAATTTATCCCAAGCTTCCATTCATTAAGAACTCCTGGGGGGGAATCTTGAATTGATTGCTACCTGGATTGCTTCAATCAGCCCATGATGAAAACCTAAGTTCTGAGGCCTGCTTTCTACACCATCGCACAATTCTAGTCATTAGGAAGCCGTCACTCCTCATTTCCTCCTGTGTTTGTAAAATTACACATTTATAACTTATTTTCAATAGTCCTATCTGGGCTTCTGGAAAAGAAAACACATATCTATTTTAAAGTATTGATCAACTCTAGCTGCAATCTTCTGTTAAATGGTTGCCATGGTAGGAGGCACACCAGTGAGAGAAGAAACGGACACTTAGTGGTTGCCTCTATTCACCAGCTCGTTATGCTCCTATGTTTATGCTTCCTCAGAACCATGACTTTATAGGATGGCAGGAGCGTGGGCTTTTTTTTTTTTTTTTGGTTTTACGAGACAGGGTTTCTCTGTATTGTTTTGGAGGCTATCGGTCCAGCCCAGCCTCGAACTCACAGAGATCTGCCTGCCTCTGCCTCCCGAGTGCTGGGATTAAAGGCGTGCGCCACCAACGCCCGGCAGGAGCGTGGGCTTTAAGATGGTCTTGTGTTCCAGTTTGTGCATTATCTCTGTGAATTTCATCAGTTCATTTAACTCCTTTGAATCTCACCTGTACAAGTAATAGGAACTGAAGGATGATGGGTGATGATGCTCTCAGATGTACCAGTCGAAGAGTTCATTTTTTTCTAAGGCACTGATTATCCTGTCAACTCACCAAGTGTGCTCGTGTGTGTGTGTGTGTGTGTGTGTGTGTGTGTGTGTGTGTGTGTACAGGCTCATGTACTCTGGGCTTGGGTTCCAGCTGATAGGCTCAGAGAAGTGATGGATCGTAATATCTCTAACTTAATCTGGTGGCATTATTAGGCTGAAGTAAAAAGTAGGAGGTAGGGGCTAGCTAGAGCCAGTAGATGACAGGAGGGTGTACTGTGGAAATCTGATCATCATATGATTAACAGTTTCTGTCACATGTACCTGTTGCCATGACATTCTGCCATTTTCTGCTCATAAACAGTGAAGTCTGTTAAGAATGGACTGAAATCCCTAAAACCCTGAGCCAAAATAAATTTGTCCTCCCTTAAGTAGTTTTCTCTCAGGTATCTGTAATGATGGTGCAAAGGTGTGACTAATAAAACGCTTGTCTCTGGCACCTGAGCTACAACGCTCATCTCTGGCACCTGAACATGCCTAGGTTGCTCTATGGTGGTAGGCAAATGCTACATGAGTCTTGCACGAGTCAGTTCAGCTCCATTTGACTTTTATGCACTTGTCTGCTACAGCTCGTTAAAACCACTATCTCAGGAAAAAAACATTTATCTCATGTGATTAGAACTAATGAAACTTTGAAAAATGCCTTTATGGTATTGCTCCCTGTAACTATTTTCTTATTTAGGATATTAAATGCTTTCAAACTGCAGAACTCAGCATGGAAAAAAACTTGTGTTAAATATTATGCCTACCACCTTGTTCCTTGTTTTAAATGAAAAAGGAATAATACATAAATCATTATAAGTTTGATTTTTATTTTTTCACATAAGAATGAAAATTTCAAAATGGCAAGTAGTTATCAATAAACTGAAATGTAAGAACACTAAATGTAAAATAGAAACTTTCAGTGATTATTTGTACTTCTTCAGAATGCTCAGAAATAGAAAAGTGATTGATAAGGAAAAATCTTCTTGCATCTTCCCCATAGTAAACATCCTCCACTTATAGTAAAATGAAAAACATAGTATATGTGTGTAATTAAGATTCATTTTATGGTAACTGCTCCAGTCAAAAAATTTAAGATGCAAATCTAAGAACATACTGGTTACAGTTAAATAAAGGAGGCAGGAGTCAAGGCCAATCTTGTAGGTGCTGAGTTAAGTGACCCAGTTAGCCATATGAAAGTCATAGGGTACTCAGAGAGGATGGATCCTCATTCCCAGAAACAAGATAAAACAGGTCAGTATGAACAAGACCAGAACATATTTAAGTAGAAGTGTAGAGAATCTTAAGAAGGAGAGAGGAACAGTCCAGAGTGGTGATTCTTAGAATTTCAAGAGGCTGAACAGTGTCAGAAAAGACCAGCTGAGTTTACAAAAATAAAGTAGATAAGGAAGTTGACATTCAGGAGCTAAAGCAGTAGAAACAAGCCTAGGTTGAGGACATTGGACTACAAAGGCCAATGAAAATGGACCACTGTGTTGGAGATAGTTGAGTAGTTAAGAGCTCATACTGCCCTTAAAGAAGGCCGAAGGCCTGAGGTTTGGCTCCCTGAAGCTCTCTTCTGGCCTCTGTGGATATCACACACACACACACACACACACACACACACACACACACACAGAGAGAGAGGGAGAGAGAGAGAGAGACAGAGACAGAGAGACAGAGAGACAAAGAGACAGAGAGACAGAGAGACAGAGACAGACAGTTGAACAAGGTTGAGACAAAGAACCAAAGCAATTCTTTTTTGTTGTTGTTGTTGTTACTAATTACATTAAGGTAAAAAAATAAGCATAAGGTAAGATGTGGCAGCAGCATAGAGTAGCTTGAAAATAAAAACAGAGAACTGTATAATGAATACAGCCCCCTCTTTAGCTTTGAATTTCAAAAGAATCCACTACACCAATTCAATGTAAATTCATTTCATCATTCTTTTGCTGCATGCCCTTGCTTCATTTGCATGGTAGAATAATGGTAGGCAGTGCCTTTTTTTCCTGTGTCAGACTTCATTAATCATGAAGCAAAGATGGAATCTGGTAAGTACCCTGTGGTCTGTAGACACACACCTTACTACATGCTACAGTCCACAAGGAAACTTTGCACTTCCCTTATGCACTAAGAGGGGAGGGTCAGAGGTCTATGAGAAACCTCAGGCATGGGCAGTTAAGCCTGACACCAATTCATGGGTGTCAAAGACCACTCAAGTGCTTCAAGAGGCAAATAGAAGAAAGAATGGAAACTACAGAGTCTTAGAGAGATGTCAAAGGCTTAGTGATAGCATGTGGCTAGAGGTACAGGCCAAGCTATTTATGACTCCCTTTCTCATCCCCAAGTGACTAAGGAAGAAGGAAAACAAACAAGAAAATAAACCAACAGCAGAAGTGAAGTCAAATTTCCTAAGCTATTAGAAGGTCAAATAGAGAAAATGTGGGAAGAACAACCCAGGACATCATGTAAGAAGTACAGCACAGCAGGGAACAAAGCAAAAGGTTTCATGGAGAAATGAGCTGAGCTTAGAAGAAGCAACAGGTTATTAGTGTGACTTCTTACAATTTAGGTTAATGTGGCCATGTTGAAATAATAGAAAATATCTACAAAATATTAGAAAAAAAGTAGCCACCACAAGATGCTTAATCATAAGTTTGACATACACTGGATAATCGTTTTCACCCTCAGCAAGTAACTAGAAAGATGTGCTTCATCCGTAATAAAGCTTTCAGTGAAGATAGGAAATGCAATCTGCCAGTATTATTACCAAAGGGTAGGGCAAGAATCATTTCACAATTTGACCTTAATCAGTCAACAGTCAAAAATGAAAAGATAAGGACAGAATTTAGATAAATCTAGGTTATCTACTAGCTACTAGCATGTTTTCAAGGGGGCAATGGGTCATGCAATCAATTGAAGAAAACACCCAGTACTCTTGGGATCACACTTAAGCACTTCATCCCACATACTAAATACATCTAGGAGTGAGACACTGCTTTACTGGGACTCTGAAAATCAATGTCATTTTGTATCTGAGAGTGATCACCATTTTCTATTGTGATGTCACCTCTAGGTAGCTGGCAAGACTTCTTTTTGCATGTTAGATGCCCCATGCCCATCACCTACACTTTTACAGAACCTACAGGATGAATTCCCACCACACCCTGACCAGTGGAAACCACTGGTCATCATCCGACTCCTTCACTCTTCCAAGTCCAGTGACTGAGCACCAGTACGGTAACCCATCCTTTCCTGGATGCTTCCTCTTCTTCAATGCCACATTGTTCCCCAGGACCTCCTAGTCCCTAAATAATTATTTAATCTGAATTCTTGTTTCAGAGTGTATTAAAATACTAGGAGTTATCTTCATCTTTCTCATGCTAGAGATTGTGGTTGATATCAAGGTACCATGAGAACTACTGTTAATGGCGGTAAATGCACATGGCTCATAGCGCATGTGAGGTAGGGGTGAGGGTAGAGTCTCAACTACATCCTCCTAGGCTCACCAGTAGCTCAAAAGGCTGCACAAAGAAGAAATATTGTAAAGTCTAAATACAGGAAAGGAATAGCCTGGGTAAAGGGGTGGGGTTATGTTAGGTAGAAGAGCTTACCTGAGACTCCTAAGGGACCATTGTGTGGAAGTCACAGGCAGGAGATCATGTCTGTCTTATGCCTCCTTTGACCCTGATGCTACACCTCAGTACTGCTGCCTTTCCACCTGTTCCATCCTGGCTTCTCCATCTCCACATACAGAACCCATCTTTTGACCTCATCTCTCGCCTGGTTTTTGTTTTTTTCCAATGTCATTGTCTTGATCCTGCCACTCTTATGATGCATATTCTCAAGCAGGATGCTTTGCTAGAGACTATACGGATATCTGCTCCCTCGAGTAGCCACAGGTCAGTGTGACACTTCCTGTATTTTCTTAGCAACCAGTGTTGTTCCTATAACTGCCAAAGGGAGTTGATTCCTTAGTGATAAGAAATATATTTTATTTTGAATTTTTACAAGCTATTTTTAAAATAAAAACAAGGAAATTAATTTTTTAATTTTTTTGGCTTTCCAAAGTCACTAGGGACTTCAGTTAGTTGGGTTTGTTTATTACCAGATCCTTCCTTCTGTCTAAACAGCTTCTTCACCGTCTGGCAGGCAGAGCCATCTCCAAGGCAAACACCACAGCGATCTTCAGTAGCATTAGAATCAATCTCGTAGTCACAGCCCACCCTCTGTGGGGATGAAAAGGTTGGGATAAATGACAAAGTAGGAGACATCATACCTTCCTCTACCTGTGACTCCTCCTTTCCCACTTTATTAGTCATAAGCCAGGGTGTTTGTTTCCTTTTCCTGGTGGCAGACACAGGAATAGCCAAAGCATTTTACTATTGACAAAAGAAATAGAACCATCCCTCTACCACTGTGGCGGGGTGTGGCCTCAAAACAATCAGCGATGTGCATCTTCATTCTTTAAACCATCTTTAGGCTAATAATAACACTCAATACAGAAGCCACACCTGCTAGAAAACCAGGGAGGATGCCTGTAGACCCCCCCCCGCCTCTGTTCCCCCAGACACAATCCTCCAGTCTAGTCCCTAGTGCTGCAACAGAACACCAACTACAGCTTTCCCTCACATCCACCCACCCCTCCTGTGGATCCCACAAACTATCCTTTCCTAAAATCCCTCTCCCCACTTGTTGCTTTATCCTAGACCCCAACTCCAGCAGTCACCCTCTGCTATCCCAAGGGCAGCTCCTCCCAGGTCAGCAAGTAGTCTGAAGGCAGATCCACACACCTCTCCAGCTGCTCCTGAGATCCTTGCCCCCACCCCCAATCTCATTCCCAGTTCTGTAGCAGGAAACCTGCTGTGGTCTCCCTTTCCTCTCTGACCCCATACCCAAGGAATTACACAAACCTTCTCCTCCAATCTTTCTTCCCCAAACTCATCCCAGTTACCCAGCATCCAATACCAGCAGGCAATCCCTGTGAACACACCAACTGAACAGGCCAGGAAATGAGGTAACACACAGTCATCATAGTCTCTAAAAGTCCAAAAAGGAACCAGAAACCAAGGAGCAGGACACCCACCCAACAAAGACAATTTCAGAAATCAGCACTTAGACCTGTAACCATCCCAAACCTAGATGCTGAGATACCAATGTAAAAACACAATCAAAATCAGTCAGGGCAATGTCTCCACTAGAGCCTAGCTATCCAACCACAGCAGGCCCTGCATATTCCAACATGGCTAAAACACAAGACAGAGACCTTAAAATGGCCTTTATGAATTCTATAGAGGTCCTTAACGAGGAAATGGATAGATCCCCTAAAGAAATACAGGGAAACACAACCGGATCGGAATAAATAAACAGTAAGGGATAAATAAAGATGTTCAAGACCTGAAATTGGAAGTAGAATCAGCAAAGAAAAGTCAAAGTGAGGGTATTCTGGAGATGAGGGAAGGGGAGAAGAAGAGGAACCGACATCAATTGAGGGAGGGGAAAGTATAACCAGGATATATTGTATGACAAAAAAATTTATTTTCAATAAAAGAAAAACAATTTAATACCTAATACAATGTAAATATCATATAATTAGTTGTTCTACTATATTAAATATGTTATAACACATATATGCCATATTTTCCAAGGAATAATAGCAAGAAAAAAATCTCTACATGTTTATTACAGACATTTTTCTTCAAATGTTTCCGACCTAAAAGTCTTTAAATTCTTGACTAGAGCACCCATGGAGACAAGGTGTGGCTGTATTTGCTTAGAAAGGGGAGAAGCACATAGTTACTGAAGCTTCAAGTTCTCCTTGGTCAGAGTTAGAACTGAGCACAGTATGAAAACACCCAACTGCATGAACTATTTTGGAACTGGAGTTGGTGGAGCAGCAAGTCTGTACAGATAGGCATCTGTACAGTCCTCCTCTACTGACTTTCCCCAGGGGTGATGTAGCTGCTCCATCCCCTTATATTTCTCACTAGAGTGATCCCTTATGGTTTTTCTCTTGGGGTAGCAGGCAAACCAGCAACTGCTGGAGGATTCTAACTTGTTGCTGAGATAGTACCAGACCAAGGAATGATGAAATCTTTCACCTTGGGCTCTATCATCAGGCCTCCTGAGCCCTGCCCCACCTTAGCAATGTCTTGTCATTCCACCTTTGGAGAGAGATTTAGCAGTTCCTCCTCTTCACTAAACCGGTTTGTCCCTGTACTTTGCATCCAGTCCATTCCATGGTCTGCACAATGATCCTTCTGATCTTTCTGAATCTTCTTTCCTTCCTTTCCCATTTATTTTGTTAACATGGTCAGATAATTCTTGTTCTAAAGTCCCCAGAATGGAAATGGGGTATGATGAAACTTGGAGTTTTCTGTAGCTCCAAACCCCTGATATGATGTCATTGAATTAAAAATTTATGAAACATATGAATTTCAAATACGCTTCTCTGTTTCAGGATTTCTTTCATGACAATGTGGGGGAAACTATACTATAGTCCTTGATTTTCTTTTATCTTGGGTATAAGAATTGTGCCCAGGCAGATTATTGTTCTTCTAATTTTAAATCCACCTCAAATATACTGGAAGGAATGAAGGAAGGAAGGTTGGTTTGAGGCTTTATGCTCTTGGCCAGTAGAACCTCATGGAAACCCACTGACATCAAATTCACAGATTAACCAACCACCTCTAATCCTCTTGTAGAGACAAACAGTAGTTGCTACCTGACTTAGTTGGGAGAAAAAAAGCACTAAGAGATTTCCTGAAAATCAAAACTCAATTATACAAATCAGAATGGAAAGAAGAATGTTTGAGATAGATGTTTGCACTGGCTAGAAATGCCAACTCTCACACAAGTGATATGTTTATGTCAACCTTGTGCACTCTCTAATAAGCTGACCTTTATAAACCATATTCCCAGTGACCTTCATCCTTCCACTGATTTGGAGTGAGCCAGGGAAACATGTTCTTAGACATGTTGATTTTAAAATGTTTTCTTTAATCTCTACCAACAGAGGAATTCTTTTAATGTGAATAATAAAGTAAGGCAAACCAAAAATTAAATACAAATCTCTCAAGTCCATGTCTTTCTACTTGAGTGGGTAGTCATGTTTCTCCAGCAACACCAACTTACATATCTAGGGGACAAGCATTAGAGACAACAGACCTGAATATTTCCCTGGTATGTTATGTCATGGAACATTAAATAGATTCTTGAGGAGTTAATTACTTTCTTAATTACCTCCAGATGTCAACTTGATTCAGTCCAGAGTTATCTGAGGTAGTTCCACTGGGGGATTGTATCCTTTAAATTCACCTGTGGGCATGTCTGTGGGATATTTTGATTGCTAATTGATGTAAGAGGACCCAGGCCAATGAGGGAAGAGCTATCTTTTGTGCTTCTGAGGTGTAGAAAAATGTTAGCTGAGCACAAGCTTCAGGGAGCAAGCCAGCTCCTGCCTTGAGTTCCTGCCTTGAGTTCCTGTCTTGAGTTCCTGTCTTGAGTTCCTGCCTTGAGCTCCTATATTGAGCTCCTGCCTTGAGTTCCAGCCTTGAGTTCCTGTCTTGAGTTCCTGCCTTGAGCTCCTATATTGAGCTCCTGCCTTGAGTTCCAGCTTTGAGTTCCTGCCTTGAGCTCCTGCCATGAGTTCCTGCCTTGAGCTCCTATATTGAGCTCCTGACTTGAGTTCCAGCCTTGAGTTCCTGTCTTGAGCTCCTACCTTGAGTTCCATCCATGAGTTCCTGTCTTGAGTTCCAGCCCCTTGTTCCTGTCTTGAGCTCCTGCTTTGAGCCCCTGCCTTGGTCTCTTTGATGATGGACTGTAACTTATAAGTTGAAACAAACCTTTTCTTCCCCAGGTTGTGTTTCGTCATGGTGTTTATCATAGCAACAGAAAACAAACAAGAACACTCCCTCAATTTGCTTCTCCTATTAGCTAAAAATGAAATGAAATGCCTAATAGGTCTGTCCCCCTTACTGCATATGAGGCAGATATGACTCGGAAGAGAAAGAAATATATTTGAATCTGACAGCATGTTATTTGGCAACAGGGTCCACTGTTGTATGGCCTTACTACCATCAGTGGAATCAGAGATGACTATGCTGCCACTAGCAAAAGTACATAGTGATGTCACAATGACTCTTCTATGATGCCATTATTGGGGAATGGATATTCACCCTAGTGGGCAGTGTTCTTGAAAAATAACCAGAACCACTTGCAATTCCTATTCTATCAAGTGTTGACCCTGAAGAACTGCAATGCAAACACATTATCCTGATCATTAATCAGGGAGTGTAGGTCCCTAATTCACCAGATGTTTAGCCCACCATATGCTAAAACTCATAGCAATCTAAGCATTTTATTTTTCTTCTTAACATTATTTTAATCAGGGGAAGAATATAGGAAAGAAAGAAAAGAAATACCATAATAGAGGGATCCATTATAGGTTTAAAGAGAAATCTGGCACTAGGGAAATGTCCAGAGATCTACAAGGTTGACCCCCAACTAACAATCTAAGCAATAGTTGAGAGGTTACCTTAAATGCTCTTCCCTGATAATGAAACTGATGACTACATTATATGCTATCCTAGAGCCTTCTTCCAGTAGCTGATGGAAGCAGAACCAGACACCCACAGCTAAACACTGAAATGAATTCCTGGAATCTAGTTGCAGAGAAGGAGTAGTGATGGACAAAGGGGTCAAGAATAGGCTGCAGAAACAACTGACCCAAACAAAGAGGAGTTCATGGACCACAGGCTGATAGCTGGGAAACCAGCATAGGACTGATCTAGACACCCTGAACTTGGGTGTCAGTGAGGAGGACTTGGAAATCTATGGGGCCTCTGGTAGTAGATCAGTATTTATCTCTAACATACAAATGAACTTTGGGAGCCCATTCCACATAGAGGAATGCTCTCTCAGCCTAGACACATGGGGGAGGGCCTGGGCCCTGCTCCAAAGGATATGACAGATTTCGAAGATTCCCCATGGAAGGCCTCACCCTCCCTGGGGAGTGGAAAGGGGATTAGAGGGGGCAGGGGAGGAGGGGAGGGAGAGGAAACTGGGATTGACATGTAAAACAAGATTGTTTCTAATTTAAATTAAAGAATAGAAAAAAAGAAAATTCTCAAATAATTGAGAACTTAAATACCAACTGGCAACACAGCCTAAGCCACCTTCAATGCCATCATTCTTTTCCAAAGTTCTTGGAAGATGGAGAGACTAGAAGGATGATTATTCTAAGATGTTTTTGTTCCCAGACAATGGAACTTTAAGTATGAAGGCAGGTTGCAGCTATACTTGGTGGAAGAGAACAGGAAAATGATATTGCCACTTAATGAAAGGGACAATAGCATAAAATTTTCCTTGCTTTAATTTTTCAAGGTTGGTCTTGCTGAAGATTCAATGATGTACACTCACACATGTTGAAGTCTTTACCTCTGGTACCTGTGAATGTGATCTTACGGAGGAGATAGTATCATTGCAGATGTAACCAAAGGAGGAAAAAGTTCATACAGGATTACAGTGACTCTAAAGCCAATAACTGGTACCCTGATGAAGAGATTTTCACACGCAGATACACAGAGCGAAGACAGTTCTGATAAAGATGGAGACAGAAAGTGGAGTAAGGTAGCTACAAGTTAGAACTGACACAGTGTCAAAGTCTTCACTAAAGCCTTCAGAGGGAACATGGCCATTTCCACACTTGATTTCAGATGTCTAGCTTCTAGAATGCTAAGACAAAATGTTTCTTTTGTCGTTAAGTCACGGAGCTTATAGGAAGCAGTTTATTATAGCCCTACCATAGTTTTGTTTTTCCTGTTTAAGTTGTAGAAACTAGTTCAGACAGGCTAAGCAGTTTTGCCAGTCATAGCTGAAGCTCTTATGTCACCTCTCATCTTAGCGCTTTGACAGATCACCATGACTGTAAATGTCGAGTCCAAACCCTTTTTTAAATTAATTTTTTTATTTTAATTTTAAATAGCTTGTTTTACATGTCAATCCCAGTTCCCTCTCCCTCCCCTCCTCCTGCACTCCCCCATCCCCCCCAGCCTCCCACCCTATTGCCAATTCCTTCCATATAGGGGATATCTAGAGTCTGTCATTTCACTCAGGGTAGGGTCCAGGCACTCCCCTAAGAGTCCAGGCTGAGAGAGCATCCCTCTTTGTGCTATGGGCACACGATGGCTGTTTATATTCCAGGGACAGACACTGATCCACAGCTCAGGGCCCTATAGGTTGCCCAGGCCTTCTCCCTGACTCACATTCGGGGGTCCAGATCAGTCCCATGCTGGCCTCCCTGCTGTCAGTCTGGGGTCCAAGAGCTCTCCCCTGTTCAGATCAGCTGTCTCTGCTGGTTTTGCCAGCCCATTCTTTGCCAATTTGCTCATCACTCCTCTCTCTCTGTCACTGGGTTCCTTGGGTTCAGTTCAGTGCTTAATTGTGGGCGTTTGCCTCTGCTTCCATCAGTCACTGGATGAAGGCTCCCAGATGGTTATAGACATCAAGTTCATTATCAGGAATGGGCATTCGAGGTGGTCTCTCCACTATTGCTTAGCTTGCCAATTGATGTTATACCTTTAGATCACTCGAGGTCACTCTGGTGCCTGATCTGTCTTCTAACCTATGATTCCCTCTTCCCCCTATTCTACCCACCCTCACTCACCTTTCCTGTTCCCCCATGACCTACTCTCTCTTCCTCTTCTCCCCCCTCTCTTCTTCCCAGCTCCCACTCCCCACAACCCCTCGCCGTGTTCCCAGTCCATTCAGAGGATCTTGTCTCAATCTTCTTCTCTTGGGTACTATGCATATCTTTTAGGTTCTTTCCTGTTTCCCAGACTATCAGTGGAAGTGCAGACCAGACTGGCACTATCCTGATCCATGTCTAAAATCCTTATATGAGTGAGTACATACCATGTTTGTCTTTTTGTGACTGGGTTACCTCACTCAGGATGGTCTCTTCCATTGCTATCCATTTACCTGCGAATTTCAAGATTCCATTGTTTTTTTTTCTGCTGAGTAATACTCCATTGTGTAAATGTACCACATTTTCTCTATCCACTCTTCAGTTGAGGGGCATCTAGGTTGCTTCCAGGTTCTGGCTATTACAAATAATGCTGCTATGAATATAGTGGAACAGATGTCCTTGTTGTATGAATGGGCATCTTTTGTGTATATACCTAAGTGTGGAATTGCTGGATCTTGTGGTAGACTGATTCCCATTTTCCTGAGGAATCTCCATACTGATTTCCAAAGTGGCTGTATGAGTTGGAACTCCCAACAGCAGTGGAGGAGTGTTCCCCTTTCTCCACGTCCTCTCCAGCATAAATTGTCTTCAGTGTTTTTGATTTTAGCCATTCTGACAGGAGTGAGATGATATCTCAGAGTTGTTTTGATTTATATTTCCCTGATGGCTAAGGATGTTGAGCACTTTCTCAACTGTCTCTCAGCCATTTTAGACTACCCTATTGAGAATTCTCTATTTAGTTCTGTAGCCCACTTTTTAATTGGATCATTTGGTGTTTTGGAGACTTGCTTCTTGAGTTCTTTATAAATTTTGGAGATCAGCCCTCTGTCAGATGTAGGGTTAGCGAATATCTTTTCCTATTCTGTGGACTGCCTTTTTGTCTTATTGACTGTGTCCTTTGCCTTTCAGAAGCTTCTTAGTTTCAGGAGGTCCCATTTGTTAATTGTTGATCTCAGTGTCTGTGCTACTGGTGTTGTGTTCAGGAAGCAGTCTCCTGTACCAATTCGTTGAAGAGTATCTTCCACTTTCTCTTCTAAGAGTTTCAGTGTGGTTGGATTTATGTTGAGGTCTTTGATCCATTTGGACTTAAGTTTTGTGCAAGGCGATAGACATGGATCTATCTGCAGTCTTCTGCATGCCAATGTCCAGTTATGCCGGCACCATTTGTTGAAGATGCTTTCTTTTTTCCATTGTATAATTTTAGCTTCTTTGTCAAAAATCAAGTGTTCATAGGTATGTGGGTTAAAATCAGGGTTTTCAGTTCGGTTCCATTGATCTACCTGCCTATTTTTGTGCCAATACCAAGCTGTTTTCAGGACTATAGCTCTATAATAGAGCTTGAAGTCAGGTATGGTGATGCCTCCTGAAGTTCCTTTATTGTATAGGGTTGTTTTGGCTATCCTGGGTCCTTTGTTTTTCCATATAAAGTTGATTATTGTTCTTTCAAGGTCTGTGAAGAATTGTGCCAGAATTTTGATAGGGATTGCATTGAATCTGTAGATTGCTTTTGGCAAGATTGCCTTTTTTATTATGTTGATCCTGCCAATCCAAGAGTATAGGAGATCTTTCCATTTTCTGATATCCTCTTTGATTTCTTTCTTTAGTGACTCAAAGTTCTTGATATACAGGTCTTTCACTTTTTTGGTTAACATTATCCCCAGATATTTGATACTGTTTATGGCTATTGTAAAGGGTGATGTTTCTCTGATTTCTTTCTCAGTCACTGTATCATCTGTATATAATAGGGCCACTTATTTTTTTGAGTTAACCTTGCATCCTGCCACTTTGCTGAGGGTGTTTATCAGCTCTAGGAGTTCCCTTGTGGAGTTTTTCGGGTCACTTATGTAAACTATCATATCATCTGCAAATAGTGAAAGCTTGACTTCTTCTTTTCCTATTTGTATCCCCTTTATCTCCTTTTGTTGTCTTATTGCTGTAGCTATAACTTCAAGTACAATATTGAAGAGATATGGAGAGAGTGGACAGCCTTGTCTTGCTCCTGATTTTAGAGGAATTGCTTTGGGTTTCTCTCCATTTAGTTTGATGTTAGCTGTTGATTTACTGTATATTGCTTTTATTATATTCAGGGATATTATTGTGGGATCCATGACCCCATCACACCCATGGCTGTTCCTCCAAGCTCCCTTCACAGTCTCTCCCTTCTGCACCTCACACAGCATCCAGCATTCTCCCAAGATTAATTTACACTCTCACTTATACATTCTCTGGGGATACTGCAAGGGGACTTCCCTCCTCCTGTCAGTGGGAAAAGCATCCTCAGACCACCTAAGTTGAGGGCACTGACAGGTTGAAAGTTTCCAGAACAATCTTTCTGGTTCTCTGCCAGAGTCTCCAGCCACATAACTACCTGTTCCTGAATGGCTGACCTGCCCTGTGTTCCCAGAGCTTGCAATTGAACCCAGACTACAGCTAGTTTTGAACTGGTGGTTTGTTGTTTTCTGCTAAGGAAAAATCAAGGGTTTATTTTTTGTACCTGAAATTTAATTGATTGCTAATTCAGAGATTATACAAATAGAATAAGGAGACTAATGATGGCAGAAAATTCCTACAACCTGTGTCTTGGGAGAATAAGTTGTATCTAGGCTATTATGTATATTTTATTTGACATAAGATTTTAAATTTAAACACTTAGTATGGATCTATAGAAAGCAGGCAGCTACAGTCCTAAAAAAGACCTTAACTGATATCTAGAAAGTGGAGAAAGCCAACTGAGAAAAGTTGGCTTATTCTATTATGTTCACTTAACTGATTTCAGTAGAGATAACCAGGACTCCTCATATTTTGCTCAAAACATGGTTTTTATATGCAAAATAATAGTATCTTTATACATGCAAATTTACTCAGGTCTAAAAGTCAATATTATCATTACCTTTCTGGTGACTACAGTTCTCTGCCCTGACTGCATATGCTAATCGTGTTGGGAGCTTTTAAAATACCAGTGTCTCTGTCAATGGATTCTGAATTAACAAGTTTGAAATAAAACCCAGAAATCAGAAATTTTTAAAAGCTAAAATGTAACTGGAACATCTACATTAGCCAGAATTCCTTCTTTAGAGAAAGTAGGAGTTGTTTCGTCCTGAAATATCTAAACTGACTTAATCCACTAAATATTTATGCAAGAGCTTTTCATTCTCCTCAGGTGAAAACATCGTTATAAATTTTTACAAAGCAAAATGCTTTGAGCTTATTGTTTATATCAGTGCTTCTGTTAGTAGCTTAGGGAATACAATCTTATAAAAAATATTTGGCAATCCCTATTAAGTAGAACCATTAAAATCCTAGTTTAAAAATTACATTTTTATTTGTCCTTTGAAAAGCTCATATATGCATACAACATAATATCCTCATTTTAATTATCCATTCATTAACTGTTGGACACCAAGGCTGTTCCCATTTCCTGGCCATTGTGAATGAATCAGTAATAAGTATCAAAGATCAATTACTTCTATTAGGATGTGGAGTCCTATGCCTAAGAGTTGTACAGATGGATCATGTGGTAGATCTATTTCAAGCTTTTTGAGGACGCTTTGCATTTATTTCCATAGGGGATGCTTCAAGTTGCACCCCAGCAACAGCGGGTAAGCACTACCTTTTTCCACACCCATGCCAGCCAACCACCATTTATCATCACTGTATTTTACTTTTATTTGCTTGTCTGTTTACTTTTCATCTTAGACCTTCTGATTGGGATAAGATAAAATATCAAAGTGGTTTTCATGTGTATTTCTCTGATAGCTAAAAATGTTGACATTTTAAGTGTTTCTCAGCTTTTTGTATTTTATCTTTGAGAACTTTCTGAGGTGTAGTATATTTACACAACGAAATATCATTGAGCTGTTAGGAAAAACAAAATTATGAAAGTTTCTGGTAAATGTATGGAGCCAGAAATAGTCATTATTGGCAACACAGACTCAGAAAAGCAAGAATTGCTTGGTTTCCTCTCATTTATGGATGGTAGTTTTGAATATTCGGGTATGTGTATTCCACATGGAGACTCCACAGAAGTCGGGAAATTACTAAGAAGCCATGAGAGCTGGATTTCAATAGAAGGGAAGGAGAAGACAGAATTCAGTGATGTGAAGGACTAATTGCACAAATAAGCAGAAAAGGGTAAAATGGGGGAGGGTAAAAGGGTAAAGTAGGGAATACAGGGAGCAATAACTAACGTTAAAGACATTTTGAATACATCAATTGGAAGCCACTACTACAGATGCCTCCAAAATTACATATGTAAAAAGGGTTAAAAGGACGTTACCCCATAATGGGGCAACAATGCCACTACTAGGTACCAGGAGCCAACAAATAAAAGGCCCAAATATGCCAAGGAATGACTTATCTCTTTCGGAGGTGTTGGCTAATAAATTTCCATAGATCCTGCAAACATCACACACTATTGCCCGTTCTCTTGGCACCCATGAGAGTTTGAGGGTAAGATCATATTGCTAATGATGCCACATGCTTGAAACATAGAACATAAAGAAACAAAGCTGATACTTACCTAAAAGCTTCATCTCTAATGGCTACTTTTCACAGTGTTTAAAGGGGCTGTCACACCACTAAAGGAGAAAAGCCATCACCAATCTCACCCAGATGTGAACTGGCCTGAAAGACTGGGGCACCAGGGCAATAGTGGCGTGCATGTGATGAAAGTAACCAGCTTTTTTCTGACTGGATGTGAGGCCTGCTTCACAAGTTGAAACTCATACCTGACACTGTTATTAGGGTCAAGAACCTGTGGCTAGACAGGTCATACACCCAAGGGAGAGAACCTACCACTATGAGTCTGTAAAATGGACACAGCACTAAGTGTATCCCCAATTACATTATTCCCATACAGTAGCGTATCTCTCAGTCTTCATCAGAGAAGCTTCTTTTTGAAGTAGATGGAAATTATTAGTGCTGGTCACAGCTAGCTGGTCAGCATGCAGAGAATAAGAGACTGAGGGTGCTTAGCCCTTCACGGGACATCTGTATCATACTCTCCCCACCCAAGACTTAGGAATCACTGCAGAAGAACAGGCGTAAAGATTCTAAGAACCTAAGGCAGCAGATGACTACAAGGAAAGAATGCTTTCCAGACACAGCAAGGCAGTTGCACCCAAGACCTGGAAGCTTCTGTGATAGCACACAAAAAACCTGCATAAGCTCAAGTCAGACTAAAATCTCATCATGGAGCTATTGGCAATTGGCAGCAGACAGAAGAAGGAGAATCCAATTTTCCTAAGGGTGTGGCCTCTGACAGGCTGATAAAACTTTAGAGGAAAGCCACATATTCAAGAGTATAAGGGCAAAAGGAATTATACTTTATGAGAAAAAAGAGATACATAGTTGTGTGGGTAGGGAATTGGGAGTTGGGTTTGGGGGAAAAGTGAATATAAATAATTGCATTGTATGAAATTTTCAGAGAAATAATAAAAATGAGAAAAAAATAATATCCTAGTTTTATGACAGAAAGTTGAGTCTTACAGAAAAGTGTCCAAGATGATATAGCTGGAAAATGATGGTGTGGAATGAATTCCTATTCTTGAACATGAGGGCTAAAGCACCATTTTATTAAAAGTACATTAGGTGTCATGGTACCATTTTTCTTTAACTAACTATAAGCATCTTCTCTTTAAATGGATTTATTCCTAGGCTTTAGATAACAAGACTTAATCTTCTATTCCTTGAAAAAGTGACACAAGCAACAAGAAGTATTTTTTAATGGCTTCATTCTTCATAGCATTAACAAATCAGGTCTAAATAGGTAAAGCTTAAATTAATAGGGTGAATAGAGAAGAAGCCTGTGTTACTATTGCCCATCATATTCTCTCCTGAGATACTTATGTTGACAATGGAGAAGTTTTACATAAAACATTGTTAGGATGAGTTTTTTCTTTTTCAAATTTAATATACTTGAAATAGTCTAGGCTACCTTTTCCTATAATGTGCCTTTAATTGGGCTCTTCAGTTTGATTCTGCTTGATGTCTGAAATAATATCATATGACCATTAGTAGAGCTAGAAATAAAATATCGCTGGAAAAACTATTGAGAACGAACTGTGGCTTTAATGAGTGCTGAGAAGTCTTATATTCTTGAGTGTGTGACCATTTATTAAGAAATAAATCAGATACCTGTAAATGCCACATACAAGCTTATAACATCTGACTTTATAAACTCGAAAACCACCATTGTGTAAAGTTGTAGATTAAGGAAACATACCCAATACCTTACATATGCCATTAATACAGACATTTCTGCTGCTGCCACCTTCAAAGCAAGGGGTGCCATCGATGACGGCATCCAGCATTTTCTCAGAAAATTGTCCATCTATGGGTCTGCAGTACAGCTCACAAGGATGTGCTGAAGTGAGAAAAAGAGAAATCCCTGTAAGATAACTGTGTAGTTCAGGCTCTTCCCCAGGATTCCAGTGTACAAACCCATCTTTTCCCTTTCTGAGACACATGCTAACATGTAGGCATTTTGTTACTCTTTTTGTCAACAAAGACACTATAATTAATTATATTTGTGAAATTAGTTGAAAATACAATATGCCCTTTATTGTAAATGAGAAGACTTTTCAATCCTACACTGAACTGTGCACCTACACATAAGAAAGTCTGGGACACTTTGTGTTAGCCAAGGAAATCAATAGTCATAACAGTAATGCAGAATCCAGACAAATGTGACACTCTCTGTAGCAAGGCAAGCCAATTTCTGGAGGAAGGCAGTCTCTTCCCATGGCACCAACATTAGTACCACCATCTTAACACCCCCCCCAATGAGTAGTCATATTTCCTCCCAATCCAAGAAGTGCTTAGATACAAATTGACAACTACATAGAAGCAAAGATTATGAGCTTCTGCAAATGGTAACCCAATATAATTATCACAGGAGTCCATCCCTTTACTTTGGGTCCCACTTGGAAGTCATTCTTAGGTTTGGTGTTTTACAGCCTAGGGAATGAAGACTGGAACAAGCCATGAAACACACCCACTCCTATCTGTACACACAAAGCTCAGAAAGAAAAATAAAGCACAGCTGCCTTACATCTTTTAGTGGCTAATGTGTGAAGTAGCGTTTCTCTTTTGAATGTTACACTTTGAGTGTTATATTTTATTGCAGTGCTTTAAATTGAATTTGATTCCTCCCACATCAAGCACTCTACCATGAAGCTATGGTCTAAGTCCACACTTTACTTTAGGTGAGAACTTGAGAATGGGCAGAGCTGGTGGCCTCTTGATTCTGAAATCAGCCTTACCCTGTGTGGATAAACATCAGATGCAAAACTAAGGTGCCCAGAACTGTGTTGGTTTTAGGATGTTATGATCCATGTGACAAAAATAAAAGTGTAAAACTCAAACTAAGTACAGCCAAGAACAAAGAGTCTAAACACTAAACACTAAATACTTTGAACAAGCTGGAGACAGAAGTCAGAAACATTGGTATAAAACTTAAAGGAAAATGATATATAAATAAATAATACCAAATGCCTTCATAGTTGCATGAGAAGATGAACAAAATCATACTATGTTAAAGAGATTACTCTACCAAGGGCCATAGACAGGACCATAAAATGGGGGATAAAACATAAACTGGGATTACTGTAAACTTCCTCTCATGGCAATGAGAGTAACACTACTACTGACCAAATTGGAGTAGAAGCATGTGAGGGCAACCACCTGGGAGTAATTACAATTTTTCTGGGATAAGAACATTCCTTTGTATGTTCAGTCTAGGGGACCACTTTTTTTTCATTTTTTATTTTAATTTTAAATAGCTTGTTTTTCATGTCAATCCCAGTTCCCTCTCCCTCCCCTCCTCCCGCACTCCCTTTCCACCCTCCCTCCCACCCTATTGCCAAATCCTTCCACATAGGGGATATCTAGAGTCTGTCATTTTACTCTTGGTAGGGTCAAGGCACTCCCCTAAGAGTCCAGGCTGAGAGAGCATCTCTCTTTGTGCTATAGGCACATGAAGACAGATTGTATACCAGGGATAGACACTGATCCACAGCTCAGGGCCCCATAGGTTGCCCAGGCCTTCTCACTGACACTCACATTTGGGGGGTCCAGATCAGTCCCATGCTGGCCTCCCCACTGTCGGTCTGGGGTCCAAGAGCACTCCCCTGTTCAGATCAGCTGTCTCTGCTGGTTTTGCCAGCCCATTCTTTGCCAATTTGCTCATCACTCCTCTCTCTCTGTCACTGGGTTCCTTGGGTTCAGTTCAGTGCTTAGTTGTGTGTTTGCCTCTGCTTCCATCAGTCACAGGATGAAGGCTCCCGGATGGTTATAGACATCAAGTTCATTATCAGGAATGGGCATTCGAGGTGGTCCTTCCACTATTGCTTAGCTTGCCAATTGATGTTATACCTTTAGATCACTCGAGGTCACTCTGGTGCCTGATCTGTCTTCGATCCTATGATTCCCTCTTCCCCCTATTTTACCCCCACCCCTTCAACTTCCTGTTCCCCCATGACCAACTCCCTTCCTCTTTACCCCCTCTATTCTTGCCAGGTCCCACTACCCCCCCTCGCTGTGTTCCCCATCCATTCAGAGGATCTTGTCTCCATCCTCTTCTCTTGGGTACTATGCATATATGCATATCTTTTAGGTTCTTTCCTGTTTCCCAGACTCTCTATCTGTGGAAGTGCACACTGGCACTATCCTGATCCATATTTAAAATCCATATATGAGTGAGTACATACCATGTTTGTCTTTTTGCGACTGGGTTACCTCACTCAGGATGGTTTCTTCCAGTGCTATCCATTTCCCTGCGAATTTCAAGATTCCATTGTTTTTTTTTCTGCTGAGTAATACTCCATTGTGTAAATGTACCACATTTTCTCTATCCACTCTTCAGTTGAGGGGCATCTAGGTTGCTTCCAGGTTCTGGCTATTACAAACAATGCTGCTATGAACATAGTGGAGCAGATGCCCTTGTTGTATGAACCTGCCTCATTTGGATAAATGCCTAACAGTGGAATTGCTGGGTCTAGTGGTAGATTAATTCCCATTTTCCTGAGGAATCTCCATACTGATTTCCAAAGAGGCTGTATGAGTCCGCATTCCCACCAGCAGTGGAGGAGTGTTCCTCTCTCTCCACATCCTCTCCAGCATAAATTGTCTTCAGTGTTTTTGATTCTAGCCATTCTGACAGGAGTAAGATGGTATCTCAGAGTTGTTTTGATTTGCATTTCCCTGATGGCTAAGAATGTTGAGCACTTTCTTAAGTGTCTCTTGGCCATTTTAGCCTCCTCTACTGAGAATTCTCTATTTAGCTCTGTACCCCACCTTTCAAGTGGATCCTTTGGTGTTTTGGAGACTTGTTTCTTGAGTTCTTTGTAAATTTTGGAGATTAGCCCTCTGTCAGATGTAGGGTTAGTGAATATCTTTTCCCATTCTGTGGCCTGCCTTTTTGTCTTTTTGATTGTGTCCTTTGCCTTACAGAAGCTTTTTAGTTTCAGAAGGTCCCATTTGTTAATTGTTGATCTCAGTGCCTGTGCCACTGGTGTTATGTTTAGGAAGTGGTCTCCTGTACCAACTCGTTGAAGAGTATCTCCCACTTTCTCTTCTAAAAGTTTCAGTGTGGCTGGATGTATGTTGAGATCTTTGATCCATTTGGACTTAAGTTTTGTACAAGGCGATAAACATGGATCTATCTGCAGTCTTCTGCATACCATTACCCAGTTATGCCAGCACCATTTGTTGAAGATGCTTTCTTTTTCCACTGTACAGTTTTAGCTTCTTTGTCAAAAATCAGGTGTTCATAGGTGTGTGGGTTAAAATTAGGGCTTTCGATTCGGTTCCATTGGTCTACCTGCCTATTTTTGTGCCAATACCAAGCTGTTTTCAGGACTATAGCTCTATAATAGAGCTTGAAGTCAGGTATGGTGATGCCTCCTGAAGTTCCTTTATTGTATAGGGATGTTTTGGCTATCCTGGGCCTTTTGTTTTTCCATATAAAGTTGATTAATGTTCTTTCCAGGTCCTTGAAGAATTGTGATGGAATTTTGATAGGGATTGCATTGAATCTATAGACTGCTTTTGGCAAGATTGCCATTTTTATTATGTTGATCCTACCAATCCAAGAGCATGGGAGATCTTTCCATTTTCTGGTATATTCTTTGATTTCTTTCTTCAAAGACACAAAGTTCTTGATATACAGGTCTTTCACTTCCTTGGTTAACATTATCCCCAGATGACACAACTGGGTTTAACAGACATCTATAGAACATTCCACCCAAATACAAAGGGATATACCTTCTTCTCGGCACCACATGGAACCTTACCTAAAATTGACCACATAATAGGAAACATAGCAAATCTCCACAGATACAAAAAAATTGGAATAACCCCCTGCATCTTATCAGACCACCATGCATTAACATTAGAATTCAACAATAACACAAATCGCAGAAACCCTACAAACTCATGGAGATTGAACAATGCACAATTGCACCATCCCTGGGTAAAGGAACAAATAAAAAAAGAAATTAAAGACTTCCTCGATTTCAATGAGAATGAAGACACAACATACACAAACTTATGGGACACTTTGAAAGCAGTGCTGAGAGGAAAGTTTATAGCACTAAGTGCCCACATGAAAAAACTGGAGAACAGTCATACTAGAGAATTAATAGCACAGCTGAATGTTCTAGAACAAAAAGAAGCAAACTCCCCAGGAGGAGCAGACGCCAGGAAATAATCAAATTGAGGGCTGAAATCAATCAAGTAGAAACCAGGAAAACATTGAGAAGAATCAATGAAACAAAGAGTTGGTTCTTTGAGAAAATCAACAAAATAGACAAACCTCTGTCCAAACTAACCAAAAGACAGAGAGAGAACATGCTAATTAACAAAATCAGGGATGAAAAAGGGGACATAACAACGGACTCTGAGGAAATCAAGAGAATCATCAGGGCATACTTTGAAAATCTGTACTCCACAAAATTTGAAAATTTAAAGGAAATGGACAATTTCCTGGATAGATATCACTTGCCAAAACTAAATCAAGAACAGATAAATAATCTAAGCAGACCTATAACCCCTAATGAAATAGAAGCAGTCATCAAAAGTCTCCCAAACAAAAAAAGCCAGGCCCAGATGGCTTCAGTGCAGAATTCTACCAGAAATTCAAAGAAGAGCTCATTGCAATACTCGTCAAAGTATTCCACACTATAGAAGCAGGAGGCTCACTGCCAAACTCTTTCTACGAGGCTACAATTACCTTGATACCCAAGCCACACAAAGACACAACTAAGAAAGAGAACTATAGACCAATTTCCCTCATGAACATTGATGCAAAAATACTCAATAAAATACTTGCAAACCGGATTCAAGAACACATCAGAAAAATCATCCACCATGATCAAGTAGGCTTCATTCCAGGAATGCAGGGATGGTTCAACATTAGAAAATCTATCAATGTAATCCACCATATTAACAATCTGCGAAAGAAAAACCACATGATCATCTCACTAGATGCTGAAAAAGCCTTTGACAAAATCCAGCACCCCTTCATGATAAAGGTCCTAGAGAGATCAGGGATAACAGGAACGTACCTGAATATAATAAAAGCAATATACAGTAAACCAACAGCTAACATCAAACTAAATGGAGAGAAACTCAAAGCAATTCCTCTAAAATCAGGAACAAGACAACACTGTCCACTCTCTCCATATCTCTTCAATATTGTACTTGAAGTTCTAGCTACAGCAATAAGACAACAAAAGGAGATAAAGGGGATACAAATAGGAAAAGAAGAAGTCAAACTTTCATTATTTGCAGATGATATGATAGTTTACATAAGTGACCCAAAAAACTTCGCAAGGTTTCTCCTAGAGCTGATAAACACCTTCAGCAATGTGGCAGGATACAAGGTAAACTCAAAAAAATCAGTGGCCCTATTATATACAGATGATGAAGTGACTGAGAAAGAAATCAGAGAAACATCACCTTTTACAATAGCCAAAAACAGCATCAAATATCTGGGGACCACTTACTAAGATATTGATCTGAGTTTGAGAAATCAGGTTCATGATTTTGCATTTGGACACACACAGAAAAGGAAAGCATTCCTCAAACAATTACAGAGATTTCCTTTAAAAACAGTAACATGCTGCCAGGTATGTTGGTACATACCTTTAACCCCAGCACCCAGGAAGCAGAAGCAGGTGGATGTCTGTGAGTTAGAGGCCAGTCTAGTCTACATAATAAATTCCAAGACAGCCAAGGATACATAGTAAGACTCTATCTAAAAAAATGCTTACCTACTTCCAAACTGCTGGGAAGAATCAGGTGTAAAATAGGATGCAAGCTTTAAGGAGGTATTTAATCTCACAGTCATGTGACCATGTTTCTACAGTGAATAACCGTACTACACCAAGTTCCTGAGTAATAAAATCCCATGCTTGTTATAGGTTTGTGGATCTGTGATATGTGACATCCTTCCTGAAAGATAAAGCTACCCAAAGAGATATTGCTAGTTTTGTTTACACAATAAATTAAAAGAAATTTGACTTCCTAAAATTAGCAGGTAATATTTTATTAAACATTATTTCTAGATTTTGTTTTGATTTATACAGGTTACCTCCTTTCATAACTCCTGTGCAGTTAGTACATTTCTTATCTATATCAAAATTTAGAAAATGTAGATATAGGAGATGTAAATCCTGTGGCCTTCCAGTATGAATGGCAAAGCTAATAAACCAGATTGTTTGAGTTCAGGGGCCAAAGTCCTACCCCCCTTAATGTGTCATTTAAATGCCTTCTAATTTCACAGAAATTTCTTTAATGAGATATTAAGTGGGTCCACTTTTTGCACCATTACACAAACTCAGTAACACACCAACTAGATTCCATTTTAATTTAATATACATTATCTCATGGTCCATTTATATGGAGAAAGTACTAGATTCTGGAATAATAATTTCTGCAGAGAACAGATGAAAGAGTTTCTGTTCATGAAGATCTAATATTATCATGAGAAAATGACTTAATCTACACTTTAGCTACATGTTAAGCACTCAGCTCTGTGCTATATACATACAATAAGTACTCAGAAAATGTTAGTCATGATTTCTATATCCTCATCATTAGCTTAAGGACTTCTGAAGTTCATTAACAGTAGCATTGACATTCTCTGCTTTTCATTCCAATTTCTTCAAATAGGCAAGAGACTTGTAACTGCTGCTCAGTTCCCATCAAAAACAAACACAAAACCTCTCTGTAGGTTATTCATTATTAATCATCCTTGTATTAAGTTCATACTTCATTTTCATATTTTGTAAATAACTGGTGGCTTGCCCATTTAGCATAAAAATATAGATCTTGTTCAGAAAGACGCTATCTCCAGACTTTCTTTTACTGTAATTGTGGACCTCAATCAATGACATTCTGGTTGTGTCAACTCCAGAGGTCCTCCTGTTGACAGTTCTCAGGCTGTGGGTTTGCAGTGTCCTCAACAACCATGTTCTTAGGGACATTCAAGTGTATGCTGATTAGCTACTTCCAGCCAGTAGAGGCTGGAAAGGAATATAAGCTCAACAAGATGCAGAAAGAAGTTCAGTGTCAGGGATTCTCCTTCACCTAGAACTGGAGTTTGAGCTATTGTGACCCAAATTTTAGTCCAAAATCAAAGTTTTCAGAGTTTAGTCTGCACAGAGGGGGTTATTTGAAGGACATTGTTGTATGTATTGAAGCATTAACCTCTCCCAGAGAGTGACTACTATTGAACATTACTAGTACAAGACTTCAAGTTCATCTTTGCTAACTAAATGCTGTGGCATTATCAAAAATGTTAGTGAAAATATTCTGTATGAGCTGACCTGACAAGGCTTAGCTCTTGAATTCCAGACTGATGCCTGGGAATCCAGCATGGGACTGATCAAGACCCCCTGAATGTGGGTGTCAGTGAGGAGGCCTAGGTAATCTATTGAGCCTTGGGTAGTAGATCAGTATTTTTCCTGGGTATACAAATGGACTTTGGGCTCCCATCCAACAATGAGAGATGCACAATCACCCTGGACTCTTGGCAGAGGGTCTAGGCCCTGCCCTGAATGAAATGATAGATTATGGACACCCCCATGGAAGGCTTCACCCTTCCTGGGGAAATGAGGGGATATTGGGGGGTTGGTGGGAGGGCGCGGGAGGCTGGGAGGGAAAGGGAGAGGGACCTGGAATTGACATGTGAAGCAACCCTGTTTCTAATTTAAATTTAAATTTAAAAATAAAAAATAAAATTATATATATATATAAAAGAAAATATTCTGTATGGATCAAAACAGATCTGTATAGATCTTTTTAATCATGAGACATTATTAACTCAGGCTATCATAAGAATAAATATGATACAAATATGAGCAAAGTCAAGAATATGAATACAGCAATGGTATGCTCATCCAAAGAGAAATAAGGCACACATCAACTAAGTCAAATTTCTGCAATGGAATGCTGTGCAATTAACTGAGGGGACTGTGTGAATCAAGAAAGTTTAGAATTGACAAGGACAATCTATTCTTGTCCAAACAAAACAATGTGCTATTAACAATGATTACTTTCTGGGAATAGATTATGTGTGATGATATTATGAGAGTGCATTTTTCTTTCATTTGATTGGGAATGTTTACAGTTTACAAAGTACACATATTCCTTTCCAAAATGATGTCTTAGCTCTGAAACAATAGAACTTGAATACTCTCCTTTATTTTATGATAACCACAACATATCTCGATGATGAGGGGTCCTTATTTCAAAACTTCCCTCCATTTTGTTTTCCCAGGTAGAATTGATATACCCTTTACTGTTAGACCATACAAACATACATGAAGAATGTGGCGCATATAAAACACAGTAGTCTGTTGAATGTAAGTGTGTGGTTTGTGAAGCCTCAGAAATATCTGTTGTGTGATATTTTGATTTCATTCTGAAAATAAGGCTTGCTTTGAGTCAGAGGCAGAGCTAGCCACTAGCCAACCAAAATTAACCATAGAGGTTTGAGGACTATGGACAGATAGGAGACAGAAAACAGTAAAGCAAGGCCAAGAGAATGTCAATCTTTTTGGAGAAAGGACCAGAAGAACCACAGAGGCACTGGTGGCTGCCCCCTTCCTGCTTCTCTGATCTTTCAGTTTCTTAGCCTGATATCTGACTCCCGATTTTTTTATTGGTAAAGAATAATTAGAGAAACACTTCAAATATCCATAGATATCTGTGGCAAAAATAATAGCAGGCAGCATGTAGACCAACCACTGTTTTTTAATTTATCTTTAAAATTAGCACATGCTATATTAAATAACACCATTCTTTTCTCCCCTTTCCCCCACTAATGTCTTAACCCCTTCTACCCCCCCTTGTAAGCCCTCACTTCAGTCTCCCTTCCACTGCCACTAATGAACTGCTTTTATCCTGTCACAGTTTATCTGTGCTTTAGACCACAGAGAACCCTGATTGAAGAAGGTGGCGCGAATGGAAGGTTCTGTGTCCCTTGAACAGCTTGTAATGTTGAGCCAAAGGCTCTGTATTTTCCTCTCCCAATTCTCTAGCCTCTCTCTCATGGAACTTTGGGGAGGGGAGTCTGTAGATATCATTATCCCACCACATGGGGTTCAAATAAGAAGGAAAGGGTAGCAGTGGATGGTCTTCATTCTCACTGATCATCATGCGTATCAGAGAAGGTCACTGATGCAGATGTCAGTAGAGTCTAAAACCACCAGCGCTGAATTGATTGTCTCGCATTTATTCACCTGCCCTGCTGTGTCCTTTCGTCTTGGTCATGTGATGTTTTCCCTCTAGGTTTCAATAGCATTTGTAATTTGGCTAAGTGAAAGCACTAAAACCAATTTACAGGTGAACTCTTGCCCTCATACTGCCTGACTAAGCTTACCAACAAGCTTGTATGGCTGAATGAATTTACTGAGTCGAAGTTTGTACTTTCAGTTCTGCAGAAATGGAATCACTTAATCCTTTTTTGCAATGACCCTAAAAGTGATTGTTAGGTACAAAAATGCAAAAAATAAATAAAACCTATTTTTAATAGATGAATCTTACCCTTACACTGTGTGATTCATCTGCTCTCCCAAAAAAACTCATGTAATCGAATGTAATTATTGAATCAAAGGTTGCATTTTTGATCCTGCTAAAACAGGATGGCTCAACCTTTGGGGTTAATAATCTTAAGAAGTGATAATTAGCAGTAGAAATATCAAGCTTGAAATGAAGGCTAAAAATATTTAAGATGAGGAAAAGTTTTGATGCATTTTATGTGGCTTGAGGGAAACAGCAGCTACTCCGATGGGTGGGTGGGTCACAAAAGCTGTGGGGAAAACATGAGGCTAGAGGAGTAGTAAGCTCAGACACCAGCATATTTAATTCCAGTGATAAGTGCAAACCAATCACTCCAAGGCATAGGAAAGCTTTGTCTACTCTTGTGGCCCTCATTTATTTAGTACTTATAGCCATACTAAGCAAAAGCAGGTACATGATAATTGCTTATAAATCAACAAAAAGCCCAAATTGAATCAACCTTTTTTTATTTCAAGTCAAGCTATTTGAGTCATCAGTATTGGATATACTCAAGTCCAATTCTGCACTCGGGGAGGGGACGGGATACAAATTGAACACCTATGAGACCAGTGGAGCCCTTTTGGTATGTTAGTCCTGGAAGGCTGCTCATTTAGCCCATAAATTCAGTGACCCCAAAAGTTTCAGCAAAATACAAAATATGTAGAAGATAGGTATTGATTGCACTGATTAAATGTACCTTTGTTATTATTTATTTTGAGAGTCTATGTGAGTATGCACATTTGTTTTCCTATAAGCAAATGTTTCAGTTGTACCAATAACCAATTCTCTCACTCCCATAAAGCAAAAACTAGAGACAAGGAGAAATGATAGCTGTCAAGATGCTTTGGAGACTCAAAGTGGGCAAATCTCTGGAGAGTTTTTCTTCTCACAGCCATGGACTAGAATGGCTCTAGAAGCCAACTGTGAGGTTCTTGCATCTGTGACTCTTCATAGCACATTGTAATTTCAAGAATCTAATAATCATGAAAGTTAGGTTAGCTATTCGTTTTACTCCCTTGCCTTGGATAGCCTTAAGGCAGGGAAATCTTTCTTGTTTTATTCCTTGTTCAAATGACAAGGATTGTCATAGATGAAGGACCGCTGACTTCCTGTTCAGGAGAGAATTCTATCTGACAGTGCGGCCCAAGCTATAGTTACATCCTTCAGTTCAGTTATGTCTCCATCCCCTGACACACATTCTCTAGGTCTTTGATTTTACTCTTTAATCTTCTTGTGCCATGTTTCACATATCAAATGCTGGTCTCAGGCCCAGCATTAATTTCTTATGAAGGCATTCTTACTATCTTAACTTTTTTGAGCTGTTCTCCTCCATATGGAATGACTTCCTTCCTTCACAGAAGGACCTATTATACATAAGTTCATCAGCTGCATTGAAGTTATTCCCACCCCATCATCTCTGAATATCTACTGAAATTCAGTTCCATGGGACCACAAATAAACAATGAGTATCTAAATTCCTACATGTCCCATTTAGGACAAGCGAGGCACCACCTTTGAAGGACATCACTTTCATCTCCTACATGGAATAACTGGACATTTTCAGCCTTTGGCATTTAGAGGTCAGCTTTGAGCCTGTCAGTGTAACTGTCTTCTATAATTGAGAACCCGTGGTGGTACAGTTATCTCTGTTGACCTTTGCAGAGCTTCTGAGAAACCACAGATCTGAAATTCATGTTGAAGGTTTCTTACCTGCATTAAACACGGGGAACCAGCGATAGAATGCGTTTTTGTAGGGAACAGTGTCAAATTCACTGCACTGCATCTGCCGGAAAGTTGGAGTTTCTGAGCGGCAGGGGTGGACGTTGCATAAGCGGTAGCGTTTTCTTTCTCCAGTGCAGTATTTCCCTCCAAACTTTGGTCTGCAGATGAAATAGACAAACTGTTCTTTAAGTTTCCCAAGAAGACAACAATTTCCTTTTTAAGTCCCTTGCTACCTGACCATGACTGTTCCTTGTCAAACCATGCCTGTTTCCGACCTAAAGAAACAGATAAAGCCTTCCAATTGTATACTTTTTGGGGTGTGTATGTTCCCACCAGCCTTTCAATCCTATGTTTTCCATTTTAAAAATATGTGTGTGTGTGTACATATCTGCTTCAATTAAATATATGCATTTTAGTGGTATAATATGTATTTTCAAGTGTAAAAACCCAGGAAAAATATATGAGCAAATTAGAAACATCATTTTCCTTTCAACATCTATTCCTTCCCTGACTCCTTTTTTAGCAATAACAATGACCAGATTGATGAATCATTCATACTTGGCCAATCTTGGACCTGGCTACCACTTGCTTGGATTTATTTATTCATGTGTTTTTGAGACAGGATCTCATTATGTACTTTTGGCTTGTCTGGAACTTGCTAGATAGACCAGACTGGTCTCTCTCTCTCTCAGAGATCTCTCTGCCTTCACCTCTGGAGTGCTAAGATTAAAGGCTTTTGCTGGGTATGGGTCACCTTTAATTCTAGTACTTGGAAGATAGATGCAGGCCAGGTGGATCTATGTGAGTTTGAGCCTGGTCTAGTCTAAATAAGTGAGTTCCAAGACAGCCAGGACTATTACACAGAGAAACCTGTCTTGAAAAAAAATAAACAAAACAAGCAACAATGACAAAAGACATTCACCACCACATTCATCCTATAGAGTTGTATTTTTATGTGTGTGTTTCTCTGCCTCAATTATTCAACTACCAACTACCAGCCCAGTCTGTTGCGCCATTCCTTCTTTCCTGCGCTCCCTTTGTCCCCTGGGAAAAAATTCAATGCATGGTGCATAATGTTGTATGTATACTATTAGATTATCTTACATATATTAGTTTCTTGTTCAAAGATGTTTAATGTCACTCATCAGCTGGAAACCAAGTCTCAGATCTTGAGATTGGCACTCTAGGATATCACGGTCCTGTCTTAACTGACTCTGTCAGTCTTACTTTGCATAATCTCTTTTATATAGTTCTCCTTATGTCCTAGTGTTTCTCTGTGCCTCTGTTGGACTTCCTTCCTCTTGAGTCTTCACACGTCTACATGCTGTCTATTCTTTGAGGACTAAATACACACTACCTCCATCATAGATCCTTCCTGCACTCCAAGTACAAGTGATCTGTCATTTTAAAGGACACTTCATGTTCTAACTGTACTTACTGGGCTTTTTCTGAAGATAGTCCTTTAATGACTCAGTTCAAGTACTAATTTTTCTATGGAGCCTATGTAGTGAGCACAGAAATGTCTTAAATATTCAATAAAGAAGTAAATCAATCTCATTTCTAGAACACATTTGCCACCTTCTATTCCCTTTGTGACCCATGTGAGGATATGAGACACTCTTAGTCTGCATCATGCATAAAGGGAGAAGGCAGTGTATCAGATTTGCTTTAAGAAAAACAGAGGGCAGCTATATATTCTTTGACAGCTGCCAAGCAACTTACCCCCCTTCTTACCTGTATTTTGATGTACCCCAGAGAGATGCTGTGACCATACTGTAGTGTAACATTATGGGACTAAAGATTTGAGCTTGAATCAACTCGACTTTCTAGTAGTCAGATGAATCTAAACAAGTTATCTTATTTATCTGAGCCTCAGTTGTTTTTTATTATGAAATTAACCAACCAGTCTTTATTTCAAAAAGATTTTAAAGGTTCGATGGGACAATGCATGTAGATATTTAATAGAGTAGTAGTTCGTACATGGTAAGAATACATGACATTATAGACTCTTTGAGATAGTATGAATACAAACCAACCAATGAAATACAATACTGCTCTTAACACCATGCTATGAGGATGACAGAATTAGTACAAAGTCAACCCAAGTCCTGTGCTTCCTTAAAATTTACAATTTTGTCAAAACATTAAAATAATTTTTGGATGTGAGCCAAACCTTTAATGACTGAGCCATCTCTCCAGGCCTTAATAATCCTATACAAGAAGTGAGAAATTTTAAGATAGCAGCTAGGTATACATGACCATGAGTATAACAAGACTTTGGATGAGAGAGAACACTCAGCATGAGTGAAGTTGACTAGAGAGAATTCTTGGAAGGGATAGACCTAGAGAAATCTCAGAGAAAAGATTAATTCATAAGCAGGAGAGATGCAAGTATATGTCGAAAGCAAGAAATGGGTTTCCCAGCTAAGATTGGCAAAGCCATGATTTGGATCGTGTGTTATGATCTGCAGCCTGAGGTTTTATCCAAGTGCAGTTCCAGCCGATTTGCAGTCCCGAGAGACAATCCCACAGGTCTAGTCATGTTCTTGTTCTCTTTGACATCCATGAGACTTACTTTACCATCTTCCCCATCTTTTCTAGTGCAACTTGAGCTTAAGGCAGCTCACATAGTAGGCTCTTCATTCACCTCTTTCTTGTAGAAGGTACTAAGAATTGTCCTTAACTTCTGAGGTCATACTAATCTCCATTCAATAACAGAGATTCTATGAGTTGGCACCTGTCCATCTTATTTCCATCTGACAAGCATTATGAAGAGCCTCGTAGGAGCCAAACTGTGCCAATATTTTACTATCCCTGTGGTTGGTCTCTCTTGATCAATGTTGAAGATAAGATTA
This sequence comes from Mesocricetus auratus, assembly GCF_017639785.1. Lineage (NCBI taxonomy): Eukaryota > Metazoa > Chordata > Mammalia > Rodentia > Cricetidae > Mesocricetus > Mesocricetus auratus. Next base: position 7,147,005 of record NW_024429198.1, on the reverse strand, counting down.
GAAAAGTACCCAGGGAAAAATAATTTTTTAGACAATTGCATATTAATTGGGCTCAAAGGAAGCTGTAGTCTTTCATCATATATGAGTATTGCTGGCTCATACACTAATCTGACTCTGTGACTCACAGAAACCTTTATACAATTTGTTCCCATTGACAGAGGTCTCAATAAAATCAAAAAAGTGAGTTATGGCATCAGATGTCATCACTCACCCAAGGAGATTGAGAAATTGCAGCATTGGCGATGGGCACTAAGATTAAGCACCTCAGCTAGACCAGACCTTTTCTGAAGACCATACATTGCTGAGCATCTTCCCAAGTTTAGGGAGTGGTGGCTGGATACACACCACAAGTCTCAGAGAAAATTGCCTTTCCTTTTTGTAAATGCACACTTCTGTTCAAACTGGCAATTATTTTCTCTGAAAATAAAGTACTGTATAAGACACTCCTGCTGTTGAATTTTTGAAGAATAGAGTTTTATTGAGGGGGCAAAGCTTTAAAACAATTACATCATCATTCCTCAAGCAAATCCCTACATTGGTAAGGGATGACTCCTAAGTACCACTTATTTGCAGTTTCTTAATGTAATAGATAATATATTAAGCTACAGATATTAAAATCTAATCCTCAGGAAAACTTACTTTGTATATGGCAAATGGCATGCATGTATAATACATGTACATATACAGTTTATATATAGTACTGTTTATTAAGAAAAGAAGATTGACATTTGAAACTTAGACACTGAGAGGCCTTGTAATCACTTTCATCTCTTGCTTTTAGAAAATGTGACTCTTATTCTTCAAAGCAAAGGCATGTCTAGGAAAAAGAGTAATCCACTTCTAGAAAGTATCAAGTGCATTCTTAAAAAGGTATACTTAAAAACTTGTATATGAGGAAGCAGTGAAATATATTTAAAGGCAGGAAAATTTAAACTTAACTCACACACATATGTAACATTGTAGGTTTATTATATAAAATATTTTATTTAAAAATAGAAAATGAATTATGAAATCCTTTGTAGGCCATTATGGAACCCTAAGATTCATAAAAATATGTTGCTAGAATACTAGTGATAAGTAACTTCAGAACCATGCATGGCTATTTCACTTCTTACATGAGGAATGAATACTTTTAATTTTACTTTTACTGTGATTGAAATCTACCTATAATTGTATTAACAGAACTGAGTTTAACGAATCTACTTTTTGTTGATAGAGTGTCATTATCTAGAAGGATTTAATTGCATAAGCTCCCAGAGGCTTCCAGATAGACAGAATGCTTAAAAGAAATTAGCTTATACATTTAAAAGAAGTTTGCTTTGTTTCATTGAAATGATGGAATAAGGTTACTTGTCTGTTAAGACTCCAAAGCCAAGTTAAAGCATAGGGAAACAGAAGTGTTTTTATTCACTCCATGAATCATCTGGGTCTTTCTGTCCTTAGGGAATTGATCTAATTTCCCTCCGACACCTTGAAGAATATTTTCCTGCCATTTGAGAATAGTGTCCTAGCATTTACAGAAGGAAGGAAATCAAGTATTCATGCCAGGCCTTACTCGGGATTGTTGCAGAGCCTCTCTGCGCTCTGAGCTCCTGCCCCACAGGTCCTGGAGCAGTAGGACCAGGGTGACCAGCGTCCCCAGCCTCCAGGGATGCTCTCTGGTTTCTTCCCCACTGTGATACACTTCCCAGCCATACACCACTGCAAAGAGATGTGATGGAGAGACATGTTTCAGGAAGATTACATAGCAAGCAGGGCCAAAGACTTTCTAAGTCTAAAGCCAATTCTTTCCAAGTCAGAAAACTTCCTACAATAATACATCAAGGGCCACACAGAAAAGAGTTCACAGGGCTTCCTCAGATAAGTTTAGTTTCTAGTACCAGTTTTATACTGTATCTATAAACTTAGTGATGGATGGTGCCAAACTCAAGATTTATGAAGACACCCACTAAACTCATAAGCCATAGACCAACAATAAACCAACTCAATTAGTGGGCCACCATCCCCTCAGGCAGTCTGGAGGAGATCTAATGTCTGAGTTTTGGCTGTAATACTTTGTTGCTTAAGAAAGTAGGCAGAACTTTAAGACATCCAGTCATGCCAGACAGTAAGAAGGATGATTATAAATGACCCCAATCTGATGTTTAAGAAAAGAAAAAAGAAGACCTTCACCTATGCTTTCCAGCCTTCAATACTAAGGGAGAAACGTCAAAAATGAAAGTTGCTAGCAAACTCAGAAGAGACCAGAAACTCATCAGGGAAAGATAGGGCTAATGCTCTGCAGGTAAAGTATAAAACTGTGTGTGCTCAACCCGTTCTCACAGACCATTTGGTCCCAGCAAAGGGTGGGACCTTCTGTGTCTGGGCTGACTGTGTGAATGACATTGGGTGCTCCTCATGTCCTCTAGGGTCTTCTGTGTCTGGGCTGACTGTGTGAATGACATTGGGTACTCCTCATGTCCTCTAGGGCTAACTGTGTCTGGGCTGACTGTGTGAGTGACATTGGGTGCCCCTCATGTCCTCCAGGGACTTTTGTGTCTTGGATGACTGTGTGAATTACATTGGGTGCTCCTCATGGACTCCAGGGTCTTCTGTGTCTGGGCTGACTGTGTGAATGACATTGGGTGCCCCTCATGGCCTCCAGGGTCTTTGGTGTCTGGGCTGACTGTGTGAATGACATTGGGTGCCCCTCATGGCCTCCAGAGTCTTTTCCCACCTCTTTCCAAGAACTCCAGGTCAACTGCCCTCCCACCTTTCTTCCTCAGGCCAACACATATCACCTTCTTCTCACCACAGCGTGTCCCATCTGCAGCAGCATCCAACTTAGAGCGACAGAAGCCTCTGACAGAGCACCATAGTGTCTGGCAAACATTCTGGAAAATAAATGTGAGATTGCACTCTGTTATATTTTCAAATCCTGCATGGAAACATATCTGAAAAAGAAAACCTAGTAACCTAGAATATAAGAAGCTAACAGGCACCAAGAATTGACAAATAGGATTACATAAGTTAAAAAGTTTCTCTATGGGAAAAGAAGTTATGAACAAAGTGAAGGAGAAACATACAGAATGGAAGAAAATCTTTTCCAACTATACTTCACACAGGATGTTTATATCTATCTATCTATCTATTTATCTATCTATCTATCTCATATATGTAGGCATGCATGTATGTATGTATATATTCTAGGAGTTGGAATTGTATCCAATGGCTAGTGGTGACTCTAAGAACAGAATAGAAGAATGGTTAGATTTTTGCTTTCAAAACAATGGGAATAGCAATTTGAATAATAGACAGAGTTGGTAGTTACAATATCAAGAGAAGAGCAGCAGGATTGAGACAGCAGCATCTCAGGCACGACTGAGATGTTAATTATTTAATATTACAATGCCAAGAGTTGAGAATGACGGAGGAGAGGAGTGACTGGGATGAATCTAATTCCTACACTGTGATCTAAGGATATTCTTCAATCAAAGGGAAGTTTAGAAAAGGGGCAATTTTAAGGATTAGGTTGACAGTTGGTAGCTATGGAGCGCTTAAGTGTTAAATGCCGTGAACTCTGTAAATCATCATGGAATTGCTTTCAAGTTGCATAGGATTCCGTGTTCCACAGAACTCCAAGAAAGTTGTGTCTAAGAATGTCAGTGACTCTGATTACATGCTTCTGATTTGCATAAATATGAGTATGTTTAAGACAAAGTGTTCATCCCTGGGCCCAGTTTCTAAGCCTTTCCTGGTGCTTCCTTCAATATGCTGCAGACCTCAAACCCTGCATGGCCCCACCAGTGGCACCAAGAAACCCAGCACTTACTTCCACTTCCTGGCAAAATGTAGCATTTGGGCCATATTGGAGCTGGCACTGGTGGTGGACATCATAAATTACTCCAGGAGCAATGACATTGGACTTCAAACCTTTCTTTTTGGGAATATCATCAAGACAGAATCCCCTGCCTCGGCTGCAAACAAGTCAACAAAAACCAGAGTAGTTGTTTATGACTTTTCCTGGTCATCCAATAGATATCTTCATCACAATAATTTATTATTTGTACTGCCTGACAGCCTTACTCTTATGAGCAAGAGAACCCTGTGGGCCTTGGAAGAAAATTAATAAAAGGAAGTGTAAACCATAGCCAACAGAATATGCTTAGTTGTTATCTAGGAAATACACACTGTAGGTGTCCTAGTTAGGCTTCTACTGCTGTGATAACGACTATGACCAAAAGCAACTTGGGAAGAAAGGGTTTATTATATCCTCCTCCTCTTCTTTTCTTCTCCTCCTTTCCTCCTCCTTCTCCTTTGTCTTTTCCTTTTCCTTCTTCTCTTCCTCCTTCCTCTTTTGAAAATTTTTCTCTCATACATTCCACGCTGGCTTTGGTTCCCCTCCATGCACCCCCTCTATCCCCTCCCCCACCTTGCCCCTCCCCCAGATCCACTCCTCCTTTTCCCTCAAAGCAGAGCAGGACTGTGCTTGGGTCTGCACTAGGCCCTTTTGGTCTATGTTTTGGTTGTCTATCTTGGTGTTCTTGTGAGGCTTGTTGCTTCTTTTACTTTCAGGTACCTGTCAGTGAGGGAAGCAAAGGCAGGGGCCTGGAGGCAGGAACCGAAAGCGGAAGTCATGGAGGAGTGATGCTTGTTACTGGTTTGCTCCCTGTGGCTTGCTCAGCCTGCTTTCTTACACAGCTCAGGACCACCCGCCCACTCACATCAGTCAGCAATTGAAACAACGCACTACAGACTGCCTAAAGGCAATCTTATGGAAGCAGTTTTTCTTAACTGAGGTTTTTCTTCCCACATTACTATAGCTTATGTCAAGGTAACAAAAACAAACCAAACACAGGATAGTGGAGAAATAGGTGATCATGATCTTACTATTAGCATGGTTAACCGAATATTTCTGACCTCTCTCCAAGAACTTAATCCACAAATATCTCCCTCTCCCTCCCCCTTCCCCCTCTCTCTCACACACACATACACACACACATATATCAACCACCATGGAGAAGCAGGTGGTTCACTTGCCTGTGGATAGAGGGCTTAGTCAGAAAGCAGATGGGGCATCCACTCCTGTGGTCCACCATGATATTATGGACTGGAAAATGAATCCAAGTCTTTCCCAGGCACTCACTTCTCTATGGAAAACTCATTATAAACTCATTATAGCTTCTGACTTAGAGACCCGAGTGAAGCTGCCATGAAAGGAACTGCACTTACTCCAAGAAGCGAGTGATGTACTCTTTGCTGCATTTTGACCATGTCAGTGGGGTGGGATCATACTGAATTTGCTGGGACATGATGTATGGGTGCCTGCCCACAGGCTCACAGTCGTTTTCTTTTCCGTCATGCTGGATGCCAAAGCTGACACAAACACAAGAACAGAAAGCAGATGGGCATTTAGCAGGAGAAATTCACAGGTTCACCAAAGTGATTAAAACCCGCACGAAGCCACTTTGTTCCAAAGGAGCTGTTTATGAATTGAGACTTTGAAGTTGGAAGGACGTAGCTAATTTTGGACTCAAAAGTTCAGGGAAGAGTACAGACATGCTCTTAACCTCAGCTACTTAACCAATGGAGGGAGCCATGTGGAAAATTAAAAGCAAACCGCTGTTTGGCAGAAAGCCAGAAAGCCAAGAGCTCTCAGCCTGGCTCCCCATATTCTGAAGTCAGGAGGGCAAAGCATGACTCAGTATCATGCCTTCTCTGCTGAAACCACCCTAGTATAAACAAATCCACTCTTCCATTCCCCTTTCAGAATGGAAGAAGAGAAAGAGGAAAGCAGTCTCAGGGAGTCTTTGGCAGAGACAGGCATTGACAAATGGATTTCTTTATTCCATTCCAACAGATCTCCAATGCCCCACACAGTGGGGAGACCTCACAGTTCAGTGGTTGAGAGCAGAGGTTATGAAGATAAACAATCTGGACTGAATTTGAGCTCAGCAGTTTGATGACATTTGAGTTACTGCAACTTGACTCATTTTTTCTCTCTTCTAGGAAAAAAAGGTAGTCACCATTGTGCTAGGAAGAGATCTGAATGAAGAATGACTTGAAAACCACTTAGCAAGGCCTGGTATATAACAAGAGGTTCACAAGTAACAGAAATTTAACCTTTAAAAGTAACTTCCCTGGGTCTGGGAAGATGACTCACTAAATCAAACTCAGTAAGCTCCAGAATGAAGACATGAGTCCTAGGCCCTAGAATCCATGTAAAAAGCTGGCATCTACAATTCAAGTGCTGGAAAGGATTGCTGGTGCTTGCTGGCCAACCAGCCTAGCTGGCTTCAGTTCAAGATCCTATCTCAAAAACAAAATGGAGAACAAATGAGGAAGGTGTAGTCAACCCATGTTGACCTCTGGGCTTCATGTACATACCATACATGTACACACATATACATATATGCATTTGCACACATGTACACACATATATGTGCACAGAACAAATAATAATTTTCCAGCTTAGTTTCCTTCTTTCAGAGAATAACTACACAAATCAAAAGACATACATCTTGTTGGAGGCAAATGTGGTCTTCAATAGAGTTCTTGGTGTTTTGAAGTCATTTGTTTGTCTGCCCCCTGGTCTTCCACTGTTATGACAGACCAAGACAGTAGCTCTGAAGAACCATAATAATTAACTGCCTGCCATCCCAGAGGGTGCATAGGAAATGACTGACCCAGAGTTGTCTACTTATAAGCACTGTCCTCAGGATTCTCCCACGATACCTCAGGTTCATACGAATGTCTTTTCCCAAGGAGGTCTGTGGATGCGGCATTTAGGGCCTAGAGCTAGATGTTGGCTTAGTTTTCCAGATCTGAATACAGAAAAGTATGACTTTTTCCTTTGTCCATCCCTCTGACTAAGAAACTCACATTTCATTTTAATGGAATTTGATCAGCGTTAGCTGCTCTTGTGCACAACAGACTTTGGGATTTAGAGGGCTTCCTGTGTTTTACATATTACAGTATTAGCAACTTACTTGCAAACTTTAATCACATTGCATGAATATAAAACTCACAAAGGAACCACAGAATTAGTCTGCAAAGCTTTCAGTACCTATACAAAGAAAGTTATAGAAGAGAAGCCTCCTGTACAGGCTTCCTCAGGCTGCTGCTCCTTAGTCCCATCCATCATGAAGTGCTTGCTGTACAATGTCATGTATTCAATAGCTAGAAAAAGTCCTATAGTGTGAGCAAGTCTCAAAAGAAATTCACAAAGCAGATGTTTTTGAGACTGGATCTTATGAAGCTCAAGTTGGCCTCTAACTTGCTGTGTAGCTGAGGATGACCTTGAACTTGTGATCCATGTACCTCTACAACCCAGGTGCTAGAATTTCAGGTGTGTGTCACCATACTTGGTTCACTAAGTACTAGGGTCAAACTCTGGGCTTCACACATGCTAATCAAGCATTCTACCAACTGAGTCACACCCTAGTCCCAAATGTTGACCTTTTTAGTAGAGGGTGCCTGAGGTTAGCTTTTCCATATTTTCGTAGTCCTGAGGACTTGCACTCGTAGGAAAGCACCACTGAACTACACCTTAAACCTTTTGTCTTTTGAAATGGAATCTTGCTATTGAAGCCCAGTCTAACTGGAATGCATGATGCACTCGTTTCTTTTCCCTTGAGGTAAGCGGCAAGCTGGTGGAGTCGTCGAATGGGAGCAGTAAGTCAGTAACAGTGAGGGATGAGAACACAGGGGCCGTGGTGATAGAGGGTTTATCTCCAAGAAGCTGTCTTCTATCCCTGGGAGTAGAATCCAAACAGTAGTTTGGAGTAGGCACCCTGTACTTCTGGAACAATCTCTGGGGTTGCTAGGCTAGCCTATTTTCTGGGTCTTTGTTGTTTCAATTCCTTTAAACTGGGTTTACTAAATTAGAGGCTGAAGTAGCAGCTTAAGTACCTTAAGTACCTTGGTCTCAGTAGTATCCTGTGGGTGTATCTACTCTTTACTTCGTATTGTTTTTCATTTTATAGTGCAATGGAACTTTCAGAGAACAAGAGTCACAAAAGTGGGAATATGAACTTATCCAAGTCTTTCAGAAAATGTCAGGTTTGAGCATACAGGGAGAAAAGCTCTATAAATGAAGTAAAGCACACTCTGGAAGCTAATCATATTGAGCCAATATATATATATATATAAAATAGCCAAGGTGTTTTTATTACTGAGAGCAAAATAGTTTTATGTATTATAATTTAAATATGCACATCCAAGTTTCAAATCTTGCACCTACATATGAGAGAACATTCCACATTTCCCTGTGTGTCTGAGTTGCCTCACTCTGAGTATTACTAGCCCCATCTATTTAACTCTAAATTTCATTTTTCTCTGAAGCTGAGTATTCTGTTGTGTACAGGTATATTTTCACTATCTGTCCAGTAGTTCTTTGACATTTATGCTGAGTACCCCTAGAGTTAGGGAACTAGTAACCAGTCGTGGGGGATTTCAAGACTAGGTGACTAGAATGCAGGTGTAATGGAGGCAGAATTAAGAATGAAGGAACAGGAAAGGCTAAATGGTATGGGGTGGTGATGGCAAGGTGAAAGAGGGATTATGAGGAGGGATAACTGACACCAAAATCCTTTGAAACTTCTATGTGGGAATATATTACTGTAGGAGCTTCCTAAAATATGTACATATATAAAAGGAAATTAAATGGAATTATTCTTCAACAGAGGAACAATGCTTCTCCCGGACACTATGACTCTTGACAAGTCATTGGTCAGTGGGGTCTCTTACATCTCCCAAATTATGTCATTACTACTGTTCTTGAATACCCTCCAACACTGTATCATAGGACCCTACTGATGAAGACACCACATGCTGAAACCATAGGACATAAAGAGGTGAAGATGGTCCTAACCTGGAAGATTTATTCCTACTGTAAGTAGTGCCAGAAGGTTCTACTTACATTATCAGGGTAATGAAGTATTGAGCAATTTTACCTAGCTGTGAGCCCTGAAAACCACAATAGCAAGATACATCTACTGGTACAAATGTAGCATGAATGCTACAGGCATATCCAACCTTCTTTCTTATTGGATTTAAAGCCCACTCTATGTGACAGAACTTACGTCTAGTGCTTTCAACTGGGCCAACATCCCACGGCTCGCTAGACTTATAGGTCCCAGGAGAGAACCTAATATTATTATTAGGTTCTGGTATTAGCTGCACCTAAGTTCTTATCTCTATGTCCATAAATTAATGAGTCTTTCAGCTCTCATCAAGGAATCTTCCTTTTGCAATAGATGGAATGGCAATTAATACACAAATCCACAATGGGTCAATGTACAGAGAATAAAAGACTATGGGGTCCTCAGCTCAAAATGGAACATCTATATCACATCCTCTCCCTCTGAACGCTAAGAGGCCACTGCAGAAGAGGGAATGGAAAGATTAGAAGAATTGGAAGTAGTGGATGTCTGCAGTGAAACATTTGTTGGACATGACAGGGTTGTTTTACACATGAACTCTCGAAAATTGTGACTGCATGCACAAGATCTATGCCACACCAAGCCAGCAAAAATCTTTGCATATAATCAGGGAAATCATGGAATGGGGGTCATGAAGTCACACATGTATCTGAAAAGCTGCTGGCAATAGATGGTGAAATGTCCATTGTGTTTTGCCCATTTTCTTCTCCTTCTTTTATAAGCAGTACATGTAATTTTACTGAATCGTTACAACTATCAAACTGTCTAGACAACTTGCTTTGACTCAGTGAATGAGTGACTTTGGGGCAGGCAGATTGTTACTTTTGTTATTTTATTTTTCTTGGATTTTGAAATAGATTTCCATACGGTGTTTTTTTTCCTGCTGGGTTTCCGTTGCTCCACCCTCTCCGCTGTCCCTGTCTCCTCGTCATCCACATCCTGCAGCTCTGCACCCTCAAACATTCCCTCCTTCCTAGTACCGTTTCACTTCCATATCAGATTGTTTAATGCTTGGGTTTTTAAAGCTTTTAAAATCTATTCTAGATTCTAGTCCTTTATTCAGGACATGGTGTATTATGGTACTGGGGATTCCAAAAACTTGATAATTTAAAATGAGAGAAATCTATTCTCTCCCAATTCTGAAGGCCATAACTACAGAACTAAAGTGATTATATGATGGGATTAAACTTTCAGTCTCCGTGTCCATCTGTTCTGGCAGGCAGGAATATGACTGATTTCAAATGTTTGTGCTATATATCACCATTTCAATGAACTCATATATCTTCATTTTTATATGTGTGTGGATTCTCTGGGGCTTCCTATGAATAAAACAATCCTACATTCAAATAGGATGGTTTATTTCTTCCTTTCAAACATATGTCCTCTTTATTTTTCTTACCTTCTCACATTCACTGAGAATTTACTATAATCTTCAATAAAATGATGAGAATGACATATTTACCTTTTTCTGAGATTAGAAGGAATATGTGCAGCCTTGCATTACTACAGTGTTAACTGTACATTAACTGTAAATTATTTTGTAGATGTGCTGTATCATGTTAAGGAGTTTCTATTAATTTACTTTTTCTAATGAATTTTAAAAATTGGAGCTAGAGATATGGCTCAGTATTAAGAACACTGGCTGCTCTTCCAGAGGACCTAGGGTTAGATTCCCAGCTCACAGTGTTATAATTCCAGTTGTACATGATCTGATGCCCTCTTATGGCCCTTATAGGACGGACCAGGCATGCATGTGGTACACAGAAATACATGCTGCAAAACACCTGTCTATGTAAAATAAAGCAATAAATTAATTTTTAAAGGATCATGAATTGGAATTGATGCCTGAGGTGCAAGGGAGAGATTCTCACTAATGTCCTGGCCTGGGAGCAAGTGAAATTTCCCATTTTCCACAATGCCTGTCTGCACTTCTACCACAGGTCTGGGTCTAGGGTAGCACCCCCTACTGCCCTGCAGAGATCAAAGTCTCCAGGGGTCTATGAGGCCTTTGTAGCACCACCCAAGAGTTGGGTACTGACTGCTTCATTATTTTATCAAGTGAAAGGAAGTCCAGGCTTCCTGCTTAAACTGTTAGCATAAGGAGGCCAAGGCCACAGTGCCCCTCCCCGACAATGTGTGACTGCAGAAAGAGAATTACTATCTAATGTTCTCTTCTGTCTCACTGTAACATGCCTTTCGGGGGCCTTTAGAGAAAGAGAATAGGTTTATTGGCAGGGGATTTTTGTATCTCTTTTCAGGTTGCAGCTTCTATCAGTCCCAATCTGAAATGTGAGAGAAAAGAGAAGAAGGGAGGTTGCTGTATCATCCTTTGGTTTCGGTGGTTCCAAGTCTGGCTTCTTTTAGTCTCCATCTCTCAGAACCTTCATGGATTTTTAATATAATGCTCAGGCTTTTACACCCTACATAAAAGTAGAAACTGGGAAAAGGGAATTGAGTTCATTTTCCTTGACTCTGAGCTTTGTGAGTAAGCCAAAGCTATTGGCCAACATGCTTACATCAGCTGACTTCCAAATGACAGGGTTTGCATCATTTTGGCAACCTTTTCTTACCATGGTTGGGAGTAAGATGGAAGACAGGCCCTTGGGGGGAACCTTTGACAAATAATTTGAGGATATTTTATGTAAAATAACTCAGGTTTTTCCTCCTAGTGTGGAATAATGTTGGAGTATAATTTTTGAGATTACCCCCATGAAATGAAGGTACAGAAAAAGCTAAGGTGATTGATCTATTATCGCCTCCTCTCCGTTCACTGTGTTCCCTGTAGGCATTTGATTTCTAAATTGTCATCCTTAGTCAGCTTCCGAGTGAACTGAAACACCACCTGGCTCACCCTAAAGTGTTCTCTTATTTCAGAGTGCAATTTTTACTTCCAAAGGTTTGTTTTTAGAACCGGATCCTCATTTTCCCTGTGTAATATGAAAGAGAGCATTGACAACAACATGAACACTGGATACAGCACTTCCAAATGCACTGATCATCTCTGAGCCAGTGTTTGCTTTAACTCTAGTCGTCCAATAGCAAACTACTCAGACAGGTCCCAGGTCCAGTCTGCTCAACAGTCCGCCACTTCTGATAAGCAGTAAACATGTACAACCTTTGTCACCAAGGTGATGGAGTATGTCCAGATAGTCATACCAATGGTTACCTCAGAACTGGAGAAACCATTGATTGCTGTTGGGGAGACTGACTTACATTTCTCTTCACATGCCAGATTGAACTTGAGAATACAAAGGATCCATTTTCTAAACAACAAATAACATTTACATATGCCTATTATCAAGATATATCTTCTCAACTTAAATTCACATATGTTTGCTAAGAAGGTTTTAGGCAATTACTTCTAGGTTTGACTTGCTGGAAGATGCTATTGACACCAATGGCTTAATGGGAGACTTCAGGAGCCTCATCCCCCTACATAGCAGGATTGAGGAGGCCTGTATGTTTTTATGTGAGATAACTTTCATTTTGCTGAGACTGACAATTATTTCTTGGTTTTTCTAAGATTAGCATTTTAGTGTAGCTTATCTGGATTGCCAATCATTGTTTAATTACAAAAAGTCATCTATGTTCTTTGTCTCTGAATTTTTGACAACCAAAGTTATTAAAAGTTATCACACTTATCAATGTGGCTGTGTTGTGAGGATTCAATAAATCACAGCACCTAGGAATTTGCCTGGGGCAGCCTACTCATTTAATAGACAGTTAAGTATAGCAAGATCAAGGGAACTGTCTAGGGCCATACTACTACTGATTGATGGAAAAGTCAGAGCAAGCATTCGATTTATCCAGTCACTGGGCAATGTCCCAGTCTTGCCATGTAGGTAACATTACTTTGCAAGGTTATATGCTTTATGGGCTAATGATGAGTAAACGCAGACTGAAGAGGTCTCATCTGATACAACACAGTCTCCAGGGTTCTTCTCAATTCTGACTCTTCTCTAGTGGTATACTGAGTATGTCCAGTATTTGTTCTTTACAAAGACGAGATCCGTGTAGAAATAGAGGTGGAGCAGGCTACCATGACGCAGTAGGGGTGGTCAAACTCTTCATGGGACTCCTCACTCTGGATCTCCTGTTAGACAATGCTCTTTCATTTGTGATTACCACATACACAGACAAACAAAGCCACAACAGGTGAAGATCTTTAACTATGGGTGCCTTTAGTGTCTGGCAAATCTTCACCCAAACATTCTGAAACCTGACTTTGAGTGACACATGTAATCAAAACATGCTTTTACATAACTTGAATGCTATAACTGGTGTGTAAATGGTTCTGAAAGTTTATAGAAGTTTCAACTTATTTAATTTTGCCCTTTAATATATGCATATAAAACATAGGCTAACAAGAGTACCTAGTTCATATGACTGTTGAGATCAGCCATGGCTCAATGAAAAGTCTAAAGGCATAAATAGGAGCTCAAGAATGTGAGTTTTGTATGTTTTTAGTGATATTAATATTGTCATTCCACAGTCATACCAACTATAATCAGATTAAAGGAATTTCATGCTTTTCCTAACCAGAAACAATATTTTCTTTGGCTTAAAGTTCAGGCAGAACTTCAGCCTCTAGTCAGTAAATTCCTTTAGTAGAGGCTTTTTGGTTCCTACCAGTTACCCTGTAATATATCCTACAGGCCATTAAAGTTATTCCTCAAAATGATCTCCCAAGACTCTTTCAAAACTACAGTGGCCCTTTATTTTCCAGATCATACTGTAGCTAAATCTCTAGAAAACAGGTATTTCCCTCATTCGTTTCAGAGATCTCCACCCTCTGGGAAGATGGGATGTACAGATCAGTGTTGTGGAATATTATTTTAAATTTGTGAAGGTGTGTTACATTTGTTTATGCTGCCTTTGTTAAGGATGGAAAGATGTGTTACATTTTTTCACCTTGCCTGCCTAAGGCAACTTATTGGTCTAATAAAAAGCTGAACAGCTAATAGTTAAGCAGTAGAGGGATAGGTGGGACTGGAGGACAGAGAGAATAAGTAGGAGAAGAAATCCAGGATAGAAGAAGGAGGAGAAGAGAGTGGGAGAGGAAGAGAGGCAGGTGCTCTGGGCCATCTAAGCAGGCAGCTGCTAGCCAGCTAGACAGAGTAGGACATACAGAAGGAAAGAAAGGTAAAAGGCCCCAGGGCAAAGCATAAATAAAGAGAAACAGGTTAAGTCATAAGAGGTAGCAAGAAATTAGCTTAATATAAGGCTGAGTGTTCATAACTAATACTAAATCTCTGCGTCATGACTTGGGAGCCAGTTGGTGGTCCAAAAGACAAAGCCTGGTACAGATCAGAGCACACATGCCTGTCTTACTCTCTTTTCTGTTGTTGTAATAGAATGCCCTGACAAAGGCAACTCAAAGAACAGAAGATTCTCAGTTCAAGGGTACAGCCCATCCTGGCAGGGAGATCAAAGCAGCAGGAGCATAAAGCAGTGGGCAACATTGTATGATTACCCTACTCCACTGTGAGTGAGGCGGTTAGGAAAGTCTGCGTGTTGTTATTATTACTTTACTTGCTGCCATGGCAAGATACCCGAGAGAGAAACTTGGAGGTGGAAGGGTTTACTTTGAGTCATGGCTTGGAGATCACAGTGGGCAAGACATGGTGACAAGAACATAAGGCAGCTGGTCACTTGCATCTTCACCCATGGCATGGAGATAAATGGATGCTGGGGGCTCATCTCACTCTATCCTTTTTATTCATCACAAAGAGTATGGGACTGTGCCACCCACACTCAGAGTGGGTCTTCCCTGGAATGAAACCTCTCTGGAAGCCCCTCATACACACATGCAGAGATATATTTCCATGGTGATTCTAAATCCAATCATGTTGATAATGAAGATCAACCATCACATCATGTCATCCCAGAATATTGTTTGAGCCTTTTGTAAATGGACATGGCTGTTGTTATGGAATTATATAAGAAATGGAAATAATTTGGATGTCCATTTTTGTCAAGGGTCTTTAACAAATAAATGGTAGTTATATCCCTAAACTTAAAACAAAACATTGTCATTTCAAGATGAGCATAGAAAGCCATGCCTATAATTCTAGCACTTGGGAGGCTGTGGTGGGAGAATTGTAATGAATTAAAGGATGACTTGAGCTACATAGTGAGTTTCAGGCCAGTGTGGGCTATACACTGAAACTAAACAAAACTCAAGCAAAGATGCAAGCAAACATTGCTTCCTTAAGAAAGCCTCGCTGATTCTAACATATAATTGTGGTAAGTGGTGAGGACAGCGTGGATGAAGGTGGTGAAATATGGCATTAACCCACTTCTCAAATGAAGGTACAGAGGTCAGGGGGTGAGCCTGAGCCACATGCAAACCAAGTCCAGTGATACTCAGTTTAAACTGCTTTCCACTCCCTTCAGTATTACCAATACATGAACACAGCAAGTGGATCTCTGTTGCTTGAACTCTTTACCTGTGCCCGAGTTCATGGGCAATGGTGAAAGCCAGGGGTAGGCCAGAATCTTCATTGATGTTACAGCTTCTGTGAGGCTGGCACATTCCTGACAGTTGAGACAGCCCCAGAGTCTCACAAGGGCGATTGACACCAGCACAGATGTCCTTTCTGAAAGTAGAGACCAGAGATGCTTAAGCAGTCAAAGAAATGTTTGTGGAAGATTCCTGTGAAGATACATCAGCATAAACTACAATGGTTGGTATCTCTAAAGCATGCTTCAAAATAAAACCCATATGAGAACAGGGATCAACTTGGAACTCACTGGACACATTCTGATTCTATCTCTTAATTGACTGAATTTCCCAAACTTTAGAACATAGGAAAATTTAAGCATTTTATTTTCAGTAGTTTTTAATAATCATCTCAGGAAACTGGTATGATTAGGCTAACAAAATATTTCACTGAAAATAAAAGTTAATTTGAGCCATTGAATAAGGAAGGGGTAGTTAGCAATTTTCTTTTCAGACATGAAACCCCTTTTGGTTTTACTTAGATTGTTTTCAAAACTCATCTGAGACATGTTTGTTTTTGTTTTCTTTTGTTTTATGAAAAATGCAATTTCTCCCACTATCCCACAAAGAAATGAAATCTGTTATCTAGTCACACTACACTAGTAAAACTTGCACATGTGTACAGTGTATGTGCCTATCTCATGCACACTGTGAAACCTGCTCTCTCCCTTTCATCAGAAATTAGCTAGAAAGGGGAAATAAAGATTCCTAGGATCTCAGAAAACAATATATATCTTTTCAAAAACAAAAGCATGCTTCCATTTCCTAGACAGATCATTTCAATCTCTGACAAGAATTTTCAGAGAGTCATTAATTAGTCACTAGACTTTCTTCAAGCATAAGAAGAGCTTTTGATTAGCACAAGTGCTGGTGATTCTTCCAGACTTTAGCTGCAAAGCTTAGCTCCTGAGGTTTGTGTGGGCATCATCTGTAGCAACAAATGGTCTCTTTTTGTAACCTTTGGGAAATGGTATGGAGCCACACCTGGAGAAACTGTGAGAGTTTTCAGTTCTCTTAATGGCTGTGAGTAGTGCCAGGGAAGGAGAGAAGCAATCCCCTTTCATAGGCAATGTAGATGTGAATCACATGTTCACTGCCAGCAGCTGTTGGAGGGTTGAGTATTGTAGAGGTAGATCATACAGTCTCCAGCTGGATACGTCCCAACCTTGACTGCAGGATGCATGGTTCATTACTTAATCTAAAAGTATAGTTCCTCAGGGACCTGCTGTGGAAAAGATGTATGACACCCAGTGCTAATCTGTTAGCTCTCAGTTTGATCTGGAAGGAGGCCATGTATGTTACATAATTTTGATGGAGTACCTACTGAGAGCTTAGCATCAAAGAGAGGGAGAGGGTATAAAACAAAGGAATTATAGGGATACAATTTTTGGAGACAAGGACCTGTGGATTGGCTAGATCTCTATCATATACTGAAGACAAATACAAGAAACTGCCTTGGAAGGCTGCACATGTGGAACATACTTGTAGTGTATTCTCACAAATCTGTCCTTCCTAAATGCAATTCTATCAGGCACTGCCAATGTGGGTATCAGAATAGTTTCTCAGTGGCAACAATTAATTTCATACCCATTCCCTCCTCATCTTTTATTTTTTTCAGACTTATTGGGGCAAGGTGAGGCGTGGAAAGTAATTTTGATCTTACTTCTTTCCTAAGGGACTTTTGGTAATGTCTGGAAATAGTTCATGTTCTTATAAGTTGTGTGGGGTACATTCTCATAAGTAAAGACTAGGGACTAGATATTCTTCAAAGGAAAATTTTTAAAACAAAGAATTATCAAATCCCAAATGACAAGTCCTAATATCAAAAATTTAAGAAGGTCTTGGGTATGTGTTATCCTGTGAAAGACAGGCCACTGAGATCATAGTAGCCCCACCATTTTGATGGGACCATCCTAATGTAAAGGATAATAATAACTTCCATGTGATATATGTCTGTCTGAAATTTCAATTATCAGAATCCTGCTTTTGAGTGAAAATACTAAAACCTAGTTATATACAAATTTGTTCCAAGAGAATTTTTTGGTATAAACCTATAGCGGTGGATTCCTAGAACCTACAGTACCTAAGGTAAATTAGGTTTGTACATTAAACACAAGGCTCTGGTTCTCTCCAGCAGAAGAGGCTTCTTTTAGTACATATCTTTAGATTTCTGGATGCCTGTGAATTTGCATAAGCTGTGTAGTAAGAACTACCCCCCTTATTATATGAGTCCTTATCACAAAGAACATAGTAGGAAGTCAGTAAATATTTACTGAGCCATTAAAAAATCATAGATTTCAAAGAGTCTGAATTGATTAGGAAAGTTATTTAGCTTTTCATAGTTCTGGATCCTGAAAGTTTTTATCCTTTTTTTTATAGCACCTAGAATTCATCTATGCTCACAACCAAATTGTATCTTTGCAAAGACGTGGACTTAATCTAGGGATTTACCGATACTAGGCAAGTGACCTACTACTGTGCTATGTGGCCATGTTAAAATCATGAGGGTAGAAAGGAGGAAGGCACATTTATATCACTCTTTTTATTCAAGGAGAGATGTTTGCATTGTATCCTAAATGTCGGTCTGGAGTGGGTTAGAACAGGTAAGCTCCAGGAGAATTGTATCTTATAATTTGAAAGGGGGAAGATTAAACAGAAATAAAAGGATTGAAAAGTCCACCAGCTGAGGGTAATAGAAGTCTTCAACAAAAGATTTGAAAATAGATTTCTTGGTACCAAGAAGACAATTATAAAGACAAAATCTTTGCTATGATAAAGAGACTCATTTGCCAACAGATGTGGTTTATAAGAAAGGAGAGTTTTGCCATATTAACAAGCTTGCTAACATGCACTCTCCATGGTATTAGCCAGCAAGAGGTTCACAGACTATAGTTGCTGCTTTCACAAAAAATCAAGAACAGAAAACGGTAGTGAGAATTCCATGAGGGAGAACACATAACAAGACTTTCAGCCACTAGCCATCCTCGGCTGGTTACCCTCCTTTCCAAATAGCCTCTGAGGTACCTGGTGATAAGAACAGCCACATCGTGATGGACAGGGTTGAGGTCACTCTTGGGATTAATGCTTTTCTGCCATTTGCAGAAGCTGGACAGTGTCTTCTCTGCATGGTGAACTATTTTCAATCCTTGCTGGAAAAAGAAGAGAAAGGATGTGCATGAGTGGGCTCTCTGTGATCCAGCTTACTGTGTTAGACAATAGTCCTCAGGAGCACTTCAGAGAGATGAGCTCATGATGGTTCTCCAGGCATTCGGAAGATACTTGGCAGAGACAAATGCATTCCCTTTGGCCTGACTCTCTTTTCTGACCACTATGACCCACCCACCCCATGACTTTATTTAAAAGACCTAGAGGGCAGAAATTGTCACCATATCAAGTAGCTCTTAAAAATAAATTGGAAATATAACAAAGACGCACACTCAGTTCCAAAAGCAGCATTTCCCCCATTTCTAATGAGAAATGAATACATTTTCTACAAGAAGCTTCTTTTTCTCTCAAGGTAGCTGTGAGGCTGGCTGCTGGGTACTTGTGCATGTTATTTCATCTGATTTACCTGCATCACTCAGCATTATCAGCAACAAAACATCACTATGTTCATTTTATAATTAGAGAAAATTACCTCTCAGAAATGGGAAGAACTAACTGAAGGTCTCTTAGCTCAGATGCATTGAGGTTCCTAGTGAGCCTGTGCTAGTAGTCAGTCATCACCCTCGCTGGGAAGGTAGCTTGGCTCTGCCTCCTTTATACAGGACTCCTGATCATCAAATGAAACACCAACTGTGACCTGGTAGCTTTCAGGCCTACATTTAACTCTATGCATCTCTTAGGGGGTATCTCTGAGAGATAACCACCACATTAAAAAATTCACATTGACATTTATAATTATTTAAAAATAGTGAAAAATTCAGCAATAAAACTAACAGTCAGAATCTGTATCCTGACAATGCCAGAATGCTGATAAAAGAAATTAGAGATGTAAATAAAAGAACTGACACTGTGTTAAAGGGTTCAAAGGTTCAATCAAGAGAGCATTCCACCCTTCAAACTTATTTGTAGCTCTATTGCAATTTGAGTTAAATGCTTGGGTGGGACTTTTCTAGATGTGTTCAAGCTCATCATAAAATGTACATGTAAAATCACAGTCCTTAGATTGGTTTAAACAAGTCTTAGAAAAGAAACATAAAGTCTGATGATTAGTTGTATCCAATCTAAGGTATACAATAAAGACCCATAACCATGACAGTATGATGTAGATGTAGGGATGGACTCCTGGCAGTAGGCAGAGAACCAAAAGTAGATCCACACAAGCATCCTTAAGTGGTTTCTTTTTGGCAATGATAAAAATGCAATTCATTGAAGAGAAGAGAATCTTTTCAATACATAGTGCTAGATAGCAAGAAAACAGCTCGATTGAAAATGATGAAGAAGAAACCATGAATGAGCACTTATCAACAGATGACACACAAATGACCAATAAGCATATTAAAATATTTAAGGTTACATATGTTGACACACATTTATAATCCCAGAGTTGGGCTACTGAGGTTGAAGGAAGGTATTGTATTGAGGTCAGTCTCTGCTACATAGGTGAGTTTCAGACCAACCTGTACTGTATACTTAACCAGTTAAAATTATAAAGTCCTATCACCATGTACCTGTTAAAACATTTATTGACAAGAAGACAAATGATTACAAGAATTAGTAAGAATGTAAAGTAGAAACTCTTGAAAAAACTCAGTTTTTTAGAAATGTAAATTAGTATAGTCTTGATTAAAAACAGCATGGAAGTTTCTTAAATAAAAACAGAACTACCCTTTGATCTAGCAATTACTCTGAAGAGGATATATACAAAGTTATGAATAATGTACATTGAAGAGATATACATCTCCATGCTCATCACTGTATTTTTCATAACAGCCAATATATGGAATCAACTTAATATGTATGATACAATGATTCTGATTAATTTTTTTCAGTTTTCTGAAAATAATACAATAGCTTTCAGACCAACAAATGAAGGGAATTCTGTAGTTTGTGAGAGCGTGAATGAACCTGGAAGATATCGTGTTAAGTGGCAGAAGCCACGAACAGAGACAAATAGCTCATGACCTCACTTATATGCAGACTCTGAAAACATAAAACTTAGACAACAAGAGCTGTGGGTAGGGGTGTGTGCACAGGTTGGTGAAAGGATTGATATTTCAATTTAGGTAGGAGGAATAAGTTCTAGAGCTCTACTACATGACACAGTGACCATGGTCAATAACAATATATTATATATACTCAGTTGTCAATGTTCACACTAGAAATAATATTCAAATGACATCACTGTGAACATTTCCATATGGTTCAACTGATGCATTAATGGTTGTAACTATAGTATTGTTTTGTATGTTTTGGCCTTCCATTATTTTATAATCCCAATGAGAACTCTATTTTGTCTGTAACTCCTTACTCTGCCTTAGTGGGCAGATGAATAATCAAACCCTGTTGCTGAGTGAACAGATTGAAAACTTACCAAGGTCTCTTCAGATGCCCAAGAATGCTCAGCATGGCTGTGAACATCTGTGTTTTCTGTGAGCCATACCCACACTAAACCAGGGCACTATCTTCTAAAGACAGACTACTAGAAGTCTCACTAGCTCAAGACCATATTCTCCTGGCATCTGCCGTTTAAACTGGAGTGGCAGTTGGCAATTGTAAAAAAGTCAGACTCTATCAGTTAAGGCAAGAGAGGAAGTTCAAAGGGAAGTCTTTATGTTTGCAGAAGGTCTTTGAAAAAGTTTTCAATATTACACTGCACTGTTGCTCTGATCCCAAATGTCTTTCCATACTAGCATTTGTTCTATCAATTTCAGGATGTTAGAAAAAGAAGCCAGAATGATAAACTCTCATTTGAGGGACCATGCAATAAACAGAGCATGTGTTTGGAGATTTAGTGAGCTGTGTTGTGATGTTTGAAAGAGGCCCTGGCATCTGATTCAGTTTAGGGCTCTTTGTCTTGGTGACCATGATTTGTTTCACAGGGGCAGGAGCCCTGGAGGATTCTAACAAAGTAATTGTAAGGTTTGCTCCCCTTCCTTTCCCTGTAGATCAATATCTAGTCGTTAGACTTGTGGCTTTGCCATTGGTTACACAAGGGAGTTCAAGGACAAATAGTTCAATGCAGCAATAATCCAAGTTCTCCAGTTTTTTGTTTTAAGAGACAGAAACTGAGCTAACTCAAAATAAAATATAGTCAGGCTAAACCAATAATGAAATGAAGATTTTAAGAGGCACAAAGCAAACCAATAAACAGATTTTAATATTAGTTTTATAACAGAAAAACAATTATATGAAGGCAATTGCTCTGAACACATAAAAAATGAATAGGTCTGTGTTCAGATAATGACAATGCTTTACAGCCCTTACTATTATCATGGTCACTTCTGAAATTCTCCACTAAAAATAATAATCTTTCCTCTTCCAGACTGTCTTTATTGTTTGGTTTTTTTTATTTGACATGAGTTCACATTTTGTAGCCTAGGCTGACCTGACCCATGATCCTCTTGCCTTAACCTCTAGAGTTTTAGGATTATGGGTGTGTATCACCACACTTGGTTCTATTCATCCACAGTGTTTCCTTTATTATCTGGAATGACTACATCATCTAGTTTCAAAAAATCTTCTAACAATGTTTGGCATTGACCATGGATAGCTCTTACCCAGCCAAATTCAACCAGAGACACATCTCAGTCAGTTATGTGGCACTGGGTCAAGTTCAGGCATCACAATGGATGTGCAATTATATTATATGTGCTATGGTAAATACCTAAACCTGAGGAAATGTTCCATTTATATAGCACTCTGATTTGGGCTGTATCATCTTAGACCTTTTGAGCTTATACTCAAAATAATAATACATTCATTTAATAAACAATTGAAGGTCAGAAGGTAAACAATACAATGGATGATTGTATATGGGGAGGGAAAATTAAGACTAAAGGCTTTTTGAAGAAGATAAATGGATGGAAACATATTATTGTGGAAACATATATATATATATATACACACACATATATATATAAGAAACCATATATATTAGGGAAAATATATATTAGGGAAAGAAGAAACCATATATATAACTATGTGTATATATACATATAAAACTATATATTATATATAGTTTTAGTGAAATTATCTACAATGGAAGGAAGAAGAATTACAAGAAAGAAGAAGAAGAAGAGGAGGAGGAGGAGGAGGAGGAGACTTCTTTGTGAGTTGTTTGCTAGTGAGGCCACATAGACCAGTAAGCATTATGGGTTATTGCTAACACTCTGTTACCTTCCAGAACTTGATCGGAAGACCCTACTTCTGAAGATACCACATAACTTAAATCATAGAATATGGGATGACAAGCTGATACTGACCTAGAAGTTTCATTCATAATGCTGGCTATCTTACATAATGCTGGAAGATGCTATACATGATAGTGAAGTAGAAAAGTAATCACCAATATAAACCAGTGGGAAACCCCATGGGATACAACCAACCTAACATTTCATGGATATGATATTGACATAAATATAATGGGAGTGTCAAAGACTTTTTGATTGGATCTAACGCCTTCTCCATGAGATGGAACTCTTTTGTACTTTTCACTGTTAATAGGTCCAAGAACCAGTAGCTAGATATATCATAGGCCCTAGTGGAGAACTTAATACTATTAGTTTGCTGAGTGAACAAAATATTAAAATGACTCCTAATGACTTAATGCTATACTCATAGATCATTCATTTTGCAACTCTCATCAGAGATGCCTCTTCCTGCTTTAAATGGCAATCAGTACATAGACCTTCAACTAGTTAATGTGCAGAAAATAAGAGACTGTGGAATACTCAGCCCTACATGGAATATACCTATCACACCCCTCGGCCCAGAGCTCAGGGACTTTCACTGAAGAAGGGTTGAAAAGATGGTTAAGAACAAGACTTGCAGATAGTTTAAAGGAAACAACGTTACCCAGACACAAGGGGCAGGTGAATACAAGCATTTACAGCAATTGCAGCAGCATTCACAATATCTGTGCAAGCTCAAATGAGCACAAACCCTGATGTTGGAAGAGGCAGTGGGAGAGGGGAGGTAGGCACAAAGTCCTAAACCTAGTAGAGAAGCTTTTGTCAGTATGTAGCTGCTGGGAAAAGGAGAGTTAGTTCCCTTTAATAGTGTGTCCACTTATAGATCAAGTACTATCCAAGGGTTGGCCCACTCCCAGGAATAGCCGAGCAACACACACTGAACTTGACGGGTTGTTTTAAAAAGGAAGGAAATTCAAAGTTGACTGGGTAGGAATGTGAGGGTGGAGAGGATGGGTCTGAGAGGAGTTGTGGAAATAATTTATTATCAAAATATGTTGTGTGCAACTCTCAGAGAATTAATAAGAATGTTAATGTAAAAGAAATACAGAAAAAATCAGTTACTTCCTATGCCATTATTTGCACTTAGGAAATGATAGTAGTACAGAAACAGCTGTGTAAGCATAAGCAAAAACAAGGGGGGAGGGTGGAACAAAAACAGTATCTTTCCCTTTAAATTCCAAATGTAATGCAAAATTACCTCCATAAAACCATACAGTTAAATGTAAAATGTGGAGTTATGAAACCTGAAGGACAAGGTAAGGCATGGTAATATATACCAATTACCTTAGCGCCCAGGAGACAAAGGAGACAAAAGGGGGATCTCTGTGAGTTCAAGGCCAGCCATGTCTACGTAGTGAAGCCCATCTCAACCAAAACACAGAAGAAAATGAAGGGAGAGAACCTTGGAAACCTGCAGGAAGCTCTTCCTTTACAGTTATGACCTGGAAGCTTATATTCCAGCAACATCAACTTGCTTGCTTCAGTGCGACCCCACACACTGTGCAATTTCTAAATTTCCTTTCTTCAAAGTAGTTCCTCTTCCTAAGATGCTTTTCTCTGCCCTCCTACCCTCCTTGAACCTATCCAATCTCCAACCATCCTTTAGTAGGGCATTTCCAGAAGGCTTTCCGTTCCTCCTCTCCTGAGAGATTCCGGGTGCTACATCTGAGTCACACATGGTTCACACCACCTGCTGTGTCAGGTCAAACTCAGCAGACTCGGCACCTGTTTTCCTTCTGCATGCATCTAGGATTAGGGACTGGCTCCTCTCATCTCTCAGCCATTTCTTGTACCCTAGTGCACATCAGCTGGCTTGTAAAAGTCAGGAGCCTCTATAATCCAATCAGTAATGGAGAGAAGGTAGAGTCAGTAACAAAGGCAGACTGGGGGTTTGTGGTAAGGCAAGCGAGAGGCAAGCTCTACTGAGTAGGAGAGGGGAAGGAACAAAGAACTGACATTTGAGAACAAAGCAGAAAATATGTAAGAACAATCCCTCTCAGGGACTAGGAGTTACTGGGAGATGATTCTCCATGGCCATCTCTTGCTTCAAACTGCCAATCATCCGAGCAAGGGCACCAGAAACTTTGTTTTTCTCAAGGAGTTTATACGAAACCATTCTGCTGCTGATTTCATTGGGGGTATTTTTCATGGTCATGTGTGTACATGTACATGCATGTCCACGTGCGTATGGGTACATGTGTGTGTCAGGATGTATGCATATATGTGTGCATCTGTGTGAAGACCTGCCGTTTGTCCTGAATCTTCTCCATCATATTCATTATGGCAGGATATCTCAGGTGATTTTTATATAAACTTTGTTTCTCTGAACAAAAGTCCAGAGATAAGCTTTTCAGGATACCGCCCTATTTTTCTACAAATGTCAGGTGCCTCCTCAAAGCTTTCATTGAGCACATTTTTTCTAGTCCTCTAGCATCTTAATCTCTGAGTTTCTCATCAGGTTCAACTCTAGAAACACTTGGTTATATAGTTTCCTGAATGCTTGACATCACAGGGCTCTTAGGACAGGTTGTTAGTTACACATTAAGACCACGCATTAAGACCACGCGGCCATGGGCCAGATACTTGCCATCAAGTTAAACAATGTGAGTCCAGTCCCTGGGACCCACGTGACAAGATGAAAAAATTGACTCAGCAAGTTATCCTCTGATTGCCACATCTACATAATAAATAAATAAATGAAAAAATCTTTTTAAAAGACCACATTTATTTTAAATGTTTCCATAAACCAGCTTGGTTATTATTTGAACAAACTAAAGCAAATATTCATTCTCTATCTTGTTCCTTATTTTCTTTGCAAACAAAAACAGATTTGCTTTTGCTCGTTTCTTTGCACCTCATCTTCTCAAGCTAGCTGAATTCACTTCCCACCTTCATCTTCGAACACTCTTGAGTACATGAATCTTAGAGGAGGGCTAGCTGACCTGGAAGAAATCAGCCACAGATCACAAAAAAAAAATGGCTCCAACTGGGAGATGGGGAATGATTTTGCAATAACATGGCTTTTGTTACCAACTGTTCTCTTTCTCTCTGAGCTATCCTCTAATGAAGAACCAATCTTGTATTAATCTCCCTGGGAATTCCCGGTAGCAACTTTTGATGTGCAGCAGTCTCGCCACACTCTGCTAATGATACTCAGACTGAGCAGATGACAACAAACAAAGAAGAGACCCGTGGATAAAAAGTAAAATAAAACTTCACATGCCTAAGAAATAAACCATGTTACTATCAGAGGAAAACTACTGATCTAAGGAAATGGGTCTAAAATTATTTGTCAATACCATTGATATTTACCAAGGGAAAAAACAATTATGCATGTAATTATAAATCCATACAACCACCAACTCAAGTTTCTAAAAGTCAACAGGCTGTTAGTGCCACAG
The DNA here is from genome assembly GCF_017639785.1 of Mesocricetus auratus. Classification (NCBI taxonomy): domain Eukaryota; kingdom Metazoa; phylum Chordata; class Mammalia; order Rodentia; family Cricetidae; genus Mesocricetus; species Mesocricetus auratus. Next base: position 7,120,766 of record NW_024429198.1, on the reverse strand, counting down.
TGAGCCCAACACTAAGTCATTCAGTAGATCAAGAGAAAATTCTCCAGGAAAGTAGTCATGTGTTTCTCGCCCATCAGCTCAATCCTTTCTCTGCCACAACATCTTGGTACCTGCAGGGCTCAGTCCTGGTTGTTGTGGGGACTAATTGATACCCTTATATACCAATGCAAGTCTTAATCACTCATGGGAGAATTTGCATTAAGTAAATACATACAATTACAACTGTCACACTGTCTGCAAAGGAAAATTACAGCGTTGTAAGAGTAATGGAAGGCTCTTTCCATGGATTGATGCCAGCACTGAGAAAACAGAATTGAAAGGAATCCAGCTGGTTCTAAGTGGGTCATAAAGTACATACCTACAACCTTGAACACAGGAACCAGCCAGCCAGCTTTAACTGTGAAGATGGTGAGAGGCAAGTTGAAAAAGCATCACCTGATGATGGGCTGACTGGTTATGGGAGGGAGAGAAGTTCGTGTCATGGTGGCTTCTACATCTCTAACTTCTTTACATGGGAGGGCCATATTGTCATATCCAGACGTAGGCAGCAGTAGAACCAGACCATGTGAGGGGAAATGGGATGATTTCCTTTTTTTAATTAATTGATTTCTTGGTTGATTGTGATATACATACACGTTTGTGTATGTGCATGTGTATGTACATGTGTGTTCATGTGTGTCTGTATGATTGTACAGGCTAGAGGTCTCCTATAGGCAGATTTCCATTTGGTACCAGTCTTCTCGCCTTCAATATGCTGGTTTGTTTTGCACTATAGTAAGATGCTTGATCTTCTCAGTTTGTGGTCCAGTGTCAGTGATGTGTTAATTGCTCCTGTATGTACAGTAACAGGTTAAACACTAGAGAAAGTGCTTACTTGGGTTCTTTCATTTGGAATAGCCTGCCTGAATGGCTAATCCTTTGTGTCCTCTAAAACCCAATTTAGACAGCCAAATATCCTTCCACACCACAGATACATACATATTTAACCTTATGTTCATTTCTATTTAATTTTACATTTGACAGTGACTCCAAATTCCTCAGACTCAGGAAATGGGAATTATATTTATATTTATCTCTTCAGTGAGTAGCACAGCATTTGCCATATGGCTGATGGGACATGGAAAAATGATGTGACATTTTAAGGGCTGTGCACTGAAGGATACCGTAGCCCAGTCACGTTGTACTTTCTTCCGTGTCTGACTGCCACCCTGATTTTAGGTAAGCATTGGAATCCATGATTGTCAATGCTGTTTAGGTTGCTTGTTAGTCAAAGATAAGACGAAGAGTTTGAACTATTTTCTGCAAATCAGGAAAAATGAGAATAGTGAATTGAAATTTGCTGTCAACTTTTGAACTTTGCAACACCTAGAGATTTTATAAAATCTTGCACCAGCATCATGCAACTGTCATCAGAGAAGTTTCTTGTGATGGACTGTAAGTAACAAACAGATCAATAGCTGGTCAATGTATATAGAATAACAGACGTTGGAGCACTCAGTCCTAAAGGAAATGTTTGTATCAACTCCCTCCTGTCAAGGCCAACACATCCACGTGGGAGAGGAGGCAGAAAGACTGTAAGAGCCAGAGGTAGTGGATGACTCCAAAGAAACAGCATCTTCCAGACACCACAGAACTGATACATGAACTCACAGCAATCATGACAGTATGCACAAGACCTTCACGGGTCTAAACCAGACAAAATCTTGGCAGGGAGGAGGGGAAGTTGACATACCTAAGCAAGCTTCATACCTAAGCAAGAAATTATTTTCCATTGACACATACAGGAGAAAGGACAATCAGTTTCTCAGTGGAGTGTCACTGGATGTGTCAGCCGTACTCCAGTACAGCACCCATGGTCAGAAGTAGCTGGCCAAAACCAAACAGACTCCATGGTGTGTGTGTGTGTGTGTGTGTGTGTGTGTGTGTGTGTGTTTCATTCTGTTTTTTTTTATTCTTGGTTTTCTTTCTTTTTAGTACATTTACTTTGATTTCCAACTTTTTTTTGTTTTCCTTCTTTTTAGAGAGAGAGAAACAGAAAGGAGGAGAGAGAACATGGATATGGTCTGGGAGGAGTTGAGGGAGTGTAATTAATATGATCAAATGTATTGTATCAAAATAATTAGCACCACCAACAAAAAAGCTTTCATGAGAACATTTAGCAATGACAATAATTTGTTGTACACTTACAAAATCAGAAATAGAAAGGGGAAAAACAATGTAATTGCAACCAATGTAATGATGCAATGGCCAATATGATTCTCATGAACAATGTCAGTGGCAGCAAGAAGCCAGCATTGAGGTGTTCTGATGGCACTCTTTCCTGTCTGGATCCTGGATCCTTGATCCTTGAAGTCACATTTAAAGCCTGCCTGCAGTTCTGCTGGCACTATGGAAGGTAAAAGTTTCCCTTCTCACACCTAGATATTGAACTCTGCATAACTGCCCACATATTCAACCACTGTGAAGGAGGAAAATTGGTACTCCAAAATATCAAACCATGATTTTCAAAAAGTTAAAAAGCAGAATTTTTTGTTTGTTGACACAAGATTTAACTACTTAGCCTAGACCTTAAGCCCATAGCAATCCTTTTTCTTCAGATCCACAAGTGCTAGGATTGAAGGCATTCATCTAGTTAAATATAATTCTTCTCTGAATATACAGTTAGCATATGTGATAGATTCACTTAACTTGTTGATGAAGAGACAAGCAAGATGCCAAAACTGGTTTAAAGATAGATTCAAGAAAGCTAATTAATGCAGCTCCAGCCAGTGGGAGACATACTAGAGTGAGATTGTTAAATTAGGTCCAAGGTCAGTTAATGCCACACAGGCCACACACAAAAGATTAATATGCTGAAGGTTACACTTGCTGGACACATATCTACTTTATCTCTTCTGGACAGAAACCATTTGTTCATCCCATAGGTTTTCTGCAAACCAGTATCTAACTTCACCACATCTGAATCCTCATCAATAGCCCGTAATAACCAAAGTTCTATTCACCAAAGGTCAGATGGGCACTAGTAGGCATTTTTGCCTCCTTTCCAAGTTTTGAATAAATTTTATTATCAAAGGGATGGCAGTAAAAGCAATATTGCATCAATTGGAATTCCATGATACCCAAAGCATGCCCCAAGTAATGAAGTGAAACGGGGCCCACAAGGAGGAAAGGGGGAAGAAATCAAGGCTTAAAAGACAGTTCTTAAAATACAATGCTAACTGGTGGTGGAGACTTGTGCTGTTAAGAAATTAATAGCCTTGTCTGGCATTTGGTGCCACATCTCTTGCTGGAGAAGATATGAATAGCACCCTTCTTACATGTGTCAGCTGCTGTGTAGTCTGAAAGGCATTTCATCAGCTTAGTTGTTTCCTTCACTTATTAAATTTCACTTTGTATATTTATTCATGGTCCATTCACCATGTTAGGTATTGGGGATGTCACAGAATAAATAAATACCATTTCTACATGCACCCTGTCCACCTTCTTTGATGGTTGAAATACATGAAAGAGTTCATAAGTACAAAGAACCATAGTGAATAGTGGGAACACTATCATTCCAGGAAGCAGAAATGGGAGGAGGAGCCACATTTGAGTGGGTCAGATATTGAGAATTCTCTGAAGAGTCAGTAGTTAAGCAAAGGCTTGTGTGATGAGAACCAGGGAAGGCATGTTTGAGATACTGGGATCCATAAGTACAAAGATTATGATGCTGAAAAATGCCTTGAATAATATAGAACTCATTCAAACTCCAGAATGCAAGGGCTGGAAACAAGGGACTGAATAACATAAAGAAAAAAATGGGGAAAAGACAGATGGATCAAGATCATGAAGAGCTCTGCAGACAAAACAAATCTGAATTAATGTGTGTTTTTTTAAATGAAGTCATAGGGGGAACTGAAGTATTATTTGAACTTGTATTTAAAATCATCCATTATAGCTATATATAGAACAATCCTCCCAGAGCATATATTATGGGCAAAGTTGGAAATAGGAAACCATTTGAGAATTCACTGAGTAGCTTGGGAAAGATATAATAAAACTTGAATCAATGTAATGATTGCAAAATGGTGAGCACTGGATATTTTTGAACCATGCTTTGGAGGTGAGACCACTATGGGCTTTGTTGCTCTATTTAAATAACACAATAAAAATGAATAAATAATGAGGTCAGATATGATGGCACACATACTTGAGAGGCAGACACACAGGTTTCTGTGACTTTTTTATATGTACATATAATGACAACAGTTCAAGAAGAGGAGATTACGAACTTAAAGGTAGGAAGTCAGACATGGAAGAGACAGGAGGGAAGAGAGATGAGGAGGAAAGAAATTATAGTATAATTATATCTTAAATTATAAAACAGAAAAGAAAATAAAACAAGGAAAAAACCATTAGTTATAATGATAACTAACACCACAGATGAGGAAAGCATAAATATTTGTTCCCTATTTCCCACTCAATATTGCTCAAGTCCCAAGAAAATAACACAGAAATAATACTTTCTTTCCTTTGGATTGCATAAAGACTGTGTAGAGACCTCTTTCTTGCTTACCAAGAACTGTCCTCAAAGAGAGCGGAAATGGGGAGGTACAGTAAAGGAGAGTGGAGGGGAGCCATTCCTTACCTCCTCTTCTTCAAGTAGAATCAGTCGAACCACGACAATGTGGACTGCATTGCCAATGCTTGGGTTATGAAACAACCCCGTGACCTGGCATCAGAAACAGAACTCTGTTTAGTATTGTCTGCATATATATATTTCTAGGACTGATCATTGGTGTTGGATAGCCAAGGTGGGGGTCTGATTTCTGGGGAAGATTAATGTTTCCTCTTTCAGCAACTGTTGCTTGTCTATGGCTCTTCATGGCTGGTACTTTAACCCTCCCCAGCCAAAGTGGCTAGTGAGGCCATGGGTCTTAGACGACATCCTGTTATTGCCACTTTTCTAAGCCAGTATGATTTCTACTTTACAATAACTGCTTATCTTTATACCCACAGAGAAGTACAGCTCTCAACCCCCACCGAAGAAGCTTCTTCTTGCAGCAGACTATTACAGAAAGCCACTAGTCAAAATGCAGAGAACAACTGGCGGTGGGTTGTCCATCCCTACTTGGAAAATCTACATACAACACAGTTCCTGTACGCAAGACTCAGGGAGCATCTTGGCAAAGAGGGTGGTAAGATTATAAACCAGAGGACAAGGAACTCGGCTCTGAGATCGTGTCTTCTAACTAGGACAGGGAAACTACACCCACAATCCTAGCTGCATAGCTCCCTAAACAAAGCCGTTTTTTTTCTTTGACCTTGTCTAGCCCAGGATATTTTCTTTAGCAGTTAATCAAGGAATTTCTTTTTCCCAGCTCATCAAGACAAGCCACCTGTTTGGAAAGTAAAGCATAGCAACAATGAAAAAAGGAATCATGAAACTTGGGGCTGCAGTAGAAACTTATTCCGGTTCTAGCTCTCACTACCTTGAAGAAATCATGTTCAGTTTCTTTGCCCAAGTTTTTTCATACACTAAGACTAGCAGAAATGGATGATGCAAAACCATCCTAAAATTATCAAGTCACTTGGTAAATAATAATAATAGTAGTGACTACATATGCAAATGATGAATTATAAATTTTCCCAGGGAAATTTTCCCATGTACATTTTCAAGGAACAGAATAATTGTCCTGAATTTCAATTACTAGAAACTTGGGTGAATAATCAACTTGGGTGAATGAGTGTGTGCATGCCATATGTGTGTGCATGAGCGTGTGGTGTATTATAAGAAACAACAACAAAATCTCTTTCTTCTTATTCTTTGTCTTTATAATTTTGAGACAGTATATCACTACCCAGCCTAAGGTACCCTCAGATTTGCATTCCCCAACCTTGGCCAGCCAGATTTAGGAACAGCAGATTTCTATCACCATGCCTGACAAAAATGTTCTTTGATGAGGGGAAGAGCATTTCTAAGGACATCTCTTTTGCCAGGTACTGTCCCCCATTCCGTCTGTCATACCATATTCATAATGGTGAGGATGTAGGACTCGACGTTCTCACTTCCATGGTACTCAACCATCTTCGTGTCAGCTACCACAAGTGTCTCCACCCATCTGTCCTTGCTTATGGAGCGCCGGGAGAGGCTCCTTCTTGGCCAGTTTTTCCTCTCCCACTTCTCTCGCTGTAGCTCTTGCTTCTCAGAGTTGCCTAGACTGTCTGAACATTAAACAGAAGACATAGTTACATAAATTTAATGTATATTGTATATAAAAACATTATTCACTTATATTTGTAAAAACACAAGGGTGTGTGTTTAATTTCTGCTTAATAACACGTGAGTGAAATGTGTATGAAACAGAAGACAAATTTAAAGGAATTTGAACAAAATCACTCAAATTGGAAACTTACAAAAATAATCAAGAAGCATTTATTTTCAAATGTCATGGTTCATTTCAGTAAGTTTTTTTCTATAACAGCATATACAGTGGGTTGTGGTGGGCACATCTATAATCCCAGTTACTCCAGAAGAACAGCAAATTTAAGGGTATCATGGGCTATCAAAGGGAGTACTTATTTCAACAGAAAGTGTTAAAGGTCAGGAGTATAGCTCAGTGGTCAAACACTGTTAGCATGTGTGGTGCTCTGAGGTGTGTGTGTGTGTGTGTGTGTGTGTGTGTGTGTGTGTGTGTGTGTGAATATTCTCTCTGTCTCTCTGTCTCTGTCTCTGTCTCTGTCTCTGTCTCTCTCTCTCTCCCTCTCTCTCTCTTTCCTCAGAACTCTCTTTTTCTTTTTCTCTAAATTATTCAGTGTCGACCATAGGCAAGACAGTAAGCATAGTAGGACTTAAATGTTGAGTTTTAGCCTCATAAATATTTGATATTCATATTCCCTTTTCCATTTTACAAGCCAGAAAGCTGATGCACAGACTAGCTGACAAATATATTCCACAAATTACTAAACCCATTCAGCCAGGAGATGACCAGGGTTTTTCTATCTTACATTAATGCCTTTCACATTTACTACAATATTCCTGTGAACATAAAAACACATAAGACTGGAGAAGATGTAAACTAGAAAAATGCAGAAGGCTCAGGACATCCTGATACAAAACACTGAAAAAGACCCAGAGGATGATAGTATGGCAGAATTCCTGCTGACCTGATGCCAGAGTGTCAGCAACTAGCCATAATCCCTGATGGGCTACTCCTGGCTTGTATATAATTATTTTGATTCCATTTCCTTGTCCCCTTCACTCCTACTGATCCATTCCTGCTTCCTAACCAGCCACTCATTCTCTTTTCTTTCTTTTTTCTTTATCAGCACCCTCTTCTTTATCCCCAACTCTCTAGGGAGTAAGTATTGACACATGGTCCTCTGGGGGTCATGTCACATCCAAACTCTGGCAGCCCATTCCTTTTTCTCCCATTTCCTTCGTGGATCTGCTCAATAACAATTTTTGGTGCCAGTAGGAACCTCCACAAGGAGGCGAGGAAACCCTAAGAAAAGTACGAGGCCTTGTGAAGAAACAGGTAATAGATGTCTTTTTCCAGTCCTTAAACAAGGCATCATCTCCATTTCCATATAGCTCGCTCGCCAAGAGCAGGCATCTGTAACCTGAAGAAAGCCCTCATTGGGCTGTTGTGTCTGGAGAGCTGCATTTCCTCCAGGGAGGTGGCATGCAGCAAGCACAACATTGATAGCTATAAAACCGAACCAAGTCTCAGTATCAAGGGACCTGTGGACTCAGATCCCAACATGGTTGTCTTTCATTCTGACAACTCCACATTTCACACGAGAGGTAACTGTCCAGAATTAAGCTCTTTTGTGAACACTTTCATCAGCAGAAACTCACTGGTGAGGACTAAGAGACCATAGGAAGCTTCTCATGGTGTTATGGGTGAAGTGCAAAAGTCTTCATTACTCAACGATTCCTCAGTCACTGAGCTGAAGGTGAACTGTCAACAGAGTTATGTCAATGTTTAAGCCTGTGGGATTCATTACTCACTCTGTTGACTATTTAGCTTTTTGTCTTTCTTCTGCCCCCAGCTGCCTCCTCTGCATCTGGTCTTCATTGTGAGAAATGCGTCAGCACATTTCTATAAGAGGGTACGAAAGGGGAAAACACTTATGGGGCTAGATATCAAATCAGTTGAATTGCTTTTCATGACCAGAATTGGCAATGAATGAGATGGGCAATTTATAAAACAACAATGTATCTAATTGTCCCACATTCTCAACTCATTCTGATTATTATTGACTATCTGAAAGGATCTTAAAATGTCTCTTTTATTTGTGTTCTATTTAAAGATGGTATTTATGAAGTTTTACAATATCCATCATCACCTTCCTCTGTAATGTATTCTCATTGAAGTAAGGACAGTGTTGAAACCTCTGGCCTTTGTGGGGGTGCATTTCATTGTATCTTTTTCTGGTGCTTTTACATTCTGTCCCCACCTAAGCCCAGGAGGTAGAGGCTGGTATTTTTTAGGACATCTGCTAAATGCCAGTGTTTAGGCTTTTGCTGCATTACTTGTTCATCTTTTCATAGCTGTATTTACTTCAAATGTGACCAGTTTGGAGGGACAGATAGCAAATTACCTAAGGCTAAAAATACTTTTGAGCCACAGTAAGGCAAACTGTCTCTGGACTGGAGATGATCATCCTAGCTGAGGCACCTGGAAATATGTCCAAAATCAGCTTGAAGAGATCAATACCCCTGGCTGTGTAGTAGATGCACACACTAGCACCCTGGAAATCTGTTGAAAAGGGCTACAGTCTACTTCCTGCCAAGAAGATTATTTGCAAGTGTGTGCTACAGTATAATGGGCAGAAGAAACTTTGTTAGTTCAACTCAGAGAACACTAGAACTGGTGGCAGCTTCACAGATGGTGTCATGTAGTGATTTAGCACTATGCTCCTCTGTAGAGTCTCCCTGGATGCTATCTACCATCTCACGATCATGGCAGCTTTGGAGATCTTTTGATGATCCTTCCTCTTAAAGAGAGGGGCTAAAAATAAACATTTCATGCCCTTATTACACAGAGTAAGTAATGAAAAAAGGTCCAAGGTCAAGGGTTTTCTGGGTGTTAGAATTCAGCAATGTTCCAGGCTAAGACTATAGGGATGGGAAGTCATCAACAGCGAGTCATATACTCCCACTTGAGAATATAGAACCCTGTTCTACCCAGAATTGGCTCCCAAATCTGGGGCCAGGTACCTTCTCTGAGTAGTATTTGTCTTGGCTCTACAAGAAGACCAGGATGGTGTCCCTGTAGATTTACCATTAAAGGGACAATTGTTCCTTATTGAGCTGCTCCTTACAAAGGACATTCAAGCATGTCTGGGATGGTGAGAATCAAAAGGGCTGAGACTCAGTTGCTTCTTGTTCCTGTTCTTTCCTCAGGTAATTGTGAATCGATTATTTTAATTCTTCACATTGCAATATGAGGGTAGGTGATGGGCTATTAACTCCAATCTCATCTCCAGGCCATCAACAAAATGGATCTCACCGAGGATCATCTAGGTGTCTGCTCTGCTGCTTATTTTCCATGTTGTGAGTACCATTTCTTATCCAGAAGCCTCAGAGGCCATGTTGCCTTCATATTCAAGTTAGAGCATTTGACCTTATCTCTCCCCCTCTCTCTTCCCTTCCTCCTTTCCCCCTTCCTCACCACCTCATCACTACTCTACCATCTGTATTATAAGAGGTTTATTTTAATTTTTTACATTACTCATTTACTTGTGTATTTTGCACATGTCCATGTATGGCATGGCATTCACATGGAGATCAGAGGATAAATTACAGTAGTTGGTTCTCTCCTTCCATGTGGACTTTGGCTCTGTATTTCTCACTTGAGTAGGCTGAGAACCAAGAAGAACAACCTCAGGGCTGAAGATGTGGTGGAGAAAGTATCATGATAGAATCACCAAGCATTATATAATCCCAGGCCTGGTAGAACATTTATGTAATACATTGATAATTTGAAACAAGATAAGTTTAACAAATACTTTTGCTTACAGCATGTCCTGGCTGGACTTCCATCTATGTGGCAGATTTTTTCCCACTATCTATTTCCCAATATCTAGCTCTCTACATCTTCTTCTAGTTATTCCAGTGGGAGGAGGCTGCAACTCCTTTCCAAAATCTCTGTCTGAGCTGTGACTGACTGCAGCTCCTTGTAGTACATGTGACCTGACAAGTCCCCCACACCTAAATATCCAGAGTAGGTCACACAGCCCAGTAATCCCTTCCTCTGGGCACTGACAATTGATCCTCACAGTCTAGCATAAACCTAGGAGCAGTTCTACTAAGTCATTCAATTCTTAATATTTAGAGTTAGTGGGAGACTCTCCTCAGACCTTAAATGCCCAAAATATAACTCAAAACCAAAGAAAATAGAAAAGCCCACCTAGGCCAGGGCAAAGGCACTGTAATATTGTCATACTCTATGAAGCAAATATCATACACAGCTAGACCTTTCAGATAACCTCAATCAGAGTTGGACCAACTCATCTAGGCCCTTTGCAAACTCGAAATTTTGTGAGGACTCAGCTGGAAGACACAAAATACATGTGACTGACAGCACAACTCACCACAGTCTAGCTTAAGCCACCTGAAATGAATAAGGACAAATCTCCTCAGCCACAAATCCTAAAAACACCCTGTCAACTTGCCTTTTCTAGGTTTCCTATAAATGTCACCATAAAGAAAACCACTGACAGCAAGCTTCAGGGACTCTTGAGCTTGCATTGGCTCTAGTGGATTTTCTGAGTAATCATAGAAGGCTAAAAACACTGAAGTCAGCCTGGCAGCTTAGACTCTACAAAATTGGCCCGCATTACAGTCTTGGTTCCTCTAAGCCCTTTTCTTGAGACTTGGTACCTCTATGCCCTCAGCTAGAGCTTGAGATTGAGCATGAGTCTTGCCCCCCCCATACCCTCTGTGTGAGGAGAGCACCAGGAGAGGCTGGACCATCCAGAGTTGCCAACATCAAAGTCTTGGGCCACCTATACTCACTGGGTCACAAGAGCAGAGGAAGAGACCCCACCTGTATCCACTGGAAGAAGGGATGGGAAGACGAAAGTATAAGAACACAGCCAACAACAGAAAGAACAATATGACACCACAAGACTCTAGGGACTCCACACCAACAAGACCTGAACATTCCAACACAGATGAAGCAGAAGAGAACAACCCTAAAAACAATTTTATGAAGATGATAAAGACCCTCAAAGAGGTAATGAAAAAGTCCTTTAAAGAAATGGAAGAAAAAAACAAACAAAAAATATAATAAAAAGAGGGAAAGACAAACCAAAAATTGCAAGAAACAATTCACACAGGGCAAGGTTTGAAAGCTGAAATAGAGACAATAAAAAACACACACACACACACACACACACACACACACACACACACAGTCTGAGAGAATGCTGGAAATAAAAAAGCTGGGCAAACGATCAGGAACTACAGATGCAAGCATAACCAACAGAATACAAGAGATGGAAGAAAGAATCTCAGGCACCGAAGATAAACTAGAGGAAATAGATTCATCGACCAAAGAAAATCTTAAATCCAACAAATCCTTAACACAAAATATTCAGGAAATATGGGACATCGTGAAAAGACCAAACCTAAGAATAATAGGTATAGAAGTAGGCAAAGAAACCCAGCTCAAAGGTTCAGAAAACATATTCAACAAAATTATAGAAGAAAACTTTCCCAATCTGAAAAAGGATATTCCTATGAAAGTACAAAAAGTTTACAGAACACCAAATATAGGGGACAACAAAGAAAAGTCCCCTCATCACATAATAACCAAAACACCAAACATACAGAATAAAGAAAGAATATTAAGAACAGAAAAGGAAAAAGGCCACATAACATATAAAGGGGAACCTATCAGAAGTATATTTAACTTCTCCACAGAAACTCTGAAAGCCAGAAAGTCCTAGACAGATATTCTACCAACACTAAGAGACCACAGATGCCAGCCCAGACCACTATACTCAGCAAAGCTTTCAATCACTATAGATGGAGAAAACAAGTTATTCCATGACAAAACCACATTTAAACAACACATATTCACTAACCCAGTCCTACAGAAAGTTCTGGAAAGAAAACTCCAACCCAAGGAAGTTAACTACAACCAGAAAAACATAGTCAATATATAATCCCACTTTACCAACAGCCAAAAGAAAAGGGGGGAGGAATCTGTACACAATATTTCCAATCTGTACACAACAAATCCAAAACAAATAAAAATTAACATCAATGGTCATTAATATCCCTCAATATCAATGGTTTTACTCACCTATGAAAAGACACAGGCAAACAGATTGAATACAAAGACAGAATTCACCCTTCTGCTGCATACAAGAAACATGCCTCAATTTCAAAGACAGATGTTACTTCAGAGTTATGGGTTGGGAAAAGATTTTCCAATCAAATGGACCCAAGAAACAAGCAGGTGTAGCAATCCTTCTATTTAACAAATTATACCTTAAACTAAAATCAATCAAAACAGATGAAGAAGGTCATTTCACATTCATCACAGGAGAAATCCATCAAGACAACTCTCAATTCTGAACATCTATGCCCCAAATTCAAAGGCATCCACATTTGTAAAAGAAACATTACTAAAACTCAAATCACACATAAAACCTGACCACTTATTGTGGGAGACTTCAACACCCCAATCTTACCACTAGATAGGACCAACAGAGAGAAACTTAACAACGAAACAAAGGAACTAACAGAAGTGACAGCCCAATTGGGTTTAACAGACATTTATAGAACATTCCACCCAAACATGAAAGAATATACCTTCTTCTCAGCGCCACATAGAACCTTTTCAAAAATCGACAACATACTTGGCAACATAGCAAACCTCAACAGGTACAAAAAATAGGAAACCCCCCGCTGTATTGTATTGGACCACCATGCTTTAAAGTTAGCATTCAACAACACCACAAATTGCAGAACCCTACAAACTCATGGAAATTGAACAATGTGCAATTGCACCATCCCTAGGTCAAGGAGGAAATAAAAAAGAGATATTAAAGTCTTCCTGGAATTCAATGAGAATGAAGACACAACATACACAAACTTATAGGACACTTTGAAAGCAGTGCTAAGAGGAAAGTTCATAGCACTAAGTGTCCACATGAAGAAACTGGGGAATAGTCACATTAGAGAATTAACAGCATAACTGAAAGCTCTAGAACAAAAGGAAGCAAACTCACCCTGGAGGAGCAGACCCCAGAAAATAATCAAATTGAGGTCTGAAATCAATAAAGTAGGAACAATGAAAACAATACAAAGAATCAATGTAACAAAGAGTTGGTTCTTCAGGAAAATCAACAAGACAGACAAACCTTTATTCAAACTAACCAAAATGCAAAGAAAGAACATGCAAATTAACAAAATCAGAAATGAAAAGGGGGACATAAAAATGGACACTGAAGGCAGGCATTGGTGGTGCAGGCCTTTAATCCCAGCACTCGGGAGGCAGAGGCAGGTGGATCTCTGTGAGTTTGAGACCAGCATGGTCTAAAGAGTGAGTTCCGGGACAGCCTCCAAAACAATACAGAGAAACCCTGTCTCGAAAAACAAAAAACAAAGAAACAAAATGGACACTGAAGAAATCCACAGACTTATGAATCAATAAGTCATACTTTGAAAACCTGTACTCCACAAAATTTGAAAATTTAAAGGAAAAGGACAATTTTCTGGATAGATATTGCTTACCAAAATTAAATCAAGAACAGTTAAGAAATTTAAATAGACCTATAACTCCTAATGAAATAGAAGCAGTCATCAAACGTCTCCCTACCAAAGAAACCCCAGGGTCATATGGTTTCACTGCAGAATTCTACCAGAAATTCAAAGAACAACTAATACCAATATTCCTCAAAGTGTTCCACACAATAGAAGCAGACGGGTCATTGCCAAACTCTTTTTACAAGGCTGCAACTACCTTGGCACCCAAGCCATACAATGACACAACTACAAAAGAGAACTAATGAAAAATATCCCTTATGAACATTGATGCAAAACTACTCAATAAAATACTGGCAAATTGAATACAAGAACCCATCAGAAAAATCATCCACCATGATCAAGCAGGTTTCATCCCAGGGATGCAGAGATGGTTCAACATATGAAAATTCACCAATGCAAATTACCATATAAACAAACTGAAAGAAAAACCACATGATCATCTCACTAGATGCTGAAAAAGCCTTTGACAAAATTAAACATCCCCTCATGATAAAGGTCATGGAGAGATAAGGGATAACAGGAACATACCTAAACACAATACAAGCAATATACAGCAAACCAGCAGCCAACATCAAATTAAATGGAGAGAAACTCAACATGATTCCTCTAAAATAAGGAACAAGACAAGGCTGTCTACTCTCTCACTCTCTCCATATCTCTTCAATATTGTATTTGAAGTTCTAGCTAGAGCAATAAGACAACAAAAGGAGATCAAGGGGATACAAATTGGAAAGGAAGAAGTCAAATTTTCACTATTTTCAGATGATAGTTTACATAAGTGACCTGAATAATTCTACCAGGGAACTCCTACAGCTGATAAACACCTTCAGCAAAGTGGCAGGATACAAGATTAACTAAAAAAACACAGTAGTCCTACTATATACAGATGATAAATGGGTTGAGGAAGAAATCAGAGAAACATCACCCTATACAATAGCCACGAACAACATAAAATATCTTGGGGTAGCACTAACCAAACAAGTGAAAGACCTGTATAACAATAACGTTGAGCCTTAAAGAAAGAAATTAAAGGAGATAACAGAAAATGGAAAGATATCCCATGCTCTTATATAGGTAGGATTAACAGAGTAAATAAAAATGGCAATCTTGCCAAAAGCAATTTACAGATTAAATGAAACCCCCATCAAAATCCCAGAACAATACTCAACCTTATGTGGAAAAACAAAAGACTCAGGATAGCCAAAATAACCCTGTTTAATAAAGGTACTTCTGGAGGCATCACCATCCCTGATTTCAAGCTCTGTTATAGTCCTGAAAACAGCTTGGTATTGGCACAAAAATAGACAGGTAGATCAATGGAATTGAACTGAGGATCCAGATATTAACCCACATACCTAGGAACACCTTATTTTTGACAAAGAAGCTAAAATTATACAATGGGAAAGAGAAAGCATCTTCAACAAATGCTGCTGGCATAACTGGGTGCTGACATGTAGATTGATGACTACCTTATATGCCATCCTAAAGCCTTCATCCAGTGGCTGATGGAAACAGAGGCAGACACCCACAGTTAAACACTAAACTGAACTCCTGGAACCTAGTTGCAAAGAGGGAGGAGTGATGAGCAAAGGAGTCAAGACCTGGCTGGTGAAACACACAGAGGCAGCTGGCCTGAACAGGGAGGAGCTCATAAACCCCAGATTGGTGACTGAGAGGCCAGCATGGGATTGATCCAGACCGCCTGAACGTGGGTGTCAGTGAGGAGGCCTCAGCCATCTATGGGGCCTCAGATAGTAGATCAGTATTTATCCCTGGTGTACAAATGGACTCTGGGAGCCCATTTCACATGGAGGGATGCTCTCTCAGCCTGGACACATTGGGGAGGGCCTGGGCCTTCCCTGAGATGATATGACAGACTTTGAAGATCCCGCATGGAAGGCCTCACCTTCCCTGGGGAGCAGAAGGGGGATGGGATGGGAGTTGGGGGAGTGGGTAGGGGCAGGGAAGCAGGGGAGGGAGAAAAAAGAAAAATAATAATAAATGGCCATTCTTGAGAAAAAAAGAATCTAGGCAGTAGTGGAAAGGCCACCTTTGATGCCCTTCCCCTATAATGAGATTGATGGCTACTTTAATTACCATCCTAGAGCCCATTCCCTATGGAGTGATACTATTTCACCCCAGATACACTGAGGTGGGCCCAGGCCCTCCCCCAAATGATGTGACAGACTTTGCTGATCCCCATGGAAGGCCTTACCATCCTTGGGGTGTGGGTGGTCTGTGGGTTGGTAGGGGTAAGTAAGGGGCATAGGAGGATGGAAGGGAGAGGGAACAGGGGCAGATTGATGTGTAAAATGATTGTAAATTATTAAATTAAAAAGTAGATACAAAAAAATGAAGTCTCCCTTACCTGTGCCACAGAAGAAACGTTTGTAATTTGTCACTAAATGGATACAAGTAAAACTTTAGAAAGCCTGATGCTTCTGGTAGTACACAACCAGGAAGTCACCTATCCCTTTACTCCCTTGAGAAAGAGAAGACTGATCAAATGTAAAGGTTCTTATTTGCATGAAATAATATTGAGCTTCTGGTCTAGAATCAGCCCAGCTTCTTCAGTTTGCCATAGGATTTTCTGATATTCGTGGTGATTATGATGATGTAAAGATTGACCTGTGTCTTCTCAACCACCAAAGAAACCTGTATATCATTCTTAGTTCTCCTATGGGGTATTTTCCATCATCTTCTGGAGTTGTAAGTGCTGAGGATATAGGATAGCATAGACAAGAATGAGTGTAAATTAAACAGATGACCTGGAATGTTCCCTGGATCCTCATTATTATTATTACTCCTGAATAAATAAGAGCCCACCTGTGGGATGCATATTGAGTGAACTAGCTCACTTGATCAAAAGCAATGCCATAAGGGCACATAAGTGGTTAGTGGTATTGTATCTGTTCTTTCAACCTCACACATTATAAATTCTACTAGGGGAGGGGTTTCCTTTGCACTAACTAACTGCATTTTTTCCCTGAAACAAATACAAACCTTTTGTTCAGCAAACATTTCTTTAGAAGGCAGAGGCACAACAGCTCATAGAAAGCTATGAATTTCAAGGCTTCCTTCAAAATCTCCCTTAATGCAGGTGCGGAACTCTGATGCCTTGGAGTGGGCACATCTACCAGAGGTCCTCACCAGCAGCTGCTGCAGGGATCACTGGATTCTTACATCTTAGCCTGTCCAGCACGGGTGGGAGCATCTTGAGATACAGACTTCAGTACCCCAGCAGTGTACCCAGAAGTCAGTGACTGAATCAAACTATAATTCTACTTTTATATATTTACAAAGCTACTGAATGATTTCCACAGTAACTGCTACCAATTTACATCCCCACTAACCATGTAAAAATCTCCCTTCTTCATTCCTTCATTTATAAAAACCATTCCTACATGTGTGAGGTGGTATTTTATTGTGGCTTTGACTGGTGTTTTCCTGATTACTGATGCTGTATGGTCTTTTAATGTATTTATTGACCACTTTTATGTCTTTAGATAAATGCCTATTAAAATGTTTTACCTGTTTTCTTTTTTTTATTTTATTTAAGTTACAAACAAGCTCGTTTCACATATCAATTCCAGCTCCCTCTCCCACCCCTCCTCCCTCGCCCTCCCCACCAGTCCCCCACCCAATCTCCACTCTGATCCCCAGGGAGGGTGAGGCCCTCCATGATGGATCTCCAGGGTCTGTCATTTCATCCAGGGCAGGGCCTAGGCCCTCCCACAAGAGTCCAGGCTGAGAGAGCATCTCTCATTGTGGGATGGGCACTCAAAGTGTATTTGTACGCCAGGGATAAATAATGCCCAAGGCCTCATAGATTACCTAGGTCTCTTCACTGACACCGCATGTCTACCTGTTTTCTTAAATTGCACTATTTGGGGATTTGTTTTTTTCCACTAGTTGTTCATTATTTATAGTGGTCTGCAAAAACATTTTCCTCCATTGCTTTGCTTGCCTTAGTTTGTTGTTTTCATTGCTCTCACATATTATATAAGGTGAAATCCCAATATTGCAGGGTATTTGTACACGGTGGAGATGTGTTGCTGTGACTGGTATAATAAAAATCTAAACAGCCAATAGTTAAGCAGGAGAGATAGGCAGGCCTTTTGGATACAGAGAACACTGGGAAGAAAGAAGAAAGGCAGAGTTGTCAGCCACAAGTGGAGGAAGCAAGAGAGGTGGCAGCCACTAGGCACATGGCAGGATTAATATAAATGGGTTCATTTCAGCTATGAGAACTAGTTAGGAACTAGCCCGAGCTAAGGGTAAGCTTTCATAACTAAGAATAAATCTCTGTGTCATTATTTGTGGGCTGGCACCTGGCAAGAAACAACCGCTACATCCCAATTCATTCTTTTCACATGGATATCATGTATTTTTAGCCATAGAGTTCCTCAAGGTGTATCTCATGGAACTCTACAGTTAGTAATGCCATGACATCTGTATCTATCTAGCACAAAGAGAGCTGGAATCAGCAGTTTCGGGTGATGCTAAAATGTGACTTAAGTTTTCTATCGGTAAACTGAGCTTTGTAAGATGTGTCTAAAATAGAACCCTGTATAGAAGAAATGTCAAATGAATGTCAGCCCCTCACTTCCCCAAAGCCTAACTTTCCTTTAAACTAACATGCCTTCCACCTACACAGCTTCCCCACCCTACATCATCTTTCCTTAGTCTCTTAAGTCCACTCATTTTTATTTCTTGACTGTTTCTGTATGTTATTCATTCTCCATGAAATACCCCATCCTTCCCATTCATTTTATTAATTTCCAGTCTCTTACCACTTGATTGAGCAATGCTTGGCAGATTTCTCTGCTGTAAAGTTGCCATTAGTGAAATTACGATTAGTGAACACTTGATGAGAAGACACTAAAGTTATTAGATTATTGAAAGCTCTTGTTTCTCATTATTTCTTTTGCACATTTATCTCAGTAAACATGGTTGATTCTTGCTTTCAAAACTATGACTTTGCCAAATAGTGATTTTTTTATTTCTCCCATTTTATTCATATTTCTTAATAGGAATCCCACTGGAAGGAATAGTTGTCTCTTCACCATAATTCTTTAAATGATTCATTTATAAAATATTTATTTGATATATCATAACCCCACACTATCATTATTTCATTGTTCAAATGGCCTGACCTTTGGCCACTGGGAACCCACTTAATTTGGCCCTAAAATCTGTCAACATGGACAACATTTTTACTGGCTGGTTCCAGGTTCATTTTGTATTTCATGAACTAGTCCTTCAGACACTTCTGTCACTAACCCAGGTTCCTTTCTTAGATAATGGCATTAGAACTTGTGATTCTCCTGCCTCTGCCTCTTCAATGTATCCCACCAGTGTGTGCCACCACAAGGAAGGCATTAGAAACTAAGATCTGTGGGCTGGATATGCTCATGATACTGGGTGACAATTCTTTTTTACTCTCCCAGGAAAAAGCCAGGTAGTACACATACATACATACATACATACATACACACACACACACACATACATATATACATACATACATACGTATAGGACAAAGTGATTTGCAAGCGGCAGTTTCAGATGATGACTTCATCTATCTATCTATAGAATGAGGTTAGCAAGGCATGTCTAGCAAACACACCTTGGTTTGTCTAGAACCCAGCAAACTATAATAAATACCCAATAAATGTCAACTCCTCATTCCCCCAAAGCCTATACTCACCTTTAAACTATCTCTGCCTGACCAGCCAACTCCCCACCCCTATCTCAAATTTGTATGTGTGTATGCAAATATACTAATTTTTCTGTACTTATCTACATAACTCAAGTATGTATGTATGTATGTATGTATGTATGTATGTGTGTGAATTCCTCCTGACACCTCCAATTCTAATCCATCACCAGCTTATGTCATACTTACCCTTTTCTTTGTATTTCTGTTCTCTGTTATTGCAAACCCCAATTCTTGCTACCTACAATGTGTTTACTTATTTCCTTAGTCCTTCAGCACAATGGGTTTAGAATTGCTAACTGACACCTCTGCAGAAAATCAAGTTTACTAACTGGAGAATGCTATTTATATACTTCGTTTCTATTAGCTTCACAGCATGGTCAGGGCCGTTTTTAATGTTAGCTAGTTCATTACTGCTTTATGTTAATGTGGTTTATTTTAGTGCAATTAGATGTATCTGCTCCTGTTTGTTTTCTGTTTTCACTCAAACCATATCCTGTTGTGTTTTACTTGCTTTGAGAATTAAAAAAAATAACTGTATTGCTATTGAACTAAAACTTATCCATAAACGTAGAATTATACTCAAAAGCGTGAGAGGATTGTGGGGTAATTTAACAAGAGGCCTTTGTAGAAACTTAAGTTATATTGCAATCAAACTACCATGAAAACAATATGTAAGACAAGTGTTGTCTGGTGAGTGAGGAAGGGTAGAATGAGAGATTCACACAAATCAAGACTTAGATTCTAATCCTTGCCATTGACACTGAGAAAAATCCTTTAAACTCTCTGAAGATAAATTTGTAATTTCTAAATGGAATTAAAAGTGTGTGTTCTCTTTTTAACAGATAAGACTGCATCATGAAAAATTTCATGTACATACGGGAAATTTAGAAATGAAATTGGATGTATCCTTGATGGCTTGTGGGGTAGGATAAAAACCTCTGATATCCCAAACTGCCTGGAGTCAATGCTCATACCACCATGTTTCTCTAGCCTCAGGAGGAATGCATCCTGCCCTGTGTGTTCAATTGATAGTTAATGTTGTTGCTGTGACTGGAGTAGTTAGTGAAAGAGGCCCAGGTCATAAAATGGACTTTTTGACAAACCACTTTGGAGGAGATTGTACCTCAATTTTCTATTCCCAAGTAAATATTTCTTGACTTTTTATTAACTTTGACTTAGTTATTAACATCTTATAAATAAGATTCAATATTTATTAACACAAATATATATTGAGCATTTATTATGAGCTAGTCATCATGCTGACAATGGAAGGGTATCAGCAAGCACTTACGACATGGTCCTTTGGACCTTGACTCTAATTAGAAAGATTTAGGGTTGATGAGATGGTTCAACTGGCAAAACATTTGCTTTGCAAACGTGAAGACCTGAGTTCATATCCCCAGCAACCGTATAAAAAGCCAGTCTTGTCGCCGGGTGGTGGTGGCGCACGCCTTTAATCCCAGCACTCGGGAGGCAGAGGCAGGCGGATCTCTGTGAGTTTGAGGCTGGGCTGGACTGACAGCCTCCAAAACAATACAGAGAAACCCTGTCAATGCACACCTGCAATCCCTGCACTAAGAGTATGGAGACAAGATCTCTGGGGTACGTTGACCAGCCAGTAGAGCTAACTCAGTGAGGTACATATTTATTGAGAGACCTTGTATCAAAAAGTATTGTAGGGAGTGACTGAAATGTGCCTGACATTGACATCTGGCCTACACATATATGTACACATATGTACACATATCACAAACACACAGACATACAAAATAATCACTAAAAATAAGTGAGAAAAACCAGTCATAAATTAGAGGCTGGCATATGCAATATAAAAGACAAAAAGTAACTGCTTGAATAAATAACTCTATAAGGGGGAGTGCATCTTAAACAGGGTGATCAGGAAAACACACTATTGAGAGAGTGGCATTTAAGCTGAGGTCCAAATGGTGTGACCATGTGTAAACACAGAATCCTCCTAAAGCAGAGAAGAAGGTCTGGGTGGAACAAAGGCTTCTTTGGTTCTAGAAACTATCAGGAAGATTACCCTGCATGTAGAGCGTGTGTGGTCAAGCAGTCCAAGAGCCTACCTAGAGTAGACACCTAGAGTCAGAAGACACAGCCAGAGAGAATGCAACAAAAGATAGTATGTTAGAAATGGTGCTTCCATTTCTACCTCTTCTCTCTTGCCCTAGAGAGTCAATTACACATCTTATCTCCCCCACTTTCAAATGTTGTCTCCTGCCCCCAGAAATGGGACCCAGATGGCAATTTTCACACCCACATCCTAGCCTGGACAGTAACTGATTGGCTCCATTTGATGTCCCCAGAACATTGATATTTACTCCTTTCCAACCACACCCTAATTTCCCCATCCAAATTAACATGGAACTCTCCAAGACATATTACTGATTCCTCCCGGGGACAGTAACCTTTAGTGACCTGGCCCTGCTGCTAGATATCATAGATGTTTTTTATAGCTGACTGGTCAGTTTTGCTTCCTTTTCAAACACATGTGAACTATTTTGGATCTGCAGATGGCTCAGGATGCTCTAAATTACAGTTCTTGGTGAGCCACAGCTGGCCCAGCTAGGACTCCAGACCCCAGGGTTTGTGCAGCACAAACAAACCTCAGCTTTCCAAACCCTCTGCAGGCTCCAAACACCGCTTCCTGCTGTCACTCTCCTGAAGAAGGGAACTGTGTCCACAAATACACAAATGCATCCTTCCACAGACAAAAAGTATACAACTGAAGCCAATAACACAAACAGTGCCTCCCTCATATGTCCTTCTAGCATCCTCTCTAAAAATGTCTGCAGATTTAGGTTTGTTGTCCCGGTTATCATTACACTCAAAGATGTGATTGCTACTTAGTACAGAGAACACAATGGGTCCTAGAGGGCTAGCATCAAGAGACCAGGGTCTTCATCTCTGTTTTGTTGATTAGCACTACCTAGTAAATCCTTAAGTGACCCTGGATATTTTCTTGGGCTTTTATTTTGCCCTATTTCAGTTTCCTCATCTATAACAGGACAATGTATCAGGATTCATCTTTCTGGAATCTTTTCAAAATCTGATTTTTAATTTAAAATTTCTTAAACAATACATTTTAATCATATGTCCCCCTTCACCAACTCCTCCAAGAACTTTTCCAACCAACTTCATTTTCTGTGCATGTGTCTCTCCGTCTCTCCCCCTGTCCCTGTCTCTCTCATGAAACAACAACAACGAAAAGAAAACTTCAACAAACAGAATCACAATAAGAAAACAACAACAACAACAAAACAAAACAAAAAGTGTACACAAAAAAAATGAAGTCTGTTTTGTGTTAGCCAACTAGTCCTGAGCATGAAGCCTGACTGGAGATTTCATTTTTTGGAAGGGAGGAAGAATGTTTCAAGGCAGGGTTGCTCTATGTAGCCCTGGATGTCATGGAACTCACTCTATAACCACCTTCCCTTTAAATCAAAGATCTGCCTGCCTCTGCCTTCTGAGTGCTGAGATTAAAGGTGTGCACCACTACCAGTGGAGCTCTATCTATTTTAAAATAAACCCAAGGCTTGGTAAAGACTTGTATCTTGGTTATAAACAACTTCTGGCCAAAAACCCAAAGACTCGAAATCTGAAGCTGTGAGCTCTGAACTGATGCTTCTGAAACCAAGAATTGGGCTCCAAGTTTTCTCTGTTTGCTTCATAATGTGAAAGGAACAATCAGCATTATCAAAAGAGGCAATCATGAGCTATACTTATACCCGTTAGTGTATATTGTTTTATCAAGATCGATTGTACATAGGTGTCCAGTCAGCAATAGCTGCCAGTGCTATTAGATGATTGCTGGGGAATCCAAATTCCAGAGAAACAAAAGCAGAACTCAGTAAGTAGAAAGCAACTGAAGTCTCCATTAGTTCTCAAGTTTTAATGAGAGATTTTATAAATACACACTATCCCCAACATTACAAGTTCTCAAGCTCACATTATTGCAAAGCACACCCACAAAACCATTCCATTTTGTGTTTAATATAGTATTCACTAAACTAAATGAGCAAGTCAACACCATGTTCTGTTATATGGTTGTGCTAACATTAATATGCAGATCATGTTTGTGGCAGAAAGGCTGAGCTACTGTCTTTAATATGTTCAAAGTCTTCTCAACTTAAGATACCTTCAAAGTAATGTTTGTCTATTGGACCATTTCTCCATCGTAAGTTGAGGAATATGACTCACCAGTGACTTTGAACTATTCTTCCCTTGGGAAGAAATGGTGAGTACAGAGTTGTAACTGACCAGTATGCTGAGAAAACATGACATTTGAGTGCTCTGCCCTACATGGTCTTTCTACCACCTTTTTTGGAAGATGGGGCAGGAAGAATGTGAGGACATTAGGATAGGAATGACAGTTGTGAAGCTCTGTCTTCTGGGCTTAAACTAAGAGATGCACCCATAAGATGTAGGGTGAGGAGGCAAGGGTTAGCTATCCTGGGTAATTATCATTATAAGGTATGCATCTGAATAATCTAGTTTGGTCATAATCTCTCCTTCAGATGAGAATATGGTAAGCTCTACTAGACACCTGTTCTCCAGGTATGGAAAACATGAGTAAAGGCTGCTAAAACTGCACGTTTATATTTAAACTTGGAATTATTAAATCGTTAGTCTCTCGTGTTTTGACTTCCTTCAGACAATTTCACAAATGGGACACCATAGGCAGGAGTCAAAATAATAGCCTACAGCTGACTATATGTTACTTCTGAAGAGTGGGAAAGAGTTGTTACAACATTTAAAATGGGTGTTTATCCATGTTCATGATGTTGTCTTTTCAAGATAAGACCCTGAGTTTAGAAAAATGTCATTGCCAAGGCATTTAAAACCATCAATTTTTCTTTGGTACTTACTATATTTAACCAAAATACCAACAAATTACTTTTTTATCTTGACAGTGTTTTTATAGTGCTGTCATGAAGGAAGGATGCTGGGGCGGTAGGGCCCTTTTCTGCATGTTCTGTGTTACTTAACTGGGCCGATAGTATTGTTACAGTTTCTCTCATTATGGGCCAAATGGTCAGTTATGAATAGAATTCACCCATCTTTTGCATAAGT
Organism: Mesocricetus auratus; assembly: GCF_017639785.1. Taxonomy (NCBI): domain Eukaryota; kingdom Metazoa; phylum Chordata; class Mammalia; order Rodentia; family Cricetidae; genus Mesocricetus; species Mesocricetus auratus. The sequence continues at coordinate 7,096,182 of NW_024429198.1, read as the reverse complement.
ATGATGTTTCTAGTAATAATAGTTGCTAGTATATTTGTAAAGAGGTTTGAGGAATGCTAAAGTAGTATTAATATGTTGATGTCATTGTCATATATTAACATTAATAGTCTTTTAGTATGTTGGTTATTGTTATCATTACAAATGCTTCAGTGATGATGCACAATGTATTATACATGGCCCTGGGATTTGCTATTGCTTCTCAGTCCAGTTTAGTTTTCTGAAGTTACTATAATATACCAGGAACATGTTTACCTCTTATCCAGTCTTGCGTTGTTGGACACCATATCTGGTTGGACTTCCCTCTACAGTAGTTTCTAATTTCCTTTCATGCTTGGCCAAAGCTTCTGCTGTATGCATGTGGGGGCACAAAACTGCACCGTTAGACAGGAAAAGATCATAGAGTTTGAGTTGCAGCAACTCTACCATGTATACTTAACAACTCCAGTTAGATGAATGACTTCTCACCACATATGGCATTGATTAGGCAGAGCCCAGACTGAATCAAGGACCAGATGGGCCTTTCTTATTTCAGAAGAACTATTTATGAAAGTTGACTCCCTTGGAGTCCAACAGAACAGAAATAAATTATATGAGAATAGAGGAATCAGGAAATCAATTGATTCTGGATTTTGAAAATATACACCTTGAGAATAAATATTTTATTTTATGGTAAGCTTCTAAAAACATTCTCCTCTCTTCATCCATGTTGGTATTCCATGCTTTTGCAAACTGAAATGATGCATTTATTAAATGTTACTGCAGCTCAAAATTTTAAAATAACTAGTTTTGTACACATTCTTCTTTACATTGCACAATAGTTACCTCACATTCGCTCAGATTTTTGCCTTTTTTGGAGTTATAATTGAACAAAATGATTTCAAAACCTAGGTCAAACATGAGATGATGGGGGAAGTCCTTCTGCGTATATGAAGTCTTATTGGTTGATTAAATAAAGCACTGTTGGCCAATAAGGAAGCAAGATGGGTGGGACTAGGAGTCAAGAAGGATTCTGGGAAAGAGGCACAGTGAGTCATGATGTGGGACACCAGAGGACTGAGAAGTCCCGACCCTTTCTCTAGTAAGAGAAGACCACGTGGAAATACTCAGATTAGCAGTTATGGGTTAATAATTAAGCCAGAGCAAGCTGATAAGAAACCAAGCAAACAGCCAACAGCTTCATAATTAATATAGTGTTTCCTGTGTTATTTTGGGGCTGAGACAGCTCCGGATACAGGCAGTTGGCAGGAAGTCTACACGTTACTTATGGTGTCAGAAATAGGATCATGAATTTCCACGTAGAATGACAAAAGCTTAGATAGGATTTTAGAAACAAAAGAACAGAAAGAAACATGGCTTCCTGGTAGCAGCATTTTTCTCAGGTGGGCTCTGTTTTGCTAGAGACAAGCAGACTCACATGGCTCCCTTAAGGGAGTCTTCCTGACTTGGTATAAGCGGCAAAAATCTGCAAGGCTCTTCTAAGAGGCCCTGTCAAGAATTGAATGGTGTACACAAGCAGCTGGCAGTGGCAGTGACCACATCTCCAAGCTGGCATAGACTAAGGGGATGAGCACAGCTCCCAATGCTGGTGGCAAACTTACACCCGCCATGTTGGAAAGCCAGCAGCTGTTTCAGCTTTAATTTTAGCAATGACATTTAGCATATAACAGACACTTGGCCAGGAAAACATAAAGATTTATAGTAAAGTAATATTCAGATGAAGTAAAACATATAAAATGTTTACAGTGTGTTTAGAAATATGCATAGGCTTGGGAGAGAAAAAGAAACAGGATAGTGGAAAAAACATAGAGAATAGCTGAGTGTGGTGGCACATGCCTTTAATCCCAGCACTACGGAGGCAGAGGCAAACAGAGCTCTGTGATTTCAAGGCCAGCCTGGAGTACAGAGGGAGTTCATGGGTAGCCAATGTACACAGAGAAACCCTGTCTCAAAAAAGTAAAAAGTAATATTAAAAGATATAGAGTAAACCGCGAAGTGGTGGTGCACACCTTTAATCCCAGCACTTGGGAGGTAGAGGCATGCGAATCTCTGTGAGTTCGAGACCAGCCTGGTCTACAAGAGCTAGTTCCAAGACAGCCTCCAAAGCTACACAGAGAAACCTTATCTCAAAAAACAAAAAACAAAATAAAGAAACAAGCAAACAAACAAAAAGACATAGAGTAATAAAATAGCCACTTAAAGATAGAAAATACACAGAAAGTCTGGATACCGTATGCTGGTGTGTTTTTTAGTTGTTCAACTGCTAAAGAAGAAACAACTGTTAAAATACAATTGATTATAAACATTGTTGAATTAGTTCAACTTATATATTTTAAAATTTTAAATATAAGGACAGGTTACTTGGGAAAAAAGTTTTTTATTGTGTTTCCACAGAAAATGAAAGGCTATGTATTCCTTCCAGACTAATATGGTTTCATGAAGCAAGACCTCCTGAAGTAGTGGCCCAGGTAATCCAACATCTAAAACAGCTGAGATGATGCAACCTTACAGACTACAAAAAACAAGGACTTGGCTAGGTTTCTGTGCTTTGTCAGGATACCCATGATGTGAACAGCATCCCTAAACAGCAGGAAGCGGTTTGTAATGAACAAAGCCCAAATTCCCAAATGTTGTTTAAATGTTTGTTTTCATTTATACAGGGTTGATTATAAATGATAATATCACAGTCAATCGCTTTCTAAAGGGAAAAAAGGGAATATGATATAGAAATTAATACTTTGTCTTGGAATGGATTTTCATTTATTGATACAAAGTTAAGGTCAATTTTATGGTATGTGTATTTCTCCTATTTTTTAAGTTTTATGTTTATACTGATCTTTTAAAACAATACATAATTAAATACAGATTATAGGTAGTTACTTATAATAGTCAGAACTTATAGTTAGGTTAGTTGGGTTTTCTAGATATACAGAGATATATTTGAGATGGACAGATAGTCTTCAAACCTTTCAAAGACCTTCAGAAAATGGCATTTAAAATGGTTTAGGGTTTTTCTTGACAATGAGAAATATCTGCTCCTGGCAGCACCAATCTACATCAGAGAAGATGATAAGCAGTGAAGAAACTCATTATGGAGTTTACCTTTAACATGATGAAACTAGCCGGGCGGTGGTGGCGCACGCCTTTAATCCCAGCACTCGGGAGGCAGAGGCAGGCGGATCTCTGTGAGTTCGAGGCCAGGCTGGACCGATAGCCTCCAAAACAATACAGAGAAACCCTGTCTCGTAAAACCAAAAAAAAAAAAAAACATGATGAAACTAGCCATTTGGGCAAGAAACTGTTCTTCTCATGACTCTTTGACTGTTGCTGGACATGTAGGACCCACAGGAAAGTGACTGCTGAACTTGGACAGTCCTATAGGCTTCCTGATTCATGGAAGAGTCTGCCAGACATTTTGACTGACAAACTGCCAATGCAGGAATACAGTTTAAAATTTCCTGCTTTTCTGAGAAGTCTGCCAGACACACTGTGGCCTATGGGCTAAAGATGGATAACCCAACATTACAGAAGAACTTCAGATGACTGTCCAGGTAGCTAGGTGTCTCTGTCAATTTTAGAGTTTATATGTTATCCTTCAGTGGTCTTTGATGAAGCTGAAGACAGATGACTTTAATTATAGTCTTCCTTATTAATGATAAAAGATAAGTTACATATAAGACTTTAGACTCACACAGACAGGGTAGATGATAAAATACTTTCTTTAAATCTTACTAAATGTTAATAGACTAAATATTGTAACTATAGTTCTTACTTGATAACTGTTCTGTTATACATAATTTGACTATGTTAAAGTTAAAACCTTTCTTTTTATTTAAACAGAAAAGAGGAGATGGTGGGGAAGTCCTTCTGTGTATATGTTGTCTTATTGGCTGATTAAATAAAGCAATGTTGACCAACAGAGAAGCAAGATAGGTGGGACTAGGAGTCGAGGAGGATTCTGGGAAACAGAGGCACAGTGAGTCATGATGTGGGACACCAGAGGACTGAGAGGTCCAGACCCTTTCTCCGGTAAGAGAAGACCACATGGAAATACTCAGATTAGCAGTTATGGGTTAATAATTAAGCCAGAGCAAGCTGATAAGAAACCAAGCAAACGGCCAACAGCTTCATAATTAATATAGTGTTTCCTGTGTTATTTTGGGGCTGAGACAGCTCAGGACCCAGGCGGCTGGTGGGAAGTCTACACATTACAATGAGATGTTATCATTCAGCTGAATCTCTTTTCATTCAGTATGATACTATTAAATCTGTTAAAGAGCAAATGTTGGTCTAACTATGTAGAAGTGATGTTTGCAAACCCATGTTGGCTTGCAGGACTCCAGAGTTATAGTCAGTAGAGAAGATAATTTTCTGACAGTTTTCAAACTTCAATAGTTTGGGGAACCCTAAGGAGAGGAGAACTCAAGTGTACTCTCACCATGAATTGAGTGACAGAAGCAGCCTTTTCAGAACTCAGTGTTTTTTAGATGTTTACACATGCATGGCCTTTGGCCTAGTAACTGCTTTTCTAGAAATTTACACTTAAAATCACTGTATAGATGATCAATATCATTTGATACAATAAAGTCAGTGGTCAGTTGTCTGAGGAGACTCTATAAGTCCACAGAAACATCAGCTTCCAAGACTCTGAAGGAGTCTTGCTAAGTGGCTTTCAAAATCTGCAACCAAAATGTTTGTGCATAAGACAAACTTTATTCAACTGCCCTATGTTTACTTACTGAAAGTTAACATATGATCTTTTAGGTGGTGTGAAAAGCAGAAATATTTCCAGTTACCTTAAAAGAAATTACTACAGGGGCTGGAAAGATGGCTTAGCAGTTAAGAGCATTTGCTGTTCTGTAAAGGATTTGAGCTTGATTTCTAGAACACACATGATGGCTCTTAACTGGATCTAACGTCCTCTCTCATCTCTCAGGACACAAAGTACTCAAGCGGTATGTGCATTCACATTCAGGGGAAGCATTCATACATGGAAAATATAATAAATATTTTAAAGCCTTTTATCCATAAACATAAAAATAACTACTAAAATCATTGAAAATTAAAAGTCAAAGGAGTACTCATGGAAAGTGGGAGAAAGGGAAGGATCAAAGTCTTTATGTATATCTACTTTCAGGGTCTAAACACTATTTGTTCACTTTTTATATGGTGACCTTCGTCATCTGTGTCCACAACCTCCCAACACATTTGCCAAACATTTCACAATAAAATATCCTGCTTATACAAATATGCAAGCAAATATCCATGGTGGAAGCTGGCCAGAGGCTTTTATAATTATAAGTAATCTTCATAGGTGAGAATAGAAGAGATTTTAATTTACAGATGAGAATAAAAAAATATACTGGCATCAGTATATTGAGACTTTTGAATAGGCTCTTAATAGCTTCTATTTCCTACCACTCTCAAAAATAAATAAACTCTCAATTATAAATTGATTTTACTTACTTTACAACTCCATTAAATGCTTGTGGAATCAGAACTACATTTTCAAAATGTGTTTCAAGTTCATCTAGAAGTAAGTTATGATTTGGTCTTTGATGGCAACCATAAACAGTGCATGTGGAACAGGATTCTTACTATTTTTTATTTCAGTGCTAGAGACAACACGTGTTTCTCATCAGTTATGGGAAAATCAGATCTAACTGCTTATACCAGTGAAAATAGGATATATCAAGGAAAAAACTAAGGTAAATCTTGTCAAACAGACAGAAATTCACTGAGATGAACCATAATAATATTACTTCTGCTTTGAAAAATATATTATCACCTCTTTGCAGTGGGTTTGGTTGTTCTTGCTATTTGTGAATAATCTATGTGTAGTCTCTCATCCTGGTTCTAGAATCAAGGGAAATGAGGTTTACATGGAGAGCAACTAACACAGTGCTAGTAAGAGTACAAACTGATGCGACCATTTTGCAAAACTGGCAAATTTGACTAAAGCAGAACACATGTGTATTTGTCTTCAAAATGTGTTTGTGTGTGTCCTCATAAAGGTGCATATTTGAACACACGGTCTCTGGCTGGTGCTGCTGTTTGGGAAGTTTATGAAACATTTTGGGATGTGGAGACTTGCTGCATGAAGTACATGACTGACTGAGGGTAGGCTTTGGGAGTTTACAGCCTTGCCCCACTTCCAGTTCACTCTCTGCTTCCTATGTGTGGTCAAGATATGATATCTTCCTTCTCATGCCTTCCCTGCAGTTATGGATATCTAGCTCTCTGAAACTGTAGCCATAGTAAGTTCTTCAAGTTGCTTTGGTCATGGTATTTTATCATGGCTGTGGGAAAGTAGCTAAAACAGCAACCAACTAATCAGTCAACTAATTACCCAATCAACTAACCAACCAGCCAGCCAACTAACTACCCAACTACCCAATCAACCAAATACCTACATGAAATCAATGAATTGAAATGCATGATCAAATGAAGAGAGAAAATGATAGATGAGAGCCCTGCCTCTTCTTCCCTTGCATTCTGATGTGACTACAGAAAGGCACTCTAAGGTATTTTAACTTAGTAGGTTCTTTTTTTTCCTAAATCTGGATTACCACCTACAAAATTATAAAGGCTGGAAATTACAAGGCTTTACTCTTTCTGATGAAAGAGCACCTTTCTCCCCAGGCATTCCTGTCCAAAGCAGATGGAGAATTTCTGCCAAACAACCTAATCTGTGTGCATCTCACTTCCCTGAGAGGTGTGTTCCCTTCCATTCCACAACCTCCCCCTTCACCACCTGACTCTTCCTTTATTTATTTTCAAAGAAGAGCCTCTCCTGAGAGTGAACAAATTAAACTGGCTTTCTCTCAGTGATCTTTGGAGTCTCCAAAGGTCTAAAACCAAAGGCTGTGTTCTCTGCTCAGAGTGATCCTAGCCTGAGATTTCATTACATAAACAAGCAGCAGGATCAGTGGGTGAATATTGTTCTTTTCATTCTGTTGGCAATAGGACAAGATTTCTCTTGTGTCCTGGCTTTGCTTAAACTTTCCTTTATAATGAGATGAAAGCGCTTCCCTGGTCACAATGAAAGCACAGAGCTGAAACATGGCTAACCTTGCAGGCACATTTCCACCAGGCTTAGATAATTACATTTTTATGTCTAAACCTAAAAAAGTGTTATTATAATAAAAAAATGTGAAACTTGCTCTGATACAGCCAATTATTATCCAGATTGGTTCTTAACCTAACAGGATAGAATGGAGATAAAAATACCCATTTTAAGTCAGACAATCTTTGGTACTAGCCCTGGCCTCATCTGTTTGAACCCATGTGACACTGTGCAGGTCTCTTCATCTCTGCCACAGAAACTCTTTCCTCTTGGATTGAAGCTTCAAAATGGCACACGAAGTGTATGAGATCCCAAGTCCTGGGGCCAAGGCAGAAATAATTAGCACTTGGCAATGTTTCATGAGCTACCACAACTCTTGTGAGGCGAAAGGTAATACATGGGTGCCTGTGTGTTCATCAGACTCTCTACCTCTTCCTTCCCTAGTTCCCTCCACATTTGAAGACTACATTTCAGAAGTTAAAGAGGGAGGACAGAGGAGCACTGCCTGGCTCCTTCAGATGTGAGAAAGACAGGCACCTTTTCTGGCCAGAGTCTCTGAGATTTTGGTGGTGATCTGCGCCTGTCTTTACTCTGACTCCCCCAGGGCCTGAGACATGGAGTTGGAGTCAGCATTCCTAAACCCCCCTTCCTTTCCTGTAACCAGCAGTGGGATTGTGTTCTGCTCCACTGGACTCCAGTATGAATGCCCAGAGGTGGTCCACATCTTCTGAATTCAGAGGTAAGGACTGAAGGTGAGTGATAAGACTCAGGCAAACTTTGATAGGAAGAAATCTTGTAACATTGAATTAACATTCTACCACACTTAATAATTTTGGACAATGAATGTGTGAAGGTTTTGGAAAGTATCACATTGGTGAATTAGTTATTATGCCTAAGTATCATAAAGTTATTTAGTTGAGGAAACTCCCATTACTAAGCCTGATGCTGTGGGTGTGATTGGTAATTGTGCTGTTAATGGTCAGTGTCATATGTTAACTCTATTGCATGTGTACATTTGGTGAGACAATCAATGATACCACATAAGTAAAGGCTGACTTATAGTGTAAGTACATATGCCTGAATTAAAGCTATGGCAAATTTAATAATGGTTAGTAGAGCTGAAATAATGAGTGTAGTTAAAGCAAGTGTGGGCTTATTGATGTTAAACTAACATAGATCTCCCAACTAAATACATGAGCAGATGGGTGCATTTTTCTGTGGCTCTGAATTTCAAGCCCATTTTTATTCAATATTTTTCAGAGTTGAAGTTTCAATGTTTTAAATCTACTATTTGAGAATTTCATAATGTACATATTTTATTTTAACCAAGTTCACCTTTATTCTCACTCCCGCAACTCCTCCCATATGCCCCTCCACACCACCATTTTTCCCCCCAAACTTCACATACTCGTTTAAACCCACTGAGGTCTACTAATGCTGCCACTCTCTGTCCATGGAGATCCACTGGAGCTTGGGCTTGCATCCCTGAAACAAGCTGATGTTCTCCTCTCCCAGAAACCCTCAGTTACCAATAGCTCTTCAATTCAGGGTGAAATGTCATAAGCCCCTTCCCCATTCATGCTGGGATTTTGTCTGGCTTGATTTTGTTGGGCCTTATGCATGTAGTCATAGATACTGTGAGTTAACACATCCAACAGCCCTGTCAGGTCAGGAAACATTATTTCACTGTAGTCCTACTGTAGCTTGTTTTAAAACATGAGGCCCCTTCATACCATGAAACCTGAAGTATAGGGTCCACACAAAAGAACGGGAAAACCCGATGAGGCCCCAGCTAATGGGGAAGCAAGAGCCTGCATAGCCAATTCTTCCCTTCAGCTGCTGAAAGCTAAAGCTAATATAAATCCAAATAAAACTGTGAATAAATACACTTTTCTATTGCTGTTTTAAATATTTTGGACCAAGCAAGAGTTCAACATCTGAACTTTCTGCTCATGTGTGTCATGGAAGCTATGTCTGGGAACCTCATGAATAGTTTAGTTATCACAGCTGGAAGCTTGCTTATCAAAATTTACTTTTAGCCCTTCACTCTGCTGAGTCCACCAATACAGAGCCACCAGAGTTTCAGAAACTCTTTCCAACCCAAACCACTCCCACACAAAGAACATTGACTTTGACATCACCCAGCCTAGGTCCTAAAGCCCCATCACTGCCTTTCAACTCTATGATGTGATGCTCCTGAGACTCACTGCCACCAGCTTCTCTATTGCTGCAGCACGGTTATCAACTTGACTTTATTTGAACAGCCTGCATTCTTGCTGACCTTTGGAGGGGTTAATGACCAGCACCCCAGAAACAGTTTTGACTGTGCTTCTACAGAAGCCCTGCCTTTAAGACCTAAAGTTAGAAGCCTCTAAAACAGCAGTTCTCAACCTGTGGGTTATGACTCCCTGGCTGTCAAATGACTCTCTCACAGAGGTCAAATGTCAGATATCCTGCATATCAGATATTTATATTACAATTCACAACAATAGCAAAACTACTGTTATGAGGTAGCAATGAAAATAACCTGAGGAACTGAATTAAAGGGTTGCAGCATTAGGCTCAGTTGAGAACTATGGCTCTGAAGCCTCACTTGCATTACCATTCAACCTTAAAATCCACCCTCAGGTCTTTCTAATTCATCCTCTCTGGAGGCTGACTCTTTAGACAGTTTCTTGTTCTCTGGTGGTTTAAGACCAAATATTTATTGAAAGCTGTTCATGCAAGACTTACCCCTTTTCCTCTGTCTTATCTCCAGAGAGATTTTTGCATTGTATGGAAATGCCATGTACAATGTCAAATTTCTGCCTTCCCAGAGCTGAGAAACTCTCTGAAATGCATATATCTTTGCTGTATAAGCTCGCCAAGCTAAAGAAATAAGGAGGGGTGACTGAGGAGAGCCATTAAGAAGTCTCTAAACATGCACATACCAGCCAAACAACAGAGTCAGGGACAGGTGCAAGTTACCGGCCCCCAAGGAAGAAGTCCCACAGCTGCAGCTATGAATGACTTTGTCAAATGGGTCACTGAACAAGGCCGACTTCGTCAAGTTTTCCAAGACTGTTAGAGCGCATTTTGAGCACTCCCTTAAGAACAGCCTTTCTGAGAGTGGACTTGAGCAGCAGCAGCAGCATCCCCTGGGACCTTATTAGAAACACAAATTCTTGTGTTCGGCTCAAGACCTACTGAACCAGGATCTGCAGTGGTGGGGATGGGGAGAACACCTGGCAGTGTGTATTTTAACAATCTCTCTGTGGGATGCTGATGCATGCATGAGCTCAATGGCGACTGTTGTTTTAGAAAACACACCCTTCACTCTCTCACTTTGCAGATGAGGAAACAAGCCCAGACAGCTGGAGCCACTGGCTCAGACCACACAGCTCATATGGGCCAGGGAAAGGCTTTGAGCCTACATCCTGTGTCCCATTAGAGGTGACTGTCAATCCTGTGACCTGAGAAATGGCTCATAAGCAGGCTGGAGTACACAGGGGTCAGTGGGAAACATCCAGAGGTAAGCATCTATGAGCAGCCATAGGTAGGAAGGGGAAGTGAGAATGCATGCAACTTCTGGACACTTGTACTTCATGAGCTCACCGTCACACTCACACCATAGATCTTCTGGGGGAGATGAGGGCAGAGGGCTACAGACAAAAGCTCCTATGGGGGCTGACCCACTTCTATAAAATTCAGAGACGAAGAAAGAGTGTCTTGTAAACTGAATATTGAGGAACATAAACAAGTGTCTGTGTGTATTCCAGTCTTCTGACGATTTAAGAGGGTCTCTGAGTTTACAGTGTCCATTAGACTCACGCTCAACCCTTGGCATTGAGTGGAGAGACTCAATAAATGTCTGCAGATCAAACCACAACACCAAGACTGAGGCTCTCCCCTTATGCTTTCCAAAGAAAAGAAAACTAGGCTGAACAAAAATTGGCTCTAAGTCCTGCTATGTCCCTAAAGTGCACAAAGGACAATGAAATATGCCTTGGACATTTCATCTCCCTCCCAGGACGTCCCTGAGATGGTGCCATCCCCAAGAAAGATATTGGACGTCTTCTGTGCTGCAGATCAACCATATCTAGAAAACTTACTCCCACGGACATGTTTCCTACATAACAGTCTAGTTGAAGCCCACGGGCTTACAGAGAAGCAGAAGGCAGAGAAGGGCAAGAGCAGAGCAGAGTGTTTAATGTGCATAGGCCACTCAGGAGTAGCCCACAAAAGATGCTCTTGCTAGTATTGTGTGCCTTGGGATGAGACCTGAGACCCTAGACTTCACTGATAGATGCAATCCCCTTCCTGTCTGTCAGCCCCACTTCTGCCCTGACCAGTCTGCACGATGATGACAGTCACATTCACAAGGCCTCTAACTGGTGACCTTTACCATGTCCATGTAAGCTCTCTAGTCACAGTGTGTGATAAGTCTACATGTCCAGGAACCTCCCTGCCAAGCCCATCTGCCCTTTAAGTCTCCCTTCTCACAGAGGAAGACAGTGTCCCTACTGCTAGGTTTGGCTCTGAAGCCTTTCATAAAACCTGTTGTCACCCCAGGCTGCAAAAGGTCAGTTCTTCCCTGTGGAGGGCTCTGACAGTACACTAGAGGAAAGAGCCAGTCAGAACAGGAACTGGAAAGAATTCTGAATCAGCTGCGATTGAAAAATGTCAGTTTAGATCTTCGTAGTGATTTCACCTATAAAGTATCACATTGCAAGGTAGCATGTATGATATGTCTCTAAGTATGCATACAAAAAACATACATAACTGAAGGTAATGCCTGATACATGTGTATACTATTAGGAAAACTATGAGCACAGAGCATAGATGTTAACAATTTCAGTTCTGTGTGAAAGGGTATATGAGTAATTCATATTCTCTGTGCTTGTATGGTATTTCCAAATGTTATGTTATGCAAACTGCTGAAAGGATGAACAATACAATTATTAAAGCATTTGTTTACACATATAGCAAATCATGAACCAGGTAGGACCTAACCAGAGTGATTTGGGGATTCTTTTGCAGAAGCACCGAACAGGCTTTTATTAAGTGAATAAACAAGCCACATAGAGAAATTACTTACCTTATTTGATCTGCCCTGCTAGAAAGTCGATAACTGTATTTTAAGTTATTTGTTTGAATCTGATTGGTTAAGCTTAGGTTCTGTGTTTCTCTAATACAAGTGTTTGTGACAAGTGACTCCCATTAAGTTTCACTTAAACGTTTACAATTCAAGTCATGTGGAAGGTTTTCTTTCCAAGGCCTATCTGGCTGTTTCTATTTGCTTTAACTAGAAAGGGTCCTAATCTGCTTCATGATGATGTAACAGGACCTGAGAGTTGGCAATTTGTAAACATTATACATTTATTTCTTACTGTTCTAGAGCCTACAAAACAAGAGTGCAAGAGGGAACATCTGATGAGGGCCTCTCTGCTGTACCATCACCCTACCCAGGTCAGAAGGAAAAAGAGCAAGAAGCCTCATGCCCTATCATGATTAGTACACACATGAGAGTGGGTGCCTCCTGACTTTAAACACTTCCTTCCATTAGGTTCTGCCTCCCAGAACTGCTGTTTAGTGATTAAATTTCTAGCCTATGCTTGGGCCAACACATTCAAATATAACAATCAGGAGAACAGTTGAAGAGAAAAATAACTTTCAGCCCATGGACAACTGAGGTAGAAAGAATGTCCAGTGAGAATCATACTTAGAAGTGGTGTAGAGACTTGGAAGCATGAATGTCTGGGACACCAGTGGGCAGGGACAGGGAGATGGTACCTATTGATGCATAGAAAGGGAGCCCCAATTTCCCTGTAAATAAAGAGACACTGGCAATGTTTCAGGCCTTACAGCAATGAAGTTCAAAGCCAATGTGAGTGTGTGGATTATGAGCCACTCACAAGCAAAGTAGGTCTTTACTTCATCCAGATGTGTTTAGGCATGGTCTCTCTCAAGCAACTCAGAGAGGTATGTGTGGTAATGAAGCAAGATGGCCCACCACAGGAAAGAAAATACTAGAATTCTGTAGGGTGGAACATAGTGTTCATGGTGATTCAGCCCTTTGACATTTTTAATAGTGTAAGTTTGGGAGATTTATTTAACTTCTATAAGCCTTGGTTTTTAACTGTAAAGTGCTGATAATAATAGTGTCTACACATGGGGAAGGGCATAGGTCCTGCCCTGGATGAAATGACAGACTTTAGAGATCCCCTCAAGGAGGGCCTCACCCTCCCTGGGGAATGATGTGGGGACTGGGTGGGGAGCTGGGGGACTGGTGGAAGGACAAGGGAGGAGGGGTGGGAGAGGGAGCTGGGATTGACATGTGAAGCATCCATGTTTCTAATTTAAATAAAAACATTACAAAAAATGGAATAAATCTCTGAAGGTCCATAAAGAAAAAAATAATAGTGTCTGCACATAAATAAGGTAGCTATGCATCCTATATAAGAGATTAGCTGATGCAACAAGCCTGGAACAGAGCTGAGATTTAAATCCTGATAAGTACCTAGCAAGAAAAACTGGCAATAAGCTTGGCATAGACTCAACTCAGCCAGTTGGACATGGCTGTGGAACCCTTGGGTCTTTACACTCCAGGCAAAAGCCAATATGGCCATGCACTGTGGAAGTCCAACTGGTTTTGCTATTGGCGGATAGCATCATTGTGAGGAAGTTCAGGCATGAGAAATACCCTAGAGTCTGGCTAATAGAGGACCCCAATCATCCAATGGGGCACCTAATAATCCAAGCCCTAGTTTCTACAGCAGCATTTCTAATGTCTACCTGGGCTTGCAACCTTGCTGCACAATATCTCTGCTACTGCTAAGACCTAATATTACTAGTGGCTTCTCTTCATTTTTAGTTGACTGGAAGCTTCATTTAAAATGTTTTAATGGATACATGGTAATATTAAATATTTGTAAGATAGAGTGGTCTGTTTTAAAGCATGTATACAATGTGTAGTTTATAAATTAGGGTAATCTGTACATCCACTTGTGTGGGACAGTTGAAATCCACTCTGCTAGTTATTTATAAACATAAAAATTAGTAACTAGAGTTTCCCTAACTGTTCTATAGAATGCTATACTCCAATGTGATCTTCCTTTCTAATCCTATTTTTGTAGCATTTATTGAATTCTCATTTTATGGCTCCCCAAAAGTGCTTGTCAATAACAATAACAAATTTGAAATATCAATAGCTACTGTACATTGCAGATTTACTTTAATGTGTTTTTAAATATTTTAATTCTTTAATTCTCTCAAACCTTTACTGTTAAGAAACTGAAACACAGAGAAGTATTTTTCCCAGGTCTATTTTTGTTAATGAATAATGGATGAAATAATGATTAGACGATGTGTCTAGCTCATTGGCTCTTAAAATTTCAGCAAGAAATACAATTGTCAAGAGAACTACTTAAAACAGAATTCTAGGAGCCTCTTCAAGAATTTTTGATTGGATATACTAGGGTGGATATGTCTTGAGGATCTGCTCTCAAGTGGTTGCTGATGTCACAGGCCCAGGGACCACATCTAGATAACCAATGATTTAGTCTAGGGATCAGAAAGTTTGTTGTTAGTAAACAGTAAAGTTTTTTTGTTGTTGTTTTGTTTTTTGCTGTCTTTAGCCTCTGCAGACTGAGTGGCAAAATTTATAAGGTAATATATATCCTAATGTGACAAATTAAAAGGGAGATGTCTTAGTCAATGTTCTATTGCTGTGAAGAAACACCATGACCATGGCAATGCTTACAAAAGAAAATATTTAATTGGATATAGCCTATCGGTTCAGAGATTTAGTCCATTATTGTCACGGTGAGAAGCATAGTGACATGCTGACAGACATAGTGCAGGAGAAATATCTGAGTGTTCTACATCCAGACTGACAGACAGCAGGCAGAGTGAGACACTGGGCCTGACTTGAGCATTTAAAACCCCAGAGTCCACCCCCAGTGACACACTTCCTCCAACAAGGTCACACTTCCTAGTCTCTGTCCAGTAGTACCACTCCCTAAAGACCAAGCATTCGAATATATAAGCCTATGGGTGCCACTCCTACTCAAACCACCACAGGAGACACTTAAAAATGTAAAATGCACTCTTAGCTATAAAACAGTATAAAACAAGTACTAAGCAGAATTCAGCTGGCTCCTGCTTCAGGTTATAGATATTTTTAGTCTTGGTTCCAACTAGTCCCAACCCAAAGCCTATTTTCTGTTGCTCTGAAGGATATATTTACCTAACAGTCTAATCACTATAGCTTCCTGCAATTAGGGAGGTCATCCCACATTGAGTACAGACTATAGAATATAATGAGGGTGGTAGAGATGCTGCTAAGAAAAGGAGACCTCTTCTAAAGCATGCTATGCACTTCAGAAATCCAGGGGCATTCTTGACACAATGAATTTCAAATGTTCCACACAGTTTGATAATGGTAGAAACTAACCATTTGCTTGATTCTTACACTCAGGAACATTAAAAGTTATCAGTTTAGCTCAAAGTCCTCTACAAAGTCAGAATAACTCCAATACCAAAGCCAGATGAAGACCCAATAGAAAAAGAAAACAGTAGACCAACATCTGATGAACACAGATACAAAACTTCTCAACAAGTTACTAACAAATCAAATACAATACATACAAAAAGGCAGTTCACCATGAAAGTTAGCTAGCTTTATCCCAGAGTTGTTGGAATGGCTCAACACATGTAAATCCATCAATGTAATAAATCATAGGAATATAGACAGAAATCACATGATCACCTCAGTAGATGCAGGAAAGGCTCCATGTGTATATAGGCAGCACCAACTAGACTCAGTTATTAATTATAAAAAAGAGAGAACATAAGCTGAGAAGGATTCATCTTGGAGGGTCCCAGGGAAGTCAAATGGAATGATAGTGGGGTGATGATGAGCACAAACCATTGTAGCAACATAAGTCATAAATTTACAAATACTGATACGTACTTAATATATTATATATGTTCATGAAACTTTCAAAATATAAAATATTATTTTAAAATTTAAATGTAAAAGTGAAAAGATAAAAAGAAAGTACTTTGTTTGATGTTGCATAGTTTAAGAATTAATTCTTGTGCCGTTGGCAAACGCCTTCAGTCCCAGCATTTGGGAGTCAGAAGTAGGTGGAGCTCTGTGAGTCTAAAGTCAGTCAGCCTGGTCTTCACAGTGAGTTCCAGGACAGACAGGGCAACAAAGAGAAACCCTGTCTCAACCCTCCCCAAAAGAATTAATTCTTGTGACTTTTTAAAAAATAGTAATGACAAAAATTAGGATATCCAAACTAATTTACTTTGTTTTTGAAGCATTCAATTCTTAGAATATTTGAAATAACCTAAAAGTGCACTCTGCCGGATGTTTAGGAAATGAGAGTTGTGAGGAAGATATTCTCACAGTGCTGCTCATCCATCACTCGGTTTTCCAGTAATGGGTCCAAGTTGTTCTTCTGTTCCCATACCACCAGAGACTATAAGCAATTCCCTGTCTCGTTCTAGCGGTGGAGAACAGTGCTCACACTGGTCTCTCGCAGGGTCCACTGGAAAGCAGCAGCCTATCACTGCCTCCCTCTACATTCCTGGAGTTATCCAGCTCCAAGTGGCCTCCAAGAGTTCTTAAAGGGCTGTGGACAGCTTCACATCTCTTAATTCTGCACGATGCTTCTGATGCCTTTTCTCCAGAAAAGACCAATATCATGTGGCAAGGGATGGGACAGTCAGTCCCATAAACAGTTGCTGGTAGCAAGGGAACAACAGGAAACCAGGCAATCTCTTTGCTAGGGCAGAAGCAAACAGCTCTTTCTCTTAGTACTTTGCAGTCTTGTGGGGAAATGGCTGTAGCGGAAGACAGAAGAGCAGAGGAGCTTACCTTTCCTGAGGTGTCTTGGAAGACACTCTAGGAAACATTAGCCATCCTTCTCTAGCTGAAGCCTTCAATGCCGTATGTAAAGCCTTAGGGCCCATATGTGTTTTGAAATTCTTACCTTTACAGAAGTAATCAGAGATGATAAAGGGTGATTGCCAGGGAATTAGGGTAGGGGAGAATGTGAAGTTGTTTACTTGGTGTGTAGTTTCTGGTTTACAAGGTAGAAAAGGTTCGGAAGATAGCTTGCACATAAATCATTGTGAATATTCTCATTCTAAAAAGATTAAGACTGTAAATCTTCTGATACACACACACACACACACACATATATATATGTATATATGTAGTCACCAGAAAAATCTGAAAGCCATTTTACCCATATGTCTGTATTTCAGAGCACCCAGGGCAATGTCTATAGTAGGTTCCTGAAATCAAACTCATGTATTTCTACAAGAACAGGTAAAGCTATTCAACTAAAGTCAACTAGCTATGATGAATAAAACAACAAACATCTTCATATGACTCACCAACAGAGGAGTTAGGCAGGTAGTCACTAGAAGACCTTTGGATGTCATAGGACACTAGAATTAGGAACAGAACCCCAGGAACTGTGAATCTACAGCCTCCATTGACCCCATCCGGCTTCATCTATATTTGCTGGAACTGTGGTTGTTTCATTATTCACAGTTTAAAATGAGAAAAAAACAACAGGAAGAAACAGGAGTATGAAGGCAGTCTCTTTCCAAGGTCATCAAGCTAGTGCAGATTTTAAGCTGTTTGGTTCCACTGCTAAGCCTTCATGTCAAACTACAGTGGACTCTTACAGTTCAGGATGAAATTTTACAGACACAACCAAAGATGCCATAGGAGTTGTAATGGCAACTGAAAGACAGGACATGAAAGAGATAAAGGCAAGGGAAGGATGTAAGCCCCCAGGAACGCTCAGAACTAGGTACACCACTAGATGAGGTATACACACACAATTAGGTCCTTTGAGTTCCAAAGAAAGCATCCCAGAAGATAAGTCTCAGTCTGGGTGTTAGTGAGAGTTGTGTAGAATGGGGTCACTTTGGGGTTTGAAAACGGCCTCACCCTTTTGGAAGACGCAAATTCTGCTTTGCTATCGCTGAGCAGTGTTCTCAGAGTCTGAATCACGAGAAAGAAAAAAAACCCACTGCTCTGTCTTTAGCAGAACTATCCTTTGATCTTTTTGGTACTAAAATTTAAAGATTAAAACATCTTGAGCCCAGGGGTGGGAGAAGCTTTAGCCTCTCTTCTCTCTAAAGCTGATAGTAGCTCTCCATTTGAGCTGTTCCCAGAGATGCCAATATGCAACTTAAAAGGGACTTCGGTGCCTGCTGTACATGACCTGGACTTGGGAACAAAAGAGAGCTTAAGCTTGAGAGAGCTAAGGAGAGAACTTCTGCTTCTCGCCTCTCAAGTCTTCAGTGGTCTGCCCTATCTTTTAGTTCTGAATGGTCCTGGATTTCAGATATATTCATCAAAAGCCCCCATTTGTGGCTGCCTGTCACCTGCATACTAATTAGCACCAAGGAAACCCGCTAGGTGGTCAGTTCTTAACCCCATGGTGTGCGCCTGGCTGAAGAAGCATGGAGCCAATCCTGGGGAACTAAGGGCTGCCCATCCAATTAGGAAGAGATACTCAAAAGCAAAAGTTAAGGTTCTACAGGAGCTGGCAACAAGAGACAGAGTAGGGAGGAGGGGACTCCCTGACAATAAAGCCTCTGCTTCTCTCCCTTGTCTGTTCTGCAACAGTGAACCTTCAACAGCCTTGGGCCAGGCCCGATGGCTGCTGGTGGGTTGACATTGGCACTCGTTTCAATACAATTCTCCAGCCAAGGAAAGCCTTTCTTTTTGAGGGATTTGGACTCTCTCTGCCCTGTTAGATTAAACAAAGAACTCCGGTGTCAACTGGCAGAAGCCATGAGGCTCTCAATATGTTGTATTTAAATAGGATGGAAAGAAATTCCACAAAACCCGGAATCATCACAGCTGAGCAAGCACCTTTGCCTCCTGGAGCCACTGGTGTGGGGTGTGATATGATTTTAGACACATGCACACCCTCCACATCAGTACACAGACAGGCATGCACATACACCATGCGTTTTTAAACACGTAAATGCACACAGCATGCGTGAATGTATATACACTACATATGAACTCATGAACACACATGTCACACTAGAATGAGTAAAGCATGCCAAGACTTTGTTTCTAGACCCTGCAGAGTAAAAACAGAAGGTTATGATTTATCACAAGAGAATCTCCCTTCCTACCCTTTTATATTACCAATGAGGAAATGGAGACCAAGCTTTATATCATTCTCCTTACCCAGAGAATGGCTGAGGTGTAGTTCTCCCAATTTCCAGTTTATTCATCTAGAAGTGGAAAATCTAAATGCATGTCTCTCTATATATGCAAGACTATATCTAACTATACATATAATTACATAATAAGAATTGCTACAATAAGAATTAACTAAGGTTAATTACATAGCAATCTCAGACATATCATTAATATGCATTAAATATACTGTGTCTTTGCAAGTATAGTATTCTGGCTTAAAGCCAGAAGACAGTACTCAAAAACAGTGCAAAATAAAAATGCAGACCAGGTCAGGGCAGGGCCATTCCTTCCTACAATAAGTCACCACTCTGCAAACAACAGATGGACATTCTTCAGAGAAATTCTTATTCTGACCTGGAACATATCTTAACAGGACGTAGGAGAGAGGTGCGCCTAATAACCTGGTACATCAAGCCTAGGACACATGAAAATGCCTGCCGTGCCCTGCTCAAAGACACTGAAGGGCACGTGTTCACTCTTGACCCTCCCTACACATGTGCCCTCGGACCATGGAAGAGCAGTGTAACAATACAGACTGCCCAACTGTTGAGAACCAATCATTGTCCCAGTGTTACTCAGATCACAGCAGAGAGGAAGAGGCCAGGAGAAAGCAAGGAGCCTAAGGGTCAGAGAGAAAGTGTTTGAGAATCTGGCCTGGGAAAACAAAGGGATGGCAGGAGGTGGACAGAGTAACTGGACTCTCCAGGTGTTAGCAACCTATTATTCTCCAAATGCTGAACAACTCTGCAGATTTGATCTTGGGCAAAATGGCTTCTTTAAAACCAATGTTCTCTTTTGCACAAGGTTCATATGGGGGGGTGGTCTCCAAATTGATTATATGTAGCCCTTCGGAGGAATGTTGTATGTGTGATTTTTATAATTTTCTCCATTCTTTTCCCAACCATTGCTAAGTATACCAGGGCAGGGTTCTACTGGGCACACTCAGAGTTCTTTGTTTCTAGCAAATTAATATTGCTTGAAGGAAGGAAAGTCAAGCATTGACATAAGTAAAAATATTCTGGAACTTTTTTAATTTTAATTTTTAAATTTAAATTAGAAACAAGGTTGCTTCACATGTCAATCCCAGGTCCCTCTCCTCCTCCCACACTCTTCCACCAACACCCCACCAATACACCCTCATTTCCCCAGGGAGGGTGAGGCCCTCCACGGGGTTGTCCATAGTCTGTCATTTCATCCAGGGCAGGGCCTAGACCCTTCCCCAAGAGTCCAGGATGAGTGCATCTCTCATTGCTGGATGGGCACCCAAAGTCCATTTGCGTGCCAGGGATAAATACGGATCTACTACCCAAGGCCCAATAGATTGCCTAGGCCTCCTCACTGACACCCACATTCAGGGGGTCTTGATCAGTCCCATGCTGGATTCCAAGCCATCAGTCTGGGATTCAAGAGCTAACCCTTGTCAGGTCAGCTGTTTCTGGGGGTTAAACCAGCCCAGTCTTAACCCCTTTGCTCATTAGTCCTCCCTCTCTGTCACTGGGTTCCTTGAGTTCAGCTTAGTGTTTAGTTGTGGGAGTCTGCCTCTGTTTCCATCAGCCATTGGATGAAGCTTCTGTTCCCCAGACTCTCTGGCCATTGGATTGTAGGCTGGCACTCCCAAGATCATGTCTAAAATCCATATATGAGAGAGTACATGCCATGTTTCTCTTTTTGTGACTGGGTTACCTCACTCAGGATGGTTTCTTCTAGTGCCATCCATTTGCCTGCAAATTTCAGGATTCCATTGGTTTTTTTCTGCTGAATAGTACTCCATTGTGTAAATGCACCACATTTTCTCTATCCACTCTTCAGTTGAGGGGCATCTAGGTTGCTTCCAAGTTCTGGCTATTACACATAATGTTGCTATGAACATAGTGGAACAAACATCCTTGCTGTATGAATGGGCATCTTTTGGATATATGCCTAAGAGTGGAGTTGCTGGGTCTTGTGGTAAGCTTATTCCCATTTTTCTGAGGAATCTCCATACTGATTTCCAAAGTGGCTGTATGAGTTGGCACTCCCACCAGCAGTGTAGGAGTGTTCCCCTTCCTTCAAAACCTCTCCAGCATAAACTGTCATTGGTGTTTTTGATTTTAGCCATTCTGACAGGAGTAAGATGATATCTCAGAGTTGTTTTGATTTGCATTTCCAGGATGGCTAGGGATGTTGAGCACTTTCTCAAGTGCCTCTCAGCCATTTTACACTCCTCTATTGAAAATTCTCTATTTAGTACTGTAGCCCACTTTTTAATTGGATCCTTTGGTGTTTTGGACACTTGCTTCTTGAGTTCTTTGTAAATTTTTGAGATCAGCCCTCTGTCAGATGTGGGGTTATTGAATGTCTTTTCCCATTCTGTGGGCTGCCTTTTTTTTTTTCTCGAGACAGGGTTTCTCTGTATTGTTTTGGAGGCTGTCGGTCCAGCCTGGCCTCGAACTCACAGAGATCCGCCTGCCTCGGCCTCCCGAGTGCTGGGATTAAAGGCATGTGCCACCAACGCCCGGTCTGTGAGCTGCCTTTTTGTCTTGTTGATTGTTTCCTTTGCCTTACAGAAGCATCTCAGTTTCAGGAGGTCCTATGTATTAATTGTTGACCTCACTGTCTGTGCTACTGGTATTATGTTCAGGAAGCTCTCTCCTGTACCAATTCATTCAAGCTCTCTCCTGTACCAATTTGTTCAAATTGTCTGTATATAGTAGGGCTACTGATTTTTTTGAGTTGATCTTGTAGCCTGCCACTTTGCTGAAAGTGTTTATCAGCTGTAGGGATTCCCTGGTAGAGTTCTTTGGGTCACTTATGTAAACTATCATATCATCTGCAAATAGTGAAAATTTGACCTCTTCCTTTACAATTTGTATCCCCTTAATATTCTGGAACTTTCTAAGCTTTGGCATATTGGTGCAGAAAGTCCCCTAAGGATTCATTCCTTTGCTTTTGTAGAGGAAGATTGGATCATAAAGTATATTGATAATTTTCTTAAATACTTTACCTCAGATGTAACAAGTAAACTTCACTCTCTCTGAAGAAACAATTTTGTGGTGATTTATGAGACTTGCAGCTGTTCCCCAGAATGGGTCTGTGTGGGGGTGGAAACACATTTATTCTCAAACACCGTCATTAATCAAACTGTGGAACAAGCATGCAGTTAACATTAATTTCTGCCAAGAGACCACTCTTGCCTGGACTCAGGGACCCAGAGTCGTCTTGGACTGTTTGGCTCCGTTTGGGCATGATATTTATGCACACCTGCAATATCCCACTGCACACACAGATCCATCCGTCATCTGGTAAGCAAACATGCATCAAAGACACAAACATTAAGCAGGAGGCCATACTCAGAGTACAATGATGAGTCTCACGGTAGAAATCAAATACAAGTTCGGAGGAATAATCAGTAATACAGTATAATTTGCTCATTCCTCTAGCATTTACCAGGTATTTAGGATGGCAGACTTTGTCCCATAACTGATAATATTGCAGGGAACAAAAGCAAAGTAGTATTCTCCCACACAAAACTAAATTCTAGATATCAGAAGGCCATTTGAGCAAAGAGGATTGTGATATGACTAGAAATATTAAACAGTAAAGGGTGATGATCAAGGAAGGCTTCTCTGATTGGGTGGTTTTGAGAAGCATAAGAGTATGAAGAGGTCTGTGTCACGCATGGGAATCAAGATTTGTTAGACCCAGTACAGGTTAAAAGGTTTATGTGGAAAAATAACACTTACATAAGATGCAGGTGGCTGCCCCAAGTTCCAGTTCCAAGTATCCTCCCAGGCTGCCCAGAACCCTAAGAGAGAGCACGGCCATCCTCTCCTCCCATCTATATCCCACCTGTGCACCTGTGGCCACGCCCAAAAGGCGTGGTCAGCAACACAGGTACCTAGTAAGATCTCCCCTACAGGTCTGCAGGAAGGATTTTTCAAGCAGAAAAAGAAGCCTAGTGCAAGATGAACACTAAGGAGGAATGAAGGAAGGGGGAAGCAATCCAAGAGGAGGTAGAAGGTAACCGTAGGTCTCATCAAAATGCAGAAGGATCTGATACAGGGCCAGCAGCAGTCCTCCCAGGCAATCCAGGATGAGTAAGGGAAATCACAGGGGACATCATTGGGAAATCACAGGGGCCAGCATTTGAATATTACTAGAAGCATGCCAAGAAGTTGACTGCAGTACCAGATGTAGATGAGAATCTGCCCTTCTACGGCCCATGGGAAACTGACAGCTATGCGTATTCTAGGTTTAGAGGTCATTACCATTTTATAAGGTCGTGACTGACTGCTCAGTCATCAGAGTTCACTTCTAGTTATCTTCTCCTGAACACAAAGAGTTTTTCAAGCTCGAAGCTGAACTATTTGTTTTGTTTGTTTAGGATGATAACGTTTTCCACATAGGGTCACCGATGGCCCCATGACTGGAAAGAGCAGATTCTATGTGAGAGTTAAACCTAATTGTCAAACTGATTGTATAGAGAAAAATTCCCACCAGTAAAGCATACTTCTAGGTGCATCTACCATGGCATTTTCAGAGATGATAGAGGCTCTGACCTAATGACTGGGTTGATGCCTGGGTGGGTTCATTCTGGGATGGCATTGTTGGAAGGTAGAGAGAAGTACAAAGTGGAGCCTAGGTGGAGGCAGTTGGTCACTAGAGCTATGTCCTTGAGAACTACATCTTGTCCAGACTCCTTCCTGCATTCCTTGTCACTACTCCTGCTACTGGTGTGGAAGGCTCTGCTCCATCATGCCTGCTCTTCCTCATTGGCAATTCTGAAATTGAACTAGGTGAATCTTTTTTTCTTTGTTGTTCATGTCAAGTACAACTGACTGGAAATCTAAGAGCCACTGGTCTGTTTATCTTCACATTGAGGGAGTGACAGATTGCTTGGATGGCTAGTGGTTCAGGAAATGTTTCTCTAGCATTGGAATGACTTGCCTTACAAAGGAACATGCATCATCCTAAATGATCCTTATTACACTTACTAGGAGAGACTCCTCCCAATCTAGAATCCTTCCTTCTGTGCCCTCAACCTTTCCAAAACCAGCACCAGAGTACAGCTCCAACCTCCCTGATTCCATCTGGGAATATCATGGAAGAAGGATGAGCACATCAGAGCTTCCCATAGAAGCTGTTCCCTGCATGGAGCCCAGAAACCTTGGCAGCTGGAATGATGAAGGAACAAGGAAACAGATTGACCAGTGCTGAGTAAATGTGAAGAGAGAATTATCACTGTGGAATCTGGTTAATAAAGAAAGCTTTTGCTTCAGAAATAAATATCTCCCTGGTCTGGAGCAACTATGGCTTAGCCTCTGGCTCTCTGAGTCCCTAAAGTCATGGTCGTGGATTTTATTTTCTAAACACACCCGGTTTATCATTTAATCTGTTTATTATGAAGTAAAATCAACAATCTCATCATTATGAGCTCATTAATTAAATAGTTTGCTATCTTCTCATTCCCTTTATTAGTGAAAACCCAAAGTACTTTCCCAAAACTGCTACTAGTTCATAAAGTAGGTGACATGTGTGGACATACATGCACCTGCCTTTTACACACTAAAAATAACCCAAAACTTAAAAAAATAAATATAACACAGCAACTATCCTTCATCCATGATAGCTATCCCTTAGTAAAGCAAACACATGAGCTACTATGGATCCGTTTCAAATAAGACTGTCAACTTCTCAAGAAATCCAAGACAAGAATCAGTCAGGTTGTGTGAACAAATTTCACTGTCATGCAAGGTAAACTAATTGTGCTGCCCACCGAGAACTTCTAGGCTCGATACAGAATACGGAGGTCATTTAGGGTCTTCAGCTCACAGCATATCTATAAATCAGAACCAAGGCATAGGTGATCCAATATGCTTTGATCTATTGCTAATGCCCCGCTAGTTATCATTTGCTGGTAAATATTTAAAAGTGCCTGTACACATCTCTTAGAAAAATAACATAAAACTTCCAAGTAACTACATGAGACTCTGATCTCTTGCACTAAAGTGGGATGGATATCCTGAACCACCCACCCAACCCCATATTAAGCACCTCACAACACTAAAGCATGAGAACAAGGGGAATTTCCAGATACCAAAAGAAAAGAACAGAAAAATAAATCAACTTAAACATTCAGAGAGAAACACAGAAGATATAGTATTTGAACATCTTTTATGTCACTGTGGGTAAACACTGTCTACAGCCTGGCATTCAAGCATTAAGCCATGTGTTACTGTGAGGACATTTGCAGACGTGAATAAGATCCGTAATCAGTTAACTCTAAGTAAAGATGATTATCCTAAATAACCTAGTGATCTCTCCAGCCAGTTGAAAGGCCTTATAAATAGAGCTACAGCTTCTCAGAGGGAGACATTCTACATGTGGACAACTGTTTTAGCCTAGACACTGCAGTCCCACCATGACCTTTCTGGTGGCCTATTCATAGATTAGACATTTGCAAGACTCAACCTTAACCATTGCTCAAGTCATTTCTTTGCAATAAGTATCTCAAAATATATTTGCTGCTGGCTTTATTTCTCTGACTATATCCTGAATGATGCATGGCATTAACAGCTAAGCTGATGTGTCTGTTGCAGCCTACTTCTGCTCTGGAGAAATGGGACATGTTTAAGGCCTACAATGATAGAACGTCATGTTAGAGACTACATGACAAATGAACATGAAAATACACAAATATAGCTGGACAGTGGTGGCACATGCCTTTAATCCCAGCACTCGGGAGGCAGAGGCAGACAGATCTCTGTGAGTTTGAGAGCAGCCTGGTTTATGACAGCTAGTTTTGGGACAAGCTAAAAGCTACACAGAGAAACCCTGTCTCAAAAAATAAACAAGAAAGAAAGAAAGAACACACACAAATATTTGGCCATCTGGGTCATTGTTCTTAGTACAGGAAAGAAAACTATTGGGTTGCTCTAGTAGAGTGGTTCTCAACTTTCTTAATGCTGTGACCCTTTAGTGTCTCCTGTTGTGGTGACCCAACCATAAAATTATTTTTGTTACTACTTCATAACTGAAATTTTGCTACTGTTGTGAATTTTAATGTAAATATCTGTGTTTTCTGACCATCTTTGGGGGGTCACAACCCATAGGTGGAGAACAACTGCTCTAGTGCACACACATATACATATATATTGTCTAATATATATACTATTATATACATAGTGCATACTACATAATAGTGTATATATTAGAGCATTTGTTTGTGTGTCTATATATATGGTACCCAAATTCAAAGCAGCTTGTGTATAACATGAAGCACTTCCTATCCAGCAAACTGACAAAATCCAAAAGAGAGAATATTGTGAATTAGTCAGGAGGCAGAACAAGAGACTCATGCTCTTGAACATCAATCGTGGAATGCAATTATGCATCATTTGGTGAAGTCTTAGAACTAGATGTTCTGAGTAGCAGAATAAACTCACAGAATGCCTGCAGGTAAGGCGAAATCCCCATGAACCTACACTAGGAAACAAGAATGGCCTAGACAACACAATGATATATAATGTCAAGACCTGGAAGCAATTTGTAAGCACTCAAGACTGGATCAGGTACAGAAGGTTTACAAAATAGAGGACTTGGCAGTGGAAACAACAAACAAATGATGGCTGACTGCTCTGGCACAAACAGTGCAGAGCAACAAAAACCCATACACATCCCAATATTTCCCATTTGTTCATGATCTTACCATACATTATAAAGGTAAGGCCAGGACTGGACCCCTATTTACTGTGCCCTTTATCCAAGTTCTCAGCTTTATACTAGGACCTATATACTCTTCACAATTGTATCCACAGAGTCTAGGGAAAGCATCTGTCATAAAGGAGATAGCCAGCCCACATTGGTTGGACCACTCAATGAGTTTGAAAACAAGCTTTATGCCAGGAACAAGCTTAGGTCTTTACAGCCTGGAATCCTGATGAGTGAAATTTCAGACTCTGGTCCTATCTGCCAGGATGACTTCCTGCCACATGCAACCCTGCAGCTATTGCCACCTGCTTCATCTGCCTAATGACAGCTTCTCCAGCTTCCCTGACATCTCCACCCAGCAGCCACTCCCACCCCGAGATGACCACATCTCGCCAATAATTTGAAGACAAAGGAGCTCATCTTTACTGACAAAAAATAAAGCATAAAGCTTGCACATTTTCCATTACTTAGCATTGACTCTAGAAAGTTGATCTCAGAGAAACTGAGAAATACAGCAGGACTCAGAAAGAACTCAGAAAATCAGACAGCCTTGGCACAACATATTGAGGAAACAGTTAAAGTGATCAAGTCAAAAGCCGGCTACTGCCACAAATAAATCCTGAGACAGGCTGCAAAATCCCCTGTGCGTTTATGTGTGAGAAATAAAAACAAGTGAAGGGTCAGACTTTAGGGGGAAGGGTCTCATCATTTTTCTGTTGAAGCACATTAGAAAGCCAGAGAGCTCTACACAGGGTCAGGGTGGTCAGTGATCATCACAACACTAACTCAGCCTGCGGCATCAGCCTAAGCGTAGAGTGTATTTTAATGTTCACAAAGATACCATGGCCCACAGTTAACTCCATCATCTCTGAAGGATGGCATAGAATAAGAACAATATTGTCGACTAGCTCAGCAACACCAAGTATGTTTCACTCTACCAAGATTATAAAAGTCCTAATGTCATATAGTTTGAAAATATTCATGAGTTCATTAGATATTCTTGATCACTTCAGCCATCATTTAAACAGTATTGTATTAGGGAAAGAAATGGTTCAGGCTAATAATACTTCCTCAATGTCTAGAAAGGCTCACTTGTTTTCTTCTTTCTATTAGTGTTACCTTGAGGAAAAATTGATACACTCTGGCTTCTTCTTGATGACAAAGTGCTGTCTGTATCAGTTTTATGTCAGCGATTTATTGATCTCCTGCTTTTCATCCAACACACTTGGTGGAGGGATTCTTATGTATTCTAACAGGGCTGTGGGAATGGCTGATAAAATAAGGTTAAAACTGAAAACTTAAGAAGTACTGAAGTAGCACAAAACCCGAGGTATAATCAAATTGTGGCTTGGAACTTGGCTGTGTTGATTCTAACCAATTCAATGCTGTGGAGAAGCGCCTCCTTTTTCTGAGCAACAGCTGCTGCCTTGCTGGAAGCAGCTTCCTTGGCCACTGTCTTAAGTCCCCAAGAGCACAGCTGATCGATCCTAACACTCTGAAGAGTTCAAAGGCAGGAAAACAAAATGTGTCCTTTGTAGACCTTTAGAGTTTCCTTAGAGAAATTCACCCTAGGAAGATCATTCTCATGAAGGAATAGCCAAGGGAGAACTTACAAGTGCCAAGTTTTAAGGTCTTCCTAGAAACACAATATGAAATAGTTTGGCAAGTATCATCATTGTACTATTGTATGTGATATAACCATGACTATGATATTGTAAACCTCATTCTTTTCCTACCTTTTCTTCTGCCTGCATGACTAAATGTTGGCTATAATCAGTTCATTGTTCAAAAGATTCATTTATTTTTCTGTTATGTGCACATATGTATAGCACATGTAAAGGCTGGAATGGGCATAGTATTCCCTGGCACTGGAGGTTTGGACAATTTTAAGCTGTCATATGAGTGCTGGGGGCTGAACCTGGGCACTCTGCAAGAGCAGCAAATACCCTTATGTGCTGAGCCATCTCTCAGGCCCTCTGTGCATTTGCAATCAACCCACTTCTCAACAGGGAGTTCAAGTGTTCAAAGTGGGTAGGTAAGGAACAGTCTTAAGGCTTGCCATGAAACAA
The DNA here is from genome assembly GCF_017639785.1 of Mesocricetus auratus. Taxonomy (NCBI): domain Eukaryota; kingdom Metazoa; phylum Chordata; class Mammalia; order Rodentia; family Cricetidae; genus Mesocricetus; species Mesocricetus auratus. Next base: position 7,067,129 of record NW_024429198.1, on the reverse strand, counting down.
CCGTAAACAAATTCACGCCCTAGATATGCTGGAAAACTAAACCTTGGAGTCTAGCTTAAAGCTATGAAGTCACATACACAACACAGTCTCCATTACTCAGAACATAATAGGAGCGGGGAAATTACTCACTGATTGGGTTTGTGACAAACAGCACCCTAAATTTGACATTGAGATTATGTGGTTTGGCACTTCTAGCAATCCAATCAGCCAGATGATTGTTGCCTTCCTTTCTTGTCACGCTTGCTATAAGCTTTACATGGTAAATTATGTAATGGAGAACCCAGTTGCAATCACTTACCAGGGTGAAGGAATTAAAACATTCATTTGATTTTATGCACATAAAAACATTGCATATTTAAAAGTTTCTTATTGCTTACAATCATGGTTGATACTATAACAAGAACTCCCAGGAATGTCTCTCTCAAGCACACACTTGTGTCCCCTTGTCTTTCCTTCTACACCCTGACTACAAAGTAGCCCTCCTCTGTTGCTCTGCCCAGAAACCACTGCCTTAGCTCCTTCCTCATTTATTTCCCCATTGAGACTTCCAGATCCTTAAGACACAAAATAATACTATTTCTTTTGTTCTCTTTTCTCTCTTCTGGTATTGTCAGTTTCCCTCTGAAGAAATGGACAATATATTAATGAGGAAATTTTCTGATTTTGAGTAGCCCTTTATGCATCGTCGTTTTCATTTCCTGGACATTGAAGAAAATGTGAGATTGCAATGAAATTACTTGGATCAGTTTATCTGTGAAAACCATTTTATTTTTTATTGTTTGAAAGTGGAAAGGATAAATGCATCATTTTCTATTAAATTTTTTCAAGCAATATATTTTGGTCATGGATTTCCCTTTCCCTAGCTCCTCCAAGATCCTAACTATCCACGACAAGAAAGAAAGGAGCAGCTCGGGTCCCCTAGGACGTGGAGGGGGACAAGGGGGCAGAGAAACAAGGGGCCAAGGACAGAAAGGCAGAGGGATAAGGATGCAGGGGACAGGGGACAGGGGAACAGGGGACAGGGGACAGGAGATTGGAGGCAGAGGGATAGGGGGTAGAAAGGCAGGGGCAGGAGGACTGGGAAACGGGGAAGGAGGCAGGGGAGAAAGGGGAAGAACTGTCAGGTGGAGGGGAGCAGGGGGCAGGGGGCAGGGAACATGGCTCAGCCAACATCAGACACAGAACAGTGTAACCAGGAACATCACTAAATTCATCATCTAATAATGTGTTGATAAGCTTTTCTGTTGCTCTTCACACATCATTATCAAACATTTGAATCTACCTTCCATATGCAGGCTTGAAGAGCTGCCAGATATTTATAACGGTTTACACTAGCACTAATGTAATATCATGTTGTCAGTGTTTAAAGACATTACTTCTTTATGTTATTTCTTTCTAGGATATTCTGGAGAGGATTTTTTTAAACACAGGATAGGGCTGGCTATGTAGCTCAGGCTGACTTTGAATTCATGAATTCATGACCCTCATGCCCTCATGCCTCAGCCTTCTAAATAAATCTTTAGAGATTATAGTCACACCCATCAGACCTGTCTGAAGAGGTCATGCTTAACAAAAAAAAAATCAAAACAGAACACTCTTTATGAAGATGCTGAAGTCACCATACCCTTTAATCCACAGGTAGGCTCCTTTGACTCTGGACTCCTGTATACGACATGTGGGTGGTACCCTTCCTCGTTCAGTGGATGCTTTCTAACAGGCTCAATGAAAAAGTCTCCATGTGGTAGATGGAAAAATCCAGTCTGTAAATATAGTCAATAAGAGGGTTTATTTGAATCAATCTGCAAAGAAAATAAATAAAGTGAAACATTACAAAGACGTAGGTAATCTCTGGAAATACCCAAGTGTTCTCAGACTCTGATGCACAGAGATAATTGGATCAAATGTCTTTTTAATCATAAGTATTAAATGATTGGTCACAGATTCCTTGAGATGCTAATAAATATGTTCACATGTCCACATGAATCCAGAATGTAGTTGTCTAGGTTCCTGTATCCTCCTTGGAACCATTGCTAGACATCTACGGATCACAAGTAAGAGCCAGCCCATGTATGTGCTTGTGCCCATGGAGCCCATGCCTATGCCTTCAACCCCTGGATAACAGAACACTTTTATATGTAGGTAATATGATCATACAGTCACCCAATTGCTTTTCTGGATGTGTTTAATTCCTCACTCAGGGAAACAAACAAATTTAAGTGTTTGATCCAGTGGATAGCTTCTGCTATGCTCTAGGCACAGAGGGTGTTCTTATTCATGGTTACAGAGATCAGTTCTACATCTGAGAATACTAGTCTATGAGAAATTCAGTGCAGGAGGTTGATCTGGATGTGCCGTTCTTTCTACTATCTTGTTCCCTGAGGAAAACTTCTTAGTACCTATTTGAGGTGCTTAGCAAAGTCCTTGCCAGCCAGGTATGGTGATACATGTCAGTTATACTAAGCATATACTCTAAAGGCATATGCAGAAGGATTATGAGCTTGATGTCATCTGGGCTACAAAAGAAATACCCAGGGTTCCAATCTCATCATGCATGAAAAAAAAGAGTTTACACCTGGGTGACTTGTCTAGAGTTTTATATCAAGATTATCAGGACAACAGACCCTGGAATGAAACTGGGCTCAACCGGAAGTGGCTCCTCACTTATGATCTTGGGTAAATGACTTGCTCAGTTTCTCAGATCTCATCTGAAATACAGGGATAATTGAGGCTGTTGTGAAGGGCAAATGAAAATATAGGAATTTCAGGGAAGGAAGGGGACAGGGTCTTACCCAGCATAGGGCTCTTTCCCAACTCTGACCAAGTCATTTCACAGAGTTAGGGTTATAAACTTGGACACTGGGGACTTGAAGGAGCCTCAGAAAGGCTTCCACGTCCCAGAACCTCAGTCCATACATCTCAAAATCTGATCATCTCAACAGAAAAGAGTAGCTGACCAGCCCAAGCAAACAGAAGACAAGGGAGGCTCCTCTCAGTATGGGTGCTCTTCCAAGTTCCTGTTTCTCTTACTACATATCAGTAAGGTAATACAGCCAGACCTCAACACTAATCTTGCAGCTGATTTCCTATTTTGATGCTAACCTCAAAATATTCTTAGTATAAAGAATAGCAAGCTTGTGGAAGTAGCCCACAAGGTGATTTACATCTAACCTCAGATTTGTTTTTTGTCTGACATCTCCTAAGAAACATGACACTTTTTTTTCTGGAGCTTTGTCTGAGAAGAACCTGCATGACAGGAATGACTGACAAGGTCTGGAGAACAGTATCACATAATTGCAATAAGATAGGGGGAAAAGGCTCCATGCATTACGGAGATTTGGTTCCATTTCGGCTGTGAGTCAGAGACCAACAAGAGCAAGGAAAGCCTGCCTGCTGCTAATGAGGTTCATTTGTGCCATAGAAACAAAGCAGAATTCGGGGCTCCTCAGGGAGCCAAGGTCCTGAGGTCGTTTATGCACTGTTATCAACCTAATACTAATGTCCCTGAAGGAAACAATTACAAAGCCACCAAGGAAAGTTAATCCTTCAAACTCTAACTTTGTGTTCAAATGGTGGAGAAGAAACAAACAGAACTTTATCTGAGAGCCTGACTATTCTAATGAGCAATATGAACAAGAATGCCTGACAGACACATTTTCCTAAAAGCTTCCTTACATCTGTATTCCTCTATGGGGTCATCCCTGCAAGCATCCCCATGCACACACACACACACAGAGGGGGGAGGGAGGGAGATAGAGAGAACAGAGAGACAGGGGGAAGGAGGAGAGAGAGAGACAGAGAGAGAGACAGAGAGAGAGAGAGAGAGAGAGAGAGAGAGAGAGAGAGAGAGAGAGAGAGAGAGAGAGAGAGAGAGAGAAGTCATCTCTTCTGTCTCTATAGTTCACAGAAGCTGGAAGGAGACTCTGGGGAGCCAGTGTTTCAGCAGTGGAGTAAAGGACCGTGAATATACAAGTAGGGCTGCTAGCTGCAAGACCCACTGTACAGGGTCATGGAGAAGGAAGGGAGCATGTGGGAGAAAGGATGAAGACACATCAGTGGTGTGAGGAGTAGAGTGGGGCGTCTTCAGGCTAACCGACTTGTGGAAATAAACTCATCTGTTGTAACTAACTTAGAAATGCCTGTGAATGCTTCCAAACACTACTACACTTTAAAGGTAATTTAAAATAAGATTAAAATAATTTTATAGCAATAAACATTGAAAGATTTGTTCAAACCATAACTGGCAAGTTCCCTTATATCTTTCATAAAGGGAACACTAACATGGAGAAAAAGACAGTTACCATCAGTCAGGAAATCCCCTGTCCCTCTTTGTAATCAATAGTGCCTTCAAAGGAAACTATTGTCCTGATGTCTAACATTAATAAATTAGTTTAAAGTCCACACTTAGTTTTAAACCACAGTTCAGATTCAGACATTGGTGAGAAAAGGGGCGATTCAATGACCCTTATTGCCCACACCCCAGAAGTACAGCATTGTCAAATCTTACTGTCTCCACAGACGTGGAGGTGACATGTTTCTGATCTTTGTCCTCCATGGAAAGCCCTTCCCAAAGAACTAAGATAAGTCAGGGATGGAAGACACCACACTGACTGATGGATAATTTCTGCTAACTGACACACAGCTGAATGACTGCAAAAGTCTCGATGGAGCAGAACTGATACAAGCCTGGGTCTTCCTTTCTGCTAGAGTCTTCAAGCAGGAGTTCCTCTCTAACCTTCAGCACAGGGCGGGAGGCAGGTTTTGAGGACCAGTCTTAGAATAAGCAAGCACAGTTTCTAGGCTAGGGTTTCTCCAATAAAGACTGATGTCATCAGTTAGTTTCCGAGGTTCCAGGTTCAAGTCATAGCCCCTTCTTCTTTACTACAAGATATACGTTCTGTGGTTTTTTTTTCATTCAAAAAGCCAGACTTTGGGAACAAACAGGCCTGAATTCACCATTCAACTCCATCAGGAACAAGCAATACATCATTTTACAAGGTCCTTCTGAGTCTGTAACCTCATCTGTCTAGTTAGGATGGTGGCATGCTTTCTGTAGAACAGTTAAACTAGGGAATGAAAATTCCTCTAAATTATGTCGGGCCTTCAGTAAATGTCTCTACAGATTTCCTCACATCGATAGCACCTCTTGTATGACTAGGTTATTCATTTCCTCATCCTGGGATATATGTGACACAGCTACTTATCTTTTGGAGATAGTTTTTGGTTCTAGAAAAAAACCTGCTCATTAAAGGTAGAAGAGCTAGCTATCTCTAAATTATTTTTGTTTCTTTCTTGGTAATACGTGAAACTAAATGTGTTTGTCCTGCCATGATTCTTCAGAACTCTTCCCATGGATTCACTATTGTTCTTTCATAAGAAGAGAAAAGGGGACATGGATTTTTTTTTAAAAAAGGATCTATTCAGTCATTGAAGTGGCTCTTCAGAGAGTAAGAATGCAGACACTAAATAGAACAAGACATCAGGAGATGCTCTGGCCCTGGGCTTCTTTAATTTTAGTGTGCTAAAGAGTGTTATGAAAAGCTTATCTAAAATAAACATGCAGGGCTGAGGAGATGACTGTTTAAAAATACTTGTCAGTCCTGCAGAGCACCTAAGTTCTATCTCCAGCATCTACTTGGTAACACACAACTACGTATATCTCCAATTCAAGGGGATCTGATTCCCTCTTTTGCCTTCTATGGGCACCAGAGATACATGGTAGAAGTACGTACATGCATGCAAACAAAATACTTACATACATAAAATACTGAAAAAAATTAAAAACTATATGTTGGGGAAGTCTTATGCCAATAAAGCACTGTCTGGCCAATAGGGAATCTAGATAGGAGGGACTAGGAGTCCAGGAGGATTCTGGGAAGGAGAAATACAAGAGAGTTTGAGATGTAACGCCATGGGGTAGGAGCCCGGAACTATTCTCCGGTAAGAGACATACTTAGATTAACAATTATGGGGTAATTACTTAAGTCAGAGCTAGCCCATAAGAAACAAGCAAGGCCAACAGCTTCATAATGAATATAGCCTCCTGTTTGTTTATTTGGGGACTACAATGCGGCAGAGCCCAGGCGGCTGGTGGGTGAGCGGCAAGCAAAGATAAAGCTTCTCTTAACAGAATGGTTGTCAGGAGCTGGATTGAATTTCCAAGCAAAATAACAAAAGATTTGAAGGAATTTTGGAAGCAGAAGAACGGAGAGAAGCACAGATTTTTGGTAGCAGCATTTTTCTCAGGTGTGCTCTGTTTTGCTAGTGACAAACCGAGATTCACGTGGCTCACTTACCGGAGTCTTCCTGACTCGGCATAAAAAGAAAAACAAAACAGGGTTCTTTTAAGAGACTCTGCTAACGATTGAAAAGTGTGTACGTACAGCTGGAAGTGGCAGCTTTTGCTGGATGTCAGCATGGACTGAGGCAGTAAGCTGTAATCACGCTTACGCCCGCCATCTTGAAACGGCAGTTTAAAACAGCCACGGTTTTACAGATAAGACACGTGGCCAGAAAAACGTAAAGATTTACAGTAAAGTCAGACTTGGATGAACAAACCTCTAAAGGTTTACAATGTGTTTAAAAATATACTTGAGATTGAGAGAGAAAATGAAACAGCAAAGTGGTAAATAAATACAAAAGCCGGCGTTGTGGTGGCACACGCTGGTAGGATTTACTCCAGAGGCAGAGGCAGGCGGATTTCCAAAGAGAAACCCTGTCTCAGAGAAAAATAAATTAAAATAAATAAAGTAATAATATATAAATAAATAAGCCACGTAAAGATGGAAAATACACAGAGAGTCTGGATACTGTACGCTATTATGTTTTTCAGTTTTTTCATTGCTAAGGAAGGAACAGCTACTGAAGTACACTTGATTATAAATGCTGCTAAATTAATCCAACTTCTATCTTTTGAAAATGCCTTGACTTTAAAATTTAAGTATAAGGATATGTTACTTGGAAAAGGAGATTTTACTTATGTTTCCACAGAAAATGAAAAGCTGAGAATTCCTTCCAGGTTCCTGTGGTTTGACGAACCAAGACCCCCGGAAGTAGTGGATCAGATGTTCCAACAATTGAAACAGCTAAGATGATGCAGTCTTACAGACCCCGAAAATACGGACTTATACAGGTTTCTGAGTTTTGTCATGATCCCCATGGTATGAACAGCGCCCCCTTCCAGCAGGAAGCAGTTTGGAATGAGCGACGTCCCAATTCCCATCTTGTTTACAAATCTTTGTTTTCATTTAAATGGGATTGTTTATAATTGGCTAATGATCACAGCCGATCTCTTGTTAATGGTAAAAAGGGGAATTATGGTATGGGTATTGTTTTTCATTTATTGATACAAATTCAAGGTCAATTTTGTGATATGTATATTTCTCCTCTAGATTAAGTATTGTGCTTATACTGATCTTTTAAAACGTAATGCATAATTGAATACAGACTATAGATAGTTACTTATAATAGTCAGAATTTATAGTTAGGTAAGTTAGGTTTTCTAGATATATAGAGATGTATTTGAGACAGATAGATAGTCTTCAAACCTTTCAAAGACCTTCAGAAAATGGCATTTAAAATGGTTTAGGGTTTTTCTTGACAATGAGAAATGTCTGCTCCTGGCAGCACCAATTACGTCTGAGAGGAAGATGGGCATCGAAGAAACTCATATGGAGTTTGCTTTCAACATGGCAAGATTAGCCATTTGGGCAAGAAACTGCTCTTGCCTAGACTGACTATTGCTGTATAAACTGGACATGCAGGACCCACAGGAAAGTGACTGCTAAACTCAGTCTTACAGGGTTCCTGCTTCATGGAAGAGTCTACGAGACTTTCTGCAGGACAGAAAAATGACTAACAGAGTGCTGATGCAGATGGACAGTTTGAAATTTCCTGCTTTGCTGAGAAATCTTCTGGATACATTGTGGCCTATGGGCTGAAGATGGATGCCCCAACGTTACAGAGGAACTTCGGGTGACTGTCCAGGCAGTAAGATGTCTCTGTCAATCCTAGTGTTTATATATTATCCTTCTGTGGTCTTTGATGGAGTTGAAGATAGATAGTTATAATTATAGTTTTCCTTAGTTATAAAAGATAAGCTACATATAGAACTTTGGACTCACAAGGATGGGATGGATGATATTTTCTTTAAATCTTGCTAAAATATTGTAACTAGGTTCTTATTTGATAACTGTTCTGTTATACACAATTTGACTGTGTTAAAGTTAAGGCCTTTCTTTTTGTTTAAACAGAAAAGAGGAGATGTTGGGGAAGTCTTATGCCAATAAAGCACTGTCTGGCCAATAGGGAATCTAGATAGGAGGGACTAGGAGTCCAGGAGGATTCTGGGAAGGAGAAACACAAGAGAGTTCGAGATGTAACGCCATGGGGTAGGAGCCCGGAACTATTCTCCGGTAAGAGACATACTTAGATTAACAATTATGGGGTAATTACTTAAGTCAGAGCTAGCCCACAAGAAACAAGCAAGGCCAACAGCTTCATAATGAATATAGCCTCCTGTTTGTTTATTTGGGGACTACAATGCGGCAGAGCCCAGGCAGCTGGCGGGTGAGCGACAAGCAAAGATAAAGCTTCTCTTAACAACTATATGTGCCTATGAGCCCATCCCTGGACTTTGTAGATGTGATATAATATGCTGAGGTCTCATCGCAAGCATCTTGGGGTCCTTATATATATAAACCATGTATCACTGTTTGGAAAACACTGTACTCTGCCATTATAAGGTGTTTGATTGCTTTTTATCTCCTTTACTTCCATCTGGTATAAAACCAAGGATGCAAGTAGATACTAGATTGTTGTGCTTTGATCTGAAATCCACCCTCAACCCTAGGCTTGTGTTTTTGAACACCTGTTCCCCAGCTAAATGCAATATTTTGGGAGAGAATGGAACTTTGGGAGGAGGGAGATAGCCAGTAGAAGTAAATCACTAGTGGTGGGTCTTCAGAGGCTATATTCAACCTTGGTTATTGTCACTATCTCTTTGCTTGCTGGTTCGGCTAACTGGCTAACCTTGGTTATCAACTTCACATACGTAGGTAGAGGGAATCTCAACTGAAGAATTGCCTCCAGCAGACTGGCCTGTAGGCATGTCTATTGGGGGCATTTTAACTATCAGAGAGCCCATACCATTGGGAGCAGTAGATTCCTAGTCAGATGGACCTGGCCTGCATAAGAAAGGTAGATGAACACGAGCCTGCGAGTGAGGCATTAACAGAATTTCTCCATGGATTCTCCTTCAGTTTCTGCCTCCATGTTTCTGTCTTGAGTTCTGTAAACCAAATAATCTTATTTATGCCCTAAGTTGTTTTTGGCCATGGTATTTATCACAGAAACAAAAACTGTGCATGTATTTGTGTGTGTGTGTGTGTGTGTGTGTGTGTGTGTGTGTGTGTGTGTGTGTGTGTGTGTGTGTGTTTGCTTCCCTCCATTAAGTTGGTTGTGCTGGGCGTTTTGTCACAGTGATATAAAATTAACAGATACCATAGTAATAGCACAGCTAAAACTTTACTTAGTTTGCCTCAATCACAAGAAATTTCAAGTATGACAATAGCTAAAAACAAGTTGTAAAGAACACTCCATGGATGTGAGGCTGTGAAAGCATATCCAGGATATCTCTGCAGATGAAGACAATGCAAAGGTGTTCCCCAAAAGTCTGAAAACACTCTGACAAAAAGATGTCCTAGCTGACTAAGAGTTCTGGGTTTCAAGTGTGAAATCATTTTGTTTAAAGAAAATAAGATTTTGAAACAACTCAACACATAAATGCAGAAGTACCTCTTTAAAATTACCCCTCAAATTTCTTGAGGATTTTTTTAGATTGCAAACTGCATTCCTAAATAACCTAAGACTTATCAGCCAAAAGTCACTGTAGCAATGGAGAAAAACCACTCTGTAGAACTGCTTCCAAAACTGTCCTTGGTGGTGGAGGTGGGATCCTCACAGGTGAGTCCAGCTACAAGTCTTTCTTTTTCTGAACAAAAGATGATGCCAGAGAGTTAGACTCACCCAAACACACCCTCTTCTCCCAATAAATAATCCATCAAAAGGCTTCTGCATCTACAAATATCTCCGTATCTAATTTTACTTTTAAACAGTCTCAACTAGTCATCTGTTTGCCATATCTCCCCAGAAAAATGAGGCACCCAACAAAAGAGGAAGGGGGAAATGCTAGCACATTGGAAGTCAGGAAAACAGGTTATTAGAGAACAATGGTAGAAAACTCCAAACGGAAAAGCACTTTCTCTCCTGTGGTGATCAGAAAGCCACTAAGGCGATTTCAGCCTTAAGACACAGCAGGTCATCATTTTCAAACTAGAAGCCACCCTCACTGTGAGAACACAAAGTTTTCCTAGGATATGAAGAAAATATCCCTGCCTTGTCTTCCCCCCATTCCTGGTGTGGAAGGTCCCAGCCCTGCGGTGAATACAACAGCCATGAATGGTATCTACTGGGACCAGAAGGCAGTCCTCTTGTTCACTTTGATACCTGAGACAAAGCATTCCATGAGGTTTAATGATGATTCTGGCAAAGAGGATGGCCTCTGATGACCTAGTGAAGGGTGTAAACTAGCGCCAAGGTTTTCTGATAGCACATTCACTTCACTGTCACAGAAGGCAAGAGCTATCTAACATTAAAGCCATGAGTTGGTCTACTACCAAATTTTATATCCACATAATAGCTGTAAAAGCAGAAGACAGAATAGTTCCTTTTAAGGGCCCTTTGTTTAGAGAAAAACCCCATGCTCAGTTTCCATAGCCCGCTCCTGTTGCAGCTGTAGATGAACAAGGTCAACATAGGTAAATGCCACCCTCCATGACCTTACAGAGAAACTAGATTTGAGAAGTTATACTATTTTTTCACTAAGCACAAATGAAATCATTCTACTTGGTTCAATATATTTTTAAGCCCTTGAAGACAAGATTAAAGTGCTGGATGTAAGGTAAATAGCTACTGGGAAAGTATAAAATTGCTGAGGGGCTCCAAATTAATCCACATACAGGCAAAGGGGCACCTGGGTAAAATAAAACACCTGAAAGGAACACATGGAGATCTTTCCATTGGAGGATGGCTTAAGATGTGCAGTGTAAGGCCCTTTATTCCATCACCCACAGAGTCTTCAGTGAAGTACACATTGCTTTCTTGATATCTCAGTGGGAATAGTAGTACCCCGTCTTATGCCAAGAATACAATGGGTAGAAAACAGAGGACAGTAGTTGAAGCAGCATACAATAAGAACCTTTCTCTCTTTGAGACAGCAAGATCATCTCCTTGATCTAACAATCATCTAGTGTCATAACTTTGCTTCCCATTGCTGTGCTAAATTATCCCAGCAAAAGCAACATAGAGAAGACAGGGCTTATTTGGCTCACAATTCCATGTTATACTGCATCATTGAGGTTAAACCCAGATGGCAAGAACTTGAGACAGTTAGTCACATTGCATCCATGGTAAAGAGCAGAGAGCAACGAACTATTGCACGCTTGCTTGGGACCCTGACTAGAAAATAGTGCGGCCCACAGCGGTAAGTTTACATCCCTCAATTATCCAACCAAGATAATCCTCCACAGAAATTCCAACCTGATCTAGATAATCCCTCACTGAGAGTCTCTTCCTGGGTGTTTCAAGATTGTGTCATTATCAATTAAAACTAACCATATCTGGGACACTGTCCTGAGCCCAGGAGGAAGGAGCCAAACTTTTAATGGAACTGGACTATAAAGGCTTAGATGAGACACAGCAAGCCATTAGGAAAGATAAAAGAGGAAATTCAGAGCAAGTCAGAGTTGGAAAAAGGAATCCTAGAATTTACATCAGCAACTTTTGAATACAACGAAGGAAAGATCTACTCTAGTCTACTGTCTCAGAGGAATTCTGTTAATCATTGCAGGGAAGGAAGACACTGTGGAGTAGCTCAGTTCATGGCAGTGGGATCCTGTGTTACTGGCTGTTCACAGCATGGCATACAAGGAAGTAGATAGTGGGACAGGAACAAAGGGCCAGTTTACAACTTTCAAAGGCCCTGCATCTTAAAGGTTTCACAGTCTCCAAGAATAGCCTCACCAGTAGGGAACAAGTGCTAAAAATGAGTCTGTGAAGAGAATTTCAGATTCAAACCATGATATTGTTTAATCCATTGTAAAAAGGCAGAGACGCGCATTTTCATGCATGCAGGCTTGAGATCCACTCTTACATAGTTCACAATTCCCCTACCTAGGGAATGATGCCACCCACAGTGGTAAGTTTACAAACTTTACAGAATTTGCAAAGCCTAGTATTTAGGATGAATATAGTCCCCCAAGATGTTACATCCTATTCCCCAAAACGTACAAATGTGACTTTACACTGCAATAGGGAGTAGTTTGCTAGTATAATTAAATAAAAATTCAAGACAGAGAAATTGCCCTGGATTGTCAACATTGATCAGTGTGATCTGAGGAGGCTTTACAAGAGGATGGCAGGCAGGTCAGAGTGCACATTTGGATATAAAATGAGAGAAGAGAGAAGAGTAGGTTTATGTTGTTCTGTGCCTCTATGCTAGTGGTAATTTATTATAGCACCCTAGGAAAGTGAGCAGGTCAGTAGAGTCACACAAAGTGAAGTCAGGAAGGTTAAGGGTTCACAGGGATAGGACACAAAAGTCCTTTGTGATGGGGAAGCCCTGTTGGCCAAAATGAAAGCAAGATAGGTAGATCTAGGAGTTGAGGGGGATTCTGGGAAAGAGAGACACAGGCAGTCACCATGTAGCCTCCAGAGTAGTAAAAGGTCCAGACTCTTTCTCTGGTAAGAGAAATATTTAGATTAACTATTATGGGGTAAATACTTAAGTCAGAGATAGTCAGTAAGAAACCAAGCAAACAGCCAACAGCTTCATAATTAATATAGCCTCCTGTGTGTTCATTTGGGACTGATGCGGCTCTGGAACAAGGCTGGTGGGAAGACTGCACCCTACATATGGTATCAGCATGAGGGATTGCATTTCCACATAGAATGACAAGAGCATAAAGGGAATTTTAGAAACAAAAGAACAGAGAGAAGCACAGCTTCTTGGTAGCAGCATTTTTCTCAGGTGGGCTCTGTTTTGCTAGTGGCAAGCAGAAACCCATGTGGCTCATTTAAGGGAGTCTTCCTGACTCAGCATAAGCAAAAAAAAACCCAGAAAGTTTCTTTTAAGAGGCTCTGCTAACAATTGAAAGGTGTGTACATACAGCTGGAAGTGGCAGTGACCAAATCTCCAAGACAGCAGCTTTTGCTGGATGTCAGTATAGACTGAGACTGTGAGCTAGAGTCAAACTTATGCCCATCATCTTGGAAAAACTGCAGTTTAAATAGCCATGGTTTTTACCAGATAAGATACGTGGCCAGAAAAACATAAAGATTTACAGTAAAGTCAGATCCAGATGAAGAAAAACCCCTAAATGTTTACAATGTGTTTAAAAATATAAGTAGGATTGAGAGAGAAAAAGAAACAACATAGTGGTAAATAAATAAAGAACCAAGTTGTGGTGGCACACGCTGGTAGGATTTGCTCCAGAGGCAGAGGCAGTCAGATTTTCAGAGAAACCCTGTCTCAGAGAAATAGATAAATAAATAAAAGTAAAAAAATAGTAATAATAATAGATAAATAAATAAGCCATGTAAAGATGGAAAATACAAAAAGAATCTGGATACTGTATGCTATTGTGTTTTTCAGTTTTTTAATTGCTAAAGAAGGGAAAACTGCTAAAGTATACTTGATTATAAATGCTGCTGAATTAATTCAACCTATATATTTCAAAAATACTTTGACCTCTAACTTAAAGATAAGGACCAGTTACTTGGGAAAAGAGTTTTTGTTTATGTTTCTACAAAAAATGAAAAGCTGTGGATTCCTTCCAGGCTTCTGTGGTTTGCTGAACCAAGACCCCCTGGAAGCAATGAGCCAGGTGTTCCAACAATTAAGACAGCTAAGATGATGCAGCCTTACATACCACGAAAATAAGGACTTTTACAGGTTTCTGAGTTTTGTCATGATCCCCATGGTATGAACAGCACCCCCTTCCAGCAGGGAGCAGTTTGGAATGAGCTACGTCCAAATTTCCATATTGTTTATAAATCTTTGATTTCATTTGAATGGGGTTGCTTATTATTGGTTAATGATCATAACCAATCTCTTTTTAATGGTAAAAGGGGCATTATGGTATGGAAATGAATACTTGGTATGAGTATGATTTTTCATTTATTGATACAAATTCAAGGTCAGTTTTGTGATATGTATATTTCTACTCTTGATTAAGTATTGTGCTTATTCTGCTCTTTTAAAATTTAATACATAATAAAATACAGATTATAGATAGTTACCTATAATGGTCAGAACTTATAGTTAGGTATGTTAGGTTTTATAGATATACAGATATATATTTGAGATAGATAGATAGTCTTCAAACCTTTCAAAGACTTTCAGAAAATGGCATTTAAAATGGTTTAGGGTTTTTCATGACAATGAGAAATGTCTGCTCCTAGCAGCACCAATTACATCTGAGAGGCAGATGGGCATTGAAGAAACTCGTTATAGAGTTTGCTTTCAACCTGGCAAGATTAGCTATTTGGGCAAGAAACTGCTCTTGCCTGGACTGTTTGACTGTTGCTGTATAAACTGGATATGCAGGACCCACAGGAAAGTAACTGCTTAACTCAAACAGTCTTTCAGGGTTCCTGATTCATGGAAGAGTCTACGAGACTTTCTGCAGGACACAGAAAAATGACTGACAGACTGCCAATGCAGATGTACAGCTTGAAATTTCCTGCTTTGCTGAGAAGTCTTCCAGACACACTGTGGCCTATGGGCTGAAGTTGGATGCCCCAACATTACAGAGGAATTTCAGGTGACTGTCCACTGTCCAGTCAGCAAGATGTCTCTGTCAATCCTAGTGTTTATATATTATCCTTCTGTGGCCTTTGATGGAGTTGAAGACAGATAGTTATAATTATAGTTTTCCTTAGTTATGATAAAAGATAAGCTACATATAAGACTTTAGACTCACAAAGATAGGATAGATGATATTTTCTTTAAATCTTACTGAATGTTAATGGACAAAATATTGTAAATATGTTCTTACTTGATAACTGTTCTGTTATATATAATTTGACTATGTTAAAGTTAAAGCCTTTCTTTTTATTTAGACAGAAAAGAGGACATGATGGGGAAGTCCTGTGTATATGTCAATAAAACACTGTTTGCCAATAGGGAAGCAAGATAGGTAGGACTAGGAGTTGAGGAGGATTCTGGGAAATAGAGAGACACAGGCAGTCACAATGTAGTAAAAGGTCTGGACCCATTCTCCGGTAAGAGAAATACTTAGATTAGCAATTATCAGGTAAATACTTAAGTCAGAGACAGCCAGTAAGAAACCAAGCAAATGGCCAACAGCTTCATAATTAATATAGCCTCCTGTATGTTCATTTGGGACTGATGCGGCTCTGGAACCAGGCTGGCGGGAAGGCTGCACTCTACAACTTTGCACATTGACATTCCAGCACTCATAAGAAAGCATTCTAGGACAGTACATCAAGTTTTCCCTATGTTGAAGACATTCAAATGTATTAAATCCTATGTTATTCTGCAACAGTTGTTCTCTCTAATCTCTCCTTTCTCTCTCTCTCTCTCTCTCTCTCTCTCTCTCTCTCTGTCTCTGTCTCTGTCTGTCTGTCTGTCTGTCTGTCTCTGCAGCACTGAGGATGGAAGGCAGGACAAGAACTCAACCACTGAGCTACAATTTCAGCCCACACTTCATTTATTTGAAATTCTGATTCTAACATTCTAAGTTAATGTCATGACCAAGTAATGGATTCCAACCTGCAGATTCAAAATTGTTGCTATAATGAGTGCTGAGAGCTTGTATTTTATAATTAAATATGCATTTGTATTCTTATCCTGCTGCTATGCTGTCTTGCTGTGTGTCCTTGGTCACACCAGGAGAATGGATGGAACACACATTGATGCAGCCGTTAAGAATGAATTGCATGTTAAAAAGAAGCTCTTTTGACAGTGTCTGACACTTAGCATAGATTCAGAAACAATACCTAGCTCTTATGAAGTCAAAAAGACTTAGTTAGCATTGTTCAAATTTCAAAGGCTCTATCTTTCAGCTGTTAGGGTCCTATCTCCTCACCTCCATTTACCCACACCCATGATTGCACAATGAAGTCCCACAATATCTGAAGTCATCCACACGTGCTGAACTATACTACTTGTGAGAAGCTTCTGTTATGACATGAGATTCTGCTACTCTGTAACTTCTACTCATCATCTTAGTCCTGCCCTCTGGAATGATGCCAGAATGCACCCATCTTTTATTTGTAATTTCAGTTTAAATGCATTGCATGCATTTACATGTGCCTTTGAGTGTTCTCTCTCTTGACTGAATGCTTCCATTTCCTTTGACAATTTGTCATTGGCCATTGTGTTAATTTTTCAGCAGTCTTGTTTTTCTCTACAGAACATCTACAGAACACATCACAGCTTGTCAACAACTCTTCCAAAATAGCACCATGTTTGGAGATAGAGGGTCTAGCATATCAATGCTATCAGCTTTGGAGAAATTAAATAGTGGAGAGACAGAGAGAGAGAGAGAGAGAGAGAGAGAGAGAGAGAGAGAGAGAGAGAGAGAGAGAGAGAGAGAGAGAGAGAGAGAGAGAGTTTTCCTTCACAGAAATAAAATTCTTCAGGGAGGAAATTGGTATGAAAACATTTTGATTTAATCAGAAGGACTTACTTCATTCCCTAACAACAACAACAAAATGAGCTGTGATCTTTTTTCTTCACCAGACAACCTAGAAATGCACTTCAGAACCGGAGAAAGGAGGCACTGACAGCACTCAGGGTGGAGAGTCTCACACTCCCTAAAGCTTAATGATTTTTCCCCTAAGGTCCCACATTGATTAGAGTTCATTGGAGTTTAACTGTTATGCTATTCTTAGTGTCCTGTCAGCATCTGAGTTAGAACAGCTGTGAACAGTTGCAGCAGGATCATTTGGATCGTGAACAAGTACCACAGAATAGCCCAGAGCACATCTCTCTGCAAGCAGGGTAGAAGTGCCCCTTACAAAACCACAAAGGGCAGATCAGTCAAAAGAGGACACAAGGGTGATTTTTCCTTTATCTTTCCCCAATATGTTATTTAAATTTTTTTCAGAAGCAAATAACATCCACTTAGTATAACACATACTCGCTTAGATTCAACAAGTAATTTAGCATCGTTGGTGTCACCATGTGCTGAAACATCTGAAGGTTATCTGTAGCATTATAACAATTCAGCTTAATGTACATCAACATGCATGTCCTAACCTGGCAGTCATTCCATTGCTTTACCCAAGAAAAATGGCAATCATACTATAGTGAAAATGTGTGATATAATTACAATTGCCACCCCTCATCAAAGCAATTTCTCTGTATAGGAAATGGAGAGCATCAGAGAAGATCACATTAGACACAGTGCAGAAATAAATGTATCATGGGAAGCACAACCCCAACAGGCACATCTGTATCACACCTGTAGCTCAGGAAACAGTGTGAAAGAGAGTATAGAATTATTGTAAGAGTCAGAATACCAGGATGTCTGCTTTAGAACAGTCTCTCATAGACAAGACTGGAACAGTATCAATAAATGATGCTAACACAGAAAGGAGAAAAACACCATGGCGTCTCAACCCTAGAAAAGCAACTACAGGCAACTAATGAGTGCTGAGTGGTGAGAATTGGCTGCTCCCGGGGATGAGGTCATAGTTGATGATCTCATTCAAAGTGGTCAGCCCTGAGCTGGGCAGTGGTGACACACACCTTTAATCCCAGCACTCTGGAGGCAGAGGTGGGTGAGTTCGAGGCCAGCCTGGTCTACAGAGCGAGCTCCAGGACAGGTTTCAAAGCTACACAAAGAAACCCTGTCTTGAAAAACCTTAATTTAAAAAAAATGGTCAGCCCTGAAACCATATACACACAAACAACAAAAACAGACTCAGCAGGTTGCATTCATATACTTACACATACCTATACATATAAATAACTGTATATAGCAATAATAGAGAAAATGAAGCTATCAGTTTGAGGGGGCATGGAAGGAGTTGGAGGAAACTGGCTTGAGAGGGGATAGAGGGAGGAAAGGGAAGGGGAAAGTGATATAACCATATTTTACTTAAAAACTTATTTAGAATACCAAATTTCAACACACACACACACACACACACACACACACACACACACACACACACTTTCTAATATCTAGTCACCAGATTGTCCAGTTATATAATTTACAGAGTTCCCCAGAAGTGACTGAGACCAAGCATGGAGAAGAGAGGGAATTATAATAGATGAGAAGCAAGAAATTACTCTGGAAAACAGAAAGGATATTGTCACAAATAATGAGAAAGGTAAGAGTTTTATTATTATGTGTTACTTGTGAAAAATGATAGGTACAAGAAACAAGTTCTTAACCCATAGACAATGAGCAGGCAGATTGGACTCCTTATAAAACAAAAAGAAAGCCTTCTTCCCAGATGCAATAAAATGCCCTGGGAGGCAGCTACTCCATGCACAGACCAGTTGCTCAAGAGCAAGCAGGAAGACTCGAACTGGTAGCCTCCACTCTGCCAGTGTGAACAGCACTGACATTGCTCCAGGCTTCTTACTCCAATTCCCTTCTTCCCTCCCTCCCTCCCTCCCTCCCTCCCTCCCTCCCTCCCTCCTCCCTCCCTCCCTCCCTCCCTCCCTCCATTCCTTCCTCCCTCCCTTCTGCCATCACTCTTATACTTCACAGAAGATGAGGAAGACCAGACTTTTCATTTTTGGAAAGTCCATTTCCAAAGCAAAAAGGATGATTTTAAAAAAATACAATTGGTAGCTACAGGGGAAATAATAATAGCATTAGGCTTTTGGAAGCTTTAGGGTTTTCACTCACATTTCAGTAGTGCAGCAGGACTATATTTTGCATGCTTTATGATTTTAAGTGTGTTAAAATACAAGATGTACTTGCTGTATAGAACACAGTTATGCCCATTTTATAAGACTCACCATTTAAATCCATTATTCCAAATTACTTAGTTTTAAATGTTCAAGCCTTTTCTTTTACAGTACATTTCGAGGCTTAACTATGATTTATTTGATGCAAATGACAAAGAGCTATACCAATTGTTCTACAGTAAAATTCACATTGTTAAGAAACAACTAAAACAGAAACAATATGTGTGGAGTTGAATGCTGCTCCTTCTCTTATGTCCGTTGAGGATGTCCATGCTTAGGATCACTAAAGGGGGAAGACCAGGAAAACAGAGAGACTGAAACTAATGCTAGACTAAGGAAAGTTAGTCCAGTGTTGCTGGCTTTGTGGGAGTAGATTAGCACCATAGGAGGTGGAATGCAAATGACCTCCAAAGTCTGGAAAAAGGCCAGGGTTCCCACCCGGAGTCCTCAGAAGCAACACTTCAATTTTGGTTCCCTAAGACCCATTTCTAATTACTGACATGCAAAACCATAATATACTAAACCTGGATTGTTTGAGTGACACAGCTTGTCAAACTAGTTAAATGGGGGATAAGAAACTAATGTAATGAGGATTAAATACACAGAATACAAAAGGAGGGATGAGGCCACCCAGAATTAAGGTACCATCAGGTGCGATTTTTTTTTTTTGCACAAGACCTGCCCAAGATTGGCTCCATTGATATTTCATCATGGATAGAGAAGGGACCATTGGGAACCACACCTCCCTGAGGGACTATTGATAGTTTACAGTTGTTGGGGGTAGGGTATCAGTTTTTTTTCAGTATTGTAGCCACTAGTATGTTGCTCTCTTTCCAGTAAGCAACCTCCTATCCATGCTCTGGCAAGAAACTCTAATTAAACTCTGCAAGGCCTACATACAAACAAGACTTGAGAGCAGATGAGGACTTGTGAGAAGTAGAGGTAAGAGGGGAATGGAGTAGAAAAAACTAAAAATCACATAAATGTATACGACTGTGGACAGAAAACATTTTTAGATGACCTACACATTGATAAAACTAGTATCCAGCCTTGGGACTAATGGAACAGGTCATCTTTACTCCCTGGAAATTTTAGCTCCCTGAAATAGACCAAATGTTTGGAAGAACTGAGGATGAAGCCACGCTATTCACCTTAACAGTCAGAAACGATGATCTTTTGAGTTTGTCGTAGGAAGGGCTTCTATTGCTGGGATTAAGTCACAACCAAAAGCAACTTGGGAGGAAAGGGTTTATTCCATCTTAAAGATGATAGTTCATCATCCAAGGAAGTCTGGGCAGGAACTCAGGGCAGGACCCTGGAGGCAGGAACTGGTGCAGAGGCTATGATGAGGTCTTCTTCTGACTTTTCCCTCATGGATTGCTCATTCTGCTTTTTTACATGCTTAACTTAAGACCACCATCCCAGAAATAGGACTGTGTACAGTAAGCTAGGCCTCCCAGATCAATCATCAACCAAGAAAATGCACCACAGGCTTGCCCACAGGGCAACCTGGTAGGGGCATTCCCCTCTATTGAGGTTTCCTCTTCCAACACATCAAGCTGACGTGAAACCAGCAAAGAATTCATCTCAAAGCCAAGATTTTTTTCTTATTTCAAGCTTGCTTCGCATGTCAATCCAGCTCCCTCTCCCTCCCCTTCTCCCCCATGCCCTCACCAGCTCCTCAGGCCCCCACCCAATCTCCACTCTATTCCCCAGGGAGGGTGAGGCCATCGGTGGGGGATTCCCAGAGTCTGCCACTTCCTCCAGGGCAGGGCCCAGGTCCTTCCCAAGAGTCCAGGCCCAGAGGGCATCCCTCATTGTGGGAGGGGCACCCAAAGTCCATCTGTATGCCTGGGACAAACACCAATCCACCACCCAAGGCCCCATAGATTTTCCAGGCCTCCTGGCTGACACCACACTCAGTGTGTCTGGATCAGTCCCATGCTGGTCTCCCAGCCACCCGGCAGGGGCCCAAGAGCTCCCTCTTGTTCAGGTCAGCTGTTTCTGTGGCAAACCCAAAATTTTTTGCCAAAATCACTGTAGTGACTAATAAGAAAAAAATACAGATTGTCAATATTGAAATAGAGTTCTTTACCTTCTGGAAAGCAAAATTGAAGATAGGAAGCCCTGATATAGCTGGTTCTGTACATTTGGAGGACTTGACTGATGAAAAGAAATGACAGAGAGGTTGGGTAATTGGGATATGCAGAGTCACGTCCTAGTATGGGTCTTTCATATATTATCAGTTCCCTTGGATCTTAGGCTTGTGACTGAACCACAAAAAGGGGGAAGTCTTTCCTACTGCTTATCTTGCTCTCCTCACATGACTCCACATTGTGGCGTTGCACACTCTGCTATGCCTTCTGGACACTCTTATCCACACCTGCACACCTCACAGCTTCCTCCAACGAGCAGTTTTGGGGATTCATACATGCATCTACAAGTAGTGTATATGTGTATCCCCCTCCTTTTCAGCTTAACAGTCACAATAAATGCTTTCGACAAGTCATAGTTATGCTGTAATAATAGTTTCCACTCAAATACTCTCATCCATTGCTAATGGCAGACAATCGCTTCTTTACACTATGACAACCATCTGACAAATTCTCATCCATGGCCAGCATGATCGCCATTCCAAAGATTCCACAGGGACCTTTTCAGAACATTCTGGTTGGTCTCAAGAGCATAAAGAGGAAATGCCTTATGGGATAGGCCTTGATTGTTTCCAAGTTTGAACTAAGTACAAGAAAACTTGCAATCCTTTGGGAAGCATGGGATCCTATTCAGATCAAGTCACAACCTTCCCGGAACCTCCTGGAAGACTGTGGGACTGTGCACAATCTTTTGTAAGCAATTTAGGAGTGACTTCTACAAATGACTTCTATGATGCTATCTGGGCAGGGAGGATTCCTTAGCACCTGTGATTTGCTTTGTCTGAAGACACACAGAGAACTCCAACCCTGGAACTTTCTGGCCCACAGCTTTTATAGTAATGCAGAGATGTTTTTAAAACATCTTCTTCAAACCTGGCTGAAAAACAGACTATGCAAAGAATCTTCTTTATGTTGGGCCAGGAGACATCGAGAAAATATGCTATTTCAAGATCCTGCTGTCACATCCTACAGTGATTCTTCTCCCTACACATGTGTACACTTTTGATGCCATCATAGAAAGTAAACAGCGGTCCGTTGGTCCCTCATCCCACCCCTGCAACCCTTCAATCATGACCTCCTTTACTCTCCATGGCAGGCAGCACTTACTACACCATATAGAGCAGCATATGTTGGCCAGAACCATCACGGGTAATGCTGCTCTCTGTGGCAAAATTTCAGTTCCATGGTGGGTGTTTTCATCTATTTATTTGTTCAGTGTTATCTCTGCATTGCTTAGCAACCTTCCCAACACAATGTAGGTGCTCACACACACACACACACACACACACACACACACACACATTCAGCAATTGATGCTGAAATTGATGCTGAATAAATGACACTTTAAATCCTAATTATATCTTAATCCTTGTCTTAGAAAGGATCAGGAATTTGAAACTAAGCCCTTGGGATCACACTAAGGTTTTCAATGTGAGTGAATGGGTGGGTGCCAGTCACTGCCTGGAAGCACATCTTGACACATCTTGATAAACCAGAGGAAAAGGAGCTTGGGGGGCCTCAGTGACCACGTAGAGAAGGTTTCTCAAAGAAATTAATCTGTCCAAACTGTTGAAATTAATCTGTCCAAAATTTAGTATTCTAAATATCATAAAATAATCAGTTTGTATTATCTGAGCATTTAGCTTAAAAAGGAAATACCTACCTGGTGAAAACAGGGACAAAGTTTAACAGGTATGGTGTTTTGGTTCTGAAAAATGAAGGGCATGGAGGCTGGATAGTTGTCATGGTAACACAGAAAAGTAAGCAGCTAACCCCGACCAAAGATGGGAAAAGTGTGGCCCTCACACCGCCACCTGCCTCATTTACACAGTTCCTTACTGTATCATAGAAAGTACAGATATGCCTTCCTGACATCATTACTTCACCTCAACCCATCTCACGGTCCCTCTCGACAAGCAGTCTGGACAACCTCTTCTAGTTAGCCAACACTGGCAATGTGAGATGAAAATCTTTGGCCTCTGTGATCCAGACATAGCTTCTAAGTATTGCATCAGCCACACCTGAGCTAGGAGCCTTGTTTTAGGGTTTCTATTGCTGTGACAGAACACTGTGGCCAGAAAGCAATTTATTTGTCTTACTTTTCCATTACTGCTTACCACTGAAGGAAGTCAGGACAGGAACTCAAACAGGGCAGGATCCTGGAGGCAGCAGCTGATGCAGAAGCCATGGAGGGTTGCTGCTTACTGGCCTCCATGGCTTGCTCAACCTGTCTTGGTTTTTTTTATCATTTTTTATTTTAATTTTAAATAGCTTGTTTTACATGTCAATCCCAGTTCCCTCTCCCTCCCCTCTTCCGTCACTCCCCTTCCCCCCTCCCTCCCACCATATTGCCAAATCCTTCCACATAGGGGATATCTAGAGTCTGTCATTTTACTCTTGGTAGGGTCCAGGCACTCCTCTAAGAGTCCAGGCTGAGAGAGCATCCCTCTTTGTGCTATAGGCACACGAAGACAGTTTGTATACCAGGGATAGACACTGATCCACAGCTCAGGGCCCCATAGGTTGCCCAGGGCTTCTCACTGACACTCACATTTGGGGGGTCCAGATCAGTCCCATGCTGGCCTCCCCACTGTCGGTCTGGGGTCCAAGAGCACTCCCCTGTTCAGATCAGCTGTCTCTGCTGGTTTTGCCAGCCCATTCTTTGCCAATTTGCTCATCACTCCTCTCTCTCTGTCACTGGGTTCCTTGGGTTCAGTTCAGTGCTTAGTTGTGTGTTTGCCTCTGCTTCCATCAGTCACAGGATGAAGGCTCCCGGATGGTTATAGACATCAAGTTCATTATCAGGAATGGGCATTCGAGGTGGTCCCTCCACTATTGCTTAGCTTGCCAATTGATGTTATACCTTTAGATCACTCGAGGTTTTTTTTTCTTTTGGTTTTTTCTTTGTTTAGATTTATTATGTGTTCTGTCTGCATGTATCCATCCCTGCAGGTCAGAAGAGGGCACCAGATCTCATTACAGAAGGTTATGAGCCATCATGTAGTTGTGGAGAATTGAACTCAGGACCTCTGGAAGACCAGCTAGTGTTGTTAACCACTGAACCATCTCTCCATCTCTGCAGCCTGCTTTCTTGTAGCACCCAAGACCACCAGGTCAGCATGGTACCACCCACCATGGGCTGGGTCCTCCCCCATTGATCACTAAATGAGAAAGTGCTTTACAGTTGGTTCACACGGAGGCATTTCCTCAACCAAGGCTCCTTCTCTCTGATAGCTCTAGCTTGTGTCAAGTTGACACAAACCCAATCAGTACAAAGCCCAAAGCCTGAGCAATAATATAAGTTATAGAATCAGTCTTGGCTCACATAAACACGTTGTTATACAAAAAAATGTGATGATTATTATTCAGTCTTCAACATAAAGCACTGTAAGTTACAGCAAAATCAATGGGGATGGGGATATCATTATTTCTCAGCTGCAGAAAGATGAAAGTTGCATAGTCTCTCTTCTATGAGGGTGTTTTTTTTAATTCTGTAAGAGGACATAACAGTGATTACTAGAGGCTTGGAAAAGTTGAGAGAAAGGGAAGTTGGCTAAGTTGGTACCAAAACCTCATTAGAGAAAACTAAAATGTTCTAACTTTCCACAGAAGATTGGTGCATACACTTTAGACTTGCCTACAATATACTTTATAAAATACTAAGAGAGGTGCTCAAATGCTCTAAAGACAAAGTAGTAATTCTCTCCACTCAAGAAATTTAAATTATCAGGGAACGTTAATTATCCTAATTTGACTAGTACATACTGTGTTCATGTATTAAAACACTGAAGTGTAGTCCACAAATATGTCTAATTATGTGCTAATGAAAATAGTTTTGAATGCTTAAGGAGACATAAATGTTATCTTTATTTTATCATTGCAAACTATGCACAGATATTATTATACACTGTTTAGTACATCCATACAATTAAGATAGTTTTTCAAATGGTGAGATAAAAGGAGATGGAGACAGTTTTTATAAGGGCCTTTTTGTGCACATGAAAAACACATAATTGAATGAAAAATGAGATCATTCTTTTCTGGGGTTCACCAAGCTGTGACTGGGAGACCTTGGTGTAGTCAGTGACAGGCCTGACCCACTGCTAAGAACAGAGCTCAACCTGTAAAAATTTTCTTTGGATTTAATTCATTCTAAGCACCAACTATTTACATCACATTAAAGATAAGCCCCACCACATACACTGAGCTTGGGTTCTGCTTTTTACATGCACTTACAAATAACTCTAAAGCAAAATGGCTGGTGAAGAGTTGACCTCTGGCTGAGGATATCTCTAGGAGACAGATTTGAGTTCCATCTAGGTAGGTGTCTTAGTTAGAGTTTCTGTTACTACAATGAAACACCATGACCAAAAGGCAAGCTTGGAAAGATATGGTTTATTTGGCTTACACTTCCATATCACTTTTCATCATGGAAGAAAGTCAGGACAGGAACTGAAGCAGGGCAGGAACCTGGAGGCAGAAGCTGATGCAAATGTCATGGAGGGATGTTGCTTACTGGTATGTTTCTCATGACTTAATCAGTCTGCTTTCTTATAGAACCC
This sequence comes from Mesocricetus auratus, assembly GCF_017639785.1. NCBI lineage: Eukaryota > Metazoa > Chordata > Mammalia > Rodentia > Cricetidae > Mesocricetus > Mesocricetus auratus. The sequence goes on along the minus strand of NW_024429198.1, from coordinate 7,041,405 downwards.
AGGACCATCAGGCCAGAGATGGCCCCACCCATCAATTACTAGTTAAGGAAATGCCTTACAGCTCAGAATAGAATAGAATAATGTGGAAATGTGAAAAGTCTTTGAAAGAGATGACATCAAAGCTAAAGGCACAGTCAAGGTTCCTGGACACAAGAGTTCGTCTTGATTAAATCTGCACTGACCAGTCTTCCTTTTTCTTCTAAGGGCAGCATTTGCTACTTGTATTTTCATGTGATGACATTTCAGGATTCAGGACTTGCCCCTCCCTGAATACAGGCTCAGTACAGCACAGGAACCCCTGGATACTCCTTAGTAACTGTTCTACTTGACACTGCCATGGACTATATTCTTAGTATTTCAGTGAAGCAAGGTTTTCACTTTCAGTTTTATGAATCATGGTCCCTTTCATTTTCATTCTCCCCATTCAAGAAATTTAAAGTGAGAAGTAAGATTTAATCATTATCATTGTCATCATCTGTCTTGTGGTAGGTAAACAATGTTTTTATGAAATCAAACCCACTGTCAGAAAGTTTATGGCCTGGCTTGTGGTCTAGGTGTACATGTGTCTTCCATAGCATCTCCTCCATGACTTACTATGGCTTCAGCATCCTGGCAGTAAGGTCTCATTTATTTTGTGAATTTGTAGTTCATAGAAAGAATATTACACTGACTCACATGACCTAAGTGTAGACCTAAGCTTGTGCCTAAAACTGGAAGAAGAGAGGAAGCATGTGTCAGTCTCCTTTGTTTCCCTTCCCTGTTTGTCCCATGTAAACCCAAGCTGGTCTTAATGATACTCAATGATTTCTCTCTAGAAGCCTATGCTAACAATGGGGCTACAACAACCTTTAGTCTTCCCAGCTTTGCAACAAGAAAAGCTGAGCTGGCCGTTCATTGAAATTAGCATGGACAAGCTGACCACCAAGCATTCCCCAGCAGCAGCTGCACCTGATCTGAACCCACCACATGGACTTTTGTTCCCCTTTAGACTCACCTGGTCTGAGATCTCTGTCATTCACCCACAAAGAAGCACCTCTTATGGGGGCTTCCCATGTTCCAGGATCTCTCCAGTTCTCTGAAAGCACAGAGGTAAATAACCCTAACACTCCTGCTCTCACGAGGCTTACAGTCTTAGCAGAAGCATAGAAAATTAAACAATAAATTAAAATGTGACCATTGGACACCTAAGAGATAGCTCAGTGTTTAAGATCACTGGCTACTCTTCCAGAGGACCCAGGTTCAATTCCCAGTACCCACATAGCAGATCACAACCACCTTTAACTAGTCATAGGGGGCCCAATCTTCTTTTGGCCTCTGCAGATGCTTCATGCACACAGTATACAGACATACATGCAGGCAAAACACTCATACACATAAAGTAAAATATAAAACAATCAACACTGTCGGTCCTGTCAAGTCCAGGAATTCTATGAAGGGTCCCAAGTGGAACTGATGTCTAAGATAATTTGATACCAGAAATATACTAGATTTTTCTTTTCTTCTGCATGTCTGACTATACCTAGTGTTATGAAAACATTTCTAGAATGTTGGAAAAAGGTAGAATGACAAAATCATTCCCTTTGGACTTCACTCTAGAACAGTGTCCAACAGGCTCAATGAAAGGCTGTTTTATTCTTGAGGTTCTCCTGTTTGAATTACAACTTGTTTTTAAGGAAACACCAGACTGTGGAGTTACAAGTAGTTATCAGATAATGGGAAAGGTGAACTACTTTTACTAAGTAGAAATGCAAATGGTTACTGTCCAGGAGCAACGGAAACTTGTTTGTGCAGGGTTACATATTTGTCCTTGGCATCCTTTCCTGCATTCTTTGATTGTCCTATGGTAGCTATATTGATGTCGTTCTCATTACATATATGTTTTGCATGAGAATCATGTTTTCCAACTTTTGAAAAGATTCTCTGATGGTGAAAAACACTCTAGGGAAGGAAAGGAGAAGTGTTGTAACAAAAAATAATCCAGTCATAGTCCCTAGTTCTAAGTTGCATCTGAAATAATTCATTAGCAATAACACGTGTTTCCTAGGATTATATGACCAGCCACAGGCATGAATTTGGGAAGAGGCAATAGCCAACCTCTGATGTAAGAAGGGAAGTCTTATTATACACACACACACACACACACACACACACACACCTACACAAAAGGCTGCTGTGCATATATACACACCCACAATAACTTCACTGGTCCTTAAGCTTATTGAACTGAGATGAATGTCAAGAGGTTATTCAACTTTAATGCTTCACACATCTTAAAAATGTGATGATTTCTCAGGAATCTTGCTAGATGGCCGTCCTGAGTCTGTATATCTGGGTAGGTCTGGATCTGCATTTCCCCCAGCGAGTGCCATATGATAAACTTCAGACCACACTGAGTAGCATGATCAGTATAATCTGAAGGAAGAACCAAAGAAGTGGAAGGGGACTAGCCACCAGTCTTCCAGGAAAAACATGCCAGCAGAACATCTGTAGCAGCCACAGGTCGGAGAACAGACTCTGGGGAGACACTGGGGTCAGAGACTGCAGTAGGATGCCACCCAAGAGGTCCATCCTGGTTGCCTTTGCTTTCTTCCCTATCAGTTGGTAAAAGCCTACACAAGTATTAAAGCCTTGCTAAACGGTGACTTTCTATCTGTACAGCTAAATTTGTTTGGATTATCTCTGCTTGAATCCACAGCAAGAAATGGAAATGTCTTGAACTGGTCAACAGAAAAAATAGTTTACATGTATGCCTTCCAAATATTTTAAACACAACACACACACACACACACACACACACACACACAATGTAAGAAGTAGTTGTACAAAAGGGAAGAGAAATGAAATTACACTAAGGCAAAGTTATATGTTGCTGAACTAATCAGTCATATACAAAACTAACTTGAAAATGTAGTTTAAAATCAACACAGAACTTTCTGTTGTTGTAACTTTAAGTGACAGATTAAAAATTGTTTATGGGATGGGAGTGATGGCAGGGTGAATTAAAAGTGCCTGCTATACAAGCATTGAGGCCGGAATTTGAATCTCTAGCATCTACATAAAAGCCATATGTGATTGTACCCCCAACTCCAGGGTTGTAGATGGAGACAAGAGAGTCCCCAGGGTAGGTACAGGCTCAGAGTTGTAGATGGAGACATGAGAGTCACTGAGGTTTGGTGGTCACCAGGCTAGCTCCAGGCTCAGTGAAATACACTTTTGAGAAGGCACAGAGGAGAGTGACAATGTAGGATGCCCAGTGTCCTCCTAAGGTCTCAGGTCACACATATAGGCACATACACCTGTACAAACACAAGTGTGTGCACACACACACGGACTGTTTTAATATGATAAGGCAATAAAAGGGGGATGAGAAACAAAAATTACATGAGATATTAAGAGAACATGGATCTTAAGGGATGAATATATGTGATATTTAAACAGGAGGGACAAGTTGTGGGGGAGGGGAGAAGACCAGCAAGAGATGTGCAGAAGGCAAGAAAGAGAATCACAGGGAAGGAATAAATGAGGCAAGATATATTAACATATGTATCAAAATAAAGCCCATTACTTTGCATGTGAACCTTAACATTAATGAAGAAAACAAAGCAAATAGATGCAAATTCAATCATATACATAATTATATTCAAGGTGAATAGAATATGCCTAAGAACTTCTAAAAGAAACACATACAAATGGAAAATGGTTACATTAAAAAATGTTCAACATCACAAACCATCAGGGAAATAAAAGTCAAAACCTCATTGCAATATCACCTTAACCCATTTTGAGTGGCTATTATCAAATTCACACGGCACAACATGTGCTAATTACTATGTGGCTAAAAAGTAACCCCTAGCCATTGTTGGTGGAAATGTAAATTAGTACAGTCCCTATGGAAAACAGTTGAGAAATTCTTCCAAATATTGAAGTAAAATCGCCTTCCAGTGCAGCCATCTCATCATCCAAGGAAAATGAAACCAACATGCTGTCATGCAGAAGAGACATCAGCACTCGTGTGTCTGCATTAGCAGTGTTTCCAATAGCCAAGATATCACACACACACACACACACACACACACACACACACACACACAGTGGAGTACTACTGATCTTAAAAAAGACTGAGTCCCTTCCACTTGCAACAACATATACGAACTTGAAGAAAGTCACAGTGGGTTAAAAACACTGGGAAGACAAAGGGTATGTGGCCATGTTCCCCTGTGGAATCTTCAAAAGCTGGTGTCACAGATCTATTGTTCACCAAGGTGAATATAGTTAGCAATGGTACACTGTATTCTTAATTTTAATGCTTTAATTTAAATAGAATTACAAGACTTCTCCTTCCCATTCTTCCCTCTCATCTCTCCCAGTTACCCTTATCTCTAGCTGAGGCTTTTTCCCTGATCCCTAGCCAGACAATGGTTATAGCAAGTGCTTTCTATGTCTTTACATATTAAATCAGCATTTGAAGAGGTAGCTTCCCTCTGGGATCAGCACCAGAAGGGTTCAATATGTAGTTATGATTAAAACCTAATCTTATGTGCTTGTGCCTGGGTCCTGCCTCTAAAGAGTGATTTGGATTTTTGTAATTCAGAGTTTGTAAGACCACATTCCCACTTTTACAATGCACTGTCTTGCCTTTGAGGCATCTTCATTCATTACTCCATGGGAATTTTTCCGTTGGAAGTTTGTATACACTATTTTAAAATAGAACTTTTAGTTGCTTCTTGATGTTTTATTTGGATGACTGTCAAAAATTACCCCCCTAAAACATCAGGTAACTGAGGTAAAGGCTAAAAGGTAGGTTCCTGTTGTCAGATGCAACATGTCTTTGCAAGAGAAAGAATGTGAGGACTTTAATAAAATTAAGGTAGCCATCAAAAGGCAGTACTCACTGGCCCTATAAATATTGATGGGATTCCTAAACTAGTCTAATAAACTGCTTGAAATTCTCACCACTTTCAGCATTTGTTGACAAAACCTTTACCATCCCCATGAAGGCTGGTCCATAAAGAGAACAGTCTTCCTAAGGCTTGGTGGCACATGCAGTCCTAGAACTTCAGAAGCTGTGACAGGATTACTGTTACAAATTTGAGGCTAGTCTGGACACACAGTGAGTTCAAGGCCAACCTGGGATACATGTTGAAACCTTTCTCAAACACATGTGGGGTGGGGGTGAAATGGATACAAGAACTGTAACTCTATAATCATCACATATACAAACTTGGTTTGTCAACAGCATCAGCAGCTGCAATCCTGGCTCCTGGAGAGAGCCGCATGCAGACACAAATGCTGCAGGAAATGAGCATCAACCAGTGGGCAGACCCTGAAATCACTGGAGTCCAGAAACAATGGTTTCAACATCTTAAATGCTAGAGGGTTCAGGCATTCATGACTATAGACAAGTTTCCCACGTGGAAAGAAAGTGACCCCTACTCCCAGAATTCTATGAAGGCCAACAAAGGTAGGAGAGGGAAGGCGCGACTTTCTTCTATTTAAGTTGAACATGCACTGATCATCTATCATGCTTGAGGGAATGTTCAGGATACCACATATCTGAAAACAAACAACACAGAGTCTGCCTGTCTGCAAGAAGCTCACAGCTTCATTCAAGTGAGAGGAGATCTTCACCAAGTTCAGCTGAGATGATCGTGTATGTATGCAATGAGCTCCAGAACTGATTGAGAATCCTTGCTCTTGTCTCAGTCATCTGGTGGTACTGACTACAGTCATCACTCTCACCACTGTTCTGGGACACAGCTCCTGTCCACATATGGCTCTTTCTGAACAGAAAGGACAGGAGTGGTTCACATCACTTCGTAGACACTGGAATAATATCACCTTCTAATTAAAACAAGTGGATTTCCTTCTGCATTCAATATTCAATAAATTCATAAAACTTGGTAATGACTCACTAATGGTATGATAATATACTGATAAAAGTAGAAAGAAAGGAAGGGGTTGGCTTGGGAAGAGAGGGGCAAGAGATAAAAGGCAAGATTATTCAGATATGCCAGCTAGAGATACACGAGAGGTCTTTATCTTCTTCATGGAGACATTCAGGTCATCTTCTGTTTAGGTGCACAAACTGGGCTTCCTCCAAATTTCCCTGCTGCTCCCCCAGTGTTCAGCAATAATTCAGGATTGTGGCAGCATGGGAGCTTAAACAGGTTGGAGACATTGTGTAAATTTTCCACAAGACAAAAAGGAGACTCACACTAGACAAAGAATAGCACAGCAGTTGTCAAACCTGAAGTCCAGGACCTTCTAGCTCAAAAGAAACAACTGCTGTCTCTTGGTAGGAACACATGGTGTAAAATCTTGGGTATACCTGTCAATCAACACCTCAGCAATGCTACCCAAATATTTGGTCCCCAAGGGCCCAGAAGCAGCCCTAATTAAATAATATATAGAAATGTATTAACTTCCTTTGCCTATACTGCACAGCTTCATAAGCAGCACACTCTTGGGGACTAGATTCTATAAGGGAAAAACCAACAGAGGAGTTTGTAGCCTCCCTCCCTGTGGCCTCAAGGCAGGAAAGTGAAAATTAATAACTCTGTGCAAGCAGGAGGGAATTTGCTGGTGGCTAAGAAGAGTCTATCAGTGGCGTTCCCAGCAGGTTTGAGGACAGAGGGCTGTGACAGCAACAGTGATATTTTGATAGTGACACCGAGACAATGCTCGCAGTAGCTTGTTCCAGCCACTTCAGAGCTCTCTGTGGCTTGGTTTCCTAGTGTTGCAATTACTTGGTTTTCCCAACTGACCAACACAGAGAACATTGTGGACATTTCACCACAATCCCCTCTACTCTGTCCTTGGAGTGGAAAGATGACAGGAGTGTAACTTCTCCCTACTCACTAGATACCACAGTTAGTTCTACTCCCATGCCTTCCCTTTGCCTGAGACTCTTGAACAAATGCCAACCATCATCTCATTGCACCCCTGTACTGCAATATGGATCTCTTCAAATTGTGGACATTTTTAAACCATAACCACAATTTTACTGGTATACCTAGTGGAGCTACAGGACCCAGGAAATGATAGAGTTTCAGAAATTTCTTTCCAGAAAAGATATCTGTACTTCATTTATTTGAAGTAGATAAAACCAAGTTCTTCCACTGTCATTGGCTTGGTAAACTAACAAGTGTGGAGGTCAGAGACAGCATGTGGGATTAGGTTCTACTTCTACCATGTAGGTCTTGGGGACCGAACTCAGGTCATTAGGTTTGGCGGCAAGAACCTTTAGTGACTGAGCTACTGTGATGGTTCTTCCTTAATTTCTTATACCTGGGTCATAGTTTCTCACAGGCACAGTTTGCCCTAAGTTCTGGGTCTCAGCAAGAACCAGTTTCTGGTATTTATTACATTAAAATAGCCCTTGGGTTAGGATCAGGCTTAAAGTAAAAATGTATCCAAATAAAACAACATGGACAACATTGGGATGCTGCAAAGTCAGAAATTACTAATCCTTTACACATACAGCCTTGTTATGTCTAGACACCTTAAAAATAAATGTTTCAAAACCCCAAACCAACAAAAGAGAAAACCACAAGAACTACTGATTGAAGCAACAACCACAAGGAATGTCCACCTCAGCAACTTGGTTTTTCTTTTTCTGGGAATCAGACATCTGCACATCTGTGCAATGACTGTACCACAAGTAGCTGAGCCACATTAGTAAAAATTACCTGGAGAAAATGTCCACAAACACTACTTCCTTAGCCCCTAGAATTTCTCAATCACCATTTGTTATGTCTATGCCTTCCTGGGATGCTCCAATTGGCCTTTCCAATAAATTCTTTTCCTTTTTGACTTGGAGTAGCCATGTTTCTGTCCTGGATTAACAAGAAAACTTTTACCAATACATCACCCACTGACACCACCACCACCCTGTCCCCTGGCTTGAGGATGAGCAATTCATGACATAAACAGGGAAACAGTAGTCTATATCGAGTGAACAAGGATAGCACTAGGTATCACAGACACTAATGTCCAAGGAAAGTGATGCTGGAGGGTAAGGAGACTTGGCAGTCTGTTTTAGGCTTCTTCTTATTGTGAAGATTGGAGCAGTGATGGTCTCAAGGAAGCAAGCATATGCTGACCTGGTGAGGAGGGAGCCAACTGTGGGCCAGGAAGCAGGCCACCAATTTTACTGGCTTAGTCTGCACTATGGCCTCTGTGGGAAGCACAGACTCTCAACCAAGTAGATCACAGCAGATAAACAAGTGAGGAAGGGTGGGTAGACTGCCACCTGGTCAAGGCCCTTCCTTCAGACTGCTTCCTGGGGACCCGCTGCTGTGGGTGGCACATCAGTAGCCATCAATGCAGATGTGCCTGGATTGGCAGCCTCTGCTAGGCAGGAATCTGAGCACACACCTGATGGTTTGTGTCTGCAAGGGTCAGGGAGGGTAGAGACAGAGCTCAGTACTCAAGGGGAGAGAAAAGAATCAATGCAATTTCCAACACCATGAGTCACATTTTAAGAAAAGAATTACTCCATGGGCAGCTCAACATAAATCTTCAAAGGGCTGCTACTTAGCCATGTCCTTTTCTTCAAAGAGACATGATAATTTACATCTTTTAAAAAACCAATTACAAAGTTATAAATGCCTTCTTAAGACACTAGAAAAGTTTAATTTCCAACAGCTGTTAACAAGAACAGACTCGAGTGCACAGCGAAGCTGGAATTTTATTTGGACTCTATAAATGCACCAAATTCAGTGCAGAGTTGAGGACCAACCGGCTGAAAGAGTGCTGCAAATGGACTCTGCAAACATCTGCTCTCGTACTTGGATTATTGCAAATGCCACCACCTTGGCATTAAATGGGTGGAGCTCACTGGCCAGCAAAGTCATCTAATGGAAATGTCCCAAGGTATTGAAGTGTAGCAACCCAAACAGCAATCACAGTAGGAACAAAATAAAAAGTGTATCCCCTATCACATGTCCCAGGATGGAGAGCACGAGACATACAAGAGATGGTTGGCAAAGGTGGGAACAGACGGCTGTTAAAGTTAATAAACTCAGAGCTGGAGAGTTTCGGGTTCAAATCATGGGCCACTTAGAGCCTGGACGGATCATCATGAACAGATCTCTCAGGCAATCTGGAACAGGGAGTATGGCTCAAGCGGTAAAACATTTCAGGCTAGTCAGTATATCAGGTATGCAATGGTAGGTTAAGTTCATATTCTAAAATCAGCCAAGCTAATCAGGAAATGTCCAGGTGTGGTCCATAAGCACTAAAGGATAAAGAGGAACACCTGTACATGGCTTCCAAGAACTCTACTACTATCTGAGTCGATGTCAATGGCCCAACATTGGCCAATTAGCGGAATTGATTAAAGCCTTATTGGTGAAAGTAGGGTCTTGCTAATAATCAATCTAACAAATATTAGAAGTTTTATCTTACTGACACATCAAAAATGTGCAAGATACATTAACTGCTAAGATGATGGGACAACTCTCCATGTGTCAAGAACAAAAATAAAGAGTATAGCAAAGCAGAAACCAGTGTGGGGCACCTGCGGCTCAGTCCTCCTTCGGATCTATATCTAACAGTGGTTTGGATTAGGAGGAACATTGATTGTGCCCCATCCTGACTCTTAATGTGGCTTCGTCAGCATCAAATAAGCAGTTTCATACAGAGCAGGGTCAGAACACCTAGCAGGAGAGACAGAAGAGGCGCCATCAAGCCTGCGGAGCAGTGAGCTATGCACTGCTTGGTGCCTGCCTTGCTAATGAATGTTTGTGCACTAATGCCACATGAGTGGCAGATAAAAGAGGCTATATGTATGCTGTTAAAAGTCTTTCTCTAATCTGAAGGGAGAAAATAACTTAAATTGTACTCTGCTGCAAAATGGGTGGTAAATAAATATAAACCTCTAGGCAGTTTTGATCACTTTAAATATGATGAATTAATATTTTAAAAATTCATGCTTTAGAGCTACATACATTCTAGTCACACTGTTTAGAGGTCTTTGTGAACTTCAACTTACTCAATGGGGTGATGCAAAATTTTATAGAAACAGGAAAAAAATTCTGCATTTCCTTTTCCTTAAATTATTATTTTGCAAGAATGTGTGCCCTGCCCTAATATATGTCTGCACACCATATGCAAGCATGGTGACCACAGAGGCCAGAAGAGGGCATCAAACCCACTTGCAACAGTTGTGAGTCACAGTATGGGTTCTGGGCACGGAACTCTGGTCCTCCCTCTGGAGTGCTCTTAATCACTGAACCATCTCTCCAGTCCAGCGATATATTTTCCCTTTGTCCTTTCTCTTCTCATTTCCAATATGCAAACATCACTAATGAGCCTAGAGATGCATTTGATCTGCACCTAAACACATAACCGCTGGAAGCACAGCCCAAAGGATAGCAACACCATTCAAGAGGGGTATCTGCTCAGCAGTCTGCTAACACATTCCATACAGTGGGATGGTGCTGGCCTGTTACAGAAGAAATGGTTGTCGGGTGTATTGTCCTTTCACAGCAACTATAGTTGACATTGTTTATTGGAATCAAGTCCAGAAAATCTGGTCTAGCGATGTAACTGATGTAAAATTTTATTTTCTACATGGTTCTTGTCAACTGCAGTTGTTTTAGCAAAAACTCTGAAGTTTTACCTTCTAACCATTTTAAAAGAAACTTTGGGTGGACATAGTGGTGTGTGGCTTTAATCTCAGCACTTGGGAGGCAGAGACAGACAGATCTCTGCGAGTTCAAAGCGAGCCTGACCTACATAGAGAGTTCCAGGCCAGACAGAGCTATATAGTAAGACTGTCTCGAAACTTTGGGCTGGGATAGAATTCAGCTTGTAGAGGGCTTGGATGAAGATCTGTGTTTGATCCCCAGAATGCTATAAACCAGGCATGGTTTTGCACAACTGCAATCCTTGCACTTTGGGGTGAAAATATGAAGATCATGACTTCTGGGTCATCTTTGCTATATAGTGAACTAGAGGCCAACCTGGGCTACATGAAAGTCTAAAGAGAAAGGAACAAGGGGAAGGAGGAGAGGAGAAAAGGAGAGAGGAAGATAGGCATGGAAAGAGGAATGGAGGGAGGGGAAGAGGGAAAGGAAAGGAAGGGAGAAAATTCAGTTTTTAAAATAAGTAGCATCTGGATTTAAATCTGTGTTAATAGCTAGAGAAATAAGAAAGTAGAAATCTATGCTCTTTTAAAATTAACACTCTTACATTGCACACCTCCATTATGTCCTATTAATCTGATATTACCTGCATACAGAAGCTGAGTTGTGTGATCTTGGTTAAGTCATACCCCTGTGTAACCTCAGTGTTTCCCCCTATGCAATGGGAGTTGACAGGAAGGAGCTTTGTCACTTTGTGGAAGGAATGCTGCCTAGCATTGAGAAATTTCTGCTATTTAACTTAAAATAGCATGACCTTAGCAGGCAGCTGATTCCAACAAAGTAAGCTAATCGGTGTCATACCTAATATCCCTTCCACCACCAACATGACCTAAGAATTAACTAGGTAAAATGTCTAGCTTAGAGGGCTGGGTAGATGGCCCCAGCCACATGTTTGATGCACAAACATGAAGAGCTAACTTCAGATCCTCAGTATCCATTAAAAAAGAAGAAAGTCAGGCACCGTGGCTCATATATGCAATCCCAGTGCTGGAGAGGTGGCGCCAAAAGGATCCCTGGGACTTGCTGACCATGTAGTCTAGACAAATCAGTGACCTCCAGGTTCAGTGAGACACTGCCTCAAAAAATAATAAGGCAGAGAGTGAGTGAGTAACTGAGGAAGACAACTGACCAACTGACATCAGCCTTTCACCTTCACACAAACATGCAGCTGTTCACAGACGCGCACGCACACACGCACACACGCACACAGAGAGAGAGAGAGAGAGAGAGAGAGAGAGAGAGAGAGAGAGAGAGAGAGAGAGAGAGAGAGAGAGAGAGAGAGAGAGAGAGAGAGAGAGGACAGATAGGCAGACAGGCACAGACAGAGAGGAAGGAGAAGAAGGTAAGTGTATGATTCTTTTGTCTATTCAATCTAAATTGCCATTTCTCCTGGCTGGTCTCACAAATTTTCTATTTGCCTCAGTCCTGGTATGTAGCTAATGATCTTTCATTTGCCACACGCAATTTACTCTGCATTCGTGAAGAAGTTTCATGCTATGATAAATTAATTATGTCATTTTTATGATTGCATTAGATGTAAATCTAAAGAAGCAAGCATTAAGCCAGTTGATACCAGCTTTTTATTTAATGTGTTGTTTAATATGGGCCGGTCTCTGTAACAATCATCTTACATCTGTCAACTCAATTCATCCTCACAGGTACCGAGATGTGTACAGGAAAATGAGAACTGCAGGAGAATTGCTGCATTTGACTAAGTTCCCAGAGCGAATAGCTGATGAAGCTAAAAGTGGAAATTGAATATAGCTCTGGCTATTGTCTTGCTGTATTGCACTGGGCAATATAGATGTTTCTTGAGTGAACAGGCAGATGAAATGCCGACATGTCCCTCTCTATAGATTCTAGCTTTATTACCAATGTTTCTGGGTGTGGAATTTAGCAAAAGCCTGACTTTAGGAGAGACTAGAGAGCTGGAGATTAAAGGGGCTAAATAGAGTTCAAACAGAAGAGGAAGGAGACAAAGAGCGACAGGAAAGCGGGCTGTGTGGGGAGCTGGAGATGTTGGTAAACAGCATGAGTAGGCGTGGTGCTTTAGACTCCCCTGGGAACAGGGAAATGAGAATGGAGGGAAATGGGTAAAGCACACGCTGTGAGGATTTGGCATCAATAGCCACTGTGTGGCGAGCTGTACAGGGACGGATAGCAAGGACAGGAAATGCGAAGGGCAGAACCAGTATGTAGCATCTTATTGCAGATGGGAGGTAACTGGCAGAGAGTGTGCAGAGTTCTGGGTTGTGTCACTGGGCCATCCTGATGTCATATACTAAGACAGGGCTGGCAAAACGAATTCCGCCTTGGACAGACTGACTAAGCCTACATAACATCCATGTACAGATTATTGGAAATCAATGGCAGATAAAAACAATGATTTGGGGCCAAAGATGTTATTTCATAGATGAAGAAAGGCATAGTAAAGAAAACGTCATGAGAATGAAACGAAAGACAAAGGACTAAGTCCTGAGAAGACTAACATCCAGTATGAGGGACATAAATGTAAAGAGGCAAATTAAATTTCTAAGCCAAAGTGGGAAAATGCTTTGTGGAGAAGGGGGCAGTCAATATCAATGAAGCCAAAGGTACTAAGAGTTCAGGTAACCCACAGTTGAAGTGTGTCTCTGACCTCAGCAATGCAGGCTGTACTAGGTGTTTGTAGCTTGGGTAACAGTTAGTTATGGAAAGTAGTTTGTGGAGGGCTGTAGGCAGGGGTAACATTGGAGGTTGGCATCCCCACAGTCAGGAAATTTCACTGTGACTGAGAAAAGAAAAGGTAGGATCAAGAGAGTTCTCTTTCTCAGTGTTTAGAGTATGTTTCAATCTCCATGGATCTTACCTAGTTGTAGGTAGGGCAAGGTTTAAACACAGAACTCGAAGGTGGTAACTCATGCTTCATGGTTCCCAGGAAGTAAAGTGCAAAACCTAAGAGTCACGGGAAGGGTCAGCGTGAAACTTAGATGGGAGGAAAGAGTGTGCTCTGATGCAACCAGAAGGAATTAGAAAAGTGTCTTTCCATATTTCAGATCCATTAAAAAAAACAGAGAAGAGATATACTCAGCTGCAGAGATGCCTCCAGCACTTAGAGTCTCTATCGGCAGTTCTCAAATGGAGCTTAGCCTTGGGCCCCATGGCAGCGTTCCAAAATCCCGATCCAATTTATCCTCCACACAATTAAACTCCTATCTCTGTGGTGGGATCCAAGTTCCAGGGATTTAAAAACAAAAACAAGAGTCTAATTTGCAATTAAACTTCAGCAGTAGTTATCTAAAGATACTTTAGGAATTAAATTATATGGTAGGTGTAACGGCACATACCTGTAACCTTAGCACTCGGGAGGCTGAGGGAGGAAGTTTTCATGTTCAAGACCAGCCTAGAATACACAACAAGGCCCTCCTCAAAGTAATAATAATAATAATAATAATAATAATGAATTATTACATATTGTTGACATGGAGAAAAACCTTTGAAAGTCTTCAAGTGTATGCTTTTCAATAAAAAAAAACAATGAATTTATAGAAGAAGCCTAAGAGGAAATGCCAGAGCTCATGCCCATTCAGAGAAAAAGGCACAATGTTGATGAGATTTTCAATTTATACGGGTTCATATGAACAAACTGGCAAAAGACTTTGAACACTTGGCACTGAAGGATTACACAAGACATGAGAAAGTTTCAGTGTTCAAGAAGTTGAAGCCAAACTGGGAAAATGGGGCTTGAAGAACTGAGCATAGTCACACAGTAGAAAATACCAACCTGCAGAGTGCAGAGTGCCTAGTGCATGGGCAACCCTGGAAGTGCCAACGGTGTCCCTGGTGCAAATCTGTCCTCCCTGAGCCTCACATGCCCACCGCTCTAGTAGCTGTAGACAAATCCTTAAAATGTACCATTGGGTAAGCAGAACCTTCATCTAGAAGGAGGAAAATATGTTTGAAGAGAAGCCTGAAAAAAAAATAAAAATCCACTAACGGATTTTTGCCTCTCTAAAATAGGATTTGAGTAATAAGTTCTTTTTTGATGGCATCATCAAGTCCCCATAACAAACTATTGGCCATGTTTTAATCAGACAATGGCAACTTTTCATTTCCTCTTAGACTTCCAGGGGTGATTGAAAACAGATTTTTTTCAACATAGAAAATTCACCAACAAAATTCTGTTGGTCCATTGCACGCCTCTTAATCCCACACATGATATTTATTTTATCTTCCTGCTATTGGGCTGTTAAACAGGCTTCCTTCGTTGAGCACTCAAATCTGATGAGGAGAGAAGCTGACGGAAAGAGCACAAGAGCTGTGGAGTGCTCGCTAGGATCAGGGTTTGTCATGGGACCCCCTACATCAACTGAGCACCCACAAGGACTGGGAGCACTTGCTGAGCAGGGGACCTAAGTCCAGAATCCAAAACTTCACCCTGGAAAAGAGCAACTTGGGTACTTCAAGGTCTGTCTTTTTTCTGTCCCACTTTGGGCCTTAGAACATGAATAAACCAGAGTTGTCCTTGCTTGCCTCCCTCACAGCCTCTCGGGACATCAGGCTAGTTATTCCTAGCCAGTTCTGATGTTCTGTGTCCGCTTGCTCATGAGTCAATTAAGTTCCGGCCACCCCTTTCGCACTTTGGCCTCTTTCTTTGCTGAACCCCTTCCAGATCTCATCAGCTGCCAAATAGGCTGACACATTGCAGTAGAAACAGCACTGGCCGGTCTCAGAGTCAACTCTTAGAAACCAAGACACAATTCTTTATTTTTCATTAAAAAAAAAGAGTTTTCATACAATATATAATCAAGCTCTCCCTCCTCCAACTCCTCCCAGCTCCTCCCTACATCCCTACCCAATCACCTCTATGATCTCTTCCCTCTCTCAAAAACAGACACACACAAAAAAATGAAAAACAAAACAAGCAACAAAATACCAGGAAGATTAAAAAATATCAAAACAAGACAAAATGAAACAAAAAATCTACACACAAACATGGAGTTAGTTTTGTGTTGGTCAACTATTCCTAGGCATGAGATCTGTCCTGGAGTGTGGCGTATATACTCAGTGAAAACCCACGGGAGAAAGCTGATATTCCCTTTGCCAGCAGTTACCAATTGCAAAGAGTTTCTTGGTGAGGGGGTGGGACCTCTGTGAACTCCTCAGTGCTGGGACCCATCTGTCTTTAAACTGCAAAGCACAATTCTTCACACTGTCCATGTGCCTGTCCTTAGACTTTGGTCACCACACATTCGTGATAGTATCTACTCCAGCAACTCACAAGGTCAACCTGAGCTCAGAGATGGGAAGTTGGACCTGAGCACAGCACACCTTGAGTTTCTCAAGCCTTCAACAGTTTCAGAAACCTTATGTAAAAGAGAATGACTGATAAACATAAGAAAAACAAGGAAATGCTGAAGACTGTCACAAGACAGTAAGAGTAACTGAAATTCAATGCAGGCAGGACAGCTAGGGAAAGATGCTTTTAATTAGGGTGGCCAGAACAGGGAAGAATGACCACCAAGGTGTATGGGTTAAGTGCTAGGAATAGAGAAGGCAGAAGGCAAAGGCCCTGATAGAGAATGATTCCCAGAAGCAAAAGGGCACAATTGGCTAGAGAAGAAAACAGCATGCTTTCTTGGTTACCTCATATCCTGCCCATTCTTTCTCAGTGGGCAAGTCTGTGTATGCCAAGTTTGTGAAACCCCAAAAAAAGACCACTAAGGAGCCGACTCACTGATGAAAACGCATAAGGTTTAATGTCACAAGCCTCGGCAGGGACCCTGTCCAGCAAATTGACACAGCAGCTGCCTGGCCTCAACTATAAGGGTTTTTTTTTTTTTAAGGAAAAACCACCAGCAGGTTGGCACATGCCTTGGCTGTTCAGGATTGGGTAAGAGTAGGTGACCCTTGGATGAACTGACATGGAGGCTAGCTGAATTTCAAAATTGTTACTAATAGTTGGCCACAAAGACAGTTGTGACAAGAAGATGTTATTTTTCAAAATTAGTCATTGCCTGACCAGGATGGGCCTAACTCGGGTGCTCCTTGGAACTGCTTATGGTTCCTTGGCTGGAGTTGAATCAGCCTCGTGCCACACAAGGAATTTCTCAGTGTGATTTGTTCTGAGGATGGAGTTAACTCCATCCTCTCTAGTTTACCTTGCTCTTACAGTCTGGGGTAGTCTCCTTCCTGGAATAGATGAAGGCTTTTCAGAAATCGTCCTTGTCTATATTAGTCTGTCATAATTAGATGCAAGAATGTATGGCAAGGGCAACATGCCTTGCATATGCTGGGGGTGGGGGCTTCAAGGGAGCCAATTGGAGCATACGTTGTTATTTTCCCAGAATCCTGTCTTGCCTGTTACCTGGTCAGCTTGACCACTACCACTACCCAACTGCTAGCCCTCTTATTCACTTCCCTCCATGTCCCTGACCTTTGTGTTTACATCCTAACAATCTCCTTCACCTAACTAAAGCAAGATTCACAGATGAATGTGGGCACCCATCCAGAGTCCCAGAGCACTGCACTAGAATCAAAACAAGTAGGTAGACTGCTTAATTCAGGCAAATGTTCAATTTATCTATCAGTCAGTTGAGAAACATATTTTTACTTTATTGCTTATTTGAGGGCATGAACATGTGTGTACAAGTGCCCGTGGAGACCAGAGGAAGGTGTTGAATCCCCAGGAGCTGGAATTACAGGCATTTGTGAGCCACCCAATGCATATACCAGGAACCAAACTCGGGTCCTCAGCAAGAGCAGCAAGAATTCTTATACCATGGAGCCACCTGTCCAATCACGAAAAATGTGTGCTTACACAAATGGGGCTTCCCTCTCTAATCTCCAGACTCCCAAGGAGCTTGAGCTCCTGTTTTCCAGGCAAATATTCTAATAGAAGCTCTCATTCTGAAAAATGTCAAGTATTGCAGAGTAGAAGGGTATGTGGATCTCTCTACACCACATACCTACTTGACAGAATTATATTCTTAGATAATTCCATTTAAACTCAACCCAAGAACAACCCTCCAATAATGTTCTGGGGTTATTTTGTGTCAAATCTCAGATAATTTCATCAGATAATATTTCAGAAAATATCACCAAAAATACAAGTTACGTTTTTAAAATACAACTACAGCTTTATCTTCACAACTTACAAAACTGAGCAAATTCTTAAATGTTTTGAGATATATCCAGTATTCAGATAGCCCTAGAATTGTCTGTCTGTGTTTTAAATATATAATTTCTTTTCTGCTTTGCTTTTGAAAATTTAACATTGTACTACAGAAATTATTTCATAGTAGCATATGGAGAAATTTACTAATATTACTGAATTCCCATGTGAAGAGAGAGCTGTTTTAGCAGGGTGTAGTTGATTTGCCCCATAGTCTACTCTGAGGAACACGAGAGGCTCTAAGCATAACAAAGACAGGGAACCATCTCCATCTCATACCAAAGTTGCTAGGGAAGACTTCTGCTCAGCACAGATGGGAAGGGCAGTGGGACAGGTGAGGGGAGAGAGACCAGAGGAGGTAGATGTTCTCAGTACCCACCAGGGCTGTAGGCAAGGCCGGAAGGGGAAAGCAGGGTTCCCCAAACCCTGGCTCCCATTTTTGAATATCTATATATGGCGTATTTGTAATTCTCTAGGCACGATTTCCCTTCCTTCTGGTTACCACAGTACTCCACATCCAAGCCACATTAGTAATCATCCCAGGCCTGATTAACTGTGGTCTTGGAAAATTTCACTTTATTTCTCTGGGTCTTGGGTATAACATCTGTAAATAAAGTCCAGTTGTATACGCTTGAATATTACTTCAAACTCTAAAGGTACTTTATGTGTTTTGATGTTTTTGCCAAAAAAGAACTGAAGTGGACAGAATCACTTGCAAGTGTCTGATGTTTGAGTGCATAGGGGGAATTTCATTATCTTCAAAACCAAGAGAAATGGGTTTGAATTGAACACAAAGCAAACTACTAATGATAATTGAGTTCTCTTATCATGTTAGAATATGCCAGTCATGGCTTCATGGTTAGTTTACTCTTTTTTTAAATTTATTTTTCAGTTTAAATTTAGATAAGAAACAAGGTTGTTTGACAAGTCAGTTCCAGGTCCCTCTCCCTATCCCTCCCCTCCTCCAGTGCCCTCCCCCCCAACCCGCCCCATTATACCCTCATTTCCCCAGGGAGGGTGAGGCCCTCCATGGGGGTGTCCATAGTGTGTCATTTCATATAGGGCAGGGCCTAGACCCTTCCCCAAGAGTTCAGGGTGAGAGTGCACCTCACATTGTTGGATGGGAGTCCAAAGTCCGTGTGTATGCTCAGGATGGGTACTGATCTGCTGCCCAAGGTTCAATAGATTACCTAGGCCTCCTCACTGACACTGGGATTCAAGAGTTAACCTTTGTCAGGTCAGCTGTTTCTGGGGGTTAAACCAGCCCAGTCTTAATACCTTTGGTCATCAGTCATCCCTCTCTGTTACTGGCTTTCTTGAGTTCAGCTCAGTACTTAACCGAGGGAGTCTGCCTCTTCTTCGATCAGCCACTAAATGAAGTTTCTGTTTCCCAGACTCTCTGGCCATGGGATTGTAGGCTGGCACTCCCCAGATCTATGTCTAAAATCCATATATGAGAGAGTACATGCCATGTTTCTCTTTTTGTGACTGGGTTACCTCACTCAGGATGGTTTCTTCTAGTGTCATACATTTGCCTGCGAATCTCAGGATTCCATTGTTTTTTTCTGCTGAATAGTACTCCATTGTGTAAATGTACCACATTTTCTCTATACACGCTTCGGTTGAGGGACATCTAGGTTGCTTCCAAGTTCTGGCTATTACAAATAAAGCCGCTATGAACATAATGGAACAGACATCGTTGTTGTATGAATGGGCATCTTTTGGATATATGCCTAAGAGTGGAGTTGCTGGGTCTTGTGGTAGGTTTATTCCCATTTTTCTGAGGAATCTCCATACTGATTTCCAAAGTGGCTGAACCAGTTGGCACTCCCACCAGCAATGGAGGAGTGTCCCCCTTTCGCCACATCCTCTCCAGCATGAATTGTCTTTGTTGCTTTTGATTTTAGCCATTCTGACAGGAGTGAGATGGTATCTCAGAGTTGTTTTGATTTGCATTTCCCTGATGGCTAAGGATGTTGAGCACTTTCTCAAGTGCCTCTCAGCCATTTTAGACTCCTCTATTGAAAACTCTCTATTTAGTTCTGCAGCCCACTTTTTAATTGGGTCCTTTGCTGTTTTGGAGACTTGCTTCTTGAGTTCTTTGTAAATTTTGGAGATCAACCCTCTGTCAGATGTGGGATTAGTGAATATTTTTTCCCATTCTGTGGGCTGCCTTTTTGTCTTGCTGACTGTGTCCTTTGCCTTACAGAAGCTTCTCGGTTCAGGAGGTCCCATTTATTAATTGTTGATCTCACTGTCTGTACTAGTGGTGTTATGTTCAGGAAGCTGTCTCCTGTACCAATTTGTTCAAGAGTACCACCCAATATCTCTTCTAAGAAGTTCAGTGTGGCTGGATTTATGTTGAGGTCTTTGATCCATTTGGACTTAAGTTTTGTGCATGGCGATATACATGGATCGATCCACATTCTTCTACACGCCAGCCTCCAGTTATGCCAGCAGCATTTGTTGAAGATGCTTTCTTTTTTCCATTTTAAGCTTCTTTGTCAAAGACCAGATGTTCGTATATGTGTGGGTTAATATCAGGGTTTTCAATTCGATTACATTGGTCTACCTGTCTATTTTTGTGCCAATACCAACCTGTTTTCAGGACTATAGCTCTATAGCTATAGCTTGAGGTCAGGGATGGTGATGCCTCTGAATGCTGCCTTGTTGAACAGGGTTGTTTTGGCTATCCTGGGTCTTTTGTTTTTCCATACAAAATTGATTATTGTTCTTTCAAGGTCTGTGAAGAATTGTGCTGGGATTTTAATGGGGATTGCATTGAATCTGTACATTGCTTTTGACAGGATTGCCATTTTTACTACATTGATCCTACCTATCCAAGAGCATGGGAGATCTTTCCATTTCTGAGGACTACGTTAATTTCTTTCTTTAAAGATTCAAAGTTCTTGCGATACAGGTCTTTCACTTGTTTAGTTAGCGTTACCCCAAAGTATTTTATGTTGTTTGTGGCAATTGTAAAGGGTGATGTTTCTCTGATTTCTTTTTCAGCCCTTTTATCATCTGTATATAGTAGGGATACTGATTTTCTTGAGTTGATGTTGTAGCCTGCCATTTTGCTGAAGGTGTTAATCAGCTGTAAGAGTTCCCTGGTAGAGTTCTTTGGGTCATTGAGGTAAACTATCATATCATCTGCAAACAGTGAAAGTTTGACCTCTTCTTTCCCAATTTGTATCCCCTTGATCCCCCTATGTTGTCATATGGAAATAGCTAGAACTTCAAGTACCATGTTGAAAAGGTATGGAGAGAGTGGACAGCCTTGTTTTGTTCCTGATTTTAGAGGAATTGCGTTGAGTTTCTATCCATTTAGTTTGATGTTGGCTGTTGGTTTATGGTACATAGCTTTTATTATGTTTAAGTATGTCCCTGTTATCCCAGATCTCTCCAAGACCTTTATCATGAAGGGGTGTTGGATTTTGTCAAAGGCTTTTACAGCATCTAGTAAGATGATCATGTGATTTTTGTTTTTCAGCTTGTTTATATGGTGGATTACGTTGATGGATTTTCGTATGTTGAACCATCCCTGCATCCCTGGGATGAAACCTACTTGATCGTGGTGAATGATTGTTTTGATGTGTTCATGGATCTGAATTGCCAGTATTTTATTGAGTATTTTTGCATCAATGTTCATGAGGGATATTGGTCTGAAGTTCTCTTGCTTAGTTGTATCTTTGTGTGGCTTGGGGATCAAGGTTATTGAAGCCTCATAGAAAGAGTTTGGCAAAGACCCTTCTGCTTCTATTGTGTGGAACACTTTGAGAAGAATTGGTATAAGCTGTTCTTTGAATTTCTGGAAGAATTCTGCACTGAGGCCATGTGGACCTGGACTTTTTTTGGTTGGGAGACTTTTGATGACTGCTTCTATTTCCATAGGGGTTATAGGTCTATTTAAATTGCTTATCTGTTCTTGATTTAGTTTTGGAAAGTGATAGCTATCCAGGAAGTCGTCCATTTCCTTTAAATTTTCGAATTTTGTGGAGTACCGGTTTTCAAAGTATGACCTAATGATTCTCTGGATTTCCTCAGAGTCTGTTGTTATGTCCCCCTTTTCATTTCTGATTTTGTTAATTTACATGTTCACTCTCTGCTGTTTGGTAAGTTTGGACAAAGGTTTGTCTATCTTGTTGAGTTTCTCAAAGAACCAACTCTTCGTTGCATTGATTCTTTGTATTGTTTTCCTAGTTTCTACTTTATTGATTTCAGCCCTCAATTTGATTATTTCCTGGCGTATACTCCTCTGGGGGAGTTTGCTTCTTTGTGTTCTAGAGATTTCAGCTGTGCTGTTAATTCTCTAGTATAGCTGTTCTCCAGTCTCTTCATGTGGGCATTTAGTGCTATGAACTTCCCCCGTAGCACTGCTTTCAAAGTGTCCCATAGGTTTGGGTATGTTGTGTCTTCATTCTCATTGAATTTGAGGAAGTCTTTAATTTCTTTTTTTATTTCCCCTTTGACTCAGGGATGGTGCAGTTGAGCATTATTCAATTTCCATGAGTTTGTAGGTTTTCTGCAAGTTGTGTTGTTGTTGAATTCTAATTATAAAGCATGGTGGTCTGATAAGATGCATGGAGTTATTCCAATTTTTTTGTAGCTGCTGAGGTTTGGTATGTTGCCAAGTATGTGGTCCATTTTTGAGAAGGTTCCATGTGGTGCTGAGAAGAAGGTATATTCTTTTTTATGTGGATGAAATGTTCTATAGATGTCTGTTAATCCCAGTTGGGTCATTACTTCTATTAGACCCTTTGCTTCTTTGTTGAGTTTCTGTCTGGTATTCCTGTCTAGTGGTGAGAGTGGTATGTTGAAATCTCCCACTATAACTGTGTGGGGCTTTAGATGAGATTTAAGTTCTAATAATGTTTCTTTAACGAATGTGGATGCCTTTGTATTGGGGGCATAGATGTTCAGGATAGACACTTCTTCTTGGTGGGTTTCACCTGTGATGAGTATATAATGACCGCCTTCATCTCTTTTGATTGATTTTATTTTAAAGTCTAGTTTGTTAGATATTAGGATTGCTACCCCTTGCTTGTTTCTTGGGTCCATTTGATTGAAAAATTTTTCCCAACCTTTAACTCTCAGGTAATGTCTGCCTTTGAGGGTGAGGTGTGTTTCTTGTATATAGCAGAAGGAAGGGTTCTGTCTTCGAATCCATTCTGCTAGTCTGTGTCTTTTTATGGGTGAGTTAAGGCCATTAATATTGAGGGATATTAATGACCATTGATTGCTCATCCTTCTTCGATTTGCAATGGTTGTTGGTGGTGGAATTTCACCCCTTTGTTCTTTTGGCTGTTGGTAGAGAGGGATTCTCTAATGTCTATGTTTTTCTGGTTGTAGTTAGCTTCCTTGGGTTGGAGTTTTCCTTCCAAAATTTTCTATAGGGCTGGGTTAGTGGATACGTATTGCTTGAATCTAGTTTTGTCATGGAATATCTTGTTTTCTCCGTCTATAGTGATTGAGAGCTTTGCTGGGTATAGTAGTGTGAGCTGGCATCCATGGTCTCTTAGTGTAGGTAGAATATCTATCCAGGACCTTCTGGCTTTCAGAGTTTCCATGGAGAAGTCAGGTGTAATTCTGATAGGTCTGCCTTTATATGTTACTTGACCTGTTTTCCTTAGCTGTTCTTAATATTCTTTCTTAATTCTGTATGTTTGGGGTCTTGATTATTATGTGGCAAGGGGATTTTTTTTTTGTGGTCCACTCCATTTGGTGTTCTGTAGGCGTCTTGTACCTTCATTGGCATGTCTTTCTTAAGGTTGGGAAAGTTTTCTTCTATGATTTTGTTGAATATGTCTTCTGCCCCTTTGAGGTGGTTTTCTTCTCCTTCTTCTATACCTATTATTCTTAGGTTTGGTCTTTTCATGGTGTCCCATATTTCCTGGATGTTTTGTGTTAAGGATTTGTTGGACTTAAGATTTTCTTTGCTTGATGAATCCATTTCTCCTACTGTATCTTCAACACTTGAGATTCTCTCTTCCATCTCTTCTATTCTGTTGGTAATGCTTGTATCGGTAGTACCTGACTGTTTGCCCAGTTTTCTATTTCCTGCCTTTCTTCAGATTGTGTTTTTTTTTATTGTCTCTATTTCAGTTTTCAACCCTTGCAGTGTTTGCATTGCTTCTTGCAATTTTCGGTTTATCTTTTGGTCCATTTGTTGCCTTTTATGAATTTTTTAGCTTTTCTTTCTTCCATTTCTTGCATTTTTTGGTTTGCTTTTTGTTCCATTTCTTGCATTTTTTGCTTTGTTTCTTCTTCCATTTCCTGCCTTTTTTGGTTTGTTTCTTCTTCCATTTCTTTCATTTTTTGCTTTGTTTTTCTACCATTTCTTGCATTTTTTGCTTTGTTTCTTCTTCCATTTCCTGCCTTTTTTGGTATGTTTCTTCTTCCAATTCTTGCATTTTTTGGTTTGTTTTTTCTTCCAATTCTTGCATTTCTTGGTTTGTTTTTTCTTCCATTTCTTGCATTTTTTGGTTTGTTTTTTCTTCCATTTCTTTGAGGGATTTTCCTATATCCTCTTTTAGGGCCTCTATCATTTTCATGAAAGTGTTTAAGGTCGTTCTCTTCTGCTTCGTTCGCATTGGAATGTTGGAGTCTTGCTGGTGTGGAGTCTCTAGAATCTGCTGGTGTCATATTTGTTTTTCTGTTGCTGAGTGTGTTTTTGTATTGTCTCTTTCCCATCTCTTCTTCTAGTGGGTGAAGAAAGAGCCCCTTACTGGTCTGGGGACCAGAGTTCCCTTTTGGTGGGTGCTAGCAAGTCCAATAATCTGGTGGTTCTTCTATTCCTTGTCCTCGTTCTGGTCCCGTGGGTGGAGAAGAAGAACAGGAATCTGGGGCGCTTAGCCTCCTACCTGGTCCCCTGGACCCTATGCTGGGTCCTGTTGTACCTGATCTGGAACAGCTACTCCCCTGGTCTCCCTGGCTCCTCTGGTTTCCTGGTCTCGTTGGTGGGAGAGAAGACCTGGAGTCTGGGGTGCTTGGCTTCCATCGGGATTGGGAGCTCTGTGCAGTTCCCAGGCGATCCTCAGGCACTGGAACACAGGCCTGGAAGCTGGCCTGTTTACCTGATGCTGCTGCAGGAACAGCTGCTTCCCTGGACTCCCTGCCTCCTCTGGGTTGTTTACTCTTAAGACTACTCCATATAAGGACTGTCTTTGATTTCTTAAAGAAAGACATTATATGGAGTTTAGAAAATTGTATTCATTAAATCATTGTTCTAAGCTCTTAGAACAAATTTGCCAATCAGTAAGATAGATGATAAAGTGACCCACAGATAGTTGAAGTGAAGCTAACTTCAAATCAACGAGTTAATTTCAGATTAATTGAGGGACTGCTTGTTTTTAATTATAAGACTATAAATTTCTAACGGTAAAGCATAAAAAAAATTCATAAATACATAGGTTAAGAAAACAATGACCTGCTCACAACACCAGTGATACACACTAATAGCAATCCTATGCGGTGTATAATTAAAATTATGATACATTTATACTTACAATACTTTTAAATTTTGAATAATAACATTTTCATATTTGACAGCAAAACCAATTCCTTCTTTTATCAACAAATAATCCTTCAAAATACTAAGAAGGGATACATCGTTACGCACCACATAGAGAAACTACACTGAGGTTGTTTCCACTTTACATTTTTATTTATGGTAAGAAACATCGTAAGCATGCCAAGAGCTGGATTTTAAACACTAGGAATGTAACTGTTAGTCTTAGGGCATACACACTTTCATATCACATTTTTACCTACATTAACAAGCATCTCTCTGCACACTTGCACCATAATTCATTGTGACCTGTGTGGGTCTATGTGTGTTTGCAAGATGAAGAGAGAGAGAGAGAGAGAGAGAGAGAGAGAGAGAGAGAGAGAGGGGGGAGGAGAGCATCCTTCTCCCACCACTGTCAAGGATCAACCATCAAGTTCACATTAATGAAACATGAATACAAAGGATATGTGATACACAGCATTATAAACGCAAAACGTATCAGTCAGTAAGTTTCTCCATTCATGTTTTCCTCAAATGCATGAAAGTGCTCCTTCCCCTATTGTAATCCAAGCAAACCTGGCCCCACCACTCACCCACATGCGCATGGCAGGTATATGTACCCTGGCACTTTAAAAAAAAAAAAAAAAAGGTTCCACCCACCTCCGCTCTCAGCCACCACCTGTTCCTCTGAAGGGTCAGACAGGACTTGTCCTATCTCTTTCCCCTCTATCTTTTCTTCTGTCCTCTCTCTCTCTGTCTGTCTCTCTTTTCCTCATTTGCAATCCTTCCCTTATTTTCTTACCTCCCCCTCAATAAAACTTTCAATATGAGTCACAGCTACAGGTCTCTGTTTCCCCATCTGCCTGCTGTCCATCACCGGCTGTGCTGTGGTACCCTGGTGCTGGACCTGCCACCTGCGATCCCAACCTATTACGTTTTATTCCTAACACCCTAGCTCTGACTTGCCTTGTAGATCCTAATTTCCCACATATACCCTTTAAACTCCTTTACCAATGAGCTTTGGATGTCATGACATTTCTCTGCCACTGAGCTCTTCAGGGTTGTTGAATTATATACTCACTGAAACCATCAACACTCTGTGTAGACTAAGATGGCAAAACTCACCACTCTGAAAGCATTTATGCAAGATGTAAGAGTTCTTAAGTCTTGTTCTGTTTTCCTTACAATAATTTTACAATTATTATCTATAATATTTTTATGGAGGAGATTGTTTTTACTTCAAAACTCCTTCCCTTGGTTTCCTTAGACCGTAGAACATCCTGTCTCCCATGAGTTTCTTATGCTTCTACGATATACTTGGGATGTACCCTATAACTATTCTCATGCTAATACCTGGGAAGTGAAAAGGTACATGATATTCTAATATAGCTTATTACCTGGGTGGTAAATTCACTTTCTAAAGCGTTGTAAGGTGGCAAACCTCATCCTGGGGACTTACAGCTGCCCATGTGTGGAGTCAGAGCATGCAGGCCCTGCCCCAGGAGGAAGTCTGAGTCCCAGCTCCAGTTGTGCTATTGTACTTACTTTTTAAAAGAGCCTCAGCTGCAAATAGGGAAGTTGAATTATTTCTCTGAAAACCTCTTTCATCTTTATGGCTTTCTTCTGAAACCTTCAAATCCCAATAAAAAGGAAATTTCAAGACATCACACATTCTCCAACTTTTCACTGAACTCTTGCAGTTGAATTTATTTGTTTTTCTTTTTGCAAGTTCCTGTGCACATATATTTTTTTGGCTCACGAATCAAAAGACATTGGAATTTTTGCAGTTGTTATATGAGGGTCCTGAAAAATTACTGATCCTTAAAAGGAGGACTCTTCTTGGTAATATTTAAATCAATAGAAATATATCAAAGATTTAAAACAAAAATAAAGAAATCAAATAAAATACCAAGTCCTCTTTCAGACTGTCCAAATTATTGACTGGGCTGTCTTTCCTGAACATAAACATATTCTGCACAGGTGGCAAGTTCAATTGCCTTTAAAGCAAAACTGGAAATTTAAATAAATGATAAACATGCTGGCTCATATTCTTCCAACGTTGGCACATTCTTTACATTTGGACACATGAATGTTCTTCACCTTCACAGAGAATTTCACCTTATTCTCCCATCTTAATAATATATTTAATATTAGTACCATGAATGAATAATTTTGTTCTCGCTCCTTTTTACATAAAATAATTAGTCAACTATTAGAAACTTAAGGTACAAATGTGGAAAGTCGTGACTTCTATGTATTCCCCATCATATGAGACATAATTTATGAAGTGATAAAGAGTACCATGGATTGGACAGGAGCTACCATTGCAGTTGGGGACATTCAGTCCACACTGATACTGGCCTTGGAGACATGCAAGCCTATGTTATGAAAACTTTTGGTATGTTACTGTTAAGAATCAGGAGGTTAACACTTTTAGATAGTCCAGATTCTTTACCGTCTGCCTTATTTTCATGCAAGACTGATAAAGTATGTTATAGGTTTCTGTGGGCCAGTTTGGGAAAAGAGTCTTGAGATAATGCCAATGGGGAGAATGAAAACAAATCATGTGTCTGAGACAGTGGCCATATCTTAGAGCCAAGAAGTGAGAGTGCATTGGGCCAGAGTAGAAAGAGCATGAAACAAACAAACAAATTCCAATGAATATCATTGATTAATTTGATTATGGCAATTGCCTTGCAATATACTCATATCAAATCATCATCCTGTGTACTTCAAAAATATATATAATTTTTGTTTTAGTTCTACTTTAATAAAACTGATGAAAATAGCTTGAAATTATTAAACATCTTCAAGGACATCATATTCAAATTCCATCAGTTTCTCCTCCATGGTGCTAAATAAAAAGAAGCACCATCAGGAACTAAGAAATTTATCCCATATATTAGATAAGGTTAATATGATTAATTTCTCTTAACCCAAAATCACATAGCATAAGCCTGACTTAAATTTAAAATGTTGTCACTATACCCCCATGAAGCCGCTTGACAAGGAAGGAGCAAAATGACATGATTTGTGGGTGCATAGCAGCCCCACAATCATTCTTGAAGGCAGATCACCTTCTATAGCAAGACTGCTTGACCACTTCCTTTTAAAAGAAATTGTCCCCAGGTTTTGCAGTTTTGCAACTGTAAAGGGGCAATTCCATCATTACAGAAATAAGCAAATGATCAAATGTAACCATGCCTTAAAAAACAAGTTCTCCTACTCTAAGTCACTCAGACTTCATCAGATCAGAGTTAAGCAGAATGAGACATTAGGTGTGAGGTGGGGTGGGGAGCTGGTCTTTGACTTTGAATCACCACCTGGGACAGGCATCCATTCATGAACATTGCCGGGGGACAAAGGCTCTGCAGCTGAGACTACATAGATGTTCACAGCATTCCATTTTCTCTTTCCAGGCTCAGAGGACACCTTCAGTCCCGGCACCCCTGCTGTGTGAGGGATACAGCACAGCTAGGATTGTCCTTCAGACTTGGTCCCTGAAGTCTTTTAGGAGAGTCTCAGCCCACAAACTGAAGCCACTCAGCAGCCCAGGAGGTGAAGAATCCAACACAAGGAAATCTCGCTGAAGTCCAGTTGTTCACAACACCAGTTTGGAGTGGGCTGCATCCCATACATGCTGTATATAATTCTTCTGATCACTCTGCCTTTAAATAATTCTATCACAAATGGGTTTTGCTCCACTTACTGAGGAAGGTATAATACTCGATCATGCATAGGTTTCTTAGAAATTGGAAAGTTGCCAGCAAACTGGATGGAGTTCTTTCCCACGCAAACGTTTTCTCCATCATCCTTCCACAGAGATCTAACCAGTGGCATTGTTGTCATGTACATGCTTAATGACAAAGCCAGAAAGTAGTGACTCCAAACTAGAATCAGACTTAGTGTAGTCTTGTGGTTATGCCAGGTCATCTCAGCAAATTGGATTTAGAAAACACACCTGGACAGTCCCTCCCTTGACATAGTTGAATGGGCTAGACATATCATTTGACTCTGTTATCTGAACTGCAGCTAGGTGCTAAAAATCAAAACAAAAATCATCAGAAGAACAAGATGGATGAAAGTGGAGCATGTTTTCACCTCAACACTCCTACATGATTTATTGGTGATAAGAGTTAGAGACCTTTCCAAGGGAAGTCAAGAAATAAATTGGTTTTCTACTTCTCCGCTTTAAAAGTTTATATTCAATTTCTGCCTTTTGATGGGGCTACAACAGTACGCTTACAAAAAATAAATCAACTTTCCTTCCTCATTCACAGAACTTAAGCTTTGTTTATTTGGGGTTTTTTTGTTTGCTGTTTTTGTTTTCAAGACAGGGTCTCACTTTTTAGCTATGGCTGTCCTGGAACACACCATGTAGACTGTGCTACCCTGAAACTCACAGAGATCTGTCTGCTTCTACCTCCTGAGTGCTAGAAAAAGGCATGCCCCACTACGCTCAACTTAAGCACTTTATGTAGGGCAGACTAATTCTGAAGCAAAAGAACCAAAGACTTAGAGTTTGCCAATCTGTTTTGTTTTGTTTATCTTCATGAGAAACTTGGCAGTAATAGTATGGCAGATTTGAAGGAGATTGTACATAGAGCTTTGAGAGATAAAGCATGGGCAATTCAATGAGCACCTCAGTGGATATACAAATAAATTCTTGCTTCCTATATACCTGTGTGTATATTTGTACATATATATATATAGTGCATATAGAGAGAGAGAGATGTTTAATTATTTGAGACTAATTATTTGAAAATATGTTTAAAACTATCCTGATCAAAATGTGAACCACTATGCATTAGGTGATTAACTATGCAATAAATAACCAACTAAATTAATGAGTCCACAATAAGGAATTTGGAATCAATAAAATAGTAATGGTAACAAATAAAAAAGGAACAGCCTGCTATCACCCTGAGGACAGAGCAATGAGATGCTTTTGAGCACATACTGGGGAATGGCACCACCCTTGGGTTTGGATGAAAGGTGAAACCTCAACAATGATGCCAGCCATTACAGGGCATCTAAGTATCTAAGTAAAATACCAAATTAGCATCTATAATAAGTTCTGGTAATGCACTGATTGTAGTTTAGAGACAGAAAAGACTAATGATCCTTAATTCATGTGACAAGTTGCTATCAAATAGTTCTCATTCATCTTCAAAAGTGACAATTTACAGAATCATTTGCCTGATTTGTCTCATAATGACTTAGCCTCTTTCTTGGCCCAGGGCAAAACTGCTCAAGACTGACAAGGGGACCTGGGATAGCACTTTCAGATTCAGCTCTGGTCACACTATGATCTGGGGCATCATTGACCATGGTCAGATATTTTGGGGAGATAGGAGAGGAGGAAAGGAAAAACTGGAAGCTGAAGCTAGAACTTGACTCTTGTAGCTCAGGGTGATTATCTTGTCTAATCCATCCATAACACTAGAATATCAAACCCACATGTATTCCCACTGAGTTATCTATCTTTCTTGTGGAAATAGGGAGGACCCATATCTCATGGAGAAAGAGCTGGGCTCTGCGGTTATATTAGAAAAGTGAATGCTAGGTTTTCTGCTTCATACCTGCATGGCCTTGGATAAATTAGGTAAGTCAGATTACTCATCTTTAAAAATGGGATGATAATAGTTTCTATCTATAGGGTTCTCTTTGAGGGGGTGTATTCCTGTCAATAAAAAGGCATTAAAAATAGGAACTGGAAGGTTGCTCAGTGGGTAAAGGGCTGATTGTGAAAGTTTGGAGACCCAAGTGTGGGTCTCCAACATCCATGAAGAAGCAAGGCATGGTCACATTCACCTGTAATCACAGCTCTAAGAGGATGCAGGGAGATGGACAGCTCCTTGGTACTTGCTGGCCAGACAATCTAGCTGAATGTTGAGCTCCAAGTTCAGTAAGAGATCATGTCTCAAAAATAAAGCATAGAGAGTAGTACAGAAGGATGCCCAACATCAAACACTACTTCTACCCATGTGCACATAGGCATACACACCTTTCCACACATATGCCCACATACGGCATTCATCATACCAGACATATATACAAACCACACACTCTTCTTAAAATCATTAAAAATAGAGTTGTTTTGATTGAATGTGTGGCAGGAAAAGGCCTAGAAAAACACTAGATTGCTTTGTGTATGCAAACCAGTAGGTATTCCTTAAGTACTTTACAACTCAGTAGAAAATGTGAAGTCTAAAGTCTGAGTGAGAGATGACTTTCTCCTTGTTTCTCCCACAGCACAAGAACAACTGATAGCAATAGCATAAGGCAACTCAATTCCTAATATTTCCTCCTACATAAACAGAAATTCTCAGAAGGATGCTCAAGTTGAGTCTCATCTCTTGGTAGGCGTTTCTTTCTCTTGCCTTATGGATTGCATTCATTTACAAAGGGGCTGCTTTGTAGAAACAGCAACGGGCAGATGCAACACTTGTTTGACAGCTCTTGACAGTGGGCTTGGAGGTAAAACTCTCAACATCTCCAGCAGGATCTATCTTCTGCACAGTTAAGTAGCTGCATCACTGATTGAGCCAAGCACAAAACCAGAACGACATGATGCAGGGCAAAGCTGGGTGCATTGACGTTCATGCACAGCCCTAGACCAACAGGACTAAGGAAATTCAGATTAATAGATAGTCTTAAAGCCAGTGGTGAAGAACATCAGCCCCATCCTGAAAAGAAAAATGCACTTGCTATACTTGGCAGGCTATGGGGAAAGTATGAGACAGCCTGCCAAAGTCAAGACATCCACAAGCACATGATGTTTTTGTGGTGTTCGGGACACTGACTTAAGCTAGATAAGCCTAAACTGCTGCTTCTTTAGCAAGAATTGCCTGCTGCTCATTGCACCCATGCCACTGTCATGCTTGTCATGACTCAAACAATGTTATATTTACTCACAGACCAAGTCAAGATTTAAAAGGAATACGAGTTTTCTTCAGAGTAGTTTTTACATAAGTAGAACAAAACAGAAATATTGGAAACACTTGTCTATAGCTCATGGACACTGAGAAAGAAAATTATTTTTCCCATATGGCAGTATAGTAGACAGAATTCCTATAAGGTTCCCAATTTTTTTTGCCCCGATGTGGGCACATCTGCTCCTTTAGTCATGGGAACTCTAGACTAGGTGTTTCTGTGAAAGGATTTAATCTAATTAAAGTTCCAAATCAGCTGGCTTTAAAGTAAGTGGTTATCAGGGAGGTTCTGACCTGTTCATGGGAGTCCTTATACTACAGAGGAAGATGTCAGCAATCAGGAGCACATGAAGCTCTGAAACTTTACTGCGTACGAGGAGGTAGAAGGGAACCATGGAACAAGGATTCCAGCTCGCTGGTATTGCTCCTGGCTTTGATTCCTTAAGGGAATAGGAAACTCATTCCTACAACCTCAAGGAACTGAGCTCAGATGCAAACGCATCCCTAGAGTTTCCAGAGGACTCAGTGCAGCTAAGAGCATGGTTTCCTGAGCTGTTCATACTGTACCAGAAGTCTAATCTTCAGGACAACGGTCTAATGAATGATGGCTGTAGGCTCAAAACTGCTTAAGTTGGTAATGATTTATTAAACAGCAATAGAAGACTATCATCAAAGCTTCACTCTCCTGTCACATCCCCTTTACCCCAAGGCAAACTGCTCAGCTGTTCTTTTCATTGAATTCGGACGTGACCTTGTAAAAACGTGAGTCTGCTCCTGTTTTGTGTGGGCAAAGTCTCATAAATAGTATGGTCCCACAAGTGTCATGGTATTTACACACAGATACATCCTATAAGAATTGTCTACCTACTGGGTATATATAGTGTGTTCTTCTGTTATGCAGGTTGTAGTCAATGCATTTTTATTTACACATTTTTTTAAGTTTGTCCTCAACTGCTTACGTGAAAATCATCAGTATAATAAGCATTTTCATCAGTGTTTCCTCATAAACATGTCTGCAAACCCAGCAACAGGATAAATGGATCCAAGGTTATTTGTACATGTAATTTGAGTCTATGTTACTCCCATATTTTTCTTCTGTTTGCCTCTATTTTTTTAACATAATGAAAAGTGTTATCTGTAGCCTTTATTTTATAATTAAAATTAAAAACAATCTTATTTTACATACCAATCCCAGTTTCTTCTCCCTCCTGTCCTCCCATGCCCCCACAAACCCTCCTACCCCATCCCCCATCCACTCCCCAGGGAGGATGAGGCCTCCCATGTGGGAATTACCAAAGTCTGTCACATCATTTGGGGCAGGGCCTAGGTACTCCCCCACGTATCTAGGCTGAGAAAGTATTCCTCCATAGGGAATGGGCTCCCAAAGTCCGTTTGTGCACTCATCTGTGGTACCACTACCAGAGGTCCCATAGACTGCCCTGGTCTCCCAACTGACACCCACGTTCACGGGATCTGGTTCAGACCTGTGCTGGCTCCACAGTTGTCAGACTGGGGTCCATGAGCTCCCACTTGCTCAGGCTAACTATTTCTGTGGGTTCCCCTAGAATGGTCATGGCCCTTTGCTCTTCATTCCTCCCTCTCTAAAACAAGGATGACCTCATCTAAGAATCTAAGCAATAATGGGGAGACTACCTTAAATGTTCTTCCTAGCTAATGAGATGGATGACTACCTTAAATGCCATCCTAGAACCTTCATCCAGTAGCTGATGGAAGCAGAAGTAGAGACCCACAGCCAAACACTGAGACGAACTCCTGGAACTTCTGTGTGTCTTTTAAATAGCCACATCATGCTGTCCCCAGTAGTGAAAAGGCCTTGTTTTTTATTTCTGTCCAGATTTGACTTTGCTAACGTCTTGATTTTTGCCAACCTCCCTAGTATGCAGCACCATCTAATTCTTTTCCATTTGTAGTACTATGAATCACAGAAGATGAGTATTCATATAGTTATTAATTGTCTGGATCTTCTCTTCTGTGAATAGCCCATGTACATATTTTGTCCATTTTTCTGATAAATTTCTGTGTTTTTTAATGAGACACCTCCGTAGACTCATACCTTTGATTTCTTGGTCCCCAGTTGGTGGCAGTGGGATTAGGAGGTGTTACTTTGTTGGAGTTTTGTAGTCTTTTTTTTTTTTTTTTTTTTTTTTTTTTTGGTTTTTACGAGACAGGGTTTCTCTGTATTGTTTTGGAGGCTGTCGGTCCAGCCTGGCCTCGAACTCACAGAGATCCGCCTGCCTCTGCCTCCCGAGTGCTGGGATTAAAGGCATGTGCCATCACTGCCCGGCGAGTTTTGTAGTCTTATTGGAGAATGAGTGTCAATGGGGGTGGGCTTTTGGGTTTCAAAGCACCACACTGAGCTCTCTGCCTCTGACTTTCATATCAGATGTCTGCTCTTAGCTACAGCTACAGCACAATGCCTGCCTACCTGTCACCGTGCTTCCCACCATGATGATCGCTGACCAACCCTCTGAAATTGTAAGCCAGCCCCCAATTAAGTGCTGTCTTTTATACATTGCCTTGGTCATGGTGTTTCACCACAGCAATAGGACAGCAACTACGATATTTCCCATCCTTGTCTGGATAATTCATAAGAACTCCTTATATTTTTCTAGATACCAGATTTTTCTATTACCTCAATTTTACATACTCATATCCTTCCATGTTTTGTTCCAGAGTTTGTGCTTGTGAGGGGGATCTATAAGAAATGTTTCCTGCTAGTTTGAGAGAAACCTCAGCAGTAGAGTACTTGCCTAGCCTGTTGCAATGCACATTCACTGCTAATTACTGAAAGAATGACAAGTAGAGTTCAGATGACCTCTTAATTATCTCCTTTTTTCCCTAGATACTTCTGTACGTATTGTCCTTCCTGAACTCGGAGAAAACAAAATATATTGCCATGACAAATAATTGTCTCCCTGATGCTGAAACTCCTCCGGTGAAGCATCAGTCATGAAAGCTTTGCTTTGTATACAAGGCCATGGAGCTAGAGGTGGACAGGCATTCCTGATCCCTAACGAGTATCCTGCTGGGAATGGTAAAACAGAAGTTAACACCAGGACCCCACCCATGGGTGCTAAGATCTTGAAAGGACTGATGTTTTCTGGAGGTTTCAGCTTCACACTGATCACTAAGCCTGTCATTCTGACAATGGTTTAATCAACTCAGAAGGTTTAAGTGGAGGAAACGAAAATTGTATCTGTAACTTAACATACAAAGGCAAAATCAAAGCCATTGTGGGAGGATATACTGGTTAGTGAAAAGGCAAAATCAAAGCCATTGTGGGAGGATATACTGGTTAGTGAATAGAGCACTTAGATACTCATTTATTTCCAAGTGTGGCCCTGGCACGGTGTGTTTTGTTGAAGCCTCCCTACTTACCATGCCTCAGTTCCCTCATCTTCAGTGTATGAGCAGCTTCTATTTCAATATTTACTTTGG
The DNA here is from genome assembly GCF_017639785.1 of Mesocricetus auratus. Taxonomy (NCBI): domain Eukaryota; kingdom Metazoa; phylum Chordata; class Mammalia; order Rodentia; family Cricetidae; genus Mesocricetus; species Mesocricetus auratus. The sequence continues at coordinate 7,005,699 of NW_024429198.1, read as the reverse complement.
AAAGATGGTAACATAGTAAGCAAAGGAGAATTTGGGGAGAAAACCAATAATGACTTCAAGTATGAGTACCATACATACATTCAACATGACAACATATAAACCCCAAACAACCAACATAGCTAGAATGTTCTCAAGAATACAAAATAGAATTTGATATCTAAGCCAATATGACGGGCCTTAGAACACTGTAACACAAATCATATCTCCAATTTCCAACCCTTGTTATGGCACACTCAGAAAGAATTTCCACTCAGCCTTGGAGGACTAAGAGGGTTTTCCCTTGTGATAGTTTGGTTTAGGGACAATGACACAACATTGAAATAGTGCCTACAAAAAAAAGATGGATTTTCCTGTTTTTTAGCTATAGCCGATACTTGGCCTCCACTGTACCATATAAAGAGAAGGTTAATTCTGATTTACACATATGTACACCAGAAAACCTCAGGAAGCAGAGACCAGACTGAAAACTTGGCTTTGTGTCATAAACACAGGGAAAATAAACAACTTGACTTTTTTCATCTTTTGAATTCAATTCTTAGATTGCAGTCAATATAGTTCCTCTTACTAAGACCCTTGTTTCTCTCTAATAATTGATTAGAAGAACAAATGAGTAAGTTGCCAAGAAATAAAAGCAAAAGACGTGAGTTGCCACCCTCATCCATTCATAAACACACGTGGAAATTAGCGCGTGGTGACAGTAGTGAACGACTATGGTGACAGTAGTGAATGACGACGGTGGTAGAGGAAGGACGGAGATAAAACTTGCATTCAAGTTCCAGTAAATTCCAAGTCTACCTCAGGCTGCACAGCACCACTTGCTTTCTTAGCTCCTAAACTGCTGTGCAAATTGACTTCTTTGGATTTAAACTCAAATATTACAATCTGACAAGCATTTCTGATTTTTAGCCAGATGGACAAGGACAAGGTCACAGTCACAGCTACATGATTTCTCAGTAGCAGTATGCCCAGAAGAGCTCCAGGACTCTGCCATCTGCATCATCCCTATTTCAGAAATGAAGAGTGGTTAGTTCATTACTCAAATGTATAAATTGCATTGGACTCCGTGTGTAAGGAAACTGAGTGCTTACCGTGCTTACCATAGAAAGCAGATTCAACCTAGGAAGATAGATGATTTGAATGAGACCGAATAGGCTCATGTATTTTAATACTTGCTTCCCAGCTAGTGGAATTCTTTGGGAAGGATTAGGAGGCATGGCCTTGTTGGAGAAGGTAGCTCATTGGGGATAGACTCAGAACTTTCAAAAAGCCTATGCCAATCCCAATTCTCTCTCTCTCTCTCTCTCTCTCTCTCTCTCTCTCTCTCTCTCTCTCTCTCTCTCTCTCTCCTACCTCTCCCTTTCTCTATGTCACTCTTTTCTACTTGTAGATAAGGATGTAAGTTCTCCAACATCACACCCATCTTCCTGTTGCCATGCTCCCTGTCATGATGGTCATGGATCCTAACTCTCTGGAACAATAAGTTCCCAATGGGTATTTTTGTCTATAAGTTGCCTTGACCATAGCGTCTGCTGACAGCTCTAGGAAAGTAAATTAATACAAGAGAAAAAATCTCTATACAATATTCCTCATGGGTGAGCACTCCCTTTCAGAAAGTCAAACTTAGATAAACAGATGGTGACAAAACCATTTAGTCAAGCTTCTTGTAGCCAGAAACATTCATTTGTAAAAATAAAATTGGTAGCATGGGAAAACGTATGATAAAATAATAAATATAGATAGAACTCAAAACCATGCATACAGAATGATATGGTTATATGTGCTAGAAAGAAACAGGAGCATATAAGCTTGCTAGCACTACCATAGCATATTACCACTGATAGAAAATTTATTTTTATTTTTCACACTTCTGGAAGCTGCAAGTCTGTGATCTGAGTGTATGTAGGGTTCTGGGGCTCTGAAGGAAGGGTTTATTCAAATCCCCTTAGCTTACCAATAGCTTCCTTGTGCCTTATATTATAGTTCCCCTTGCCTGTGTCCAAATTTCCTTTTCTTATGGGTCTGTGTCATTGAGGAATAACCTTGACCTCATTCAGGAACACCTAACCATCTGTGAACTCTAGGCTTACACTCTAGAAGACCAGGGGGGTCTCCTCTTTTCCTGCCAAGCTGAATTGTCCCCTGCTCCAGGTAAGCATGGCCTTTTAGCTCATACAGAAGCATTACTGAATTCTCTCTTCACACCCTAATCTATTTGGAAATGTAGAAAGGTTTCAAATGCCCACTCCAGACTTCAACCTCTAGAAAATATCCTCCTCCTAAAGCTAGTCATTGTCCAGTGGGGGGTTCACTCACCACACTGATACAAGACTTCTTCAAATACTTTGTATAGAAAACAAATACTCAGGTAGAGGAAAAATATCTTATTTCAGAGAGGAAAGGATGAGACTAACCTGGAAGGTGGCTAGATTCACTTGACATCTAATATTAACATGGTATTAAGGATATAACTGTAAAGACAAAGTAAGCAAGAAATGAATTCTCCACTGGAGGTGATAGAGTTCCTCCATTACAGTGGGAGAGGCAACAGAACTTACATTTGGTTGAAAATGATGGAAAGGAATAAAATGAAGATGGTTTGTTGCAGAAAACCATGAGCTTGAAAAGCAAGAGGTATCTGGAGGTCTGGCCATGCGTTGCTTGTAAAGGATTAAAGATGCCATGCCCTGGCTGAGTAGACTAGGGTACAAGGAGAGAACTCAGTAATGTTTTCATATGAACCAAGAGACTCTGCTGAACTGGGGCTGAGGTAGCTCAGGTTGGCAAGCATGAAAAGGTCTAGATTCATATGTCCATGCCTCGGACATTGCAGTCACTTGAGGGTCTGAGGATGGTAGATACAATGGTTGATTCAAACACTGAAGGCAAGTTGAGGTACATGCTTGTTCCTACGTGTCGACCTTGGAAATCCAGGGTCTCATATAGTGGCAAGCAAAAGCTGCAGTAAGGTCTTGGACATAGCATAGAATACACCTGTGAATGTCATTAGTATGAGTATTTGTCTGTAGTCCAAGAACACTATAAATGTTCTTCTTTTATTTTGTCTAACCTTCATGATAAGCCTATGTGGTAGTGGGGCCTTGAAGATCAGAAGAAGAAATGGGGCACAGGGAAGCCAAGTGAATTGATGAAGGTTAGACCTATCCTGAGACTCAATGCCAACAAAGGTCACCAGGCATTGACTTGATGCTCTTCACCAAGATGCTAACTCTAGCCATCATTAGTTCAAAAGCGGGATGTAGGTGAGGGGGTGCATAGATCTCAGAACCTTGCTTGACTTAGAGTTGGTGAAGAAAGAATTTAGATGTACTTAATGGAACATGCTGATATGTCTTTACCTAAGCTCTTATGAGGGAAGATAAAAATTTTTAAAAAGGAATAAAACATGCCATCTTATCTTTAGACCTAGTCCTAGACTGGGCTGCATTTACAAAGCCCTGCAGGAAAATATTTGATTGTAAACATGCTTCTAGAGCACTTACTTCTTCCTTGAAGTTTGACCTCTTTCTGCAAATTGAGCCCAGTTAGGCTTTGTCAAGGAATGACAGTGAATTAAAATTGTAGGTTTTGCTTAGAAATACTCATCTTTTCAGCAAAACACACTTGGGAGACTAGCCTTAGCCTCTCAAATGGCCCAAGCCATCTTCTTTCTGGAGTCTTTTTCTTCCAGCTAGCCATTTGATTCCACTCTCTGAAAACACAGAAGAATGCCACTTTTTCTATTCCATGAAATCATGTAACAAAGCACTATAATGAGATAGCTTAGATAAAAACAGGAAAAGAGGCTAAGTGTTTTAGTAAAGAAGCGTGCGTTGTATTTTTGTTTCAGTGAGCATGGGATGGGGAGTGGGGACAAGACTAGAGACAGCACAATGTTTTCAGGTGGAGTCTGAAGTGTCTAGTCAAACCTAGAGGGCAAAATACTTGAATTTGGTGGGAACAAACAATGGTTTCGACTCTTTAGTCTGCTTCCTTCAGCTGGAGGGCAGACCCTATTCTCTGTTCAGGCTGAATCGGAGCAGAGTGGCTATTATACATCCAAACAGGAAGTGAGGTGAACTTGGGAGCCTGTGGAGTTCCTGCTCCTGCCTAGGGCTAAGTCCTACAGTCAATGAAAGACCCAGTCTCAACAAACAAGGCGGATGGTACCTGTGGAAAGACAATTAAGATTGACCTCTGGCCTGCATGTGTGCGCGCGCGCACACACACACACACACACACACACACACACACACACACACACTGTTGTATTGGAGTTTTCAGATGTATAGCTTTAACCTGCTGTTGCCATGTGCATAAAAAGTAATTCTATGAAGTGATGGATATTATAATTTGATTCACAATTAGATAGACGTACTTACACACATTTATGCCCTGTAACATCATATTGTCAACCTCAAATATCCACAATTAAAAAAATACTTAAAACTAGGTGGGCAGAGGATTCTAGGAGGATGACATGCATACTTTTCTTTTCCCCTGGGCTGTCTGAGCCAGGGTGACATGAGGTATACACGTTACAGAGCTGTCTCCTACTCGCTTTGCCCCCACCCTCTGTGCCTAGAACCTCTTCATTTGCCCCTTGCATGTACCCTTCAGTTCTGACTCAGATAAACAGTAGCGATGAGTCAGTGTTCTCCTTAACTAGTCTTGCCAATTCCTTCCTGCTCTCTGAATGAAAGCACTGTGATGTCATTTTATGAGATAATCTAGGCAGAAAGGAACACTAGGAGACTGGAAATATTCATCTGTAGCTCACAAGAGGAAGAAGATGTGGATATTGTACAAATTCTAGAGATTTTAATCATCTTTCTGTGTATGTTGACAAACCCATTTTTCCTTCCTAACTTTTATGCGAGTTCAGACAGTAAATTCTGCTTGGGGATATAGTTCAAGTTAAATTACAGCTGGGACTGTGACAAGATAGACTTTGCTACAAGAATGCTGTACCCAAACTTACAAGGTTAGAGCTACCCACCAAAGGCGAGTTAATGAAAGAGTCAATCCCCCTCATACAAAAGCTTTTTAAAGCCAAAGAAATTTAAAGCTAGAGTTGTCCAACGCTGCAGGTTCTGTGCTGAAATTAGCACAGTGTTTACTTATTATCTACAGTGCTGCAAAAAGAGCTGTTGAGAAAACACCGGGGCAGCTGTAAAAACACAGGGAAGTCAAGGGGAGGCAGGCACAGCTCCAGGTACCGGGGCAGCCTTTCCATCTCAGCCCACTAACGGTTAGAGAAGGGACCCTGAAAGCAATTCACATAAAAAGGCCCCAGGGCACCAGAAAAGTGGGCATCACACCAAAGGTAGGGTCACAGCAGGCTGTGGGCACAGAGGTAGAAAACTAATGCTGCAGCAGCTACAATAAATAGGGCTTGATGAGCAGAAAGGTGCAGCTGAGAATCTAGTCCTAGAAGGATAGGGTCTCTGGCTGTGTGCATTGGTAGAGCCTCTGTTGATCGCCTGGACAAATGTGGTGCCTTCTGTGCCCATAGGCTCCCTTCCTAAACAGCTGGGTCTTTGTTTCCTTAGTAGAACAGGGGAAACAACACACACACACACACACACACACACACACACACACACACACACACGTGAGTTGCGATAGTGGAGTTGAAATGGAAGACAAGCTCAAGCAGAATTCAGCAGAATAGAGGGTGCCTCGATATGTACATGAGGAAGTGCTATCATACTGAGTTTCAGAGCCTTTAGGAAGTAAAGTGAAGAATTCCAGAAGGAAGCAATGTAGCTGGGAAATCAAATTCTCATGGCCTTGAACTGGTACAGAGCCCAAACTGGGTAAGGAGGGCAAACACAGCAGACATCCTGGAATGGCCAGCACTGAATACAGGAACCATGTGTGTTGAGAGGAGGCTGTGATCACAATGCAAAAATAGCAATGGGATACTAGCTTTTAAACAGGAGAAATTATCAAAGTGGTCTAAATCTAAGACGAATGAGAGTTTTCATTGTCAGAGAACATGCTTTCACCCCTGTGGGAAAAGAGGAAGTGAATCCTCCAGTGGACTGGAAGTAAAGGTGGCTATATGAACCCACAATCTCCTATTTGTATAAACATGGACCGAGGGAGGGAGACAATCGAGGGTTGGGAGTGAGAGTAGCCAGATTGCCTTATGCACGCATCTGAAATTGGCAAGGGGCAAATTTAATGTTTAAAAGACTGTCCTGTAATCCTCAGAAGGGTCAAACAAGTAGGAGCAAACTACTGAGGATTTGTGGTAGATTTAAGAGACTGCCAGTCTGGCAATCAAATGCAAACATGAGTCTAGATCCTTTTTTCTATGAATAACATTATGAAACAATTAGATAATTTTGACAGGGCCTGAAAGTTAGATAGTGGTAACAGATAATTTGTAAGCTTCTGGTTCTGACAGTTAACAGTTGTTTTCATGGGAAACTTTCCTTGTTTGTATGAAATGCATGCTCAATTACTGACTTTTATTCCCAGTCCCATGCACAATTTCCAATGCTTACAAGATGTTCTGTGGATTTGTTGAGCTGGATTCATCTAGGCCGAAAATAAACAACTGCTGAACACCAAGCTTTTGCCATGACTCACCCTTCCCTCTGTCTCTCCACTCCCAAAGTGAAACCAAATATTGAAATATTGTCCTAGCCCCACAGCTAGTGAAACAGTTGAGTTTGAAAGCCTGCTATTTTCTTTCGTCTTTCTGCTCATTTTTCTAAGTATAGTTCAAATTATACCTGCTAGAAAAATGGCCTCACCCAATGCTCCAGGTCTCACGTTTACCTCTAACATCTAAAGAATAGTTAGAAACATCACAACATCCAGCCATTCAGAAGTAGACCACGTAGAGGCTTTGCAGGTAAAGCTAGGTATCTTGACAGAGGTAGCGAAGTTGAGTGGGTTAGTAATATTTGTGTGTCTCTAATGCAGCTAACACCATGCAGAATACACAGTGGAACCCCATAACTACTTCTTGACAGTTTCCAAGTGCTATAGTCTGATTAAGGAACTATCTGAACACTGAAGTTTAAAGGCTTTTGGACAGAGCCACAGAACAGTGAGTTCTACAATAAAATAAAATAATTGACTTCTCTCAGCTCATTTGGAGGTCAGAGGCCACACTCTTAACCTCTGCAAAGCTGAACCAACATCCCTCTTCTGTTCTGATGAATTTCATTGCCAACAGTAGCTTCTCTTAGCTACCAAGATGATCCTGCTCTCTACTGTCCCCATGTGCTACTCGCCCAGGCAGGATACCAGCCAACAGCTGTGTCTGGTCACATTCCAAAAATGGAAAACAGACAGCTCTTCAGAGGAGTTCTGTACCACAACAGGACTCCCATCTTGGCTCTGTAGATCACTAACAGTAAAGATTCCATCCCGCACAAAGTGACCTGAGAGGAGGAAAACTGCATAAGGTTCATCTCATACATATGTGAATCTTCAGCCTTTAATAAGTATTTCCCACTTATGTCTGAATTCGTGCCTACCTTCTCTTGGGTCTGGCAAAGATGCATGCTGACTGTCCTAAGCATGTACAAAACAATTTGGAAAAATTTGAGGACTAGATCAAAAATAGCATGGTTTTAGCCAATGGCCACTTAAGGATGACTCAGATGCCAAGAGAAAGTGCAAGTGGAGTATGAGGTGAGAATCTCTCACAACCTAGGAAAGGCTCGGAGAGAGATGTCAGAAGGAAACCGGTTGCCCGTAATGGACAGGCAGAGTCCAAGATGAGTAGCACAGAAATATATCTTTTAGAGAAAAATCACTGTTTCTTGGTATTCTTTCTCCCTTCTTCTATGAAGAGTGAAGCAAGGAATATTGAACACACCTTAGTGTGTCTACACCAGGCCCAGCTTCAGTAATTGGAGTAGAGGTTGTCACTCACAAGGAGTCAGAATGAGGACATACAATGCAAGGCTCATGACAATGAGTGAAACACTGTGAGATGTAAAGTGATGAGATTTCAAAAGGTTCTGTGGGTGTTGGGAAAAGAATATTGTCTATGGGTTTTAAGAACACTTTCTGCATGAAATTTCTTGGGAGGTAAATGGTTATATCACAGTAATATTACTTTGCAATTCTAAAAAGTCAAGTTTGTATTTCCGCTCCTTGGGATTGATTGCAAAAATGGAATTTGAGCTTCCCACACTTCGTAGACTTTTCCCAGCTGCTGGGCTTGTTAATATGTTCACTGACCAACATGCCGACGAAGTGCTAGAGAAGAGTCAAGCCAGGTTCTACTCTCAGAAGTGTTTGCAGCACCTGTCACCCACAGTAATTGCAAAGCTGAAGACTAAAACATAGAACTGTAGGAACAGGCCTTGGAACAGCCAACAAAAAGGCTGAATCTAAAAACTAGATCATTTACATATTCTTCTGAGTTTCTCTGTAGATTCCTTCAATCGGAACCTCCACAGGCAGAGCAGAAACCTCTAGGCTAGCTTTTGCAAGTTCCTCCAAAGAATTCAGAAGTCTGGTCAGAGTTCATCCTGATTGTAGATCTAAGAGTGTAGATGGCTTTTCCAGGCTAATAAAAGTAATCTATTCTTAAAGCCAAGACAACTACTAGGTTGTAATATTCTTTTTTAATTTAAATTTAAATTACAAACAAGGTTGCTTCATATATCAATACCCGGTCCCTCTCCTTTTCCCTCCCCTCCTCCCACGCCCTCCCACCAATCCCTCCAATATCCCCTCATTTCCCTAGGGAGATTGAGGCCCTCCATGGGGGTGTCCATAGTCTGTCATTTCACCCAGGGCAGGGACTAGACCCTCCCCCAAGAGTCAGGCTGAGAGTGTATTTCTCATTTTTGGATGGGAACCTAAAGTCCATTTGTATGCCTGAGATAAATGCTGATCTACTACCCAAGGCCCAATAGATTACCTAGGCCCCCTCACTGACACCCACATTCAGGGGGTCTTGATCAGTCCCATGCTAGATTCCCAGCAATCAGTCTGGGATTCAAGAGCTAAACCTTGTCAGGTCAGCTGTTTCTGGGGGGGTTAAACCAACCCATTTTTAGCCCCTTTATTCATCAGTCCTCCCTCTCTGTTACTGGATTTCTTGAGTTCAGCTCAGTGTTTAGCTGTGGAAGTCTACCTCTGCTTCCAGCAGCCACTGGATGAAGGTTCTGTTCCCCAGACTCTCTGACTGTGGGATTGTAGGGTGGTACTCCCAAGATCTATGTCTAAAATCCATATTTGAGACAGTACATACCATGTTTGTCTTTTTGTGACTGGGTTACCTCATTGAGGATGGTTTTTATAGTACCATCCATTTGCCTGCAAATTTCAGGATTCCATTGTTTTTTCCCTGAATAATTGGGTAAATGTACCACATTTTCTCTACCCATTATTCAGTTGAGGAACATCTAGGTTGCTTCCAAATTGTGACTATTACAAATAATGCTACTATGAACTTAGTGGAACAGACATCCTTGTTGTATGTATATGCATCTTTTGGGTATATGCCTAAGAGTGGAGTTGCTGGGTCTTGTGGTAGGTTTATTCCCATTTTTCTGAGGCATCTCCATACTGATTTCCAAAGTGGCTGTACAAGTTGGCACTCCCACCAGCAGTGGAGGACTGTTCCCCTTTCACCACATCCTCTCCAGCATAAATTGTCATTGGTGCTTTTGATTTTAGCCATTCTGACAGGAGTGAGATGGTATCTCAGAGTTGTTTTGATTTGCATTTCCCTGATGGCTAAGGATGTTGAGCACTTTCTCAAGTGCCTCTCAGCCATTTTAGACTCCTCTATTGAAAATTCTCTATTTAGTTCTGCAGCCCACTTTTTAATTGGACCCTTTGATGTTTTGGAGACTTGCTTCTTGAGTTCTTTGTAAATTTTTGAAATCGGCCCTCTGTCAGATATGGTGTTAGTGAATATTTTTTCCCATTCTGTAGGCTGCCTTTTTGTCTTGCTGACTGTGTCCTTTGGCTGACAGAAGCTTCTCAATTCAGGAGGTCCCATTTATTAATTGTTGATGTCACTGTCTGTGCTAGTGGTGTTATGTTCAGGAAGCTGTCTCCTATACTAATTCGTTCAAGGGTACCACCCACTTTGTCTTCTAAGAGGTTCAATGTGGCTGGATTTATGTTGAGATCTTTGATCCATTTGTACTTAAGTTTTGTGCGTGGTGATAGACATGGATCTATCCACATTCTTCTACATGCGAGCATCCAATTATGCCAGCACCACTTATTGAAGATGCTTTCTTTTTTTCCATTGTATATTTTTAGCTTCTCTGTCAAAGATCAGATGTTCATACATGTGTGGGTTAATATCAGGGTTTTCTATTTGATTCCATTGGCCTACCTGTCTATTTTTGTGCCAATACCAACCTGTTTTCAGGACTACAGATCTATAATAGTACTTGAAGTCAAGGATGGTGTTGCCTCCAGACGTTACCTTGTTGAACAGGGTTGTTTTGGCTATCCTGGGTCTTTTGTTTTTCCATACAAAATTGATTATTGTTCTTTCAATGTCTGTGAAGAATTGTGCTGGGATTTTAATGGGGATTGCATTCAACCTTTAGATTGCTTTTGGCAGGATTGTCATTTTTACTACATTGATCCTACCTATCCAAGAGAATGGGAGATATTTCCATTTTCTGATATCTTCTTTAATTTCTTTCCTTAAAGACTCAAAGTTCTTGCGATACAGGTCTTTCACTTGTTTGGTTAGTGTTACCCCCAAGGTATTTTATGCTGTTTGTGGCAATTGTAAAGGGTGATGTTTCTCTGAGTTCTTTCTCAGCCCTTTTATCATCTATATATAGTACGGCTACTGATTTTCTTGAGTTGATCTTGTAGCCTACCACTTTGCTGAAAGTGTTTATCAGCTGTAGGAGTTCCCTGGTAGAGTTTTTTGGATCACTTATATAAACTATCTTATAATCTGCAAATAGTGAAAGTTTGACCTCTTCCTTTCCAATTTGTATCCCCTTGATCTCCTTTTGTTGTCTTATTGCTCTAGCTAGAACTTCAAGTACCATATTGAAAAGGTATGGAGAGAGTGGACAGACTTGTCTTGTTCCTGATTTTAGAGGAATTGCGTTGAGTTTCTGTCCATTTAGTTTGATGTTGGCTGTTGGTTTGCTGTATATAGCTTTTATTAGGTTTAGGTATGTTCCTGTTATTCCAGATCTCTCTAAGACTTTTATCATGAAGGGGTGTTAGATTTTGTCAAAGGCTTTCTCTGCATCTAGTGAGACGATCATGTGATTTTTGTTTTTCAGCTTGTTTATATGGTGAATTACATTGATGGATTTTGGTATGTTGTACCATCCCTGCATCCCTGGGATGAAAACTAATTGATTGTGGTGAATGATTGTTTTGATGTGTTCTTGGATCCGATTTGCCGGTATTTTATTGAGTATTTTGCTGTTAATCTCTTCACTATACCAATCAGGTGTTTTAGGCAGGCAAAGTAACACAGCTTTACAGAGTTAAACAAATGCAACACATCTTTGCATCCTTAAACAAATATTTCACAGCATAGATGAATGTTTACACATTTTAAACTATATTACACAACAAACTGCCTAACACCTTGGCTCATATTAAACTTATCTCTCATTTGGTCCAGGACAAAGTTTCCCAAATAGGCTTCCTATCTGCCATACTCTTTCCAATTTATACTCAGAAAATAACTTTTCCTTTAATTTTCTTTTGTGTATGGCTATTTTTGCCTCCATGTGGGTGACTAGTCTCTGTGGAGGCCCAGAAGCAGGTGCCAGATCCTCTGTGTTGTGTGCTATCGTGTGGGTGCTAGGACTTGAATCTGGATTTTCTGGAGGAGCGCCCAGTGCTCTTAACCACTGAGCCCAATCTCCAGCCCCCAAAGAAGAACTTTTAAAACATAAAAGATCTTAATGTTTCAAAACATTAAGATCTGCGGACTTTGATTTGGACAAAGCCTCACTAAGTAGCCCTGGCTAGCTTGGAAGCACTGTGGCCTTGAGCTCATAGACATCTCCACCTGCCTCTGCCTCCTGGGTGCTGGGATAAATGATGTGCATCACCACACCAGGCAAGACTTTCTAAGACTTCTAATTGCTTTTAGCATAAAAACCAAAGTCAGGAGAGAAGTCTCTGGGACCTGAGTTGCTCAGTACCAGTCTCCTTTTTAACCTCTTTCCTCAGCTTCCTAGCCATGTTGACCTAGTCTGCTTCATCCTAGGTTTCCTTTGTCCCTCCTGCCTTAGGAACTTGGCATCTGTTCCAAAAAATAGTCCCTGGTCTTTCTCTTACTCATCACTCAAATTTAAGGGGAAAAAAACACTTTATTTTTTGTTTGCCTTTACATCCCAATCAAAGTTTCCCCTCCCTCCTCTCCTCCCAGTCCCCTCCACACCTCCCCTCTTCCCACCGAACTCCCATCCACTGCTCCTCTGCTCTTTCTCTCTCCTGAGGATATCAGTCAGTCATGTCATATCAAGTTGCAGTGAAACTAGGTATCTCCTCTTCTATTAAGGCTGGATGAGGCAATTCAGTAGGAGAAATGGTTCCAAAAGAAAGCAACAGAGTCAGAGACAGCCCTGTCCTCACTGTTCTGACAAGAGGACCAAGCTACACAACTGTCACATATACGCAGAATGCCTAGGCCAGTCCCATTCAGGCTCCCTGGCTGTGGTTCAGTCTCTGTGAGCCCCTGTGAGCCCAGATTAGCTGGTTCTGTGGGTTTTCTTGTGGTGTCCTTGACCCCTCTGGCTCCCACAATCCTTCCTCCCCCCCCTCAGCAAGATTCCCTGGGTTCTGCCTAATGTTTGGCTGTTGGTCTCTGCATCTGAAAAACCCACTTCCTAAAAGAATAAAATAAAATAATAAAAGCCTACCCCAAACCCCAGGTGTCGATGAGTCACAGATTCCCTTTGTTCTGTGTTCTAGTAGCAATCATGACGCACACATATCCTGAATTGCATGCATGTGCTAGGTACAATCATGCCATTATATTATATATGCTCGTTAGTGGTAACACAGGTGCACTTCATGTGAGCATGCATGCGGAGGAGCAGACATTTAGGAAATGCACAGGGCACCTGGAGAGGATGGCCCAAGGGTTCCTTCATTGTGTCTAACTGTTGATATCAACCCTCTAAAGCAAGATACAGTCACACTGAAAATATATGTCTCTGGTTCCAAGTTCACAGCCTGGCCATACAGTATCACCAGATCTCAAGGTGCCCTATTTCTTAAGCAATTACTACAGCTCCTAGATAGAGACACTAAGGTTTTTAAACTCTACGGGCACATCTCCTTCCTTCATTTCTCCTTTTTCTCTGGGTATTTTTAAATGTTGATTTAATTGTGTGTGTGTGTGTGTGTGTGTGTGTGTGTGTGTGTGTGTGTGTGTACAATGCTGGCAGAGGCAAGAAAAGAACATCAGATCCCCGGAAGCTGCAGTTACAAGTACATGTACTAAACCATTCTGGGTGCTAAAACTGGGTGAGCTCCAGTCCAGTTACAGAGCATGGCTCATTCTTAACCGCTGGGCAAAACTATTGCTTCCTCCTCTGTTGTCTGTGCCAAACAGATTCTGCTTTGAAACTGTGACTCATCGTCGCCATGAAGGCTAAGGTGTCCAAGAGAAGAGAAGTTCCCACTCTCTCAGGAATCACCTGCAGACTGGTGAGAGCAAGGGAAGGGATTTCCTGAGCCAGGATGCCTCATGTTCACAGATGTCTCTAAATTTCAGACACTGCCAAGCTCTGAGTTTTACCAGGATGTTGGCGGAGGGGGGGGGTCAATCAGACATCGGGAAGAGCTACCCTCAAAGACTCCTGGGAACACTGCTGTTGCTTTTCATCAGAGAGTTAGCGCAGTACCGTGCTGTGTCCTGCACAAACCCCACACACGATGAACGAGTGAAACAGGCATTATTAGCCCCACTCTCCAGTTTTAGAGATAATTTGCACAAAGTCACAGCGCTAATGACTGAAGTCTATTCAGCAGTCACTTTATACCATATGTCCCTTTTGTCAAAACCGCCATTTCATCAGGCTGACATCGTCATCCTGCCCACTTCTGTCCACAGCAAAGGAAATGTCACAGTGAAGGAAGCCACCCCATGCATATGTGTGAGATGGGCTATAACTTCTCACTATTCATCCTCACCCTCAATTTTCAGATAGTCTTTACTCACAAACCAATAAAACAATGGCAACTATGTAACTGTTATTATATCATCCTAACATGAAAGGAGAGGCTTCCGGTTGCTGAATTCTATGAGATCTCAGAAATCATTCAGCCTTTATTTCACAAACATGGAAGCTGGAACGTGGAACCCTGAGTGCCCCGAGATTTCCTTTGAAACTTTCATCCAGATGGGAACATTGTCACACAATAGTAAGAGATTTGTGTCCTACGCCTAAACCACAGCAGGCTAATGTAAGAATAAGGAACAAAAGTTTACTTTTAAAATCTGAATTTCTTTATTAAAACAATTTAATTAATAGAATTAACTGGTAATAGAGAAAGTTCTTACTGGAGAAAACATGCAAACATGAACCAATCCATCTCAGGGTTTCACCACCAAGGCAACAGTCATGACAGTCTTTCACACAGAAAAGACTATCTACAAAGAGACAGAGAGAGGGAGGAAGACAGAGACAGACAGATGAGAGTCAGAGAGAGGAGATAATACCCCAGAAAGCTGGACCATTGCCCATCCCGCCCCCATCATTCATCCCTTAAATTCAGATGAACGCTTTGCTCCAAAACAATTTCAAGTGGATGTACCACAGATTCAGGCAAAACTCTCTTCTTTAGACTTTGTCTACAGTAGTTCACCCCTCCCTCTACTCTTAATACACAGATGCACACAGGCAACTCAATGGGAAGGAACACTGAGGATACACTCATGCCCTAAGAATTGTAATGTCTCTGTCTTGAGTAACCCCTTCTAATCCAGGTATGCAGAGGCTGCAGAAAAAAAAAAGAAATTATTGACGATCTCTAAGATTTATTTTTAACCTATCAAACACATGTTTCTTTTACAAATAAAAAAAAGGAAAAGGGATAAAAATTAAAGCTGAGGCAAGTAAGATAATAAGAAACCAGAAAGAAAAAAAGAGAAATCACAACCAGAGAGGGGGGTGATTCTGTCCTTTATGTCCTTAAAGCCTGGAAGATCCATAATGGTTGGGGGGTGCCTATCCAACATACTGAAAGATCAGAAGAGAAAATTCCAAGTGCAAAGTCACATTGAAAGAGAGTTCTAGAAGAAAGGAAAGGGGGAGTTCATTATGCCTCATGATGCAGTAAGAGACGAGGGACACTTACGTGGGACCATTTACTATTACATTATTTTTATCTTTGATAGCATTGTTTCCACAAAATACTGTTTTCCTAGATGATATAGCTACAGAATTATGAAGGAATGTATAAATGGGAATGTAGTCTGAAAGCTGAGAGAACTAAGTCTGGTAGGAACTATTAGTATATTAATATACTAAATAAATGCTTGGAATATCTGAGGGTGAAAATGAAAAAGCCCAACAATACACACCTTCTCTTGATCCTCCATTTGTCTAGCTAGGGAAATAGCTAAGGCAATGAGAAGTAGCCACATTCATGTGCAGAAGCCATGACTGTGGTCCTTACTGCCTGTCAGCTGTGCTGCCACTGGCAGTCCAGTCTACAAGGAGAGTCTGTCTATAAGGAAGCCTGACTCTGGGTTTGCCACCCCTATTACACCTAGACTCTGATTACCACCTAGGAAAGCCCCACACTTGCACTCTAAAGAGAGTATATGTAGCACCAACATTCCCCCATCCTTAACTGAAGTTAAGTACATGTACATGCATATAGAGGTCAGAGGTCAGTGTTGGGTATCTTTGTGTTTTACTCCTTAACTTACTTTTCCTGTTACTGAGCCTGTATCTTTCCAATTCAGCTAGGCTCTCTAGCCACCAACCACCTGTGATCATCTTGTCTCTGTCTTCCAGTACCAGAATTAAAGTATGAAGTGAGAAATCTCTTCCACCTTGTATTCCTGCCATGCTATTCTGCCTTGCCTCAAACGAAAATCTGACCATGAACTGAGTAATTAGTTAACATGGCAAGTCCTTCCTTTAAATAGATTGTCTTGGGTATTTCTCCAAATCCTTACTAACATATTTCAGTCATTGGAGGAGACACTGTGAAACGAACTAAATATTTTGAAGATTTAAGCTCCCCGAACCTGTAACTCAAATGGGGCAAAAAGAAGAGAAATACTAATATTTAAAGGACACTCTTGTTAGGGGGAAGTCCTGTGCATTTGTCAATAAAGCACTGCTGGCCAATAGGAATCTAGATAGGTGGGACTAGGAGTCCAGGAGAACTCTGGGAAGGAGAAACACAGAGAGTCAAGATGTAACGCCGTGGGGTAGGAAGCCCGGAACTATTCTCTGGTAAGAAACATACTTAGATGAACAATTATGGGGTAATTACTTAAGTCAGAGCTAGCCAGTAAGAAACAAGCAAAGCCAACAGCTTCATAATTAATATAGCCTCCTGTGTGTTTATTTGGGACTGATGCGGCTCTAGAACCAGGCTGGCGGGAAGGCTTCTCTCAAGGAAAAGGCTTCTCTTTACACACTCTGGCCTCCCAGTCTTTGGTTTCTGGGATGGAAACAGCTGTGATAGTCTCTAGAGCAGAGGCATCCACGAGAAGAGAGTCAGGTCCAGCTGTGGAAGAATCTATGTAAACATTTAGACAGGTTGTTAAGCCTGTTTGGATATTTGGCCTCCTGTGTCTAGTGTTCGCAAAGGCTTTTTCTCAGTTCTTTCTCCAAAGCTATTCCTCAGTCCAGGGAGGGCTCCTGACTCCAGGGCCCAGGCAGTAGATAAAATAATGCTGCTGCTCCAGGTACAGGTGTCATGGTTCTCTTCCCTCCAACTTCCCATCCATCATGATGGGAGCTGCCAAGGTGAAACCAAGGAATGAAAAGAGTATTAAAAAGACAAAAGGGGGTGGGGGCCACTTGTCTTTGAGAGCCTGAACCAACAAAGCATCCACAGTGAAGAGAAGGATTTCTAACAGTCAGAGGCCCAGCCTGATGTCTCGTATCTGAGTCAGCGTGGGTTTGAACAGGCAACCCCAAAGGTCAGAAGCCAGGGGAATTTCCTCAACCCTAAGCAGAGGCAGGGGATAAACACTGCACTTGTTTCCTTCCCCTGGAAAGGAATAATGACCCCTGATACACAGGCAAGCACCACTCCAATGAGTTGTTCCTACAAAAGAGCTCCCACATTAGTGACTAGGAAGCAGGCAAGAAACCTGGAGGGTCAAGCTTTCCCACACAGCTGGCCAGTGGATTTCACTCCTCAGCTACAACATCTGACTTCATCTGGAGCCCCAGAATAAGAGCTCAGAAACAGCTGCATTTTTTCTGTGTGTGGTAAAGGAACCAGTGGGACTTTCCAATGGGCCCAAAACTGGACTGCCTTTGAGGCTGTTCACGGCCTGAATCACCCCTCCCCTAGTGACACCATCCATCACAGGACACATGTATTAAAATGCCACTAATTCTCACTCTTAGCCAGAATACAGCAAGAGAATACTTAATCCTTGCTTTGGGGGAAATTGGAATCTAACAAGTTCAAAACGTAACAGCATCACCTCCCTAATTGGAAGCTTGTTGATTAGAACCTGCTAGACTGTTCCACAGCTCCACAACCTCCTGTGCCACAGGGGAAGGGAGGCTAAATTTCATTTCAGAGCACACATTTCATTGGTTTTCATGACAAAAACAAAGCTCTTTATCTCAGAACCATTTGGCAGACAGGAGACAGGGCTGCTTTCCTAAGTGACTCTAGAGTATGTATTTCAGCAGCAGTGTGTGAGCTCCTCGGAAGCTTTGGATGATCCACACAGGATTTTTCTACATAGACTTACACGATCTGAGCCTTTATGGAACTGCTCCAAGTCGGTATTTATGAAGGATCAGAAGTAAAAAGCTCTACATTTCAGTAGATAAACAGACTTACCCTTTGCCTTATTGGGAGGAGGGACTGGTGAGGATTATTTTTTTCAGCACATTAGAAAAGTCTATTCCATTGATACACACTGCACACACACATACACACGATACACACCCACACATACATACACACAATACACAACATCTCCTCTTCCTCCTCACACTGTTATCTGAAAATGAACAACTCAAGTTTTGGAAAACATGCTGACAATGGACTATTAAGTCCTCAGGTGATTATCATCTCAGACCTACAAAGCTGGGTCAAACACCATGGATAAAACAGTTCAGAGGATGTAACAGTCCATTAGTGCAAACTACAAGAAAGCACTGGGGGGGGGAGGTTGGGGAGAGGACAATATTAAAGGTTCCCCTCCAAATAAGTGAATTTTTAAAAGCCCCCATCTAGGCAGACAATCACTTTAAGCAAAGGTGTTATTTTAGAGGGGTTTTTTTCCCTCCAGTAGGCAGGACTTGACTACAATCAGAGGCACTGATTGTTTCAGCTAGCAGAGCTAAAGCTAGAGCTCAGTTCCCTCTACTCTCCAGAGGAAGCATCTTTGGGGTTACACGTTGTCCAGACTGCACAGCGAGACCCAGAGCCTGAGCTTGGGGGTTCCCTTGAAGCAAATATCCCCTGAAAAAAAATGCAACACTATAAAGAACTGAAAACAAGGACGTCATTAGACAAACCAATATTTCCTCCATTCTCAAAGGCTTCATGATTGGGTCTAGGACTCAAGAAAGAAATGTGTGTTGCATACATTCTTTAGCAGGGAGAGACCTGGTCAGCAACATCGATCACAGCCAGGGTGAGTACGTGGTGCATGTGGTGTTGTATTTTCCTTCTATTCTTGTAAAACCCTCTTTAAAATTCTTCCTGAAGTCCATAGTTAGGACTCTGAAGCTCTTTGCAAGAAAGGACTGGACCAGTCTCAGAACTTCAAAGGTAGTAGGTGCCCCTTTCTGAAGTCCTGGAAGCCAGCACAACAGTAGACAGAATTCAGAGTGCTCTTAGAACCATGAGCTGAGGAAGATCACAGAGCACCAACCTGATGTTGCCATGGCTATCAGATGTGGCTCAGGGATCAGACTGCACTAGGGCAGTGAACTGCAGGTAACAAGCCACTGTTTAAGTAGATGAGGAACTGTGATCTGATTTTGGGACAACACCTGGGAAGGTCTGCCATATAAAGTCTCATCCATCCAACCGTAAATTACCCAATGCTCATCATGGAACACAATGCAAACAAAACAAGGTAAAGGAAAAAGTGAAGTAGAATCAAGCAAAATATCAGGTTCCATAAGGGTATTCATGGATCAGGGAGATGACTTGATACATATAGTCTTATTCATGATAACCTGAGCTTAATGCCTAGATCCGACAAAGAGGTAGGAGAGAATGGATTCTGAGAGTGTTCCTCTGACCTTCAAGAATACCATGGCAGGCTGGAGAGATGACCCAGTAGTTGAGAACACTGGCTACTCTTCCAGAGGTGCTAAGTTCAGTTCCCAGCAACTACATTGTGATTTACAACCATCTGAAATGAACACACACACACACACACACACACACACACACAAAATAAATAATAACAAAATTGTAAAAGAAAAGAAAAAAGATTGAAAAAAATTAAATAGGCAGTATGATTGAATACTGGAGAAGTTCTTTGTAGTTTGGATTAGAAAGAAAGACTTTAAGCTAAAGGTCTAAAGACAAGGAAACAAACTAAGTAGAAATCAGAGCTTGGGAGTGGGAGTGGCCTTTGGGTAGAAAGAGGAGCATACCCAAAGGCCATGAGGCTAGGATGTGCTTGGTACATTTGAGAAGCAGAGAAAAGGCATAGTTCTGGAAAAGGGTATGTTAGATAGAAGGCGGGCAGTGGACAGGGCCAGTCCAGGGAACACCCTGGAATCCCAAGCAAGGCATTCAGATCTTACTTTGCTCTGTTGTACAACCAGCAAAAGACTGTAGCTGGCTAGTGTTACTGCATGTAGACGTGAAGACTGGACGGGCCACCATGGGAAAGTGCGTCAGGACATTAAGAGAGGTGGGCAGAACGACCGAGGAGGTCAGAGCAGGGTCCAGATAACAGAAAGGTGATGACTAGGACAAAGGAATGATTTCTCAACCTCAAGATTATTGACATCTTGGGCCACCTTATCTCCTGTTGTAAAAGAGCCATCGTTGGCCTCTTCTCACCATACGGTAGAAACCATTCTGTCCTCCCTGGCCACAGCAATCAAAAAAATTCTCCAGATATTACAAGCATACCCTGGAGAGCCAAACTATGCCCGCTGGGAATAAATGGGTTGAAGTGTCAGCTGCACTGGGGACAGGAATGCAGATTCTGAGCATATTTTAAAGACAGAGTTGATGGCATTTGCTTACAGGAATAGATATAGAGTGTAAGAGAAAGAGAAAAATTAATGATAAGAAAACCCAAGGGGTTTGGTGCTGGGCCACTGAAGAGTGGAGGTGACAAGTATAGGGATGAGGAAACTGAAGGAGGGGAGATCAACTGGAGCTTAGAGTATGTGAGATTTGGGGTCCCTATTAGGTTTCTATACAGCAAGGGGAAATTGACTGTTAGAGTTCTGAGGAGGCTGGGTGCTGGACTTCAGAGGTACACATACATCCATATAAAAACAGATGTAAAGATGAATAGTTGATAAATATGATGTATATGTAGATGACAGATGGAGGTCATCTGATTGTATATGACTAGAGAATAGTAATAATAGATGAACAGGAAGGGCACTTCTGCAGCAAAGTGTATGGAAAGAAGCAAGAGACACAGACACAACTGGAGACAAGTCACAATGATACAGCCCTTTTAAACAAGGAGGAAATGTGCTTCAGTTAACAATAACTGTAAAATGGAGCAGGGAGACATCTGGTTTGATGGAACCAAGGAGAGCCCACCAGCAACACAAAGTTCACTAGAAACTTTTCAAAAAGCAAGCTTTGTGTAGTGTGCCAACAACCTGGATAAAGACAACCAACTCTTCTTAATAAGTCAATGAATGAACCAGAGTACTGAAAATGTCGGGGGGGGGGGAGGGTATGTGTGTGCCTGTGGGTGTTGGATTTTTCCTTTTGTTGAGCCTTTTGGTTTTATAGTCATGTGTGGTTCTTTTGTTGCTTGTGGTTTTAGTGCTATATATAAATAACAAAGTAGCATCACTATGCAGACCAATGTCAAGAAGGAACATCAAGGCTTCAATGCCATCACCTTAATTCTCTCAGGTAATATACTGAATGCGTTTTTTCCTCATCTCTTTCATATGTTTGATCCACGGTGGCTCCAGGACTTCCACTTCGGTCCGTGAGATCTTTCTAGATTGTCTCATTGAACCAAAGGCTCCGTGCTCTTGGTCCCCTACTCTCTACCATGCTGAGATTTTTATAGCTTTCCTGGGAGGATGACACCAAGTGGTAGTGAGCATGTGGAAAAAGTAATCTTGTACCTGGTATACTGCTGATGGAAATGTAAATTAGAACAGTCATGATGAAATGGTATGAACATTCCTCAAAAACTAAAGTATAATTACTAGGCAATTTAACAATTCTATATCTGGATATACAGCCAAGTAATTGAAATCACAATTCAGAACGTTCAATACATAGGAACAACCCAAATGCCCAAACATGGATAACTCATACATCAATCATCCTTTGGTATATAAGAACTCCCTCCCTGCCCTCAGAGGTAATAAAATAAATGATTCCCTACTCTAGTACATATAGATTCTATGTCAACTAAATGCATAAATATAGGACTAAAATACTGAAAACTATACACACAAAGATGCTGGAAAAAACAATGGATGATCTTAATAGATTTAAATCCAGAAAAGCTCAACACACAAGGATTTCTTCCTAAGTTCATATACAGGTTCAAAATAATTTCCATCAAAATTTCATCAAGTTTTGGCAGACAAAATTATTCTAAAATTTCTACAGACAATCAAAAGAACTAATACAGCTCAGAAAAAGGAGACTAAAGTGAGAGCAATCAGTCTACCTGACTTCAAAGCTAATTACAGGGCCAAAGCAATGAAAAGTATAGACTGTTAGAACTGAACCTAAACTTAGAACTAGGATAAAAAAATTTTGACCAGGGGAATTTTTATGAAAGCAATTTAATAGAGGAAATAGAGACTTCCATTAGTTGGTTCTGGAGAAGTTAGATTAATGGAGAAGGGAGGAGTAAGGGAGTGGAGACAAAGGAAAAGGGGGAGACAAGAGGGGAGCGAGGGAGGGGGAGAAGGGAGGTGAACAGGAAGGGAGGGAGAAGGAAGGAAAGGGAAAGGAGTCTGCTTAAGAATCATATGTCATACCAGAAGGAATTTGAGGAGATACGGAATTTAATGTAAATATAAAAGGGTACATGGGAGGTTGGGAGGGAGAAAGGCGAAGGGGGAATGACTTAATAAGGCAGAAAATGGGGTTTCAGCTACAAAGGACAAGAGGGAATTCTTTATAATGGAAATGTTTGACATGTTGTCTGCATCAATGTCAAAACTGTGATTGTCATCATACAGTGATTTTGTAAGATTGTCACCATTAGAGGAAAGTATGTAAAGGGCACATGGAATTTTTTTCTGTATTTTTGCAACTACATATGAATCTACAAGTAACTCATAAATTAAAATTTGACTTAAAAATCTAGGAAAATAGTTGGTTCCAATTTTAGTTCACATTTGAATCTACACAAGAGAGCAAATCTCAGTTTTCCAAAAGAAAAAGGAAACTGAAGGCCAGGGCTAAATGGAAGTCACAGCTGGGTGGCCCTGGGCAGACCCACAATCAGCTCTTCCCCAGCAAGGGCTGGAATCAGGACAAGAATTGATAAGCCAAGACCAACACTCATTTTAATGAGGCAGTATGTAAGAAAGGCTGTGACCAGGAATTAAATAACCCTTTCTGGCTAGGGAAAAATAGTGTTTACTGACCAGGATACTCAGTACAGAAGGTGAACAAACAAAGGGATTCATAGAAGTAAAGTGCCCCATAAAATCACAAGCCGAGTTCTGGGTGGTGTGGAAGCATGGAATCTAACTTTCATACCACCCTTCCAGAGCAACAGACTCATTTGGAACCAATCCCTTACGGCCCCTGCCAGCAGCCAATCCCAAACCACGCCCGCTGGGATTCTAACTCAGGAATATAGCCCATTAAAGGATTAACTTTCTCCATCAAAGATCTTAGAATAGACCAAACCCACAAAGCTTTTCAAGCAAAATCAACTCCATCATTTCAAAGTTTATGAACATTTTGTGGAGATGGGGTGATGACCACGATAGACAGGTACTACTCAGCCGAGGATGTGGGTAACTCAGTCTGAAGGTAGCTTCCAGGGTGATGGGGACCTGAGCTATCTGAGAGGCTGTCCCATAGCTTTATACGGGTGATTTATGCAGGTCTTCACTTTGAAACCATTTAGCCCTCCTCCAGAGCAGATTAAGCAATCTCATAGACAACTTAGAGAGAGAGAGAGAGAGAGAGAGAGAGAGAGCCTCCTATGTCATACATAAAAGACCACACCTGAGCAAAGAATACATGATCACTGAGCCCTGTAAGTGAGAAGCAGATATTCTAGTCCCCATGTTGGGTTTCTCTTACTATGGTAAAACAAAAATCAACTTGAAGAAGAAATGATTTCCCACATCTTGGCCCATCATCAGGGGAAGCCAGGGCAATTCAGTAACAGAAGCAGATACCATGGTGAAATGATGCTTAATGGATTGCCCCTCCTGTTGCTTGTTCAGGACTATCTGTCTAGAGGTGACACCACCAGTAGTGGACCAGGCTCTCCCCCATCAATCAACAATCAAGAAAATGCCCCCACAGAAATCCCTGTAAGGCCAGTCTGATGGAAGCAATTCCTTAATTGAGGTTCTGTAGTCCCTTGTATCCTCCGTTTGTGTCAAGTTGAGGAAAACTAACTAGCACACCATGCAAGTCCTTCCCCCAAAAGGCTTCCCAGATGTTCTCAGTGTGGGGTCATCCCTGGGTGAAAGAGAGGACAAATATTCCAAAGGTCAGTTTCTGTGGTCAAGTAAAGTCAGACACAGGTCCATCCACTTCCTTCTGACCAGGACCGCTCCAAGTGGGCATTAATAAATTTTGGTGTATTAACTAATTATATACTTTGGTACATTAATTAATAAATTTTTGTATATTAGCTTACAAACTTAAGCCAGTCAGCAGTGTGCTAACCAAAGGGAAAAACTTAATTTGGCTTTTGGTACCATTTTATAGATACCCATTAATTGCTAAGTCGTTTGTGAGAATCTCACAAAATGATGCAGATGAATTGGGTTTAAGAGCTGACATTTTTGTCATGTTAATTATCACTGTATGTAGTATGAATCTGAAATTTGATTCTGAACATGCCCACATGGTGGTATTCACTGCTACTTGAACACTAGGAAGTTGAAAACATCCTAGCCTTCCTCCTTTCCCTAAAGCAGAAGCAAGACTCTGTAAGCAATTTCCCTCCAAAGGAGAAACAAAAGTAGGGACTACTTAGAGCAGCAGTTCTTGTCCCAGGTTACCTCTAGAATCAATCCCCTGGGGAGAACAGCTGCTGTGCCTGGCAGGACTGAAATCAAGACCCATTCTCCAGGTAACACCCATTGACTGCTCTCACCTGGGAAGCTAAGGAAAGACAGGTGCCTGACTCTACTATCAGACCAATTAAATCACAGCACCTCAGAGATCAAATGCCAGGCAACAGACACGTTTCATTAATATTTGGTTAGTACAGAAAGAAATGGGTTTTGTTGCTACGTTTTCATTCATATCTTAGGAGTTCTCGGAAGATAGTAACATTGATCCAGAGCTCCAGGCCAGGTTTCTCAGACTTCCGTAAACATGAGTCTTAGAGAAGAGGTTAGTGATACATTACAAACAGGCAAATCTGTAGCGCATTAGCTACTTGGCATGCTGCTTGGCCAAACTCTACAGACAGAGATTTCTACATCATGCAGAATAGGAATTGTCAGGAAAGGGCAGCATGGGAAGACATTACAATCATTTTCTGTGAGAATGCTGATGCCCAAGTGATTTTGTTTGGCAAACCTTAGAGCAGCCATAACCCTTGGGCTTCTGAAACATCTTCCTTTATGAAGATAATTCATGAAATAACAGGTCACCACAGTGTGCCACCCCCTTCTCTGAGCCTGTTTTATCATTGTCTCCACTTTACAGAGGGAGAAAAGAAGAGGAAGGGAAGAGGGAGGAGGGAAATCTACTGACAGGAGAAGGAGGAAGAGGAAGAGAAGGAGGAGGAGAAGGAGGAGGAGGAGAAGGAGGATCTACTGATAAGAGGAGGAGGGGAGTAGGGAGAGGGTGGGGAGGAGAGAGGAGGGAGGGGAGGAGGAAGAGGAGGATCTACTGACAGCCAGAGTTCCCACAGGAAGTCTGATGACCAAGAGCATAAAGTCAGCCAGGCATATACTGCGAGTGCAGGTGGCCCCACCACTCAACTTAAGGGGAGCCTCAGCAGCCTCAGCATGCTTCCCAGGCCATTCCCCATGCAGTGGCTAGAAGAGCTGTCACCATGGTGGTAGCTTTTTGCATTTTTCTACCACTGACTAAGCTAGGACTTCAAACATGCTGGTCAAGTATTCTGCCATGCAACCCCACAAACCCACCAATTGGTAAACGTGTGAAAATGTTGAAAAATGAACTTTGAGAGGTGGTGTCTATTAGTGGGGATACACACTGAAGTTAACCAGAACAAGAAACCTATTCAGCACTTCCAAGCTTCCACAAGTGTTCACAAAAAAAAAAAAAAGGAGGGAGAGGGACTTTCCCCAAGCCACATCATGCGTCTTGCAGTCTTGCATTTTAGAAATGTTAAAAGAGGAGGAAAGGGAGCTGACATTCAATGAATATACTAAACACCCTCCTAAGACTTAGCTGATATTAACACACTTAATCCCTAGAATATACTACAATTATAGCCTGAGAACTTCTTCCATGAAAGTCAGATAGCATTTCAACTTCCAGAGCCAGAGCCATAGCGCCTCTATCCCAACAGCTCAGTTCTGCTGTGTAGTTTAAAGGGAGCCACAGATTCCAAGTGACTAGCTGGACATGAATGTGTGTCATTAAAACAGAAGATTGCCACATTGTTTTCAACCCCTTCTCTGAGCCCGTTTTCTCATTGCCTCCATTTTACAGATGAAACAAAAACAAGAACAAAAGAAACAGAAACACAACAGAAACTACTGACAGTTCAGGGTTCCACAGCAGCAGTCAGTATTAGTAACATTCTTATGCGGCCCAAATCAGAGTTTCCTAATATAAGAAAAGACCCAGAGAGTAAAGACTAACTCAAACTCTCCTTTAATGTTTCCAGTTTTGTTCCAAGCTCTTCTCTCTGCCTTCTTAGAACCCCTATCCTTCCTACCCATATTCTCTGCTCCTCATAATTGATTAAATTTAACCAGTATATCCATTCTTCCAATTCCTTTGGAAGCCAGGATTGCCACCACCACAGGGCTTAGTTGGCTTATGTCCAGTTCCCGTGAACCTGACAATAGAGGGTGTCAGGCTAAGACATGGAGCATGAGCTACTCACCAGTCCTTGGCAGGCACTGAGGGCTGCTGTCCCGATCGTGGTGCCCTCCTGTAGAACTGTGCCCCTGAGATGGCAGGGTGGGCCTGAGGAAGCCAGCATCTTAACATGGGAAAGGTTCCCAAATCTCCTCTCCACAACATAGCCATTGGAAAGAAATTCCTTGTTGACTGTCAGATTAAAATACAGGTCTTTGTCTTCATGTGAAATTCTGTAGTACACCTGGTCCTCAGAGCCACCTGTGGCTCTCTTCCTCCTGCTGCTGGTGACAGCATGATGCAGTCCATACGACAGAAAACGTCCGCTGGCATCTACTTGGACAGGTCCCACCACGTAGTATTCTGGCAAGGTCTTAATAAAATGTTCTATAAGAAAACAGAAGAAAACTCAGAGATCCAAGCTTCGGGTAAGCAAGACAAACTCACTACCATTTGGGACTAAGATTGTAGCTTGCTGATTGCAAAACCACCACTGGCTTACAGCTTAGAGAATGTTTTCCCTACATGAACACTGTCAACATGAAACCCCCTGAGCAACTAGCATGCACACAGCATCTGTCCCCAATGGCACGCAGCAGTCTGAGCTGACCTACAGTAGATCTCTTGGTATCAGCCATTCTATCACAGTCAACTTAAGATGAGAGTTAATCCACGAGGAATAGTGCAAGGGAAGAAGCAGGATCAGTGTACCAAATAGGACAGTGGCAGGCTAGGGTTGGCTGTTGTAAACTGCAGAGCTCCACAGTTTCTGGCATAGTGTTTAAGTCCTCAAGTACTTCCTGCTATGTCTGGTTACAAAAAAATCAAAACACATAGCAAACTCATCACACATGATCCCTGATAAACCTTAACAAACCTCACACCTATGACAGCACCAGAGTGGCCGATGATGTAGCAGGGTACTTAAGTGGACTTGTGGTTTAAAATACACTCAACAAAAATGATGGTGGGACATTCTTGGATCTAAGGCATTGTCGAAATCTATAACCCACTAATTGGATCCATTGTTATTTGAGAACATCAAATTATCAAGATGTACATGGATTCTATATTTTTGGTTGTGAGCCTAGCCTTTAACGGCTGAGCTATCCCTCCAGCCCATACATGGATTCTAATGAGGATAGTTGGCCCTGGAATGCACCAGAATACTCATTTTGACTCACCAAAATTTGATCTTTTGCATAAGAAGGAGGGGAAGAAAAACAGGCAAAGGAAAGGGCAAGGAAATGGGAATCAGGAAATCATGGGAGAAAGAGGGGTAGGGTGGGGTGGGGAGGGGAGGGGAAGGGAAAGAGGGGGGGATTCTACCCACACTTTCCAGCATACACTACATTCCTCACATTATTCTCATGACTATAAGGTCTTTTGCATTCTATCAGAATCCCGTTTGTTATTTAAGATCAAAAGGTGAAAAATCAAAGCACTAGGTATGCTGGCACCACAGAAACTGAAATAGAAGATCAAGAATTTTAGACCAATCTGAGTTACACAGTGAGACCTTCCCTTAAAAGACAAAAGAGAAACAGCAGGGCTCTTCCTTCTCCATTCTTCTAACATCTAAGGACAACTGAAGGTCTAGCTCTTTCCTCTGTACTTCCCAGGATGGCTTTATTTCACACTCCCATTTTTTTTTTACCTATGTTATATATTCCTGATACTTTCAGATCCATAATCTCAGAATCACAGGCTGTGTGTCATCATAGGCTGTATGTCATTATCATAGACTGTATGTCATCACAGGCTGTATGCCATCATAGACTGCATGTCATCATCACAGGCTGTATGTCATCACAGACTGTATGTCATTATCATAGGCTGTATGTCATCATCACAGGCTGTATGTCAACACAGGTTGTATGTCATTGTCATAGGCTGTATGTCATCACTGACTGTATGTCATCATCACAGGCTGTATGTAATCACAAGCTCTATGTCATCATAGACTGTATGTCATTATCATAGGCTGTGTGTCATCACTAACTGTAATGTCATCACAGGCTGTATGTCATCACAGGCTGTATGTAATCACAGGCTGTATGTCATCACAGGCTGTGTGCCATCATCACAGGCTGTATGCCATCACAAGCTGTCTGTCATCACAGGCTGTATGTCATCATCACAGGCTGTATGTCATCATCACAGGCTGTATGTCATCATCACAGGGTGTATGTCATCACAGGCTGTCTGTCATCATAGGCTTTATGTCATCACAGGCTATATGTCATTATCACTGGCTGTATGTCATGTATGTCATAAGTCAGTGAATATGCATACTGATGGTCTTTGAAGGAACTAGATTTGATGGGAGACAAGAAGGAGCTTTTCCTCATAAGCGAGTTCCATCAATACTAATTTTTTGACTCATTCTTCTCAGGCCTCAATGAAACATGGAGCAGAGCACAGAGTGTCCACTTTTGGGAATTAACAATCTTAATTTTTAATTGTAAAATATCCAGACCTATCCTAATTGCAACATTTAGGCACAAACCACATAGGAATAAATGTTTAATAAGAAGAATTTAATAATAAACTAATAAACAATGTTTAATGAAAAATAAGAAGCAAGAAAAATCTACCCAAGGCTACTTGTATTAATGGAAAACACACAAACACACACACACACACACACACACACACACAATTTAGTTTTCCAAAGCACATGCAAACAAAAACCACATATGGAACTCTTTTGAAGGGTTTTCCATGGGAAATGATGACAAAAGAAGCATCAATAACTGGAAAAAAAAGTTGCGAACAAGTTTTTGACAATAGTGTTCTATGAACTGAGTAGTATCACAATTTACACATTTACTTCCCATTCACTCCTCCAGAAATGTCTGGATCAATCCAGGAGGGGCACTTTCCCACCCTTCCCCAGCCAGACCCAAGTTAAGAGCAGAGCAGGCAGGCAGGCAGGATGATGTAGACTTAGTAGCTTCTGCATCACCTCCCTCCCATTGCTCTTAGCTACTGTTATTTCAACAGAGGCTGGAGCATGGAGGAACACCAAAGGACAAAAAACGTCTTTCTCAGCTGGGTGTACCGGTCATCGTGCCCAGATGTGGTTACTAGAAAGACACTGACGACTTTTCTCAAAAGAAAGAAGTTCTCTAGGGTCAGGGCGCTAGGGCCATAGCTCAGTGAGTAAAGTCATGAAGATCCGAGTTCAAACCCAGCATCCATGTAAAACTGCAGCATGGTGGCATCCATGAACAATTCTAACATTGGGGAGGAAGAGACCTGAAGATCCTTGGGGTTCCTTTGGAAACCTTACTTGAGTTCTGGCCCAACCAAAGATGCTACTGTGAGTTAGATAAACTTCTTTTCCGTGTACATCAGCCAGCTCAACCATTTTGTAATAGACACAGAAAATGGACTAATATTTTTCTTGGCTTTTCCTCTCACCTCAGTCAAGAAGAAAGGTTTGAATTGACACCTGTGAAACCTACACATAGTTCACGTCCATCTATGTTCAGTCCTTACCACCTCTGGAAGGTCCACCACAGACAACCAAATATCCGCTTGGTATCATTAAGACTTGGGGAAGGGCAGGGGACTGAGACAGAATATAACTATATCATAGCCTATACAGGCATTTGTGGAAACAAATGATAAGCCTTGATTAAAATCAGATTTGAAAACTTAAGCCGAAAGTTTCAATTACTTGAAACGTATAATAAAGAAACTTAATGAGAAGTTCTAAGAGCAACCAGTGGGCACACAGCATTTTGAAAAAGCAAAACACCAAGCAATCATTTGCCTTCATCTTAGGAAGAAAAGCAGAGTATGAGAGAATACTGGTCTGTTCAGGTTGGAGCTATATATTACAGTTTAGGGACTAGGTACTTAATGAGTACATTGTCCCTGTTCAGGGGCCACGCTCATCTTTTCCTTGTAAGTCCAATTTGTGTGTGAATTCTGATAAAGAGAAAACAACTATACTTATTCTCAACATTTCTATTATTAGGAGTTAAACTTCTTAAACTATTTCTTTAAGAAGCTGTTATAAGTCCTAAAATAGAGGCTTATTTCCATAATTATCTTCCACAGGCTGACCTCACTATACATCTATAGACAACATAGGTGGCTTCTGAACTACGATGGCCTGGTTTTTGGTTTTCTCACTCTATCTTGTTACAAGAGCAACAAATACCTTTGAATTTTGATCTTTTCCTGGGTTAGAGATGCTGGCTGTGCCACTCGTACAATGCTGGGCTACATCGGTGGGATAAGGAGGGCACTCAGCCACATGGTGGCAAGAGTGACCACCCAGGCTACAGAATAGCTCGGCTAATCTGTGGCATGGCAAAAATTGAGTGTGTTAAGGGGCATTTTATACAACAGTATTTGCAACTTCTGATAGGCAAGCAACTGCATCACTTGTCAGGAAGTGTCTGTACAGAGAAAACTAAATCCCAAAGCCATTGTTGGCCACAGAGGAGAGGAAGCACGGTGTAGACAAAGTCGGGTGTCTTACTATTTTGATATTTTGTTGTAAATCAAGAAAGCCTGGAGAGGTGGAACACATCCTTACACCAACTGACTGATGTGGGAAAGGGCTGTGCAGAATCAGCCCAGTCTGTCCTGGAAAGGATTAGATTTGTCACCATACCCTTTCTGGGGACCAAAACTTTCATGTATTTACATCTTTGTGGTGCTATGGGTGGAACCCAGGGCCTTGAACACACTAAGCAAGTGCCATGGGACTGCACTATAGCCCAGCACAGAACTGCCATCATGATTCTGTACAAACCTGAGAACCAAAAAGAATGTGCAGGGTTAACTAGGGTGAGACCCCTTTCCGGCTGCTCCTTGACTCTCTTCAATGCCCCGGCTAAGTAGTATTGGGTAAGTGTTCAATACCTACATGCAAACACGGTCAATTTGTGAGAATAAGGATGGATGAAATGATCTATGAGTTTGCGACCCTTAAAATTTGGAATTTGAGTGCAACTCAAAAATCTTGTCTGAGTAGAAATGGAAGGTCATCTGGGGGTCAAATCCAGGTCTATTGCCAGGAAGCTTTAGAATGCCTGTCATTACTCCTCTATTGCTCTCTTCCACTCCTCTCTCGCCTCTCGCCTCTCTCCTACTCTCCTCTCTCCTACTCTCCTTTCTCTCCTCTCCCATCCTCTCCTCTCTTCGCCTCTCTCCCCTCCTCTATTGCTCTCCTCCTCTCCCTTCCCCTCCCCTTCCATCCCCTCCTTTTTCTCCTCTCCTGTCTTGCTCTCCTCCCTCTTTCCCTTCTAATGGAAACTCACTAAGAAATTTCTCCTTAGCACATAGATTTAATTACTTGTAAATGCATTAATGAAGATTGGTGAAAAGACCGATGCTTTTAAAAATGGAAAGCATTCTTAAATCTAAATATATTTGCATCATTAATACGCATAGTGAGCTTTAGAGCTACTTCTGAATAACAAATATTCTAAGCTTATCCCAAAAGGTCACTAGGAGAAAGAGTCATATCCCACTTTCTGAGGAACAAGACAGGCCCAGCAGTGACTGCTCTACACCAGGATGAATTTTCCCTTACAAACATGCGAAGCAAGCAAAGTTGGAAAACTAGCCCAGGAGAATGTCTTTGAAGGAAATTATCTCCCCATGCCCTGGGAAGTGCTGGCGGGCTTTGTTCGTGCTACCCCAGAACAGGGACCTTTCACAAAGGCACTGCTTTTCAAAGAACAACAAAAGCTGCTATTTTAAACTTGGGCGCTCCAGATTGTATCTGGAACGTTTACACAAGCAAGTGCTGGCTGATTGACATCTAACCCCAGTGTTTGCCCACTCTGGCTTCCAAGTAAAGCAAAGGGAGACAGGGATTTGCATCTGGTGGCTCTCTAAGCCGCCACAGAGGAATTCTCCAGCAACGTTTGACTTTGCAACGTGGGCAGAAAACACTGCCTAGCAATAGCCTAAGCGCGGACAAGTGCCTGCGTGCATGCGTGTGTGTATAATCCCTGCTATTGCTGTCAGCATGGCTGCATGACTTAAAGTCAG
The DNA here is from genome assembly GCF_017639785.1 of Mesocricetus auratus. Taxonomy (NCBI): domain Eukaryota; kingdom Metazoa; phylum Chordata; class Mammalia; order Rodentia; family Cricetidae; genus Mesocricetus; species Mesocricetus auratus. The sequence continues at coordinate 6,973,128 of NW_024429198.1, read as the reverse complement.
GATACCTGGTTCAAAACCGTGTTTCACTGTTATGGAGCTCATAAGATCTCCAAGTTCCAGTTTCCCCATTTGTAAATCAGGCTTGGTAGCCATAGCTCCCGAACTCCAGAAGGGCATTGTCAGTAGTGGGAGGGGCTAACCGGCAACCTCTGTGCTCCGGACTCTGCCCCCACCCTTCCCTGACGCTCCGCGACACCGCAGCAGCTCTCTCTGAATAGGAAACTCTTCTAAGCTCAGTTACAAAACAGAAGCAAGAGTACCACTTTGAACTGTGCATTAGGGTTAAAACAACAACACAACAGTAATAGCAATGATAATATTAATAATAAACAACTGCAAATTATCTTCACAGTCCCTCAGTGCTTTCTCTCAGAACACACGCAGTGGCCACAAAATTTAGAAAAAGTCTGAAAAGCAGGACAGAGAACCGCGAGTGCCCAGGATGTAAGTTTCTCCCCAATAAGGATGTCATTTGAAAAAAACAAAACCCTAAATCTTTCCAGGAAATTCAAACTCAGCCAAGTTGCTCAGCAGGGGGCCGGAATAAAATTTCTACCTTCCAGATCCGGAGTTTAAAATTGAGGAAACATTGCATGACTGCCAGTGGCCAGCTGTGTCTCTTTAATAAAATAAATTTCCATGTTAGAATCTGCAAGGGGGGGAGCTGAAGCAGGGAGGGGGTGCTGGTCCGCTGGTCCGGGGCGCTTGCTCTTGGGTCTTTCGAAGCAAGGGTGTTTGTCCGTCACCCCTCAGTGGGCAGGCAAATATTCGTAAGCCCTAGGCCAGAAGAAATTCGGAGACTGAGCCCACAGCCCAGTTTTTCTTAGACGGGACAGAAGGCAGAGTTCAGCCCTGTCTGGTGGGGGAAGGGGTAGGGGACAGACCGAGTTCCACTGTCCTACCACCACTGCTTGAAAAACAGATAAAGAAAAGCCACTAACCTTGCCTCGGGTCTGGAAAGCGAACCGGGCCGGGCTGAGCTTGTCTCCCCAGGCAAAAAGCCCCAAAGTTAAGAAGCTGAGCCAACATCGAGAGCTTTGCCAGCCAGCTTGTCTGAGCACATGGCATGGTTCAGTTGTTGGGGAGAAGAAAAGTCAAAAAAGTTTCAGCTCTCAGCTGCAGATACGGAGTCCTCGCCTGTGGCCGCGCAGGAAGACGCAGCGTGGCATGGTCCAGGCGTGGGAAGGGAGCGGCCAGCAAGCTGCCCGCGAGCTCTAGTGGCTTTTTGAAGCAGAAGGGGCCAGAGAGCTTTTATTCTCTCCTGTTCCCGAAGGGTAGTGAATGAGTTGAGAACTTCTGCTTTCTGCAGGCCAGAGCGTGGACTGGGTCAGAGCCAAGGGATGCAGCCCACCCCACATCCCCACCCCCGGCTTTCCCCACCCGCCCGGCCTCCAGCCAGCTAGCACATCTTCCTTAGGGACTCCTCCTCCTCCTCCCTCAGGCTCCTCCCTCCAGGCTCAGAGCCTCGGCCCGCGGGCCAAATAGGGGAGACCCCAGAGAGCTGGCCAGGAAGGCACTAGAGTAAGAGCCATTCAGAGGCTCCAAGGATCTCTCTCTCTCTCTCTCTCTCTCTCTCTCTCTCTCTCTCTCACACACACACACACACACAAACACACACACACACACGAGAGAGAGAGAGAGAGAGAGAGAGAGAGAGAGAGAGAGAGAGAGAGAGAGAGAAATAAAGTGCACACTTCAATAGTGAGTTATGGGCCAGAGGGGGCCCCATTTCCCAAGTCCTCAGCTACTCCCAGGTCCTGAACTTACCCTATTCTGTCAAGACTCCCACCCATCAGCAACCCGCTGGGACTTTTCTTCCAGTGTAGGCTAAGATTTCCACTTAACAATTAATAGGCAAATTTCCTCTTTGCCAAGTCTCACAGGAAATAATCCAAGCTAATCTGCTACCTTGACCCTGGACAAGTCTCTTCAGCTGCAGGTTGCGGTGACTGGAGCAAATGCCCTGGAGGCCTTCAGAAGCTGCAGGTCAATGCCTGCTTTCCTGTTTCCAAAACGCATCTCTCTTAGTTCACCTCTGCGGAGATGACTGGCATTGCAGAGAAAGGAGTCAGCCTAAGCAGGCCTTCAACATTCATGCAGTTTACCAACGAAGGCTGCCCCAGTGTGTATGCGTGTGTGTGTGTGTGTGTGTGTGTGTGTGTGTGTGTGTGTGTGGTGTGTGGTATGCATGTGGTATGTGTGTACTGTGGGTGCTGTTTTGGTGTAGGTGCGGAGTGTGGTATGTATGTGGTATGTTTGTGGTATGTGGTGTATGTGGTGCATGTGGTGAGTATGTGTGATGTATGTGGTGTGGGGGGAAAGGGGTGGGGCAGTTTATGGTATGTGCGGTGTGTGTGGTGTATTTGTAGCGTGTGTGTGTGTGTGTGTGTATGTGTGTGTGTGGTATGTGGTGTGTGTGTGTGTGTGTGTGTGTGGTATGTGTGGTATGGGTGGTGTATTTGTAGCGTGTGTGTGTGTGTGTGTGTGTGTGTGTGTGTGTGTGTAGTATGTGTGGTGTGTGTGTATGTGTGTGGTATGTGTCATGTGTGTGGTGTATTTGTAGCGTGTGTGTGTGTGTGTGTGTGTGTGTGTGTGTGTGTGTGTGTGTGTGTGTAGGGGGAGTATCCATTCAGATACTCAGACTTTCTCATCAGTGAGAAAATGCCACAAAGCAGGAGTTGTCAGGCATCTTGAGAATTTACCAGGATAATCCAGCCAAAATTCTTTACCTCTGGGTTGAAACAGACCTCCTTACTCCATTCAGAAGGAATTTGGCCTCCTATGTGGAGGCCTCTTTGGCTGACAGCCAACCATATGCCTTCAAGAAGATGTCTTGGACGTCAGTTCACTCCAGGCCTTGCACTGGGATAGGACAGCCACGTTACCCCCAGGGACCCAAAATGCAAGGCCTGAGATGGGAGGTCGGAAGGACTTCATACTGGGAAACAGAGTTAACAGGACTTCCTAAGGGATGTTAGTTTCTCCTTTTCACCATTGCAAACTTACAAATGCATTGTCTTAAAAGAACACAGATTTATTATCTTCAGTTCTGGAGATCTGAAGCAGAATTCACTGAACTAAAATCAAGGAACTGAACTCCTGTCTGGACATCTTAGGGAGAATCTATTTTCTGGCCTCTCAGCTTCTAGCTCCTGGAGTTCTCTAGCACCTAGATCTCCTGCCCCATTTTCAAAGTCAGCCATGTGTAATGTTTCTTGGACTCTCTTCTATCTTTCCACTCATCACCCTTTCTGAGTACATTTGAGGGTGACCCTCCTCATCTGGGTTATCTCCTTGAACTGACTAGCATGCTGATTCTGCCTGCACCCTCAAGTTCCCCTTGCCATGTAGTATATAGCATGCTATGTCATGATAAGGAAGCTGGGGAACTGTATGGCTGAGCCTGTTCCCATCATGTAAGAAGGAGGTAACAGGTTCACATCCTGAGCCAAAATACATGAAATCGAGTAGATATCATGGCCTGCCAGATATCCATCTACAAGGTCATAAAAACACTTGGAGCTGAACTCTTATGCACATTCTTTTAATTCTCTACTCTCCGCCCCCAGGCTTCTACTCTTCCTTCTCTTCTTCCTCCCTTCTCTTTTAAGAGCAACCAGATGTTTCCTGGAGACCCAGATCTCCTCTGGCTTCCATGCCCTGGAAGGAGATCTGTTCCTTAAACAGGAAGCCAAAGAACTCTGTGGTACTATGTCAAGGATGAGTCATGGAACTCTGGCTTTGCAGATCAATGTCTTCAACTCTGATGCTATCCTCCTGATTCTCTTCCCCACCTATTTTCAAGACCATGTTAAGTTTGAATGTGGATAGTGTCCCCCAAAGGCCCATGGGTTAAAATAAAACCCTCTCTCCCACTTCTAGGGTAGTGGTATTGGAAGGTACTGTGAACATTCATAAGATGGGGCCTGTGTAAAACCTTTAGTCACTGGGGGTATGGCATCAAAGAAAATTATACAATAGTCCTAGTCTCTCAGTGTCTCTGTTTCTTGGCTTCTAACATGATGCATTTGCTCAGACACATGCCTTTTACTCTGCCACCTGATGACCTCACCACAGGTCTAAAGCCATGGACTGTGGTCCATAGCATGAAATCTTGGACAGCAGTAAGACAATGAATACAGACCCTAACTAGGAACATCATTCATTTAGAAGTCATCCAAGGCTAAACACTTCAAAGACAAAAGCCTTTTATTCTGGCAGCCCATTCAACACTTTGTAGGCAGTGCACTGGTCTCATCCTGGTCTCTCCATCCTGGGTTTCAAACACCCATAAGCTCTGTCTGGCTCATTTTCTTTTTGCCCAGTGATGACTCTATGACCTACTTCTTTAAACAAGTACCTTTAAGAGTGCACATTTTCCTCACCAAAACATATCTTTGTTCCACCAATTGCTGACTTTTCTCTGCTCTTTGTTGAAAAAAAAGCTCATCTTTGCCCCCAATGGTGCAATCAGCAATTCGTTTCTCCAGCCCTCACAACGGGGCTCAGAACAAGCATGTAATCTGTTACTATTCTACCAGCAAGTTCCTCCCACTCTTTCCAGAATTTATAAAATTCCTCTGAAGTTGGAAGCTTTCTCAGAGAAAGCCTAATCCTCCTCAACTTCTCCTCTGCTGAATGGTGACTTGTATTCAACCTTATTTGATTGTTTTTGTTTTTCCAGAAAGGGTTTCTGTATAATGCCAGCTGTCCTAAAATTCACTCTGTAGACCAGATTGGCCTCAAACTCAGAGATCCACCTGCCTCTGCCTCTGAGTGCTGGAATCAAAGGTGTGAACCACCACTGCCTGGTGTATTCAAGTTTTTAATTGCCATACACCACTTTAAAAAGCCAACTCTTTCACTCTAGAGACAGAACTGTGAATCACTGCATAGTCTCTAAACCATCCTTGGCATGATGGTAATATGCTTCCTTTTGAGAGGAAACTACACAGACATCCATGGTCCCAGAGTAGAGCAACAGCTAAGAGTAGAGAGCACCCATTGATGCTGACCATACCTGGTGTTGTGCTAACAACTCTATACACATCACTCCCCTTAATCACTCCAAAAAGCCCTAGTAGGTGGGTACTACTAGTATCCTTATGCTGCAGGGAAAGAGACGCTGAAATGTTCAGCAACCTGCAGGGTGAAACAATGCATTCAAGGCATTTAGAGACTTAGGTCGCAACACAGATGCAAAGACAGCTCCACTTCTACTAAGGGAAATGACCTCTTAGAATGCCCTCACTCCAAAGACAGAGAGGCTAAGACTAGTAAGACACACTTCAACATCCTCAGTGCTTTGGTTAGTGTCTTAGCTTGTTTTCTGTTAACATGATAGAGACCATTATCAAAAACAAGTTGGAGGAAGAATGAGCCTTTCCTTTTCTTACACTTCCTGACCAAAGTCCGTTAGTGAGAGAGGCCACGAGAAACATAAAGATGTCAGGAACCTGGAAGCAAGAACTCAAGCAGAACCCGTGAAAGAGAGCTGTTTGCTAGCTTTATCCCCTGACTCACCAGGCTTGCTTTTTTATATACCCTAGACTATCTCCTAAATCGTAGCACCACCCACAGTGAGCTGGGCCCTCTCACACACAATATTAATCAAGAAAATGCCCATATACTTGTCAACAGGCCATCTGATGGAGGCGCCCTCTCCACTGAGGTTCACTCTTCCAAGAAGACTCCAGCCATGTTAAGTTGACAAATGCTAACCACCACAGGTAGTAGTTTATTTAATTCATTACGTTAAAGGATTTTCCATATAAACATATAAATCATGACCAAAGATTCAGGAAACCTTTCAAAAAGCTTCCTCTGTTCACTATTTTTTGGTTGTGAGTCTAGCCTTTAATGGCTGAGCCATCTCTCCAACCCTGTTCACAATTTTTTAATAGTGCAACATATGGCTGAAGGACAAGAAAAATTAGCTCACTGTGTTTTTCCTATTAGTCATTGTTCTTAATGTTAGAAAGACAATGGAAACTGATACATGCAGGCGCAGGTGTCAACTCACTTTTATTCTTCAAACCAATTATATTAAATGGGCAAGTGTGCCAATATGCCATTGTTATGGGCTACTTAAAGCTTCCTAACTTTTTGTTTAAGTGGTGCCATGCTGGCTGGATCATTCTTCTGATACCATAATTAATCAGCTTAATTAATGAAGCACTATCATAACAACACCCCTTTGAAATCTGTGACTAAAAAGGCTATGGAACATTGATTAATGAAACATACTATTGGTTTCACGAAACAGCACACCTCAAACAGAATGTGTAGTGTTAGGTAACAATGATGCAGTATACTGAAACTAGTGTCTTTTTGTACATCAGTCAATCCTAATCAAAATGAAATGTAGCTAGTCTGACAATATAATGACACACTTAAGAAACTGTTTTAGACAGGCCCTGCATCTGGGCCTGCATTCCAGTGCCTGGGGATTGCCTGGGAACTGGACAAAGCTTCTCATCCTGGCGGAAGCCAAGCACCCCAGATTCCAGGTCTTTTCTTCCACCAACAAGACCAAGAAACCAGTGGATCCAGGTAAACAAGGCCTTCCAGTGGCTGGGGTTGGCCACAGAGCTTCCCATCCCAGCATGAGCACCACAGATCCCAAGTCTTCTCTTCCACCAAAGGGACCAGGGGACCAAGTGGGAGGGTAAGCATCCCAAATTCCAGTCTTCTTCTCCACCCACAGGACAAGGAATAGAAGAACTACCAGAGTATTGGACTTGCTAGCACCCACCAAAAGGGAACTCTAGTCCCCTAACCACCAGACCAGTAAGGGGCTCTTTCTGCGCCCACTAGAAGACAAGATGGGAAAGAGACAACACACACACACACACACACACACACACACACACACAAAACACTCACCAACAGAAAGACAAATATGACACCACCAGATTCTAGAGACTCCACACCAGCAAGACTCCAACATTCCAATGTAAATGAAGCAGAAGAGAATGACCTTAAAAACAACTTCATGAAAATGATAGAGGCCCTGAAAGAGGATATAGGAAAATCCCTCAAAGAAATGGAAGAAAAAGCAAACCAAAAAATGCAAGAAATGGAAGAAAAAAACAAACCAAAAAAGGAAGGAAATGAAAGAAAAACACAAACCAAATAATACAAGAAATAGAAGAAAAACAAACCAAAAAATGCAAGAAATGCAAGAAAGAACAATGCAAAAAAATCATAAAATGCAACAAATGGATGAAAAGATAAAGCAAAAATTGCAAGAAACAGTACAAACAGTGCAAGGGTTCAAAACTGAAATAGAGACAATAAAAAAAAACACAATCTGAAGAAAGACTGGAAATAGAAAAGCCGGGCAAATGGTCAGGTACTACCGATACAAGCATTACTAACAGAATACAAGAGATGGAAGAAAGAATCTCAGGTGTTGAAGATACGCTAGGAGAAATGGATTCATCAACCAAAGAAAATCTTAAGTCCAACAAATCCTTATCACAAAGCATCCAGGAAATATGGAACACCATGAAAAGACAAAACCTAAGAATAATAGGTATAAAAGAAGGTGAAGAAAACCACCTCAAAGGGGCAGAAAACATATTCAACAAAATCTAGAAGAAAACTTTCCCAACCTAAAGAAAGACATGCCAATGAAGGTACAAGAAGCTTACAGAACACCAAATGGAGTGGACCACAAAAAAAGTCCCCTCACCACATAATAATCAAGACCCCAAATATACAGAATAAAGAAAGAACATTAATAGCAGCTAAGGAAAAAGGCCAAGTAACATATAAAGGCAAATCTCTCAGAATTACACCTGACTTCTCTGTAGAAACTCTGAAAGCCAGAAGGTCTTGGGGTCCTGGATAGATATTCTACCAACACCAAGAGACCATGGATGCCAGCCCAGACTACTATACCTGGCAAGGCTCTCAATCTCTATAGATGGAGAAAACAAGATATTCCATGACAAAACTAGATTCAAGCAATACATATCCACTAACCAGCCCTACAGAAAGTTCTGGAAGGAAAACTCCAACCCAAGGAAGTTAACTACAACCATAAAAAAAAGGCATTAGAGAATCCCTCTCTACAAACAGCAAAAAGACAAAGGGGTGGAATTCCACACATGATTCGGCCACCAACAACCATTCCAAATCAAAGAAGAATGAGCAATCAATGATCATTAATATCCCTCAACATTAATGGCCTTAACTCACCCATAAATAGACACAGGCTAACAGAATGGATTCGAAGACAGAATCCATCCTTCTGCTGCATACAAGAAACACATCTCACCCTCAAAGACAGACATTACCTGAGAGTTAAAGGTTGGGGAAAGATTTTCCAATCAAATGGACCCAAGAAACAAGCAGGGTTAGCAATCCTAATATCTAACAAATTAGACTTTAAAATAAAATCAACCAAAAGAGATGAAGGAGGTCATTACATACTCATCACAGGCAAAATCCACCAAGATGAAGTTTCTATCCTGAACATCTAAGTCCCAAATACAAAGGCATCCACATTCATAAAAGAAACATTACTAAAACTTAAATCACATATAAATCCCCACACACTTATAGTAGGAGATTTCAAAACCCCACTCTCACCACTAGACAGGAATACCAGACAGAAACTCAACAAAGAAGCAAAGGGTCTAATAGAAGTAATGGCCCAACTGGGAATAACAGACATCTATAGAACATTTCCTCCACATAAAAAAATATACCTTCTTCTCACCACCACATGGAACCTTCTCAAAAATCAACCACATACTTGGCAACATATCAAACCTCAGCACCTTCAAAATAATTGGAATAACTCCATGCATCTTATCAGACCACCATGCATTAAAATTAGAATTCAACAACAACACAACTTGCAGAAAACCTACAAACTCATGGAAAATGAATAATGCAAAACTGCACCATTCCTGGGTCAAAGAAGAAATAAAAAAAAGAAATTAAAGACTTCCTAGAATTCAATGAGAATGAAGACACAACATACCCAAACCTATGGGACACTTTGAAAGCAGTGCTATGGGGGAAGTTCATAGCACTAAGTGCCCACATGAAGAAACTGGAGAACAGCTATACTAGAGAATTAACAGCACAACTGAAAGCTCTAGAACACAAGGAAGCAAACTCCCCCAAGAGGAGTATACGCCAGGAAATAATCAAATTGAGGGCTGAAATCAATAAAGTAGAAACTAGGAAAACAATTCAAAGAATCAATGCAACGAAGAGTTGGTTCTTTGAGAAAATCAACACGATAGACAAACCTTTGTCCAAACTTACCAAACAGCAGAGCATGGACATGTAAATTAACAAAATCAGAAATGAAAAGGGGGACATAACAACGGACTCTGAGGAAATTCAGAGAATCATCAAGTCATACTTTGAAAACCTGTACTCCACAAAATTCGAAAATTTAAAAGAAATGGACAACTTCCTGGATAGCTATCACTTGCCAAAATTAAATCAAGGACAGATAAGCAATTTAAATACAACTATAACCCCTATGGAAATAGAAGCAGTCATCAAAAGTCTCCCAACCAAAAAAAAAAACCCAGGTCCAGATGGCCTCAGTGCAGAATTCTACCAGAAATTCAAAGAGCAGCTTATACCAATTATTCTCAAAGTATTCCATGCAATAGAAGCAGAAAGGTCTATGCCAAACTCTTTCTATGAGGCTTCAATAACCTTGATCCCCAAGCCACACAAAAACACAACTAAGAAAGAGAGCTTCAGACCAATATCCCTCATGAACATTGATGCAAAAATACTCAATAAAATACTGGCAAATCAGATCCAAGAACACATCAAAACAATCATTCACCACGAACAAGTAGGTTTCATCCCAGGGATGCAGGGATGGTTCAACATATGAAAATCCATCAATGTAATCCACCATATAAACAAGCTGAACTAAATAGAGAATTTTCAATAGAGGAGTCTAAAATGGCTGAGAGGCACTTGAGAAGGAGCTCAACATCCCTAGCCATCAGGTAAATGCAAATCAAATCAACTCTGAGATACCATCTTATTCCTGTCAGAATGGCTAAAATCAAAAACACCAACAACAATTTATGCTGGAGAGGATGTGGAGAAAGGGGAACAGTCCTCCACTGCTGGTGGGAGTGCCAACTTGTACAGCCACTTTGGAAATCAGTATGGAGATTCCTCAGAAAAATGGGAATAAACCTACCACAAGACCCAGCAACTCCACTCTTAGGCATATATCCAAAAGATGCCCATTCATACAACAAGGATGTCTGTTCCACTATGTTCACTGCAGCATTATTTGTAATAGCCAGAACTTGGAAGCAGCCTAGATGCCCCTCAACTGAAGAGTGGATAGAGAAAATGTGGTACATTTACACAATGGAGTACTATTCAGCAGAAAAGTAACAATGGAATACTGAAATTTGCAGGCTAATGGATGGCACTAGAAGAAACCATCCTGAGCGAGGTAACCCAGTCACAAAAAGAGAAACATGGCATGTACTGTCTCATATATGGATTTTAGACATAGATCTGGGGAGTGCCAGCCTGCAATCTCATGGCCAGAGAGTCTGGGAAACCGAACCTTCATTCAGTGGCTGATGGAAGAACTGGCAGACTCCCACGGCTAAGCACTGAGCTGAACTCAAGAAATCCAGTGACAGAGAGGGAGGACTAGGCTGGTTTAACCCCCAGAAACAGCTGACCTGACAAGGGTTAGCTCTTGAATCCCAGACTGATGGCTGGGAATCCAGCATGGGACTGATCAAGACCCCCTGAATGTGGGTGTCAGTGAGGAGGCCTAGGTAATTTATTGAGCCTTGGGCAGTAGATCAGTACTCAGAGTATACACACAGTCTTTGGACTCCCATCCAACAATATGAGATGCACTCTCACCCTGAACTCTTGGGGAAGGGTCTAGGCCCTGCCCTGGATGAAATGACAGACAATGGACCCCCACAGGGAGGGCCTCACCCTCCCTGGGAGATAATGGGATACTGGGGCAGGGGTTGATGGGAGGGCATGGGAGGAGGGAAGGGAAAGGGAGAGGGACTTGGAATTGACATGTGAAGCAACCTTGTTTCTAATTTAAATTTAAATCTAAAAATTATATATATATAAAGAAACTGTTTTAGTCAAGGTTACTGTTGCTGTGGTGAAGCACCATTCCCAAAGCAACTTGGAGAGGAAAGAGTCTATTTGTCTTATGCTTCAATAACACTGTTTATCACCGAAGAAATTCAGCACTGGCACTCAAGCAGGGCAGGAACCTAGAAGCAGGAGCTGATGCAGAAGCCATGGAGGGGTGCTGCTTACTTGCTTGCTCCCCCGGGCTTGCGCCTGATGGCTTTCTCAGACTGCTTTCTTATAGAACCTAGAATCACCAGCCCAGGGATCCTCCCTCCTACAATGGGATGGGCACTCTCCCATCAATCACCAATTAAGAAAATGACCTACAGGCTTGCCTACAGTACTATCTTATGGAGGCAATTTCTCAGTTGAGGCTCCTCCTCTTCGATGACTCAAGATGGTGTCAAGCTGATACCAAATCTTTCAGCACAGAGATCAGCCAGGAGGAGACCAAATGAGAGTGAGAGGAAGACAAGAATACTGCAGCAAGATGTCAGAGTCTGGGCAACGTAAATGAGGCAGTTGTCCCTGCACAATGCAACATATCAGAGAGTGAGAGCATGAGGAGGGTGTCCATCTGGGGGAATGTCCTACAGCAGAGTGAGATAGTTGGGGTAATGGTGACAACTGGCGGCTGTGATTTGCTACATACAGAGCAATTGATGAAGTAATGATATATAACAGGAATAAGAGGAGCCAGCTTTCTCGCTAAGAGTGAAAGGAAATAGAATATGAACAGAGAGAAAGTAAAATGGGCCCTGAAGTGGAAATTAAAGTACTGATGTGGGCTAGTAAGTAATGTATGAATAGATACACATGGAAGTGAAATCAGGAATGTTCATAGCAGTGCAAGCATGTGTGTGTGCTCATATGTGTATTTCCTAAGCCTGTATATTGATGTCATTAGACCAATGTCCCCTGTAAACAGTGTGCACACCTGATCATAGATCCTAACTGCCATTCTCTTATGAGAGGACTCGTGCTCTTTAGTATCTAGTACTAAGCTTTAGGAAATGGATGAGCCTGCTCACAAAACCCAAGAAAGTACTGAAAATGCAATGGTGTCCATAGGGCAGAGGAGCCAGCATTAAAGGGATGCCATTGTCAAATATCAGGAGAAAATTTCTAACAGCAAAGCATTAACCTTATAATAAAAAAGTGACTTGCAGTCTGTACAGACCCAAGTATTAAGTGAATAGAAAAACTGTTGAAGATAAGAAACTTCACGTAATAGTAAATGTATACTCTCCAACATTTATTAATATAAAAGCCAGAAGCATACTGTGGGGGTAAATCTAGCAGACATCACCTCAAGTATGTTAACAAAATAAACATAATCAGTAATGCATGAAGTTGAAGCCATCTGCTGGGTTGTAATGAAAAGATCATCATAGCTTACATAACATCACTACCAGAGACATACAACCCAAATCTAGTGAGGAGGAAACACTAAACTGTACCAGAATTGTCAGATGTTGCACAGAATAGCTGGTGTTTTACTTTAAAGGCCATAAAAGTCAAAGAGAAATGGAAAAGTCAAAGGGAATTTTCCAGGTGGAAGGAGAGAGAAGAGATTTGACAACAAAATGTCACCCATAACTTTGAGTTAGGTGTTCTTGTCACAAAGACCAATGGTGGAACAATTAGTGAAACTTGTAAGGGGACTATGTGGACTGAAGACCCACTGAGTGAAGGTTAAATCACCATTAATTTCCTGCTTGTGATAATTTGGATTATGGGGGGATATCCATGTTGATTTCTGACATGTATTAAGGCATTTAGGAAATGATAACATGTGTAGGTGACAGCCTTCCCTTAGACTAACTCAGATCACAAAGGCTTCTTTTTCAATGCTATCTCCAACTTCCTGCAATCTTGGGACAGTTTATAAATTAAAAGGTACCAGACTTCTCACTATCTAACAATTTAACACTGGATAGAGATGGCACAGTGATGAAAATTACAGAAAACTGTTAATGGTGTGTGTGTGTGTGTGTGTGTGTGTGTGTGTGTGTGTGTGTGTGCCTGTGTGTCTGTCTCTGTGTGTTGTGGAAGGCAGTAGCCAAATACATGTCAATGTATGGTGATCTCTTGACAAGTGAGAAAAAGTACGCTGGTAACTGTGGACTTATCATCACCAGACTGTGTCTATTCTGGTTTTGAGCCTAATAAAACTGACCCCTTTTCTTTTATTTTGTTATAAACACTAAGATTCAAGAAAAGAAGAATACATACATACATAATACATACATACATACATATACATACACGCACACATACATGCATACACACACATATATATAGTTGCAAAGGAGGGGAAGAAATAAGGGATGAAATGTGTTGGGAAGCTTTTGAGTGTTATTGTCATAGCAAATAGTTATTTATTCAATATATTTTATTGACTGCTTGCTGTAGCCAAACATCAAGAATACAACAATAAATAAAATAGAAACTTTTTAATTATGCTTACATATGCTCTAACTTGGGGGTGTGGAAGACAGAAGGATAGAAGATAAACAAACATAAGTATGTAATGTGTAAGGCAGTAGTAACAGCCAATGGATATCAGTAAGTAGGCTAAATAAATATTCTAGAACAGAGAATGTTTGGGAGCATAAGTTTGTATTTCCTCTAAGAGGGTCAAGAACGTCCTCAACAATAAGATATTAGCAGAAACCTAATAGAAGTAAGAATCAGAGTAAACTAGGTTTCCTAGGCTGAGGAAACAGTAACATCAAAGTAGAAAGAAGCTTGGAGAATGTAAGGAAAAGCAGTAGTGGGGTGTGGCTGGAGAGCTTGGGCAGGAAAGCAAGGGAAGATGTAAATCCTGGAGACTTTGGACTTTACCCTAAACAAGTCTGAACACCATTAGATTTATGAAGGATGGTTGACAAGAACTTACTTCAAATGTAAAGGCTGGGTTGAGAATGGCTGTGGGAAGCACACACACACACACACACACACACACATTACATTTAGCAAATAATTGAAGCAATCTAGGTAGGAAATAATGTTGCATTAGATAAAAGTTTTTTTTAAAGGCACAGTGAGAGCTGGGAAGATTCTGGGTTTAGTTTAAAGACAGAACCATTATGATTTTTGATAGAGTTGCATATGTGATATAGAAGGGAAACCAAGAAATCATAGGTAATTGTAAGGTTTAGAGTTCTTGGTTGCAGAGATGGGAAAGATAGGAGGTGTGAGACGTTTGGTATAATGGGGAACATGAGAAGCTCAGTATGAGTGGCAGCCATCTGGAAAGAACATCATGTGGGCTGGTGGGTATTCATAATGGACTTCAGAGGAAGTTTTGGATTTGAGGAATATGCTTGAAAACCATCATGGATATATGGGTAATATTGATATCCATGAACATTAGTGAAATTTTCAACTGAGTGGAACAAGCAGATAATAAAGATATATGATGAGTGGACCCTGAGATACTTCCTTACTTTTTAAATTATTTAATTTCATCAAGTTTTGTATACATGTATATATTGTATGTTGAACATGTCCACCATCATACTTCCTACACATGACTTCACATATCCATATAAAACCTAGGAACCACAAATGAGAAAAAATATACAATATTGTCTTCCTGAAATTTGCTTAACCTTATTATTTCCAGTTGCATCCATTTTCCTGCAAATTGTTCTTGTGTGAAGGGCTTATAAAAAAAAGAAAAATGTTAAGGAAAACTGCAGATGGGCTGATGAGATCAGTAGAGAATTACCAAAGATTTAGAAACCCTGTCTTGGAAAACCAAAAAGAAAAAAGAAGAAAGTGAGAAAAGATTCTGAGACTATAGACCATTCACCAGCTCCAACAGTTGGTCAGAAGACAAGAAGTCTGCCTCTGAAGACTCGGAAACATGACAGACAAAAATGGAAACGACACCAAAGCTCTTTGTCCAGTTAGGAAATGTGAAGTCCACTCTCAAGTAAAAGTAGTACAGTCAGTGTCCTGGAAATTCACAAAGATGAGAAGTTCCATCATAGACTGGTGTCAGGAAGAGATGGAAATACCAGAGGATGTCTAAGTCTTGGTTTACTGCACATTTAATGCTTGCACTGATCCAGAAGCCTAGGAGTAGCAAGGGAGTGTGGGGAGGGTTCTCATCCTCAGAAGAGGGACCAGCTGCTATCAGAACATCTTGTTCTGGTCCCAGAGAATCACTCCCTGTCATTACTGGATTTTGGTCATACCTACCCCCCAGGACTGCAAAGAACATAATATTAATTGTGTCCCCAAGAAACTTGGAAGAGAAAAGATGAGATCAGTTTAGGCAGCAATAAGTGTAGTAGTATCCATTTTGTAAATAGTTATTGTTGGAGTACAATTTCAGCATAACACTAAACATATTTAAAGTACACAACTTTATATGTGCTGAAAATATGTGTATAAACCTGTGAAACCATCACTACAATGTTAATCTACAATAATAATAATAAACATATATGCATCAAACCAAGTGTTTCCTAGATGACCTCTTTGAAAGATTTTCCTTCCCATGTCTAGTTAAATGATTCCTAACTCCAGGCAACGACTGCTCTGCTTCCTGTCACTAACATTCGTGAGTTGTTTTTTTTTTTTGCATATCTGTAGGATTTTGTATGAATGGGTTACTCTGAAGTTCTCATTTTTATTTATTTTGTTTTACTGGGCATTCTTTTGGAGATGCATAGATATTGTGTGTTTTGATTGCTCTTTCTGATTCCCCAGTTGTTTTCCATTGTATAGTTGTATCACAATTAGTCAATTGATTCTCTTTATCACTAAATATAGAAATGATAGAAAGTGGGGTCTAAACCCAGGCAGAGACATTCATGCTGCTGACATACATTAGAGATCTTACCCTGAAACTGAAGAAGCAACTGCCCCAAGTACTGAGATGATTGAGTGACAGACAGTATGCTTCTTCTCTGAATAATATAGTAAAAAAATCAGCCTTGAAGTTAAACCTAGATTAAAACTAAAGATTTCTTTATGATTTTTGTTGAATTTCAATGCCCACATTGCTGGAGAGAAATATGAGTCATCTCCATATCCATGAGACAAGCATTTGTGCCACTCTGATTTTTTTTCACAGCACAGAAAGCCAGCCTGTGTTCTCCAGAATCCTTTCATGAAGCCCATGAGACAATTGTGGAAGGTCAATACCTTTATCCATCTTGAAGCCCGATGGCCTCCTTAGTACCCAATGGCCTCTTGGGTAGCTGGGGACCTCCTTTGTTGTCTTATAATCCCCTGTCTGCTGTAGATAACACTGACTCACACTATCAGTTATTTGTTTTACTGTCACACAAAATCTCAACTGGGTCATCTGAAAGGCCTCCAGATCAAAGATTTGTGTTGATGTAACCACTGTTTCCTAGAGTAAATCTGGCTTTATAACCGAACTAATGTGGTATGATTCATCTTGAAAGGTGAGAGTGCTGATGTTTCTATGAATAGACTGGTAGTGTCTTTGAGACTGAGTGTGAGAAACTCAGAAGTGCAGGATATGTTGACTGAATGAGTAGATTCCCATGAAAGAGTCAGGGAGTCTGTGAACACAAAGACGTGATGGCTCACTTGGTAGTGAGTTAGAAAGTGGCAACCTAGCCGCATTTCATACAGAAAGACTCGTGTTAACTAGATGTTTGCGATTAGTTTCTCACTTGATTATAAGCAGTGGGGTGGATACTATGTTTTATTCATTTCTGCATATCTCTCAAAGATGAACCTGCTAAATATTTGATCAGAGGATGGGTGTGTGGATGAATAACTTAGTGGGGAACAGTATGAGAAATGTTGGAGGCCCATAGACACACTCTTTTGCTAAAAAGATTTGGATTTCTCTCCAAATTTCTCTTGGAAGACAAATTCTAGCCTCAGTGTTTGGCTCTTCCCTGCTTCCTTTGCTCACAGGAATAAGTATTCTCCTTTAAAGATGTACTGAAAGCAAAAGTATCTGGCCACCTTAGTGTATACACGAGTGTTCACATATACACACATACACTGCATTCCTATGGGATACATAATATGTAGTCAAGCAGTAGATGGAGCACTGGTCTGTTCAAAGGGCCATAGCATCATTTCTGCACATGGTCTGACATATAACCTTGGAACACAAGCAAGAAAGAGAGATCAGAGTTGTTGCTCTACTGGTAAGGTTTGGAAACTGAGGCCCATCACAAGCCCACCAGTGTTTCCTCAGGAGGCTGGGATGGTGCTTACTTTTAGTTTCACAATATTTTATTATTGGTACACTCTTAAAAAGCTGGAGGGGATGTGGAGAAAGGGGAACACTCCTCCACTGCTGGTGGGAGTGACAACTCATACAGCTACTTTGGAAATCAGTATGGAGATTCCTCAGGATAATGGGAATCAGCCTACCACAAGACAAAGCAACTCCACTCTTAGTCATATACCCAAAAGATGCATATTCATATAACAAAGACATCTGTTCCACTATATATTATTTGTAATAGCCAGAACCTGCAAACAACCTAGATGCCCCTCATCCGAAGAGTAGATAGAGAAAATGTGTTACATTTACACAATGGAGTAATACTCAGCAGAAAAAAACAATGGAATCTTGAAATTTGCAGGCAAATGCATGGCACTAGAAGAAACCACCCTGAGTGAGGTAACCCAGTCGCAAAAAGAGAAACATAGTATGTACTCACTCATGTATGGATTTTAGACATGGAATAGGAGATTGCCAACCTACAATCTCACTGCCAGAGAGTCTGGGAAACAAAAAAAAACCCTAAGAGAGATATGCATGGTACTCAGAGAAGGGGAATGCGACAAGATGTCCTGAGCAGATTGGGAGCATGAGGGAAGGGGAGAGGGATCAGGGAGAAAGAGAGGGGGAGAAGAGGAGGGGAGAGGAGGACACAGAAGAGCAGGAAAGTTGAGTTGGGGGAAGAATAGAGGAGAGCAGAATGAAAGATACCATAATAGAGGGAGTCATTATAGGTTTGAGGAGAGATCTGTCACCAGTGAGATTTCCAGAAATCTACAAGGATGACACCAACTGGCAATCTAAGCAATAGTGGACAGCCTAACTTAAATGCCTTTCCCTGATAATGAGATTGATGACTACATTAAATGCCATCCTAGAGCCTTCATCCAGTGGCTGATGGAAGTAGAGGTGACACCCACAGCTAAACACTGAACTGAACTCCTGGAAACCAGTTGCAGAGAGGAAGAAGTGATGAGCAAAGGGGTCAAGACTAGGCTGAGGAAACCCACAGAAACAGCTGACCTGAACAAGGGGGAGATCGTGGACCCCAGACTGATAGCTGTGAGGCCAGCATGGGGCTGATCCAGACTCCCTTAACGTGGTTGTCAGTGAGGAGGTCTGGGAAATCTATGGGGCCTCGGGTAGTAGATCAGTATGTATCCCTGGCTTAAGAATGGACTTGGGGATTCCATTCCATGTGGAGAGATGCTCTCTCAGCCTGGACACACACATGGGGGAGGGACTAGACCCTGACCCAAATGTTATGACAGACTTTGGAGATCCCCCACGGAGGGCCTCACCCTCCCTGGGGAGGGGAGGGGAGATGGGGTGCAGGGGTTGCTGGGAGGCAGGGAGAAGGGGAGGGAGAGGGACCTGGGGTTGACATGTGAAGCAAGCTTGTTCTAATTTGAATAAAAAAGAAGTCAGACCCTAGCCTCCTCACATATAAACAAGCAAGATGCATAGTGTGAGGTTGCACTGATAAACAACTCTAGTAAAAACAAACTACTCTGTAGTGACAGAGGCAGTCAATAGGAGGCATTGATTACAAAGAGGATGAGAGGAAGCTTTTGGATGTGTTGGGAACTGGATGTCGTTAAGTGTCAACTACATCAGTTTTAAACATGCTTCCATAATAGAGTCTAATAAGTTATCTGTCTTCCTAAATTGCACCACAGGCCTCATTGACAAATAGACTTCTGATTCGTCTCTGGTTTCAAGTATCGTGACTCTACTAGCCACTTCTTGCTGCTAAAACAGTATTTCATTTTCCTCTAATGATTTTGGTAGAGACTGATGAGATTCATTGAGCTTGTGAAACGTTATATTATTCTTTTCCCTTATAAAGATACGTGTAAAGTGAAATTTGAATCCTTGGAAAGAAGTGGTAACTATGAGTAACTCCTGAACTGCTAAAAAAAACAAAAACAAAACAAAAAACAAAAAACCTAGGGATCAGGTAAGCTGCTTGCCAATAAGCCTGGAGATCTGAGTATAATCCCTGGAACTCACATAAAGGTGTAAAAGGAGAACTTGTTGGCATCTTCTTTCCAGCCAGGTCCTGCCACTCTTCTCAGCCCCAAAGAAACACACCAGCCTCATCCCAGAGCCACATCAATCCCAAATAACACTCAGAGACTCTATTAATTACAGTGCTGTCGGCCAATGTCCAGGGCTTCTCATTGACTAGTTCTGTCATATATGTATGTATTTATAACATATATATATGTATTTCTATAAAGTCTTATGTTACTATGTTTCCAGAATTCTCCTCGACTCCTAGTCCTACCTATCTGCTTCCCTATTGGCCAACAATGCTTTATTTATCAACCAATAAGACAAATATATACACAGAAGGACGTCCCCTGTCAGACCGGCTTCAATATCTTCTGCTAGAACAAGTCTTCATTAGTTCTTTGGGATGCCTGATTGTTAGCCTGAATATAGAAGTGACCTTACTGCAAATGAGAGCTGTGCAGACTTCACTAAGCAACAATAGCTTCCTATGCATTGAAAATGTCAGTATTCATGTATGTTGTGGAAGGCGTGATGAGGAGACCTGGAGAAGTACTTGCAACAGAACTTCCTCGTTACTTTAGGGTATCATAACTAGAAACTGCTTTTTTATTGTTAAATAAAAATGACTCATTTGTGGGTTCTCGCTCCATATAACTTTCTAGGCACCTTGTCAAGAGCTGAGGATACAAAAATGGGTTAGACATGACCACAGTGCTCAAGATGCATTCAGTGTAGAGGACCTTATTGTTGTGGTTTGGTGAACAAAAAACATAATAGTAGATGCTCATACAAAATCCTATGGGAACTTAGAAAGAGTAACTGATTCTCCTTTGGGTGCACTGAGAATTACAAAATCCTCCAAAGGAGAAATAATGTGTGAGTTGAATCTTCAAGGCAAGTCAGTAGTTCAAAGTGTTGCGAATACATGACTATGGGACCTCTGTATCAACATCTCCAAGGCTGAGTGAACAATTAGGAAAGATGGGCAGGAATAATGTAAGCCAGAAGATGAGGAAGAGCGCTGGGAACCAGTGTCTTCCAGACATTGGTTTCAACTGTGTTTGCCTGCATAATACCAGGCCCATCACCATTTTATCTCCCATAGGGGAAGAACATAAGACATTCTACTATGATACCCACTAGGGACTTTGGGCTGTTAATGGTTACCAGTGCTCACAGCCCCTCTTCAGTGGAAAAGCCACTGGTAAGTTGCCAGCCTTCTAGGAAATAGCCCCCAAGTCATGCTCATGCAAGTAACTGCAGTTGCACTCAGCGGAGGGCCTGAGAGTAAGAGCATGGGAGGGAAAGGTACAGGGATGGAACAGGGCTAGAAAGGACAAAAATTCCTTACATACATGCATACAATTTTCAAAAGAAATTTAAAGCTGAAAATGGCAGAAACATGTCTAAAAGAGAACTTGCGGTTCAGACAGCAGAGAGACTGGAAAGTCCCACCTGAACAAAAAGGATACATGTGGTGAACATAGAAAAGGTGCGAGTTTTGCTTCGGGATGTGGTGAACGACCAGTGAGTCAATACTCCTGTAGGTCAGAGTTTAGGGTGTTGTATTGCGAGGAGAATGCACAACCCTGTGAAGATCATGTTTGTATTGAACTGAGGTATGCAATAATGGCATTAGAGGCTTACAAAGAATCCATACACATCTACATGAAAGAAAGCTAGCTTCGTTCCCAGGACCCCAAATAGCCCTGTCCCCAGATGCTCTGGCGTCCTCCTGACACCTCTCTGTGAATATCTCTATGACATAACAGTAAGAAAGGCAGCCCCTAACGCCATCGAGGCTCTGCCTGCATTTCCCTGGTCCCCCCTTCTGAATGTAATTCATTGGTCTTCTTCCAGTATCTTGAGTTGGAGGCTTACTTACATCGTTAATCTTAAATCTTTCTTTTAAAAACACATTTGTGTTTATGAACAAAGAATGAAAGGTTACACAAAGCTTCCTGCCGGAAAAACTGGACCGAAAGTCACAGAATCCACTGCGTGGGGTGCGAGCCTGAAGAGAAGTAGATGAGGTGAGAAAGATACCTCTTTTTCAGTGAATTAGTGAACCTTGTTCAAAACAGTAACATTTTTTGCCTATGCTTGCAGTATAAGTGAGACTGAAATATTTTGACAGGGAAAAAGACAGCATTTGCAAGGGCATTTTCAACAAAGGCGATGCCAGCCTAGGAAAACAGTTTGACATGTGAACACCCACAGTGATAAAACTCGATCATCAAAGTAACGGACTGAAGTGGAGAATGGGCCGCGGCTGACTAAAAATCAAACTGCTGAAAAAAGCAGCATCTCTTTTTATTTTTCCCACAAGGTTTACACGCTTGAACAGTATCAACAAACTACACACTGCTCTTCTTTCCAGTAGGGATTCATATGGCAAGTCATATGATGTGGTGGGGTTTTTAAAACAGAACACCTAATGGCATTTCACCCTGACAGGATTTCTCCCTCAAGTTTGTATGTGCTGTGTGAACAAAACAGCCTCAACACTTTTCAGATAAATGGTCTAAAGTTTAGTTTTCTCTGACAATGAATTTATTTGAAAGCAGAATTTGTCCTTCCATAATACAGACTTAGTCTAACACAACTCTAAGTTCTTACACAGGATCTGAGATTCATTTGGGAGAATAGACTAAGATATGATGATCTTCCTAGGAATGCTGGCACTTTGGTAACATCCTGTGGGAGTGACACATGGGGACACCATCCCTGAGGGTTCAGGCTAAGTCCTGTGTTAACTAGTTCTCATGACCCCTCTGAGGCACAAGGTCCTTTCCCATCAACAGGGATTTATCTGTGACATTAAGAGAATATGACCAAGCCTCTATAGCTCCCTCACCACCCTGCCCCCAGTGCAAAAAAAACCCTGACATTGAAGACCAATTTGTTCTCAAGAAATTATCTACCTAGAGGTTTAGAGTTTTCATGAAAGTTAGTACAGAGGCTAAACTTGGGAAATATTAGAGTCGCCTGGCAGAATGTTCAAATTGTAGACCTCTGGGGTCCTTTGCAACTCTTTTGAGAATCTGAGTCTCTGGGGATGGAGTGGATGTGGGATGTGTCATCTGTATTTTTAACAAGCTCCCCCATTAACCTTCATGCTGCATGCCCAGCATCTATCTCGGGCTATTACAGAGTACCAGTCACTTCCTTACACGGAGTCTGAGACTAGATGCATCTCTGTGGATCGAATTCATTATCTGATTGCTTGAGGTCAGCTCTGAGATCACTCATTTCCAAGCAAGAGTGGCAGAGCTGTAGACTTCTCTTTTCCATATTCAAAATATGCTCTTATTTGGAATGTCTGTTTGAGGAATCTAACCTGAAACTTCATTGGGAGGCATCTAAGAATAATATTGCAAAGACACAAACACTTGCCTTTTGTACTTTCCTTTACTTCCAAGATGGGCTGTGTATTACTAGCAGTGGGATATCCCCTAGCTGTGGTTATAGCCCCTGGGTGACCTGAAACAGCTTTCAGCCAAACAATGGAAATAGAACCAGGAGAATCAACTTGCCAACAGAAGAGGCCCAGTTTTCTTGAACTTTTCTTGTATTCAACCAATGCCAGGAGCCTCAGCTATCATGTATGAAGCAGAGTTTCTGACTCCCTGGAAAAATCTCCTGGCTTGAGCAACAAATCTGATATAATGTCCTTAATACCATTACCAACTCTATTTTAGTTTAATTGAGGAACATCAAGAAAAGAGACAAGGCTCTAGTTGGAAGGATGTATTCCGTCAATGCTGAGAGAGGTGTGTACATAGCCTAAGACAGTATAACAGGGTACTTCTCTGTACATTCTTTTAACTCCTGTCTGAATGAAAGGCCCTTTGAATTATTTTCCTGGAAATGGGAATGGGGTCACAAGGATTTTTCCATATCCTTCTGTCCAATGCTCTTTTAAGATTATCTGTCTTTAGACCATAGTTACTTAACAATAGAGGAAAAAAGAATGTTTTCTCCAGTCAACACTTAGCCATGTATGGAGGCATTGGATTGCATTTCAAGGGTGAGAAACATTACTGCTATGTAGTAGGGATAGGTTGGAAGTGCTGGTCACCCTCCCAAATCAAAGAATTACCAGTTTCAGGATGTCAACATTTCCAAAGTTGGGAAATTGTAATTTAGACAAAAAATGATTTCTCAAGAGTGTCATACAAATTGAGCACCCAGGGGCCCAATGCATGACTTCAGTCTTTCCTTTTGGCAGCTGTCTAGGTGAGTCTCTCTCAGTCTATACAATAAGTCTCCAAAGAGATCTCTGATTCCTACCCCATTCCCTCGTCTCCACTTCTTTAGTGGCCGGAAGTCAATGAGATTCTCTTAGTAACATCCTAGCCCGGCTGCCCAGCATCTGCTTCCGGAAATGCTGATGCACACTGATATCTCTATGGTCTCCTGGTTTCTAAACCTGGTTGTTATTTCCATTCTTGCCTTCCTTGACTCAGAAGTTTTGGACACAGCCCCTTCTTTCCTCTTTCACTTTTTTATGTTTCTTGTCCTCCATGTCATATACTCTTAATTTTCTCCCACCCCTTATTACACCTGTTATCGTCATACCCAGGTCTACTATCTTCTTTGGTTATTTTGTTCTCAAGTTTCCACCTGCCAATGTCAAACTTGTGATTTTCAGCCATGTGCTACTGGCTCACAAAGCTGTCTCTTAGAGCTAGATTTCTGATTTACAAACCCATATACCCAAGTACCCCCCCTCCAGCTTCTCATTCATGGCCCGGTAGGCATTTGCAGTCTCATTTGTCCAGTTTGAATTTGTCATTTTCCCATCCCTTCATCTTCTCAGTATCCCGGCCTACCCAGATGCAGAGTAGAATCTCAAGGCAGACTCTTTTGTGTCCTGCAACCTTGCAACCTTGCATGTCGCCCATCAAGGTCCCAGTGGTCGGTTTTCAAAGTATCTATGTAAATTTCATTTGGCTCTTCTCCATCACAGGTCAAACTACAGCTACCTCTGTCATGCACCTTGCTTTAGCTTTTTGATTGGTTAAAGGTTCCCCTGGCTCTGTTCCTTTCATCCTGTCCACCACACAACTAAAAGGATGGCTTGAATATGCAAAACTGACCTTGCTGCTCCCTTTTCTGAATTTTCCCTTTCATTGCTCTGATGTTGAGAATCAAAGTGCTTTGACTAAGCTTTATCTGTCTCATCATACCTTACTGGCTCCACTTGCTGAGCTTGTGTCACAGGGGTTTAGTCCCTTTCTGACCTACAAAAACAACTTATTCACTCCCAATTGGTGTCCTCACTGACAACATTCTTTCTGCACTAATGTTCTCTATTTTCCTATGGAAAGGTAGAAACCCTTTACATAGTTACTGAATTTCCCTTCCCTTAAGACATTATAGTTTCCAAGACATGCCATTTATTAATAGTTTCCTAGAGAGAAAACCCCTTATCTCATTAGATAATCATACAGTGATTGGAAATTAATATTGATTTTAAAATGTTTAATTTGAAGAGTTTCGACCTAAATAGACAGGCTCAGAAAGCCCAAACTTCCTTATAGATGATTTATAATTCATTTTACTTTGTTTTCCTTCTTGTAATTCCAATCACACAACTTCTCAATATTTGTGTCAGCTATCCAAATTTGAACTTCAACAGATTGTATTTACCATGGAGTCTTCTAGTCATGGAATAATACCTAACACAAAGCAATATTTAAATAAGTATCTGTTGCATGAGTGAAAAACTAATAATGAACATTATTGAAATAGAGTAATAAAATGAAATGATACACTTAACCCAGAATTGTTCTAGCAATTGTGCCGGGACAAACTGTCATAAATGTGGCACCTTAAAACAAAACAAATCCAATCTCTTGGGAGACTCAGCATTCCTGACTCTTTGTTCAGAGACAATCAAGGTGCTGGCGGTGCTGGTGTGTTCTGGAGGCCCTGGGAGGGAGTCCGTAGCCTGGGTTTTCACCTTGTAGTGTCTTAGCTTGTGGCCCCTTTTCTATCTCAAAGTCCCCCACTCTCACCTGGGCTTCACCACCACGATAACTTCTCTGATCTCCACATCTCATGTCGCCCCTTGGCAAGGGCTTTGGTGAGTGTATTAGGTCTGTCTGGATAATCAGTGAAAGTCTTCCTCATCTTGTGACATTTGATCCTTTTGTCTATGTAAAATAATATCTGAGGTCCCAGAGCTTAAGATGCATATATTGGAGAAAATATTACACAGTCTATCACCTACTCTGTCATTGAAAGCTATGGGGCAGTTATATTCAAGCTAAGAAGTGAAGAATGAGGCACAAACACATCCCATGAAAGTCAAGAGAATTATGGCTTAAACCTGGTGTGACAGCTCATGAGAGTGAGATGTCGGGTAAAACCTTTCACCTCTCCAGGCCTCCCCTGCATAGTATTAGGGCTACACTATGATTCCGGGCTTGCAGAACTACATGCTACAGTGTATGCAGGGCCTCTGTCCTCACTTAGGCTGGTTCATGGCCCACATAAGTTCTCCGTCACAGGTCAAACTACAGCCACCTCTGCCATTCACTTTGCTTTAGCTTTTTGATTGGTTAAGGTTCCCCTGTCTCTGCTCCTTCCATCCTGTCCACCACACAACTAAAGGGATGGTTTGAATATGCAAAACTGACCTTTTCTGAATTTTCCCTCTTATTGCTCTGATGTTGAGACTCAATGTACAACCCGGCTCAAAAACAAACAAACAAAAAGAAGATATTAAGATTCCATATCCAGACTCCATGGAGGAAAATGGCTTTTTGATACTATAGTGTATTCCTGTTGGACTTTATCACAACCTGATCTCTCCTCCAGGGAAAAAGAATACAAAAAAAAAACCCCAAAAAACTAAAACAAACAAACAAAAAAACAAACAACAACAACAAAAAAAAACGGAGCATATGTGTAACAAAGCAAACTCTGAATCTTTTCCCCTTTGTGGCGTATCCACATTTAAACCCAAAGTAAGCTAAATCTAAACTTGAAACAGCCCACAACAGTACAGTAAACTGCTTATTACCTACCCACCTCCTAAAGTAAGGGAAAGAGCTAAAATTATTGTCCACGCATCTGTTGCAAGTCCATTGCACTCTGGATAACTTAATCACACACAGACTAAACAAAAACTTCAATCACAGTGTGCCTAAACTGCACGTTCATTTAGACTGAGTTCCAGGGGAGACCAAAATAGAGGTGTTACGTCATGGAGGTGTCTCTCTCAGCTTAGCTCAGAGCCCAGCTAAGAGGGAACGGTCAATTAATGTGAGATGACATTAGTCAAACTCCTACAATAATCTTCAAGTGTATGAGTGCTTTACGTTACTTGAGGCATGTCAAGAAGATATGTTCATGGAGGAGACTAGAAGCATGGAGAAATCGAAGCTATTTGTGTGGGTTAGGGAGCTTTGATAAGGACATGTTAAAAACAACAGCAGAGGGCTTTTGGTATTGCCACAGGCTTCCTTGTTTTTCAATTGCTCTTGAAATACAAACAAAACAATAGAAAAAATTGACAAAGAAAGGAAACGTTTTTTAAAAATGAAAAGCGAGCGTGAAGATGAGGCTATAAAGCGGGCGTGCCAAGAGGAACAAGTGTCCACAGCTATACAGAATTACCAGGGCAAGGAGGCCTCTTCATCTGGGAACCGAGCCACTCTTGTTCAGTTGGATTTTTACTGAAGCTCTGGCGACCTCTGTTGGTCAAATAAAGAAATGCAGTTTCTGCAGCGAAGTGCGCTTTTCAAATGTGCTTTAGAATTAAGATTGTTAAACTTCGTAAAGCTGTTGAGTACCTCTCTCCTTTCTTATTGTTTCATTGTTTGGTCAAATGTCTTTACTTCTTCCATTCCATCTGGTGTTATACCCCCTATTGCTGCTGCTAACGTCAGAAACCCTTGACTATCCCAAACGATAGGACAATTCCGGCATGCTTAGCGTACTTGGATTTCAGTTTAGTTCTCTGACAAAGAAAACACTTCAAATTCAGGTCCTTCCTTAAAAGTGTAGTTTACACAAGAGCAGCCAGTCTGGCATTTGTAAACTGCAACGCTGAGAAGTAACCCCCATAGTTACAGTTTTCAAAATACACCCAAATTCCGGGTAAATACAAACCCTTGGGATTCTGCCAATCTGCCAAATAAAGGGGAGATGGAGCTCTAGTTCGAGTATTCGGAAAAGATTAACTGTCATTTGATTTAAAGAAGAAAGGGTGTCACTATTGTGTAGGCCGGATGATTTCAATGTTAAAGTAAGAGGGAGAAGAGAAAAAAGCCAGAATAAGAAAGGAAGAAAGCCAACTCACTCCAGCCACAAAATAAAAGGTTTAGACCACTCCTTCTACACCTAGGGCGAGTTGCCCGTGGAAGCTGCCTTCCCACCCCCACCCCACCCGCGGTGACGCGCAGGGTTCAGCACCTCGGAAAGCACCCCTTCCTGCATGAGGATTACGCATGCTCTTTTGGGGCTCTCTGCAGCGACTCAGTGGGCGCGAATGTAACTCCTATAACTCTGGTAAGTCACTAGGGGTTGACAATATCGAACAAACAGAAAACACCAACAGAGCTCCAGGCAGTGATGGCGTGAATCGGCTTCGAGGATGTTCGCTGTCTCCGTTTTCCTCTAAAAGGAGAGAATCTGGTCCGGGCATCAGCGGGGAAGCCCACAAAGGTGTTGGGAAGCGAAGCGGCCCGGAGAACTGTTCTCCTGAGCTGGAGGCTGTGTCTAACTTACAACCGGGAAGCAGAGGGGTAAGATTGAATCCTCACCACTCTTTGTTAGAACAGACACTGAGCTCAGCCAACCCTTGAGCTCAAGGCGGTTCTGGGTGAGGACTGGGCTCAGCAACGTTTCTAGGCGCAATCTTCAGCGGCTTCTTGGAAAGCTCGAGCTTCTGCTCTTGGGTACCACACCCGGAACAAGCGGTGCCTCTCGGGTAGCTGGCCAGCAGAACATGACCCAGAGGCACCTGCGCGTGCAGGTGGCCTCTGCAACCACCGCAGCCACCATGGGTAAAGCGGCTGCGGGTGATGAGCTCTCGGAATTCTTCAGTGTCATCCCAGACTTGCTGGAGGTCGCCAACATGAGCAGCAACGCGTCGCAGCTTCCGGACTTGTGGTGGGAGCTGGGGCTGGAGTTGCCGGACGGTGCGGCACCCGGGCATCCCCCTGGCAGCGGCGGGCCAGAGAGTGCAGACACTGAGGCCCGGGTACGGATCCTCATCAGCGCGGTTTACTGGGTGGTTTGTGCTCTGGGACTGGCCGGCAACCTGCTGGTTCTCTACCTGATGAAGAGCAAGCAAGGCTGGCGCAAATCTTCTATCAACCTCTTTGTCACTAACCTGGCGCTGACTGACTTTCAGTTCGTGCTCACTTTGCC
The DNA here is from genome assembly GCF_017639785.1 of Mesocricetus auratus. Taxonomy (NCBI): domain Eukaryota; kingdom Metazoa; phylum Chordata; class Mammalia; order Rodentia; family Cricetidae; genus Mesocricetus; species Mesocricetus auratus. The sequence continues at coordinate 6,944,366 of NW_024429198.1, read as the reverse complement.
CTTCTGGGCGGTGGAGAACGCTCTAGACTTCAAGTGGCCCTTCGGCAAAGCCATGTGTAAGATCGTGTCCATGGTGACATCCATGAACATGTATGCTAGCGTCTTCTTTCTCACTGCTATGAGTGTGGCACGCTACCACTCTGTGGCCTCTGCTCTTAAGAGCCATCGGACCCGAGGGCATGGCCGTGGAGACTGCTGTGGCCAGAACTTAAGGGAGAGCTGCTGTTTCTCAGCTAAGGTGTTGTGTGGGTTGATCTGGGCTTCTGCCGCATTAGCCTCGCTGCCCAATGTCATTTTCTCTACCACCATCAGGGTGATGGGCGAGGACCTGTGCCTCATGCACTTCCCGGACAAGCTACTGGGCTGGGACAGGCAGTTCTGGCTGGGTCTGTACCATCTGCAGAAGGTGTTGCTGGGTTTTCTGTTACCGCTGAGTATCATCTGCCTGTGTTACCTGTTGCTGGTGCGATTCATCTCAGACCGCCGTATAGTGGGGACAACGGATGGAGCCGGAGCAGCGGCGGCTGGGGGAGGCCCTAGTGCAGCCAGCGCTCGGAGGCGGTCCAAAGTCACCAAGTCAGTGACTATCGTAGTCCTGTCTTTCTTCCTGTGTTGGCTGCCCAACCAGGCGCTCACCACCTGGAGCATACTCATCAAGTTCAACGCCGTGCCCTTCAGCCAGGAGTACTTTCTGTGCCAGGTGTATGCGTTCCCGGTCAGCGTGTGCCTAGCACACTCCAACAGCTGCCTCAACCCGATCCTCTACTGCTTGGTGCGCCGTGAGTTCCGAAAGGCACTCAAGAACCTGCTGTGGCGCATCGCGTCGCCCTCGCTCACCAGCATGCGCCCCTTCACTGCCACCACCAAGCCTGAGCCTGAGGATCACGGGCTGCAGGCCCTGGCGCCGCTTAACGCCACTGCAGAACCTGACCTGCTCTACTATCCACCCGGTGTGGTGGTCTACAGTGGGGGGCGCTACGACCTGCTGCCCAGCAGCTCAGCCTACTGAGATCTGCCAGGGCTCAAGAGGGCCTTCCAGGGGAAAAGGAGAGGGGAGATTTGGGGGCTGGAGGAGCTGCAATGGAGAAATAGGTAGGGAAGGGGTGCTACAGGGAAGAGCAATTTGTGAAAAGGCCAGAGGACTGTCTCTGCAGAAATTAGGTTAACGGGATAGAGCCTGCAGCCTGGGCTCTGGCTCACCACTCCCAAGTCCTTGTCCTTTACTCCAAGTCCCACTTCCCCACCCTGCCCGCTGAACACTATGGGACACCCAGAAGCTGGAAACGCATCTGGGAAGCAGAAGGATTGGGTTTCGGGTTGCATAGGAGTTGGGTTTAGCCAAATGATATCCGGACAAGGGATCATTTGGTCCAGCGACTTTTATGGAGAACTTTATTGGTCCTCAAGCAAAATCCCGCAGCAGGGTAAGTTGCCCATAAAGTCTGTCTTAATGCGTTTTGATCTGTGGGGACTGTCCCAAGTAAAGCTCTAACTTGCTGTGACTGTCGGGAAAAGAAAATGAGAAATAGAACTCTGGTGTCCTGTATCATCCTGGACAGGACTGACGTGCACAAGCTGAGCCTGATCTCTCTGCTGTGCCTCTGAACGCAAATGTCACCTGTGTCCCCGGGAGTCTCTAGGAAGTGGCATGAGGTGCAAGAAAGAGCACTGTGATTAGAGGAAATTAAACAGAGAAACCTTTTTATGATTCTGCCCCTGAAGGAAAGGGGGGACTAGCTAAGAGAGCGGGAAGTGTGGTGTCTACCCTGAAAGCCTGGGTACCCAGAATCTCTCGAGGACAGTTTGGATACCTGGTGCTTTGGTCTATTGGTGCAGGTGAGGCAGCAAATCCCCTGAAAGCTCTCCTGAGTGTGGGGGTGCTTTAGCAGCCTCCCTTCCCTCTTTGGGAATGGACTGGAGTGGCAGATGATGGGATGGCTGGGTGATGTTTGGGGCTTAGAAGAACAGTAAATGTTGTTCAGCTGTTTCCTGGGGCAGGGAGGAGGGAGGTTGATCTTCCCAAGGGGGATGGGGGACTCAAGTAAAATCTCTCCTAAAGAGAAAGAAGAGGCAGTTGCCAAGAGCATGGCCAGACTTGTATGAGTGAGGCTATGCACTGTAACTGACAGGGGAAGGTGAGACTTGAAAATTGAGTGGAAGACTATGCTAACCAAGTCCCAGGAACTGAGTGTTTTGCTCATTGAGTGTGCAGGACAGCCACATGGCTGTCTCTGAAGACTGAGCAGACTCCTCATGACAGCTCAGTTTAGTCACAGTCTAGGATCTTAAGATCTTCACAGAGTTCTTTCTTGAGACAACTCTGAGAACTGAGATCAAGTATTAATTAACCTGCCCATCCCTCAACCAGGACCAATACAGACGCTACTGCTCTATTTGGCTTCATCTGGGAGTAAGAGGCTACTAGAGCAGGCACCTCCCACTGTGGCATAGTCACTTTAATACAGGGAAGAACCATTAGAAAGCATGGCTGCTTAAATGGTCTCCTGGATTATAGGACTGTTGGATAATTTTGTCTAAATAGTACTGTTCTATGTGAGGCTTAATACCTGGAATATGGGATCTACATACCTGCTATCAAAGCGACACTTCTGCAACACAGTTCCAGACACTCAGATGCCTTCCCATGAAAATAACAAATTCAAAGCGAGTCCTGAGGCTTTGTTTTGAAGCAGTCACATCAGTCCTCCTTTGCTCTTTGGCTTTATCGATACTGGTATTGACCAACAGCCAGGCTAGCAACAGTTGGAATGTGGCTCCCTAATGCTCTGTGCTGGATAGTTTTATGTCAATTTGACACAAATTAAAGCTATCTGAAAGGTAGTAGCTTCAACTGCCACTATAAGATCCCGCTGTGGGGTATTTTCTTAATTAGCAATTGATGGGGGGAGGGTCCAGTCCACTGTGGGTGATACCATCCCTGGGCTGGTGGTCCTGGGGTCTATAAGAAAGCAGGCTGAGCAAGGCACGGGGAGGAAGCCAGTGAGCAGCTCCCCTCCTGACTCCAGGTTTCTGCCCTCCTTGAGTTCCCATTCCGGCTCCTTCCAATGATAAACTACAATGCCAAATAAACCCTTTTCTGCACAACTTGCTTTTTGGTCATGGTGTTTTGTTCCAGCAATAGAAACCCTAACTAATACATACTCCCATATACAAAATAAATAAAAGGGTCAAAATAAGAGGAAGCAGACAATACCATGTCCACGTACAACATGGGAGATTAAAGTTTCAATTTTGACAGTAACATTATTTGTAAATAGCTCAGACTTCTTTTTTGTGCTTTAAAGTGTTTTTATTCATTTTACATACCAATCACAGTTCCCCCTCCCTCCCCTTCTTTGGCCTCCCTCTCTCCCCTTCCCATCTCCCATCCATCATCCATTCCTCAGACAGGGTAAGGCCTCCCATGGAGAGCCTACAAAGCTTGGTACCTTCAGCAAGGCAGGATCAAGTCTCTCACCCTAGTATCAAGGCTGGGAAAGACATCCCACCATTTGGAATGGGCTCCAAAAAGCCAACTCGTGCACCAGAGATAAATCCTGGTCCCCCTGCCAGGGATCCCACAAACAGACCAGGCTATAAAACTGTCATCCACAGGCAGAAGGCCTAGTTCAGTTCTGTGCAGGCTCCACTAGCTCAGAATTGTTGGGCAAAGATACTGATATGTGTGTTTCTGCTGTGGGCACTGCAGAAAGAGAAGATACCGGTCTGGGGCCAGGACTTCATACCAATCTCTGTAAAAGGAGCCAGTTTGTCCAAATCCAAAGCTAAGGGCTTCAGAGAACACCACATGGAGGATCAAAGATTATGGATTCTGTCTACACAAAGACAGAACAACAGGAGAGTAGCTGGGCAGTCCCTCTGTGTGCCTGTGGGCAGGCCATAAGTCAGACACAGTCCAGAGTTCACAGTTAGGACAAACAGCCAGAGAGCCTCTCAAGACAATGCAGAGAACAATGATTTGGACATTGCAGTAAGGCTACAATAAAAGGGGAGAATCCAGGAAGAAAAGACAGAATAGTATTTAGATGGGTCTAGGGAATATGGATGCCGTGTTGACAAGTGATGCTGATGGTGGAGGGGAACGAGGAAGCAGACAGGTTAGGGAAGTGGGAAGCAGTACACCTTCCCTTTATCCCATAGGAGCTCCCTGGATGTCTACAAAAAATGTTACACCCCCACTTTAATTTTATTTGTCTACAGTTAAGATGCTTTTTGCCAGGATGAACTTCATTTTGCCAAAGAAAATAAAAATTTGGGTTTCCTGAGGTGGCTAAAGGCTTTTAAATTTTGTATTGTGTCCACTCATTCAGACTTTAATGGAGTTGAGTTCAATGGGTAAAGTACTTGTACGTGTGTGTGTGTGTGTGTGTGTGTGTGTGTGTGTGTGTGTGTAAGAGAGAGAGGGAGAGAGACAGACAGACAGAGATAGAGATAGAGACAAGACAGTGAGACAGAGAAAGATTGCTCTCGGTCCTTACCCCAGCTCAGTACTTCATCAAATGTTGCAAAATCAACATTGGACATTGACATAGTAATATCTATTGCCTCTTGCATTAGCCAAACAATGACCCATTGATGTTCTGTCACTTGTAATAAAGACCATGCCCTGTGGCAAATATTCCCAGGTGACCCATTCATTCTTTCCCAAGTCTTCAAAGACCAAACAATTCCTGGGAATAACACCTAAGAATAACATGGAACTCTCCAAGTTCCATATAAACCTTATAGAGGTGAATATATGTAGACTGAGTTTTCCTGTTCTTACTGCCTACTCCCAAACAACAGGCAGCTGCTTCCCAAATAACTGGCTGGGAGACTTCATATAAGTTATAAATGCTCAGCCAATAGCTCAGGCTTGTTACTACCTAACTCTTATGTTTAAATTAACCCATATTTCTTACCTATGTTTTGTAACATGGCTCATGGATTGTTACCTCATTTTCTACGAATCCTGCTTCCTTGGTGGCTGACTGGCATCTGCGCATGGAATGAAATGTTTTCAACCTATACTACAGATCCCAGAACCCCACCCTCATGGAAACATCCTGTAAGGCCATTTGAAAAACCTCCACAGGTCTTTACTGAGTTCATCTTCCAGAAGCAAAGCACACCACTCAGTCTATGTGCTCTTGGATGTAAGGGGAGGCTGAAGGTGGCTGTCGGAATGGTAGTAAGAGATGGAGAATTATGGGTCACCACAGATGCACTAACACTACAAGTGTTAGCATGTTATAACATAAGAAAGAAGCCGCAATGATAGAGATCTGGCCTTGGGTCATAGCATCCAATGCCATTCAGCCTCTTGCTCTGAGTTCTGAAAGCATTGGGGTGGAGAGGCGCACCCATTATGCACAGGACAATTGAGTAAAAGAGGACACAAAGGTCTTTGGAAAACGACCTGAGCACTTCTTCCCTTCACCAGACTGCTAATCCCAAATGGCCTGGTATGGCCCATCCTTTCTACCATGCACAGGGAAACAAAAGCAGCATCCCACATTGGGAGAGGCAGCTCATTGCTGTTCTCAAAATTCCCTTCTTCCAGGCAAAGATGTGGTTAATTTTAAACCCATCAAGAGCAGTGACAGGAAACACATAACTGCATCTTTCACATCTAATGGCATATGGACAAATGTCCTTTCTGCATGGGTCGGACACATTCGGAATTGTACAGGTGATACTTAACAAGAGCTGCAGAAATCTAAGGAGGAAGGGCTGGTGATGAGGCTTTGCCAGCAATGACCATGGCATTCATTAAGCACTGATCATGTGCCAGCCACCTGCCTATACTTGCCCTCCACAGGAAGCAGTAGAGACAAAGCCTTGGATTCAAAGTCCAGCTCTGAGTATTTATTCCTGGCATACAGGTGGACTCTGGGAACCCATACCATGTGGAGGGATGCTCTCTCAGCCTGGACACATGGGGAAGAACCTGGACCCTTCCTGGGATGATGTGACAGACTCTGAAATCCCTCATGGAGACCCTTGTCCTCCCTGGGGAGAAGAAGGGGGATGGAGTCAGGGTGAGGGGTTGGGAGGATTGGAGGGTGGCAGAGGAGGGGAGGGAGAGGGAACTGAAAGTGACATTCGTAAAAAGTTAAATAAATATTTTAAAAAAGTCCAGCTCTGCCACTTTTGAGTTGCATGGCTTCAGATGAGCTACCTAATGTACCAAATTGTCACACTGCTCTGAGAACGGAACTCATTATACCAAATGCATACTTGAGCACGTGTCACTTGGGGATGTCAAATAGGTTGCCACTGAGTACCAAAGAAAGGATCGAAACTAGCCAGACTCTAAAGCTCATGGTTGGTTTTCCTATTTAAAAATGTGGTCTCTCAGCATGATATCAATGCAGTCTCTTCAGGCAGTCCCCTGAAGGGTTTGGCTAAAGAAAAGGTATTTAGTTGGGGGTGGGACAGAGTATCATAGGAGGACCAGCAATTGCTTCTCGAAAATGTCAATTCCAGGGGATGAAATGAAGGCACAGACTCAAGAAAAATATTTTTACTGTATCAGTGAAACAAACAAAAACTCTTAAGTTGCACAGCTTTCAGAATGAGACCTTCAAAGCAGATTTGTTAAGAATGTCATACATTCACAGGAATTAATTATGAGCAAATTAAATTTGGATAAATCAACACCATAAAATGATCATTAATATTTTAAGTATTTCTGAGTTGATGAAATATGCGATTTCCCAATGATACATGGACTGCTTTTTAAAAAATGACATTATAAGCATCGTGGATAGGATTGATTTGAGCCTTAGATGCTATCAAGGCCTGAAACGCCCCTTAAGAAGCAGGAGCTGACCTTCCCATCCCTACACGGAGGGGCGGTGGTAAGGAAGAGGCAATGGGGCAGGCAATCCTAGCACACACACATTTTCCCAGGTGTGCACACAAGGTGAGATTCCACCATGAGCTATAAGTTCCCAAAGCCTTGTCATTTGTCTGAGGTTTGGGTCCATGTCTCTTTATAAACCTAATCTACATATCTAACAAAGAGAGCCACAAAGCAACAGCCTATCAGTGCCACTGCAGAGGCTGTCATCACCACCACGTTGACACTCCCAGCCATGTTGACCAGAAAGCCCAGGCCACCTCCAACCAAGATCTGAGCCAGCTGCACCATGCAGGTGAGTGCAGCACAGTCCACACCTTTGCCTCTCCCACTGTTGTCAGGGACTCCTGGGGCTCTCTGTTGCTTCTGCAAGAGAAACACAGGAATAGCCATTGATCTACAAGGCACCATTACAAAGCATCAAGGATCAGATTACTTTTTCTGGGAAGAGTCCAGTGGTAAATACCTATGTGCTTCATAGGATCTTGGTTGGAACTGACTCTGATCTCACAAATCAAGAAAGATCTAGAGTAAGAACAAATTGCATTCCGATGCAACCTGATTAGATTCCATGCCTTTTTTATGCATCACGGAACAGCACCTTCCTTCTTTGAATTCATTTCCATCTCTTAAAAACTTTAAAGGGGATTATTATCCTATAAACTATCTGAAAACAGCAGGCTGCCTTTGACCAGCTGGCCATAGTTTGCTAATTCCTAATTGGCAGACTCCAGGGAACTTCACTGATGCTGTCTTCCCTATTTGCAAGGGAGCCTTTTCCTCCAGCTTCAATGAGTATATCCCCTAAGCATGAGTATGGTTAGGATGCTCTTTGTAAGAGAAAGATAAATACAATGTTGCAGAAAGTCAACAAGGACCAATTCAAATATTTTTTTCTTCCTTGGTGTTAAAAAGGCAAGCAGTAGCGGTAGATGGGTGGCACACACCTTTAATCCCAGCACTCGGGAGGCAGAAGCAGGCGGATCTCTGTGAGGTCAAAGCCAGCCTGGTCTACAAAGGGAGTTCCAGGATAGCTAGGACTACGCAGAGAAAATCTGTCTCTAAAAAACAAATGAAAAACAAAACAAAACAGAAAAAAAGGCAAGTGGTTTCAAAAGAATGCTAAATGACTTAAATATATAAGAAGCAATAACTCCCTCACAGCATGGTTATTTAGTTAATATGTTAACACTCGGTAGATAGTTGATATTTATCCCCAGTTGGTTGATATTGCCCTCTGGTGTCTTTTACCCACAAGGCCTTGTGCAAAACTGTTTTGCTGTCAGGACTTTTTTTTTTATTAGCACTTACCTAGGTGTAGACATTGTTGTCATCATCCCTAGGACAATAATAACTCCAGCTGTCATTTTTGGAGTCCTGTGAGGCTACCCTTTAAAGGTTCAGGCATTACACTGGTCTGCCCTGCTACCTGCCAGAATGCACTCCGGCAGTTCTCTGGCCAGCCCAGAGTTCCATGAGAACCAGTCTGCTCGCAGGTGCAAAGGACCCCTTTAAAAGGACAGGCCCCTGCCCACCTACTCTCTCTCTCATCATCTTCTCTCTCATCTCATCTTCCTCTCATCTTCACTTACCCTCTCCTCTTCTCTCTTACCTTACTCTCTCTCTGTCATGTCTGTCTCCCCCCTTTCAGTCTCGCTATAAGAAACTATGGTTAATATGCTCTCCATGGCTTGTGCTGTGTCGCCCCGTCCTTGTTCCCTAATTAACAACAGTCCTGCAACTCTATTTGTAGATAAGACTGGCTTTGAACTCACTGAGATCCACTAGCCTCTGCCTCCCTGGTGTTGGGATTAAAGGCCTTTGTGTGTGTGTGTGTGTGTGTGTGTGTGTGTGTGTGTGTGTGTGTGTGTGTGTGTGTGTGTGTTCAGGTTTACTTTCCCACCTGCTTTATGTAGTGAATGTTATTAAGAAAAATACACCTTGGGAGAGAAAAATGAATATTATCTGTAAAATGAGGAAATATGAAAAAATATTCATGTTAGTTTGATTCTCGTTTTTAAATATTGAAAAGGTAAACTTTAAGAACTCTAGCAAGAGTGATAACATAGCAGGCGTGGGCTGGGGATGCAGACAGAACAATTATGATGGAAGCAGCTTCACAAGAACACTTTTGTCTATTGTGATTATTGGCCCTTGTGAGACTATAACCTCTTGTAAAAGTGAGTTCATTTTAAGTGCTTCTTAATGACTAAATGAAAAATACGGTCAATGTCACACAGCTTCAAAGGGGACAGAATTTCAGTCTACTTTTCTGTGACTCCAAAGTTTGTTCGTGTTTTTGTTCTTTGCCTTGAGTTAGAAGCAAAGGAAAGTCCATTTCCCCTGAAATTCTAGTGGATAGACAAAAGTCAGCATTCCTCAGTAACTTGTGAGGCTGATTGATTTCTCTCTATCAAAAGATGTCATTGTCCTTACCGCAGGCAGAACGGAGGAATGGATATCTATGGTGGCTACTGGCACATCTGGTATCCAGGCTCCCTCAGTATCACAAACATTGTTACACATTCCAGATAACATGCTGTCTTTTCACCTCCTCCCTACCCCAAACTCCCCCAGCTCATGGACTTCCCTCCTGCCAGCTACTCATTCTCCTTATAGTCCTGCTATTTCAAATATGCTCTCTCTCTCTCTCTCTCTCTCTCTCTCTCTCTCTCTCTCTCTCTCTCTCTCTCTCTCTCTCTGTCCCTCCTCCCCCTTTTTCTACTCGCCGACACTCTTCTCTCTTTCTGCTCTGGTCTTGCTTCTCTTATGGCCATGTCCAGTCTGCTGGCGATGCTCAGTTTACTAATTCCTCTCTCTGTTCTGCACTCTTCCAGACTCCTGTGACAATAAAAACCTTCCCCATGGAACAGTCATGTCATAAGTTTATACACTTTGGTGCCAGTACTTTTTCCAAAAGGGGAGACTTTTCTGGTGACTGTCTTTCAAACAGTAGCCCCTCCCCCACAATGCACTGCAACTTTTACTAGGGAAAAAAGACAGTTATTACTCTTACTTGGAAAGTCTTAACTCCTGGTACAGTCTGACTTGCTGCACCTACCAAATCAAATGACATAAATGAAAACTAACATGTGCTCAGTATTCCACTGACATGGGCTTGGTGTTACACTGACATTCACTTGGTGTTTTTATGGTTTCAGACTGACATGGTTTGAGCTCATGGTTCTCACTTTAGATTTTTCATCATTGCTCTACTCAAGGAAGCAAAGGTCAGTCTGCATAGAGAAAATCTGGTATACCTTAATTAGAAGAGATAGCAATTCTAGAACAGAACTATCAAAACTTCTCATTGTCAGGTCTAAAGGAAACTCTAATTCCCCAAGTGCATATGTCTAGAAATGGCAGTCTAGACCCAGCTCAAGATGGACAACAGAAGGATTTGTGGTTAGATAAAAGCTGGAATTCTTCAGGAACTTGTGAAATGAGTTGCCAATAGGAATCATTTCCCTTGTCTCTGGCAGAAAGAACATATGGGTCTCCATTGACATACACCTGTGGTTACATACCTATGCCCTGTAGTCCTAATTCACAAGCACACATTATACATTTCAAAGTTCCCATCCTGGCCCTACACATACACACACACACACACACACACACAAACACACACACACACACACACCTTTACCCAAACTCCTAGGTCTGCTCCAGCTCACCAGCTTCCCTCCTTCTAGCTCACCCTAATAACCCTCCACTTTCCCTATTTTACTTTGCTATTCTTTACTTTTCTCCTGCTTTCCTCGACTTGGCCATGTCCAGTCTGTTTATTTTTCTCTCTGGTTTGAACTCTTCCAAATGACTCTGGATATTTTCTGTCTTACAATAAGAAACCCCTTAACTATGGAGTAGCCATTTCAGTGGTGTCTTTACTGAACTCCTCAGATACAGCATGGAGGACTGCTTAAGGTCCTACCTTGTGGTCCGAATTCCAAGTCATAGGTGGGTAGCACCTCTCCAGGAGGCATGGTAAGAATCAAGTCACAACTCCAACCCTTAACTCCAAGAAATGTCAACAGGCTCCTCTGCAGTGCATGGAACAGGGAAGACATCATTGTGGACTTCTACAAATGCTGATGTGAACTGGGAAGCCCCTTAGGATGGTTGCAGAAGAGTTTGTCTCTGTCTGATTGTGGATTGCCAACATCACTAAGACTACCTTCTTTCTTTAATCAGATAATCGGGAGTCACTATCATTGTCCTAAAACTCAAAAGGTGCACCAGGGTTCACAGCAAAGAGGAGGGGGGAAGAACTCACCTAGGCTGGCAGTCATGTCTGCAAAATTCCTCCCTTCCCCCATCCTTCAGGTGAATTCCCTTTGTTACTCACCTCCTTTTCCTCCTCGTGATGGTACTCAGCAATGAGGTTAAAGGGCACAGTGTACAATGTGCTGGACATAACACCAAACATAGAGCAGAGGACCAGGGTAGAGTAGACATTTGGGAAGAGTCCTATGATTCCTGTCCCCAGGCCAAAGAGCAAATATCCCATGAAATAAAGGCCCTTTAATCCAATGTAGGAAACCAAAGCTTTCTGAAAGTCTGTTGAGAGAATAAATGGGAAGAAATTACAGCTGGCAGGTGCCTCACAATAGCTAATAATTTTTGAAAATCCTTTCTTTTGAAGATGTATTTTTTAGAAGACGTCCTTTGATACTGACTCAGGAACAAAATACTTCCTTATCTGTGTGCAAGAAACAGCTGGATTTGGGGATCAGTTTTAAATCCTTTGCATAAAAGATGGCATACAATTGCCTTGCTGATTTTATTGTCCATGGAGGAGAATCAGGTACTTCTTAGCAGCCAGCCAAATATAAAAAGAAGATAAAAAAGAATAAGCAAAAAACCCCATTGGTGATGGGACTCTGAGGACAAAAGATACAGAGAAAGAGTCTTGTTCATTCTGATTGGAGAAGTCTAGCCCAAGAGGACCCAACCGATAGTGTATGCTTATCCTGACCACACCACTCAAAGTCAGGCTGGGGATATTAAAACAACCAGGTTTTGCAGAATGATACAAATCATTCTTAGTTTCTTAGCCCCAACCTGAAGGCAATCTGTACAGGCAAGAAAGGTGTGAGGTTCTCTGCAGACATTTTCCCTGTATTGTCAATCATACAAAAACTGTGAAGGGGTTCCCACAGTTCCCCCATGGCTTCCTCTTGGCATACACTAGCACACACAAAAGGTAACACATGTAGAGGCAGAGTGATCACTCCTCCACTTTAGCCTATTGGATCATGTCAACCAAAAAATAAATGATAGATGCTTGAGATGCACCTATTAAGAATGAAATGTTGATTAGCCACTGGAATTATTATTAGATTTACACTTCGTGGACAAGAAATAAAATGTATTATACTTGAATCAACTAAAAAACACTGTCTTGGGTCACTGGATGGAAGACAAGCTGTAGAAATGACAAGCAAACAACATTACTTCTGCTATCAAATGTATTCCAAGTCTGGAGTGCTGTTGCTAAGGCTTGAGTATGGAAGCAGTACAAAACTAGGTCAATAATACTAGTAATAATAATAATGATATAACAACACAATAAAATAATATAACAATTTGTAATAATCCTTGACAAATCTGTTTGTTTAAATATACATATGTAGAAATTTAGTCTAAGGTGCTCAAAAGATATAATCAATACATAGCTCTTTTCTGGGTGTGTCGGCAAGCCAAAGAGAGGCAAAGAAAGATAAAGAGATATTTGAACATATCTATAACAAGAGTATAAATGTTGAAAGTCTGGTTTATAATGCTTTATTCATGAAGGGAAGCCAATACATCTCTATCTCAAGGACAAAATTCTCTTGCCTCTGCTTTCTATGATACACAGATTGGCCATATCCTCAACAGTACTGTCTCTGTGGTAGGAAGAAATTATTGAGTTGAATATTAGGCATGTAGTTGTAGTAACTGCTGGAAGGCTATTTCTTGGCTGTACAGATGGAGATAAAAATGAGTTTGGTTCTCTATCACCATTCCCCACCCAGACATCTAGGTTGCCCCATGGAGCTCTATGTAGCAGGAGATAATGAGTCTTCACCTGATGCTATGTGATGAATTGAGAACCAGGAGCAACGTATGCTCTGAGATACAGAAAATGATAGCTTCTGCTAAGGGTGGGTTGAGAAGCAGAAGGAAAACTTGAATAATAGCACAAAGGAGGCACAATTTAAGGTAGTTACCTGAGGAAGTAGAAGTCATCTACAAGTTTGCTAAATCATCTATGAAATCACTAGTGGTCTTGCTCCAGAAGAACATGAAGCTACTGGAATTCATCCACTCAGTATCTCACCATCTTACTCTCAAAAATTCCCTTTCATTAAAAAAAAGTATTTCCTCAAAACCCACTGGTTACAAGCATAATTAAAAGGCAATGACTCCTAGAATTGACTATGAAAAATGACACCTCATAAGATCATCTCTAAAGGAACCGTTTTTCCTGAATTCCTAAACATTATCAAGAATCTAAGATTCTAAAGAGAAGAAAACAGATTTTGAAGTATAAAATCTGGGTCCCACTACTGCCTGACTCTCTTAAGAAAAGAATACTTACAAGAATAAAGTGAAGAAAACAGAGAGTTGATGCACAAGCCCCAACATCCAACTTCAACTCCTCTTTCATAGATGAAAAACTCTGTGGAATTGTGTGAACTGTAGGGATCCCCATGGTATACAATCTGAAAGAGAGGGTCCAGTGGTTGAGTAACTAGTGCAGTGCTTCTCAACTCTTGGGGAAAGGGACCCTTTCCTAGGGCATAGAGTTCAATCAGACATCACCAGGTCACTCCATTCATGTATTGTGCCTCCTTCAAGGACCTTCATAAAGTATATCTAACTAACATTTCTCCAGGTGATCTTCAATGGCTCCCCTCTCATGCTAACATCTAGTCCCACCTGTCTTAGTGCCATTCCCTAGCATAGCTAACAGACTTCCAACTCACCTCTGCCCACACCATTTCTATTCCCAATCAGAATTCTTTCTTGCCCTGTTGTATCTCTGAAACTCTGTGTCACCCTTCAAGGCAGGGATCATGCCACATACCTGTTTCATGAAGCTTGACATGAGCTCTGAAGATAATATCTACTTTTGCTATTTGTTGTATTTGATCACATAGTGGTATATCTCTCAGAGTAGTTTTACAGAGTGTAGCATTCTACTTCTAGAACATATCTGTAAACCAATTTCTTGAAGGTACTCTTTGCTATACCTATTCCAAAGGACAAACAGAAGCAGCTACCAATGAGTGTGTGAACATAATGCATTCGTTACCTGTCCCATGAAATCTGTGAAGAACAGCATGTTTGACAGGAAGGCAGTCCATCCAATGAGGTGGCTGATGCAAAGGCAGCGATAATGGGAAGGCATGTTCACTAATGCCCTCAGAAGTGACTTCATCGACATTGCTGTCTGACTCTGGAAAAAAGCATGGGTCTTCAGTATCGGTGCCCAGCCAGCAGCAGGAGTCAAAGAAACAGCCATGCTACATCTCTGTCACTTGTCTATCATGACATCACATGTAGGTTTCCATGGGACAAGTTATTGATAATGCACTGTTAAAAAGAAATGACTACTTAGTGGTTCCAGGGTCATAAATAACTTTTATACTCTAAAGGTGTAGAGTTTTGGAATGGAGCTACACTCAGTCCAAGATGTAAGAGACAGCTAACACTGTCTTTAAATGGTATTCCTGCAAAAGGCTAAATAATCCCTTACATAACTATTGTTCTTAGAGCATGGTAGGCTAATTCAAGATAGAAGTCATGATCTTTTGTCTTGACTGCACCCAGGATCGTATTTTGTTATATGTAAAAATGAATCTGGAAAATACAATTAAAGTTACTAGTTAGTGGACCTAAGGGAATTAACAGGATAGTCATCTGGTTAATACTAGTTGAATCACACAAGCCTTCTCAGAAACCAGAGGGTTTTCTCTTTACAACTGGAGGCAGAAGCAGAATTCAGAACATCTTGAAGCATGAGGGTTGAAAACAGAAAGGGCCACATGAAAAGGGACTGAGATAGTAGTCCTTCAAAACTCAGAGCATCTCCTGGCCAATAATCCATAACAGGAACCGTACTCTCACACCACAAGAAACTGGGTTCTGTCAATGACTCAAATGATCTTGAAGACAGGTTCCTCCCAGTTGAACCTTCAGATGAGAATACAGCACCGTTGATGTCATGATTGCAGGGATGTGGGACCCTGAACAGAGAACCCACTGGAGCCCACCAACACTTCTGACATACAAAGCTGTGAGATGACTGATTGATGTTGTTTTAAGCTGTTCCATTTGTAGTGATGTTTTAAGAAACTAACACAGAGAGCTAGACAGTTCCCTGCCCTTGGCAGGTAGGCTCCTTCTCTCAAGTCACTTCTCTGACTCTTGGGAGCAATGGGCATATGTAAGTGAGCTTTGTGTTGAGTTAAAATGTGAACAGAGAGGGCATTGGTGGTGCACGCCTTTAATCCCAGCACTCTGGAGGCAGAGATAAGCAGATCTCTGTGAGTTTGAGGCCAGCCTGGTCTACAGAGTGAGTTCCAGGACAAGCCTCCAAAGCTACAGCGAAACCCTGCCTCGAAAAAACAAAACAAAACAAAATGTGAACAGAGGAAACACACATATAAGAGATGAATACTCATGCCCCAGATTCCTCACTTTAGATTTATACATTAACAGCAGGGGCTCTAATTACTATTACTAGTTATTATTATTATTATTTGGTTTCAGCTAGCATTGATGCAATTGAAGATAAAAAAAGTCTTTAACATCTTGTCATATAAGAGAAGAAAGAATCAAGCAGTCAGCCTCCCTAAGGACAATGAAAGTATGAATGTCAACTGAGGTGGGTTGATGGTTTTTCTTCTTGGCATTTTTAAAATTCTGAGTCTTGACATAATGAAATTGGGACCCAATTAGTAGAGTTATCAGACAATCTCCTGACATTGTCTATTTTCATTATGATCCATATTGTCTTATAACTCCTTTTACCATATATTGTCATATAGTACTTTATTATTGAATATGTTTCTTCACATAATTGGAAATGTGAGGAAAGAATAAATTTATGATGAGATAACCACTCACTCTGTTATATTAAACATTATATTCCTGGTATTTTTACCGCAAGTTATTTTCTGCATGTGAGATTTTGTTCTTGCCTTGTTCTGTTTAATAACTGTAAAAAATAATTTATTATTTTAATTTCGTGTGTATTGGTGTGAGAGTGTCAGATGCTCTGGAACTAGAGTTGCAGAGAGTTTTCAGTTGGCATGTAGGTGCTGGGAACTGAACTCTGGTTCTCTAGAAGAGTAGACAGTGCTCTTAGCCACAGAGCCAGTCATCTCTCCAGCTGCCTTGTTTTATAACTCTTAAATTATCTGATACTTTGTTTTACATCTTGGTTGAAGACATTAGATTTAACAATTCTAGGCTCATTGTATAGTTGATACTTGCAATTTCATCATTCTTATTTCTGTTTTGTGTTTTGAGATAGGATCTCATGTGGCTCAGGTTGGCCTAGAATTTGACATGTCCATGAGGGTGACAGAATGACCTTGAACTCTCAGTCTTCATAACTTCACCTCGTAAGTGCAGAGATTACAGACATGCACCATCACACCCAGATAACTTCATTCATCTTGCAGTATTTAACCCACTAATAGTTACTATACTAATTTATTATACTTTATATATATATAAATATTCACAAAATAAGCATTCTCTTGTATTTAGGAAAAATAATAATGTTTTGCATGCAGAATATAATACCTAAAACAAAAGGTTACTGTAACAAATGTCTAGAAGTACTTGCTTTTCTTCATAGTGAAAGGTAGACACTATCTAGGGAATGGCAGCTGATTTTCATGCTTTAAATCCATCCCTTTCACTTCATTTTGTTTCTCATTTCCCCCAAAAGGCACAATCAGGAAAGTCTGGCAAGCATGCTTGCATTCTGCCTCACTCCAAACATTAATGGATCTTTCTGCCTTCCACATAATTTTCAGCCTGCTCCATTGTTAACCTAATTTCTCCTCCCTTCCAAAAATAAATGTGAGGCTTCAAATTGAGCTTAACATTTCTGTAAAAGCTGGAAATATAAATATTCAGTATTTTAACTCAGAATGAAAATCTAGCTGGCATCTTACCCTTGACTGGTCAGTTCCCTGGGAAAAGCCCTTACAATGGCTTTGAGCCCCTGGGAGTCGTTTCATTGCACAGACTATCCACCATCATCAGCTGGTGACTGGGGAGTGGTGGGTTTGCAACTGAACAAGATTCAGAATCATCGGGAAGAAGACACCAAAGTATTCTTTGACGGAGAAATCACAAGTGTTGAGAAGAGAAACGGTTTTGGCATGCAAAGATGTGAGATGGGTTTTTATGGGATCTAGTTTGAACTCCAAAACAGTTCAGGTCTCTTTCCGTAGAGAATTCTAATTCTAAATTGTGCAGCCATCCCAAGTTTGGAATCAGTGACTGTGAGAAAGTATGTCAGCTTTGACCTTGGCTTTGGTCCTGGCCCCGATGTACATAGCTGGAGACACCCCTGGATGTGTGTGGCCAAGGGAAGTCCATATGCTTCGCTATGTTGCTCTGCTCCTTCTTCTTAACTGGTTTCTTTTACAATACTTTTTCTTTTTTTTCAGCTTTTTACATTTTAGTATATTTTTTATTTGTTTTGAAACAGGTCTAGCCTGGAACTGATAAAGAGACCTGGACAGACTTGAACTCACAGAGATCCAACGTCCTCTGCCTCCTGATTGCTGGGATTAAAGGCATGGGCCACCACACCTGGCCTATCGTGTCTCTTAAACCAAACAACAAAAGCCATTCAGAATCTGAATCTCATATGTGACACACACTGCTATTGTTTGCTTCATTTTTCTTCTTGTTATTCAACTGAGAAATATCATTCAAGATGTGATACGATTTGAAACATGTATACATTGTGGAATGACTAGATAGGATTAACTGATGCTCCATTTCTACATTCATCTTTTGTTTTTTTTCTCTCCCTCTTATTTCCATGTCTCTGTGTTTCCGTCCCTGTCTCTGTCTCTTTTTCTCTCTCAGAACAAAAAAAAATGAATTTTAAAACCAACAAATAAAACAATAGGATAAGAAAATAACATAATGAAAATATCCCCCTTTGCAGACACACTAACCTCAACCAAAACAACAAAAACCACCGAGTCCCTCATTTGCTGAGTTCGTTTTGGATGGGAACCACTAGCCAAAGTATATAGTTCACAAATTCACTCTCCAATTCGGCATCTTGTCTGTTCACTCTCTTGGTAGTTTCCTTGGTTGCACAGACTTTTAGTGTCATGCAGTCCCATGTTTCTATCCTTTCTTTGTACTTTGGTGTGATAACCAACGAAGACTCTCTATTCCCAGATTAAGGCCACGTAGCTTTCCGGGATGTTTTCTTCTAGCTGTTTTACAGTTTGGGGCTTATGTTTCAGTCTTTGATTCATTCTGGTTGGCTTTCAATGTGGTGTGTTATGATGATCTACCTCCATTCTACCACATGTGCACAGACAGATTTTTCTAGCGCTGTTTATTGAAGACTAGCTCGTTCTCTGTTGAGTGCTTTGGCTATTCTTTTGCCAAATACCAAATCCAAGGATTAATCCTTGGTTGTCTATTCTATTCCATTGATCTACACATTGGTTTTCATGCCTTACTATGCTCTATTAATTATGTAGTTTTGTAGTAAAGTAATTAATGCCTCTAGCTTTGATCTTTTTGTTCAAGCTTTGGATATCTGTGATCTTAATGATTTTATATAAAATTAGAGACTTTTTTCTATTTCTGAGAAAAAAATATTGGAATTTTGAAAGTGAGGGCACTTAATTTGTAGACTGCTTTGAGTAATATGGATATTTAAATGATGTTAATTCTCCTCACTTTCATTTAATTGTGCTTGCAATATCTTTCATCATTGCTTCATAGTTTCTAATTACAGATATTGGCTAAACTTATTCCTAAGTATTTTTGTAGCTACTGTAAATTGATTTTAGTTCTAGATAGTATCCTAGTTTGCTTTCTACTGCTGTGAAAAAACACCATGTCCTAAAGTTACTTGGTGTGTTGGCTGCTTTTATATCAACCTGACACAAGCTAGAGTCATCTTAAAGGAAGCAATCTCATTGAGAATATGACTCTGTAAGAATCAGCTAGAGGGCATTTTTTAAATTAGTGACTGATGCAGGAGGACCCAGTCCATTGTGAATGGGGCTATGATGAGCAAGTCAGTAAGCAGCACCCCTCCATAGCCTCTGCATCAGTTCCTGCATTCAGGTTCCTGCCCTACTTGAGTTCTGGTCTTTATTTACTTCAGTGAGGGACTATGAAATGAAAGTGTAATCCAAATAAACCCTTTCTTCCCCAACTTGCTTTTGGTCATGATGTTCCATCATAACAACAGTAATCCTAATTAAGAATACTTATGAAGGAGAGGGTTTATTTGGCTTGCACATTCCAGTCACGCTCCATCATGAAGGAAGCTAGGGTAGGCACTCAAGGGCGAACCTAGAGGAAAGAACTGAAGTAGAGACAATGCAATAAGACTGCTTACCTTCTTTCATTTATTTCACTGCCAGTGTCTGTCTTTGGTATCTGCATAATAATGATTATATAGACATGTTTAGAAGGTTTCCCGTTTTTGGATTTCTTTAAAAAACTTATTGGTATTGGCTATTTACTTGCTTGGTAGACTTCAACAGGATTTTCTTCAGCTGTAAGCACAGCAACAGACATTGTCACATTTCTCTTTTATCCTCTTCTGTGGTCCATGGATTGCTTCAGAGATCGTTCTTTCATTTCCACATATTTATGAATAACATGAAGTTCCTTGTATTACTCGCCTCTAGTTTTATACTGCTATAGTTGTGAAAGGCCCTTACTGTAATTTTAATCTTAAACTCCTAGGGAATAGTCCTTGTTCTGTTCAGTTGACAAAACGTGTATTCCAATGCTATCAGTCAGGTCCACCTGGTGTAAAGCGTAGTTCCAATCCCATGTGACCTTGCTGATTTTCTCTGGATGATCTATCTACCACAGTGGGTGTTACCTGTGATCACTCCACTGAAATGCACCTCCCTTCAGACCTGTCAATCATGGGTGCTTTTGCTGATGGGTTCCTGTAAGGTTTATCTTTTAGTAAATTGATGTTTATTACTAATGCCCTTCAACATCTTTTGAAATTTATTTTTGTGGAGCTGAGAACCATGCACATGCTAAGCACATGCTCTACCAGTAGATCCTACCCTTGGCTCTCGTTTTATGTATTTGACTGAAAGTCTGCTATCTAAGGGTCACCAATGTGGAATTCTTACCATGTTCCTTCCCCCATACACACACCAAGGGGCTTTTCATTTTGTTTTTTTGTTTGTTTGTTTGTTTGTTTTTACTCTACAGCTTCACTGTTCCTCCTTTCTCTACCAGGCACATTCTTCCCAAGTGTCCACTTCAAATCCTGACCATCATTCAGAGCACCACTCTGGGGTGATTTTATTCTTTTCATCCGTGAAGCCTTGTTCTGTTCACTTAAGAACTGTCTCTGCCTTTTGCAAAATCGATTGGACTTGCTGTGAGAATCATTACCATCATGGAAATGTGCCACTTTGATCTCCTGCTGGTGAACACATGGATGAGTGGCAGTCTAAGTACTGTCTCTAGATTTTCCACACATTCTTGACAATGATGGGTAAGCAAGATGGAAAGTTCTAGCGCCAGCCTCTTCTGGGAAGACTTGGGACTTACCTGGGGCCAGTTTGACTGGGGAAAAAAACCCATAGAACTACAGGGCATGGGAGAGGCCTCCTGCTCTGCCCAGGTCCCTTTTGCTTCCACAGTTGTTTGACTTTGACTTGACAGGAAGATACCACTTCCTTCTCCTGCTTCCCTTTGTCTTTCACATGGCATTACCCCTGAGAATCTCTTGAATATGTATTTCTGCCCAAACACCTGCTGTTTAGAAAATCTTAATGGATACATTGCTTTTATAGCATTTTCCACTTGGTGCCTTATTTTGATGGCTCATTCCCATTATAATTTATTATAATTATTATTAATTTATAATTTCCCAGGCATAGGGACTGTCTTATTTATTCCTTGGGACAGGGACTGCACCTTGGTCAACATAATGGTCTCCCAACACCTAGTACAGTGCCTTGCAAATACTCAGTACCCAAAGTAGTTTGCTATTGAATAATAATTATAAACAACATGCTTATATATCTAATGTCAAGTCTAAGAAACACCATTCTATCTTCATATTAGTTGTAAAACAGAAGAATCTGGCAAATAGGCTAAGCCAACAGAAGAGGCTGACTTGATAGAGAGCTGTGACTTACTGGGCTGTTTGTATGTCTTTATCCTAGATAACACTCCCTGGTTGCACTTAGAGCGTTCAGTATTCTCACAGACTCATTTGAACAATGCCTTACTATCCAGTGGGAACCATCCTGAGTGACTTACATAGATCATCCCATGTGAACTTTACAATACCCCTGCTGGTAGACAGAATTACTTTTCCATTTTTCAGAAATGGAAATGTCCAAGATCATAGGCAGTTTTGCCATAATCTGACACATGCTCTAAATCTGTAGGCTCTTCCAAAGCTACCCTGTCAGGTATTTGTCAATGAATGATGCAGGTCATCCAGGCACAAGATTTTGATGTCTGTGCTAATGAGTGGAACCTTTGTACTATAGCCCCCCCAAAAACTGGATATTTAAAGGCAACTGATGGGAGAATTAGTTACTGCATCCATGTTATCCCATCTGTCTTTTTATAACAATGGAAAAGTTCTACACTTGCCGTGCCTTGGACATCAGTACCAGGCCCATGTGACTTTGAGTTTTCAAAATGTGACTAATGTAACAAGTGAAATGAAGACTTAATTTCAATTCATTTTAATTAAGTGTAATTTAAGTAGTTATGTGGAGCCAGTGGTTTCTATATTGGCCAACATGATTCTAATCTCTTCTCTGTTCTGACAATTTCCTCTGGACCTTAATCCACTTCTCTGGCATGCAGGTGAGGGTTTGCTGTTGTTGCTGCTGCTTATTTTTGTTTTTGTTTTAAAGTTGTAGCTTTTGTCCAACCAAGTCGTGTTATGCAAATTTTGTGTGTCTAATCCAGTTATCTGCTCAACAACGTTGCCATTTGGAGAGACAAAGTTATAGATTGCAATCCTTGCATAAGATGCTGTTTTCTGTGGCCAGAAGTTGGTTAGAGATCTCTCCTATGGTCTAACCTTTTAAAGTTGGCATCACCTTCCCTAGTTTGATGCTTTGAAAGGAGTAAGCAGCAAGAGAACTACTGAGGCACAAAATTCTCATTCAAAAGGCTAATGGCTAGTCGAGGTTTTGAATATTTAAATAGATTTCACAAAACTCTTCACGTCAGACCAGCAAACAAAACAACTTTTCACAAAGAAAGTGAAGAACATCCTCCCTCATGCGGGAAAAAAGAAAAAAGACTTTGCATCTTTACCTGTTCAGGCGCTTTTTTGTTTGCCCATCCCTGTGTTATCAGCTCTGTTTCTGCATCACTGTGTTCAACTTTCTCAATAGAACCATATTGCTGCACCTCATCTGCCGACAACAAGCCCTGAGGGACTGGGCATGCAGGAGGGTCTTGTGCACCATCTCTGAGCGGTGCTTCAGGGATACTGCACAGATGGGTGATAAAGCACACAGTGAACACCAGGCCAGAGAAGAAGAACATGACCTGGAACTCAGTGCCCAGCAGTCTTCCCAGTTCCAGATGCACCCAGTCTACGGCACCCAAAAGGTACCCAAGGGTACCGCCAAAACCTAGGAAGCAAAGGAAAAAGAGAAAAATGAGTTGGCCGCCATGCGCAGGTCCTCCCCTTCTGTGGAAAAGCTCCATGAGGAGAGCAGAGACAGCCTGGTAATTAAGAAGAGACAATACAGCAAGAGGCTAAGACTCCTGTAGTGAGGCAGCATGGGTTCAAGTCCCAGCTCTTGTGTTTACTTGCTGTGACCTTGGTCTTGCTCACCTATTATGCAGTCATAGCCAAATAGTAACCTATCAATAAGGTCATGATTTGAAAATGAAAAATGTTCAGCACAACACAAGACACCCATCAGGTACTTAACAAATTATCACCAAAGGAGATACTATAGCCCTCCCCAACAGCATTCTCTATGTTACTTTAGAAAAAACTCAAATTCTTGACCTAAATGAGTCCATAAAATCAATTTCTGCCAGCATTAAAAAGAAATGATTTTATTGTCCTCTATCTACTGTCAAACTTCTTCAGATGATCAAAGAGCTTTGAGAGCTATCTTCTCCACTATGGATGAAATCTAAGGTATGTGTTTGCAGTTATAGCTACAGAAATAAGAACAAAGGTTTAGACATGAAATTTTCTAAATCTATTATCATCTTATCAGACACTAAAATGAAGGGTTTCTGGTTCTTGCTTTGTATGCTTATGCTTGAACACAGTGTCACTTGAGGGGCATTGGGACAGGTCTCACCCTTGATTCCACCCAAGTTCTTATCTGTAATACTGTTATTAGTAATTCATTCTCTTGACTTACTGTTCTAAATGCAGACATTCCTTCTATGCACAAGAGATTATATAACTCAGCATCAAAACCCTAATGTGGTGCAGATGTTCCTTTCAGTGCAGATGTTGGGGGCTTCTTAAAACACAAGGCTTAAAGGGAGACACATCAAGAGATTGGAAAATGTGCAGCAAATGGCCAATGCCAAACACACCCTCTGTATATATCACAAGTTTGGATAGGACTGATTCTTCTGTTTAAAACTTTTCAACATCAGCCTCCCATCATGCCTTAGCAAACACAAGTTATTTGCCTTAGTGAATCAGTTTGTAGTTTTATTTGTTGAGTAAGGTCTCCATCGCAGATGAAGACAATATCTTTACCAACCAGGGGACATGGAAGAAAAGGTAACTCAAAGAGTTCCCATCTCTGATGATAGGAGATGTCTCCACTGACCAAGTGCTTGCCCCACAAGCAT
This sequence comes from Mesocricetus auratus, assembly GCF_017639785.1. Lineage (NCBI taxonomy): Eukaryota > Metazoa > Chordata > Mammalia > Rodentia > Cricetidae > Mesocricetus > Mesocricetus auratus. Next base: position 6,920,440 of record NW_024429198.1, on the reverse strand, counting down.
GAGAATCAGAGTTCAGATCTCCAGCACCCATGTGAAATATTTGGCGCTGCATCATGAGCCTGCAATTCCCCATGTGGGAGGGTGAATACATGGTACTTGCATCTGTTAAGGGGCCCCGATGTGGGATGTCCTTCTGTATATATGTTTCTCTTATTGGTTGATGAATAACGCATTGTTTGGCCAATAGAGGCAGGAAATTAGGTGGGACTAGGAGAGAGAAGGATTCTGGAAAAGGTAAGCAGAGAGAGATGCTATGTAGTGACTGGGAGAATAGGACACGCCAGGTGTTCTCTGGTAAGAAGATTAGTAGTTATAGGTTAATAATTAAGACAGAGCTAGCAAATAAGAAGCCCTAGCCATCCACCAGTAGTTTTATAGTTAATATAGCATCCGCGGAAGAAACTCCAGCAACAGGGCCCTGGTAGAGAGGCAAAAGGGGAAGCGGCCACGTGTGGAAGGAAAGAAGCGTGTGAGGAGGCCTTGCTATACAACAACCCACTTCATTAAGGAAGTGGTGCTGTTTGCAAGGCTGGAAGGCCCAAAAGCAGTTGCTAGTGGATTCAGTAGATTGCGTGCTTTAAGAACAAGGATGTGCAGGAGTGTCAGAGCACCCACAGTGGGTGCGCCTGTGTTAGCCAACCACTTTGGCAGTGATGGTCAAGCTCCTTGGAGGACTTTCTTGGGGTTGGAGAGTGGGAGGTGGGAATAGCTCTCTCTCCTCTCAGGGGGCTTGGGAAATCTGAGAGTAGAAGGGGTCCCCATGAGACAGTGAAAGCTCCAAGAAGGAATGGCTGTGCAGTGAGTCTGGACAGATGATGAATTTGTGGTGAGCCGGCTCTGTTCTACTTGTTGCACACTGACAGTCAGTCCTCAAGACAATACACTGAGGAAATATGCTAGTCATTTGCAGTCACTACAGCCTATGGAGTTGCCACTAGCAATGCATTAGTAAATTATGAACCACTCTTCGTGGGGAAAATTCAGGATGGCGTTCCCGGAAGCCTCCCTCTTGTCATATTTTTGGTTGCAGATCAGCACAGAACTTTATTGTGTGTTTCTGTTTAAAGACACTTTTACTATAGTTCATTTATATCACAGCCTCCTTGGGCTTAGAAACATTAGACGGTTCATCACTACACTCAAGGCCATTGTACTCTCCTTGGGATGAGAACTCTAGCTTTGCAATGGTGATCCTCCTGCCTCTGCCCCCATCCCAGTGCTGACATGACAGGCCTGAAGCACTCTGGGTCATTTTAGACAACAAACTCTTCAAAATGGGCACAAAGGTGTGAGGTACAAGGTACTAGACAATCCATTAAAAGACTCCTATTTAAGTAGTATGAGAATCAAAACAAGAAGGCAGAATGTCTTTTTGTTTAAAGATACCTTTCTCACTATATTCTATTAGCCCGGGAACTCAAACGGCAATGTGTAAATTAGCTGACTCAAATATTCTCCCACTCTATAGAAGTCCTCGATGCAAATACTGACTTTGGTATCACAAATAAAATTCTGGAGTGGACGAGCTTGGGTGTATGAACTCCAACGATAATAAGCATCTCAACTGTGTTTTATCTCTCTGTTAAGATGCGAGGAAGCCCAGGTGTGGAGGGCTTGCAGCTCAGAGCTTCTCTCCTACCATCACTGAGTGTGAGTAAGAAGAGAAAGAAGATGGCCTGGCGGATGCAGATTTCGTGGTCTGAGGGAGCCTTGTAAATGCAATGAAAGATGACTCCATGGTGACGGTTCAACCTGACCACTATGATGTGGTGGGACAGTGAGCGCCCTAGTAAGTGCCAGTGTGGGCAGATGTCACTCAGCATCTGTACTTTCCCTCCCAAACCTTTGCTTTCTATATCTCTAATGCCTGAATGGAAACCATTGTAATATGACTGAGGCCAAGTTCCTGTCCTCAGTATAGAAGCAACTCAACTGTTTGCCTTTGCAGATTTACATCCATTTTAGACATAAGATTTCATCCAATATTATCCTTTGTTGGATGTTAACTATGCTTCAGGCTAAAAAATTTTTCAGTGAACCATTTTCAAAATCATACTGTTCTTACTCAACCAAATAAATGCTGATAGTATGCAAAGTGCATACTATCTGAGGCCACAAGTTCTGTCCAGGCTGGGAGTTTCTAATTTGTGATAACGTGACTAATCCAATAATGGTTCATGCAAAAGCATCAACTGTAATTATCTCATCATTTTTCTGGAAATGAGTTTCTCAATTTCCCCACAGAAAATGGCTCACTAACCTAGTTCAAAAACTTCCCATTTTCTGACAGGACTCATAAAGTCTGACTCGTGTTTCTTTTCTTGACTCAGGATTAGAAATGAGTGTGTTTCCTGCTTGTTAACAGATCTGCGAATACCTACAGCTAATTTTTCAAGTATACAGAACAAATATTTATAACTCCTACGTGCTATTGCACCAAGGTGAAGTCCTTTGTAAAATGCTCTAGCACCACCCAGTGGTTACCAACAGGAACGGAGTACAGATACTGCAGATAATGTCCTGAGCTACACTGAAAATGTCAGCCCAGTTCTCTCTTGTTCTAGCAGCTGCTGTGGTGAATATTGCAAAGCCAAGGGGTTTCACAGCCGCATCTGGACTTCACTTCCCCTCAGGGAACCACACATCTCCTAGAACTGCTACCTTGGGTTACTGGAGGAGAATTGTCTACCCTTCATCCCCACAAATGAAAAGTTCCGAGACGCACAGGGCTCCTCGAGGACCATGGAGAGATGAAGGGTAGAAGCCAACTCCATAGTGCCTGGTCGGCACATTTGATAATATTTCCCTCCTTCTCCATGGAATTAATTCCAAAGTAAACTGTGTGTCCATATTCCTGGGGCTCAACTTTTGCAGGCACCACATCTTTAGTCAGGTGTTGGCTTGTTGGATTTGAGCCCTTCTCTACACCCAGTCAGGTGGCCTTGGTTTAGTCACCTCCCAAGCAACACCCCTTAACCATGGTGAGAACTGAGGATGTTAAAAATAGAATATTCACCACACCAACAGTTTCTGAGCCCCTTCCATGTTCTATGCACTGGTGAAAGCGCTGGCCACAGAGCAGTGAAAAGGAAAGACAGTTCCTGCCAATTGGGGGTGAAAAAGCAGTCAAACAAACCACAAATGGATGAATGAGTAATATGAGATCATGTGTGAACACGGGATCTGTGATCAGAAGAAAGAGTCAAAAGAGGCTGTTGGTATCCAGGGACATTATGCTAAATGACAAAGCTCTCCCAGGGACATCGTGTTAAGTGACAAAGACAAGCATGGAAAAGTATATATAGCGAGTGGAAGCAAAAAGAAACTGCGCACATAGGAGAGCATAAAATAGTAGTCATAACAACAGGTGATAGTGGCCCTGATCACTGTACACCGTGTACAGGCATTGACGCCATTATCACACTGAACCCGGTAAACATCGGTGGTATATGCTGAGCTTGAAACTAAAATAATTAGAGTGAAGCGGCGGTATGTCTTCGGTTTCTGCTCCGGCTGTGTCCTTCCCAGGGTGCCCGAGGGAGGAGATGTGAAAGTTCCCCACAGGCACCAACTTCAAACGGAACCCAGCTGATGAAACAAAACCACTCATCCGACAATTATTCACGAATGAGAAAAAGTTAAGATACCCCCAAACATGAAAGGTGGTTGGTTCTTCCATACTAAATAAAAAGTTCAGTTGAAATGGCTCTATCTTAAATTCATTTTTAACTATCTTCTTGGTCTTTAATTATTTGCCAAGCACAGCATTTTTTTATGTTAGTAGTTTGTGCACACTTTGAAGTGCTTTTTTGATGTTAGAAGAAGCCAAGCCTACCAAGTTTCCTCCTCCTCTTCTGAAGGAATATGCAGGGCCCGCTTCCCCATGAAGCATTCACTTCCAAATATAACTTTTGCAGATGGACACATAGTGAAATCAAGTGGTCACACAGGTCTGTCATTTGACCCTTTGCACATCTCTTTATCCTGAGCATGGGCCCTTTTGCCAGTTTGTTTGCAACTGACGTCATAGACTCACAGGCTTGGGCGGGGGTGGCAAAGTTCAGACACTCGAAGCCTGCACTGCCGCTAAGAGGAGTAAGGGTTTCCCAAACTCACAGATTCAAGTTGGCACCAACAGATAGATCTCATTGATCAGGACAGCACAGTCTACAGCTCAATTTAGCACAAACATCCTGAATTAGAAACTCTCACCAAACAGAAGCCAGTTTCTACCAATAAGCATGGGTTTGGAGGCTCACTGGGTTCCATGGCCTCAGCTGATCTACAAAGTGGCTGGTGTGTATGCTGAGAGGCTAAGAGCATGTCCACCAACCCCATCACAGCTCCTGCTCTGCTGGAGCGGAGACATGACAGTTACTTTAATGAAAGAAACAAACGGCCAAATGAAATAACTCGCTAGTGGACAGTAGAAAAATTCCTCTAACACATACACATCAAACACACACACACACACACACACACACACACACACACACACAGAGTATGTGCTGGTTTACATACACAGAACAAAGCATGCTGCATTTTAATTATTGGTTCAATAGTGATCATTATGAACAATGCAGAACACCATCAAGCAGTCAGTGTCCTTAGAAACTAAATCTAAATTGGGTAGGATACCAGAGTACTGCCCTAGAAGAGGAGGGGCTTGATCTTGCTCTTCTGTTGGGGAATGTTGGACTTGCTAGAAGCTATCCAGACATGGTGATCTCCAATAGAACCAAACACAGGCCCTGGGGACACTGACTGACATCTCACAGGACCAAACTCAGGCCCTGGGGACACTGCCTGACATCTCACAGGACCAAACATAGCCCTTCCAGACACTAACTGACATCTCATAGGACCTAACACAGGCTCTGGAGACACTGACTGACATCTGCTTACCATGAGAAAAACAAAGGAAAACCAAGAAATCAAATGTCTCTTTAAAGCCAAAGTGCAGTTATGTATATATTTCTTAACTATTGGCTTCCTTCTATTTAGTAAAAAAAAAAAATGCCCCTTCTTCCTTGGTTATGGATTCCAATTTGCTCCAGGAAGTATGAGCGTTGTCCCTAAAAATTAAAAGCTAAACAAACCCTGGCTTTTCAACCTCAAGAGCCTATTAGATGATCCAATTATGCTCACTAAGAACAAACAAATATCTGAGGGAAAGCTCTTGCTTTCCTCATTTAGAAAGACAATTTAGAAAGGTCCTTTCCCCTTCTTTCTTCCCTGACTCTCCTCTCCATTCCTCCTGTTTTGGAAGAAACATGATGAAACTATAGAAACGATCATGTATCCAAGAGGCAACACACTGACAAAGTAACCAAATAAAAGTGGAGTTGGTGTTGATATGGACTGCTGACCATAAGTCACCATGTATTCACTCCCAGATGCGTTGTTTGAGAAAACTAAACTAATGCAGGTGTTTAAGCCACTGTTGTGTTGAAGGATCAAAAATTAAAATTAGTAAAAGTTTAAAAACTTGGGCCCTGAAAAGGGAACTTCTAATGACCGGGAATGCCATGGTTGGGGCCTGGGCCCTGCTCTCAGAGAAGGGGAGGTGACCTTCTACCACTTGGGTCAAAATTCCTATGTCTGCTAATTGCTGGTCATAAGCTTGTAAAGATTCCACAGCCCAGGGGATAACTCACAGACACTGTGACCCCGTAATCCTGCAACCCTTTGCCCTGTCTTATCTTACTCAAATGTATCTTGCTTAAAATACATAGTTACTCCTTTACTCTGTAATTTGTATGACCTTAAGTAGTCATGGAAACTCTGAAATTTGTGGCCTTCAACTTTATGGTCTGCCCTTTTAAAAGCTTCTCTTTTTGGGTGGTTGGCACCTCATGTCCCTGCCATGGAGTGAGATCCAAGCTGGCCAACTTGAACAATAAAAAAGAAACCTTTTGTGTTTGCATTGGAATTGTTGGCTCCTTGGGTTGGTCTCTTGGGCTCTGTGAACCTGGCACAACAGTGTGAGCACTGTTATGATCAACCCTTTTCCTAAGCTATGCACTCCTTGAGCACCTGCCCCAGGTGGACAAGAGGACAGGGAAGGGTCAGGGTGTTAATAGAGTAGAGTGACTCCAGTAGGATTGCAAGTAGCTCACTCATATGCACAGAATGCCGACCAATAACTCTCTGTCACATCACCCTCACCTTCTCGGTCATTCACACATACATTTTCTGTGGACAGTTCCTTCTTTGGTGAAATGTACAGAAATGGAGTGGTTAGAAATGTTCCCAAGTAAGAGTAGAACAATGCAAAGGCCAAGAGAGGGATTATGTGAAAACTGCTCCTTGAGTGCAGACTGATCTTTTAAACTGAGAACTTTTAGATGGTTTCCTCAGAGGTGGGCCCAAGCCTCCCTTGTCACCAACTGCTCTTCCCACCACAACCAGGGGCTGCAGGTATTTTAGGAGACTTTAAAAAAGACACTCCACAGAAGGACCCAAGAACCACTGGAATGAGACCTCGAACATAAAAAGTAGAACATTTAAAAAATACTCCTTTAGTAACTATTTTTCATGCTCTTGTGTTTATTCTAAAACAAACAATCTCCAGTACGCTGAAAAGAAAAATGAAGAGCACTGGGGCAAACAAAAGAGGAGAAAAGTGGGTGTGCTCAATCGATATGCCGTCTTCCCTAGAAGAGGAGCTGGGCGCAGGGTCAATGGTATTTTATAGACTAGAGTGCCCTTGTACTCAAATTCACACCCTGATGTCCTAAACCCAAGCGTGACTGTATTTGTATAGGGTCTTTAAGGAGGGGCTTACAGTTAAATGAGAGTCACCCTAGTCTAACTGAGCTGGCTTTCTTATACAAGAAAACACCCCAGGGGGCAGGGAGAGGGAGGGGGAGGCACAGGAGCAGAAGCGAGGTCATGTGAGGACACAAGAAGACCATGTCTGCAAGCAAGGAAGAGGCTTTGCCAGGACCCACCCCCACCAGCATGGCCTTGGAATGCTGTCCTCCAATACTGTGAAGATTTCCTTCCTGCGGTTCAAGCCAGCCAGGCACAGTCTTGGGGCACAGCAGTCCAGGCTGACCAGAGAACCTCCAGGGGTGGTGCACTGCAGGGTGTGTGACTCATGGAGCGCAGCCCATCTCTCCCTGCTGGAGAGCGCCACCCAACGGACCCCCTTCGTATTCATCTACTCAATAAACTTTTACACTTTGCCTATTTTGTGGATTGAAAACCAAGTTAGAAATTAAGTCTAATTGCAATTTAGAGTAAGGGGTCTTCTCTTTAGGAAGAGGTGGGAATTTCATAATATTTTTGATTTCTAAAGGGAGCCAAGACCTTAAACATGGAGTTCACCTGAATGAGCTAAGACCCTGAACCTGGAGAAGGAAAGAGAGGGGATCTGGGAGGAGTTGGGAGAGGGAAATGAATATGATCAAATATTTTGTTTGAAATTCTCGGAGAATAAATGAAAGCATCACTAAAATAAAAAGTGAAGAAGAAAAAGCAGCTCCTTCTTGCCTTTAGTTAGTACGGATTTTGAACCTCTGCTGCTGATGTGACTGTTGATGACTGAAGAGCCAGGGGAGGAGTGAATGGACAGACTTGGTGTGTGTGCTGGCTCTTCAGTCGTCAACAGCACGGAGAATATGGAGCGATTAATGGGAACTGCAGCTCGACGTGCAGAGTGAAAATAGCTTATGGGTGTGGGAGGGAGGGTGGAGAGATGACTTAGTAGCTAAGAGCGCTTGTTGCTCTTAACAGCAAAGGTACACATCCAGGTGAGAGAATGAGGCTGCTGAGCAGCAAGCCCAAAGGTGAGGCAGGAGTTTTCTCAACCCCTGGCTTTGTTCTGCAGCATTTAATACCTCCAGAGTCATGGAGAACCAAGGACGCGGACGGACTTCCCCTCTGAACTTGCACCTTCCCCAAAGTGGTAGGAACAGCTTGCTGTACTGGGGTAGCCTCATCCCTTCATAGTTTCACTATTCAAATATTTGCCAAAATGACAAAACCAGACTCCATAGCTTCCACGTGCGGGGATGAACCTTGGCTCTGGAGATAGGGCCCTGCATGGCCAGGGAGGGAAACATGCATGCGTCTGGCCTGACTATGAAGACAGTATAGTAAAGTGGCTTGATAGAGGCCCCCTGCTAGACGTAGAAATCCCTGGTATGGTGACCTGCCTTCACTTGGCATGCTAACAGAGGCTTGCTCAGGGCTGCCTGGTGTGCTACCAAGCACTGCTTAGGAAACAGCCCAGTGGCAATGGAGGGAGGCTGGCAACAGCCCCTAGAAATGGGCAGAGCCCTCGATGCCCAAGCAACATGAACACTCAAAGGAGGAGCGCTGATTTCTCTACATAATTAAGAGTTCTTGAAGATGGCGAGGACTCACTTGCTTGCTTATTCTAGTGTTGGTTTTAAATGTATTTCCTGTGACACCTGGCACACCACCTGGCGTCCTTATCAAATAGAAGGCAAATTCCTGGGCCCCATCTGAAGTGCTCTGAATCGGCATCAGTGGAGAAAGGATGTGCATTTTCAGCATCCTGAAGCAACGCTGATGCAGCATAATGAACGCCTGAGGCTCACTGCTTTAAAGAGAGAGTTCAGTGCACAGGGATCCCTTTCACTTCAGTTGTACATGTTTCCACAGCATTCTGAAGAAAACCTCTTGTGTAAACATCCTTTTCAAGCCCCGGTCATGAGCTTACTTTGTTCAGAGAAATGAACTGAGACAGGGCAGAGCGCGTGATAGGCACTTCCTATCAACTGATCCATTTATTCACAAGATGCAAGTGCTGGGCCCTGGGTGCCTTCCATGGAAGTATCTCCCTGTCTGCAAAGCTGAAGGAGAAACTTTCTGGAATACTCCTTACCTGTGAAGAGGGCATGGTAGTGGAGGCCCTTCTCCTTGTCCTGGTGGGAGCAGACATCAAACAAGTAGGCTTTGATAGGCCCATCAATGAAGTCAGCAGAAAAATCGAAGAGAACCACACCTATCATGGTGATAGTTACGGCCCACACCAACTTCCTCCTTGGGTTTGCAACCAAAGCTGAAACAGAAACAGACATCGGTCATCTAAAGCATCATTAGAACAACCCACATATTTTTATTTCACTTAACCTGCCATCAAATCATCCCTTTTCGGTTATGTGGTTTTGTTTTTACATCTTAAAAATGGTGCATTTTTTCATGTTTAAGAAAGTATGCAACCTGAATGCCCAGAAAAGACAAATCTATAGGCAGAAAGTAAATTAGTGATTTCCTAGTATCTGGTGCCTAGGAGGAAGCAGGGAGTGACTTCCAGTGGGAAGTGGGTTTTTTGGGGAGGGACATGAAAATATCCCTTAAGTCCACAGTGGTGATGGTTGCTCCATCTTGTGACTATTCTTAAAAGCACTGGGTTATATATACCTTATCTGAGTACTCTGGGATTTTAATGGCATCTCTGTATATTAGAAATAACAATGATGTGAAATAAACCAGCTATGGTCACTCTGTGAGGCCCCCCTTTTAGTACATGCAGACCCACTGTTGCACAGAGGTGCCGCAACACAGGGCTTCTCAAACTCTGGAGTGCCTGACTGCCATCTGAACGCTTTGTCAAAACACAGATGGCTGGCCCCATTTCCCAAGACTCTGGGTTGGCAGGTCTAAGGTGGGGAGTATGACCATTTGTAGCCTCTTGATAGCCCCTCTATAGCTGCTTGATATACAGTTTTGAATGACCCAGGAAAATGAGATCATCCTCAACCAACTCTCCCCAGATCCTTCAGTTGGTTAAGAAAGCCACTGCAGTATACTTAACACTTAAGTGGGATCCATTCTATCCATATGCTCATTCACCAAATCTGCCAAGAGGGATATACTGTTGTGTCCCTTGCTAATGTTTTGTTAACCTAAAGATAGTGTAGTGTGCAATATAAAAACTTATTTGAAACATTCCAGGATAAAAGTAAGTGAATAATAAATTTACCCTCTCTTTCTTATGTCCAGTACCTATCTTAAATTCCCTAGTCATATCCTACATTTCCATATTTCTACATCCTTTTAAATTAGCGGTTCACAACCTGTGGGGCACGACCCTTTTGGGGAGATCACATGTCAGATATTCTGCATGTCAGACATTCACATTGTGATTCATAACTGTAGCAAAATTACATTTATTAAAATAGCAATGAAATAATTTTATGGTTGTGGTTTCAGCACAACGTGAGGAACTGTGTTTAAGGATCACAGCATTAGGAAGGTTGGGAACCACTGTTCTAAACATATGCAAATATTACCTGCTTATCTCACATCACAACCACTCAATCTACTGGCATAAATGGTCTAAAAATATGTGCCTCTTCATGATCTCTCTTTCAGTGTACTGCCCCAAGCACTTAGGAATTAGGAGCTGGTCTGTCACTAGAAATATTGCTCTGAGACCAAATTTGTTTCCCAGAATTCACAATACAAAGATGTCTCCAGAGCTGACAGTCCTGTGCCCTGTAGCAACGTTACACACCATTATTAACCCTTATTTGTACACAGCAGGTGGTTTGTTACAAATGCTTATAGCTGGATAATTTGACAAAGTATTCCATGAGGCATAATATGTTCAAAAAGCCTTCATGTGGAAAAAAAGTAAGAGTATTTAATTTGGCAAAATGGATAAAAATTCAATCCATTTAAAAATCTTGTGATAAAAAAGACAACTTTGTGATGTTTCTAGAAGCAAAGGCTCCTCAACCACAGGTTTGGGGGATCATTCAAAGGCAAAGGAAGTGTTCTGCTACTGCACGCAAGGAGAGACCATTGATTGTAGCCAGTCTCTGACAGGCATTTAAAAGAGATACTAATGACATTTTACCCTACCAGTTAACTATTAGGCCAGTGCACTCCACTTACCTGATACAACAGCATCTCCATTGAGGTACAGGGCCATCCCCAAGAGCATCATGATGCCCAGTGCCAGGATGTAGGGTCTCCGGCGGCCCCACCTGGCCCTGCAGTGATCACTGACTGATCCCACCACAGGCTGCAGCAGGAATCCCAAGATGGGGCTGAGGAGCCACACCATGCTGTACAAACTCTTGGGCAGACCCAAGCTGAGTAGAACTGGAGTCACATAAGCTGCCTCCACTGCCAGGCAAAATTCTCGGCCAAACATGGCCATGCTGTGCATGATGAGTCTCCCCGTGGATCTCTTGGGCTGCTCCACGGGACCAAAGGGGCAATCCTCCGATAGTGACTGATAGGTATGGGTGTCAGCCGGCCCATTGCTGCCACTCATGACCACAGAGAGAATAACCTTCCTGAGTGGTCCTCAGGTCTGTGCTCCAAACTGCATCTGACATGGACCCTGTCTGAGCAGAGATGGGCAGGCTGGAGGAGGGGCTGGAATTCTTTCATGCCTCCAAGATCACAAGTTATGATGAGAAGCAAAGGGGGTGTTGGCACTTGGAAGCGTGACAGAGATTAGCTGTTGTGAGCCCTCTGGCTCCTTGGAATGCTGCTGTTTCTCTAAAGACCCGCCCCCCCACAACTGTACACATTGCTTCCACAGTTTTCAAATCATAGTCTGCTATAGAAAGACTAAATAAAAATGTAAATAACCTAATAATTTCTATAGGTCTGGATATTCTCTTTTCCTGAACTTACATTTTCTACACACAGATGAAAAGACAAATTAGCTAGATTTAAAACAGCATGGGGAGGAGGGTCTCTCACTCTTCACCCAAATCATTAACTGCACATAATGCCTGAACTGTTCTCACATTGTACTCAGTACATTTTCAAATGAGATAGTTCAGGGTTTGTTATATCCTTAATTATACCCTTTGATTAGCCTTGATCTTCAGGAGAGATCAGGTTGATTTATGGCATCCCCAGTATGTAGGTTGCCTGGTCTCCCAAAATATTTGCTAATACATACAAGTTGAATGAATGAAATATGTAGAGTCTATGTTTGGTGCCAGTCACTGCCTACTTTGCCTAGATCTTACAGGACTACATTTCCCAGGCTCCCTTGTTCTCTGGCTTCTAGGTATATTTCATCAACAGCAAGTATTGGTGAAAAGCCAGGAAGGAAGAGAAAACAAATAAAACACAGTTTTCTTCATCCCCAGGTATTGTTTGCATTGACTGCATGTTCACTGTGAACCTACCTTCTATCAGCTACAATGGACTGCTGGGTTTCCTTAACTCCCCATAGCTAATCTGCAGCCCTAGGTGTGACCCTGGCTTCTTGATTCTGCTCATGTCTGAACAGCCTCACTATCTCTGCTCTTTATGGCCAATGTAATCCTCTAATTAAATTTACTGTTTGAAACACTTCAAGTGTTTAACTTCAACACATTTTCCTTACTGGACCTAATAAAAATCATTGGTAGTGCCGGGCAAAGGTGGCGCACGCCTTTAATCCCAGCACTAGGGAGGCAGAGGCAGGCGGATCTCTGTGAGTTCGAGGCCAGCTTGGTCTACAGAGCGAGTTCCAGGAGAGCCTCCAAAACAATACAGAGAAATCCTGTCTCGAAAAACCAAAAAAAAAAATCATTGGTAGGAAAACTATCTCAGAAGTTGTTAAAAACGATTCGAGAACAAGGTATGGAGTCCGAATCTTAGAAGTTTCAATTCTTGGTATGCCTCCTCTATGCACTTCCCTAGGCAGATCCTAATTTGATGTTTCTCAAACTGTGTGCCAAGGTACCCAGATATTGCACGGAACTCACTGGCGTTATCCCAGAACATTTAAATTTTGAAATCAAGTCAACAGTGCAACTCAACATTTTGGCAGCAAAGTTGAGGTAACTCAAACTTTCAAGGTAAGATTGCACAATAATCCCTTTAGTTTCATTTCTGTGAAGATGGGTTTCCAGGTTGCCCAGTCACTGTGATTCCAGGAAAGGGGAAGCCATGTAGTAACAGGCACATGTATCCTGCTAGTAAGTTACTCACTTGTAATAATGTTTTTCAAACAGATGGTGAGTTCTTAGGGTATGGCATTTAAGTTCCTTGGACTTGATTCCCTAGAGCTGGAATGATTGGGGTTTGTTTGTTGTTTGGTTGGTTGGTTAAGGAGTACCACACAGGTTTCTAGGACATTAGTAAGTGAACTAAGATGGTTAAGGACTTTTGCATATGTTTTTGTCATCTGAAAAACAAGGAAAGCTGCTCTCCTGATTCCCTTGGGACTACGGAAGAACAGCTGACATGCTGTATATGACAGCTCTTGTTGTCGTCTGTCTACCCAACATCCGTTCTCCATTTTGATGGAACTTAGGTTAGATTCTGGAACCCACATGTCCCCCTCATACCTAAGTGTGTCAGGAAGGTAAGGTCATGGATGCTCCATGACCTTGTTATCAAAGGATTCTCTTACTGTGTCTATCAAACATTGGTGTAAGAATGGCACTGATTTCATTGGTCCCGGGACAAAGGACAAGGTTACTTAAGGCTTCCTGGGACCTTTTCTACAAGGATGTCACTATGTGTAGATCCAGAATTTACTACCAGTCTAAGGTGATCTATACATAAGAGGCTAGAAAACCTAGAGAATGGAAAATTGCAGAGAAATAAGGGCAGAGGGACTCCATGGGGTCAACCCTAACACTCCATATCCCTCAGGACTCAGGGTTGTAAGTCAAAGCATACCCTTTTTTGTAAATAGTATTTCTTGAAGCAGAAAGCACCTGGCTTCATGTAGAAGAATTTGTAAATGATAAGATGCAACGTCATTGTTACTGAAGCCTGAGACTATAGTTGGAAGGAGGACATGGACACAGATATGTGTCTGGATGCAGCAGTCACCTGTTTCGTGTGATTTGTCCTTACAATTGTGACATCTCATTACTTCCAATATGGCACCATCAAGAGTGAAAATATATATTGAAGGATGTGTTCAAGAATATAATTCCTCTTTCTTTAGATTTTCCTATATGCAGTTGCCTGCTTCTTTTCTACCCTTCTCAAGGCTCATGCCTTCTCCTCTCTGACCACATTCTTAGATGTAAATCTTCAGTTTCTCAGAGAACTTTCTTAAAAAGAGGAAGTATAGAATTTTCTTGTCTGAGATCTCTAGAAAAAGGGAGGCACACAACACTAACATGCTACTAACCTTACTTAATACATTTATTCTTCAAGTTCACAACCTACCAAAAATAACTTCTCATTTACTTTGTGTGATCACTTAAACTCAGAATCCAATGTCTAAGTTAGCTCATCTGATGGGTCATAGATTTTTAGCCAATTTGCATTTATCTTTTCCCTAACCGCTCTACTGAAGAGATTTTTTTTTCTGAAAACATATTGTAACAGAAACCATGATTTTAAAAAAAGACTTGCTTGCCTCATATATCTTAGAACAATGCCACTTGTAATGGTTAATCTTTTTTTTTATGTGTGTGTTTTTCCTGCAAATATGTCTGTGCACCACACATGTGCCTGGTGATGATGGAAGCCACAAAAGGGTGGTGGATCCCCTTGACCTTGAAATAGACTGTTGTGGGCTATCATGTGGGTGAGGGATCTTCTGGAAGAGCAGCCAGTACTCTTTACCTTTCTCCAGCCCAGGGATTGTTAATCTTGATTGCCAACAGGACCGCATTTAGAAGCCACAGGAGACCAGGGAAGCTATCCTGTGGGTGTGATGGTGAGGGCATTACCTATGGCATTAGCTTATGAGGACTCTCACCTGAATAGTTAATCCACTGACTGCCTGATAACACAGAGAGCCTCTGGGGAGGCGGGGAGCTGTGGGCATGGAGCTTGATTGGAGATGTTGGGTTGCTGGTGTGAGGGTGCCTCCGTTGGGGACTATTTCATGTCTTGACCCCCTCTATACTGTTGTCCCCATCTGCATCCTGCATGCCACAATCCTTGCCTTGATAGTCTGAAACCTCTGAAAATTAGCAAAAGTAAACCCTCCCTGATATTACATGTCTCAAGTACTGTGCTTACATTAGTAAAGCAAAAGCAACAGAAACTAAGCAAGGTGAAGCCTTTGAACTGTAAGACTTTCACTTGGATGCTTGATAGAAATGCATGTGTGTAGGTATCATCGTTGGCCCACTGTATCAACTTTCTGGAAGAAGGACCCAGAGTCTGTGTTGGCAGACTCCATAAATTGTGTTTTTGAATTAGATATAAACATTACAGCCATTAACCCAGAAGCTGATGGCTTAGTGAAGAACTTGTAAACCATAATAAAAAGTAATTCCTATCTTTGGACTTATAAACAGAGTACAATGGGAATATAGCAAGGGCCCTAACAGACAGAATAAACAACTCCTGAGCTTTTACAATATGTCAGGAACTTTCAAAGAACTGAATTAAACATCATATGGGAGAGTGAAATTTGAACACATGACCTTTCTGACATTATAGTTCATAGTTACTGTACAAAAGCATCCTAGGGTTGAGAAGGGCAGAAAGTTTGACAAAGAAAGCTGCATTTGAGTCAACATGAGTCTGCTAACCAAGTGGCAGGAACAAAAAGTGTATTGTTAATGCTGGAAAATGATATGGAACATAGAAGAATGGAAGCAAGAGATACCATAACATGTGAGCATTTCAGGTAGTCCATACAAAGGGCTGCAGAGCAGGGACTGAGGATGCGATTGGTGATCTAGGTAGTTTTCCTGTTATTGCTGATTATTATTATTAAAGTTATGTTTTGTCCCATAGAAGAAAAATGCACTATTGCAAAATTTTGCAGGAATAAAAATGGTAGGCTTACATAAAAAAACCACAGAAATAAAAGTAAAGTAGTGGTATTACAAGTGAAGACAAATAGAGAAATAGTAGTCACCTGTTGGGAGGAAGTTGTGTTGAGATGGGTGTTATGGAGGGAAATATGGCATAAATATGATCAAGATACATTGTATGTACAAATACAAATTTCAAAAATCAATACTTTTTTAATGGAAAAGAACATTAAGAGATCAGAGGTTAGGTTCCTATAAAAATGTAGACTCCAGCACTGGGCAGGGAAAACCATGACTCTTTGACCCAAGGCTAAGGCAGACAAAACCATTAGCATCTTTAAGCTGTAATAGAGACGTCCAAAGAAGAGATGTTCACTTTGCTCCTGGAGGTCATCCTAGCTGTCAGTCATGACTCTCAATGATGTGCAGCTCAGCATTAGGACATCTTCTTCGCACTGGTTGTTCTCCATGCTGCCCGTGGAATACCTCCTGACTTACTTATTTGCTTAATTAAAGCTGCTTATTGTGATTTTAGAGAGCATAAGCAGAAGGACTTCTGGGGCAGATGGAGACAGGATCAGTACAGAGGCAGACATTGGTGGGAGGAGCTTAGCAGACTTTCATTGGATACAGGACAGTTAACTGCCAGGTGATGGAGAACAGGCCACTAGGCTACTCACACACAGTCTAGAATTCAGTACACTGATCTGAAGCAGGGTTTTATGAAAAAAACTTCAGGACTGTTTCCTAATACCTGAGTTCAAAGACAAGGAGTGAATGAAATAGTGTTCAACTATTTTAAGGGCTATGCAATATTGTTAACAGTAGTGCTCAAATATTCCAATGCATCAGAAAATGCTATTAAATGGAATTTAAGGGGCCTTCTAGAATGCTTTTACAACTGAAAAATACTATTTGCTTCCAGGAGGGGGGTGGAAACTTTATTTATTAAAATTACATCACTTTATTTAAAATATATCATCTCTATATTTATATAAGGGCTTTAATATCAATGAATACATGTTATCAAGTGAACTGAAAGGCAGAAAGACTGTGACAAGTTAATATCAGTGCACACATAAAAATATTCCTCAATCAGAGGCTTGGAAGAGCAGATTCAGAATGCAATCATTACTCTGCAATCAGTCTTTGGTTGTGTCTCGATTGGAATGCTTGGATCACGTCATTACTGCTCATCCACATTTCCATACATACCATCGTGGGTGTCATCCTCCAGTGTAAATGCCGCCTTCAGCTTCCTTGAGTCGTGAGAGTCAGAGGTTGGCTTTTGGCTTACTACCCTCAATGACTCCCTCTGAGAGCAGCTGATATATCTCTTCTTGACTGAACCCAAATTCTTTAAGAACCTCTTCGGTGTGCTCTCCTACATAAGCATCCCTTTTCAGAGAAGGGGTGGCTGGGGTTCTGGACAGCTGAGGCGCAGGACGGGGGCTTGCATGCTGCTCCTCGTCAGTGATAAATGAGGCCCGTTCCCTGCTGTGACTGTGGTGGAGGGCCTCCTCAAGGGTCAGCACTGGGGTCACACATGCATCTGTCCCATCAAAGATCTGGCACCACTCTGCCTTGGTCTTCTTTGCAAACACATCTGCAAATTTCTTCTTCATTTCCGGCCAATCAGCTATGCTCATCTGGGTGGGGAGTTCATCAGACTTGAGTCCAAGTCCTGAGAGGGAAATGTAGTGTCTTTGGTTATTACACTTTGAGAGGAGTAACTATAATCAATGAAGAGTTCGCTATGACAACCTTAATCAGGCTTTCTCAAATGAGTGGCAAGAGAAAAATTCTCCACTTTGAAGCTGGAGCCAATGACTGCAAAAGGCAGGGATAGTCATAGTGACACAACTCAAAACAAGCTTGACACTGTCAAGAGGCTTTTTTGGTTTTAGGGTTTTTTGTTTGCTTGTTTGTTTTTTACTGACATTTCAGGAAAGAGAGTCTGTTTTCAATGATCTCGTTTCCAGAAATTGATTTCTTTCCTGAGTTGGTTTTCAAAATGAAATTTCTTCAGGATGGCATTATCTGTCTAGTTGAATTAAAATAACCTCATACTTTATATAATATGCTCAAACACTAAAAATAAATTTTATTTGTTATACCTGACTATCACTGCTGTCAAGAATGGAACCTCAGGGTAAGTGGTGAAGCTCAGGGCTGTAGCTTTTTAATATTAATAATCTTCTTTTCTCTTTACTTGACAAATTAAAAGCTCAAAGGCCTTTAAGGTACCCAAAGTCTAGGTGAAGACTTTCAGGCCTCACATTATTTCTCATTGTCAATGTTCAATAAGTTATATGGAATATTCACAGCTTATTGTAGAGGATTTTCCCAACTGTAGTCTAATATAATAGACTACACATTATTAATGTTCAGAGCACATTAAGCTATGCTGTTCGGCAGATGTGTGAGATGCATTCTCAGAGAGTAGATGAAAATACTCACATTCAACTGCTCGTGAGTTTATCTGGATATAACGCTGTCCCAAATGGAAGGGCATCTGTGTAGCAAAGGGCCACTTTACAGGTGACTGGTATAAATGTCACTTTTCCTCTATTACGAAAGGGGATTTCTTGCCTAGACTGACTGTTGTTGTATAATCTGGACATGCAGGACCCACAGAAAAGTGACTGCTGAACTCAGTCTTACAGGGTTCCTGCTTCATGGAAGAGTCTACCAGACTTTCTACAGGACACAGAAAAATGACTGACAGATTGCCAATGCAGATGGACAGTTTGAAATTTCCTGCTTTGCTGAGAAGTGTTCCAGACACATTGTGGCCTATGGGCTGAAGATGGATGCCCCAACGTTACAGAGGAACTTCGGGTGACTGTCCAGGCAGTAAGATATCTCTGTCAATCCTAGTGCTTATATATTATCCTTCTGTGGTCTTTGATGGAGTTGAAGGCAGATAGTTATAATTATAGTTTTCCTTAGTTATGATAAGAGATAAGCTACATATAGGACTTTGGACTCACAAGAAAGAGATAGATGATATTTTCTTTAAATCTTACTAAATGTTAATAGACAAAATGCTGTAACTGTATTCTTACTTGATAACTGTTCTGTTATATATGATTTGACTATGTTAAAGTTAAGACCTTTCTTTTTGTTTAAACAGAAAAGAGGAGATGTTGGGGAAGTACTGTTATTTGCCTGTTATTTGTCAATAAAGCACTGTCTGGCCTATAGGGTATCTAGATAGGTGGGACTAGGAGTCCAGGAGGACTCTGGGAAGGAGAAACACAGGAGTTCGAGATGTAACGCCATGGGGTAGGAAGCCCGGAACCATTCTCCGGTAAGAGAAATACTTAGATTAACAATTATGGGGTAATTACTTAAGTCAGAGGTAGCCAGTAAGAAACAAGCAAGGCCAACAGCTTCATAATTAATATAGCCTCCTGTGTGTTTATTTGGGACTGATGCGGCTCTAGAACCAGGCTGGCGGGAAGGCTTCTCTCAAGGAAAAAGCTTCCTTTAACAGGGATTCTATAATATGAATGGTTAAGAGTACAATGATCAAAAGTTTTTAACGAGAAAACTTTTGGAGTTCCTAGAGGATTTTGAAGGCTGTATAGTGTATACATGCACACTTTCAGGAGTGCACACATACCTAAAAGACATCTACAAGAGGCCTGGATTGCTTATCTCAGAGGCACTGTATAAGTGAGGAGGCATAAAATGTCTCACAAAAGGATGAAAGACTCACTGGATCAAGACATTACAGAATGTGTTTGCCCAGCTGAGCACTAAGCAAACTGGGCAAATGTCAGTGGTTACCACACCAAGGAACACAGATTTAGTTGATGAAAATCATTATAAACAAACAAACCTGCAGAGAACTCAGTTATTTACTCTGAGGAACAGAATACCACATTAATAAGGAGAAATTAACAGTGCCTCATAGACTTCTAAGACACCATCAAATATATTTACAAATCATTAAGGGAGTCATAAAAATACAGGCGAGAAAGATCTGAAAAAGTTATTTAATAAATATCTAAAAAGTTCCAAAATGTGATGAAAAACCTTAATCCACATGTGTAAGAAACTACTTGGTCAAAAGAGGAGTTCAAACTACAGAGCATCACTGGGATCACAGATGTAAACAAAGCAAGGCATGGAGCTATGTAGATGGACTGGTGGGAAACTTAATATGGCCAAGATGGCAACATCCCTCAGATGAGGGCATACAATCAACACAACCCCACTCAAAATCTCAGCTATGGGTTGGAGAGATGGCTCAGAGGTACAGTGTTGCCACAGAAGGAAGAAGGTCTATTTTCAAATCCCTGGAACTCAAATAAAGCTGGGGGTAGTGATCTGTGTCTAATCTAAGAGTTCCTACAATGAGATGGGAGGCAGAGGCCAGAGATTCCCTAGAAGCCCATGGGCCAGCCACCCTGGCATACACAGCAGCAAACAATGAAAGAGGCCCTGTCTCAGCAAGATGTAAGGCAAGGACTGGCCCCCAAGTTTGTCCTCTGAAATCCTCACAAGTGCTGTGGTATGCCAATGCCCATACTATCGCACACAAATGCATACACATACACATATCATACACACAAGCACCTTTTAAAAAAATCAAAGATACCTTGTTTGCTGAAACTGACAAACTGATTGTAAAATTTACCCAGAAATCCAAGGAAATTCTAACAACCAAGACAATGCTGAAGAAGAACATATACTTCCCAGTTTCAAACTTGCTACAGTAATCAAGACACAGTGACATAAAGACAGACAATGCAACAGAATTGAAGGCTGAGGTTATAGCTCAGTGGTAGAGTTGTCTCCTACCATGTGGGAGGACCTACACTCAATCCCTAGTACCGTCAAAAGAAAAAAAGAGAAACAAACCTGTACATGTATGGTGAACTGATTTCAAGAAGGATGCAAATATTATCCTACACAGGAAGAACTGCCTTTTCAATTAATGGTACTGGGAAAACTGGAGATCCCAATACAAAAAAAAAAATAGAGCTAAATCCTACATACATATTAATCTGTCTTTATCAAATTTCTCCCCTCTGGGGTCAGGGATCTATGCTAAAGATGAGGCAGAAAGATTGTAAGAGCCAGAGGGAACTGATGTCTCCAGGGAAACAGTATCTTTCAGATACAGCTGGGGTGACGACATGTAAACTCACAGAGACTGTGACAGCAGGCACAAGACCTACACAAATTAGAGCCAGACAAAATCCCAGCACTGAGAAGGGGAAGTGAACACAAATCCTACCCTTAACCAAGAAGGCAAATTTGTGATTGATGCCTGCGGGGAAATGGAAAATCAGTTTTCTCCAATGGAGTAACACTGGGTATATCAAATACACTACAGGGCAGGTCTCGTGTCCACAAGGGTAGTTGTCCAATACAAAACAAACGGTGTGTGTGTGTGTGTGTGTGTGTGTGTGTGTGTGTGTGTGTGTGTGTGTGTGTTGGTTTTTGTTAGTTTTGGTTTGTTTTTGAAACAAAAAGAACATAAAGTTGGTGGGAAGGGAGGTAGGGAGAAACTGGGAGGACTTGAGAGAGGGAAACAAATGTGATCAAATATAAACGTATTGTAAAAAAAATTCAAATAGCAAAGTAACATTTATTTTTTGGTTTTACGAGACAGGGTTTCTCTGTTTTGGAGGCTGTCAGTCCAGCCTGGCCTCGAACTCACAGAGATCCGCCTGCCTCTGCCTCCCGAGTGCTGGGATTAAAGGCGTGGGCCACCAACGCCCGGCTGCAAAGTAACTTTTAAGTAAGGAAAAAACCCTAAAAATGAAGTGGAGAGCAAATGAAGAAGATGCTGAATATCAACCCCTAGACTCCACACGCATTTACCTATGGAGCCAACTCTAGCCTGGAGGACTTTTGGCCTTCACATGAAGATCCCATTGTCTGTCTCTACTTCTGAGTTTCTGAGATAATAGTCATCTGCCACCATGGCCAGCTTTATTTCAGAGCCTATCTATAAAACCACTTAATTAGCTGTGGTTCAAACTTTAAACTAAAACATTTCACATAACAGAAAAATTCCAGTCCAATGATTTCACAAGGGAAGAAGCAATCCCAAATTCCCTCTAACTAGTGGTGGCATGCCATGCAGACAAAAATCACAATAAAGGTAAACTTCCAAGGTACCAAGTGACACTGACATTTTCTAGCTGAACTGTGCTCAGGTGACTTTACTACACCTTAGTACTACAGAGATGTCCATCAAGGAACAGGAGCCAAGAGAATCAACATATCTCTTTTAGGAAGAAAAAGGAATGTCTGGGTACATGGAGTAGGGTAAACAACCAAACAGTGTCATGAGCAATTGAAGTACCAGCTTTCCCACTAAGCCTATTGCTAATGTTTCCTAAGTTCTGAGTTACTTTGTAGAACAGTAAAATTATCTGTCAATTTAAAGGACAGGAAATGCCCCATGATATGTTGATGACTACAATTACACTAACTAGAAAGTTGAACTAAAAAAAAAAAAACAAATCATGGAATTCAAAAGATCTCAAAGTTGAGATTAAAGAGCTCACAGTAAAGACGGAACAAGACACTCAGAGCTGGTTACTGACCTTTGACCAGCAGCTTGTAGAACTGGGGTTCTATTGCGCCAACGGCCATGAACTCCCCATCTGCTGTCTTGTAGGTTGTATAGAAAGGTGACCCGCCATCTAACATATTTTGTCCTCGTGGCTGTTCCCACAGCCCCATGTGCTGAGTCTTCCACAGGAAAGAACTTAAGTATGCCGTTCCTTCCACCTGCGACGAGCAAGAGACTTTAAGGGGTCTTAAGGAAGAACGAAGGAAGGGCTAGTTAGGGTGTTTAATATTTATGTACCTGCCTGTTTTACAAGGCATGGCAAGTGTACATAACCACACAATTTCTATGGTACTTCTGCAAACTGAGGTAGAGAGGGTCTACGGGAGACTGCCACTGGTATCCTCTTCAAGTGGGGAAGTACTGTATGACTTAAAGGACCTACATTTGTCTTCCTTTCAAATACTGCCAAAGTGTTGATGATTTTTGAAGTCAGGTAACAGTGCATGAACACTCACTGAAGTATTCTCTCTACTTTGGTTTGTGTGTGAGTGCAAAGAGGTCAGAGGTCAATGTCAGGTGACTTTCTCCATTGCTTACTGACAGTCTCCTACTGAACCAGGAAATCATCAATGTAGATTGGCTAGCCAGGAAACCCCAACGATCTCCTGCCTCTGCTCCCCAGGTCTGGGATCTGCTGTGAATTTTTACATGGGTGTTGGCAGTCTGAACTCCGTTCCTCATGCTTGGACACCAGGTACTTTACCAACTGAGTCACATATGTTAAAAGCTGACTTTGAGTATCTACACACTTGATTTCATTGCTTGTGAGCGTGTGTGTGTGTGCGCGCACGCATGCACACACACACACACACACACACACATAGAGCCTGTAAGCACATTCACACAAACACACAAAGCATGCCACACTGTAAAGGGATATCATAAGCCTAGCTTATTCCAACTTCACTCCAGTCCTGTGATCTTTAATGATCACTGGTAGGTTACAAAATAAACATAATCATGTGGGTGGCAAACATTCAAGTTTCCTAAGTCCAAAAACATAAGTTTGGGACTACCACCCTCCCACCAACTCCCTAAGTAATCAAAGGGGATTCCATTACCCAGGTGTCATTATCACAGGGCTCCGAGTTGAAGCCGAGAGGACCTTACTTAGTAACTTCCCGTCCCTGAAGGTTTTGTTCTTCATTGCTGTGGTTGGGGCTTAGGGGGCAGTGGGGGAGTAGACGCAGGGCCTCGTGCATACTCAGCACTCTTTTCACTTTTAGCACTGGATAAGATCTCACTAAGTTGTTCGGGCTATCATGATTGTAGCCTGGTCACTGCTGTTATTCCCCTGCCTCAGCTTCCTGAGCAGCTGTGTTATCTGGCTCAATCGTCTAAAAGCTTTATAGTTCTAATGATTCCAGTGTCCAGGAAGAACCTTACCCTGAGGTTACCCACAGAGGATTCCTTACCGATAGTGAGCATGCAATTCCTCATCCACTGGCTGGAAAGCAAATGTAAAATATTTTTTGGATACAGCCCAATTTTCCCTTTCAGTTTAAAATCTCAGATGCACTTGAAGTCATGGCGATGACATCTGTCATGGACAAATGTAGCCACACTATAGCTAACTGATGGGGATTTCCTATGCTCATGTAACTGGCCTACATACTTTTGTTTGGGGGATCAGGTTAGCATTCTCATATTTGTATAAGGACATACAATGATTCACACATAGATATACATATATATATATATGCACATAAATATGTCACTGCTTTAAGTAAACTTGAATCCCGACAAACCAGAGATTGGGTCACATTCATTACTAAAGATTTTTCCCTCCCCGTTTGCATAAATTTGAGCTTGTTATTAAAATACTCTGAACGGAAAACTATTGTTCCAGTCAGATCTTAATTTGGGTTTGCTCATTCAAAATCCAACAAGTTAGTGGCCACTACAAAAAGGGCCTGCTTTTTCCTCAGGTCTCACACCTGACAGTTAGTGGAACACATAATAAGTAAGCTGGGTTACCATGAGGGTGAGGTGCCACCTCCTATGGAAGGTTCAGAATACTGACTATCTGACTTTCGGACTCAGGCCAAAGAGTGTGAAAAGTTTTCAGATTCCAGACTGAACCCTGCAACAAGGTCTTTTCACCGTGCTTCATCGTAAACGAGACCCTGAGCATCACAGGAGGCCACAGGAAGAGACCCAGTGCTAGCAATCCTCATCTCATCTTGGGGCTGAGCAATGACTACCCCAGCACACACCTCTCTTACTCTCTCTCACACACTATGCAAGCTGCCTAGGGAAGAGCCTATGGCACAGGAAAAGGGCAGCCCCGCCTTCCCACCGCTGTCATCATGAGGGCCAACAGCCTTCATGCAACTCACAACGCCAAGGTCGGGTGCAAACCCTACAGCGAGTAGATACAGCAAAATGGACCTTTTCTGCAGTTAACCTCAGTTTCTAGGGGACAGCATGGTGAGAACACAGGCTCCATCTCATTTCAAGCCTGCCAGGACAAGGATTCTGTTGCCAAACAGCAAGAAGCTACCAGCCTGTTGGGAAAAGACATCTGCCTCCCTTAGTCAGTGTCTACAAGGGCTTATGGGGCTAAGGAAGTGATAAATGAGGTTTACTGAATCCATTGGCTTGAGTCATTAACCAACAAGGATAATCCCCTGAGTATGAGCCCCAAGGAAGGTTTATACTTTCACATACACTCAGACTTACCATTGCCTAATAACTAGGTAAATCTAATTGGATACTAGCTACATTCTGATGAAAAGCAAAACCATCTTCTATTTACATTCAACTGTCAGCAATCAATTACACGTAGCAAACTATGATTCCTTACATGCTTGCTCCCAGCCCATTCCTCTTGGGTGGCATACACTGTGCCCGCAGTGGGCAGTAGAGGAAAGCTAATCAAAAGCCTGGCTTTGGGTTAAATGCTATGGCTTGGATCTTCCTAACCACCTCCTTTAAAAAACAATCTCTGGAGCCTTCAAACGTTCAATAGCCAATGGGAATGAGCCTAGCTATCTCCCTTAGGCTGTGTGGCTCACAAAAAGGTAGCCACATGGGAGCCAGGAACTCCATACTTGGTGATACAATGTGACCTTTTGCTGCTTTTGCTGTCTCGGGCTGAGGCTGTGCAATGACTAGACCAGGAGCCAGGGCTAAACCATAAAGCCCACATAGCACAAAGCATACAACAGAGGGACCAAAAGGATAAGGTGGGCCATGCCCCATGACAGAATCACTAGAAACAGGCATAGCACAGGGCTGGCAATAAGTCGCCCGAGGGGAGAAGAAAGCAGCCAAGCAAGGCTTCATGCAAAGAGGTATGGTGGGAGGTGGACTCTGTAAAGGTCACCCAGTGACCCAATCCAATTTACATAGTTCAGTCTTTAAAACCAGAGGTGGGAGGTGCCTGCAGGCCTTTGACCCTCTGGCTAATAGTCTTCTCTTGGCACTTCTCGACTTTGGTTTCCATGCTAACACTCCCTTCTTGTTCTAGGCTTATCCCTCTTCCACCCTGGCCTCTCCTCTTCTGCCTACCCACTCCCTACACATGAGCAGTCTGTGTCCTTCCCAGGGGACACAGAAGCTCACCTGGCTCCCGGTTTATTCCCAAATGACTATAAAATCTGCTACAGGTCCCTACTTGAGTATTCTCCCCTGGATACTGAAAAGCTACTTAAACTTTAACAAAACTAAATTCATTTTCCTTTAGAAAAAAAAAAGACTCATAACCACAAAGCCTTAGAGAGTCAAGTCACACCTCACAACGATGAACTAACTCCCTAACAGTTCTGACAAGTTGACGTTTTATTCATTTTACAGCTTTGATGGTTGTGAAGTGACCCTCCCAGATGACAGAGCAAGGAAACTGCCAAGCTGGGAGCTGTCAACCCGTGCCCCACTGCGTCATGCTGTCTTCCATCTTCAGTCTTCCCCTGGGAGCCAGCGATGCCCTCCTGCAGGTCACACAGGCCAGACTCTATCGCCATTATCACTTCTCCCTTCTTGGCACTTGTCAAGTCACAACAACGCCCACACAAACTCACATTATTATGCCTTTAATCCAGTCCCAGGCTAACATTAGTTGCTTTAGTAAGTGCCCTTAACCGCTCAGCAAAACCCAGTCAACTGGTCTCTCTGCTTCATTGTCTCTGTCAAATCCATTCTCTATTTGACCTCCAAAGTCAGCCCTGAGCTCTTACTGAAGAGCTGTCAGATCTCAGATTAGAGCCCAGGTATCATGACAAGGTACAAATCTCTCTCTTATATGGACTTTCACTTTCAATAGCCGCCATTTAAATTAACAGTGATCTTAAAATATTAACTAGAGAAATCCACAAGTAAGCTTTTATTTGTACATATTTTATACCGTTCTATTTTTAGTATTGTGTTAATGTCTTACTGTGTCTAATTTATATGTAGGTATATCTGGGGAAAATATAGTAATATAAAGTTTAGAATACCTTCAGTTTCATACACCCAGTGGGAATGTTGAAACACACCCCAGCAGAAGATGAGGGAATAGTGTACTCCTCTAGACTGAGGACAGAAATCACAGAGAAAGGGCCCCACAGGAGGAGGTGAGTGTTTATATACATGACAGTGAACACAGAGAAACATGAAACTGAAGCATCTCCTAGGAAATGCAGCAAGAGGTCTGGAGAGGAAGGCCCATCTTCCTAAGCATCTCTTAAGGACCGGCTCCACAGGCTAGGGACCACTTCTGAAGCTCAGTTTTGAAGGTTGATTACTTGGCAACTCTATTATAATCACAAAAGATAACTTGGAGGAAAATGTTGAAATACAACACAGGAATCAGGAGAGTTTTTAAAAGTTAAGAACATACCAGGAGATAGACACGGCATATGTCTGACAACCTTAGTTCAATTCCCACAGCTTCATGAAGGAGAGTACTGACTCTCACATGTTGTCTTCTGACCTCCAGATGCACTCTTACACAAACAAAATAAATGAATAAGGTTTAAAGTGCTGACTCCATAGGTGGCTTCAATATGGCATTCTAATGCATACAAAAGGGTGAGGCTATTTTAAAGAAAAAAGATCTCATCAGCCATGGTGGCACACATCTTTAATTCCTGCATAGAGGAGACAGAGGTGGGTGGATCTCCAAGAGTTCCAGGACAGCCACGGCTACATAGAGAGACCCAAGTCTCAAATAAAAAACAAACAAACAAACAAAAACTCTATAGTGACTTGAATTCAACTATTAAACCTTATGTATTTCTTGTCTTATTCAGAAAGCTTTGAGACAATCACACGTCATACAGCAGCCCAACCATGCCCACCCAGCACCCAATGAATACTCACCATGTTCGCATCGATGACCTGACCTTGGCCAGAACGTGTGCGTTCAAAGAGGGCAAGCACAATGCCCAGAGTGCACATGAGGCCACCACCACCAAAGTCAGCCAGGAGATTCAACGGTGGGTATGGGTTCTCACCACTTATGCCAATCTTGGACAGAACACCTGCACCGTGGACAACAAATTGAATGCCCCTTTTAAATAAACACATGAGCATCTTAGAGGGACAACCAATCTTTATAGTCACTGACCTAAGTGAAAATAGTGTACAGCACTCCTCAAATTCTGAACCTATTTAGCCTACTTACAAACAAGCTCTCCCTCAAGATAGGCTCCATTGGGTTTAACTTTTCCTCTCCACTAAATTTTCCTAAAGCCAGGTGGGGTGGCACACACCCATAATCCCAGCACTCAGAAGACTGAGGCAAGCAGGTCCAGATTTCTATTCCTGTGAAGTTTCCCCACAAAATAAATAAGATTTAAAAAATCATCCCAACCGACATTTTAAATATGTTATTAAAGTGTTCACTTTACTAAGTCTTAGAGAAAAAAATAATTACTGTCAAATTGTTTTCCTGGCTTTAAGGCAGTATAACACACTTTCATTTTTTGTTAAAAACAGATGTAGGAAAATAATCACATACAAATAGAAGAGGAGGTAAGTTTTGAAAAGATGTGAAAAGCCAGTTTTATACTAACTTTCCCCCTCAACCTTTGAATACCTTTTCACGGAAAGTAGATTTCTTTTCATCAGTAACACACACACTTCCTCAGCATAATATAGTCTTAAACATGTTCTCACAGGCAGATCCCAACAGAGTGTTAGTGAGACCTGAAAACTGTGGGCTTTTACGGAGTTCACAGAAGTGTGAAATGATGGCTCAAAATGATTCGTGGTGAGGGAACACCGGGATCAAACCAAATCAACCTTCCCAACACGTGGAGTGATCACCATCTTATTGCTCCTCACTCCTGAACACTGACCTCCCAACTGTAGTAGTGATTACTACCCATCAAATGAGTTGGGGGTAGGGAGGCAGGTAGGGGTTAACAATGCCAGTTCTAGGGACTCAAGTCATCCTGCTTTCATCAACCATGTTCTCGTGGCCAGTTCCAATACATATTTACATCTCTACATTTTAAACTTCTTGTTAACCAGGACTGGGGGAGAGAGAGATGACTCAGTCATTCACAGTGTGGGCTGCTCTTGCGGAGGACCCAAGTTTTGTTCCCAGCACCTATGATTCTACTTCCCAGTGATCCAGGACCCTCTTCTGGCCTCTAGAGGCACTCACATTCATATACCCACACACATACACATAATGAAAAATAATAAATATTTTAAACCCTTGTCAATCAACATAACAGTACTTACTAATGTAGGAGCCAATTCAAAGTGTTGTAGAAATGCATTTCCAACATACCTGACAAAGCCACATAGTTGATGTCATGGCCAGCTGCCTTGGAGAAACTTCCCGACTGGCCAAATCCACTCAGCCTGGCATAGACGAGCTTTGGATTGACCTTCAGTAGAGTTTCTGGCCCAAGCTGGAGTTTTTCCATGACACCTTTAGAGAAAAGTCATCAATTGTTTGGTGTTCTTTGTTTTTAAAGAGAGCACAAGTTGAAGATGGGGATAATTCCTTCTACTGGGAAAACTAAAAGTGCATTCTTGCAAGTAATACTATTTGTTGTGATTTTGGTGAAAGTTGTCATAATAAGTCATTGGAAAAACTACTTAACCACACTGAACCACCCTCCTTCTTCAAACAGGGCATTTTAACGTTATGATATAATCCTGAATGTTACCATTACTGTCCTCAGATATGCCTGTGAGGACTAAAAGTTACATATAAATATGCCTGGTGCCCCATTCCCATTCCATTCATTGACAAACTTCCTGGTTTCTTCGAGGCAATGTCAGTAAGGAACAAGAGTGGCTAAGTCAGTAATTGATGAAAACACAGACCCACGGGATGCTCTGGGCATTTTTAAACGGATGGAGACAGACTTGATGCAGGGTTTGTGACAGTTGAAAATGCCAACGGACAGCCAGATGGAGGTGTATGTCACCAAGCATGCAAGTCTACAGCTCGAAAACGGTGTCTGGTATAGAGCATGAAAACGGTGTCTTTGCTTGTGAAGCTGGGGTTTGGGAATACCGTCATTCAGAGAAAGGTTAGCACGGTCTGTGGATAGCGTTAGAGCATAGGCATACCAACATAACGAAGGGTCAGTGGCTACGTTCCAGTGTGAAGCTTCCCAATCTATTCTCTTGCACTGGATTCTCAGACGGTTCAATACCCCCAAATAATAAAGACAATTGTAGAAGAGTGCTGGGGGGTGGGGAGGAGGCGTGTCAAGCAAATTAAAAGCTTAAGGAATCAGGGAAGCTTGGAGTAACGCTGCAGGAGGGGCGGGCGATCGCGCGGCGCGGCTCACCGCAACGGAAGGGCTCCAGCAGCACGTCCACGCGTGCGCAAATGCGCCGCAACACCGTGGCTCCGCGCGGCTGCTTCAGGTCCAGCACCAGCGAGCGCTTGCCCCGGCCCAGGAGGCTCACGTCGCCCCCGGAGCCCGGCCGGTCCACACGCACCACCTGAGCTCCGAAGTCCGCCAGGACCATCCCGCAGAACGGCCCCGGGGCCAGGCCCGCCAGCTCCACCACCCTGATGCCACGCAACGCCATGGCCAGTCCTGGGGCGAAGGCCGATCGGGCCCGCACCCACCCGCCGAGTACCACAGTCCATCTCACACCGCACCCCGCCCCTCTCACGCGCCTGCGCGGGAGCGCCCGGGAGGCTGCGCGCGCTTGCGCAGTACCCGCCTACCCGTTCTAGCCCCGGGCTAAAGTCTAATTAGCTGCTCTACTCTGAATTAATGTTTAAGTCCTTGACCTTGAGGACTCCGGCCTGTGAGAGTCCTCTCGGGAAGCTTTCATTGTGCCACCCGACTCCCTGCTCCCATCCCTCAGTAAGTGACTTAAAGGTACTTTAAGCACTTTACTATTTAGAACAACATATGGAGCCAAGGACATTTCCTTCAGCAGGCCACAAAGTGTCCCCCTCGCCGTCCTGAAAACTTAGTGTCCTTCCAGTAACAGTTTGAAACCCCTACTAGATGCCCTTAGTTTTCAAAGGAAGAGCTGAGGGTGTAGCTCAGTTGGTAGAGTGCTTGCCTGGCATGCTTGGAGGCCAGCGCCACTTAAACTGCCCCTGGTGGGGACTCCTGGACCCAGCAATTCGGGGGAGCCTGAGCTATCGGAAGTGTTGTTCATCCAGGGTTGAATGCGAGAGCTTTAAAAATGATTTTGGTTTGTCAGCTGTCAGTTTTATGGAAAATTGCAATTTTGCCTTAGAAACTCTTTTTCAACCTTTTAGAAAAGTATAAAACCGTCAAATATCCCCACCCACATTTACAGGTCGTTTTCTCAGTAGCGGGTAGAGCCTCTGTGTAGGTGGCTAGATGCAGTTTTTGAAAGCTCTAGAAAACCGAACACATTCTAGAAAACTCTGGCACCAATTCTTAACAAGTGGGGCAGAAAAGAAAATCAAAGGTGAATTGCTACGAAGTTGTAGGCATAACTCTTTTAACCAGCTAGAGTTTTAAGATAACTTCTGGGCAGAGGTGTCTCTGCTCTAGCTCCTAGGATTATATTCACAAGTGATTATAAGTAGTGGCTGGGAGTTCTCTTTTGGGCCAAGATAGGAAAATATGTGGAAACACATGAGATGGTGTGTTTTATCACTATGTTTGAAAATAAAATGGTTAAGTCTAGGGTTGTAGGTTAGCCATAGAGTGTTCATGCTTAAGTTGCTGGGCTTAGTACCCCAAGCCACAAGACAGTAATAGAGCTATAAATATATCCAGAAAAGTATCTGGCCCCTTGCCATCTGTGACAATTGAAATCTGCTTCACACTATGCTCACACCTTTAACCTACTGTCTTCCATTGAAAATTCAGAGAAGGCAGAAAATGGAATGGTTGAGTAGCGCTGTATCTTACAGTGGGTAGATGTTTACCAACTCTAGCTATGTCCTTGGGATTTACATTCTCATTGGAATATGCATTTATTTTGATTTGACTTTCCTTCCCCCCCCCCTTGGTGGTAATGGGATTGAGCCTGGTGCCTTCTATGTGCTGGAAAAGCCATATTTTACCACCTAGAATATATCTCCAGTCCTGTTTACTTTCTAGGTTGATTCAGGATCTTTACAAGTTGCCCAGGAAGTGTGTAGCTTGTGACCCTCCTGCCTCAGACTCACAAGTAACTGAACATTATGGACTTACAGGATCCAGAATGGCTTTTTTTATTTAGAATTCAACTCTTTTTCATGATTTACTCCCTTGTTTTTTTTTACTATTTCAAATGATCCAAATAACATTTGAGAATGTTCTAAATACATTGGATCAAATCCTAGGAGAGAGAGAGAGAGAGAGAGAGAGAGAGAGAGAGAGAGAGAGAGAGAGAGAGAGAATTTCCATTTAAATGCTTATGAAATGTTTCTTGCTGCAGTTTTATCTAAGGATAGGTCATATTTTTCTTCCAAAACACTAGGTTAGTGGATACTCCTTCCTCCAAACACTTACTAAGTAGTATATGTGTCTATATAATTTTTCTTATAAATACATGCAGAAATGTAATGTTTTTCCATTGTACATATTCACTTATCATGGGTTGTTGCTTTAAAATACAGTTTGAAGTAGAACAACCAGACTGGCACCAACTTTTTCCTTCTTCACAATTCCACAGAGAGTTGTTATTGTAGTTTTAGCAGCCTCACCATATGATTTTGTTTTCGCATTCCTTTTTGAATACAGAGCTTTCACCTTTTCACTCAGGGGAGTTTCTTCATGGCCTCTCTTTGGCTTATCCAAATTGTCAGTATAATAGCTTTGTGTTTGTTGAACAAAATAGGCCTCACTTAAACACAAATGCTGCAATATGAAATAATCAAGACAAACACTAATTGACTAACAGACTTGTAGCATATTCAGTGTGGATATTCAGAGCAAAGGTTTTGTGGTAAAGGAGTAAGGGAGCACCAATTCCCATGAGTCTACTCAGAATGGCATAAAATTCAAATCTTATTATGAATGTCTAGGGTTTTCTATTTAGTATCTTCAGACCTCAGTTAACTGCATGTATTTGAAACTTCAGAAGACATCACCTCAGATTAGTGATTACTGTGTAATTGAGTCATGAGTAAAAGAACTATAGAACCATTAATAATTATTTTTGATCTTCTGGCTCTCTCCTGAATCACCTACTAGTACTCACTTGCAAATGAGGTAATTTCATCCTCCCACAAATTCATGTGCAATTCAGTTATAATGAAAATTAGAATGTTGGCATGAGCATAAAAAGATTGCAGGTGTATGATGAAGAACCATCCACTCAGAGAGACCCAGATCTTAAAAGGGAACTGCTAACCACCGATGTTTTAAAGGATTGAAGCCACAGAGCAATTGGAAGTGGAGTCTTGTGGAGACAGGTGACCTTTGCTGTTTGAACATCTCTGAGTTGTATGGCTGTTAACACTGTCAGGAAAATGTTTTACTTTACATTAACCACATGGTTTGCAATTGTGTGACAATTGTGCTTATTAAGAACAATAAAAAAAACGGGATCATCAAAAAAGTGTGTTTATTTCCACATATGCTTATGTATTTTTGCTACAGTTTCATCTAATGCTTATGTATTTTTTGCTACAATTTCATCTAAAGTTATGCCAGAATTTTCCTCCAAGACACTTAGTAGGTAGTAGATAATCTTCAGATAAGACATTTCTTTGGTCATTATGTAACAGTCCAATATCTTTGGCACTTCTGTGAAATGTTTGTGGCATTTGATCACAGTAACTCTTAACCCTGTGACCCCACAGCTCTGGACATAAAAGTACACACTAAATCACGAAAATATTTTCTGATAATGGCAAATAATTATCTGTTTTTGTTTTAGTTTTTGAGACTGGGTTTCTCTGTGGCTTTGTAGGCTCTCCTGGAACTAGCTCTTGTAGACCAGGCTGATCTTGAACTCACAAAGATCCTCCTGCCTTTGCCTCCCAAGTGCTGGGATCAAAGGCATGCGCCACCACCGCCCCGCGTAACTATCCACTTTAAAAGAGTACTAGATGCAAACTTAGGAAGAGTTTAAACAAGTTTGTGGGTGAAAAGTATAGGGTCAAGGTTGGACTGAATGTGGAAGACGATGAATTAGCCAATAGGACAGCCCTCCTTGACTTTCATTGCCTCTAGCTATAGGGTGATAACTTGAAGGAAATCAGGTGGTTTAAATGTCTATGTGTATGTTTAAATTGCTGTATAAAATAAATTAAGGACTCATTGCTTTAAAGAGAATTGATTATATAATTTTTTTCAGATACGAATCTCACTGGTGCATTTTAAATACGATTTGGCACTAGGGTAAACACACTGCAATGATACTTTCTACAATGAAACAAGCTTGGGTACTGGGGATGTAGCTCAGTAGAAGAGCACATACCTAGCATGTGTAAGGCCTAGGCTTGAGCCTAGACAATTCATAATACACACACATGTATGTATATTTATGTATATGTGGTACTTTCTGTGAGTACTAACTTACGGCACATTCTATGAAGGTGTTTTGACGACAAATTTAATCCTTTTTTATAAATTACAGAGTGGGGATAGCTAGGCAAAAACCAACTAGGACCTTCTATAACACTGTGGCATATTAAAACTGCTTTGTGAATGTTAGTCAAGTATGGTAATAAAGGAAATATCACTTTCATTACAAACATTTATAATGTGTTATTATGTGTCTCTTGAATGGAATACATTTATATTTTGCATCCATTGGTCTACCTATATATAATTATGATCACAAGTCCTTCAGCATAACATGGTATATATAAAACAAACATTTGGGGATAGTTCTCAAATTTAAAAAATAGGATAACATCTGTACTATATCATCTTAAGCTTACCTCAGGTGGTTGTGCAGAGTCAAGAGAGCCCTACTACAGTCCAAGAGATGCAGTAGCAAAAGGAAGATCTGGCAAGCCCGATATGATAAACCCAGTTCTGGATTATGAGGAAATTTAAATCTGAAAATCTAAGCTGCTAGAACTCAATATTAATTTACATGTTTGCTTATGTTTTTAAAGAGGAGCCAAAAATTATTTGTGGGCATTGCAAATAATTTTACTATTTAAAAGTTATCTGAAATGATTAACACTTTCTTATAATTTATTCATGAATATAAAAACACAAACCCACTAAACCAAATGCTATTTCCAAACCTAGACTTCACAAGTGTTTCTCTAGATACGTTCTGAAAAGTGTCCTTATTCTTGCCCTAGCCCGGCCATAATCAGGCTGTTCTCTGAAATATTGTGAAGAACAATGAACTAGAACTTGGTTGACTCCAAAGCTGATACTACATTTAAACAGAGCACCAAAACTCTTTGCATATGCTGTTTTTGAGGTGAACAATTATTTCCAACCTGCATCAGGTGACAGTTCCTTCAAACATGTAGGGAAGAGTGACAAAAATGCTGAGTATTTCCCAAGGTCATCTGGAAATGTTACCTTGTGGTCTATTCTTCTGAGCTTCTGATTCATCCAACATTATTGGTATACCAGTAGGACAAGTAGCAGTGTGCCCAGTATAACAGTTAGATACTCCATATAGAACCCCCAACTCAACATCACTCAAATCATAACAATCCTAGCTCAGCTACAAGTCTCCCCCCAAAGTGGAGCTATCCTATCCTTCCTGTCACTTAGTTTCAAAGAGCAGGAAGCCTGCGAAGGTGGAGAAGCGCTGGTGGTCCCCATGGAGGGCACCATTGCCCATTCTCAGCCAGACTTCATCCCCTTTGGCCAATTTGAGCACTGCATGGTTGCTGGATGTATCTGATTTCCCCTTTGTTTCATAGCTGGAAGAAAGAGAAGGACACACTACTTAGTATTTGCCATGCCAACCCAGATCTTGAGCATATTCTGTCCCTACCTTCTATACCTTAGGTATAGTCATGTGTTAAGTTCTCTAAATGGCATGCAAGTGGGAATAGCATGAACCACTTCTAGAACTGTCCAATAAAACTTACTTTCTCCTTTCTTTTCCCTTTCTGCTAGGACATCAACAACAATTGCAATAGTGGCCTTGAAAGCCATTTGTAAACATCTGCCATCTTGACCATTACTATGTAGAAGACAACTCTCTTACTCCTACTTAGACAGGGAATATACGCCCAGGATTATCTTACCAGACTTCCCCAGACTATTAGATAAGGAAAAAGGAAAGCTCTACTATCTTTCAACCTTTACATAGAGCCTATTTATACAAGGGTTTATTTTCTTCTCACCAATCTGGAATTGGTATTCAAGGAAGGTACTATCAACAACCAAAATGAAAATAAACTTGCTAACAACCAGGCAGGAGGAGTGTGGAAATAAATACTGTCAGGTGAAAGATAATGACTGATGTGTGTTGGTTGGAAAGAGAATGACCCCTATAGATTCATGTATTTGAATACCTAGTCCCCAGTGTACTGATTAGGAAGGATTAGTAGGTGTGGCTTTGTTAGAAGAGGTGTGTCGTTGGGGGGATGTCTTTGAGGTTTCTAAAGCCCATGTCAAGCCCAGTCAGTCTCATATTTATTTATTCTGTCTGTCTGTCTGTCTGTCTGTCTCTGTCTCTGTCTCTGTCTCTGTCTCTGTCTCTCTCTCTCTCATCAACATGTGGATCAGGATGGTAGCTCCACCATGATCTTCAACGACTTAGCCTCTGAAACAATAAGAAAGCCCCCACTTAAATGTTTTCTTTTATAAGTTGCCTTGATAGTGGTGTCTCTTCACAGCAATAGAATAGTAACTGAGACACCATGTTATGGTTGGAGGATATTTGGAAAAATCATGGTAACATAAGTCCAATATACACTCTCCACCTAAGCAAAGGATTCAAAAGAGGTAAATACTCTTTGCAGCTTTTACAAGATGTTTCTTTTAAAAGATGAATTTGGAGAATAGATAAATAGAGTTCAGACAATCAGGACTCTAACAAGGTTGAAAACAAACAAATGAAAGAAAGGGGGTGTTTTTATACCTGAGGAGCCAAGACAGAGCTGATGCATTCCCATTAGGAACTTTCACTTGGAGTCACATTCCACTTATTTCATAGATAGAAAATGTTATCTTTCTAACCAAATGTACTATTTTATCTTGGTAATAATGACTGCACTTAGAAAAGGACAAAGCAACCAAGAGTCACAAGTGTAACAGGCTAACTGTCCAGAAAGTGTACTGGATATGATTCACTAACATGTCACTGACTTTGAGCAAACAGAGCAAGCACCTTATGTATTCTAAGGAAACCATTGCCAAAGACCCTGACTGGACTAGAAAGACTTGGGATATTTGGTTTAGTTCTCAGATTTCTACCAGCAGGAAGTGGGACATGAAAAAGCCCTAAGACTTTGGATGTGGCCATGGAGAAAAGTAGACAAGAACACCCTTCAAAGGACAGAATCAGAAGTCAAAGAGAAAACCCGTGGAGGGCTGACTTATGAAAGGACTATTCATCTCTGAACTGTGGGTTCGAACTGGTATAGGCTCTCTCTCATGTTGACCAAGACAGGGAGGTGTGTGCTATGGAAGGAGAATGAGCTGGATGGCTGTTTGGGAATCGGGTCCCTTGAGAGGGCAGGCTGTTCACCAGAATTCATTCTCTCCTGGTTATGGATTTGATAGAAAATGTCTCCCACCGGCTCGTGCATTTGAATAGTTCATCCCCAGCTAGTAGAATGATTTTGGAGGTTGTGGAATCTTTTGGAGGTGGAGTGTAGCTGGAGAAAGTAGGTTGTAACAGTGTTCCCTTGAGTGCCTGTTATCTCTAGATCCTCTAACTTGGATTTCCATGTTCCTGGGCCACTGAAGTACGAGGAGCCCTGCCACACACAGCTCCTACAGGGAACTCTTTCCTCCTGTCCCTGCTGTGCTGCTCTTAGTCCTCTCAATGAACTTTCCCTTAAGTTGCTTCTTTGCAAGTGACATAGGTCACAGCGATGGGAAAAGTAGTGAATGCCCTCCTACACAGGAACTGTCCTAGTTCCTTTTACTGCCCTCAGGCTGCCTAGGTAGGGCTGGAAACAGAGGGATTAAATTCATTGAATAAAATGCCAAATTAAAATGTTCACAGTTTGTTCTTTGCTCCTTCTGACTCCAGAAATGACCATGACCAGTGAGAATTTTTGAAGTCAGCTTTTTAGATGTCTAAGCTGCTCCATCAGCCAGCATCCCTGAAAATAAAAACGAAAAGCAAACAGGAGGAATAGCTCCACCCCACCACTTTACAATGCTCTCTTCTACCCTTTCTGCCACCCTACTTCCCCATCCTGGAACCCTTGCCCTGGATTGCTCAAGGTACTGGTGTGTCTGAGCCACTGTGTTCTGAATCTCTAACAACAGTATTACCTGCTTTGACTCAGGCCAGACTCTAGAAGCAATCATGACAAGTGATAAAAATTACAGAGGGAAAAAATTACAGAGGAAACATTAGAGCCAAAAAGGTTTTCACAGACAGGATGCTGGCTCTCTGCCTGTCCTAACAACAGAGCATGATATAGTACTTTCTGAAACATTTCACCCCAAGGAGCTCTGGGGCCAAGGTGATCAGTGTCAGTAAAGGCACAGTGTAAGGAAGGACCTGGTCTAACCTGAGGCTAACCTCCTCAGTCAGCCATGCAGGCTGTGAAGACTGCTAATAGTGCCAGGCTTCAGGCAAGGGGGAGAAGGAAAGCAGAAGAAACCAAATAAATAGGGAAAAATAATAAGTGAAAGAAAGTTCTGATTGGTGGCTAAGAGGAGTGCTGCTGGTCATTTGTTCACAGTCTCGTATCACTTGATAAGTTCATTACTGTTCTTCCCAAGCAAGGGTGATAACCTGACCAAATAGCGGGATTCTCGTAGAGAGCAAAATGGTTTTGTTAGGCCCTGTTAACTCCTAAGCTCTTCCCTGTCCTTGGACTTCCTCTGTTCAAGTGATGGCAGCACTGGGGAGACCTGTGACCGAAGACATGACGCACCTGTACATGCTGAAGACTGTGTTGCCATTGTGCATAAGGTACACATACACCTCCTCCACGTCCTCATGCTTCATCATGCTGAAGGTGAAGAAATACACACCTGGAAAGAACATGGATTTCCTCATTCACTCACCCATACACATTGAGTCAGTGGTTTCACACAAGGCCTTGTGTTCTGTGTATTATGTGGTTTCGTGGCCCGTTCATATAAATATTCTTTCATTTGCTCCCCTTCAAAATGCTTTGATTTTTTATTGGTTTTTCAAGACAGGGTTTCTCTGTGTAACAGTCCTGGCTGTCCTAGAACTCACTTTGTAGACCAGGCTGACTCTGACTCATCGAGATCCACCTGTCTCTACCTCTGAAGTGCTGGAATTAAAGATGTGCACTGCCATCACCCAGCACTTTGATTATTTTTAACTCAGTGTATTTCCTATTTATGCATAGTAAGATTACAAAATCATTACTAAAATTAGTCAAACATGAAATTAAAATGGACAACTACATTCCCAGATGTAACCAAGATGGTGAAATATCAGCACACAAGTCAGTGTTTCATAGTTCTAAAGATACAGTTTGGGTCATTTCTCAGAGACCCATTGTAAGTCAGTAATGTTTTAATAAAACATTCAACT
Organism: Mesocricetus auratus; assembly: GCF_017639785.1. Lineage (NCBI taxonomy): Eukaryota > Metazoa > Chordata > Mammalia > Rodentia > Cricetidae > Mesocricetus > Mesocricetus auratus. Next base: position 6,881,161 of record NW_024429198.1, on the reverse strand, counting down.
TTATCTCTGCCACAACACTTTGTTACTAAAAGAATATTCTTACTGATTTGCATGTTACGGTTTTTTAACTACTAGCTGTACAAGAGAAAAAATAAACAGAAATACCTACAAGAAAAAAACACAATGGGCCATTCATATTTCTTTCCAAATACCTATTTCCTTTCTACGAAGACATCAGCTATAAGGTTCCATCTGATATTGAGCCAAGCCACAGAACATTCATGCGTTGTTAAGTGTTGGGCAGGAATATTTGATGGCAATCAGTAATACCCATTCAAATACCTAGAGATAGGTTCATAGAGGAAAAGCAAAGACAGATGAAAATCAAAGGACTCCAAGAAATAGTTTGTACATGGTCTAGTGTTTTACATTTTATAGGATTTCATTTTACACACACAACAATTTTCAGTGCCTCCAGAAAGTAAATTTATAATCAAAATAACAGGAAAATACAGTAGTCTTCCTTTAAAAATGATACTATAAATAAATTTAGATTGCAGAAACTCTTTAGAAAGAGCACACTAAGAAACCAGATGGTAAATAATGAGAATTAGAATTGCAGAAGTAGTGGGGCATTGGTGGTGCACTCCTTTAATCCCAGCACTTGAGGCAGAGTCAGGCAGATTTCTATGAGTTCGAGGACAGCCTGGTCTACAAGAGCTAGTTCCAAACAGCCTCCAAAGCAATGCAGAGAAACAATGTCTTGGAAAAAAAAGTATTGCAGAAGTGAACCTGTATCATGTACAGGTTCTCTCTACAAGGAAATGGGAGGTGATTCACTTGTTCTCTGGTTTTCAAGTCTTCGAGTTGCTCTAACTGCAAATCTCAGCTTTATCTTATCAAATTTAAAAGTGGGAAAGATGATCATCAGTTTGTAATCACTGGTGACATTAAAAAATAAACAGTGTGAGGATTCAAATTATAAGTTATCATCAGAATGGCATCCAACCAAGAGATCTCAAAAATAATTTTATTCTGGAGTCATTGAACTCAGGGGAGCATTGACCCAAGATAGCTAGGCACTTATCTGTGGCACATCGCAATTTGCAAAAAATTGTTCCAGGAAACGTAAAGCCCCCAGAGCAGAAAAGTCACAAAAGTGACACTGACTGAAACATGATTAACAGATTGTCTCTGTAGTTGAATGCATTAGGCCATTTCTTACTTAAACGGGGTGAAATAAACTAAAGCACACATTAGAAGCTTATGTGTATGTTTAACATGGCCACTGCATTCATTCCAATATTTCCCCCCTGTATATATCATGGAGGGTAACAAGGAAAGAAAACTGAATACCAGAAATTGAAAAACTGTCAAATTTATGCAAAACTAGGACACTGAAGAAAATTGATGCCCCTCAAGTATGTCAAGATACTGCCCAAAGCAGGAAGCTGGGCAGGGCTTCTAGGAACAAGGGAAAGTAGATCTCAACCCTGCCAGGGAAAATATACTCCCTGATGGAGAAAGGCCACTCTCAAGTACTGAAAGACAGTCCTGGGATCAGGCCTAAGGGGCAGTTTGCTAGAAAAAAAAAATAGAAGGCCAAGGTGTTGCTGCAGTGGCCAATATCAGGATTTGCCAGCAATAACAGGCTGCTGAAAGACTGGCTCCAAAGTCTTTCTCAGGAAGTATGAGGAGGCAGAGGAACTGTGGCCACACAGGATAAATACACACAGCAGCCCTGCCTAAGAAACTTGTTATGCCCTGTTGGTAACCCTGGGAGGCCTTTTCTTAAGGGAAATGGAGGTGTGGTGAATCTGGAGAGTGTGGGGGGGCGGCTTGGAGGAGTGGAGGGAGGGAAATTGCAGTTGGCATGTATTGTATGAGAGAAGAATTAATACGAAGAAAAAAATCAATCCCCTGGCAGCAAGAAGAGGCATTGAAATGTCACACATTCAAGGTTGCCTGGGTCCTTTGCCAACAGTCTCCTACAAATAGTTGGTCTAGGAGAAGCCAGATCATTCAGTCATCAGCTACTTCTTAAAAGTAGAAAGAACAGCCGGGCGGTGGTGGCGCTCGCCTTTAATCCCAGCACTCAGGAGGCAGAGGCAGGCGGATCTCTGTGAGTTCGAGGCCGGGCTGGACCGATAGCCTCCAAAACAATACAGAGAAACCCTGTCTCGTAAAAACCAAAAAAAAAAAAAAGTAGAAAGAACAGCAAGAGTTATCCAATGGATGACTAATACCAAAAGGACATGTTGCCACATACCAGATGAGCGATGATATTGCCAAATATGTACCAATAAAGCAAATGGCGCTTTTCTAAAACAGAAGTAAAAAACCTGTGGTAGAAATAACCAGACAAGAGAAGGAACTAGAAACTAGGACATTGGGATATCCTGGTTATATTAATTATTTTTCCAATAGTTGTGACCAAATACCTGAAAAGAAGCAATTCAAGGGAAGAAAGTAATTTCGACTCATCATTATTCCTCATGCTAAGAGGAATGCGGTCTATCATGGCAGAGAAGGTGTGACATCACCAGCTTGATGTGATGCAGTGCCACTGCAGCCAGAAGGCAGAGGCCAGACAGGACATGGGCCCAGACTCAAGCCTCAAGGCCTGGCCTTAGTGACCTACATCCTCCAGCCGCCCATCCCACACCCCACCCCCTAAAGGGTTCACAACCTTGAAAACAATGCCACCATCTGAGGACCACGTGTTCAAACATAGTCTTCCAGGAGACATTTCATGTTCACTCTCCACATTCTGCCTTGGACCTCTACAGGCTCACGGCTGTCTCACAACACAAAATGCAATTACTTGGACTTTTAAAGTCTCTAATGTCCTTAATAGCCCCAACTGTGATCACAAGTGCAAAGTATTCTCTTCTAGAACCAAGGTATTCTCTTAACTGTGGGTCTCTGCACAGGTCAAAATCAAGTTGCATACTTCAAACATAATGACACAGAGTAAATATTCCCATTCTAAAAGGGAGTAAGGGGAGCAAAACCAAAACCTACTAGGGCAAGCACCAACCCTACAGCTCCCAGGCAGGGATCTGAGGTCTGTGGTAGAACTGTCTGGCTTTGAAGGGCTTCGGCTGTCCCACCCTTCCAACTCAGCCCCCTGTAGCATCTCCAATGTTCTAGGGAAGCCATTGCAACTTGAGCTTTACCTTCATAGCTTCATGAAGCAGCCTTTCAAGTTTTCTTTGTAGGGGCTCGGACCCTGTACACACTGGATGGCCTCAGAGGCTCTCTGGACCCTTGGTACCAGAGTGCAAAAGACTCTATGTCCCAATGACTCATATCTTTAATGTCTGCAAGACCAATACCATGAGAACGATGCTGCCAACTTCTACTGCCAACTCAAAACATAGGCTGGCCCACCCTGCACCACAGCTGTAGAAGCCTTTATGTGTTTTTGAGGCTGACTCTGGGAAAACACTTCCATGGGTGGCTATATTGGATCAAGAATCCCTTTAACTGTTCCTCCACCCCGTGAAGTCTGTGTTCCTGTGGGCACTCTGGCCTTCCAAACTGCTTCCAGAAACTTCTACTAAGGTCTGCTCACAGTAGTCTAGGGCTTTTTTAGCCTGCAGCTCCAAACACTTCCACGCTCCTACAAACAAACCCCACATCTTCTTCTTTCTCTCCCTCCTCCCTCCTTTCTCTTTTGATGGCTTCATTCATTGATGTTTACATCTCACCTGATACAGGAGCCCCAAATCTACCAGTCATGACATCAAAGAAGTTTCCAATGTTGGTCTCAACACTGCTGAAAATGATGCCGCTGTTCTGATTGCTGAAGTGCGTTGCTAGAGAAGCCATGAATGCAATCTAAGGAGAAAGCTGGTGATCAGTCCAAATTTGTCTTAAAGAAAAACATCCTCGTACAGGTAATTTTATTGCAACGTTATTTGTGATGGAAAGCTTGAATATAAATACCAAACAATAGATAAATAAGTAAATGAATTACAATAATTTAATGTGCTTTATATCATATAGATATTAGTCCACATTAACAGTTCTGAACATATTTTAAAAACTACTAGTCCAGCTGGGCGGTGGTGGCTCATGCCTTTAATCCCAGCACTCGTGAAGTAGAGGCAGATGGATCTCTGAGTTCAAGACTAGCCTGGTCTACAAGAGCTAGTTCAAGGACAGCCTTCAATGCAATACAGAGAAACCCTATCTAGAAAAAACAAAACAAGAAAAATTAAAATTCTGTTATCAAGTAAAACTAGAAAAATTTGGATGAAGTTCTCAGGCTGTAGTATTGGATGCATGTTGGTATATTACATGATTAGAGAAACTGATGATTAAACAACTTCTTAATTTTTGTTAACCCTAGGGAAATGTCTTTTCATGCATAAATTAAAAAGTAGGCAACACACAGTAAAAGTAGGCAACACAGATTAGCAAATAAAATATAAGTAGATGCTTAGCCATTCATGTATATGTTTAAAGGTTTCAGTGCAACTTGGTTAAAACCCTCTTATCTAACCCATTGTCTCACCTGTAAAGCAGGGTCATGTTTTTGGCTGTTTGGTCCTATGGGAGCATTGAATTTCTCACTCAATAAATACCCTTTCCTAAGAATGCTCTCAGAGCTGTGTTTGAGAATATACCTGATGCAAACATCCTTCCATGGAAATTAGCAAAGTGAAACGGAGATGTCCCCAAGATGAGTGAAGGCTTGTTCACTGGAACCTTTTTGGTCCCTGTGTTCAGACAGCGTTAGAAGTCGCCTGGAGATATGCAGAGGGTGACTTACCTGCAGTTCTGGTGGCACCCCTGGGTAGCCCTTTTCTCCTTTGGGGCCATGCTGCCCCCGCTCCCCTCGGGGTCCCAGGTCTCCTTTGTCTCCTTTCTCACCTTTGGCCCCTTCATGGCCAGTGGCGCCATTATTTCCATTGTTTCCATGGTTTCCTTTAAAAATCAGCAATTATATAAGAAAAAGCTGATTCACTCTTGCCACTGTGCATTTTTAGAGAAACACAACTCCTTCCTTCAAAAATATCCAAACTAATTGTAAGAGGAGACCATGAAAACAACCCTTACCATAGCCCTTTAAAGGGCATCCAGTGAGTGCTCTTTTTTTTTCATTTTTTATTTAAATTAGAAACAAACAAGTTTGCTTCACATGTCAATTCCAGCTCCCTCTCCCTCCCCTCTCCCCTGCCCCCCTCACCAGGCACCCCAGTCCCCCAACCAATCCCCACTCTGATCCCCAGGAAGGGTGAGGCACTCCTTGGAGGATCTCCAGAGTGTCATTTCATCCAGAGCAGGCCCCCCCCCGCCGTGAGTGCTCTTTTAGGCTTTGAAATAGCCATAGAGACTAAGACTCCAAAGCATGCTTCTCTCTAAAGCAAGCATTGAGTGAAAGGCTGTGTAGAAGACTCACCATCACATTACCATTGGAAACAGTGCAGATTAACAAACAAAATACCCACCAGTGCTAGGATGGCTGCATTTTATTACATTATATATTCATGAAAATATTTTAAAGGATCAAAGTTACAATAAACATAAGTGATATTTTTAGTTAAGTTTGTAAATAAATAGGGATGGCATTGCACTATTTCAGTTTGAATCATTATGTGTTTACGTGTTATTTCCATAGAGAAAAAAACTTATTCTATTTGTTATCCACAATTATATATAGTTTTTCCTGAATGGATGCAACATTAGTGATTTTGCATTGTTCTATATGTTTTTCCATCTCCTCAAGTCTTCTGCCAAAGATTTGAAGCAATTCTATAATGGGGAGAAAAACTTGTAAAATAACATAATAATTTTTCAAAGCAAGGGTCAGGCTCTGCACCTATTTCTTATTTCCATATTTGTTAAAACTTCAGGGTCTTCTGCATTATACTTTGTATGTTATCTTTGACAGGGCACTAAATTAGGCTTGCAATGCTTCCAGAACAATGAACTTTGACTGTTAGGTTAAAGTGTTCTGTGACAAAGATGCTTCCTATTGGGAAACGTTTAACCAAAGCCAGCTTGCCCTATAATGTCACAGGAGGTCAACGAATCTAAAGATCCTTTGCTCCCTATCATCGGCAGTGTGAATGGAAGCCTCTGGTGGACAATGACATAGGTCTAAGTATAGTGTCAGGTTTGGGGTGCCTTTTGTTGCTGTTGTTGTTTTTATATAAATTTGGTTTCACATGAGAGGTACAAAAGAGTTAATCCAACTTTGATAATTATTAACATGAATGGGGGAAAGTCAGAGAACACAAACAGACTTCTTGTAGAAGGAACCCCTCAGGGGTAGGGGCAAGGAGAAAGGTCTACTCTCTGCCCACCCAGTTCATTATAGCAACAATCTAACACAGAGGTTGACCATGGATCTAGAGCAGTGGGTCTCAACCTCTGGGCTGTGACTCCTCTGGGGGTCATCTAAAACCATCAGAAATATCAGATATTTGCATATAACAGTAGCACAACTAGTCATGCAGTATCAACAAAAATAATTTTAAGACTAGAGGTCTTCATAGCATGAGGAACTATATTAAAGGATCATATAGTATTAGGAAGGTTGAGAATCACTTCTCTAGAAGCATCTGAGACTGTCACACGCTGCCAGAGTCCAAAAAATGTGCTCATGTGTCCAAGTGAGTCATGGAAATCAACTGGAAACAACAAAGATCAGTAAAATTAAATAAATAAATTATATAGGTAAATAAATAAATAAAAAGTGCCTAAGCCTAAAATGACACAGGAAGTCATACCCCTCAGTGGTTAGCAGAGTGACATTCAGTTAGCTTTCCTTTCTACCTGCCTTCATTTAATACTTTTAACTTTTAAAGGAAAGTTATGGTGTGTTGTGTAAAGTACACTATGACAGAAATACTGATTGCTGTGGTTTAGATAAATGTCTCTTCAAAGTTTGTATGTTAGAGGCTTGATCCCCAGTGTGGTGCTGTTGGGAAGTGGTGTAAACACCAAGGGGTGTGGTCTACTTGGAGGTTAAAGGTCACTGAGGACTGTGTGGTCTGAAGAAGATTGTAGGAACTTGGTCTTTTCTACTCTCTCACTTCCTGGCTATCATGAGGTGAGTGGCTTTACTCCACCTCAGCTCCCCCATCATGGAAGTACTGCCTCACTACAGGCCCAAAAGTAGTCTCAGACAGCTATGGGAGAAACTTTCACATTCATTAGCAAAATAAACCTCTTCTCTATGTAAGTTGATTATCTAAGGAATTTGCAATAGTAACAGAAGGTGACTTGTATAGAGATGCTAAGGTGGGTCTCAGTTCTCAGTAAGTGACTCCATCCACAGGCTGGTGAAGAATCTCCCCTCCTTTGAGTCTCATCATGCATATCTGAAGCCTCTTGGATTCTCTGAGTAGTGTAAAGAATAAATGCTATAGAGTTGTTCACTTGAGCTGACCCAATCAACCCAACTCCCCTGCTAGATTTTTTATCTTTGCATTTCCTGTGCATACTCAATATATGTCAACCCCAAGTATTTGCATTTGCTCTTGACATCTGTTTTTGACACAATCTATTGTTGAAATTGCAGTGCAAACTGTGTGTCCTTACCTGGAATGCCTGGAGGGCCTGGAGGTCCAGGGGGCCCTTGGTAACCACGGAATCCATAATCTCCATGACAACACTTGCTGCAGTCTGGGGGCAATCCTCCAGTTTGTGGAGACTTAAAAATGATGAAAACAGAAACTCCAGGTAAAGATATTTATGAGAACTTATGAACTTTTTCGATCCCTCTGGTCTTCACCCTTAGATAAGTTTAACTTAACTCACAGTCACATCAGAAAAAAAAAAACAGTCTGGGACATTGGGAATATCTGTGGAATGGGAGCTAGGGAGAAGTTAAGGTGAGTGGGTGATCGAAGGTAAAGGCAACAGGAGCTCCACACAGATGTGCTTTGGGGGTGTGTGAGGACAGGCCTGTGCAGAGAATGGGGAGGGTTAGGCAGATGTCTTGGACAGCATCTGCCCATGCAAGTTTGTGACAGCAAAAGCATAATCTCATTCAGAAGAGGAAGCCTATTCTCTCTCTCAATACCCAGAAGTCTCGACTACAATTAGACTACGGTATCCCTCAAAGCAAACAAGCAACAACTTCAGTGCAACTACTAAACACCACACTCCTGATAATGTCTTAGAGGTCTCAGGAACGCTGTAACTCCACCTTCCCAAACCTCTAGAGAGCACAAATTGCTGGGGAAACAAAGTATTCTTTAGTCTGTACATTTATGTATTTATTTTTAAATTGAAAAGTAGAAATATAGTTATCACATACAACAGATGTATCACCTGTACATCCTTGTCGAATAGCTAGTTCATGCACATATGCATTACCTCACTTGCTTTCGCATGATGAGTACATTCAAAATCTGCTCTCTTGGCAGTTTTCAAGAATTCAGTAAATTGCTGTTAACTGCATTCATCCGATCAATTTTTGTTATTTACACCTTGAACAGCTTTAACTTCATTGTAAGTGTTTAACATTTCACACATTCTTCCTCTAAATTTAAAGTGATTATCTTACTGTGCAAACTAATATTTAAGGAGTGCAAATGGGTACTATGTATGCTCAACTGTGGCTTCCAGTAAAATTCTTATTTATGCAAAGATAAAATTCTAAAGTGTACTCTTCCTGTGAAGAAACTGAAGGCCTAGTGAGCTGACTGTGGGGAGAGTCAGAACATGTCAAATCTGGATTCTTGTCTGCACTGGCAACTTGCCTTTTAATTGTGTCATGCAAAACACTTGTGGAAACTTCCCTAGACACCAATTACAATTCAACAGTTTTGAAAACAGGACATTGTTGCTAAGGGATTCATTGTAAAAAAAGAAAATGAGGGAGGAATTGAGTGACAGAACAGAGGACAAAGATGGGGCATGAGGAGGCAAAGAGAGAAGAGGGAAGAATTTACTATTCCAGTTTTCTCTGTGGATGAAGGTTTCACATTACTACACATTTACACCTTACTTTTATCGGTTGGTCTTATAGGCTTGGTCATTGTCCTGCCTTTCCCTAAAGTTTTCCATAAACCTGTTGAGGGACTAAGTAGCCTGCCCTGGTGCATGCCTTCTGCTGCCACCACTCAGAACCCAGTGATGAGGGATCAAGAGTTATATGCTGGAGATAACTCTTAGTTTTAAGTCTGCCAAACCCAACCGCAGACAGGTATAAATTCATATTGGCTAAGGAAAAAATCAACTAATACACTTGGTTGGAAATGAAGACACTTGGAAATCAAGCCCCACTGCCAACCCCACCTACCGCACATCTGAGAAGTATGTTCATCATCTCCTAGAATGATTTGCTAATGTAAAATACAGCTTCTGTGCCCCAGGAATCCAGAGTTTTGCCAATGATGGGTTTCATGGATAGAGAAAGGGGGAAAGATTTCTGTAAGAACAGAATGGAAATACTGAGATGCTTAGAACTGCTAGAATAATCACTGCACTGGGACCAGTGTCCCTGATCAGTTCTGTGGGGCCTTAGAAAATCACCATTCCCAGACATCAGTCAGAGCTGGCCCTGAATTTCCTTTCCAGTTCTAAGATGCAAGCAAAGATACTACTGTGTTTAACTTTCAATAATAATTTTGAAAGGCCTTTAACTTTTTAAATTTTAAATAATTTTATTAGGTTTCTTTCTTGTCATTTGTGACACACATGGGACACTCAGAGGACAACCTTGTGAGTTTAGGTCATCAGGCTTGACAACAAGCACCTCTATCTGTCGAGCCAGCTCAGGCAAGAGACAGCCCTGATACTTCCATTTCTACATATCTAGTATCTGAACATAGGAAATGGTGTTTCTTAGTTTCCAAGCTAACAAGGATGAGTGGTGCATGTGCAAGCTATCTGGGGTAACTCCGGGAGCACAAAGCTGCCCCCAGTGCAACAGACTCCTGGTTCTCCTAGTTGAATGCTTCTCCTATGGTGTTTCACCACATGTCCTTTCATCTGCCCTTGGCTTTCAAGGTCTAGTTCAGAGGAACAATGGTAGTGCAGCAAAGAAGCGGGGAGGGGGATAAAGAGGGAGAGAGGGAGGGAGGGAGGGAAAGAGAGACAGAGACAGAGAGACAGAGAGACAGAGAGAGAGAGAGAGAGAGAGAGAGAGAATATGTCGTGTCTATTTGCTAGTGTAGGTGTGTGCTCATGAGTGTGGTGTGTGGGGACCAGACCTGAGTGTTAGTATTCTTCCTCTGCCAGTATTCTACAAGATAGAATCACTGAGCCTGAAGCCAGTAGCTAAGCAGGTTGACCAGTGAACGACAGAGATCTGCCAGTCTCGGGTGTACAGGTGTACAGCCACACCTGGCTTTTTAGGTGAGTGCTGGGAATTTGTACTCAGGTCCCATGCTTGCATAGCAGGCTGATCGAGCCATTTCCCAAGATCTCTCATGAGATTCTTGATGGACTCTAATGTTGGACAGGATATGATTTAGACTTTTTATTCTCACCATGGAAGAATTTGCATATGGGATGTTATTATCCATGGCCTCTTAAGTTTACCATCCTCCTTCCCAAATCATGTAGTTATACATTGGAAGTATGCAGTTGAGCAGCTAAGAGGAAAGGGGTATCTGTAAGACAAGCTCTATCCATTTTGTAGAACTGAGTCCTACTATTAGTAACTGGAGAAAAAAATCCACAGTTCTTTTCTTAGAGAGACAGGATGGTAGGGAGAGAAAGGAAAAGGGGAAGCGGAGTAAGGCTTTGGTGAAGAAAGTGCCCAAAGAAGAGAATATAGAGAGTAGCGCTCTCCTGGCTCCAACCCACTGTGGACTATAGTCAGCTCCTTGCTGGTACACAAATCTTACCACCTCACTGCCCTGCTACCACAGACAGAGCTTTCAGCTGCAACGATTAGTCTAAAGTCCTGCACTAGTTCAGTCCTCCCTTGCTCCAGACCCTCAGATCATTCGCAGTCTCCTCCAGCCGCACAGGACCCAGCCATATTCAGCTTCTCATGGGCTCGTCAGGCCTCAGTGTGGCACGGGTTTTCGTCTAGTACTCTCTAAACCTCTGCTGTAGACAGCCGTCTTTTTAACTCTTCTCTTCACTAAGTTTTTAAGGCCCAGTGACCACCACTATTCTTTTTTATCCCAAGTTTTCTTTGTATGTTGACCTTGTTTACCACACAGAATTTAATCAAACTCAGCTAAGAAATAAGTGAAAAAGACTGGTTGAATATCAGCAAAGTTCAGTGATTGTCATAATGAAATCTGTTGCTTTGTATGCTAATTTTAAAACTTAATAAAAATTAAAAATAAATAAAAAGATTGAAAATTGAATGAATGAATGAACAGACGAATAAACACTGACAATTTTTTTCCTGATAGAGCACTTCAGAGTGGCTTGGTGGTAGAGGCTTGGGTGTGTTTATGGTCTCAGTCTCTATCCTACAGCTTGGAAAAAGTCAAAACTGGGAAATGCTTGGGAAGGAATTGATAGGAAAAAGGGGAATTAGTATAAAGAAGAGGATGGGGGGAAGTAGATAGAGAAGGAAGACCATGGCCCTAAATTCTGTCCATGCATCAGTATCCACTTGTAGAGGAATGGTACCAAAAGCTTCCGAGATGCTATTGACTCTGAATCTCTAGGGTAGCTCCATGTGGGTCTTTATCTGAAGATGCTTCAGGAATCCAGGGCTAGAAGACTAGAATGTAGAGTGGATCAAAACTATAACTGGGACGTCAGTGGCCTAGTTGATGCTGGTTGCCAGGAAATAATCAAAGATAACTTGTAGTACCCCCACTGGACACCTAGAAAAGACACCATCCATCAAGATGGAAAGCCCAGATGGAGGATTGGACATGAATTAAATGAAGAAGAAGATCATTAAAAAGTTAGATGAAGATCACTGAAGCAAACATCTTTAGACAGAAGACAGTCTCTGTTTACACCCTCACTCTGACAAAGCACCACAGAGCAACTTGAAAACTGCACTATGTGGTCCAGTTACATGTCCCAGTTCTGCTGCTGAGTCTATGTGGGTGCTTGTCTATCCACAGAACCAGACAATCAACCAAGACTTCTTAGTCTGTGGCAGGGCTTAGGGGGAGGGGGAATAGGTTGCAACCATGTGAGAAGTCCCAGGGGCTCTACAAAGCATCCAGTCCATGGTTCTTGTGATAATTTGCACTGCTTCAAAAATCATGTATTCACAGTACCCTTCTCTCCATTCCAACTAACTAGAATTTGCCATGCTTAGGCCCTAAGTACAAATGACTTTCTCCCTGTTTTTGCTGCTTTTGATTAAATTGAAGTTTGCTGGTTTGCAATTTCCTGCACCAAAAAAACTTTAGTGACTCCTTTGTCACCTAAAAGACTTAAGGAAAATGTCCTCAGATGCTGAGCTTCTGCCTCAACAAATAAACCAAGCTCTGTCATTTGGAGACTGAGTTATTCAAGAACTTGTAATTTAGATATGTAATCTTTTCTTGTTTCCTTTCCTTTTAATGAGTTAATCAGTTTTTTAAAAATAATGTCTAAACAAGAAGGCTTAGCAACCTAGACTGCTACAAAACAAGTAAACACTAGAGGGAAATGTTACAGAAAATTCACAAATCAAAGTAAAGCAGGCCTGAGTGGTTTTTGGCAGAGGCAAAGGGCAGCTTCTCCCTGCTGGAGAGGATTAAAAAGAATCCAATTCTCGTAGAATCAACAAATAATTATCTACAGCAAAACATCTATCCACTTGGGTCAGCCCTTCTTTCTGCATCAACAGAGCAATAACGATAATAATAAAGTCCCAACACAAAAAGAAGCAGACTCCTCCTGCTGCCCGTTCTGATGGGGCAGTGCTATGGCCACTCTGTCCCAGCTTATCATGCCAATGACTAGGCATCCCTGTTGGATCCCAGGACAACCCAGGGACACCCACAAATAGTTCGGCAAAATGTTCACAAGCACCAGTTCTACGAATCATAGTTAAAACAACAGCAACAACAGTCATTTAGGTTCACAAAGAAATCCTTAGAAGAGAATTCAGAGTACCTGGCCCCAGAATGGGTTGATCTGGGCTAGGTCCTCTACCTCAGGGTGCGGAAGCTCATCTGGTCTCAGGGGTTTTAGGTCTGTAGAAGTGTTATTATCCACAGTCCCAGTTTTAGGATGGCTCCGCTCTCTCACTCTCTCCCTCCTGGAACCGCTACGGCCAGTCTGCTGGTGGCTCTGCACTATCCTGGCCACCGCTTTGTTAGCTCTTCTGCTCACCTCCATGTATTCATCTTGACACAGGCAAAATGGGAGGAAGAGCAAAGCCAACAGGTGCCACCAGACGATCTGCCTCCTGAACATGGCTCCCAGCAGAGCCCCAGAATCTCCCTGGGAAGCTGGGGACGGCTGTAGGTGCTGTGGTCGCCTCAGGCAAATGCCAGGTCTGGAGAGGAGAGCTGCAGCCGAATGGGTGGTTTTATACTTTTGGTGTGTAATAAATAAGGCTGCAGTCATGCCAGAGTGACAGCAGCCCTCCTCCCAGACAGAACAGCCCCATTCATCACATTCCTGCACCACAGGCAAGACAGTCTGTGTGCACGGCGTCCAGTTGGTGGGGTTCATAAATGTCACACCTTGGCATGAATTTTTCGTGTAAGACTGAAGAAAGTGTACACAACCAGCTGGAAACAGAGACTGTGTAGCCAGTGGTTCGCTTTCATGATTAGACATGGAAAGGCTGTGCATTTGTGGTCCAAAATGACTTTTGGAAAAACCTACCCTTGAGCTTGCCAGGGAATCCAGCTCAACTGTGTCAGTCCCTGCAGATACAGCAGGAAGCCGTTCAAGTCAGCAGAGAGAGGTCTCGCTCTAAGTAGTACAGACTGCTCTCTCCCCCACTTTGGGCCACTGCAAGCATCGCATTCTCCCTCCCAGATACCAGCAGTTGCTGGCAGTCTGTTGACCGGGAAAGACTGATCTGAGTTCAGGGGCAAAGGCTGGTTTTTACTGAGATGTTTCTCTCTGCTAAACTTTATTTTCTTCTCCCTCGCATCTCTAGAAGCCAACATTAAACACCAGATGATCTAAGTTCTTGCTAGGTGGAAACAAGCTTACGTCTTTGTTAAAAGACTTTCCTCTCTGGCTGCTCTCTACCTATGGAATTTTGCTGAGCAGTACCAAGGAAGGGTGGAAAACACCCAACAAATATACTATTCTAAGGGCTCAAAACCCAGAGAATTGCCACTTAAAGTTCTGGTGCTTGTGTTAATTAAACCAACGAAAAAAGCACACTCCTAACCTCTTTTGTGATGGCAAATTTAGAGAGTTGATAGTATGGCCATTAAAAATTACTTTTTCTTTTTTCTTTGAGACAGTGTTTCTCTGTGCAGCAGCTCTGGCTAAGCTGGAACTTACTCTGTAGACTAGGCTGGCCTTGTACTCACAGAGATCTGCCTGCCTCTGCCTCCTAGTGCTGGGATGAAAAGCTTGTGCTGCCACCACCCAGCTACAAAATGCTTTTATTTATAGGTCATTCCATTGATTACTCACTCATCAGAAGGTTTCGGTCCTCTCCCTCAAGGATTGCTGCAACCCTGTGCTCATCAAGGAGATGAGTGCCCCAGTGTTTGATCTGGGTGCTCACAGGCAGCAATAGAAGACAGTCAAGACAGTATTCTGTGGAGAAACCATGGTTGCCTACTGAGCAGCCAGAGACAGTGAGGAAGAAGCTGCCACCGGTGCCCTGTTTAAGCATAGGGCCATGAGAACTAACTGCTGCCTCTCAACTGGACAAATTGGCAAATGCTACCTTGGCCAATCTTGCCACTCATTGCCTGACCAACTGTCTCCAGAACCCACATTAATCCAAAGAAAGTGTTAGGGGACAGTGATAGAGTTTTCCTATGAAATAAAGCTCCATAGATGACAGTGGGGGTTGTGTGTCATGAGTAGTCAGAGTAGGCCCTTCTCACCTGGGCAGACACTCCAGTTCACCAGTGGGCTAGCTGTGTCTCAGATGTCCTCCATGGAGGCTCCTTTGAGCCCACACACACATTGTTCAAATGTCAACAGCACATCAGACTGTGGTCCAGCTTGAATTTTCTCGGGAAATCCCCTCATAGACCTGGACGGCAGTCCTGCAGGACCACAGACTGTCTGAGGACACATCAGTGAGTAAGAAAGATAACCCAGGAGAGTGTCTCAGTGGGATGCTCCAACCTCAAGGAGGCCTGGAAAAAATGTGACAAAGCAAGAAACAGCTGTGAAAACTAGGTCACCTGATCCACTGGTGCTCCAAAAGCTGCCCCTAGCTTTCTCCATCAGGCGTGTGCTGTCTGCTCCATAACTATAAATCATCTTCTCTTGACTTCCAGCCACAGCAAGCTGCTCATTAGGGTTTCATGCCTGCCATCCATCCTGGTAGTTCTCAAAGCTGGCTGCACATTAAAATAAACTCAGGGGCTTCTAAAAATACCGATGCCTTGGTCCTACTTCAGACCTTCCAGTCAGAATCTCCAAGACACTGGAACACCAGAAGCTTCCAGCAGTTTTCCCCAGCATGAGTGAGTGCCAGGAGTCATCGATTCATACTCTCTTGGACATAAGGAGAATAAATAATAGCATCATGATTTGTTGATATGCCATCCAAATACTGTAGCTCACTGACTTTTCTTAGCAAACTGACCTATTTTTCGGAGCAAAAATTAGACACTCAAAGAGGTAAAGTGACTTGTTTGGTGTCACACAGTGGGATGGGGTGATTGGGAAGAGATCTCATTGGTCTCCTATTCTGTACTCTCTGTCTTCCTACAAAGCAACAAAGGGAGGTAAAATAGACTGCCAATAGACCACAGATAGACTACCAGTTCTGTATCTGCCAGGAAGCTGTCATAACAAGCAGAGGTCCCACCATGTTGCAAGTTGATTGTGTGCATCTCAAGACAAAGATGCTGTAAAGTCCCCTACACATGTGCGTATGAATTTATTTTGAAATGTTTTCATAGATGATCTCAATGAGACCATTGGAGTGGGCCTTAATCAAATATGACAGTGGTCTCATTAAAAAGGAGAAGTTTGAACACAAGGACGGACAACATGCACACAGGCAGCCTACAGTGGAAATGAAGGTGAGGATCAAGGGCAATGCTTTTACAAGCTGAGGAACACCCGAGATTGCCAGCAAACCTCCCGGTGTTGAACAAGAGGCACAGGACACCCCATCCGACCCTCGGACCCCTTAGCAGAAGCAACCTCACTGACTTCCAATTTTCAGACTGTGACATGGTGATTGTTTCTCTGTGGCACTTCACTGTGGCAATCTTCAAGTGAATAAAGATGGTGCATGTGAAAAGTGGAAGAAAAAAAAAAAAACAAGTTCTGTTGTGTAGCCAGCAGGCTAGCTATGGCTGACAACATTTAACAGTCAATTCTAGAACAGCTAATAGAAAACATTCAATGTTTCTATCATAAAGAAATTATAAATGTTTGAGATGATAGATATATCTATTACCTGTGTGCATATATTGCATTTTATTATCTAACTTCTAAGTATACACAATTACTGTGTCAACTAAAAATTACTTTTAAAAACCTGCAGATTCAGGCTGGAGAGATGGCTCAGAGGTTAAGAGCACTGACTGCTCTCTCTTCCAGAGTTCAATTCCCAGTGAGCAAGTGCTGGCTCACAGCCATCTACAGTGAGATATGGTGCCCTCTTCTGGTGTACAGACATACGTCCAGGCACATGTATGTATACATAATCAAGTAAATAAAGCTTTTTTTAAAAAGCTGGACAGTAGTGTCACACGCCTTTAATCCCAACACTGGGGAGGTAGAGGCAGGTGGATCTCTATGAGTTCAAGACCAGCCTGGTCTACAAGAGCAAGTTCCAGGACAGCCTCCAAAGCTACAGAGAACACCTGCTTTGAAGAAACAACAACAACAGCAACAACAACAAAACCCCTGCATATTCCCAAGAAGATGCTGTATCCAATTCCGACCCTGGATAACCATGGGTTTCACTGGACACTGGGGTGCACATGCCCTTAATCCCAACATTCAGGAGGCAGATACAGGTGGATCTCTGTGAATTCGAGGCCAGTGTAGTCTATAAAGTGAGTTCTAGGACAGCCAGGACTATGTAGTAAGAACCTGTCTCACAAAGAGAGAGGGGGATGGAGGAAGAGAGAGAGAGAGAGAGAGAGAGAGAGAGAGAGAGAGAGAGAGAGAGAGGAGAGAGAGAGAGAGAGAGAGAGAGAGAGAGAGAGAGAGAGAGAGAGAGAGAGAGAGAGAGAGAGAGAGAGAGGAGATGTGGATACATGCTCCATCCCTAACCTAAAAGCTATCTCCATTTGATAACTACTTAAAAGGAAAATTTAGTTTTTTCAAGGAAGTCTCAATGGAGAAACAAACTATCCTTAAGGAGAAACTGTAGATGGCCAACAGGAAATGAAGTCAATGGCAACTTTGGAGGTTCCTTGTCTCATAATGTCTTATCAGGGATTTTATTTTTATTTATTTTTTTTCTTTTTACCCTGCATGTCCTTTGGGTATATGTTATGGCTTCTAATTTAGTGTTTTTATGGGATTCTGGAGTATGCAAATGTGTAGGTTTCTGTCTGTATCTGGTTCTTGTGCCTTTTCTTTGGCTCCTTTCCTTCTGTTTGTTTGCTTTGTCCTGTCCTGACAATTGTTAGTTTTTATCTTATCTTATTATGTCTTATTTTATTAGTATAGCCTGTTTGTTTTCTAATGAGAGATATCTGTATATGAGGGGAGGTGGGAAGGAACTAGGAGGAGTAGAAGGAGAGGAGACTATAATCAAGATATATGAGAAAGTCTATTTTCAATAAAAAGGGAGAAAAACCCCTGCAGCCTACCATCTTATACCTGAGGAGATAGTAGTTTGATGATTTAGCCAATTACAGAAGTTCAAGAATGATGGATGGCAAATCTGTTTCACCAAATACCTGGTATTTCCCTTTACTGTTGAATTTCCCATTAAATTTGCTTAAACCTTAGCTTATTGTTAAATATTTCTCATGATTATCATCTCATATACCTTTCAGGATGTCTCTTGTACCTGGTGTTCAAAAATGCAGGCATAGCTATGATTCTTGCCTATGGGTTAAGTACCAAAATTATCTGGAATCTTCCACCTCTCTGGAGAATATAGTTTCAGTTCTGTATGACCGGCTTGGGTTCTGAAAGCTCTCAGAGGATGTATTAGGACAGTGGGCTCCTAAATTATGCAGGACTGCTCCCTGGATCCTACCTGCTTTTCCTCCAGTACCAGCCCAGGATGTTGACACAGCCTGTAATACAAGCAGCACAGATGTAGGTGCACAGGAATATATGTGTAAAAACCCCATCCCATAGCTCAGCTTTGCATGTTGGAGGCAAATATTTGTTTAGCCTTACAAAGGAGGCTGTTGTGAGATGTGTAGATGCCCTGTGGCCTCCCCCACTATGCTCCAACATGGCCTGAGTCCAAAGAGATCAGTTATGGTTTGGCAGCAGACAGTCAGGAGTTGTGCTGAATTCAAGGTCTCTTTATATCAGGGCCAACTTAAAGAGTGGCTAATGAAGGAGACTATCTGGCCGATTTTCAGAAACACTTGATGAGTAACCCACATTTCCCCAGTCCATCTGAATAAAAAAAAAATACTCCTTGTACACAGTTGGGTGAATTCAGAGAATATACAACCAAGGCTTTATCCCTTTAATTAAAAAGTAGATATGTCAAACTACAAGTAAAATTCAAATCATCCCCCAGAAGAGGTAATTTAACTGTTAGTCATTTATATCTAACTTTTATTTAGATAAAATTGTAAAGAAAGAATGGGATCAGGGAGTTGATATTGTCTCTAGATATGCAATATTTCCATCGGCAGAGAATGCAATCCAGGAGAGGAACATGGAAGCATGTTGGTCATCAAGTCATAGCTGCCATCACCCTGGCTGAATCACATGGTTCAGGGAGTGGCTCTCATCTGTCATGTGCAGGAAGCTCCGAACCCAAATCTGGGTAGTGGATCTGTCTGTCTCTGTGACCAAAGTGAGGCAATGAGAAACGGATGTGCAATCACCAACGCAATGAGAAGCACAGGTCCCCACTGACTACACAAGTCTCACTATTTGATGGACAGCAGGTCATCTGTAGGCAATAGACAAGAAGCCAAATTCTGATTAGAGAGGCTTGTGATAGGCACACATGCGTGTGGGCGTGCGTGCGTATGTGTGTGTAAGAAAATTTGTTGAATGTCATCAGCATTTATGTCTGTCAAGGGCTTAACAGAAAATCAGCACCATACTTGTTGTTTCAACAGAAAGAATTTAACAGAAGGAACATGTTCAACGAACATAGTGATTTATGTTATCTGAACATAGAAGCTTGGAGAAAAGAGCTTTGCAGAAAGGTTTGTGGAGGAGGGCAACTACCCAACTAAAGATGCCACCTATGTGGGGATCCAGTGAGACACATTTTGGAAATATGAACAGGTGCTGACTTAGAACCAATGATGACTACCAAAATGAAGGCCATTGCTCTAATGACACAAATAGCAAACTAAAGAAACAGCAAATGTCTTTGAACCTGTCTACTGTCTAGCATCTTCTGGTACTCTGTTAGTTGAAAAAGAAACTAAGAATTTTGTGGAGTCGAAGTCACTACATCCTAGAATGTTTTTTGAAGGCTGCGTTAGAGCCAAGGGACCTCTGCCCAGTTTAATGTCCTGATATGCCAGCCTCTTTGCTGGGATGTCCCTGCCACAAGGAACCCATGGTTCTGGGAAAGCATCAGAGACACATCTGCCCGGCTTATCTGACTTACCTCTCTTGCATAAATTCTATTCAGGTCATTTCCATTTTGTTATTTATTTGTTTCTTCGCACAGAGGACAATTATTTATACAAAAGCTTTATTTTTTGCATACTCCCCTGTAGCTTCGTCCAAGACACCTCCCTCAGAAACCAACCCAGCTCTACGGTGCCCGTTCTTTTTGCTTCTTAATTCAGGTTAACAGCAGTGTCTCCCTTGTTCTCCAGCCTCAGGGCAGAGGTGTTTCTTTTAGTCACTCTGCTTGCTGAACATGTTTCTTATAACAAACTATTTTTGAAATGCTAAGTGTGACTTTATTCTTCTGTTTAGTCCTTGACAGACACAAATGCCTGAAGGACATCAGCCTAGTCACTAAATATGATTGAAGTAGAGGATCTTGCAAACAATTTTGTGGGTCTCATTAAAATGACCTAGCTTCATATTAGACACTGTGGTATTTACTTGTCTTACTGCATTGACAGTGTTTCTCACAAAGCAACTTAAGAGGGAGGGCTTGTTTTGACTTCTAGTTTGAAGGTACTGTCTGTCATGAAGAGCAGCCCCAGTTAGGAAGAAAAGATAGAGAGAAACAAGTGCTCAACTGCTTTCTTCTTTATTGTTGTGTTATTTTTTTAACAAAAAGTCATCTGTTCAATTTTACCAATAAAGATTTGGGGGCCAGATGCTGGGGTGAAACATGCTAGCTCTGAGAAGCAGAGAAAACACCCAGCTGACCTTCCTCCTCAGCTGTCATCCCTAAAAACTCCTTTTTCCTTTGCCATTTCAAACTAAAAACATCAAACTGAATGTCCTTCTTCTTCCTGTGTATCTCTCTACCCATCCTACTGACTCCCTTTTACTCTGTATGGCTTTCTTGTTTACTTCCTATCCACAGGTTGCTTGCTCTGCCTTTTGGTTGATTTTATTTAATCCCATTTACAATAAGCAGAAAGCTTTTGGATTAAAAGTGTGTGCTAGGGTTAAGCCATGCCACAATTGGAAGCAGGTTTTACAAGTAAATAACAGCAATCTCGGAGTTCACAATGGGATCAAATATACTGCAACATTGCCTATTATTTCACTGTGTGTGCGTGTGTAAATGTACCTAGAGTTCAGAGGCATTGGAGCCCTCTGGAGCTCAAGAGAATAAATTGAAAATATAAAACAAGTTTGTAGATTCATAATGAACTGGTTAATTAAAGACTGCCTAAAGTAGAATATATATACGGAGGTGAGGGAAATCCTTCCCCCACTTCAATACCCCCAAAATATTTCTGGCAGAAGCAGAGTAATTTCTCAGTATGGCCAGCCACTCTTTCTTCCTGGAATCCTTCAGAAGTTTCTCTCCACAGAAATAGAGCTCTGCATTCAGTCAGTCAAGTTCTTCCTGCAGCCTCTGCAGTTACACTGGGGCCACGTGACTGGTTTCTCGCCAGTAGATGGAAGAGGCAAGCCACTTCTAGGTTTGCCTTCAGCAGCATCTAGGAGACAATCTGACTTCTCCTTTCCTCAAACGCTGACTTTGGAGACTACATATTCCACATGGGAGAGTGGAGAGGGCAGAGCTTCTGCCAGCCTAGGTTCCTGAGAAGCTAGCTGGAGATGACCCTCTGCTGACCCTACAAGACATGCAATCTAAGCTAGCAATGAGCTTCATTGAGTTAAGCCATTGTGCCTTCAGCATTAATATGTCATTGTAGGCAGCAGCTAATATACACCATTAACTGTTTTCTCTCTTGAATGTTCCCAGACAACTAAACTCTTTTTGTAAGATTTGATTTGAATCAAAATTTGTATATGTTGATTGTATACTTTTACTAATTATTTTCTTACCCTCATGTGTATGCCATAATGAAAACCTTTTCTCATTACTGTACTTTTTTTTTGAGACAGGGTCACATGTAACTCACCGTGGTTCCAAACTGGTTATATAACCTAGGCTGACCTTAAACTCTTGGACTCCTGTGTCTACTGTATTACTGATCTAGGCATGAGCTATCACACTTGCTTTACTGCTGTATTTTTAATATCTAACATGGTGCTGGATATGATAAACCTAGTGAGTATTTGTAATGAATAAATGAGCATATGGATAGATGTGAATTGGTTTTAGCTTCAGACCAACCTGAGTTTGAATACCTGCTTCTCAGTGGTCTAGCCTGATTACCCTAACCTTTGTAAGCCTCGGTTTCCTCACTAATAAAATGAAGTGTATAGCTTATAGAGTTGCTAGCAAGGTTTAGAGGGACATCTTTTTTTTCCAGTTTAAATTTAGATAAGAAACAAGGTTGCTTCACAAGTCAGTTCCAGGTCCCTCTCCCTTTCCCTCCCCTCCTCCCGTGCCCTCCCTCCAACCCCCCCCCCGTTACCCCCTCATTCCCCCAGGGAGGGTGAGGCCCTCCATGGGGGTGTCCATAGTCTGTCATTTCATATAGGGCAGGGCCTAGACCCTTCCCCAAGAGTTCAGGGTGAGAGTGCACCTCACATTGTTCTATGGGAGTCCAAAGTCCGTGTGTATACTTGGGATGGGTACTGATCTGCTGCCCAAGGTAGAGGGACGTCTTAACAGTCTCTATAGCATTAATGCTGAGATTCACTGTCAACACTGGCCATTGTTAGTTAGAATTTATTAGGAAGACAATTCAAGTGCAGACAAGTTTTTTTTATGCATCATGTAAATGATTCAACAATTGTAATTTGAATCAATGAGCCAAAAGAGAGAAATTTTGTTTAGTTTACAGACTAAAACAACCTCTTTTATTTATTTTAATTGGCAGTGAAAAAAATTCACCTTTGTCAAATTCAGTTTTAGATATTACTGGGTGTTGATATTCAATAAGTAGTTTGGGAGCCTAACATAATTTAAAAGTATGTCTGTATCCATTCTGTTTCTCAAAGATATAGTTGAAGGAAATAAGGATAGCTCTCTGGATAGAAACAAAGACAAACATCCTGAAGGGATAAAGTAAGTTTATGAAAAATCCATATGAAACTTTGAGTCTGCCTTCAAAATTAATCATCTGATTCTGCCAATAATGGTGCAGCTCCATCTTGCCTGCTTTCATGGTTTGCCACAGTCTGTTCCAGGACTTTGCAAGTATTAAGGAGTGGAATGTTTCCACATGAGTAATGCTGATGCTAGACACTCCACCCGAACCACAAGAGGAGCCGATCCGGGGCTGGCGTCCCAGATACATTTCTTTATTCCCAGACTTAAACTAGGCAATAAAGGAACGGCTCTTGGATTGTAAACCTGGAGCATCTCCAACCATGTCCCATTGGTTCCTATCTGCTGGTGTGGCACAGTGCTCTCATCTTTCACTGCCATTCACCTCATTTGTCTGCATACTTTTCCACAAACACAGTCAATACCTACCTTCCAAGGACCGAGGATGGACTCTGATGCAAAAATCAGGTGATTTTTATGCTCTTAATGGAAATGTGTATTGGCTGAGAGGTTATGTGTTTTATAAGCAGTAAGAGTACCCAGGGATTTTAGAAAAAGTTGGAGCCCACTTAATTGAATTCTGCCTCCTTATTGATTTGAACAAACAACGGCATAAAAAGGAGAACTAACATGCCTAAGATAATACAGCTATCCAGTAGCCGCACCAGCACTAAAACATAGATCTCTTGATGACTAGATGAGTGATCTTCATGATTCATGTTAGATGTGTTTTGTATACACACAATGAAATATTGCTCTTCAGTACAGCTGTCTCCCAGATACTCAAGTTCTTTATATACAATGCACAGTCATTTAATATCACTTGTAACTATCACTTCACACATTTTAACCATACATAGATTATTCATGATCTCTGAAACAATGCAAATGCCATATTAATTGCTGTTACACTGTATTGTTTCAGAAAATCTTGTTTCTATTGTTTTAATATTTTTTCCCTTTTTCTGTTTCTTCTTCCTGTTTTTCTTTTCTGTTTTGATTGTCACCATCCCTGCTGGCCAACATATGTAGACCAAAGTCCTGTGCATTAATTAGGGATTTAGAGATAAACAGCTGAAGCCTTCACAGGATGTCTTCGGCAGAAAGAGCTCGTCTGCAAAGCTGTGGGGATTACCGAATTGCTTGGGAGCTAGAAGCTCAGACTTGAAAACATAAGACATAAACAGTTTAGAGAATCCCACACAAGAAGCTGATTATTTTCCCACAGCAGTCAGGATGTAATGTCATTATCAATGGAGTCAGACGCTGCATATCCCTGTACACTCTTGAGGCTGTCAGGACTAATTCCAAACCTTTGTTAACTGATTTTAAATAGCATGCCCATTCCAACATTGCTAATGATAAGAAGAGAAGATGTCAACCCACTCCATGATAGAGGGTAGGCTTGAGCACTCCACTAGTGCTACATACAAGGAGGAATTGTCACATAGAAAGAATTTAGACATTGGAGGACTAACATGCTAACAAATGGCAATGAGCATATATGAGGAATTCAGGGTCTGTGAAAAACACCCATTTCACATTGGAGGCTGGCATACCAGGAGAAACCTAATCCAATCATGGTCTTATTACTTGTGTTTTGCCTATGAGTTCAGACAATAATAAGAGGTATATATTGCCAGCTTAATGAGATTCACATTGCTATAAATTGATTTTCAAGGTGCAATGGGAAATGTGAGGATTATGACTTATCACTGACATGAATTCCTGACCATGACCCCTTGGTGCTAAGAAGCCCACATCCTCTGTCTAAGCCTGAGGCTTTACTAATAAGTTAAAGCTCTGGAGACAGATATAATTCTCTGGCAATTATGCCAATCAATGTCTCATATTTTCCGAGATGCAGTAGGAAATCTGCACACATCTGCCTTCAGCTCTGCAGCACACAGCAGCTGTGGCACAGCTGTTCAGCCTTGGGAAGATAGGGTTCATTGTCCCCTGGTATCCACCACTCAAAATCTGCTCCTTCTGTTCAAACAGCTACCATTTTAGACAGTACAGACCCAAACAATAGAGAGATTCTCCAAAGATTAATACTTTGTTCAGAAGTATCAAAATGGGAATCTGTGTGTCATAATAAATTATGAGCGTGTTCTAGGAGGATGAGATAATGGGCAACTTGTAAAGGGGGAATTGGGACTACAGAGGTTGATACAGAGGAATGATGCATGGCTACTTTGAGGGCTAATACCAAGGACAGGGTCCAGCTAGACAACTAGATGATTGTTGAGCCGATCACCTTACAGAAAGGTTTTCTGTGTGAAGTCAGTATGAGATGGTGGAATTGTGGCTATGCCCAAGAGTTTAGTGCCACGTGTTTATATGACACATAGACACAAGATCCCCTCCTTCATAACTTTCCAAGTTAATGTTTTTGTTTATGGTTATGACTTGAAATAAGAGATTCTGTTGTTATTCTGACAATTTTCACAGGGGAAAGCTACCGTGGGATGTGTCACCTAACTTAGTCATTGTCACTAGAATTTCAAAACTTCACTTAGTAGGAGCAGCCTCCATTACCTTGAACATTAAATATGTGATTTTACTTACTTAATATGCTGAATTTTTAGGATCTATTCATTTATTGTACCTGATTTACTCTTTGATGATATCCTTAGCCTGCCCATTCTCCCATTATTTCATTGTCATTATCCTTAATTGGATTGGTTTGGTGTTCAACACAAGGGCTTCCACCTATTTGGCATGCACAGGGTCATCACAACTGGTTACAATCACAGAGATGGGCCTGGTGCTTGTGTAAGCTTTTCACAGCTCTGGGAGTTCCCTGAGCTAGGCCACCAGGGCTGAGGGTGGTCTTTGGCACCACTGTAAACACCATTGACGTCCATTATATATCCAAAAGCAATGCTGTCCTCAGCCATGGCAGTGGGTTAGGATGAAGCTGGATTGTACATATGTTCAAGCCTCCACTTTCACACAGCTCCATGGAGAGGAAAGTGTGATCTTACTATGGTTCCAGAAAATTTTGATTAGTTTCCTAGAAATCAAAATTTGATTTGATCCTCCTCTTTAATAGAAGGTTGTACAGTTAAGGTGAGTTGCAGAATGAAATACAGAAACTAAGTACAATCATGACATCATCCTTGAACTTTCTTAATTTGCTTGTATTCATTTCTCATTCTTGGTTTTGACTATCTCTGAATAATATCACAGTCAGGTGGCATGGGGATGGTTGCAGCTTAGAATCATTGACAGTTTGGTCAAAGGAAGTAAAGAATTGCCTAAAACAATGTTGACCATTGTTGGCAGAGGGCCTCAGAGTCACTAAGGGTGAATGAATGTAAGCTGGTCAGGAGAAAAGAAAGGCAATTGTGAGTTTGTAATGTTAGGAGTTTTAGACATGTGTTGTAGGTGCGTTGTGGTGCCAGTCTATTGTAGCCTGTCTTTGTGGGGCTTCAGTCGGATTCAGCCGACTTGCCCACTTCACACCTCAGAGGGGGAGTGTGGATTGAGAAACTGCAGGTAAAGATGCTAAGAAAGAGACAGAGACACAGGATAGAGTCAGGAGGGAAATCCAGTGAATACTCGGCGCCCCAAGTTTATTCTTCACCATTCTTAAATAACTCAACCCAAAATGGGAAAATGGCAAGAGACTTCTTTATCAAGATACAAGAAACAGACTTTCTTCCTTAATTCCCCAAGCATTTGGTAACCACACTTTAAATTCAATTTCTTGTTATCTGACCTCACAGGTCAAAAGCAACCACACCTCAGATCAAGTCTGTTGTTACTTAGATAAGACATCCAAGGCCAAGATCAAAAATCCTACTGCAGCCATGCCTTAGATCTTTAGGTTTTATGACTTACTAAGGACAGTTTTGAACTCTATGACCTTGAACCAAGATGAAGCAGAGCCATTTTTATGGGCCCCGACAAATATGGGACCTTGTTTTCCAGGAAATAGTTTTCATGGGGACAGATGATGGTTAGGGACATTCTTCCTTCCTTCCTGCCATGTGTTCCTGCCATGAATACATGCAAGACATTTCTTCACTGTTTGTCGTTTCCAGCACATGGCCTGCAATTCTTATTATAACCCATACTGCAGAAAGATGTGTGTTGAGAGAAGCCTTTTCCTTGACAGCCGCTTTGGTTTTTCCCCATCAGTCTCCTGGGCTCTGCTGAGTTATAGTCCCCAAATAACACACAAGATGCTGTATTAATCATGAAGCTGTTGGCCATTTGCTCGATTTCTTACTGGCTATCTCTGACTTAAGTATTTACTCCATAATTGTTATTCTAAGTATTTCTCTTACCGGAGAAAAGGGTCTGGACTTCTTACCCCTATGGCAGTTACATCTTGACTCCCTGTGTTTCTCCTTCCCAGAATTCTGCTCAACTCCTAGTCCCACCTATCTTCGTTCCCTATGGGCCAACAGTGTTTTATTGACATATACACAGGACTTCCCCATCAGATGTGCTGTCCAACAACTCTAGTCTCTGAATGTGTTTTATAAGTATATTTGCAAATGAACAAAAGACCTCTATTATATCGTCCTTTTATTTTATTTTATTGATTTTTTGAGACAGGGTTTCTTTGTATTGTTTTGGAGGCTAGCCTCAAACTCACAGTGATCCACCTGCCTCTGCCTCCCAAGTGCTGGGATTAAAGGCATGCGCCACCAACGCCCAACTTTGATGGTCCTTTTTATAACTAGGGTAAGTTCCTCAGAGTCCATTAGACCTGGCCTTACAATAGTGAGAAAAACTGGAGGCTAGGAGAATGCACTAAAGTTAGCCAACCTGCGTTGGGGGTATGGTTCAGCAAGAAAGAAGCCTTGCCTGGCATACACAATACTCAGGGTTCCAGCCATAGCACCAGGAGAAAACAAAGGGGTCCAACTTTATTCAGACATAACTGGAGCCAGGACGTACTTCAAACCCCTAGAACTAGCACCTCCTCACAGAGCAGAGTAAGAACTTTCCTTTCCACTGTAAAATCTCGGTGTCACTGGGGTCTATAAGAAATGGGCATTGGAAGAGGCACCTGGGCTCAGTGAACACAAGCTGCTCCTGATTCAGCTCCTTGGTTTCCTGATTTCTCCACTGGACATCCTGATGGTGAGGAGGAGGACCCCACCAGCCATAAGTGAGGGCTCACTCTGGCCAAGAGCATGGGTGCCGGCTAGCACACCTAAAGCACTGCCTAAAGGATAGTCCTCTGGGTGTCATGGCAGAATTCGCTTTCACAGCTCTTCGTTTTTCCCTCTGTTGTGGATGCCCACTGAGGCTACTTCTCATCTGAAATGCGATTCTTACCTGTTAAATTTGTTCATTTTCTCCGAAGTTCTCTAAAAATCTCATGCTCATTTCAAACTTGGATTTTGTCACCGTTATCTCAAAGCTGTTGATTTCAGGGCTATAAATGGGAAGTCAGAATACATGATGAAAGCTGCGTGGAAAAGAAGCAAAAGGGGCCAGGGGCAAGCTGAGAGCAGCTTAGTGACTTCCTACTGGAGTTCCTGCCAGGATTAACATATTTAACCACACCTTGCTTCCACAGTGCATGAGGTGGCCACTCAGTACACTCAAAGACAAAAAGATCCCAGAGAATTGTCGTTCTCATCAGAATACGATAGCCTCGAGCCCAGAGAAGCACGAGTAAGACAAATGATAAGCTGTCGAGCCACGTTTGTCTTGGTGTGTGCTGGAGCAGGGCAGGGATAGAAATGTAACCAGCAAGCAAGCTCTGTGTTTCCCTGCAATATACTGACTTGCAGAACAGAGACCTGAAAATAAGTGCTGCTGGCATGCACTGTAGTCAGCTGCTCACTGCCAACAGTAATTGTGGGGAGGGAATCATCTCAAGCATATGTAGGCTCCTATCCTGTTCTCTTTGGGTTGGAATATGGGCACACTTCACTGTTCTGCCCTCTGTGAGCACTATGTCCCATCTGTAAAACTGGTATATTATACTGCAAATATAGACATATGAATTCATAAAGCCCTTTAGGCCTGGAGCTCATTCTATGTAGTTTGTTTGCCTAGAAGTTAGCATAATACTGGTTTTCACTGGATAAACCTTGAATGATGGTGTCTTAGTTGGGGTTTCTGCTGCTGTGAGGACACACCATGACCACAGCAACTCTTATAAAGGAAAAATATTTAGTTAGGGTAGCTTACATTTTCAGAAGTTTAGCCCATTGTCATCATGGTCCAACACGGCGGTGTGCTGGCAGACATGGCAATGGGGCAGGAGCTGAGAGTCCCTACATCTTGACTTACAGGCAACAGGAAGTGGTTTTAGACACTGGGCATACATGGCTTGAGCATATATATGAGACCTCAAGACCTCAAATCCCACCTCCACAGTGACACATTTCCTCCAACCAGACCACACCTACTAATAATGCCACTCCCTTTGGGAGCCATTTTCTTTCAAACCACCATAGATGGAGTAAATTTATGAGTGGTCATATCCTCAGGAAGACAGTCACAAAGATATCCACTGCTAACTTCTTTGAGTTTTCACATGGGAACCAAAACATCAGTCATTGAAAATACCAATGGACCAAAACAGAATCTCTCTCCTCCAGGGGCTCAGTCAACAGAAGACCAAAGACTTTATATGGAGTTAGAATGAAGTTTTTGAGAGGATGCCACCCCCCTCACCCCCGACCCCACCCTTTGTGTGACAGGTTACTGGGTGACCTGTGGCTCTATTGTTTCCCAGACCTTCTTATCTTTCAGATTTTGCCCTTGCCCTCCGACTCCTTGAGTGAAGACTCACTGGGCAGATGTGCCTTTCTCCCTCAGTCCTCACTTGATAAAAATCCATTGGGTTGGATCTCATTCTGCCTCACTCATGGGGAATAAGCCTACCAAAAAATCCTCTTCCCAGCACTCTATATCCTGATATTGTATGAGACCTTTGCAACATTCTGCCAGCGATCAGATAGATGAAAGGAGGTTATCACCCTTTTACTCTTTCTCTCCCCCTTTCCCTCTTCCCTGATAAACTTGGAATAATTATGGCCCATGAAGATCCAGGAATTCCTGAAGCTCAAACAATCTGGGTTCCAACAAGAGCCATATCTACTACAGCTACCACAGATGCTGCGTTGTGGGCCCTCCATCTCCCTTAGAACAAGACAGACTCTGAGGGTTATAACATGACAGCAAGTGGCCATAGTTCTAAAGACGGGATCTGGAGTAGACCATGATTCTTTATGCAAGCTTTGCTACAGGGGCCTCTTATATAAACATTTCCTCATTGAAGTGACTTCACTGTCTGGCTTTCAGGCTAGTCCACAATTATTGTGGTCTTAGTGATCCCTCATATTACCACAGAGTCCTCACCCTCTCTCTTTTTTGCACTATGCCTAGTTTCCAAGTTTCCAAATAGCTTCCTTCCTATGAGAGCAAAGAACAATTGTATATGCTGATAAGCAAGGGACTAGGGCATTAGCTTTCTCTTGACAGTTACATGTTTAAAGATAAAGAACTTTAAAATCATTATTTACACATTTAATGGTGTGTGTGTGTGAGTGTGTATGCATATGCACAGCACACACATATGCACAGCACAGGATATGGAAATCAGAGGGTGTCTTAGGGTTTCTGTTGCTGTGAAGAGACACCATGACCATGACAACTTCTATAAAGGAAAAACATTTAGTTGCAGTAGCTTATATTTCCAGAGTAATTTCCAGAGTAATGGTGAGACATGGTGGCATGCAGGCAGACATGGTGCTGGAAAAGGAACTAAGTGTCCTACATCTTGACCTGAAGGCAACAGGAAGTGGTCTGAGTTTCACAGTGAGTGTAGCTTCAGCGAAGGACACTGCAAAACCCACCCCCACAGTCACACACTTCCTCCAACAAGGCCATACCTACTCCAACAAAGTCACACCTAATAGTGCCACTCCTTATGAACTTATAAGGCCAACTACACTCAAACTAACACTGTAGTAACATCTTGCCTTGCCAGTGGCTACAGGTGTGGACATGGCCGGAAGGTAGAGAAGTACAGAGCGGGTTCTCTCTCTCTCTCTCTCTCTCTCTCTCTCTCTCTCTCTCTCTCTCTCTCTCTCTCTCTCGGGTTGCAGATCACATCAGAAGGGTAGAGACTGCATCTTCTGGAGCAGGAACACTGCTGCAATTCTTTACTATTATCTGTATAAGTTGTTCCCCAATAAGACATCCATCTATCTTTTATCTTGGGTCTAGTGAACTCATTAATACCCTGCCTTCATACCACAGAGGGCAACTTGTGAGACTCAGTTCTCTTATTCATCTGTCTGTCTTCTGGAGATTTAACTCAGGTTGTTGGGTTCACAGCAAATGTCTTTAATCACTGAAGCATCTCTCCAGCCTAGATTTTATTTACTATTATTTTTTATTTATTCTTTGAGTCTTTCACATCAAGCTTCTCAGTCTCACCCATCTCTCTCCCCACCCATGACACCTCAAGACAGATGAGTAATAGGGACAGCTCTCCCATACTCACAGCTTCAGAGCTGGCTCACCCACACCTGCGCTAACAGGGTTGGCTCTATTGTGCTGCCTACGTGAGGTGCAAGGCCTGCTCTCCAAGTGTTGTATCTGCCATGGGGGAAGGAACATCTCTTCCCTCTTACAACCTCAGGGCCCGCTCTCCTACCTGCATCAGACATTGATGGGCAAGTGGGTAGGGCATCTCTCCCCAGTCCATGCTTCTTCAGACAGATGAGTAATTGGACAGCTTTCCCATGCTCACAACTTCAGGGATGGCTCACCAACACCTCTACAAACAGGGTTGGTTTTATTGTGTTGCCCAGGTGAGGTACAGGGCCTTCTCTCCTGAGTGTTGTGGGGAGAAGGGACAGAATTCTCCCATCTGTCTCAGGTGTTAATGGGGGCAGGGTAGAGACATTCCTTCCCTGCCCATGTTGCCACTGTAACCTAGAATTTTTAAGTCAATACAATGTAGTTTATTTGGAATTTTGACCATTAATATTTGATATATAGTACATCTTCAATAAAGAGCCAGGAAGCAAAGGAATGCCAGATGTTGCTCAGAGAGTTATACCCCAGCATGCAAAATATGAGGTCAACTGCCAGCAGTTTAGAAGGTCACAAACCATACCCTTTGAGAAGTTGCTGGAAGTATTTGATTATGTGTAAAGGTTAATGTCATAGTTTGTTTGCCTGGGAGATTGTCTCACTTGCTGGCCAGATACCTTGCCTGGTCTACCACCACTACTATAACCACAGTGTTTTAAAGTCCTGCCCTGAGCCCAGCCCACCACCACGGATCATTATGAAGAGGTCCCATTCTGAAATCTAAGCTTAATAAGGCAATCAGTGAACAGAACTAGTTTGTATGGTGGGATTTGTTTTTCAGGATGTGTTATGTGATTGTGTGGGCTAGTGAGTCTGAAATTTAAAGTACTGGTCAGTACACCTGAGACTCAAAGAAATGTCCCTGTTACAGTTGAAGCCAAGGACAATCTGGAGGCAGAGGGAGGCCTCGGTTTTAATACTAAGGTTTTCAGTTGTTCGTATGTTCCACATTGTGGAGCATGAGCCTCTGATTTAAATTTTATTCTCATGGAAAAATAATTGTCAGGGTGACATCTTACCTGCATCTGTCCAAAGCTTATTGTGATGATGATAATGTGTGTGTACAGTACAAAAACATCAAGGGACAAAACTACTCCATAAAACTTCACTTTCTTCATTCAATTACAAGTTAAACTTTTATATCTTTCTTTAAAATGTTATGACATTTTTATTGGGAGGTAGGACCTGCAATTTGTATCTTGAAGTGCTATTCTTCCTTCAACCTGGGAATGATAATGCTGCCCTGATATATATGTGGTTAACTTAGCAATAAGTCAACCATTTAAAATAAAATGTGAACAATTTTGGTTCCAGAAGATTGCTTTTTCCAAGTTGACATTTAAGTTCTAGAGAGAAAGTTCATACCTAAGACTACAGCAAAGCTATGGTCTTTGGGAAGCACAGAATATACTGGAGTATTTTTCTTTGTCATGAGGGACCAGAGGAGGTTCAAGGGACCCTCTTAGGACTTAGTTGCCCCTGTCAATCAGTCCTCAGAAGCCATGGGCTTCTTATCTGCTTCTCCCACGAGCTTCACTTAGGTGGAAGACAGAAGTTTATAACGTGTAGTTTTCCTCTGCCAGTCGCTTTGGTTTTTCTCCGCCAGCTACTTGGGCTCTACCACAGTCGCAGTCCCCAAATAATACACAAGATACTGTATTAATTATGAAGCTGTTGGCCATTTGCTTGTTCTTAC
Organism: Mesocricetus auratus; assembly: GCF_017639785.1. Classification (NCBI taxonomy): domain Eukaryota; kingdom Metazoa; phylum Chordata; class Mammalia; order Rodentia; family Cricetidae; genus Mesocricetus; species Mesocricetus auratus. The sequence continues at coordinate 6,848,237 of NW_024429198.1, read as the reverse complement.
TGGCTATCTCTGACTTAAGTATTTAACCCATCTAAGTATTTCTCTTACCGGAGAAAGGGTCCGGACCTTTTACTCCTCTGGAGGCTACATTGTGACTCCCTGTGTTTCTCTTTCCCAGAATCCTCCTCGACTCCTAGTCCCACCTATCTTGTTTCCCTGTTGGCCAACAATGCTTTATTCAACAACCAATAAGAGACAGATTTGCAGAATGGCATCTCCTATCAGAAGTTCCCTGTACTTGCAGAAGGAGCACAGGATGGGAGAGGCGGGGTCTAATAACAGCTCTTGGGAACACTGGCAAAGCTACCAGGTCATCAGTGAAGCAAGGTCACCACAATCAAACCTGCCTTGTACCCTCCGATGCTCTACCATAGGCTCAAAGCAGACTACTGAGTGACGTGGTATTGCATTTCTGAGCACACTTGGAGTCAGTGGCTAACTGTGAGCAAAATAACAAGATCAGAAGAACTTTCAAAGCAATGTGTTGTCTAGTTTGAGAAAGATTCTTTGGAGAAGGCTATTTTATAGCCATGTCTGAAACAGATTGGGAATGAAATACATTTAGCTGCTGAACATTTTTCATTGGTTCATTTGGTTAGAAAGCCCTTTCTACCTCCCAGAGCCCATCTGACATTATGCCTACCCTCCAGAAGCTGACACTTTAGTGGAAGAAGAGATACGTATCATGAACAAATACATAATTATAAACATATTTGCATATGGACAAATGTATTCCTATATATTTTAAGCCAATTGAAGTGGTTTGTCTGGACTCTTCTATTCAATCTCATTTAATTCTTTTTTTTAAAGAGAGAAAAAGTAGGCAGAGCTTGTCTCTCTCTTTAAAAAAAAAAGATTCATGTTTGTTGACTGTACAGTGCTCTACCTGCACACCAGAAGAGGGCAAGAGCTCTCATTATAGATGCTTGTGAACCACCATGTGGCTGCTGGGAATTGAACTCAACCTCTGGAAGAGCAGCCAGTGCTCTTAGCTGCTGAGCCATCTCTCCAGCCCCTCATTGAATTCTTTATATTGCTATGGGTTTTGTCTCTCTGGTTAGGAGCTCTGTCAATAATGACAATCCAGTGCCTGTAGCTGTGGAAATTTTCTCAGTGTGTCCAATGCACAAGAGAAGTGTCAGCTTACCTGTGCTCCCTACCTATGAAGGGCTGGTACATGTACATGACTCAGTTCCCTGCTAGTAAGATAAAAGTGAAAAACAGCAAGAATGAGAGCAAGCGAGGTCTCCAAAAGGCCTCATCTCCTCCAGGATTAATAGCTAATGAACAAGTAACTTACCATTACCCAGAAGGAGGCAGAGTTTTGCTTGGTAGCATGATGGTTCATCTCGGTTTTCAACTTGGCTGGCTCTGGAATCAGCTAAGAGACAAGCTCTGGGCACCTGTGTGAGGAATTTACTAGTATTTCATGCTAACTGAAGTGAGAAGACACACTCTAAATGTGGACAGTACCTCCTGCCAGAGGCCTCTATACTAGGACTTCAGGGGTGGGATTATCATGTCTGAAAGAAAACACCATTCCCCTCGGAGCCATCTCACCAACCCAGGTCTCTTGGTTTTTTAAGTACTGAATTGTCTTCTAACGGTGGCTAACATCCTTCATAGACATGGAAACCCAATGATTTTGGCCTTCCAACCTATACTGAAAAACATTGACTCTCCAAGAATCCTCCAGACCAGTGGCTCTCAACCTTCCTAATGCTGCAACCCTTTAATACATGTCCTCATGTTGTGGTGATTCCCAACCATAAAATTAATTTCATTGCTACTTCATAACTGTCTTTTTGTTACTGCTATGAATTGTAATGTAAATACCTAATATTTCCAATGGTCTTAAGTGACCCCTGTGGAAGGGTTGTTTGACCCCCAAAGAGGTCTCAACCCACATGTTGAGAACTATTGCACCATATTGGGATGGCTGAGGCATCCAGTTATGGGTTCTCAACTTTTTAAATGTGAAGACAGTTATTACTAGACTGCCAAGACCATGTCCTGTAAGCCAAGATAATATATACCCTTTTAATAAACTAATATGTATATATGTGTGTATGTATGTATTATGTGTGTATGTATGCTTGTATATTTAGTATATCAGTTCTGTTCCTCTACAAAACCCTGACTAATACAACAGGGATATAACAGTTATCTGCAGACTGATTTTCTTAGAGTCTTTCTAGCATTTGAAAGTGGCAGCTACCTCCCTAAGTATGTAGACTGGTTTATTGCTGATTTACATGGTAATTAAGGGTTAGTCTGCCTCAAAATGGGCCCAAATATGTAAGAAAATGAAGTCTTTTGATTTGTGTGGTTTTCCCCTGTTGAATTCTTAAGGGAGGGGACCCTGCTTTGTGGTCTCTCAGAGCCCAGATCAGTGACTTCTTCCACAGATTACTGTTCCTTGACTAGTACCTCCCAACAACCACCCACAAGGATCAGAAAAACTGGATTATATACAACTTTATTAAGTTAAGGCAGTTCTGACGATGTAGGCCACTTTGTTCCAGGATTTTTTATCAGGGAAGGCAGCCATTACAGTGTGAAATGGATGGCTTCATACAAATGGTCCTTCTGAACTCTGACCATCATCGTGACGTCAGTTCCTAAATGCAAATCACAGCTGCTGTCTCTATCTTGACCACAGGCCACATAGCTGCTCTATCCAATGGAGCCAAGCTTGACCACAAGCCACATAGCACTGCTCCATTTAGTGGAGCCAAGCCACTCTCCGCAACTCATCTGTGACTCCTACTCTCCTGGAATTAGAAAAACATCTGCAAGATTCATTTTATCCCCTGGAGTAAGGTGAGGAAAATGCACATGTTGGCTTACTTATTAAAAATGAGAGACTTTCCACTGGGCTGAACCCTTTGCTCCTGAAGAGCGATGTAAATGGAGTTACTCACAGCTGGGATCTCAGCATTCAGACACTCAGGCTTAGAGAGGATGCTGTCTGTGCCAGGTCTCATCTTGGTGGGTAGGAGAATTTAAGAGTGAGCATACTGAGTATTTGTCTGTCTCCTCTAAGACCCTTAGGCAAAGAAAGTGAGACAGATTGGACTGTGGAAACTTCTAGACTGAATACAATGAAATGGGCATGGAGTTAGGAAGATTTGACATAAAACCCTGTCCACTCAACTGAAATTAATATATCTTATTCTGAGTCAAATGTGAGTGACCATGGCCAGGGTCAGACATTCAGGTCACCTTCCATTGTGAAAGTTTTGCCATTTCTTAGTCTTGACCTATTTTAATATCACAGGAAGAAACAAAAATCATAAGCCAGAGCGTTTATCAAACACATTGTTGAGGACATCAGGCAGACAGGATATACAATTCTCTGATGTAGATCTCAAATACTGGTGACATTTCTTCACTTCAGGGTTGGTAGAAGCTAGAGACCTGTTATGTTAATATATCCCAAAGGTTTTACCTGATGTTTGAAAGGATGATGGATCCTGTACAGAAAGTGGGTAGTTAAGGAGATTAAACCAAGCCAGATGCTTCCAGACCCCAAACTCCAGCAACCCCAGCTTCAGGTGAGCTTGGGTCCACTTGGGGCCACCCCCATCACCCATCTCCTCAATCTTTGGGTGGGGTGCTCCTGGCACCCAAAGGACCTGCCCACACAGGAAAGACACCAGTTCTTCCAGACCCCACCCTCCAACATCCGCAGCTTCAGCCAGAGGACCCGCCCACAAAGGAAAGGCATTAGTCCTTTCAGACCCCACTCTCCAGCATCCCCAGCTTCAGGACCCACCCTCCAGCATCCCCAACTTCATCTTCAAGAAAGAAGGAGACAAGTGGAGACAGAAAGATCCCACCTGCACCCACTGGAAGAAGAGAGGAAAGGAGACAGAATAAGAGCTCACTCAGCAATAGAAAGACCAACATGACTCCACCAGAATCTAGAGACTCAACATCAGCAAGACCTGAAAAGCACTACATAGATGAAGCAGAAGAGACAGACCTTAAAAATTATTTTATGGCTGGGCGTTGGTGGCGCACGCCTTTAATCCCAGCACTCGGGAGGCAGAGACAGGTGGATCTTTGTGAGTTTGAGACCAGCCTGGTCTATAAGAGCTAGTTCCAGGATAGCCTCCAAAGCCACAGAGAAACCCTGTCTCAAAAAACCAAAACAAAATTATTTTATGATGATGATAGAGACCCTCAAAGAAGAAACGAGGAAATTCCTTTAAAAAATAGAAGAAAAAAATACATGAAATGGAAGAAAAGGCAAACCAAAAAATTCAAGAAATAAACAAATCTCTCAAAGAATCTAAAGAGTATCAAGAAAAAACAACCAAAGGAATGAAGGAAACAACTCAGACAGTTGAAGGATTGAAAGCTGAAATAGAAACAATAAAGAAAACACAGAATGAAGGGATGCTGGAAATAGAAAAGCTGAGTAAACAATCAGGAACTACAGATACAAGTATCACCAATAGAATGCAAGAGATAGAAGAGAGAATCTCAGGTATTGAAGACTCATTAGAGGATATATAGTCATCAACGAAAGAAAAATCTCAAAACGAACAAATCCCTAACACAAAATATCCAGGAAATATGGGACACCGTGAAGAAGCTAAACCTGAGAATAATAGGTATAGAAGAAGGAGAAGAAATACAAATCAAAGGTACAGAAAACATATTCAACAAAATCATAGAAGAAAGCTTCTCTAACCTAAAAAAGGATAGGCCTATGAAAATACAAGAATCTTACAGAACACCAAATAGGCTGGACCAGAAAAAGAAGTCATCTCACCACATAATAATCAAAACATCAAACCTACAGAATAAAGAGAAAATATTAAGAGCAGCTAAAGAAAAAGGCCAAGTAACATATAAAGGCAGACCTATTTGAATTACACCTGACTTCTCAATGGACATTATGAAAGCCAGAAGATCCTGGACAGATGTCCTACAAATGCTAAGGGAACAAGGATGCCAGCCCAGGCTACTATATCCAGCAAAGCTTTCAATTATCATAGATGGAGAAAACAAAATATTCCATGACAAAGCCAGATTTAAACAATATGTATCCATGAATCCAGCTCTACAGAAAGTGCTGGAAGGAAAACACAGACCCAATGAAGATAACTACACTCACAACGGCATAGGCTATAGATAATCCCACTTTACCAAACACCAAAAGAAAAAGGGAGGAGCACCTACACACAATAACTCCACTACAAACAAATCTAGCACAAACAAGAATCATCAATCAATGGTCATTGATATCCCTCAATGTCAATGGTCTCAACTTGCCTATAAAAAGACACAGACTAGCAGAATGGATACGAAGACAGAACTCATCCTTCTGCTACATACAAGAAACACATTTCAACGTCAAAGATAAACGTTACCTCAGAATAAAGGGTTGGGAAAAGATTTTCTGATCAAACGGACCAAGAAATAAGCAGGTGTAGCAATCCTAATATCTAACAGATTAGACTTCAAATAAAATCAATCAAAAGAGATGAAGAAGGACATTCATATTCATCAAAAAAGTCCATCAAGATGAAGTCTCAATTTTGAACATCTATGCCCCAAATACAAAGGCACCCACATTCGTGAAAGATACATTAGTAAAGCTCAAATCACACATAAAAGTTCACACACTAGTAGTAGGAGACTTTAACACTCAGCTCTCACCGTTAGACATGATCTCCAGACATAAATTTAACAAAGAAGCCCATTCACTCAACAAGGATGTCTGTTCCACTATGTTCATAGCAGCATTGTATGTAGTAGCTAGATCCTGAAAGAAACCTAGATGCCACACAACTGAAGAGTGGATAGAGAAAATGTGGTACATTTACACAATGGAGTACTACTCAGCAGAGAAAAACAATGGGATCTTGAAATTTACAGGCAAATGGATGGCACTAGAGGAAACCATTCTGAGTGAGGGAACCCAGACACAAAAATACAAACATGGTATGTACTCACTCATATATGGATCAAGGGAGTGTCAGCCTACAATCCCAGTGCCAGTGAAACTGGGAAACAGGCAGGTTCCCAAGAGAGATGCATGATACCCCAGAGAAGTGGAATGGGGCAAGATCTCCTGAGCAGATTAAGAAAATTGGGAGAGGGGAGAGGGAACCAGGAAAAGGAGAGGGGTGTAAGAGGAGGAAAGAAGAAGGCATGGGGGAGCAGGAAGGTTGAGTCAAGGTAAGAATAGAGGAGAGCAGGATGAGAGATACCATAATAGATTGAGTCATTATAGGCTTGAGGAGAGAGCTGACACTAGTGAGATCTCCAGAGATCTACAAGGATAACACCAACTGGCAAACTAAACAATAATGGAGAGACTACACTAATAGCCCCTCCTTGATGATAGGGTTGATGACTATCCTATATGCCATCCTAGAGCCTTCATCCAGGGACTGATGGAAGCAGAGACAGATACCCACAGCTAAACACTGAACTGAACTCCTGGAACCTAGTGACAGAGATGGAGGAGTGATGAGCAAAGGGGTCAAGACCATGATGATGAAACCCACAAAGACAGCTGACCAGATAAGGGGGAGCTCTTGAATCCCAGACTGATGGCTGAGAGGCCAACAGGAGACTGATCCAGACTCCATGAATGCAGTGCCAGAGAGGAGGCCACAGAAATCACTGGGGCCTTGGGTAGTAGATCAGTGTTTACCATGGTTTATGAATGAGTTTTGGGAGCCCATTCCACATGGAGGGATGCTCTCTCAGCCTGGACACATGGGGAAGGGCCTAGGTCCTACCCAGGATGAAATGACAGACTTTAGAGATCCCCCCAAGGAGGGCCTCATCCTCCCTGGGGAATGATGTGGGGATTGGGTGGGGGACTGGTTGAGGGACAAGGGAGGAGGTGTGGGAGAGAGAGCTGGGACTGACATGTGAAACATTCACGTTTCTAATTTAAATAAAAGCATATATTAAGAAAAAAGCAATATATAGTAAACCAACAGCTAACATCAAACTAAATGGAGAGAAACCCAATGCAATTCCTCTAAAATCAGGAACAAGACAAGGCCGTTCACTCTATCCACATCTCTTCAATATTGTACTTGAATTTCTAGCTAGAGCAATAAGACAACAAAAGGAGATCAAGGGATACAAATAGGAAAAGAAGAAGTCAAGCTTTCACTATTTGCAGATGATATGATAGTTTACATAAGTGGCCCGAAAAACACCACAAGGGAACTCCTAGAGCTGATAAACACCTTCAGCAAAGTGGCAGGATGCAAGGTTAACTCAAAAAAATAAGTGGCTCTATTATATACAGATGATACAGTGACTGAGAAAGAAATCAGAAAAGCATCACCCTTTACAATAGCCATAAACAGCATCAAATATCTGGGGATAATGTTAACCAAAGAAGTGAAAGACCTGTATATCAAGAACTTTGAGTCACTAAAGAAAAAAATCAAAGAGGATATCAGAAAATGGAAAGATGCAATCTTGCCAAAAGCAGTCTACAGATTCAATGAAATCCCTATCAAAATTCTGGCACAATTCTTCATTGAAAGAACAATAATCAACTTTATATGGAAAAACAAAAGACCCAGGATAGCCAAAACAACCCTATACAATAAAGGAACTTCAGGAGGCATCACCATACCTGACTTCAAGCTCTATTATAGAGATATAGTCCTGAAAACAGCTTGGTATTGGCATAAAAATAGAAAGGTATATCGATGGAACCGAACTGAAAACCCTGATTTTAACCCACATATCTATGAACACTTGATTTTTGACAAAGAAGCTAAAATTATACAATGGAAAACAGAAAGCATCTTCAACAAATGGTGCCAGCATAACTGGACATTGGCATGTAGAAGACAGCAGATAGATCCATGTCTATCGCCTGGAACAAAACTTAAGTCCAAATGGATAAAAGACCTCAACATAAATCCAACCACACTGAAACTCTTAGAAGAGAAAGTGGAAGATACTCTTCAACGAATTGGTACAGGAGACTGCTTCCTGAACATAACACCAGTAGCACAGACACTGAGATCGACAATTAACAAATGGGACCTCCTGAAACTAACAAGCTTCTGAAAGGCAAAGGACACAGTCAACAAGACAAAAAGGCAGTCCACAGAATAGGAAAAGATATTCGATAACCCTACATCTAGCAGAGGGCTGATCTCCAAAATTTATAAAGAACTCATGAAGCAAGTCTCCAAAACACCAAAGGATCCAATTAAAAAGTGGGCTACAGAACGAAATAGAGAATTCTCAATAGGGGAGTCTAAAATGGCTAAGAGGCACTTGAGAAAGTGCTCAACATCCTTAGCCATCAGGGAAATGTAAATCAAAACAACTCTGAGATACCATCTTACTCCTGTCAGAATGGCTAAAATCAAAAACACTGAAGACAATTTATTCTGGAGAGGATGTGGAGAAAGGGGAACACTCCTCCACTGCTGGTGGGAGTGCCAACTCATACAGCCACTTTGGAAATCAGTATGGAGATTCCTCAGGAAAATGGGAATCAGTCTACCACAAGATCCAGCAATTCCACACGTAGGCATATACACAAAAGATGCATATTCATACAACAAGGACATCTGTTCCACTATATTCATAGCAGCATTATTTGTAATAGCCAGAACCTAGAAGCAACCTAGATGCCCCTCAGCTGAAGAGTGGATAGAGAAAATGTGGTACGTTTACACAATGGAGTACTACTCAGCAGAAAAAAAAACAATGGAATCTTGAAATTCACAGGTAAATGGGTGGCACTAAAAGAAACCATCCTGAGTGAGGTAACCCAGTCACAAAAAGACAAACACAGTATGTACTCACTCATGTATGGATTTTAGACATGGATGGGGTTAGTGCCAGTCTGCACTTCTGCTGACAGAGGGTCTGGGAAACAGGAAAGAACCTAAGAGAGATATGCATGGTACCCCAGAGAAGAAGAATGAGGCAAGACCTTCTGAACAGATTGGGAACATGGCAAGGGGTGGGGGGAGTGGGAGCTGGGAAGAAGAGAGGGGGAGAAAAGGAAGAGAGAGTAGGTCATGGGGGAACAGGAAGGTTGAGTGGGGGGTAAAATAGGGGGAGAACAGGATGAGAAATACCATAATAGAGGGAGTCATAGATTAGAAGACAGATCAGGCACCAGTGTGACCTCTAGTGATCTAAAGGGATGATACCAATTGGCAAGCTAAGCAATAGTGGAGAGACCACCTCGAATGCCCATTCCTGATAATGAACTTGATGTCTATAACCATCCTAGAACCTTCATCTAGTGACTGAGGGAAGCAGAGGCAAAAACCCACAGTTAAACACTGAACTGAATCCATAGAACCCAGTAACAGAGAGAGAGGAGAGATGAGCAAATTGGCAAAGAATGGGCTGGAGAAACCAGCAGATACAGCTCATCTGAACAAGGGGGGAGCTCTTGGACCCCAGCCTGACAGCTAGGAGGCCAGCATGAGACTGACCCAGACCCCCTTGAATGTGAGAGTCAATGAGGAGGCCTGGGCAACCTATAGGGCCCTGGGCAGTGGATCAGTGGTTTATCCCTGTCATACAAATGGACTTCATGTGTCCATAACACAAACAGGGATGCTCTCTCAGCCTGGATCCTTAGGGGAGTGCCTGGACCCTACCCTCAGCGAAGTGACAGACTCTAGATATCCCCTATGTGGAAGGAAATGGTGATAGGGTGGGAGGCTGGGGGGGATGGTGTGGGGGTGCGGAAGGAGGGGAGGGAAAGGGAGCTGGGATTGATATGTGATGCGCGCTATTTAAAATTAAAGTAATAAAAAAGTTTTTAAAAAAAATCAAGCCAGACATAGTCTGAGTTCTAAACTGTAACATTCCCATTCTCCACAATGTAGTCCTAACAGGTCAGTCAGTCTTGTGGAATCTTCAACAGGAAGACGCACTTTTCTGGAAACTTGATTTTGCATGGTTTACCTTCAGGAGCAAAGAGCCCGTCCTTGTCATCTGTGAAGAGGTAATAGTAGCCCTCCTGAGACATTCATTTCTACATCCGAGATTTCTTCTTTGTTCTCTTACTGAATTTTTTGTTTTGGGATTCTGAGTATTTTTATTTTTTATTTTTTGGCGTTCCATCTTCAGGAAAAGTCTGATACCCATAATAATCCAGTCTTAGAATGCCCAGAGTTTAAAAATGGGTGTGTGGGAAATCCTTCCAAGTATCAGATCGGTAGAACTCTAGTGAGGGATGCATAATCAATGATCAAAGGCAGCCTTTGGTAAAAATTGAATCATGGTCACATGTAATTATTAATGCATGTGAATTGATTGAATTGATTCTCTAAAGGATAGCTATGTAACAGAACAAAATTTCAAAAAAAACGAAATTGCAAATATCTAAATAGCTCTTACTAACTGTTGATAAAACGGCTATATGCAGTCATCAGAACAGAAGACTCTCCATGTGGGTGCTTTGTAAGACAGATTTACAAAAACAAGGAAACAGCACAAAGTACAATGCAAACTGATTAACAGCAGCTCACTTTGCTTGTGTGGATTAAAGTTGGGGGGTAGTAACTTCCATCACCACTGTTCAAATACAGATGCCTAAATCTGGGGCTCCCCAGAGATCAGGCTCTCCCACTCCCTCCAGAGAATGAGTCCTACAGAGAAGGATCATCAGCGAAGTTGGAAAGGCTAGCGATGTTGTTGTGCCCCAATTCTGAACCCCAAAATCACCAAGAGGCTCATTTTGATGCAAAAGCAAAGAGTCTTTTATTGTAGATGTTTAACAAGCTAACCCCATTAGCTTGGGCCCTTCACCCCGCCACCATGGCGAATGGCTGGAGAAAGACCCTGAGCAACCTCGAGGCAGGGATCTTAAAGGGCATCAAAGGGGAGTGTCTAGGGTTATGAAACAGTCTCAGGATTGGTGTGCTTCCAGGTTTGGGTGACTCACCCTGTGTTGATTGGTCAACTGGTTGTTATGGCCCATAGGTCCTCCCAGGGCGGTTGCTATGTTCTGCATGTCACTGTTGTGCACTGTCTGTAAAGCACACCCAGAGCCGTAAAGCACAGCCCTGACAGCTAACTTCTGATTGGTTCCTTGCCATGAGGAGGGCATCTAACCTTAGTGACCAGGACAGGAGCGGCAAGGTCATGCAAGCACATGTTAGCCTGTAATGACTGCTAAAATGGGGGGCTGGTCACTACAATGTGAGTGTTGTCCCTGGGGTGCCAGCATAAGTGATCACATAAATTTTATTATACAAAAGGACATAAAGGTTATAGACACATTAGCATTATCAATTGTTACTGAAATCTACATTGCAGAAAAAGCAGATATGTGGGTGTCTGTACTTTTGAGTCCTAGCAGAAACTACAGATTTGGGCTAGTAGTGTACGTTTGTCTTCTGTCCAAGGAGCCAGGTATGAATTGGACAGAGGTGTCTTTGGCCTGATGAAAAGCCCTTTAAGTTTATACTTAGATGACAACCAAAATAAACCTAAAAATCTTGAAATTGTGATTGAACAGCAGATCTTATATTTTTACATCTTTTGATCCTTATTGAGACATATTAAGGCTTGATTTTTACATAGATAAAATGAGCTACCAAGCTGACTATAGTCTTGTGGATTCAAGCTGCCTGATGTTGTCAAGCTAACAACCATTAATACCTTCAGAAATCTTAGAAGGATAAATTTTATAGTTTCCGAATCTATTAAAAAGTGACAGGTACCAGTCATATACAGCCATACCCAAGTCTCCTCTATTAGCACTGGAGGCACAAATATCAGTAACAGCATCGATCTTCACCAGGCCTGTAAGGTGAGAGTTTTCTTTCTTTCTGTGGAAGAGGGACGTGGAAAAGACTGACCCTGTTTTGTCTCAGCAAAAGGAGTGCAATCAATTTTCCAGTGTCCAGCAGCTTTGTCCACATTCTGGGCCAGGTACTGGCAGCAGCAGGTGTTACCTTTGAACATCTTGCTCACTGGTCAGCATCGACACAATCCAGGTGCAGGGACCGGGGTGTCTCGTAGTCTTCTTTGGAGACTTTGGGTCACTGTTAGGATCTGGTAGTCTGTCTGATATTATAAACTTTTAAATTAAAATTTTAAATGCCATGTTCTGCAGGTCACTGAAGTATTAGAGGTGTGTCTGCCTCTGTTGAAATTATAAACTTTATTAATTTTTATTTTGAAACATCCTATATTAAGTTAGTAGCTTTTATAAAATTAGAACTTTACATTGTTAGGTTTAGCTTTAAAAAACAATGATTTTAAATTTAAGCTCTTTAAGTATAAGCATCAACAATGAAAACATTTTAAAAACTGTTCTTAAAAAAGAAAATTTAAAATCTCTTAATTTTTTATATTGAAAATGAAAATACATTCTAGGCCTTTAAAACCATTATCATCTGGGTGACTGTTAAATTACAAAGCTTAGTATTCCTGTGTAAAAACCATTAACATTTTAAATCTGAATAAAAAACTTGTTTATAGGATGGTACCTCATAACTTCCATGTGGTCACCTTTAGTCAAGATGGTGGTTCAGGTATCTCTTTTAACTTCAGCAAAATGGCTACCAGCCAGCCTTGTGGCCAGCTTGCCATGTGAATGACTGCAAAATGGTGGCGACCTGCACCATTTTTGTTTTAGCTCTATGCTTATAATAAAACTTAGATTATGTCAGAAAACACAGATAGAACTCTTTAACAAAACAAGTATACATAATTTTGAAAGATAGACAACTTTTTAAACAGAATTACCAATATGATTAAAAATTTTAACTTATCAATTTTTAAAATTTAGCATTTGTAGAAATGAAACACCACAGTAAACAGTTTACATTTTCCCTTTTCTCTTTTTCTCTTGTAGTTTTGATAACTTTAAGGTCATTCCGTTTCTGCGGAAAGACCAGATCTGGCCAAATGGCTTACCTGCCCCAGCCCTGTGTGCTCGGGCAGGGAGCTCTGGTGGAGGGGAAAGCTGGCGGATGGCTCCTTTGCCAGCATGCCATGTGCATAGGGCAGAGAGAGAGAGAGAGAGAGAGAGAGAGAGAGAGAGAGAGAGAGAGAGAGAGAGAGAGAGAGAGAGAGAGAGAGAGAGAGAGAGACCCCCATCCTCACAACCTGCACACCTCACAGGCAGGCAGGTGAGGACAGAGCAGACTCATCTGTGAGGGCTGCATCAGCAATTGGAGATCAAAGCAGTTGCCTCACTGCATGCTCAGAGACAGGAGACCCTGCTGCAGCATGCTCTAACCCTTGGCACATGGCAGGAGGAACTCCTGCCCTGCTTGCCATGTGTTCAGGGCAGCAAGAGAAGACCCCTGACCTGCACCACATGCGTAGGCAGGCGAGGACAGAGACAGAGGGATAAGATGGGCCAGCAACTAGCTAGGCTTGGCCAAAGTCGGCAGCCACAGGACCAATTTATCAGAAAAGCACCCAGCTGGAGTCCAGAGCAGCAGCTGTTCTATGGGAACTCCTGGGTATCAGAGTCAGGACAAACAACTACATAGCACATTAAAAAGACTAGACAGATTAGAGCCCTCTTCAGAATCTACAGAATCTTGCAAGAACCTTCAGTCAGATGGCTGGCCAAATGGGGTAATTTGGTCCCCTGACCATGTCCCCTTTTTACAGACGGGGCGACTCAATCCCATGATTGAGCCTCCATTTTACAGACTGGACGACAATCCCATGATTAAGTCCCCTTTTGACAGACTGTGGAGCTTGGCTGCCACCCAGAACAAGGCATTGGGGCGTCCCCCTTAATCCTCTGTTTTCACAGATCTCGCTAGCATACCCAACAGAAACACAAAATCACACAAAAACTGACACAAAACATAGGTGCCCAGGACCTGCCAAGCCTGCAGGCTGAGGATCACAGCAAGTCAGGTAACAAGCCTGCTCCTCATAAGAAGCCTGCCTGTGATAACAAGCCTGCTCAGCAGGTTGCTTGGGGAACCCAACTCTAATCCAATGGTTCCTCTGAACTGCCAAACCATGGAGTGCAGTCTTCACAGAAACCAGAGCTTAAACAACCAGAAACAAAGACCAAAGTTTTAACAGCCAGAGACAGAAAGCAGAACTTGAAAGACTTACATAGGCAAAACCCAAAAATTACCTGATGTGGTGCCCACGTGACTCAGTGAAAGGGGGTGTTGTGGTAGATTTTGGGGATCCTGTATGATTCCCCAAATGTTGTGCCCAAATTCTGAACACCAAGAGGCCCATTTTGATGCAAAAGCAAGGAGTCTTTTATTGTAGATGTCTAACAAGCGAACCCCATTAGCTCGGGCCCTTCACCCCGCCACCATGGCAAATGGCTGGAGAAAGACCACAAGCAACCTCGAGGCAGGGATCTCAAAGGGCAGCATAAGGGGAGTGTCTAGGGGGTATGAAGCAGTCTCTGGATTGGTGTGCTTCCAAGTTTGGGTGACCCACCCTGTGTTTATTGGTCAACTGGTTGTTATGGCCCATAGGCCCTCCCAGGGAGGTTGCTATGTTCTGCATGTCACTGTTGTACACTGTCTGTAAAGCACACCCAGAGCCATAAGTACAGCCCACCAGCTAACTTCTGATTGGTTCCTTGCCATGAGGAGGGCATCTGACCTTAGTGACCAGGACAGGAGCGGCAAGGTCATGCAAGCACATGTTAGCCTGTAATGGCTGCTAAAATGGGAGACTGGTTACTACAATGTGAGTGTTGTCCCTGGGGTGCCAGCATAGGTGATCATACTGACTTCATCACAATGTTCTTTGGTTGATCATTGCCACGGCTCTGGGTCCTGTTGACATCAGGGAAGACAGTTGCCTACTAGGCCCACTAATCCTAACCATGAGACACACTGGGGGAGAGAGGACTCAGAGAGTGAGCCAGATGAGCAAAACAGAGTGACTTGGAGTGATGCCTGGTCCTTTTGCAGGTATAGGGCAAAAAGTAGACACTTGTAGACTGTTTTGTGCTCTGGAAGGTGGCACTGTGCTACTTGATGGTTAAAAATCTTTTGATTATAACATCTCTGTGAACACTGAAAATATCTTACTTGCCTATGTCATGAATGTCTTCTGAAAGGAAACAAGAGAAATTAGGGAACTGAGTTTTTTGTTGCTGATATTGTTTGTTTGTTTGTTTGTTTTGAGACAGGGTGGCATTACAGATCTCAGGCTACCACACTCTGTAAGTAAAACAATAAGCATGCCTATCTTCAGAGGTAAGTAGGGTCTGTCCTGAAGTTTGAGGTAGCAAAGGAGATGTGTGATATGAAGGTAGAGTGTTGAACTTTCTGTTGCCTTTAGGCATCAGTAGGTCATCTGTAGGAAGAGACAGTGCTTTTGGCAAAAGCAGGCTTGCAGTGCTTGCCACAGCTCTGCTTGGGTTTTGTCATTTCTTAGTCTTGAAATGATTGGGACATTGGCAGTCTAGCTGATCCTGTCCACTTAGGACATAGACCCGGGCAAAAGTCATGGAGCAGGTCTCTACTCATTCAAAAGCATTTGACGTACTGAGCTTTCAACTTTCCCACTGACCTGAGAAGATCTTATCTGCTGGATCTGAGATCTGAAAGAAGAGGGAGGACTACAGTCTAACCCTATAGACAACCTTACTTCAGTTTCAGTGTACTTTTTTTTTCTTTTTTCTTTTTTCTTTTTTTTTGGTTTTACGAGACAGGGTTTCTCTGTATTGTTTTGGAAGCTGTCGGTCCAGCCTGACCTCGAACTCACAGAGATCCACCTGCCTCTGCCTCCCGAGTGCTGGGATTAAAGGCATGCGCCACCACCGCCTGGCTCAGTGTACTTTTATACACATATGTAACAAAGAAAGAAATGGTTCACCAAAGGTTGTTTGAGTTTAGAGAAACATGTAAATAAAAGTCAGTAAACACATACTAACCATTAACAGTGCAGCCCTTTACCAGAACTTTCTCAGGACAAAGAAACTGAAACATTGAAATCACCATATTCCACTACCTGGCTCTTTAAAATTATAACAATATCATAATGCAAAATGCACTTAGTCCAACCTCAAAAGTCCCCATAGTCTGTTACAGTCTCAACAATGTTCAAAAGTCCAAAGTTCAAAGTCTCTTCTGAGATTCATCTCTTGTCTATAATTCCCTACAAAATCTAAATAAAAAACCAGATCACATCATATGCCCAGCATATAATGACACAGGATATGCAGTACTGTTCCAAAATGTAGGAAGGGAACATAGTGGACCAAAACAAGACAGAAAACCAGCATCTCCAAACTCTGCATCTCCATGTCTGATGTCAAAACATTCTTCCGATCTCCAACTCCTTTCAGGTTTGTTGAGTACAACACACTTCTTTCTTTTGGTCTGATTCCACTCCCTGTTAGCATCTGTCCTTGGTAGGTATTCCACAGCTCTGGCATCCCCAACATCTTGGGGTCTTCAAGGCAATCCAGGATTCAACTTCACCGCTTCATGCAATGGCCTTTCTAGGCCTCAACTGACAGATGTCTGGCCTCCATGGCTTTTTTTTAGTATTGGAAGCAAATTCTATAGCCCCTTTCTTCTATCCTTAACTTCCCATGGTCGAAGCTGTCGAGTTCTGCTGCTTGCTGAGGCTAGAACATGGTCCCCTCATTCAATTATATCTTCACCAGCTTTCTGTTTCCCATGGTTACCTTCACTGTCTAAGTTTGGCTGTCTATAAATTTGTTCTGTAGACCAGGCAGGCCTCAAACTCAAATATCTGCCAGCCTCTGCTTTCTGAGTGCTGGGATTGAAGGTATGCACCACCACACCTAGCTGTAAGCTTTTCTTTTAATTCCTTTGCACAAGGAAACCTAGCCGGGTGGGATCTTGGCCTGAGGTCATCACTCTTTTCATTCCATTTCTTGATCCATTTATCTCTTGAACACAGGTCTTAGCTCCAGTCTACATCCTGGTGCTCCTTTTCTGCTCAGCTTGCTCCTTTTCATTCCAAGTCTTTATAAGCAAGAGTCCTAGCAACCACATGACAGAGTCTATACTAGGCTATCTTGAGATTTCCTCTGCCAAAGGAATTAATCCAAATTTCTTAATGTTAGCTGCAGGCAGACTCTTCGGACCAGGGTAAAAAGCAGCCACATTCTTTACCAAAATATTTCAAGAAAAATCTAGGCAACATATTAAAATTCTTCTCCTCTGAAACCTCTTGAGTCAGTGCCTCCCCTCCCCCCAGTTCGAATCCTTCTCAGCAACACTGTCTCCCAGGCTTTTACTAATATGGTCAATTAAGCATTGCTTAAAGCATTCAACTGCTTCCCTAACCAATAGTATCGAAATCCAATTCTTCCAAACAAAAACATCGTCAGGCCTATCACAACAATACTCCAGTCCCTGGTACCAACTTCTGTCTTAGAGTTTCTATTGCTGTGAAGAGATACCATGACCAAGGTAAGTCTTACAAAGGAAAACATTTACTAGGGTAGCTTACAGTTTAGAGGTTTAGTCCATTACCATCATGGTGGGACATGGTGGCATGCAGGCAGATATGGTCCTGGAGAAGGTACTGAGAATTTTACAACTTTGATCCACAGGCAACAGGAAATGAACTGAGACACTGGTTGTGGCTTAAGCATATATGAGACTTCAAAGCCCGCCTCCACAGTGACACAGTTCCTCCAACAAGACCACACCTCCTAGTAGTGACACTCCCTATGAGCTTATGGGGGCTGATTATATTCAAACCACCACAGTCCCCATGTTATGTTCTGAGATAGGGTTTCTCATTAATATTAGAGAACTGCTATCTCCACACCTCCTTTTCCTCTTTTAAATAAGAGCCACATGAAATAAATGTGTCCAAATTCTGTGATTGTTGGATACACACACAGGAAAACAAGCAGTCAGTCTGTGGGACTGCCACACCTATGCATTCCAATTGTCAATCAAAATTCACACATTTAAATCAATCATGATAGGGAGGACAAACACTGAATTCATCTCTACTGTTTTTAAAGAAAATTACAGTATTTTCATATGGAAAGGCAATCAGAGTATGCAACCTAAAATACTGGGCAATGATTGATGGCTTAGCTGCTATCTACGGGGGTCACTGGAGGTTGCTTCTCATGGGTCACAATTTCTCCACAGGTTTCCTCTGACTTTTGCCCTCAGCACATGATTTGCTCTTGTGTGCTGGTTAATTTGCATTAGGATGGTAGAAGGGTACAGAGGGACTCAACAACTGCCACCATAAGAAGGAAGGGAGGAAGGGAGAAAGGGAGGAAGGGAAGGAAGGAAGGGAGGGAGGGAGGGAGGGAGGGAGGTGGTCTAGGTACAACATTCTTCACCAAGAAAGTCAGCAGGTAGACTCCTCTACAAACTTGAAGAGAAATAGGTGGCTGGAAAAGTTAAACAAGCTTCCTGTAAGAAAAAAAAAGGGGGGGTTGAAATCAGGCCTCTCTTGTTCCATGTAAACAGTCTGGTGAAGATAACACCTTGCCTCTTCCATCTTGTCTGAGGCCTGGGAAAGCACCTGACACCAAGAGCCTGTTCTCAGGGAGAGAGTGAAAGAAAGGGAGGCCCTTGGGAGGCCGGAGGTAGACCAACCATGTTTGTGAATTCATCTGCTAGGTTTGCCCCTCTACTTATATGATCTTCAAAGAGCCAATTGCTGGAGTGGGGGTTTTATTCTCTATCATTTCTAAAAGGTTTTACAAATGTGTCACTCTTTCAGCAAAGCCACTGCAACACATTTAAAAGGTGAACAGACACTATTGCAGCCTCTAAAGTAGCAGGTGAGAGGGATAGAATTCAAATCTGACTCAGGCCTAAGGGATTTATTGAGTAGCAGCAAGAGCCAGAAAAGAAATTAAACCTGAAAGACTAAATCCAGTGTGAGACCCTCCAGTATCTCAGAAAGCTATACTTCTAACTGTTCATTCCCTGTGAAAATATCTCTTAACTTCCAGGTACAGAGCTCTGAACCCCACACGAAAGAAGGGAATAAGACAATCCAATACCAAGAACATACAGCCAGAAAAGAGTGGAAATACAGACTCCAGAGTTTGCCTTGGAAGTTCCTTAGCATACTTTTCTTGGAACAATCATAAGATTTCTGTGCAGGGAACACTGCATGTGAAGAGCCTATAGAACTGAAAGTCTTTTAGTGGGATTAAGAATAAGCAACATACAATATTATTCTTTTTTTTTTTTTTTTTTTTTTGGTTTTTCGAGACAGGGTTTCTCTGTGGCTTTGGAGGCTGTCCTGGAACTAGCTCTTGTAGACCAGGCTGGCCTCGAACTCACAGAGATCCGCCTGCCTCTGCCTCCCAAGTGCTGGGATTAAAGGCATGCGCCACCAACGCCCGGCTCTACAATGTTATTCTTACTAATTCTTTCTCTTGTTATCTTTATGACAGAGATATGATTCAAGTGTTCATTACACTTTCTCATTACACACTCAGAGACACATCAGGGGCATTTATGTGTTTGATAATATAGCATCTACTTTGTTGTACTATTTGTGCATGACCAATCAATGGCGATCACCAACATTTTCTTATTTTTATTTTATTTTTTTATTTTAAAATTTAAATTTAAATTAGAAACAAGGTTGCTTCACATGTCAATTCCAGGTCCCTCTCCCTTCCCTCCCCTCCTCCCATGCCCTCCCACCAACCCCTCCAATATCCCCTCATTTCCCCAGGGAGGGTAGACCTTCCATGGGTTGTCCATAGTCTGTCATTTCATCCAGGGCAGGGCCTAGACCCTCCCCCAAGAGTCCAGAGTGAGAGTGCACCTCACATTGTTGGATGGGTGCCCAAAGCCCATTTGTATACCCAGGATAAATACTGATCTACTACCCAAGGCTCAATAGATTCCCTAGGCCTCCTCACTGACACCCCAATTCAGGGGGTCTTGACCAGTCCCATGCTGGATTCCCAGGCATCAGCCTGGGATTAAAGAGTTAACCCTTGTCAGGTCAGCTGTTTCTGGGGGTTAAACCAGCCCAGTCTTAACCCCTTTGGTCATCAGTCCTCCCTCTCTGTCACTGGATTTCTTGAGTTCAGCTCAGTACTTAACCAAGGGAGTCTGCCTTTTCTTTGACCAGCCACTGAATGAAGTTTCTGTTTCCCAGACTCTCTGGCCATGGGATTTTAGGCTGGCACTCCCCAGATCTATGTCTAAAATCCATATATGAGAGAGTACATGCTATGTTTCTCTTTTTGTGACTGGGTTACCTCGCTTAGGATGGTTTCTTCTAGTGCCATCCATTTGCCTGTGAATCTCAGGATTCCATTGTTTTTTCTGCTGAGTAATACTCCATTGTGTAAATGTGCCACACTTTCTCTATCCACTCTTCAGTTGAGGGGCATCTAGGTTGCTTCCAAGTTCTGGCTATTACAAATAATGCTGCTATGAACATAGTGGAACAGACATCCTTGTTGTGTGAATGGACATCTTTTGGATATATGCCTAAGAGTGGAATTGCTGGGTCTTGTGGCAGACTCAGATCCATTTTCCTGAGGAATCTCCATACTGATTTCCAAAGTGGCTGTACAAGTTGGCACTCCCACCAGCAGTGGAGGAGTGTTCCCCTTCCACCATAACCTCTCCAGCATAAATTGTCTTCAGTGTTTTTGATTTTAGCCATTCTGACAGGAGTGAGATGGTATCTCAGAGTTGTTTTGATTTGCATTTCCCTGATAGCTAAGGATGTTGAGCACTTTCTCAAGTGTCTCTCAGACATTTTAGACTCCTCTATTGAAAATTCTCTATTTCGTTCTGTAGCCCATTTTTAATTGGATTCTTTGGTGTTTTGGAGACTTGCTTCTTGAGTATAACTATTCTCCAGTTTCTTCATGTGGGCACTTAGTGTTATGAGCTTCCCCCGTAGCACTGCTTTCAAAGTGTCCCATAGGTTTGAGTATGTTGTGTCTTAATTCTCATTGAATTCTAGGAGTCTTTTAATTTCTTTTTCTATTTCTTCTTTGACCCAGGAATGGTGCAGTTGTGCATTATTCAATTTCCATGAGTTTGTACTGTTTCTGCAATTTGTGTTGTTGTTGAATTCGGATTTTAACACATGCATGGAGTTATTCCAATTTTCTTTCACATGTGTGAAAGTGTTTGCATGTTGGGCCTCCTAAAACAAGACTAGCATGTGTCCAATGTACAAGACTCACATGCATCCTATACACAAGACTCACATGTATCCTATATACAAGACTCATGTGCATCCTGGGTACAAAACTCACACACATCCTGTGTACAAGACTCATACTTCCTGTATATAAGACTCACGCTCATCCTGCATACAAGACTCATGTGCATCCTGTATACAACACTCACATGCACCCCATGTACAGTAAAATAGTGTCACGCACACTGTCATCTGGTGTTTTTGGCCTCAGCTACAGTGGCGACATCCACTCTGCCCCAGCATGTGCTCAGCAGAGACTCTGTTGTAAACAGACCTCTCCACCACAGCTCACCAGGAAGCTTGGAAAATCAATCTTCTCAAAAGCTGAATTTCAGTAGACTGGGATGAGAAGGGAAAATTATTTACCCAGCTGAGAAATGGTTTTGGATTTGAGTATAGCTTGTGTTGAGCAACAGCGCCCTCTTTCGGTTCCCTTAGGAACAATAGTCTTTTTACATGGGAACTCCATGTAGGAAAGCCATACTGTTAGGAGAGTTGAGTAATAGCAGAGAAGGTTGAGGCCTTTGTCAGGGTACCTTTGACCACCGGCTGTGACAGCTCCCTTGTCTCTCGGAGCCTGATTTCACAAGCCTGACATCCTTATGCTGCTCAGGCTGTACTGGCTCCCTCCATCCCCCAGTCACTTAAGCAACCCAGGTCCACCTGCCCAGGGACGACAATGCCCATATCGAACATTAAGTAGAAATCAAGAAAATCTGCATAGACATATCTACCCACAGGTCAATCTGATGGAGGCAATTCTCTATTGGGATTCCCTTATCTCAGATGTGTCTACGTTTGTATCAAGTTGACAAAAGTTAACAAGCATACCTGTGACCCCAGTCCTCAGGACGAGGTGGCAAGGGGACCATGAGTTTAAGACTGGCCTCAACAGCATAGAAAAATCTCGGATGAAAACAAAAGCACCCTGGCTGATGTTTTCAGTGGGCTGCCTTCTGTGACCTGGCAGATGGTTCTAAATGCAACATAAAGGAACCCTCATTTGCCTAGCCACACAGAGCACAGTCAATGACACATCTTTAGAACAAAGTTGAGATTTCCTACATCCAAGGAGCAATGCAGGCTTCTCAAGAGAGAATTTACTTATTTACTCATTTATTTGTGTTGCTGCTAGTGGAATCTTTTTTATTCAGAAAATAAAAAAACTCAAAACAAAAAAATTCAAAAAACACACAAGAGAGGGTATGGGTTGGAGAGGTATGTGTCTAGCCTCAGCTATCAGCCTATGTGGTTTTGGCAGCAATAAGTGAAATTGGGTAATGGCCCAAAAAATAATGGCATGTGTGTGTAAGGAAAGAAAGAGCAAAACCTCTGAAGAAAGCATGGGGGAGGGGACAGATGAGGTCAGTACTGGGGACACTGCAGGTGGGAGGCCATTTCATAGTGTTTCTTGTTGATCAAAGCACCACAGATACCTTCTTTTCCCATCAGCAGACTAGCATCATGGTGACAGTGACATTGGAGACAGGCTCCTCCTGTGCTCATGGTATGAAGATCCATTGTAAATTTCCCAACCAGCAGCGCAAATCCCAGATCACAGAACATTTCCGATCCCCAAGTGTCAGCCCACTCATAAAAAATTTGACCAGTCGTTGCCTACCAGGACACCAACAAAGGTCTTCCAGGGACCAACTACCAAGATGGAGGGCAAATCCTTGTAGCCTACAATGGCCGAATCCTGACAGGTCCTGTGTGCCACGAGGCTGTCTATGTAGCGGATCCACAGGCCATGGTGCTGCTGCTGGGACTGGGCTTGGACTCTCAGGCAAGCTCAAGAGAGAATTTATGTCGCCCAACAGGTAACAACTTAAAAATGTTTTACAACTGCATAATAAGCGTCACCATTTTCAGTGCTCGCATCTGGTCCTCATTGCTCTGTTCTTCACCTTCAATAACCACTTATTAAAAACGTGATTTCTGTGTCAAAAGTTAGTTTTTAGTATCAAATGATATATATAATGATATAAAATTATTAGCAACTTAATTTCTGTGTCAAAAGATATAAAATTATTTGTCTCTTGTGTAAAGTAAATCTAATTCTCCATCATGGAAAGCATATCTGGAGATTAAGCCTAGTGTTGGCATAGGCAACCATCGGGTTATGAAGGACACCAGAAACTTCTCTCTTGATGTTCTACCAACCACAGCAAATTCTTCCACCTCCCTAATTTTGAATTGGGTTCTTGACCCAGTTCACCGTGCCCACATTCCAAACTGCAAGAAGCTATAGAGAAGAAAACCCTGAACCAAAGGAGGCCATTAGGAAGGGAAGTCTGGAAACTAGACCTTTGTTCTTTGTTTTAGAATTCTGTGTAATAGCTAAAATTGAGATGTTGGAGGACACCAGAGAGAAAGGTTTGAATTCTCAACATTAATATTCATTTCCTACCAATTCTTGCCTGGAAATTATGGACATGAGATGGAGTAGTTGCTTAATATTGTGATGACTTGAGGACTTTTACATTTTTTACTACCTGAAAGACAATAGAATTGCAACACTCCTCCGTTTTTCATTTCAGAAAGTCCAGCTCATTATGTATGCCCCATTTATATGCTATAGAATCCTTCTCGTCTGAGTCAGGTTATGTAGTGTAGTTCTGCTTTTCTGCATTTTCCAAAGAGTCAAATACAAAATACTAAACTCTCTCAGCTTTGTGTGCCCACACTGTTACATGGTTGAACCACTAGATGGTGATTATGTTCTCAAAAAAATTATCCTGTTCTTGTGAAGCTTGCAATCAGGGGGAAAAAATGGAGTAATAGCAATGAGCCTGGGTCGTAAACTCTAGATATAAGAAATACTAATGCCTTCATTTTCTACAAATCAATTTATTTGGTTTACTCAAGACCCAAGGCAAATTAAATCTCAAAATCATTTTTGGAGCAGCTCCTCTTCCACTGCGCCATAGGAGAGGGCAGTATACCAAACTTTGGGGTTTTGCTAACCACTGGAGGGATCTGGCTCTGTAGATCTGCCTTCACTGGGACCACTAAGGGGCCCTGTTTCCTCCTCTGTGACTCTGTCTAGCCATTAGCTGTCTGCCTTTAGTGCCGTGCTTAGAACTCCTATCATTGAGGCTGGGACCCCAAGAACCAAGGACAAGTATCCCTTCTGCCTAACAGGGTCACCCAAATCCATGGGACTACTTCATCTTGGACTGGGATCTCTAGAACTGTGAGCCAAAATAAACATTTTCTCTTTACACATAAACTGCCTCCAGTGTTTCATCATAATGTTGGGAACTAATACAGAAGATAAACACAATAAATCCTGTTGTCTTTACCAGCTGAGACTTTCAACAGTAAAAGCAAAGCAGCAAGTGCCAAGTCCTCCTGCACCCTTTGACCACGGTCAAGAACACTCATTCACTGTGTAAACGATAAGTAACACCAAACTGTTTTGGTCCAGCTGCTGTGGACTGAATTGTGTTTGTTTGTTTTGGGGTTTTTATTTAAATTAGAAATAAGCTTGTTTTACATGTCAATCCCAGTTCCCTCTCCCTCTCCTCCTGGCCTACCCCCCATGACTCCCTA
This sequence comes from Mesocricetus auratus, assembly GCF_017639785.1. NCBI lineage: Eukaryota > Metazoa > Chordata > Mammalia > Rodentia > Cricetidae > Mesocricetus > Mesocricetus auratus. The sequence goes on along the minus strand of NW_024429198.1, from coordinate 6,823,550 downwards.
TCCTATCCCTTTCTTATCCCCAGGGAGGGTGAAGCCTTCCAAGGGGGATCTTCAAAGAATATCTTATCATTTGGAGCAGGGCCTAGGCCCTCTATGTAGAGTGGGCTCTCAAATTTCATTCGTGAACTAGGGATAAATACTGATCCACTACTAGAGGCCCCATAGATTAACCAGACCTCCAAAATGACATCCATGTTCAGGGAGTCCTAGACAGTCCTATGCTGGTTTCCCAGGATCAGTCCATGAGCTCCCTCTTGTTCAGGTCAGCAATTTCTGTGGGTTTCTTCAGCCTGGTCTTGACCCCTTTGCTCATCACTCCTCCCTCTCTGCAACTGGATGCTGTGGACTGAATTGTATTTCCCCAGAATTTGTATTTTGGAGCCTTAACCTCCAATGTGACTGATTGGGAAGATGTAGTCTGTAGGAAGGGACCAGGTTAATCAATAATAAGAACAGAATTGTGATCATAAAGGATTAGTGCCCATTTATGAAAGGGTACCAGAGACCACAGAGCTTGTGTGGACCAACCCTCAGCCCACAGAAGAAAGACTAAATGAGGGTTAATCGGAAAAAAAGTTTTTTACTAGAAGCCAAACATGCTAGTGTGTTGACCTTAGATTTTCCAGAACTATGAAAAAATACATCTCTGACATCTAATACCCAGTCTGGGGTACATCACTTTGAGAGACTAAGCTGACTAATATGGCAGTGTTGCCTCATCGTCTCATCTGAAGGACATAAAACACTGATATTGAAGGTGTCTGGGGAGAATATTCAGTGGAGAGTTGAGGGAGGTAATCACAAGAGAATTTGCACATACAATATGTCTCTAGAAAGTTAGAGATTAAGATGTGTGCCATACCTCCGCTCTGCCAAGGGAAGGTTTCCCCAGCAAGTGTTACAGCCCTGCTCGCTCTACTCTGCTCTGCCCAGGGTCGCCTCTGCTCCATCGCCGCCGCCACAAAATAAGATCTTCACCCAAAGCTCATCCAAGGGGTTTATTGGGAGGGAAGGATCCAGGAGAGTGGCTGCCCTCTGCCAGAGTGGCAGAGGACAGCTGGTAGTGCGAACAGACAGAAGCTGAACAGACACAGGGTTTATATAGGGCTTCCAGGGTGGGGATTGGTCAGATTTTAGTGCTGAGCTCAGATTGGCTAGAGCTCTGTTCGAGGATTGGTTAGTTTTCTGCACAGGATTAGGGTCAGATTTGGCTCCGGTTTCAGGGCCAAAGTGTGTTTCTTTCTCTGGTCCTTTTTAGTCTTTTAGCTCCAATTTTAGGGCCAGGGTACATTTCTTTCGATGACTCTGATTCCAGGGACAAAGTGTGTTCTTTTGGCACTGGTTTCAGGGTCGGGGTACATTTCTTTGGTTCTGGTTGCAGGGCCAAAGTGTGTTTCTTTGCCTCTGCTCAGGGTGTGTTTCTTTGACTGGTCCCTTTTCCCTACAGAGGGGACATAGGAGAAAGCTGCAGGCAAAACCAAACGTGGGCACCTTCACCTTGAACTTTGTGTCAAAAAAATGAGGAAATAAATATCTGTTCTTTTACTACGTCTGTGATTTTTTTATGACAGTCCCAGGCAACTAAAGTACCTTCCTTGCACACAACTCTGGCAGGATGAACCACAGAATAGAAATCCAGGCATGGCCCCATCCCGATTACAGGTGACCCAGAGACAGAAAGGAGGTCATGGGTTGCTTCATTCAGGATGATGAATGTCTTAGTGACTTTTCTATTTCTGTGAAGAGACACCATGCCCAAGGCAATTTATAAAAGAAAGTGTATAAATGGGGGCTTGCTTACAGGGTTAGAGTGTGGACACGCATGGAGGCAGCAGGTGGGCGTGGTGCTGGAGCAGTAACTGAGAGTTTATATCCCCGCCTGCAGGCTGGAGACAGACAGAGAGCAAGATTCGGCCTGGCATGGACTTTTGAAACCTTAAAGGTCACCGTCAGTGACAGAGCTCCTCCAACAAGGTCACACCTTCTAATCCTTCCTAAAAGTCCATGAACTGGGAACCAAATATTTAAAAACATGTACACACAAGGGGGCATTCTCATTCAAATGACCACAGTGAGTTTTTAGGGCTTAAGTTATAATGCTGACTGTACAAGAGTTCCAGGGATACTAACCAGCCTGCTTCTTCTGCTATCTGAAAGTAACCAGTATTGTTACGGCATCTGCTGGCTCTCCATCAGAGGACGGGAGCCATAGGCCCACAGAGGAACTTTGGAGGAACGTTAGAGAAATCAGGCAGCTCCCAAACCAGTCTAGCCCACTTCACTAAACAGACACTTTCCCATGACATCCTATGCACTGATTCCTCTCATGCTCACACCTGAGACTCCTCGTTTCTTATCTGAGAAAATAGACACACAGAAAGCCATGTATTTTTGCACAGGTTCCCAGTGTTGGTGAGAGCGACATCTGTATCCAGATGAAGGCAGCGTTGTAGAACACTGCCCTACAGACGTGGGTGTGGCCTTCCCCATCTCAATCAGAGCAGCTGTGACTGCCTGCTCAATGGGATCAGGCCAGTTCCCATCATAGGAAGAAGGTCTAATGGCCCCCACCTATCATTCCACCTACTCCAACCCTCCCTCCTCCTACACCCTCCTTCCAGCTCCATGAAATTCTGCTCTCGCTGCATGTGGTCTTGGAAGGTTCTAGATCATAGAGGAGGCAAGGTTAGCCGGAGGGGTTATGCTGCAGTTTTGGGATGTCACTTCTCATCCTGGGATGCGACTTTTCAGTGATGGGACTGTTTGGGGTCATCCCTATTCCTGTAAGTAACCCCTTACCTGCTCTGTTCTTTACCATCAATAACCTGTTATTAACAGTTTAATCTCTGTGTCAAAAGTTAGTTTTAAGTATCAAATGAGATATATATATATACATATACATAATGATATAAAAGTCTGTCTCTCATGTAAAGTAAGTCTAACTCTTTCTCATGTAAAGAAAATCTGGAGATTAAGCCTGGTATTGGCATAGGCAACCATCAGTTATGAAGGAAACAAGAAACTTCTGTCTTGATGTTCTGCCAAGCACAACAAATTGTTCCATCTCCTGATTTTGAAGTAGGTTCTTGATCTCTAGTCACCATGCCCACATTCCAAATTGCCAGAAGCTGCAAAAGGGGAAATTCTGAGCCAGTGGAGTCTTATAAATAAGCCCAGTAAACTTACCAGTTCTTCAAGCTGGACTTGGATGGAATTGCTAGCTGTGCCGTTGGTGCCCTCTCTGGAGTGAATAGTTAATGTCTCCCCTGGAAAAGTAATTCAACAGTAGACTGACCTTCATAGCCATGCCATATCCTCCCCAAGGTATGCACCTGCCAGGGGGGACAGTGAGCTCTTTGGAGGAGATGGCATCTGCTGTAGACTACAGGGAGGACTTGACATCAGGAATGAGAAAGAAAGGCTTTTAAACTAAAGGAACAGTCTGAAGCTAAGACCTGAGGGTGGGAAGAGCAAGGTTTGTTACAGTCGTGCTTAGGAAGGGACCTAAAAGTGGGGAGCCCAGTGCGATGGAGCACTGGAAATGGAGCACTAAAGATGGAGCACTGGAGAGAGATGGAGCACTGGAGAGTGATGGAGCACTGGAGAGTGATGGAGCACTGAAGAATAGAGAGCCAGTATCTGAAGATCCCAGGCTGTGCATGAAGGTTTCCTTGGTAGGCGGCAGGCTCCCTCTGCATTTGTGCATTCGTGACCTGCATGCATACACATTTGCTCATTTGCAGCCTCACAAGCACTTAGGGGCTCTTTCTCTCTGTGTTCTGGTGTATTGCACACTGACAGCCCAGGAGCATGGCTGGGGATATGCAGGTGGCGCCAGCTAGGAACCCCCCACAAACACCGAAGACAGATACTACGTCATCGGGAGTGAGATCCAGGCTGTTACAGGAGGAGACAGTTTGAGCATAGCAGAGGAGGCCTGAGGAAAAAGAGTAAGTAGAAGTGCTGGCCTAGGCCTTAGTCAGCTTGGGGAACTACAACAGGAGACCACAGTCTAGGTGACGTAGAAACCACAGAAACTTATTTCTCACAGAACTTGGTGTTGGAACTCCCAGATAAGGGCACCAGCATAGTCCAGTGACCGACTTTTCTTTGTACCCTCACAGAAAGTCTTTGGAGATACCCCCTTTTTGAGACAGAGTCTCAGTATGTAACTGGCTGGGCACTCACAGGGACTCACGGGCCCCTGCCTCCTAAATGCAACTGCTACACCAGCTGGAGAACCATTTTAAAATCACTAAACCTGTGAATAAAGGGCCCTACTCTGTCTCTAATGTGATCACATTGTTTCTTAGGATTTCAACATATGACTGGGTGAGGGTGTAAACATCCAATCCCTAACTCCCGCCTGCAGTGACAAGCTACAGTTAAGTGGGGACAGCATTCAAACGGAGGGCGTCTTAGGCCTACCTTCTAGTCAGGTGCATGCTTTGTGTTCCTACAAGAACTTCCCAAGGGCTGTTGAAGCCACTTTAGCTGAGTTCTGAAAACCCATTTTAGACCACATTAGCTGTGTTATGGTTACATCTTATGACAGAAGGTCTACCGGGAGAGCTACAGCTCCTCTCTCTCCTGCTTACTCACTACTCTTATGAGTTCTCTCTCCCTCAGTTTCCACATCTATCCTTAAAGACAAGGTGTGACTGCCCCAGAGACTACACATGCTGGGCAGACAGGCATTTGGGGGGGGGCAATCTTGAAGCATCTTCACCATCAGAACTGACAGAGGTGCGAGCCCAGGGCCTCAGAGGTAAGACCACAGACCTGTGATCCGAGGCAACTCCAGTTCCTTCCCTGCAGGCCTGAGCCAGCGGTCTGGGCTTCAGTCATTGTCCTTTGAGAGCCAAGGAGCTAATTCAGAAAACATTGAATGTTACATGGAAGAGGTTCACTAAAATATCCACTGCTTCCAAATAGGAGGAGTGTTAAGAGAAGCTTTTTCTTTGCTAGCCGCTTTGGTTTATCCCCCGCCAGTCGCCTGGGCTCTGCGGCGCCAGCCTGGTTCTAGATCCGCATGAGTCCCAAATAAACACACAAGAGGCTATATTCATTATGAAGCTGTTGGCCTTGCTTGTCTCTTACTGAATAGCTCTGCTTTAAGTAATTACCCCATAATTGTTAATCTAAGTATGTCTCTTACCGGAGAATAGTTCCCGGCTTCCTACCCCATGCGGTTACATCTCGAACTCTTGTCTTTCTCCTTCCCAGAATCCTCCTCGACTCCTAGTCCCTCCTATCTAGGTTTTCTATTGGCCAGACAGTACTTTATTGACAAATGCACAGGAAAATAACAGGACTTCCCCAACAGAGGAGATTCACATTTCCTCTTTAAATTCATTTGCTGTCACATGAGGTGGCAATGGGGCTTCTGCCTAGGATAGGAGACCCCGGACAATTCTTGTGGAGAAAGAACTGGGCCTGGAATCAAGGGATCACACCCTGCACTGAAGTCAAGGGTGCATACCCTGCACTGAAGTCAAGGGATCACACCCTGCACTGAAGTCAAGGATCACACCCTCCACTAAGTCAAGGGTTCATATCCTGCACTGAAGTCAAGGATCACACACTGTACTAAGTCAAGGGTTCACACCCTGCACTGAAGTCAAGGGTTCACACCCTGCACTGAAGTCAAGGATCACACCCTGCACTGAAGTCAAGTGATCACACCCTGCACTGAAGTCAAGGGATCACACCCTGCACTGAAGTCAAGGGATCACACCCTGCACTAAGTCAAGGGTTCATGTCCTGCACTGAAGTCAAGGGATCATATCCTGCACTGAAGTCAAGGGATCACACCCTGCACTGAAGTCAAGGGATCACACCCTGCACTGAAGTCAAGGGATCACACCCTACACTAAGTCAAGGGTTCATATCCTGCACTAAGTCAAGGGTTCATATCCTGCACTGAAGTCAAGGGATCACACCCTGCACTGAAGTCAAGGGATCACACCCTGCACTAAGTCAAGGGTTCATATCCTGCACTGAAGTCAAGGGTTCATATCCTGCACTGAAGTCAAGGGATCACACCCTGCACTGAAGTCAAGGGTTCACACCCTGCACTGAAGTCAAGGGATCATATCCTGCACTGGGTGTTGCTACCCTTAGATTCCATTCCCTCTTCTTCACGAAGAGGGTGAGGGTGCTGGGTCAGAGTGATGGCTCAGCAGGTAAATTTACAACTTGAGAACCCAAGTTTAATACCAATGACCCACATAGTGGAGGGAGAGAACCAACTCCCACAAATTGTTTTCTGATCTCTCCCACTCCCCAAATAAAGGAAAATGCTTTTAAAGAAGTATACTGAAAGTCTTATAATTATTTGCTAGCAACAAGCAATTTCCCGAAAACTTTAATATTTAAAAACCTAGTGTAAATTTACATATATAAACAGCTTCATGTGTATATAGATTGTTGCAAAGCAATAAAACAATCCTATTTTTGGTACGTTAACTTGATTGCTTAGTATCATAAAAAGTCCTGGTTAATATAAGAAGGTATTTACAAATATTGATTGCCTTTCTCTTTTTTTCACACCACCTCCCATGATGGCGTCGTGAAGTGAGGTATTCATTAACTAGAAGAGAGCAGGTCTTCTTCTGAAGCCCTCAAAAACAAGTGTGCAAACAGACAAGAGAAAAAGAGCGCCGCTGGTACTTTCACTCACAGGCTAAAATATACTTTTAAAACAAAATAAGAAGAAAGCTTTTCATTCCCACCCTAGAAGACCCTGGGATTAGCACAACTCTCAGAAGTCTACCTATGGTCTAAAAGCCTTTGGTCCTTGTGTGCCCACCCTGACCCTGTCCCCATTCTACACTAGACAAGGGTTTATTGAATCCTATTATGACTCAGACCTGGCTAGGTTCTTGAGACACTTCAGCGAGCCCCAGGAGTGCTCCCATGCACATATGCACACACACACACACACACACACACACACACACACACCACACACACACACACTTGTTCCAGCACCTGAGAGTGTTTAATTTACAGCTCTGAGGCCAGGTATGGTTGACTGTATCAATACAGCCCAGATCTTTCTGGGGGGACTGAGATTCCCACTTGGTCACTGGTTCCTGGGCATAAACAAAAGACAGAGACAGCAGACAGTCTATGAAGCTGCTAAGAGGTGCTGCTGACAGTGGCTGGTCGGTCTGCTAGGGCCCTGCAGATTCTAGCTCCCAATTCGGTCGTTTCAGAAGGCAAATGTCTCTGCCTACTAACATTTGGTCTATTTTGTCTTATTTGTATTTTGTATGACCTCAAAATACCTTAAATGAAGTTGACAAAGTTGGAGATTTTCTCAAAATATTATGCCCACTCAGAAGAACTCAGTCTCTGCCAAATGCTTCCGAAGACAGAGCGTGGTCAGCTGCAGATACGTGATTTCTCCCTACAATGAACCATCAATGGGCAGTTGTTATAAATATTGTTGGAGGGGCCTGGTTTTCTTTCTTTTTTTAAAAAAGATTTTTGTCCTTTTACAGACAGCCCTTTGAAGCCACATCAAGCTTGTGGTAAGATAATGGATACTTTTTTCATTACTAAACAATGCCAGTGGGCATATACCCAAAAGATGCACATTCATACAACAAGGATGTCTGTTCCACCATGTTCATAGCAGCATTATTTGTAATAGCCAGAACTTGGAAGTAACCTAGATATCCCTCAACTGAAGAACGGATAGAGAAAATGTGGTACATTTACACAATGGAGTACTACTCAGAGGGAAAAAACAATAGAATCTTGAAATTTGCAGGCAAATGGATGGCACTAAAGGAAAACATCTTGAGTGAGGTAACCCAGTCACAAATAGACAAGCATGGTATGTACTCTCTCATATATGGATTTTCGGCATGAAAATCAGGGGAGTGCTAGCCTACAATCCCACTGCCAGAGAGTCTAGGAAACAGAACCTTCATCCAGCAACTGATGAAATCAGAGGCAGATACCCACAGACAAACACTGAACTGAACTCCTGGAATCCAGTGTCAGAAAGAGAGAACTGATGAGCAAAGGAGTTAAGACTGGGCTGGTTTAACCCACAGAAACAGTTGACCTGAAGAAGGGGGAGCTGTTGGATCCCAGACTGATGGCTGTGTAGAAAGCATGGGGGACTGACCCAGACCCCCTGAATGTGGGTGTCAGTGAGGAGGCCTAGGTAATCTATGGGGCCTTGGGTAGTATTTATCCCTGGTGTACAAATAGACTTTGAGTGCCCATGCCACAATATGGGAGGCTCTCTCAGCCAGGACTCTTTGGGGAGGGCCTAGGCCCTGCTCTGGATGAAATGAAAGTTACTGGAGATCCACCATGGAGTGCCTCACCCTCCCTGGGGATTGAAGTAGAGATTGGGTGGGGGACTGGGGAACCCGGTTGGGAGGGCGGGGGAGGAGGGGAGGGAGGGGAGCTGGGATTGACATGTAAAACAAGATTGTTTCTAACCTAAATAAAAAAAGAATGCCAGTGGGATTCACATTATGTCCTTTGGTTCTGTGATGTGTTATGCAGCCTTCTGATAAATATCACCAAGAACTGGAGGGAAGAGGAAGTAAGCTTGAGAGCCCTCGACCAACAGATGGCGGTGTTTTACTGCGCCAGAGGTCAAAGTCATTTGGCTGATTTTCTTGAAGCAAAAAAAAAAAAAAAAAAAAAAAAAAGACTTTAGCTAGAGATGGTGGTGGTCTACACCTTTAATCCCAGCACTTGGGAGGCAGAGGCAAGTGAGTCTCTGAGTTTGAGGCCAGCCTGGTCTACAAAGAGAGTTCCGGGGCAACCAGGCTCTGTTACACAGAAAAACCCTGTCTCTAAACAAATAAACACCTTATTGAGTTTAATGTAACAAAGAATGACAGAATAGTCAAGGCTACATCTCCGGTGTTAGAATACTTGTGTAGCCTTACACCGGCTCTAAGTTCATACTCAGCATTAAGAACAAAAGGGAAAAAGAATAGTTGAAATTCTTTGATAGCCTTCTGTTCAAACTGAGGTCTAAAATACAGGAAGTGTAAAGACTGTGTGTCAGGGTTGCCTGTGTTTAGGAGCTGCCTTTGACAGATGACCAGGGCAGATTGTGCAGGAGTGAAAACTGTTCTGAAAGCTGCGGTGGTAATGATTGGCCCACTCTACCGAAGTCCTACCCTGGGCTTGCACAGGTGTGTGTAGTGTGCACTCCCATGTGATCCAGAACCCAGCCTCTCGCAGGCCAGCCATTCCCCACTCTGGGAAGACCCGATGGAGATAGGGCCTTTCTTGTTCTGTCATTTGAAGGCTCTTGGGACGAGTCTGAACTGGCTTCTTCATAGAGATCTTCAAATTTTTGTGTGCAGCTCTCACACTGTCCCTGAGTCTCTACCCCTCCAGAGTAAACACCATGGTGGTTGCAGACTCTGGCAGCGTGCTCTGGAGGGCCCTTTTTCGCCATTGCCAATTACAGAAACAGGCTCTGACTCGCTCTGAGTTGTCTCAGAGAACTCAGATAAGCATCGGAAGAGTCAGGAAGGCTGTGGTTACAGCTTTCATCTTTGCTTCAGCTGTGTGGTCTGGTGACTATAAACCCAGATGATCTCCTCACTCGTGACCTCAATCATAATGATTTTGAATCCTTCTCCCATTATAGCAGAGATATATGCTGATAGATTTTTGTTTGTTTGTTTATTGATTCAGTGAAGTGTAATTTTGCTTGTACACTTGAGTTTATCAGGATAGCATGATATTATTGAACTACACAGGGAAATCACAGAAAATAAACGAGGCCCGGCCCAGTGTGCACCAGTAATCTGACACTCCAGAGGTAGCGGCTGGAGACTCCCAAGTTCAGGGTCATTCTTGCCTGCATAAAGAGTTTGAAGCTAACCTGAGCTACGTGAGACAATTTCCCAAAAAGCAACACAACAACAACAAAAAAATTAAAAACACTTCAAGATACGGCAAAAGTACATATTTTGTATTATAGATTTCATAAACATTTAAGCACTCTCAATGAATTTTTTGGTCTTTTTTTATTGTTAACAAGATAAGGCAAAAGACAAACACTAAGACGAGACCTGTGTCTTCTCTCTCACTGAGGTGCGGGATGGTATTGATGTCCTCCTTATGTCCAGACACACAACCCAAGATGATGCCTCACTCACTCATCAGTGGCAGCAAGTGAGACTGCAGTCTCGTGACTCTGACTCCACTCCCAGTGGCAGCATCTTAGTCTGTATAAATACACTCTGATGGTCACACAAAGAAACTGCATAATGATGCATTTCTCAGAACACATTATTCTTGTTAAGCAAAGAGAAAAGAAAAGGAAAGGAAAAAAAAGACTGCTTTTTAAAAGTCAGATATTTCCTCTCAAATAAAAAAGCAATAATATAAGTGGGTGAGGAGCTGGCCCAGTTGGTCCAGTGCCTGAGGCATGTGGACCTGAGCTCTCCTTCCAGCTCTCATGGAAAAGAGCTGGGTGTGGTGAGCTTCAGCATGGGGAGGGGGGAGGGCTGGGTAGACAGGAGGGTCCTGGAGCTCACCCCTCCCCCATAAAGCTGAGCTCTAGGCTAAGTAAAAGACCTGATCTCTCTCTCTCTCTCTCTCTCTCTCTCTCTCTCTCTCTCTCTCACTCACTCACTCACTCACTCACTCACTCACTCACACACACACACACACACACACAGATTGTTTTAAGAAATTATTCTTCATGATCACTCGCAGCTTGTCACAGCTGACACGTTCTTTACCTTTCCACCACTAAGGAAGTCTGATTTGCTTGAACTGTCCTACACACAGGATTTCCTTCCCTCCCATTCTCCCTGCCCCTCACATTTTTCTAATAGTAGGCCACCCAAGAGGACTTCCCGCAGAGTCCCCCCACTGCCTTGGGACCATGCTTCACAGTATGTCTCTGTCCCTCTCTGTCTTCCGCCCTGAGCTGCCTGCTCCTCATGGCTCTGCCATTACTGGACTCCTGCAGAGCTGGCCTCACCCACTTTCTGAGTGTCACAGGAGGGGCGGAAAGGATGCCAGCACCTCGGGCCCGGGCTTCATGGGACCTGACACTGTCATGAATCCCTGGTCTCTGTGTACCAGTTAGAACTCTGATGCTGCAGGAAGTTTGGGTGAAAGGGATTATGCTTTTGCTGGTGACAGAACTAAGAACTGTCTCCCTTACACAATCATTTTCTGTCCTTGCTTTTTGGAGTGCTGGCACAATTGTCTGATGTCCTGTGTCCCTACCCTGGCCTTGCCAATGGTAACTTTACCGCTCACCTTTCACAGTCTCCCAGGCATCTGTAGTTCCTGCAGACTGAGAGGTCTGGACGGGCTTCCTTCCCCAGGTTTGCTCAGTCTTCCCTGCTCTTAGCCCATCAAGGCTTTGTGCCTTGGCCCAGACTCCCTCTGCAAAGAAACACAACGGTGTGGGGGTACCTCTGGTGCTAGGACATGGAGGGAGACTCAAGAAGCAAGACTGAATGGGGATACAAGTATAAGTACACATTTTAGAACTGGGTGTGGTGGTATTATTGTACTCCCAGCATTCAAGAGGCCAAGGCAGGAAGATTGTGACTTCAAGGTAGCTACATAGTGGGTTCCAGACCTGCCCAGGCTACATAGCAACACCTTGTCTAAAAACAAAAACCAAACAAACAAAAAAAGCTCAAAACAAAACAAAAAATTACCTTAAAGTAGAAAATATTTTATGATAACCTTTACAAATAACCTTTTCTCTCTTAGACCCTTGTATTTTCTTTACATGGTTATATATACATGGTTTTTATATTAGTTTGATAGTAGCCAACGTGAGTTTTGTTGTTGTTGTTTCTATTTGGCTGAAATCTCTCTCTCACCCCTGCTTGATCCAGCCATCCCCCACTACCCTCTTCAAACCCCATCCTCTCAGAAAAACCACCATAAGTCCAGTTGAGCAGAAGAAGCAGCACCCTCAGCTCCTCCCCTGAAGCTGCTAGCTTCTCAAGACCCCGCTTACTATAAGATGAGTTACCACATGGCACCTGCAGGGTATTTAAGCCCCTTCCTCTAGACTGGCTAAGTGATTTCTCTCCTGTCCTCTGTCCCCACCTCACTCTCTGGAGGCTGGAGGGCCACCCTGGACTGCTTTGTCCAAATAAACCTGGTCTTTTACTTTTTAATTCATTATGATCTGGCTTACTGTGTCATTGGAAAAGCCTATTATCGGGATACAGAAAACCTATCAGCTTCTTTGTTATTTTCGTTGTTGTTGTTGTTGTGTCTTGTTTTTTTTTTTTTTGAGACAGGGTTTCTTTGTGTAGCTTTGGCTATTCTGGAACTTGCTTTGTAGACCAGTCTGCCTTTAACTCAAAGAGATCTGCCTGCCTCTACCTCCCAAGTGCTGGAATTAAAGTCGTGTGCCACTACTGCCCAGATGTTTCTTTGTTTTTTAACAGCAGTTTAAAGTGTCTGAAACACTCTAGAAAGATCTGCACATCCCATTTTGATCACTGGTAATGAGTTCAGGGAAGAGAAAAGAGATATAATTAGCATCTTGGTGCTGTGTAACTGCTTGGTTGGGTTGGACATGTATCACATGTAGCTATTTCCTTTGGGTTAAACATGATCATCATGAGTCAAGTGTAGCTGTTTCCTTTGGGTTGGACATGACCATGACCATCTTGGATCAAAGCATCTGTAGTCACCCACATGAGATCCTGATGGGGAAGCCCTGTGTATATGTCAATAAAGCACTGTTGGCCAATAGGGAAGATAGGTAGGACTAGGAGTTGAGCAGGACTCTGGGAAGGAGAAACACAGGGAGTCATCATGTATCTGCCATAGGGGTAAGAAGTCTGGACCCTTTTATCCAGTAAGAGAAATATTTAGATTGACAATTATGAAGTAAATACTTAAGTCAGAGCTAGCCATCAGCTAGGCCATCAGCTTCATAATTAATACAGCATCTTGTGTGTTATTTGGGGACTACAACGTGGCAGAGCCCAGGCTACTAGTAAGGAAGAACCAAAGTGGCTGGTGGAGGAAAAGGCTTCACCCAACAAGATCCTCACAAGGAGGAAGATAGAGGCCATGCTGCTGTCACAGAAATAAGAAGAGGAGCAGTTCAGGTCCTACAGAGAGAAGGACTGGAAATGGAATGGCGGTGAGGAACTGACTGATGTGAGTCCCTGCACTGCCTCCTGGGGCCATGCAATGTCAAAGGTCATGTCTGAGTATGTGGCTCTGCCTCAGCTGGGAGTAAAATGGTGGCCATAGCTTCTTGTCAGGACCTCAGCAAAAATTTATAGTGGGTATGGAGGCGTTTTCAATGATAATTAAACGGGGGGGGGTAGCTGGAACCCATAATGGGACTTGCCTGAGGAGACACTGACAGAATATGTTCCCTCTGGGACTTGGTTCTAGAGGCAACAGTTGTTTCTTTTCCAAGAAATTTCAGACTAGTTCATAGACCACTGTGAACTTACAAAGGAACTATTAATAAAGTTGACTTCCAGTCGGGCTGGAGCAGGAAAGGGCAAACGCAGAGGCCATTCACCAAACAGAAATAGAAAAACAAACGGTACCAGAAGACAAGGAGTTGGACTTTAAACTGTTGACCAGAGCCCCAGAAGCCATGGGAAATGGTTCAGAGCTCTGCAAAAGCTCTACAGGCAGTGAATGGCAGGCTCTGGAAGCAAGCCAGGATGACTGAAGTCTGTGTTACTAGACTTGTAATGACTCCTCTGAGACCCAGTGCTGTACAAAAACTCACAGAACAGCCTGCTGCCTGATGTAACACTCCACAGGGTAACTTAGATGTGCTTTGTTTGTTTGTTTTCTTGCTTGCTTGCTTGTTTTAATGCAATTCAAAAACCCTGCTTGGGGCTGGAAAGATGACTCGGTGATAAGCACATATAGTGCTCTTGCAGAAGATCTGGACCCAGTTCCTAATATTCACATCAGGCAGCTCTGAACCACCTGTAAGTCCAGTTCCAGGGGATACAGAAGCCTCTCTGGACTCCATGGGCACTTGCACTCAGTGCACATATACAGAGATAAACTCACACATGCACGGATCACACACTCACACGTACAGAAATGAACACACACATAGATGGACACACACACAGATGCACATACACACATAGATGTACACAGGCACATAGATATAGGCATATGCATTCACATGTGTGCATGTGCATGTGGCCCCCATACCCATACCACAAATACATACATACATACAAGAAATATTCTGGTAATATTTATTAGAGTATTCCAATGTTGTAGGGTCTCAGAAAACAGGGTCTAGATAATCAGGGAGTTAAATTCTAAATGTTTTCTAGGGTTTGTTATCACCAAATCCTCCATGACAAAGTGAATGACCAACATGGAGACTACGCAGAATCTTCCCAGCTAATAAACATGTAACTATTTCTCCTCAGAGTACTTCCAGATCTCAATCCACATACACAATGGAAATGTAGTTCTGAGCCAGGCAATGGTGGTGCATGCCTTTAGTCCCAGCACTCAGGAGGCAGAGGTAGGTGGATCTCTGTGAGTTCAAGGCCAGCCTGCTCTACAGAGCAAGTTCCAGGACAGCCTCCAAAGCTACACAGAGAAACCCTGTCTCAAAAAACCAAAACACAAAAAAAGGAACTGTGCTTCTGTGTAGAACCAAGGCTTGTGCAGCCAACACTTGGGAGCCTCCAGTCGTGATGAAGTGTTCTGTCCCCAGTCCTCATGATAACTGTTTGCCTGAGAAGTCTGCCCTCTGGGCCCTAGGCACAGCTCAGGGATGATCTGATGATACATGGGATCCTACTACACCATACTCCTAATCCCTATCTCTCTCCTTTGTTTCTCTCAAAAGTTTAAGTTTCGTTCTGGAAACTCCTGAACCACTTGAGCACCTCCTATTGTAACTTACTCTGTAACCAGGGTAGCCATGTAGCTTCCCTGTCAGTTGACATCAGGAGAAATCCACTGGTGCCTCTGGAAATATTTGCATAGACCTGTGTCCTTGACCACCTTCCCTTCCTTCTGCCATGAAAGGACCAGGGTCTCTACAGCTCTGAGGACATCATGCAACTGTGAGGTGGCGATAGATTCTCTGAGAAGATGGCCCCCACAAATGCCCACAGCTGCTTCCATCCAGGCTTCTGACTCTGAGGAGAAAAGAGAAACCCTTTACCCCAGCTATTTCTCCTATTTTAGTTCTATGTAAAAACTCATTATGCTGCCTGCAGACTGAGGAGGTGGAAAACTTCGGGGCTACAGATCTATCAGAGAGAAAAGCTAAACGATGGAATATTTAGTCCATTCCTCCTTACACTACAATAGAGCAGAAGCGGCAATATGGCTTAAGAGGCCTTGGTGTGCATTTGTTCTCTCTTGTCATGACAATTGCCAATCCCAGAACCGTCCATTGCTTGGAGCCATTCTAGGCTTTTGAGATGTGAGTCAGATGACTATATCCTCTTCCTGTCAGCAGAGTCAAGTCAATGCACAGACTACAAAGAAAACTGATTATATGTCAATAAAGCACCGTTGGCCAATAGGGAACCAAGATAGGTGGGACTAGGAATCCAGGAGGACTCTAAGTAGGAGAAACACAAGGAGAGTCAAGATGTAACGCCATAGGGTAGGAAGCCCAGAAACCTCTCCGGTAAGAGAAATACTTAGATTAGCAATTATGGGATAAATACTTAAGTCAGAGCTAGCCAGTAAGAAACAAGCAAGGCCAACAGCTTCATAATTAATATAGCCTCCTGTGTGTTCATTTGGGACTGATGCGGCTCTGGAACCAGGCTGGCAGGAAGGCTTCCCTTTACAGAAAACAAACAAAAAAACAAAAACAAGGCACACACAGATACACACACACACACACACACACACACACACACACACACACACAGTGAGAGCTAAAGTGAGTAGTGAGTAGGCCAGGAAGGCAACATCAGCTGGGGAGGTCTACCGACTGAAGTTACAGGGAAGCACGGCTTGAGCAAGCACACAGCAAGCACGGAACATAAGCTAGAAACAGCAGAGACCAAGGGCGGAGCCGTGGGGCAAATCCAGCCATGCCACTACAGGCCGCTGGAGAAAGCACAGGAGTGAAGGCTGCAAACCACATGTGAAGAGACCTTTTGTTAGTCTGATTCCTGAAACACGACTCTAGTTACAGTTGCATCTTAATTACATGCAGCATGTAAGCATCAAACCAGCGTGCCTCTGAAAACATTTAAGGGACACAGTTGTCTAGATAGAGATTAGGTCCGAGAACTGCCAGTTAGCTGTCTGTCTCAGCACGGCCACGCATGCTCTGTGCTGTACAAACATGTTCACTGTGAATTTGGTTTGATCTTAGCCAGACAGCTGAGGAGCAACCAAGTGCAACTGTTGAATGGAGTTAATGTTTGGCTCCCGAGATACGGTTCATTTCTCTAAAATGTTATGAAACTCAAAATAAATCATGAAAGAGCAGCACTTCAAAGAGGAAGAAACGTGACATGAGTTATTTCTGCTGGCCATTGCATATCAGCACTCAGAATTTTAAATTTATCGTCAGTTGAAAATCCGAAATGTGTGATACTTTATTTGTCAAATGTAAAATTAAGTTCTTTTATAAAAATTTTTAGTGAATTTGAAAATCTTTACACTTGAATATATTCTTCCTGCCCAATTGTGCATTATTTTAAAACTGACAGTCAAGAATTCTCTCTGACGATTACTGCAGTACATTTATCACACAGAGGAGGTGGCATCAGTTATGAGTGTAACTGTGTGACAAGTGCCTCGGGCACTGATGGCTCACCAGTTCTGGTCACTACCCCACTTCTACCTGTTCAAGGACCAAGAAGGTTTCCGCTGAGGTTTGCCTTAACAGTTGTCCCACTTCTGGCTTTTAAACCACGGGATTTAGAGGAAGGAAACCAGGGAATTGGGAGATTCAAGAGTTGGGTTGAATTTTGCATTCAATTCCCGATGTTTCTACTGGGTCTACCAGTTGGCTGATCCTTCCTTACAAGGCCACAGCTTCATTACACCACTTCCTTGCCGCAGCCACCTACTCTACCTGGCTCACTACAATTGTGCCTACTCCATTTCTTCACAGTCTTAAACTGTTAGTTAGGCTCCTAGCATAGCTGTGGCACCCCTAAATTAGGACAGTGTGAAGAGAACAAAATGAATAAGCTATATAAGGAGATGGGAACTGCAGAGTAGAGAACCCAGCGGGGATGGTACAGGACACTATCCTGGGGCTAAAAGTAGCAAGGCTGCATTGTCACTCCATTAATAGGGGCACGAGAGAGCACACTGAGGAAAAAGACAGCAGCCTGCCACGGTTTGAATGTGGATGTCTCCCAGTTAGTTCATGTGTTTGAACATTTGTTTCCCAGCCGATGACCTTATTCTTCAAAGTTGTGGAACCTTTAGGGGGTGGAGCCTGGCTTGAGGAAGTGGCTCACTACAAAAGGGGTTCGAAGTTTTATATCCTGGATCTACTTCCTGTTTGCTCTCCAATTCTGCTCCACCAAGATGTAAAGGGGCAAGGAGTCCCAGCTGCATTTCCTGCCACCGTGGACCCACCTGCCACCCAGCCTTCCCTTTCATGAGGGACTCCAACTACAAGTCAAAATAAATCCTTACTAGGCTCGCACTTGGTGACATAAGAAAGGCAGGGAATACAGCGTTCCCTTCCAGGAGCCAGGTGTGTGAGTGTACTGACGTCACCCTCCTCCATTCTTCCCTCTCTTAGTGAGGCTCACACTCAGAACTGCAAGGCCAGGCAGCTGGTTGTGCATCACACAAGAAGCAGCTTTGTCACTGCGTGATGGAGAAGGTGGGCCAAAAAGAAGGAAGTCAGCGAAGGATTGCAATGGCTGCCCTGTGACTGGCCCACTCTGAGGTACTGAGACACCATCTCACATCTTCCAATCCAGACGGCTATTCTCTGATCTGTAATTCTGGCAATGTCTACTTCACCAACAGGCTCCTTCTTGAACTCTGAACTACTGGAAAGTGGGGGTGCTGGGAGAGAAGGGAGCTGGCCCTTCCTGTTTGCTCTGTGCCTTCCCTGTCAGCCTCTAACTCCTGCCAACCTCGCCTGAGCCCTCCTACATCACCCTAGCAGACAGCTGGTTCCGGCAGCAGCACCTGAATCCAGTTTGCAGCTGCTGTTAAATGTAGTACACTAACATGACGTATTATCTTTATTCTGCCTGCCGGGAGGCCCCAACAACCACTGACCAACACCCAACCTCAAAGGGCTGAGTCCCAGCCCAAGCTCCAGGATGTCAGTGGAAGTATTCACCACCCCAAGAATCTTTGCTCCCATAAATTTGAATGATATCAGTCTGTGTCCTGCTTCTCAGCTGGGGAGGAAATGGGTTCTTTCTTCAGTTCTCTATGCCATGCTTGCTTTCTATCTTGTCAGGTAAATAGAAGAAGGAGTCTGGATTTCTGATCACAGTATAGAGAAAAGCCATCCACCATCCAGACATATTAACCAAAGGGCTGTTAGAATGAAGCCTAACACACACACACACACACACACACACACACACACACACACACACACACACTATGTCTGTGGGCAATTCGTATAAAGCCATGAGATGAACACTAGAACTGAGAGGAAGATGACCAGGGTCCCAGGTAACCTCCATTCTCTGCTGCAGAGATATTATTAAGTCTTAGCTGAGGAATATGGGGTCTGAAAGATCTCAGTTTTGGTAGAGAAAAGAGACAGGCTATTTTTCTTTTCTTTTCTTTTCTTTTCTTTTCCAGTTAGTTCAGAAGTTCGGACTACTCATGCAATCCAGTCTGGAACTCCATAGGTAGCTGAGAACTACCTATGCACTTCTGGTCTTCCTGACTCCACCCTCTTGAGAGTACCACCACATCTGGTTTTATGTGGTGCTGGTAGTTGAACCCAGGACTTCATGCTTATCTTTTAAACAGACTTGTTCCTGGAAATGAAAAAGTTTAAATGGTGATAATCTGATAGTCAGAGGGAAGAATGCAAGGGTGTCTCTTGGAGGCAGTGCACACTTTTAGTCCCTTCACTCCGGAGGCAGAGGCAGGTGGATGTCTGTGAGTTCAAGGTCAGCTTGGCCTACAGAGTGAGTTCCAGAACAGGAGGGCTATGTAAAGAGACCTTGTCTCAAAAAAACAAATAAAAAGAATATCTTCTCTCCTGCCAGAATTTCCAGATTGCAGTTATATACCTAGGGCAAGTAGACCCACCAGTACAGGACACCCACCCCTTGACAGGTTCCAGGCCTGTCAAAAGGCTGGGTCTTAACACAGAACCCAGAAGGTCAGCAAGTGCATTCTCATTCTTGCTACAGGATACCCAACTAACATCTTACCCTGCTAGGTAAAAAGACTCCTTAGAAGCTTAAAGGCAAGTTCCCACTGTGGGAGCATGCCCAAGTTAGCAATAATTACTTCTAGGAGAGAGAAAAAAGCTTGAAAGAATTAAGGGTGTGACTTTTGGCGCACAGAATGGAATGGAATTGAATTGAAAAACCCCTGGGCATTTCAAAACCCACAACCAAAACCTATGAATGCTTTTAGTTTATTGACAGAAGTTCTTAGAACTCAGACTAAAATAGACCAAGGATATTTGAAATGTAAAGGCTTAAGAGCTCCCACATTCTTCAAGCAAGAAACATTTGGTGAATACTGTTTGAAATGAGTGGAAATAGTGGGGCGGAGGTTTTGAAATAGTAAAGTCAGGGACTGTAGGGAAAGGTGGAGAAGGGAGCTATTCCTAAAGAGCAAGGACTTAAAGGAGAAACATCACTGTTGATGCAAAACAACCAGATAATTAAGTGTTCACCCTAGGTGAGTGATAATGGCCCACAAACAGTTTGTCCCCAGGAATATTACTTTTATTTTTCAACATGGTACTAGTTATGTGAATTTTTATATTCACAGAACAAATGGGAGTCATAACTCGGGGGCATTTATCAAATGCATTGGTAGGAATATTAGGTATGGTATTATGGCAAAGCTGGCGAAAATGATGTCTATTTTAGATACTATCTGATAAGAGTCTTGGCTTAGGGGTTGAAGAAAAACTGGTGGTCTGATAAAAACATTTCAAAGTTTTAACCCAGCAACTGACAGGATATGCCATTTGGCATCCATATTCTATATCTGATCTCATATTTGATAAATGCCTTCAGGTTTCCAATAATAACAGTGGAATGCTTTGCTTCCTTGAGGAGACAGAAATGTAGTTTACTTTGTATTTCTTCAAATTTGCTCCTATCTTAGGTTATTTTTGATGAAGTCTTCAAAGATGGGCAGAGGATGACATGAGGGTGCCATGTGTAGACAGATGGTATAATACACCATCAGAAATACTCGTATAACATACATGCAAAATATGGTATAACATAACATCAGAAATATATGCATATTATGAACAACTGAAAAACAGAATTCAGTGACAGTGTCTCGAGCAAAGAAAATACACTATTACCTGACTGGTGTCTCTAAGCTTTCTGTCAAACAGATATAAAACACAGACTACAGGTTTTACCGGAAAAGTTTAATCCAGTGATATTTACTCAGCGTGAGTTACCTAAGTGCTGGTTTTGCAATGATTGCTCTATCTGCAAGCTCTCTGCCTACTCTAAACCTACTATTTCCCTTTTAGCACACTTTGTACTTTTTGTGCTTTGTAGTGTGCAGTAAAATAATCAAATGACTGTTAAAATTTAAGATCTTCACTCATTTAGTAGATCTGGGGAGTGCCAGCCTACAATCCTATGGCCAGAGAGTCTGGGAAACAGAAACTTTATTTAGTGGCTGATCGAAGAAGAGGCAGACTCCCTTGGTTAAGTACTGAGCTGAACTCAAGAAAGCCAGTAACAGAGAGGGAGGACTGATGACCAAAGGGATTAAGACTGGGCTGGTTTAACCTCCAGAAACAGCTGACCAGACAAAGGTTAACTCTTGAATCCCAGGCATAAGCCTGGGAATCCAGCATGGGACTGATCAAGACCCCCCTGAATCTGGGTGTCAGTGAAGAGGCCTAGGGAATCTATTGAGCCTTGGGCAGCAGATCAGTACCCATCCCAAGTATACACACGGACTTTGGACTCCCATAGAACAATGTGAGGTGCACTCTCACCCTGAACTCTTGGGGAAGGGTCTAGGCCCTGCCCTATATGAAATGACAGACTATGGACACCCCCATGGAGGGCCTCACCCTCCCTGGGGGAATGAGGGGATAACAGGGGGGGGGGTTGGGGGAAGGGCACGGGAGGAGGGGAGGGAATGGGAGAGGGACCTGGAACTGACTTGTGAAGCAACCTCGTTTCTTATCTAAATTTAAACTGGAAAATAAAATTTAAAAAAAAATCACTCACATAGTACTCTTTAGGCAACTTCACACGTAATAGATAGCTAGCTTCCATTGTCAACCTAACACAACTGGAATTCAGCTGAAGAATTGCCTCATGTCTGTGGGCATGTCCTGGGGTATTTGGTCAATTGGTTTTTTTTGTTTGTTTGTTTTGTCTTTTTTATTTTTTTACTTTTATTTTTTTTAACATTTTTTCATTTTAAATAGCTTGTTTTACATGTCAATCCCAGTTCCCTCTCCCTCCCCTCCTCCCGCATCCCCCCACCATCCCCCCCCACCCTTTTGCCAATTCCTTCCACATAGAGGATATCTAGAGTCTATCATTTCATTCAGGGTAGGGTCCAGGCACTCCCCTAAGAGTCCAGGCAGAGAGAGCAACCCTCTTTGTGTTATGGACACACGATGTCTGTTAATATTCCAGGCATAAATACTGATCCACTGCTCAGGACCCCATAGGTAAACCAGGCCTCCTCATTGACTCTCACATTCAGCGGGCCTGGATCGGTCCCATGCTGGCCTCCCAGCTGTCGGTCTGGGGTCCAAGAGCTCTCCCCTGTTCAGATCAGCTGTCTCTGCTGGTTTTGCCAGCCCATTCTTTGCCAATTTGCTCTTCGCTCCTCTCTCTCTGTTGCTGGGTTCCTTGGGTTCTGTTCAGTATTTAACTGTGGGTGTTTGCCTCTGCTTCCATCTGCACTGGATGAAGGCTCCAGGATGGTTATAGACATCAAGTTCACTATCAGGAATAGGCATTCGAGGTGGTCTCTCCACTATTGCTTAGCTTGTCAGTTGGTGTCATCCGTTTAGATCACTAGAGGTCACAATTGTTAATTGATGTGGGGGGGCACAGTGTGGACAGCACCATTCCCGAGCAGGCACCCCTGGGCTGTGTAAGAAATGCAGCTGAGCTGCCAGTGAGAACAAGCCTGTAAGAGCCAGCCAATTAGTAACCTTCCTCTGCGGTTTCTGCTTCAGGCTCCTGCCTTGAATCCCTGTCTTAGCTTCTTCTGATGGACTCAAAAAGTAAAATGAGATAAACCCTTCCATCCCTGAGTTGCTTTGGGTCACAGGGTTTATCACAGCAAACAAACTTGAACACTCTTAAAAGAATCACAATTCTCATCAGATTAGAGAACTGGGAACTCTTCCAGGGGACTGGTATTCAATTTATGTCACCTGCATGGAAGCTCACAGCTAGCTGTAACTTCAGTTCCAAGGGATCTGATGCCCTATTCAAGCCTTCTTGGGCACTGCACATGTGTGGTACACATCATATATGCAGGCAAACCACCTGCTCACGTGAATAAACTAAATAAACGGAAGCTGGAGGGATGGCTGAGCAGTTGTGGATCACAATGTAATAAACAGAAGGAAACCCTGCACAACTGTGAAGTTTGGGTGATATGTTTTCACGAATTATTCAGGAAGTTGGTGTGTAGAGAACAAAACACAACAAAAACTTGCAGGGCAGATATATATTTCTAGTTTCCTAACCACTCACATGTGTTTGTTCACCAGATACCCTGTGATGATATCATGTACCTTACACACTTTTATGAGTCTCTTGGGATGAGTGGATGAACACAAAACAGACCTGAAAGACCTGCTCTCATTGACTCATGGTCCAGGAGAATAATAGGAATTTCATGTGAAATTATACAGATCATTGTTTTATTATAGCTGCTACATCTACCACACAGGACTTGCTTCTTTTTTCCTGGCCATCTTCCAATTTTATAATAGACACACACCACCTTGCCCAATCTTTGGCAAGATTAAGCCATGCCTCTAAATTTTTCTCCACTCCTTTGTATATTTATGCCAGGATCTCCTCTCCTTAAACCTGGCTGGTTCTAAAAACTCACTTAACAAACAAAACATAGCAAGTGACATTTTATGATTCCTGAATCTAGACAAACTGATAATCTCCTTTTCATTCACAAATTATCCCCAAATTTACTGGATGACAACAACCAGGGTTTATTGTTCATGATTTCTATGGGTCCATAATTTGGGATTAGCATAGCTAGTTAGTCTCAGGGTCCCTCAATGTTTTGGTCAAAATGTCTGCTAGGGCTGGCCTCATTGAGAGGCTTATGGATTGCAGGATTTACTTCCAGGCAGTGAGCTCTGCTCACATGTTGTGGCAGAAGTCTTCAGTTCCTTTCTGGCTGGTGACCAGAGGCCTCAGTTCCATGCCATGTGAGTCTCTCAATAGCTTTACTAAAGGTAACAGCAGCTGGTTTTCCCTCACAGTAAGCGACTTAAGAGAAACAGAAAGAGGAAACCACAGTGTCTTCATATCCTAATCTTCGGATTACCAGACACCAGTACTATGAGTCACTAAGTAGCATCCGTATTTAAAAGATAATTAATTTGAAGATAATTAAGCTCCATCTGTGGAAGAAAAGATGATCAGAGTATTTGTGGGCAGGCTTATTGCTACCACTCACACCAGGCATGAGAAAATGACGCAACTCAGAAAACAGACGTGAATGTTGCTTACGGATGAGTGGCATAAAGCATGGTTTCCAGTACATGTTCTAGTCCAGAGACTGTTTTTATTCTCATATATATGTATATATTCTCATATATACATATTCTCATATATATATATATACATTCTCCTCTTCCAGAGCTTCTAATATCAGTCCATGCCATGAAAACCCTGTCACCCATTTATCCCTGGCACACAAATAGACACAAATCTCAGCCTGGATTCTTGTGGGATGGCCTAGGCCCTGCCCTGGATGAAATGGCAGACTCTGGAGATCCCCCCATGGAGGGCCTCACTCTCCCTGGGGATCAGAGTAGGGATTGGTTGGGGGGTTGGGGGGCCTGGTGGGAGGGATGGGGAGGAGGGGCAGCAGAGGGAGCTGGGATTGACATGTGAAGCAAGCTTGTTTGTAACTTACATTAAAAAAAAAGGAAGGAAAAAAAAAACCCTGTCACCCTCCAGCTGAAGATTAAAACAAAAGTACATTGTTAACCTGTTCTGGTTCATTAAGACTTTGTTAGGCTAGAGAGACTCAGTGGTTAAGGGCACATACTGCTCTTTCTGAGGACCTGAGTTCAATTCTCAGCACCCACATCAACTGACTTACAACTATCTGTAAACCCAACTCCAGGGGATCTCACTCCTCTGACCTTAGTGGGCACCTGCTTTCATGTGCACACACCCCAGCGTACACATAATTAAAATTTAAAAAATGAAAAAGACTTGGTCACACATTTTATACTTCTATTGATTCTACCGCGTTACTTTACATTATCTTTCTGCCTTCAAAATCAAGTAAAGAATGGGCCAAGGGAAATGCCCACAGGACACAGACTGAAGAGAAAAGTCAGTAACACCAAGAACAACAGCACGAGGAAGGAATTGGTGTTCACCAGAATTGGAGCGTGAAAATTATTGGAAGGGATGCTTAGGTCTTCAGGGTCTTCAGTAGACATGGGGTAACACGGCAAGTTCCCACAAAGTGTGAGTGCGAACCTAGTGTGTAACTTCTGCCTCTCCTTGAAGAGAATGACTTGTCGGAACTCATTTCTTTTTGCCCTACTGTGGTCTGGAATGTGAATGTGCCCAAGCCTGAGTTTGGCCGTTGGGGAAAGGGACACTAGAACAATGAAAGGAGCCTGATTCACTGTGTGACCTCATGAATCAGGCTGCCCACCAGCCAGAAGGCCAGATTTCACACAAGAGGCTTACAATGCTCTCTGACTTTAGATTTTAAACCTCTCATTCACTCTTCCTGCTGCAGCAGCTCAGTTACTCTGCAATGTGACACAGAGAACTCCATGTCCTGCTCCTCCCATTGGCTGAGGCAAATGGGCAGTAGTGGGGTCAGGAGAGGGACAAATAACCTTGTCATACAGAGTGCTGATGGGTATTTTGACTTTAATATGAAGTGCTCCCTCCCTACCCCGACTAAGAAAGCCCGTGTTTTAAAGGCTCGGTCTCCATCTAGTAGAGCTATCAAGAGAGGTTGAATTTTCTACCTTAACATAGGCCTAAAGCACTAAGGCCAGAAAACCATAGGCTGAGACCTCAAACCATGAGCCGAATTAAATATTTCCTCCTTGGTTGGGTGTTGGTTGCGTACGCCTTTAATCCCAGCACTCGGGAGGCAGAGGCAGGCAGATCTTTTTGAGTTTGAAGTCAGCCTGGTATACAGAGTTCCAAGACAGGCTCCAAAGCAATACAGAGAAACCCTGTCTGGAAAAAACAAAACAAACAAACAAATTCCTCCTTTAGTTTCTTTCTCTGTGTCATTTTGTCATAAAGGCAGAAAGCTAACTAAAGCAGTAGCTTCAAGATTACAGAACAAGAACATGTCCACAGATAGGAAGACAGCCCTTAAATGGCCTCCCATGACACTGTCACCCTGACAAAGGGCAAGGGTCCCATCATCATCCTATGTCCCCCTGAAAAGCAAAGGAGATGTCTTCAAGGGAGCACGAAGGAACAGACCCTTAGAAGCTGTGTGGTTGGCCATCCTAGATGGGGCAGGGACAAGAAGATTCAGTCATTATTGTGACATCCATGCTATCTTCAGCTCCAAGGCACAACTCCGGCAATCCAGGTCTTGAGGAATCCCACCATAAAGCCCGACTACCTTTCCAATTGGCCCATCATCAACTCCAAGTTCCAAGATGCTACCACCTTCCTCCCAGAGCCACAAGGTCAGGTCTGTCACAGCAATACCCCACTCTCTAGTACCAATTTCTGTCTTGGTTAGGGTTTCTATGGCGGTGACAAAACAACATGGCCAAAAGCAACTTGGGGAGGAAGGAGTTTATTTTACTTTTTCTTTCATATCAGTCTGTCGCAGAGGAAAGCCAAGGCAGGAACTTAAGGAGAATGCATGGAAGTACCAGGTGAGTATGTGGACAGGTAGGGATGGTGAAGAGCTTGTAGCTGCAGCCTCGGATAGCAGAGACAGGGGAACCCCAAAAGAGCTGGCTATCAAGAAGAGCCGTATCACCAAGCTCTGGGTTTGGGATCTGACTCCCACTCCCCGTGTCTGTACAGTGAGTACTTTAACCACTGGATTTTCCCTATTTGTGATGATTTTCTTACAAATATCCCTCCTGCCACACCCCACACAAAGAAACAGCATGTGTGTCAAGGTTCCTTTCATGCTACCCTTGCTCTAGTTGGTTGCTGATGAAGTCTAGCACTACAACCTAGGCTACAACCTCTCAAATAATGTGTTTCAGTTTGCTCATCATTTTATTCCCTAGTATTTAGCAGATAGTTCAAATCATAGTATATATGCAATAAATACATTGGGATAAGAAATAGGCAGATAACTGATAATGAAAAAAAGCCCAAGAAACAAACCTTATCATGTGTTTAGAGTTATAAATATATACTGTTGAAATTCTGACAGGATAACTGGATAGCCATGTTAAATTAAAAAAAACTAGAGCTGGATTTTTATTTATGAATAAGAATAATTTGTGAATAGCTGTCTGTATGTAGAGAAAAGGTTAAACTGATAATGGGAAAATCACACAGGCTACATCTTCTAAACCATATAAAATGCAGACTTTCTATACACAAAAATAAAAAATAAAATAAAGGCTAAGTAAGAATCCTGGGACAATAGTTGTTCAAGTATAGAATAGGAGCTTATATCCATGTGTGCCTATAAGGAAGGGATTTTAAAGTATGATCAACACCTAATAAAAAGTCATGGGCAATTAGTAAAAGACAAATTACATGCAGAAATTAACAAAAGTTAAAAATGAAACATGTTTGATAGAAACAGAACAAATGCCAGTTATCAAGAGCTACTATTTTTCACACATCAAGATGTAACACTTATTTACATTTGGAAATTAATTTTAGCGGGGGCAGTCACAGGCTTGCTGGAAGGTGTGAGTTACAACCTTACAAAGTTCCTCAAGATGGAAAGTGACCAAGGCTCTGTTGACTGTGATTTTCTTTTTTCTAACACACACACACAAAGCTCTCCTGCAGGACAGCTCCAAGGAGTGTGCTGTTCGCTCTTGGGTGTTCCCCAGAGAATGCTGGCTTCTTTGAATCTCTCAAGGTGCTCAAGAAATGTTAAGTTGCACTTGAATTGAGATTGCCAAATGACAAATAATAATGATAATTTAGATCCAGTAATCACTCTTTAGAAATGAAAACGACAGAGTGTTTATAATTCAGATACTTAAGAAAAGTAACCCTGGAGGAAAGGGCACGACCACATCCACCTCACAGCCATATTTTAGGTCAAATTAAAGAGGAACACACTGCCCAGGTCAGAAATAGTTTGCTGCCGTGGCGATGTGGGTGCTGGCGTTGGAAGGATCTCTTTCCCTCGGTAGTGAGTGCAGTCACAAAGCCTGCTTCTGCTCCTTCCATCTGCACCCAGCGGCTGCATCCAAAGCCACCATCACATTTTCAAGCATTTGTTACTGCAGCAGCCAGGCCCTCGTTACCCCCATTGTAGCTCCTTTTCAGGTTTTTGAAACAGAATACCCAAGGCTGAGAATGTTATAAAACATACAGATTTGGCTAATGGTTCTAGAAGACTGGCAGTCCAAGAGTGTGACATGAGCATGTGCCGTGAGTTTCATGCTGTGTCTTCCCATGATGAAATACACAGAACAAGAAAGGTCGAACTCTCTCTGTTCCTAGAACCATGCAAACCTGTGAAAATGGCCTTAATCTATTTCAGAGGGCAGTACTCTTATGCCCTAACAAAGGCTATTGAAATTCGGTGTGAGTTTGGATGACCATTCAGATGACCACATTTTCCAGGAAGGAGAGAGGTAGCTGGATTGGGAAAAAAGTGAAGGCAGAAACTCATCTTACTTATAAAGCTGGCATGATTAAAGATGGAAGAGGAATGGGAAACACAAAGCCTGGAGCATTTTTGATTAGTAACAAGAAAAGCAAAGGAAATATTTTATATTAGAGAAAGCATATGAATGTCTTTTAATTTATTTTTAAAAGATCTAAGGACAACAAAGTAAAGAGAAAGAGAGAAAAGAATTTGAATTCAGGTCACCAACAGCTGACCTAGTGCTGTTTTTCTAATTGTTGGCTAACAGCAAATTGTCAAATCCCTTAACAGTGTTGGCCACTAGGTGGCAGTCACGTGTCTAGAAAATAGCTGAAGCTCTGGCATCGAATGGATTAATTGGCGCTCCTGGTGTGCTCTGTCCAGCCACTGTGAAAGATTCGTTTTCCACATTCCATTTGAATGCATTTTAATATTAAATGCTAGTTGTCAGTGCCCATTATAATTGTTCAAAATTACCGCCCTGACGCACAGTTTTCCTCCCATTGTTTAAAGACTTTACACTTGGGAGCTTGCACATATTTTTTTTTTCTCCTTAGGAACTTGACAGTACTTGTCTTGGAAATCTCATTCCAGATAAACATTTCTTACCAAAAACAAAAAGTAGGAGAGAAAGTCTTGTGTCTGAAACAATTGGACAGTTGGAGTTTGGAGTGTGTGTGTTGGGGCATTGGGATAGTGATGGGGTGGGGATGGGAGTGGGGTTGGGAATCAGAGTAATGTAGGAGTGGGGGAGGCATAGGGGTGGGGTAGGAGGAGTGGGGGCAGACATAGGGGTGGGGTAGGAGTGGGGGAGGCATAGGGGTGGGGTAGGAGTGGGGGAGGCATAGGGGTGGGGTGGGAGTGGGGGAGGCATAGGGGTGGGGTAGGAGGAGTGGGGGAGGCATAGGGGTGGGGTGGGAGTAGGGGTAGGAGGAGTAGGGGCAGACATAGGGGTGGGGTAGGAGTAGGGGTAGGAGGAGTAGGGGTAGGAGGAGTAGGGGAGGCATAGGGATGGGGTAGGAGTAGGGGTAGGAGGAGTGGGGGTAGGCAAAGGGGTGGGGTAGGAGGAGTGAGGGAGGCATAGGGATGGGGTAGGAGTAGGGGAGGCATAGGGATGGGGTAGGAGGAGTAGGGGTAGGCACCTTCAAACAAGAAGTTGTCCCAAAGTCACATATAAGCATTGATAGTTTACAAATGTATTGATTACAGACCTGCTACAGCTGACTCCTGAACACCTCTGAAATGACAGTGACATCAGTTCTGGACAGAGATGCCTTTGCCTAAAGGGGAAGCCAATGGTTTGTGAGTGGCTTGCTGCTGTGTGTCAGCATTTCCAGGGGGAAGTGTTAGGAATTGATCATTTCCAGGTGGGCCTTCTTCATCTACCAAACATTCTCCTGGACTAGGAACCCTGCAGCACAGAGGGCGTTTGCCCATCACAGTTATTATTCGGTGTCCTTCACTCTAATGTTCTTTCTTCTTTATCAGGAACTTATTTGGCATTTTATCCTCTTTCTATGCTTAGTCTTAAATCTCAGTTAATATAAGGAAAGGAATCATCTCATTTCAAACTAATGTGAATTTACATTATGTATACATTGAAATCTGTAGGTATACAAGTCCTTACATAAAATCATGTCACATTTGTATGTAACTTATGTACAGCTACCCATACACTTTAATTATCTCTAGATTGTCACATGAATATCACCTAAACTTGGGTAACATTCAAATCATCTATATAAGCCTATGTGTATATAAGACGATTTGGCTTTTTAAAAATTTAAAACTAATAATATGTATTTGTATATATTTTGAAAGACACCAAGCAAAAGGAATCTCGTAATACTTACAATTACTCCTTTTGCTTATCTTTCTTCCTCTCTTCTTGTCTGCTTCCCAGTTTTTCATGGAGAACCATAGTGCATGAGTTTTGGGATGATAATAGTAAATCATTATATTCTAAGAAAAGGGGAGGTGCTGTTGGTCTTAGAACTGGTAGCTGGAATGACCCTTGAGTGACCTTTCACCTAATGGACATTAGCATGATCAGTGTCCCCAAAGCATTACTTTCTCATCTTCAATAGAGCAAGGGATCCTTGAAAACTCCTACCAGACACAGAGGAATTAAGTGGGATTATCTGCAAACACTAATCAGCCAGTACCTCCTGCTTCCAGGAATTCCCAGGCACAGGCGTTGTGAGCCTTCCTGGGCAGCTCATCAGAGGCTTCAGCGTCCACTTACGAAGGGTTGCTAACGTCAGGACTGGAAAAGTCCCAGATTTGCTTCCAGCAGTCAAGAGTCAAGGCATCGGATATCCTGACCATGAAGTGCGGCAGGACCGATAAAATACAAAGCGTATAGTTAAACTTGTGTTGCGGATAAAGATACCTACCAAATAATTCTTAGTGGGAGTATGTCACAAACATTACCCAGGATTCACTTATACTAAATGATTATCTGTTTTTCTCTGAAGTTCAAATTTAACTGAGTTTTCCGACTGTCCTTTTAATTGTTGAATATGGGAAAACTGCGACCCTTAGCTGTGCCCCTCTGATCCGTTGGCAGGTTGACTTTACTTATTAAGCACAGCTCCCTAGTGAACATTTAAGTTTTTATAAATACATTCACAGGGCCATTCTAGTCAGGTGACTGGTCTAAGTAAGCCTGGTAGGTAACTAACAAGGGAGGCTAATCCAGTAGCTTGGGTGGGGCCTGCTGTGGGAGAGACATCCTCCAGCATTCTCTCAGGACACTAAGGACAGTAAAGAGCTCTAGGGATGATTGACTGGGCTACTCCCCAATCACCAGTTGGCATGGTTGTTCTACAAAGAAGCAGTGGCGGTAGCAGCCCATGAGCTCACTATCCTGCCCAACTGGAGCTGTTGTTCATCTGAGTGTGAAACTGTCTGGGGGCAAAAGAATTGGGTAATGAGAATGCAGCGCCATGTGAGGTCAAGCTCGGGCCACGGCCTTGCTCTCCAAAGGCATCTCTTGTCTCTGGATGGTGGAAGAACTGAGGTAAGGCAGTCTGGGACTGAGAGCCATCTGTCGCTGCAGGTGAACTGAACAGCTAGCCAGCTGGCAGAGTCTGAAGACTGAGTTTGAAGAATCTGACCCAGCACCTCCCCGTGACCAGCAAACCCTTCAAATCCTCATGTTTGGCCTCAGAGCTGGGGGACACGACATGGGACGGGGGGGGGGGTGAACTAGATTCTTCCAAACAACTACATACAAAAGGATTCTTTACCCAACAATTTCTCTGTAAGACTCAGCAAGAGAAGACACGGTCCTTCCTTTCACATAGCAGTGAAACAGGAGTCCTGGTGGTACAGCTCTGTACTGGCTCATTTTACATGTCAGTCTGACACAAGCTAGAGTCATCAGAGAGGAAGGAGCCTCAGCTGAGGAAATGCCTCCTTGAGATCCAGCTGTAAGACATTTTCTCAATTAGTGATCATTGGGGGAGGAACCAGACCATTGTGGGTGGCGCCATCCCTGGGCTGGTGGTCCTGGGTTCTATTAGAAAGCAGCCTGAGCAAGCCAGGGGAAGCAAGTCAGTAAGCAGCTCTCCTCCATGGCCTCTGTGTCAGCTCCTGTCTCCAGGATCCTGCCCTGTTGAGTTCCTGTCCTGACGTCCTTCAGTGATGAACAGCAATATGGAAGTATAAGTCAAATAAACCCCTTCCTCCCCAACTTGCTTTTTGGTCATGGTGTGTGATTGCAGCAACTGAAATCCTAACTAAGACAGGCTCCATTACAGATCCCCTGATTTCTAAGACAGGAGATAGGCTCTGATGATCACTGGACTTGCATCCATCTCAAAGTGCTCAGGACTGTGATGCAGGATTAGAACAAGGGAAAGAGAAGGATTTCATGACAGTTTAGAAATACAAGGCTCGCCGGGCGGTGGTGGCTCATATTTTTAATCCCAGCACTTGGGAGACAGAGGCAGGTGGATCTCTGTGAGTTCGAGATCAGCCTAGCTCCAGGACAGCCTCCAAAGCTACAGAGAAACTCTATCTCCAAAAACCAAAAAAAAAAAAAAGAAAGAAATACAAGGCTCAGTATAGGACTCCAATGTTTGCTTTAGGATGGGGACCTAAGGTCCCAGGGGATGTCTAAGATCAACCAAGAGTAGCAGGGAGCATTGGGACAGGCAAGGGTCCAGCAGCTCTGAGTCCCATCACTGTTGTGCCTCATCCCACTCCTGGCAAGGCCCAGTCCTTAAAGATATGGCTATTGCATGCATGTGGGAAAATGTGCATTCAGCAGCTACTCATTGTGTCCTTTCTCCAGGCCTGGCAAAGTACACCTTATAAATCTTGTAAGTATAGTACTTTAATTCATTTAGTGTTGCTGTAACAAAATACCTGATGCTGACACTTCACTTTTCAAAACAAAGTTTACTTAGTTCACAGGTCTGAAGACGCAGGAGTATGGTGACGGACTCTGCTTAGCTCTGGTGATATCCTCATGGAAGGATGTGCACAGGCAATCACCACGAGAGACAGAAAGCCAGAGACCTGGAAGGGACAGGGCTCTTACAGTAGCCTGTCCCTGAGAGCTCATTCACTCCCATCACACCCGACGTGCCCAAGGCCCAGCATACTACATTCGTGAGGGTGGTACCCCATGACCTCAGTGACAGCATACTACATTCATGAGGGTGGTACCCCATGACCTCAGTGCCTTCACCAGGCTTCACCTCTCCCATCTTGACAGAGTCACACTGGAGACCAAGCTTCCAGTATACGAACTTTTGGAGTACAAACCATTCATCCCGTTTCCTTAATTGGTAACTAACTCAATAAGCGTCATGGAAGTTGTAATTTCTGGGGACAAAAAAAAAACCTGACAGCTCTTTCTCTTCTGCAACAGATTAGGAGGAAATAGTCTCCCTACTTAGGCTGGAGAGATGGTTCAGCAGTTAGGAGCTCTGACTGCTCCTCCAGAGGAACTGTGTTTGCTTCCCAGCACCCACATGGCAGCAACCATCTCTAACTCCAGTTCTGGGGAGATCTGATGCCCTCTTCTGTCCTCCACAGGTACTGCATGCATGTGCAGCACAAGCACACCAACAAAATACCCACTCACAGAAAATAAAAGGCTAGGCACAGCAGTATCTTTAGTTACTGTCAGATGTAGACTCTTTGCTCTTCTTAGGTATGTTCCCCCTCATTCTTCATCTTCATCCAACCACCTTGGCTTAAGAGAAGCAAGGGGAGACATTATGGGTTGGGTTACATCATTCTCAAATTCCCTCATACCTCAGAGTGTGACCTCAGTTGGATATAGGCTGCTGTAGATTATTGAGTTACGATGAAGTCATTAGTGTGGACCTTAATCAAATACACATGTATGGCTGGGTCTCTATAGAAGTTCAAGAGTCAGACACGGAGACCAGCACACGGAGGGAGTCGACAAAATGAGAATGGAGGCAAGAATCTGGGTGATGTATTTTCAGGAGATGGAACACCAGTGAATTCCAGAACCCTGGAAGGCCGCCCTGGCACCCCAGGCCTCCAGAGTTTAACACAAAGCACTTCCCTTTTTTAGCCTCCTAGAGTGTGGTACTTTGTTATAGTAACCCAGGAATCTAATGCATACAGCTGGGACCAAATTGCTCTACTCTCTGCTCACAGTTCACGGGGCATAAAGAACAAATATGTGGCGGGTGGGGAGGCGAAACAGGAGAGAAGTGGGTGTGGGAGTCTCACAGCAGCCTCAGAACCCCAGGCCTCTGACGCTGTTGGGCCAGAGCCCAGAACTTAAGAATTTCCAAAAGTGAAGAAGGGCGTGGGGCTGCCAAGGACTGGCGCTTTGGAGTCAACCCACCCATCAGCACGGGCTGGCTCTGACTTCCCTCGAAACCCAGGGCTTTTCTCTGCCCTGCTCCCCTGTTTCCCTCAGAAGCAGGGCATGCCTTTGGCCTCTCTAGCACCTCTGATATGCAACCTAATCCTATACCTCTGATTTCAAGACTTCTAGCTTCTGTTTCATGTTTTGTTGGCCTCTAAATTCTGGCCCAGTCCTGGTTTTGCTGTTGGCACTCCAGTGTTGACACGGAGAACCTCTTGGATACCTTGCCCTAATTTCTTCCTCTTTGCACATGTATGTGTTCACAGTGCAAGTGCATGTGTGTGTGCACGAGCATGTATAGTATAAAGGCCTGAACTAGCCCTTTGTCGTCCCTATAGGTCTTCATTTTACTGAGTCAGGAGCTCTTGCTGAACCCGGAAGTTTCTATTTCTAACTAGTCTAGCTAGCTTGCTCCAAAGATCCTCACTCTCTGCCTCCCGAGCACTGGGATAGCAGAAAGCTACCATACCAGCCTGGATTGGATGTGGGCTCTGGGGATCTGGCTCTCATGCGTTAGCCACTGAGCCATCTCCTCCAGGCCTTCCCCTAATGTAACCAGTGATGACACTACAAGGATATGAGGGCTGTTTGGGTATCACAAAAGAGAGCAGAAGAAATGGCTTATAGGAATATTTCCCGGCCCAAATCAAAATAAGGGGCACAGCTATTCATAACTTGGACTTCCTAAGTACTTTGTGTATAATCCCTTTAAATACCATATCCTCCTGGGATATGCCTGTTAAGGCAGATATCATTGCAGGAGGGTGTTTGTTCTATTGCTTGTTTAGGTTTTTTTTTAACATCTTCATGTTACAGCTGAGAAAACTGAGGCTGACAGAGTTTACAAAGTGTTCTAAATCACACAGTCACGAGAAAGACACTATGGTTTTCATTTACCTATTTTATTCCTTGGTTTAGTAGTGATGAACATTAGATCTAGAGCTTTGCATCTACCAGGTAAGCATTCCACTCCTGACCTGCTCCACCAACCTCGACCTGTGTTTTTAAACACAAGTTGTTTAAACCCTTCAAGCCCCTCCTCCTATAGCTTAGCACTCTGAAAGGAATATGCAGAGTTGGGGCCAAAACGATGTAGGCAGAGACAGACCAAAACAGTCACTGACTTGGCTCTCCCGTCTTGTCAAGTACAAACTGGCCCAATACTGCACACTAATAACAAAAACACCTTGCATTTATATAACACTTCACAATGGCTGCTGTTTTTATGAGCATTTTCAAGTGATTCTCACAAGTAATCCCATATGGGATGCAGGCTGAATATTCTAATCTTTGTTTTATAAATGAAACAACTAGACAGAGCTTTGTTAAATGTCTGGCATGAGGTCACAGATCTGGGGTGCTTAAAAATGGAACCCTGACCCAGTGTTTCCTTTCAAGTCCATCTTTCCACTTCTGGGAAATAGGACTAGACCAGGGATGGCAAATACTTGGCACTCATACAGTCATGTATTTCCCCCCACATCCAGGGCAGACATCACTAGCTGACCATGGTACTGTTCCCTAATTTGGCCTAGGCTCCTCAACATAGTTCCCCAGGCAGCAATTATTAACCTGAATGAACTAACCACGATGGCTATACCCAGCAGCTCCAAACAGAAGCAATACTCATACCACACTCAGAAACACAGACTAAGGGCAAAAATCCCTCTAATTAGAAACCTGGTTCAAGGTCTCAGAAAATCTTCACAACTATTCCAAGACAGCAAGTCTTACCAATTAATTTGTCGGGACAATAGTAGCAATGGCTAACTTGTGGACACAAATCCCAGGGGTAAGCAGGGCAAGGGAGGGGTGGAAAGAAACGGGCCCAGGGGCCAGCACTCCCCACTTGCATCTACTTGCATATTGTGGCGCAGACTTAAGAGGAGTCTGAGAATCTAAATTAGACTCAGACATCCACGATGTTGTAGAGCTTTGTTGTTGAGCGTGGAACATATGTTGCCGAGCAGTTACAACTTGAGTTGTGATTCTCCATTCTTTTTTTTTTTTTTTTTTTTTTTGGTTTTACGAGACAGGGTTTCTCTGTATTGTTTTGGAGGCTATCGGTCCAGCCTGGCCTCGAACTCACAGAGATCCGCCTGCCTCTGCCTCCCGAGTGCTGGGATTAAAGGCGTGCGCCACCACCGCCCGGCGTGGTTCTCCATTCTTGAACTTGACCTCTGCTTGTAGTTTTGTCCATTGCTCTGCTCTTGGTAGGAGCAGAGCTGGTGATATCCAGCCTTCCCTGCGTACGCTGTTTGACTATTCCTGTAAGCCGGCTGCTCGTGCAGGCGTTTGCTGTTCTGGCAGGAGAGAAGAGATCCCATCCTCCTCTTATGAGCTTGCTGCGAATCAGAGCTCTATGCGGTTCAGTCATCTTAGCGGTGCTGAAGCAGAAGGTTCCTCAGCGATCGGGCACAAAAGCAGTATAGTAGCCTCTTGACCATGGCCTTGGCAGGGGCCTCCTGGGCCAGCTCCCTAGTTTAGTGGGCAGCTGCCCTAATGTAGAAGAAGCAGTGGCCCCCTCGGTGGCCTAGTTCTTAAGTGTTGCTTAGGGAATTGTCCCTGAAAGCTTAAGCCCGAATCTCTCCTATAACCCTCTCAACAATTCTAAAAGTCGAATAAATACCTTCTACAGAAAACAACCAGGGTGAATTCCATTCTGTTACTGACTGACTTATTCTCCCCTCAGTGCGGAGATTCTGCTAAACAAGAAAAGCAGCTTGGGCTGAAGCCTAGGGCCTTCTTGCTTTATTGAACACATTCACTTTTACTGTTTTTCTCAGCTTCTGCCTGTCTCTGGTTTTAACCTCTTTGCTAAGGACTGGATTGTACTCACATTAAAATCCAAACACAGACACTGTAACTTACCATGTGATCATGTTTAGAGATGAAACATTCGAAATGTTATTAGGGTAAGGGGATGGGGTCATGTGACTGAGAACCTCAAGATGAGACCAGTGGTCTTAGAAGAAGATACAGGAGAGCCCCCTCCCCCGTGTGAGAATACAAAGACTCTGTTTACAAGACAGGAAGAGACAGGCAGCTGACCTTCCCTGACTAGGACTGTGAGAAAGGAACCTTGGTTGTCTATTCTGTGTTCCTTGTTACAGCAACACCACCAAGGTGCCCTCTGACCCTTCCTTCAGAACAACAGCTCTGCTTCTTGACTTGGATGCACAGGGCTGCAGAGCATTGCCACTCGGGTCTTCCTTGATGTCCTTAAAGCCCACGGGCTGATCCCATCACCAGCACAGCGCAGCACAGCTCAAACTTACAGAAACTGGAGTCTGCTCAGCAGCTCTCAGAATCTACTCTGGAATGAAAAGCAGGTCAGTATGGGTTAGGACCGTGATGTATGACTTGGAATGTGTCTTTGGGTGACAGTGCACTGAGCCTGTGGTGAGGACAGGAAGGACAATGGAGATGGGCTGGCTTTGTTTGCCCTGGTAAGCACTGATCACTTGTAGCTGAGAGATTACTGAATGCAAACAATGTATTTCTTTGGATTTCAAATTCTTCTACAGTATCTGAGAGTTTCCCAAGAGCTTGCGTTGGTTTTTTAAACAGTTTTGCTTAGCTACACGTTCCTGCAGGAAAGTACTGAATTCCAGGAGCCTGGATCTGTCTGCTTTCTCCTCCTCGGGTTGGAACGATCCTGTGTGCATTTATTGCAATACCCTTGAAACCATCTTTCTCTTCTCCAGCTTCATTTCCCAGCTCATGAGCTCATGGGAAAGTTTCGCATGATTTCACTATGAACTTATCAGCAGAGCTCCAGCGATGTGGACAGACTTTAAACCCTCTGGCTCTTTGAGGAGACTAGAGGTAAGCCCCCACAGCTTACACTGAAACCCAATCCCCAGAGTTTCTCCCAGGTGCTCTTGTACATGGATCTCTCTCTTTGAAAACACTAAGCCGTTCAGGCAGCCGCTCCCCTCCCTTGCCTTTCCACCTTCCCTCCCAGAGGACAAGGGGGTCTAGAAGGAGCTTGGGCCTGCAGGAGCCAGGGCTCAAAGGTCGGGAAGTACTAGAGTGCTCTGTTGAGAGTCATGTGATCACATGCAGGAACTGGGGCAGCAGATTGTCCAGTGCAACAAAAAAACAAAAACCCCATGAATTGCATGAAGACCAGAAAGCAGTGTATGTTCCAACTATTCATTAATACAGTCAGCTTTCTGAAACCCAGCCAAGATGTGGAGGCCTGGAATTCTGGAATGTGGATTCACTGAAAATTTCTGATTTCCAAAGTCACGGGCAACAACAAAAATCACATTGTGCTATCA
The DNA here is from genome assembly GCF_017639785.1 of Mesocricetus auratus. Classification (NCBI taxonomy): domain Eukaryota; kingdom Metazoa; phylum Chordata; class Mammalia; order Rodentia; family Cricetidae; genus Mesocricetus; species Mesocricetus auratus. Next base: position 6,785,249 of record NW_024429198.1, on the reverse strand, counting down.
GACACGCCATTCTCTGTGTGTGTGTGTGTGTGTGTGTGTTCTCTAAGCAAAGACAAGGAAGGAGCAAGATGTTCAGCATGAAGACTGTTTCCATTAAAAAAATTTGATCATATATTAAAATTCTTGTGACTCCATCTAATTTGATTCAAACATGTATTATTGAGTGTCCACTATGTTCCCAGTGCTGGGCTAACTTCTAAGGAATGTAATAGAATTATTCTAAATGCCTCCTTTCAGGACTGAAATATGGAATCTATGATATAATTGGCAGCTGAAGAAAAGTCTTGGCACCACCATGTATTGCCATCAAATACTTCAGGAGGTCAGGAGAAAGGACACAGAAGAAAGGCAGATAGCAGAGTGAGCCAAAGTCTTTGAAACCATCTTTGCTTGAACAGGGTTTACAGTTTTATGTTCTAACATCAAGGGAGCATCTGGGAAATGGCCACATGCATAGGTGTAAGAGACTCATTAGGACCTTCGAGATAGAGTAGTTGTTCCAGGACCCGGAAAGCCCAAGAAGAGTCAGCAAAGTCTTGGGGATAGTGAGAGAAGCAGTCAGCAAGCTAACTAGAGAAGCAAATGACAAGATTTCTGTTCTTATCCTTCTTTCTTTTCTTTTGCTTCCTTCTCTAGACCCACCCAGTGACTCCCAAGACACAGGCTCACTCTGTAACACATTGACCATGAACTCACAGCCCTGCTTCAGCCTCCCAAAGGCTGGAGTTAGGGGCATGAGCCTTCCAGCCCAGTTTATATTCCTGCTTTCTTCTTGTTTGGAGGAGACACGGGCAGAAAGAATCTCAGAGGAGGACAGAGGAGAGACTAACAGTGACAGGTGAACAATGTGAGAGACTGGGCCGATACGAACTCAAGGTAATGTAGCTCCTTGAGAACTCACTTGTATACTCTAAGAAGTCTGAAGTTCCAAGTCTCACCACTCTTTCCTTCTCTCTCTCTTTTTTTTTTTTTTTTTGGTTTTTTGAAGCAGGGTTTCTCTGTATTGCTTTGGAGCCTGTCCTGGAACTCACTTTGTAGACCAGGCTGGCCTCAAACTCACAGAGATCCACCTGCCTCTGCCTCCTGAGTGCTGGGATTAAAGGCAGCCAGGCTTCATGTCATTTTTTTAATACTAGACATTCAGGAGCAACTTTTCCCTTTTTATTGTATAGGAATGGCAAACATTTTCATCTGATGTCTTACATTCAGTATCTGGAAACGGCAAATGAAATGGGCAAAAGACAGTTTAACAGAAGGAAGTGTTTATTCATGAATGCAATGAACATATGCACAGGAATGCTTCAGTACATGTAACCAGAAGGGGTTAGAATGTAGGTCTTATGTGTCTGATGTAGGATGAAAAGGAAGTGACCAAATCTCCTATAGGAAGAGCACATAGGTTCCATTAAGAAGAATGAGTGGATCTTCAGGAAACAAGACAGTTTGTGATACTGTGCTTTATCTATAGATATATACAGGCATTCCATCTTCTCCAGGATCATCACAATGCAGCCAAGAAGACACAGGTCATAAAGTCTTGGTGTCTAGTTTGGCATTATTGGAAAAGAGGTAAATCCTGGGGGAGAAGGCTTTAAGTCATTGGGAACATGCCTACAGAAGAGATGGTGGGACACAAGTCTCCTGTCTGTCTGCTTCTCTTTGTTTCTCTCTGTGTATGTTTGTCTTCTCCACCTCTCCACCCAGTTACTCTTAGATATTAAATAAGCATTTTTCTTCTGCCACATGCTCTCCATCCTGAGGTATTATCTTGTCTTGTAGGCAGACTTTTCTTTCCCACCTGCCAGTTCCCAATAACCAACACAGAGACTCTATATTAATTATAAATGCTTGGCTGATAGATAAGTTTTATTGCTAATATCTCTTACAACTTTAATTAACCCATCTCTATTAATCTATGTATTGCCATGTGGCCCATGGCTTTACCTGTTCTCCAGCGTGTCTTGTTCCGCCTGTGTCTCCTGGTGACCTCCCCAGACTCTGCCTTTTGTCTTCCCAGAATTCTGTGTCTGGATGTCCCACCTATACCTCCTGCCTAGCTACCAGCCAATCAGCTCTTTCGTTAAACCAATCAGAAGGTGCCTTGGCAAAGATATCTTCACAGTGTACAAAAAGATTAATTCACAGCATTGTCTCAGACCCAAAGCAATGGTTCCCACCAGCCATGGCCCTGTGAACCAAAATAAACTTTTCTTTTTAAAAATTGATTATCTTGGATATTTTATTACTGTGACTCAAATACAGTATCCAAAAACATTTGAATTGATGATTTGAAAAAATAACTATTATATATGGGTAAAATAAATTCATGTTGAAGATTGAATTTAACCTATTATTAGTGAAGGAAAGAAACTAGAAGCTCCAAAAAAACATGAAGAAATGAAAAATGTATGAAAGGAAGAATGGAATTTTAAAATTTCAAATTTTTATCCCTACAGTCAAAAACTGTTTCTTTACTGTCTCCTGTTTATATTTGTTGACAGGCAAAAACTATACAAATGACAGTATCAAAATCCAAGTCTCTCAGGAAAATACACTCTAGACCAGGGCAAATTTAGCCTGTTCCTATAAATAAAGTTTTATTGGCACACAGCCACACCTATTTATTTAGATATAACCAATAGCTACTCTCCAGTCACAAAGCCTTGTTGAATAGTAGCAACAGGGGCAATGTAGCTAGCAAAGATGATAATATTTGTCTTTTTCATTGCAGAAAAATGCTAATACATGCTATAGATGACAATGCCTAAGTTCCAGGGAAGTATGTGATTTGGTCTGTGTGTTCTTCGTCCCAATAGGTAACCTCCCTCAGATAGGCCCCACCTGCCCCTGCATCCAGCCGACTTTGAATTTCAACTCAGAGTGCAAAACGCCGGAATTATCCATCAAATGAGTCTCAGGTTGATTCCAAAGTCAAATAACTCTCTTGTTTATTTCAGCAGTGGGACCTGTATAGTTCAAATATTGAACAATAATGTATTGAGTCAAAAACTACATGTTCACATCCCAGCCTCTAGTACCTCAGAATGTATCTATATTTGGAAACAGAGCCATTAAAAGAGGTAATAATGATAGATTATGTCATGAGGGAGGACATGATCTATATTTGACATTGTGACATCTACACAAGTAATTGAGTTGAAACGAGGCCTTTTGAGCTGCCACATGGTTGATATTCATATAGGATGATAAAAAGACCCCAAAGGTGTGCCAATAAGACAAAAGTTATGTGAGGACACACAAAACATGGTCATAGGCAAACAGAGAGGCCATGGAAGAAACCAAACCTGCTGACAGTTTGGTTTCAAACATCTGGGCTCCAGATACATGGGCAGATACATAGATGGTTCCTTGCTATACTTCCAAGGTTTGTGTCTCTTCTGGGTTCATTTTTAAACTCCCAATGCAACAATATAAGAGATGAACATCTAGAAGGTGATTGGGCCATGAGAGCTCCACCTACATGGGCAGGATGAGTGCATTACAAAAGGGCTTGAATAGGGTCAAGGCTGCCCAAATGTCTCCTGTACCAAGTGAAGACTTAGTGTTAAGGGTCATCGTAGAAGCAGAGACATGACCTATAGCCAACACAGAACCTGCCAGCACCTCGATCTTAGATTCACAAGCCCAGAATCATGAAAAATACGATTCTATTATTCATAAAATACTAAGTGTTGCTATTCTGATCTCGCAACCCAGAAGACCAAGATATTAAACCTCCTTGTCTTGGTCCTTCACATGACAGTCTTAGAAGTCCAACACCAGCCATCAAAAAACTGCAACAGGCATTATAGAAAACAGCACAGAGGTTTCTTTAAAGATTAGATATACATTTACCATATGTCTATGTGCTGATATATTGCTTATGATTTATTAAAGCTTGCCTGAGGATTCAGAAAGCAAAGACAGCCACAAGCTATAGAAGCCAGGCACACACATTTAATCCTAGAAGCTAGGAGATGGTGGTACACACCTTTAATCCTTGGACTCAGGATTAAGAGATAGATAGATCTACACAAGAGTGAATCAGCCTAAAAGAGAACTATAGCTCACTCCTTTAATCCCAACATTAGGGAGGTATATAAGACAGAAGCAAGGTCTCAGAGAAACATTCATTCTCCAGACACACTGATGATAAATGCGTTCTCCAGCCACAATGAGGATAGGCAGCAGTTGGAGACTTGATAAAGAGTTCATGTGTGGGTCAGCCCTTTCAGCCCAAACTAGAGGTGAGCTAGTGGCAGGCTGCTTTTCTTTTCTGATATTCAACTTGAAGCTTGAACCCCAATATCAGTCTCTGGGTCATTTATTTATTCATGTTATATGTCTGGGCAAATATCACTTCCAAATATTGCCCTGATGACTTCCTTCAAAACAGAATGTCAATGAGTTCTACATCCAGATTTATGGCAGCTTTGTTTACAATGGCCACAAGATCGAAGTAACCCATATGTTTGCTGACAGATGACTAGATAAAAAGCACAGCAAATACATGCTGGGGGAATATTTTTGAGCCTTTAAAAATATATTCTGACACACACAGTGCAGATGAACTTCAGAACTATTAAGCTAAGCAAAATAAGGAGTCACAGAAAGGGCAAATACTGTTTGATTCCACTCATAGAAAGTAGATAAAGTTGTCAAGAACACAGAAACAGAAATAAGAAAGATAGCTGGCGAGGGTGCAGGTGGGGAGAGTGGGTACAGACTTTTAGTGCCACAATCTGAAAACATCTCTACATGTCTGCTGCCCAGTGATATGAACTGGATTCAACACTGCTGAACTATAGTGACGAACACAATGTTAGCCTATTTACAATAAATAAGGACACCTGCATTAGCAGGACTTCAACGCTTGCCTGCAGACATCTGAAAGAATCTACTTATTTATAGCTGGACAGCAATGATCAGCTTTTTAACTGTGACCAGAGAAAACATATTCTGGGTGGCTAGAGGGTTATCCCCATTCACTTAGTCACTTATGCATTCACTTACCCTTTAAAAAGTTTCCTATGTGCCTGTGGTGGTTGAGGGTAGATCAACAGGTCATTCTGCCCTCGGAAGTAACTGCCTAATGATAGAGACAGATAGAAATACAAGCCTGGATTCTTACAGAAATCCTAAGTAATGGGACAGGTCCTCTGAGAGTGAATTCCAGAATGTGCTATAGGAGGAAGGGACTATTTCTGCTAGGGACTCATCCTTAAGGACATATGAGAGGAGGTTTGATGTGGGATAATGTTCTGGTTCACTGTAAAGATTTGTCACTCATACTGGTTTAATAAAATGCTGATTGACCAGTGGCCAGACAGGAAGTATAGGCAGGTCTACCAGACTAGGAGAGTTCTGGGAATAGGACACAGTTGCCAGCTAGATGCAGAGGAGGCAAAATGAGAATGCCTTACTAAGAAAAGGTAAAAAGCCATGTGGCTAAACATAGATAATAACTATGGGTTAATTTAAGCTGTAAGAGTTTGTTAGCAATAAGTCTGAGCAATAAATAGGTCAAGCAGTTTACAATTAATATAAGCCTCTATGAGTTTATTTGGGACTGAAAAGCTGCAGGACTGGGCAGGACAGAAACTTCTGTCTACAGAGGCTTTACTCAAAGTGTTAGGCATGTCCAAGAGACATAGTGGGTTTAAAAGGAAAGCCTCACAGATTGTTTCTTAGTTAAGTCAAAAAAATCTATTATCAGGGACAGCACCCATTATTAGAGTTGATGCTCAAGATGGAAATAGAAAGAGAAACTTGGGGGGGGAGTAAATACTCCTACTTTGGCTCCTAAAATGAATCTGATTTTTTTCCTATTAGAAATGTCCTTAACCACCTTTTAGCAGTTGGCAACAACCTAATATGTTTATAATCAGTTTTCTTGATCAAAATTAAAGTTGATTTTGTAATTTGATGTATCCAGAGGGTCCTATATTATCAGTGCAGAATTATCCCGATACAATTTATCCCACATTGATTTTGATGGTCAGCTCAGCTAAAACCCCACCATCCAAACTAAAGTTGTAGAAAGGGATTCCTGCTACTTTTGCTACTGGTAAGACAAAATGCAATAGCAGCTTTGAATGTATAGCTTCCTCTTATCTTTTAATTTTTTGTTTAGAAAAGTAAGAGTTGTTTTTGTTTTTGTGTGTGATAAGAATAGCTTTTTAAACAAGTCGTATAGATGACTCTTTTTCTTTTTTAAAGTAAATATACAAATGAAAGCTGGGGATGTAGCTCACTGGAAGAGTGTGTGTCCGCTATTACAAGGCCCTAAGACTGATCCTCAGCAAATCCTCTCTCTCTCTCTCTCTCTCTCTCTCTCTCTCTCTCTCTCTCTCTGTGTGTGTGTGTGTGTGTGTGTGTGTGTGTGTGTGTTCAAGTTGCACTATTTAGTCTTTATATTAGCTGGATAATCAGAAACAGTTGGGACCACATACTTACCTTGCCTTGTTCCATCTTCCTCCTTTTCCTTTGCTGATTCTATCTTATTTTGACAGTGTCATACATATGAACAAGGTAGTGTGATCAGTCCCAACCCTTCTTCTCCTCCTCCCACTCCTTCTTCCCACCCAACTCTCCTCCTGCTCTCATGTCGTTATTGCTGTTGTTGTTTTCATGTGTCTCGCTGAGTTTAAAGAAGGCTGCTTGTATGAGCATGTGTAACGGGTTTGTTTACTGTAGCACTGGGTAATTTATCTGTGGCTGAACCACTGGAGAAAAATGACTTTCCTTCCTCTGGCAGCCACTGATTTCCAATAGCTTTTCTCATTAATGATGGGATCATCCCCCACCCCTGTCCCATAATCACCATCCCCAACTACGACGGAATACCGCTGGGCCCACTCTTGTTCCAGTCTTGTGCAGAAAGCCACAGTTGTGTGTCCTCATGATTCCAAAGGCCATATCATATCCAAAACAGCTCTTATGATCTTTATGCTCTATATTCCATAATGTTCCATGGGCCTTGGAGTGTGTGTGTTGGGGGGGAGATGTGGGCAATCAACATTATTCTTGGCAATTTTACCAATTATGAATCCCTACATTACCCTTGCCTACCTTAAGGAAGTTTCTCTTACCAGCATTGAGGGCAACAATAGTCTATGAGAATAAATAGAAATATTTAGAAGGCAGCCTGGGGCAGGACCTTGACACATAACCCTGGATGCCCTCATACCCACAATGTAGCCCAGTTTGGCCTGCAACTTATGGCATACTTCCTCCTGTGACTTCTCGATTCTGGGAATTACAGCTGTGGTCCACTGTCCTGGATTCATCAATCATCTTCCACTAACAACAATCTACTATCTATTACCCTCATCCTTTTAAGGAATCATTTATACAATGGAACAGTTACAAGAAAGAACTATGAGATCTAATTACAGGTATTGTGCAAACCAAAAGTAAAACTTGGGGGTTTGGCGCAGAAATTGTCCAGCAATTGTTAATGGACTCCAGGGAAGCCACTGGTCAATTGGCCCCAGCAAAACAAAACAATGAGAAGGAAACTCTTAATGGCATATGTGTGTCTTGGCTTCCCTAAGGAAAGGAAAAAACTGGTGTTCCATAATTGTAGTGTTTTGTTTTATTTCTTTGTTTACTTGGAGGTTTCTTGTTTGTTTTTATAAATTGGTAAAGTTTTTGACATTGTTTCAAAAGAAATTAGATTCTCAGTTCCAGGAAAGAAAAAACCATACACACACATACACACACACAGCATCACCACCAACAATAACAAAATGTTGTACCCTCATTTTGAACCTGAGTCCATGTGGTTACAATTAAACGCCTCAAAAGGACTCAAAGTCATCCGAGAGCCAGCAGAACACATCTCAGTATGTCCATCTGCACAATGTAGCTGTGTGGCAATTTGCATTTTTTTGAGCAGCATCCCTGGATGAAAGAAAGGAAATGTTGTACGAGCACCATATAGAACCATTTGGGAGGTCTGGTCTTTCTTTTTAATCATAGATCTGGGCCAGGTCCTTAAGAAGTACAAAAGCCAGAATCTGAAATTGTAACCAGAACTCAGTATCACCTCTAAGGCATCCTGGGAGCCCGTTGGACTCTGCTGTTGCCAGACACTGAGCAATGAAGAGATAGGCAAGGAGGCGGGACCAGAAGTTCGCTGCATTTGAGCAGAGGCAGGAGAACTTTAAGGGGGTGGTTGCGACTGATGGCAGCTCTGGAGAATGAGATGGGTTTTGAGTGTCAAGGAAGGGAGGAAGCTATGCAGACGTGACTATCCAGCCGGAAAAGCAGGTTAGATTCCCAGGCACTGCCCATGGAACAGGAAAAAAATCACTGGCTTTTAAGCACTAGGGGAAGTAATCAGATTCATATTATCGGTCAGATAGCGCAGGTGACAATCAACCCAGATGACTGTTGTGAGGTGGGTATTTAGGTCAAGGGGTGGAGGCCTTGAGCTCTGTATGGTGGAGATCAAAGAACAAGAAAGGATAATGGCACAGCCCATGTCTGCTAGAGCTTTTCATAATACACGCTGAATCCATGACGCTGTCTTAGTTTTTTTTTCCTCTTGCTGTGATAAAAATCAACTGAAGGAAAATAAACAATTTACAGGGGGAACTGTCTATTTCAACTCCAGGCTACAGCTCATCAGAGCAGCGGGACCACGTCGCATGCACACTGAGGAAGCAGAGGAACAGGGGAAGACTCCCATCTCTGTCTCTCCTTTTCATGCAGTCCAGGACTCAGCTGAGTCCTCCCCACCTTAATTAAGCATCAAGCTAACTCCCCACAGGCATGTCCAGAGATTAGCCTCCAAAATGAGTCTAGGTTCTGTAAATTGGTAATTAACACCAATCATCGTGGAAGCTAAGCAAAAATTTTGCCTTGGTAATTACACAAAAGACAGAGGAGTAGACAAAGTAAAATTTATGTACATTGACCTAACTGGATTATGCACCAGGCTCCTGAGTAGGAATAAGCATGTTTCCTGCGTTCAGTAAGTGTTCTGACTCAGTCACAGCTACCCGGTTGCTGCCACCATCCCCACTTCTCCAATGATACCCTCTCCTGTTTTATGACCTGATACATGGCCATGTATAGGGCAGAAACCAGGAATAGTCCTCTTCGCTCACAGGACAGGGAGAGCAGAGATGTCACATTTACCCCTAGGTTGCATAAGAACACCACCACCAGCATGGGGAATTTTCTCCTTTGTTATTGTACTGGGGGTTGAATCTAGGACCTTGCTGTGTCACTGAGCTGCCTTAGCCTCTTACATTTTATTGTGAGACAGGTTGGACTAAGGTGTCTGGTCAGGCCTTGAACTTGAGATCCTCCTGTTCAGTGCCTGGCATTGCAGGTTTGTGACATCAGATCCAGCCGGCACACTGAATTTTAACTTGAAGTATGCTGGCTCCTCTCTTACACTTTTGTCCTCTGAAAGAAATAATATGGTGCTCATCACCTTGGTTATGGATGACTAGTTACAGACAAGTTCTTTTCTTTTATATTTCATTATGCTACTTTGCAGTTCCATTGATACTGCATCATAGAGAAAAGGTATATGATTCAAACAGTAGCCTTCCAAAGGATCAGGTAAATGTTCTCAAACTCTCAACAGTGATGATCAGAATAGGTTTGCTGGATTCAGAGACTAGCTTTGTAAGCCAATTATTCACATCTCCATCTAATTCCCCAATGATAAATAGGGATGATGGTTGTTATCATCTGCCTAAGGGGAGGAAGAGATCTAGCCAGACAGGTTAACAAGACTGAGCGTCCCTAACCCCAAATGAGAAATCTGAATTTCTTTAGAATCTAAAACTTTCTGAGCACTGACATGATGGCCCAAGTGGGAGATTTCATACACATGACCTTGTGTAATAAGTCCCAGGCAAAACGCAGGTGTACTAGAAATGTGTATGAGGAATACATCAAGTATGAATAAATTTTGTGTTTAGACTTGTGCTCCAACCCCAACACTTTTTATGTAAGTGTAAATATCCCAAATGTCTGCAAAGTTCTAGGATCCAAAAGACTTCTTATCCTAAGCATGTTGAACCATAGACACCAACCTGTAGATGGAAAGCATTTGGCAGTGCTGGGACAGCAACAGTGCTTAGTGGGCATTAGTGAGTGTTAAATGTCCCATTCATTTATCTTTCATAGAATGAAAAGCAGGGTGTTGGTATAATACTGTAGGCAGAGTAGTCTCCTGCTCCTGGCAGTAAGGAGAGAATACTTCCACACCCAATGATAGTCTTCGTTGTCTCAAAGCAGGGAGCCTTCAGCAGGAGCACCTGGTGGCATGGCTGGGCAGGACACAGTGGTGTGTAACTACAGATCTGTTCTCACACAAGAGACAAAGCCAATGCTCCGGTTACAGGCATTACCAATGCCTTAGTTAGGGTTTCTATTGTTGTGAAGAGACACCATGGCCACTGCAACTTTTATAAAGAAAACATTTAATTGTGGTGGCTTACATTTTCAGAGGTTTAGTCCATTATCATGGTGGGACATGGCAGTGTGCAGGCAGATGTGGTGCTGGAGAGGGACCCGAGAGTGCTACATCTTGAGCAGGCAGCATATATGAGACCTCAAAGCCTGCCTCCACAGTGACACACTTACCAAGACCACACCTCCTAATAGTGCCACTCACTTTGGGAGCCATTTTCTTTCAAACTATCACACCCAAAGGTCTGTCCTCTGCAGAAATATGTAGCTAACATATTCCATGAAAGAAAGAAAAAATGACAAATCTCAAATTAGAGGCTGTTGGTTTCTTGGAGCTACAAGACAGAGCCAATTTCCTACATCTACCCTGTAAGCCATATGTCTTCTGTTATCACCACTCCCATTGAAAACTGGAACTGTTCGTCTTAAACAATATACACTGTAATGTTTCCAAAATAATCCAACTAAATTTCCAGAAGACAGACAATGGAAATTACAAGAACATCAAAACACTATTGCAGAAACAGAACACTGCCCTCCATAGTGTAGAACACCTGGTATGCCATTGGATGAAGTCAATATGGAGTTAGGTGAGTACAGCCATTGATCAACCAACTTACCCCCCAAACACCAAGCAGCACTCACTCTCACTCTCAAGCTTCGTGTAACATGTTTTGCAAACCTCCAGCCTGGACTGTGAATATAGCTCAGCGGTAGAACACTTGCCTAGCACGTGTACAAGACACTGCTCAATCCCCAATCGTGAACAAAATAAAAGAAGTGGGATTGTCTAGCATGAAAGCTATCAATGTATATTCATCTTTCAAGCACAGAAAGATCAAATTATTTGCCCAATATGACCAAGGTAAAGAAACCCAACAAATGAAGTCAGGCTTCAGTGAGCCATCAGCTTCTCCTCCCAAAGCTACCAGATCTGATGACTCTTTGATCCTTGGTCCTCATGCTTGGTTCCTGATGTGGTGTGTTGAACCGCATGTGCATCATCTAAACTGTGTACATATACACTGACTTCCTAATTCTCAGTGTCTCAGAATGTGGCCTTATTTGGAAACAAGGTAACTATGGTGTGAGTACTTAGGATGGCTGGGATGGGCTCTCACTTAACACGATGGGTGTTCTGATGAAAGGGGGAAATGTGTGGACAGGTTTACACAAGGAAAGGTGTCAGCACAAGGAAAGATGGGGGTGGGAGGATGTACCCACAAGCAACAAATACCAGTGATTACCTAAAATACAAGAGGCTGAGGGAGATGTGTAGCACAGGCTCTCCTTCAGAGCCTTGGGTAGAGAGCCAACCCTGATCACACCTTGTCCTCCGACATACTTGTCCCCACACTGACAGAAATTAAATTTCTGATGTTTAAAAAGATGCATCATGCAACTTAACTGTTGTAGCCTGCTATGGCTTGAATATGGATCCTAGCCCCCCAATTTTAACCACCAAAGGGGGTTCCATTCCCAAAGTCATAGGTTAATGCTGTATAGTGGAAACATAATCTGATTATGTTATAGGTGGGCCTTTGGAAATTGATTACTTTTGAAGTCATTAGGGTGGAGGCCCCATGGTTGAATAATAGTGACTTCGGAAGGATTGAAACCAGACAAATATATACTTGTGTCCATGCTATGATGTAATTCAACTAAGGGACTGCTACTAGGGCTTCCATCATACTGTTTGGACATCCAGTCACCTAAAACATAAATTAAACCAGCTTTTTTGTAAATGGAACCTGCCACGTGCATTTGCTCATAGTAATGAAAAACTGATCAATACACAGCTTAAGCATACTAATAAGGCTGGTGACTGGCAAATCACCGGGACACTAGAGTGACTATGAAATGGCCCTACAAAGCTGTCCCCAGAGTGACTGGGTGAATGATGGAAAGAACCACAGAATCCATAGCCACAGAAAAAAAATACCATAGATTAAATAATTAAATTCTCTTAGATGGTTTCCAGACAACTATAAGTGGCAAATTCAACCCCAAGGAACTCTGGGAGCAGGGTGGGGGACAGCAACAAACTGTTGCCAACAAAGACAAAAAGTGACTAAGAAAAGCTGGAGCCTCAGCCTCATCCCTACTCTCTCTATCACTCTTTTCCTCCTGTCAGCGGCATTTTTCCTACTCAGAGGACAAAGAACACAGCTCCAGGTCATTGCTAAAAGGCTCTGGGTGCCAAGAGACAAAAATAAGCCTCTGTATATCCGTACTAGCCAGCGAAATCCCCAGAGAGGATTGGCAGTATCAAGGAGTGTTCATATAAGGAGTGCTGAGACTGAGAAAGGCAATCAATATGAGCACTGTGCTTCCCAGAGAACCTGTATCATGTCAACTCTGGGCTTCTCTGCTACAGCTGAAGGGAAGTCTTTTTATCTACTCGTCATTGGTTCTCTGGCTGAGGTCCTATAAATATGACCTGCAAAAGAAAGTCACGGGATAAAGCAAAGGGCAGTACACTGAACATCAATACGGGGGCACCACCGATGTGCAAACCAGAGGAGTGGTTAGAACTCAGGCTTCCGTAGTATCTACACCATCTTAAGCCAAGCCAGTGAGAATGGGTGTGGGAGAGAAGTAAAGGGAGGGGCTCAGTGAATCCCTGAAGAGCAAGTTTGCTTGGTGCAGTCTTGTCATCTCCATGCAAAAAAAAAAAAAAAATTCAAGATCCTGATCTTCCTGCTGGGAGAGGGGAGTGGATGCCATATTTACAAAAACATTTCCTTCAAGAAAACTTGCAGCCTCTCTTTAGATCTTTCCTTGGGTCAGCTGATTCGCAAAGGCTTTTAGCTCAAAATGATCCACAGGCAATGGCACATATTTCAGATGGTATCCCTCAGTCAGACATATATTTAGGATGGTGACCCTCTGTTGTTCTTAGTTTCTTAGACTATACAAGTAATACAGCCATTAACACCACTCAAGATGTCAGCACGCCATGTTGGGAGAGCAGTTCACCACCCAGGTACTGATGGTGTGGCTCTAAACGATGGAGCAGAGAATCTTCCAGAACTTCTGACAGGATGTTGAACTCTTCTTCTTGGTCTAGGTTTGGGAGATATGTTTTACCATCCTCTGTAGCTAGGTCCAGGGACATGGATTTGTACCACATATGGGAACAACACAGTCTGCAGTGTGGGTTCAAATCCCTGCCATTGATATGCTGTGAGACCTTGAGAAAGTTCCTTAATTTATGTGAGTTTCTGTTTCCTCACTTGCCATAGGTGGACTTTTCTCCTATCTGACTATACTGTGAAAACTGCAGGTGTTTGTTTTACCCAGAATCCTTAGCCAAACACAAGGCTGCTCAGCGCCTTGTTATTTCACTTCTGCTGTCCTTGTTGTTCTGAAGAACATGGGTTTCCCAGCAACACCCACTATTAATTTCACAACTCTGCCTCCTGCTAGACAAGTTGTCTAGTCTATCTCATGCCTCAGTTTCCCCACCCCCTAAAGTATGGGTGCTAATGGAAATTTCCCCATAGCACTCTCCTGAGGACTGCCTGAGATCATGCATTTAAGGCACTAATTAGAAGGGAGCCTATCACATTCTGGGATTCAGCAAAAGCTTGCCATTGTTTTCCTTGGTTTAAATATATTCAGCCCTGTCAACACATGCAGTTAGTAACACTTATTATGAGCTTTCTATGACTGGGGTGATGTACTCCATCCTCTGGGGAATACAAGAAAACGGGTTGGAAGTTCCCCCAGAAGACCTTATCCAACTTTGTTACTTGCTCGGTTTTTAACCCTAGGCCTTGAGCATCTACATCTTCATCAAGCAAAAGAAATATGACCCATCTGTCAGCTCCCAGGAGCAGTGACACTGGCAGTGACTCAAAAAGTACAGCACGGACGAGGGCACTGGTGCTGTGCCCCAGGAGTGCCTGGGAATCACTGAAAGCAAGCAAGTGGTTGCTTGAAAAACCTGGGGGAGGAGTATCAGTTAACACCTCTGTGGAATGGAGAGAGAGCGGGCTCTGAAAGAACGGGTTCCATATGGGATTGGAGCTGTGTCAGTATGATGCAAGCTGTTCTCAGTCCTCAACAGTGCTGCTGAGTGAGACTCCGTGGGCGGAATGGGGAGCCAAGAGAGGCCTGTGTTTTTCACTACCTGTTTTTTTTACTCCCAAGACTGCTGTGGGTTAGCATATGGCACTTAAATGTGTGAATGAACTGTAATTTGTGTTCATGATGTCAGTAGCCAGAAAAGATCTATTTAGGAAAGAGAAAACCAATATAGAATAGGGTAGAGATATGGCATCTTTAAAAGGAATGACCCACGGCGTCCTGGAACACGGGCCTTGACACTCAGGTGACCTTCCAGCCGTCTTCCCCAGCCACCTCTCCCCACATGTACTCTTAAAGGCTTGACAAAAGCTGGGATGGGATGTGAAAGAAGGCAGTCCTGACCTCCCTTGTTCTTCTACAATGCCAATAAATGACATCATCTGAGTGCACACTCCCCTTGGTGAACAGTGGAAATCAGCCTTCAAAATCAAAATCGGTCAGAGATGGCTTTGTAGTCAAACCTTTCTCTCCCATCTGCAGTCCTACAAAATAAATACTGCAACTTAAAAAAAATTTAAAGAATACTGAGATAGTCAGAAGGAGGAAGGTATAAAAAACCCTGAGTATATTTGCTTTCATATACTGACTAGCAACCTTTGTCAAAAGCTTCATGTGCCCACCCTAGATTTTTCAGTCCCATTGGTTATTAGGGTTTAATATGTAAGTTACCATTTTTTCCCTTATGAGAAAACATGCCTAAAAATATTGCTTTCTATCTTGTCAGGGAACGATGACCATAATCCATGTGGCCTGGAGTATTTCCCTGAAAATGTGCATGGGAAAGAGAGCAAAGACATAGGTTAATAGGAATCCGCAGCCTGGCGGTCAATATTCCATTCCTTCTGATGCCATCCATGTGACAGAAGAGAAGACAGTGTCATTCATTACCTGTCAAGATGGGCACAGTACTTTCCATCAGGCAGCCTGAACACTCAGTGCTCATCCATCCACTCGTTCGAAAGATGAAAATAGAGAGAGGAAAAAAGACAAAACTTGCCAGGCATTGGTTGTGCAAGCCTTTAATTCCAGCACTCGGGAGGCAGAGGCGAGCAGATCTTTGTGAGTTCGAGACCAGCCTGGTCTACAGAGCGAGTTCCAGGACAGGCTCCAAAACAATACAGAGAAACTCTGTTTCAAAAAACAAAACAAAAAAAAAAAAGACAAAACTTAATGCATATCACTCTATCCCTGGCACTAGAAAATGATGACCAATCAGATCTGGTTCCTACTCTATAGTCCACAGAAGACCTGCCAGTCTCTAACCTTCCATGACAGATCCTTAGGTGTCTGAGGGTTGGGTTATCCATTCTTCTGTGTATGGTAAGCATACATCATTCATCCTTGACAGATGAGCACCCAGATCTTTCTTCAACATCATGTACTTTCCCTTTGGTGCATTCTGTAGGCAGTAAGAACCCCTCTCAGTGCTGGAACTCGGCTTTCCTGGCTTCCCTTGCAGCTTGCACTGCTAGAGCTTCACTTTCCTGGCTTCCCTTGCAGCTTGCACTGCTAGAGCTTCACTTTCCTGGCTTCCCTTGCAGCTTGCACTGCTAGAGCTTCACTTTCCTGGCTTCTCTTGTTGCTTGAATGAGGACAATTGCAGAGCACCTTGTTCGACAGTGACTCATGAGCTAGAGGGTCAGCTGGCATCCTTCCCCAGCACCTGGAGACAGCAATGACAGGAAATGCCAGCCACAGTTACAGAGATGTAACACAGCAGCAGGGTCTTTGGAGAACAGTTCTGCTGTGATTTTGGAAGCTTGGCCTAGTCACATGACTTCCAGTCCTACTCTTTGGAGCACTTGGAAACTCAGTAAGTGATCAAACATTTTACTACGTTTACTTCTGTGTGAATTGGCCAGGCTTGATTTCTGTGGCTTGTAGTATACATATCCTGTTAGACCCAAGTGTACACAACTACCTCTTAGTAGCCAAGGTCTAGAGATTAAATGGATAGAACGGTATGAGGGATATGGGGGAGGGGGAGTTAGAAAAATGCAGGCAATCTTTTTTTTTTTTCAAAATGTGTCAGAGTGGCTTTTATACAATGGAAATCCCTATCTGGCCTCCGATTTTCCATTCTGTCACTTTGGGTTGGTCATAATGCAAACACATCATTCTTCAAGTTTGAATGATTCAACTGTATTTATTTATTCCTGTTGATCCAATAATCCCATTTCTAGGAATCTACTTTGAATAAATCATCTTTTGTTTCACTTTGAGGAAGCTTATTTTAATTAAGCTTTTCCAGAGAAACAAAACCAACCAGATATAAATAGATGCTCAGAAAGAGATTTGAGACCAGTAATTTGTTTGTGCAACTATGGAGACTTTTAAGTCCCACCATGTCTCATCCACAAGCCAGAGACCCAGGAAAGCTGGGGGTAAAGCAATGGTGTCATATTCAGTCTGAGTCTAAAGACCAAAGAACCCAGAGAGTTGACATTCCAGGGCAGAAGACAGATGTTTTAGTTCCATAAGAAAGAAACTCATACTTCCCCTGCTTCATATGCTGCCTGTACCTCCTTGACATACTGGAACACGTGCTTTTCATGGTGAGAATACATCTTTATTCAGTAGGCACAGGCCAGTCCTCTTCAGATTCACCCCAACAAACAAACCCAGAAGGAAAGTTTAACCCACTATCAGGGCATCCCTCAGCCAGTCAAGTTGATATGTAATACCATCACAATGTTCATTGCATCATTATTGCTAAAATCAACAAATTATAAACAGCACAATTATGCACTATTGAAACATAGCAGAGTTACTAACGCTAATGTTTTCAAATTCCAATTAAACTGTGAAGGAGATTGTAATTGGTGCTTTTTTCTTTTTTTACTCTTTTGCTCTTTTGGAGAATCCACCATCCAGCTCCCAAATAAATACACACAGAGGCTTATTCTTTCTTATGACTGCCCAGCCTTAGCTTAACTTGTTTCTAGCCAGCTTTTCTTAAAATTATCCCATCTACCTTTTGCCTGTGGGCTTATTTTCTTTCTCTATTTCTGTATATCATTCTTTACTCCCTACTCTATGGCTTGCCATGTAGCCAACCCCTTCTTTTCTTTCTCTTTGATCTTCTCCTCCCAAATTTCTCCTATTTATTCTCTCTGCATGGCCACCTCACCTATCCCTTTCCTGCTTTGCTATTGGCCACTCAACTCTTTATTAGACCAATCAGGTGTTTTAGACAGGCAAAGTAACACAGCCTTATAGAGTTAAAGAAATGCAGCATAAAAGAATGCAACACATCTTTGCATCATTAAACAAATTTCCCACAGCATAATCAAATGTAACACATTTTAAACTAATATTCTACAACAGGAGATGAAAACGTTTTATATAGGCAGTCCTCAACTTGTGATGGCTCAAATCTTTGGACTTTATGGAGATAAGTGAGTGATATGCATTCACTAGAAAATGTTTTCAAATCGTGATCTTTTCCTAGACTTGTGATATGACCAGATACTCATGATACTCGGAAATGGCAGCTATCCTCAGCTTCTACCTGCCCCATGCAATGATGAGGAAAGCCAGGAATACTCTACAGCATGCTACACTACTAAGCTCTGATGCTGAATAAAACAGATGCATTAAATATATGTCATATTATGACATTTTCAACTTGGATAGGGGTGTGGGGACATAATTCTGTTGCAAGTCAAAGAGAATCTACAAAGTAAGGTCCAAGTTTTATTTAAAATTCTTCCTTTATCTGAATGATAAATGTCCAAATATGAAATTGATCAAACTACCAACAGTATTATCTCTACATTATAAGAGTCCTTTAGTTTTTAAAGGCTTTAAAACAACTAGATACTATTTTACTGCAAACACATATTTTGCAGTTTTGTAATTTATCTGTTTCCCTGTAGCAATTAGGTATTACTTTTGCCATGAGAAATATAAATAAGGGCTGGAGAGATGGCTCAGAGGTTAAAAGCACTGACTGTTCTTCCAGAGGTCCTGAGTTCAATTCCCGGCAACCACATGGTGGCTTACTACCACCTTGAATGAGATCTGGTGCCTTCTGCTGGCATGCAGGCAGAAGATTGTATACATAATAGATAAATAAAATGTTTGAAAAAAAGAATAAAAATAAAATGTAAATATTTGCTAGGCAATGTATAAATGTTAATTAAAATACACACAAATACATTTATAATTTTAATTTTCAGTAATTTGGACTGCTACCCCATAGTACTGGCAAGTTAATAAGATTTTAACATATTGGCCATATACTATACAGACAATGGAACTAATATGCTAGGAAGGGCCACACTATTCTAGGCAGAGGCTTGCATTGCAGGCCACCATCATATCTCCATCCCAAGGAAATGAGACAGCCTCCCAATCCTAATGGCCTCCATCAAAAATGCTTTAAACCATTTTTCTCAATGGGGGCGGGGGCGGGTTGAGCCTCACTGAGTAGCTTGTACCTGAATCCTCTTGCCTCAGCCATCTGAGTACTGAGATCATTGGTATGAACACCATACCTTGCTTTGATGAGAATTGTGCAAGCCTCCAAAAGCCCACTTTTATGCAGAAGGTAAATAAATGTAAATAGATAGATGACAGATAATGGATAGCTAATTTTAAGAAGTAGAAATTTAGGACTTGATGTGTTTTTCTGTTACTCTAACTGAACAACACAGTTAATGTATAAAGAAGTGTCTTTAGTTCGTGGTTCTGGTGGCTGGGAAGTCCAAAATCATGGAGCTGATATTTGCTGAGGCCAGTCTTAATAAATCATAAGAAGGCAGAGGACCTCACATGGTGAGACAGAACAAAGTCACAGGGTAGGAGTCTTTCTTATAAAGCCACCATAGGGTCCAGTCCTTATCACCCCATGTAACCCTACTTACCAATGCTGCCAAGTGCCACTGGCATATGAGTTTGGACATCAAAGTTAAATATATGGAACTTTAAAGGCACACATTCAAAACACAGTACTACTAGATTCAATTTCTCTGTAAGTCAGGATAATTTCAAGCCTGTACCATCCTCAGAGTACAGAGAATCCCTGAGAGGGGCCCACCATGTCTTAGGCTGTGTGGAGACTGTGACAAAGAGGTCTTCATTTGAGAATCAGACCTTTGGGAACGAGATGATGCTTCTCAAAATAGTCCAAGGGGAATATTTTTCGTAAAGCAGAGTCCTGGAGAAGCCAAGTTTGTCTGGAGGGTTCATTGAACTGGTCTCTTTCTCTTTGAGATCTCTCCAGCTGAACTGTGCCACCCAACGAGGATTTAATCAGCAGTGTTTCTCAGAATCACACCGACCAAGGGATCCATCAAGACTTTAGCAATTCGCAAGACTTTTCAGAATTCCCACTGGGGTGAAGCACAAGGCTTAATCTGCAAGATGTCACATTACATCTTCGGCTTTCATTTGCTTATTAGATAATGTCTAAAGCAATAGCAAACAGAGGACTAGGCCAGGATGTGAGGGATGCAGACAGTGTTTGAGCTCAAGAGTGGTGTGAGTAGTGGAATGACAGTTGAGAGAGAGAGAGAGAGAGAGAGAGAGAGAGAGAGAGAGAGAGAGAGAGAGAGGGACTGGGGGGCTGTGACTCCATCAGCTACTTCCCTTGCCCTCAGTATCTCCCCATACAGTTACCACCATGCTTTCACAGGGAGCTGGAGGCTGAGATGACATCTGTTCCTTACAGTTGCACAGCCCTTCGGTGGAAGAACTGGAATTCGAATTCAAGACAGCCTGTTCTTTCTTCCAGCCTTTCTCTTTTTCAGAATAAGAGGTGGGAAGGTGAAGAGACGCTTTGCTTGTCTTACAAATATGTGGAATGGTTGTGCTGAGGGGACTGTGTGGTCACTGAAGGACACGGTCACATTTGCAAAGTATGAGCATGCCTGTTCCTTAAGAGTTGAAAAGTCCTCTCACTGCGCTGTGTGTATTTTAGACTCAGAAAGACAGAAAAGAGTCTGAGTAGAGCTGGGCTCCACAGAAGTCACTGCCTTTATGGTTAAAGATTTATGATGCAACTACAATGCATTGGCATATAAATAGACCCAACCTTTGCCCTCAGGAACCCAGAATAAACACACAAGATTTATGGTTAGAGCATTTGATGTTAGTGGCTATTTTAGGAGCATTCCAGGATTCTAGCAAGGGGTTGAAAAATGTGGTCCTCAAGGAAGTCTTTCTCATTCTGTTTTTCAAAATAGGGTTGTTTTTTAATGTGTTGTGTATGTATGAAATTGGGCTTATTATGTTTATTTTTCATTGTTTAATTAACACATATCTGCAGAGTTTTTCAGTTTGCAAGGCATCTTAAAACATAGCCATTTGAGCTGGGTGGTGGTGACACACACCTTTAATCCCAGTACTTAGGAAGGCAGAGGCAGGCAGGACTCCTGTGAGTTCCAGGTCAGCCTGGATTACAGAGTGAGTTCCAGTATAACCAAAGATACACAAAGAAACCATGTCTCCACTCCCCTCAAAAAAACATAGCCATTTGTACAGGGGAGTTTGTTCCAGGACCCCAAAGGATTCCAGTGTCTGTAGAAGTTTAAGTCCTTTATAAAAACAGTGACCTTCCTACTCAAAATGTTGCCATCTTGAGGACATTTCTGTAGCCAAGTCCCAGATCATTTGTTTTTATTCATGGGCTGATGAACAAAACATGGTGAAAATTTTGCATATAACCTATACAACCCTCCAGTACACTTTAAATCACTTTCATACTACTTTTGCGATATCTGTTTTCCATGTGGTAATAGACATGACTGACTGACTGAATAAATGAATGAATGAATGAATATACAGGCATAATCAACATTTTGACATCATAACTGGACATCTATAAAGTACACAATAAAAAAGCCACACAGAACAAAGCCTACTAATGTTTTAAATAAACTTACAATTTTGTCTTAGGCCACATTCATGGCTGTCCTGGGATGCATACAGCCAGACTATAACAGCAAGAAAAATAGTCTGAATGTTTTCAGTACTGATAATTTTTCCTAAGTAAATTTTTGAACTAGAATAATAACTTCATTGATGATAGCCATAAAGAATCTCAGCCACACAGTTTTAGACAAGAGAGCAGATTAATTCTTACATGTGTTTTGCCTCTGGGACTATTTAGGTTTCTTCTAAAGTTCTTGCAGGAGTGAATGGTTTGTACAAATGGGGCAAAAAAATCACCTTTGATCTCCCAATTTATTCCTTTGGATTCCAGGAAAGAGGCATTCATAACTTAGTCCTAGTCCAAGCAGTGGGCAAATTTGTTCAACCTGAAGACTCCTGCGTCAGGAAACTGGTCCAGGAGTGCTTAGGGTCTTCAGATTCCTTTGTCCTTTGCTTCATCAGGCACTAGAGCAAATTCAGATTCACTGTTTCCAGGGCAACTATCAGACCATACAGCATAGGCCTGGGATGTGTTATATGTGCCAAGCCAAGAAAACCAAGATGGAAGACCATGGCTGGTGGCGACACCACATCTCTGTCCTGTCACTTCTTTCTCTCCATGCATCCTCACGTCCTCCTGATTCCATTTCTGAAGGCGGTCTCTCCAAAACACTGTTGACCTCTGTTTATAGTGATGGACAGAGAGCCAACTGTACATCATTTCATTCAAGCATTATCTCAGTTTTTCCCCTAAAGAAGAGATTTGCCCTTTCTGAGCAGACTCAGATTGCAACTTCTCCTTTTCCTTTTTGCTGTCTCCTTTTCTCAGATGTTGGCCAGAACCCAGGTGTACTTTTTCTCATGCTTTGGACCTTCTCATGCTTTCTTGGAAGCCCACCTCCCGCCATGCAGCTTCAGGTAACTCCAACTGACAACACAGCTCTTCTGCCTTCCATTCTCTTCCTTCGGCCAGCTGTGGAGATTTACAGCTTGCCTGCCCTGGGATATTTCCTTGAAATACTAGTAAAACTGACGTTGAACTTCAAAACAGATAAACAACAGGGTTAGCTGGCCACCATGCTGCTTCTGACTCCTTTTATAGATTATGATCACAAGGCTCAGAGAATGACAGTCTTCTTTGGGTCCCTCAGGCAGGAAGTTCAGGGCTGTGACTCAATGCAGACTGGAAATGCTGAGCTTGAGAGCCCTGAGTAAGAAAAAAGAACCCGCGTGGGAAGAAGGACAGCCAGGAAGGGAGATAGGAAAGAAGAGGCTGGCCAATCTGCAGTGGACTGGCCATTTTACTAGGAGTTTCCTGTCCATACATCTGTCTACTTCAGTGATTGTGTTTTACTAAGGACACCACTTTCCTCCAAAGAGACCAATAGCATCAGAAAGCAAAAGTTAGAACTCAGGAGCTACAAAATTCTGCCACATGTGAGATCCAGAGGTAACTTTTGGGGTCTCCGGGAACTGCACAGCTATCAACACTTGACAGAGAAATGGCTTCTAATTCACAGCTAATAGCAAATAATCTAAACCCCTTCTTTGTATCCCCCTCCAGCCATTACCCTGGCTCCTCCTAGCCTGTGCCAGGGACACCAAAGGTGCATGCACTGTCAGCCAAGATACTGTGAACCCAATGTTCAAGACCTAGTGTCAAAACTCAATATTCTCAGACTGGGTGAGGGCTCTGTTTGTAAAACGCTTGTCATGCAATGCTGAGGATCTATAATCAAATCCCCAGAGCCCATGTAAAAGTCCAGCATGGTAGCATGCTCATTTGAAATTCTAGCATTCCTGAAGAGAGATGAAAAATAGAGGCTGGAGAATTTCTGGGAGCCTGAAGGTCAGCCATTAAGCAGCAGTAAAAAAAAAAAAGAGGAGATCCTGCCTCAAACGAGGTAGAAAATAGTAACCAAAGCTCCCACACATACACCGTGGCATGGGCACTCACACTCATGCATGAAAACATGCACATACATCAAACTCATACACACATACACATCAAACACACAGACATACACACATACAAACACACACATACTAAAAAAAATGTTTCAGGCCCTGCCTCTTCCTAAAAGCCAAGAGAAGAGGAAGAAAAAGAAAGAGATGGTAGCCAACAGGAAGTGCTGATTTTGCAAGGCATGGTGGCCTGTGCCTTTAATCCCAGAGCTCTGGAGACAGAGGCAGGTGGTAGATCTCTGAGTTTGAGGCCAGTCTAGTCTACAGAGTGAGTTCCAGGACAGCCAGGACTACACAGAGAAACCCTATAATGAAAAGCCAAAAAAAAAGTCCCACACACTTACAGTGGGAGACTTCAACACCCCACTCTCACCACTAGACAGGACCACCAGACAGAAACTTAACAAAGAAGCAAAGAAACTAATAGAACTTATGACCCAATTTGGATTAACAGAACATTCCATCCAAAAAAAAAAAAAGAATATACCTTCTAGCATCACATGGAACCTTCTCAAAAATCCATCACATACTTGGCAACATAGCAAACCTCAACAAGTACAAAAAATTGGAATAACTCCATGCACCTTATCAGACCACCATGCATTAAAATTAGAGTTCAACAACAACACAAATTGCAGAAACCCTACAAACTTATGAAAATTGAATAGTGCACAATTGCACCATTCTTATGAGACACTTTGAAAGCAGTGCTACAAGGAAAGTTCATAGCACTAAGTGCCCACATAAAGAAACTGGAGAATAGTTACACTAGAGAATTAGCAGCACAACTGAAAGCTCTAGAAAACAAAGAAGCAAACTTACCCTGGATGAGTAGACGCCAGGAAATAATCAAATTGAGGGCTGAAATCAATAAAGCAGAAACTAGGAAAACAATACAAAAAAAAATCAATGTAACAAAGAGTTGGTTCTTTGAGAAAATTAACAAGATAGACAAACCTTTATCCAAACTTACCAAATGGCAGAGAGAGAACGTGCAAATTAACAAAATCAGAAATGAAAAGGGAGACAAAAAATGGACACTGAGGAAATACAGAGAATCATCAGGTCATACTTTGAAAACCTGTACTCCACAAAATTCGAAAATTTAAAGGAAATGGATGACTTCCTGGACAGCTATCAATTGCCAAAACTAAATCAAGAACAGATAAGCAATTTAAATAGACCTATAACCCCTATGGAAATAGAAGCTGTCATCAAAAGTCTCCCAACCAAAAAAAGCCCAGGTCCAGATGGCCTCAGTGCAGAATTCTACCAGAAATTCAAAGAACAGCTTATACCAAATCTTCTCAAAGTGTTCCATGCAATTGGAGCAGAAGGGCCTTTGCCAAACTCTTTCTAAGAGGCTTAAATAACCTTGATACTCAAGACACAAAAAGACACAACTAAGAAAGAGAACTTCAGACCAATATCCCTCATGAACACTGATGCAAAAATACTCAATAAAATAGTGGCAAATCAGATCCAATAACACATCAGAAAACTCATCCACCATGACCAAGTAGGCTTCATCCCAGGGATGCAGGGATAGTTCAACATACAAAAATCCATCAATGTAGTCCACCATATAAACAATCTGAGAAACAAAAATCACATGATAATCTCACTAGATGCTGGAAAAGCCTTTGACAAAATCCAACACCCCTTCATGATAAAGGTCTTGGAGAGATCTGGGATAACAGGAACATACCTTAACATAATAAAAACTATATACAGCAAACCAACAGCCAACATCAAACTAAATGGACAGAACTCAACGCGATTCCTCTAAAATCAGGAACAAGACAAGGCTGTCCACTCTCTCCATACCTCTTCAATATTGTACTTGAAGTTCTAGCTAGGGCAATATGACAACAAAAAGAGATCAAGGGGATACAAACTTTCACTATTTGCAGATGATATGATAGTTTACATAAGTGACTCCAAAAACTCTACCAGGGAACTCCTGCAGCTGATAAATACCTTCAGCAAAGTGGCAGGATACAAGATCAACTCAAGGATATTAGTAGCCCTACTATATACAGACGATAAAAGGGCTGAGAAAGAAATCAGAGAAACATCGCCCTTTACAATAGCCACAAACAACATAAAATACCTTGGGGTAATGCTAACCAAACAACTGAAAGACCTGTATTGCAAGAACTTTGAGTCTTTAAAGAAAGAAATTAAAGAAGATACCAGAAAATGGAAAGATCTCCCATACTCTTGGATAGGTACAATCAACATAGTAAAAATAGCAATCTTACTGAAAGCAATATACAGATTTAACGCAATCCCCATTAAAATCCCAGCACAATTCTTCACAGACCTTGAAAGAACAACTCTCAACTGTATATGGAAAAACAAAAGACCCATGATAGCCATAACTACCCTGTTCAACAAAGCAACATCTGGAGGCATTACCATCCCTGACTTCAAGCTGCATTACAGAGCTATAGTCCTGAAAATTGCTTGGTATTAGCACAAAAATAGACAGATAGACCAATGGAATCAAATTGAACACTCTAACATTAACCCATATACTTATGAACACCTGATCTTTGACAAAGAAGCTAAAATTATACAATGGAAAAAAGAAAGCATTTTCAACAAATGGTGCTGGCTAACTGGAGGCTGACATGTAGAAGACTGCAGATAGATTCATGTCTTTCACCATGCACAAAACTTAAATCCAAATGAATCAAAGACCTCAACATAAATCCAGCCACAATGAACCTGTTGGAAGAGAAAGTGGGAGGCACCCTTGAATGAATTGGTACAGGAGACTGCTTCCTGAACATAACTCCCATAGCACAGATAATGAGGTCAACAATTAATAAATGGGACCTCCTCAAACTGAGAAGCTTCTGTAAGGCAGAGGACATAGTAAGCAAGACAAAAGGCAACCCACAGATTGGGAAAAGATATTCACTAACTCCACATCTTATAGAGGGCTGATCTCCAAAATTTATAAAGAACTCAATAAGCAAGTCTTCAAAACACCAAAGAATCCAATCAAAAAGTGGGGTACAGAACTAAATAGAGAATTCTCAGTAGAGGAGTATAAAATGGCTGAGAGACACTTGAGAAAGTGGTCAACATCACTAGCCATCAGGGAAATGCAAATCAAAACAACTCTGAGATACCATCTTACTCCTGTCAGAATGGCTAAAATAAAAAACTCCAATGGCAGTTTGTGCTGGAAAGGATGTAGAGAAAGGGGAACACACTCCTTCACTGTTGGTGGGAGTGCCGACTCATACAGCCAGTATGGAGATTCCTCAGGAAAAGGAGAATCAGTCTATCACAAGACCCAGCAAAATTCCACTCTTAGGCATATACCCAAAATATGGACATTCATACAACAAGGATATCTGTTCCACTATGTTCATAGCAGCATTATTTGTAATAGCCAGAACTTGAAAGCAACCTAGCTGCCCCTCAACTGCAGAGTGGATAGAGAAAATGTGGTACATTTACACAATGGAGTACTATTCAGTGGGAAAAAACCAATGGAATCTTGAAATTTTCAGGCAAATGGATGGCACTAGAAGAAACCATCCTGGGTGAGGTAACCCAGTCACAAAAAGAGAAATATGGTATGTACTCACTCATTTATGGCTTGTAGACATGAATCAGGGGAGTGCCAGCATATAATCCCATTGCCAGAGAGTCTGGGAAACAGAACCTTCATCCAGGGACTGATGGAAGCAGAGGCAAACACCCACAGCTAAATACTGAACTATACTCCTGGAATCCAGAGTCATAAAGGGAGAACTGATGGGCAAAGGAGTTAAGACTGGGCTGGTTTAACCCACAGAAACACTTGACATGAACAAGGGGGAGCTCTTGGACCCCAGATTGATGGCTCTGTGGAAAGCATGGGACTGACCCAGACCCCTGAATGTGGGTGTCAGTGAGGAGGCCTAAATAATCTATGGGGCCTTGGGTAGTATTTATCCCTGGCATACAAATAAACTTTGAGTGCCCATCCCACAATGAGGGATGCTCTCTCAGCCTGGACTCTTGAAGGATGACATAACAGACTCTGGAGAGCCACCATGGAGGGCCTCACCCTCCCTGGGGATCAGGGTGGAGATTGGGTGGGGGACTAGGGGGCCTGGTGGGGAGGGATGGAGAGGAGGGGATTGACATATGAAACAAACTTGTTTCTAACTTAAATTAAAAAAGGAAGAGAAAAAATACAAAAAAGAAAAGCCAAAAAAGAAGAAAGAAAGGAAGAAAGAAAGAAAGAAAGAAAGAAAGAAAGAAAGAAAGAAAGAAAGAAAGAAAGAAAGAAAGAAAGAGAAAGAAGGAAAGAAAGAAATCCTGTGAGGTGGAATTACTTTTCCCTTTCAGGCTCAAGGACATTTTCAGGATTCATTTCAACTCTTCATGCTCACAGTTCAGTGATGTCATCGTCTTCAAGAGCTTTAAGTAAATAGGACTCTGACAGTCTGGGGTCATAAATCTGCAGTTGCCTTCCTGCCTTGCATCTCTGGAGTACTCTCACCTGCTAGAATAAACGATACTGATTGTAACCAAGATAAAATGCATTGCATACATGGAAACTGTGATGAATGTGATGTCTCTGAAAATAAAATAGTGCTGTCTACATTGCTGCTCTTGGGGGATCGCCTAGAAACTTTCCATCTCTGAGAGAAGACATTTCCCAATAAACGTCTCCTTTCTCTTGATGTGAACACCAAATATTTTTATTTTCTCATTTTTTTAAATAGGAAACTATGAATTTCTTTTCAAAGAAGTTTGTTTTATTTAGGGCAATTGGAAAAGTGCATAGGTTGTTATTAACATGGTTGAGGATTATATATTTAGCACGTGGGCAGCAATTTTTTCTTTGTTTGGCTTAACAAGGCAGTTTCCTACCTGTTAATTAATGAAGAGGTATTTCTCACAAGAGAGGTAAATGGATGTCTACATTAATCAAAGTTGCGAGTTCCTCCTTTCTCATTAGAACTGAAGAAATCTACTATGTGAAATTTCTGTCACCTCCCCACATTCTGACTGTATGAGTGACTTTCCCCATGGCTGTGACAAGCCATTTGTCAAAAGCAAGTGAAGGAAGGAGGGGATTGTCGTGCCTTGTGGGTCGGAAGGCATGGTGGCAGGAGCATGAAGCAGCTGGTCGGGCTGTGTTCAGTCAGGAAACAGAAAGAGATGAAGGTTGGTGGTCAGCTTGCTTCGCCTTTTCATTCAGTTCCAGGATCCAGCCCATGAAGTACTGTTGCCCACACTGAAGGCAGGTTTTCCTTTCTAAAAACACCCTCATGAAAACATGCTCAACAGCTACACCAGGATGCTTGTTTCCATGGGGATTTAAATCCACTAAACTGTCAATGAAGAGTAGTCATCACAATTCTGCCCCTTGTTGTCTTACCACCCAAACCTGCCACTTTAAATCAAACATCCTACCCTTGGCCCTCAAAGCCTCATTTTATATAAAGGCAAATGTCAAATCCTGTAGCATCTGGGGCTTGTGATAGAATCCCCTGAGTGACAATGGCCTTGAGCAACCTTGACCCTGTAGATCATGTGACCTTTCTTGGGCCAACTCCATTCCTGACTGCAGCTTTCCTCAACAGCCACCTCATCTCCAACATCCTGTAGTGTACTCCACTTCAACTGCGGGTTCTACTTCCCAGCTCCATAAAATGACCTCTCAGGGACTCCTTGCTGGGAATTGGACCCTGCAACAAATTGCCTGACTTCCGTAGCTTGGCTCAAGCCTCAATAACCCCCATACTCTTGTGTTTTAATGCACACTCACATGATTCTGCTGTCAGTTTGAGATGTAGGGACCCCAGTGCCAGCAGCCTCTTGTGGCTGACCATAGGGAAACCCTTTCCTCCAATGGCATTCCACCCCAGGCTTTCTCCTTTCAGCTGAATCTGCACTTTCCTAAGTTGGAGCCTTCACTGAGTAGGGTTTTCCATCAAAGCACCCTTCCTATCGTCTCTCTCTATGGAGCTAATCTATATACCAATTGCGTTCTCCACACTCTCCCTGTCCACAGGTAAATCTTGCTCACACTCTTTTCTTTGCCACGTTTCACATTTCCAGATCTTTCTGTTCCTTCTTACTGTAAATCTTAATAAGAGCAGTGAGCAGTTGCTGGCTGTGTAGCTGGGTGGCTGGCCCCTTGAGTTCTCCTCCTCCCCTCTGGATGCTAGATACTTTTTTCCCCAAATTTCTCCTACTTATTGTCTCTGCCTGCCATCCCTGCTTATCCTTTTCCCTGCCTTGCTATTGGATGATCAGCACGCCTTTAATCTCCACTCATAGGAGGCAGAGGCAGATGGATCTCTGTGAGTTTGAGGACAGCCTGGTCTACAGTGTGAGTTCCAGGACCGTTTCCAAAGCTACAGAGAAACCATGTCTGGAAAAAAAGAAAGGAAAGGAGGGAGGGAGGGAGGGAGGGAGGGAGGGAGGGGGAAGGGAGGGAAACAGGAAAGGAGGGACAGAGGGAAAGAAATGATGGTTATCCCACATGCTTCTGCATTGTCCTGGTTAGTTTTTGTTAACGTGACACAAACTAGAGTCACATGAAAAGAGGGAAATTCAATTGAAGAACGTCTACATCAGATTGGCCTGTCAGATGTCACATCTGCTCTCCTGCATAATGATTTCTGTCTCCTGATTATTGGTTGACGTGGGAAGGCCAACCCAGTGTGGACAGCAGCACCACTGGGAAAATGGCCTCAGCCAGTATATGAAAGTAAGCCGAGGAAACTATGGATAGCAAGGCAATGAACAGCTTTTTCCCATTGTTCCTGCCTCTGCTCCTGCTTGAGTTCCTGCCCTGACTTCGAGCAGGACATAGAAGCCAAATAATCCCTTTCTTCCCCAAATTGCTTTTAGTCATGGTGTTTATCACTGTAACTGAGAAGCAAATTCGGACATGAACCTATTTTGTCTCTTTTTTAACCCTGCACTGTCTTGAGCTGCTTTCCTCTCAATGATTCTGTTTCTTAGATTTCTTTGCCTAGTGGCTTTGTGTTGACTGAGCCAGTAAGGGGCCCCACATGAGTTTGCAGAGTAATAGAGAGTTATAGGACACACCCCAACACACACACACACACACACACACACACACACACACACACACACACACACACACACACATGTACCACAGCTTTCCCTGTGTCAAGGTTTTATTCTGCCTGTGTCTGTGATTAACCACATGGGCTCCCTAGTGTAGAACAATTTTTCTATCCCTCCGTTTATTCCCAAATGAATACACAGAGGCTTATATTAATCATAAACTGTTTGACCAATGGCTCAGGCTTCTTATTGACTAGCTCTCCCTTAATTATTAGCCCATTTTCTGTTAATCTGTGTATCTCCACGTGGTCTTGGCTTACCAGTCTCTTGCTCCCTCAGCAGCTACATGGGGTCTCCTTGACTCCACCTACTACTTTTTCTATCCCTGTTTCCACCTGGCTAAATCCTGCCTGTCACTTGGCTGAAACAGCCTTATTCACCAACCAATAACAGAAACATATATTCACAGCACACAGAGGGCATCCCCCATCACCCTAGTGAGCAGAACCTGAGACAAACACAGATTCTAGCCATGCATTTGGAAGGTGGTGCCAATGTGAGGAGAGGCAGGATGGTCAGACAGGAGAGATGGAAATGCAAAGAGAAGAATGTAATTCAGAGGCTGGAGAAGTGGCTCAGAGGCTAAGTAAGTGCACTTGCTGCTCTTCCGGAGGACTTGGGTTCAGTTCCCAGCATCCATGCTAGTCAACTCTCAGTGGTCCATAACTCCAGCTCCGAGGGGATTCAGTGTCTCTGCCTCTTCATGCACCTGCACTCAATGCGTACTCTCACAAGTGGATGCACGCACATACACATAATTTAAAATAATAAAAAGAATATAATCAATCTGGTATAGTGGTTCACACCTAAATCCTAGGACTTGGGAGGCTGAGGCAATAAAATTGTCCTAAGTTTAGGCCAGTCTGCACTACATATCAAAATTCTATCCAAATGAAACCAATAAAAATGTCATTGAGATCCCAGCAGAGAGCAACTAGTTTTTGCCTATGGGGGAAATCTCTAAGGAATTACAGAATGTCTCTTGGCGTTTCCACATGAATGATGGAAGACAGCATTTTTCCACCCACTCTGACACCTAGCCCTGGCTGCCCGGCTGCCCAGCTGCCTGTAGGGCACTGGCTCTCCCAGCAGCGTTCCTGGCTTCGTTTCTAAGCAGAGCAGAGCAGGTGTGGTTGCTGAGGAAGCTGAAGAAATAAATCAGAAAGACACTTGTCTCCCTGTAGGTGGAAAGTTGTCAGAGTGAAACCACAGCTGCAGATGGAATAGGTGGAGACGAGGGGATGTGACAGACGCAGCCTCATTCACTGAGCATGACAAGCCATGGCTCTTACTCGGTTTCCCGCTCTCTTACAGCCTCCGCGCCTCCCTTCACATTCTGCCCTTTAAGCTTAGATGTTTCTCTCTCTGCTGATCTCTGCCCATAGTCTCTGTGGGAGTCCTTGGCTTTGGTCAAGGAGAGAGCCTTTGACCTCCACAAAGAATTCCTTCATTGACATTTCTTCAGTCCAACCAAGTAGATGGGACTCTGTTTCCCTATTGTGACCTTGACAGATGTTGATGATTTTGGCTGCAAAATAAGCTTGCTGGGTTGTGTAGCTGTCTCAGAAATGACTGAAGATAACTGCACTACACTCAGCTGAGGCAGACAGGACCGAGATTTAAATGAACTTGTTCACAGAGCCCTGCTAGAGACAGCGAGCCATACTACACTATCCTTGTGTTAAACAAGATCTCCATTGGATACATGTCCTAACATGAGCCTCTGAAAACCTCATGCCACACACCCAAACCTCATCCACTCTGACCATCCATTCTCAGTGGTGACAGAAACAGGAGCAGAAGGACTATGGGGATAGATCAATGCATGTTGATCCTTGGGTTATTTTTTTCAAATCCCAATAGCTAGTGATTTGTCCTCTGTAAATGTAAATAGACAATACATGTTTGCTAAATAAGTCTCCATTTCCAGTATTGCTATAGAAGCAACAACCAAAAGGCAACTTTGTAATACCTAAACGGTTTACCTTTTTCTTTTCTTTTTTCAGATCCATTTAATTTTAAAATTATGTGTTTGTGTATGTGTATGTGTATGTGTATGTGTATGTGTATGTGTATGTGTATGTGTATGTGTATGTGTATGTGTATCTGTGTGAGGCCAGAAGACGATATTGGATCTGCCAGGGTTATAGGCTGTTTTGAACTGCCTGGCATAGATGCTGGGAACTGAACCCGAGTCCTCTGTATGGATTCTTCTTATATAGCCTTATAACCAGAGAGGAGGAGAGTGGGAGGGAGGAAAGGAGAGAGAAAGAAAGAAAGAAAGAAAGAAAGAAAGAAAGAAAGAAAGAAAGAAAGAAAGGAGGGAGAGAGAAGGGAGGATGGGTGTGAGGGGGCTTAGGGAAAACGAGGGGGAGAGAGAGAGAGGGGGAGAGAGAGAGAGAGAGAGAGAGAGAGAGAGAGAGAGAGAGAGAGAGAGAGAGAGAGAGAGAGAGACTGTAAAGCATTAAAATTTGAAATTTGTCTCCAAGTGGTTACGGCATCCTGGTCCCTTGCAAGTTAAGGGACATCAGTACTAAACTGTGATTCCATCTGGAGAATCTAGAGGTCACAGCTAATGTTTCTCCTTCTGGTAAGATCAGCATCACTTTAAAAAAACACCTGGGCCAAAGATAAGCACCTGTTTCCCACAGGCCAGGGGTGTATCACAGAAGGGCAATGTTCTGTGACAATCCCCTTGTGAGAAGTCAACCTTCTACAACTGTTCTATGCAGGGGCACCAAGAATGGGCGGGCAGCAGCCAATGACCTCAGTCTGCTCGCTCCCTTTCTCTCCAACCAGCCTTTGGGCCACGTTCCTGCAGGGGGCAAGATCAGGGACAGGCTAAGTGGCAGAAAGCCCAAGGAAGAAACGCCTCTTGCAGGCAGGCACGCACGCACGCACGCGCGCGCACACACACACACACACACACACTTTCCAAGTTAGTATCAGGCCTCAGCTGGGTGTAATGGAATATATAGAGGCTCCATAAAGACATTTTAATGCCACAGCCCTCAGAAGCCATGAATGTGACCTTATTTGAAGAAAATGGTATTTGCAGAGATAGTGAAGTTAATTGGTAAATTATCCAGGAGACTGTAAATCTAACTATGACGATGCCCATAAGAGACATACAGAGCAGACACAGGAAACCATGTGTAGACGGGAACACAGACAGATTAAAGTAGATGCAGCCACCAGCCAACACTGAAGCCAAGGGAAGCTGGAAAAGGCAGAGGAGGATTCTCCCCTCATGCCTTTTAAGGGATGAAACCCTGGTGGTGTCTCGGCTTCAGAATTCTCACATGGTGAAACATTCCCTTCTAGAGGGAAAGGGGAGGTTGATAAGGCTGAAAAAGAAGATGGCTCAGTGGTTAAAAGCACTGGCTGCTCTTTCAGAGGACTTGAGTTCAATTACCAATACCTTCACGATGGCTCACAACCATGTGGAACTCCAATTCCAAGGGCTCTGATACCTTCTTCTGGCTTCCACGGATACTGTGTTTATGGGGTGCCTAGACATGCATGCAGGCAAACATAAAATAAAAACAACCAAATCTGAAAGCAAAGGCTCTGAGCACAGTCAGAGCCTGGGACAGAACCACAAATACTGGGTCTATTTAGGAGCCAACCAATGTCTCAGCGGGATAGTTGCAAGTCTTGATTATATCAACAACCTAGGAAGAAAAGGTAATCAGAAACTGCTTCAAACATCTGGATTCAGGATGTATTGTGGAGGCTGTACCCTGGCTGCTTTCCTTCCACTGCCATGGTAGGAAGGGGAGACAAAGCCATGGACCCAATTGAGAGCCCTCTTGGCGGGCTTAGGTGACCCTCTCCTGCCTGGTTCGAAAGCTCTACTCTGATTGGTCCCATTCTACACCTCATTTGTGCACACACCCCCAACCAATCAGGGTCCACCAAGTACTTTTATTTCAGGATGCAAAATGCTCGTCAGCCTGGCTCTCTCCCAAAGGGAGTCCAACTGACAACAAACTGCTGGGTCTGAACAGGGCCCAGATCCCAGATGCTCACACTTTCCTGAGGGTGCCCAGAACCCAGATGCTCACACTTTCCTGAGGGTGCCCAGATCCCAGATGCTCACACTTACCTGGGGGTCTGAACAGGGCCCAGATCCCAGATGCTCACACTTTCCTGAGGGTCTTAACGGGGCCCAGAACCCAGATGCTCACACTTTCCTGAGGGTGCCCAGATCCCAGATGCTCACACTTTCCTGGGGGTCTGAACAGGGCCCAGATCCCAGATGCTCACACTTTCCTGAGGGTCTTAACGGGGCCCAGATCCCAGATGCTCACACTTTCCTGAGGGTCTTAACGGGGCCCAGAACCCAGATGCTCACACTTTCCTGAGGGTCTGAACAGGGCCCAGATCCCAGATGCTCACACTTTCCTGAGGGTGCCCAGAACCCAGATGCTCACACTTTCCTGAGGGTGCCCAGAACCCAGATGCTCACACTTTCCTGAGGGTCTGAACAGGGCCCAGATCCCAGATGCTCACACTTTCCTGAGGGTCTTAACGGGGCCCAGAACCCAGATGCTCACACTTTCCTGAGGGTGCCCAGAACCCAGATGCTCACACTTTCCTGGGGGTCTGAACAGGACCTAGAACCCAGATGCTCACACTTTCCTGAGAGGAAGAAGCTTGTTTACTTCAGAGTTTGTGTCCTGGCCAGATTCTGGAGCTCTCAGTGTGCTTCGGGCTCTGACCAGGGGCTTGGCCCCCAATGCGTGTTGGAGAACAAAGACTGCTCCTGGGACTCACCAGAGACAGACTGACCACTGGTAAAAGACTGGTTCCCACTGCTTCTGTTCAAGAGGCCCTGCTCCTGCACCAAGACCTGTCATTCCTGCCCTGGCTTTTGAGACCTCTTAGAGACAGGAGAGCTACCACCCCTGTCTCTCTCATCAATGACCTGCTCTTTACAGGATTTTTTTTCTCCATTATTACAGGGAGGCCAAGATAAGAACCTACTTGAAGGCAGGAGACTATCTCAACACATCTTTAAAATTGTAAGACAATAAATTCCGAGGCAGCAAATCTGTGGTAAGCTGTCATGGCAGCCACAAGGTATGAATACCACGGGGAAGGCTCTACACTTGGTGAAATTGAAAGCTTGGATCCCATGCTGGATTTTACTTTTTATCACCTAGACTTTCCTGGAGCAGTCATGAGCACAGTCTGAGATCTCCTCCTGGGGTGGGGAATACACCATTCACATTTTCCCAGGAGGGTAAGAAAAAATTTCATTGTGTGTAGCTTAGTTCTGTTTTTCTCTCCTACCCTGTCAAGTTGTGCTGTTAATAAAGAGCTTTCACTTACCCAGATGAACAAGTTGCAGGAGTGTCGGTACCACTCCTTGTCTCCACCTTGCTCTCCTTGTGCTAGTTTGGCAGTTGCTACCCATCACTCCATCAGGTCCCTGTTAAGTGAACCTGCCCTGCAGTAAGTGTAGCAGCTGTGAGCATAGGTCCCAGGCTGGACCGTCAAGCACAAATCCAGGTCCACCTTCTACCAGGTATGTCTTTAAGTTCCCTGTTCCCGACTTTCCGTATCCTTGCAGCCTGTGCTGGATAGTTTTTTGGTTTAGAGGTTCTTTTGGGGGGGGGGTGTTGTCATCTTGACACAAGTTAGAGCCACATGGGAGAAAGGAACCTCAATTAAGAAAATGCCTTTATAATATTGGCTTATAGGAAACTGAGTATGACATTTTCATAATTGATGATTGATGTGGGAGAGCCCACTATGGGGAGGGCCACCCTGGGTTGTATCATAAGGCAAGCTGAGTGAGCCGTGGAGAACAAAACTGGCAAGCGGTTGTGGAATATTCCTTTACACTGTGAATATATGTTGCTATGATTGGTTTAATAAATAAGCTGACTGGCCAATCGCTGAACAGAATAAGGTTAAGAGGAGAGCCAAACTGAGAATTCTGGGGGGAAGAAAGGCAGAGTCAGAGGAGTTGAAAGCAGGCACAGGGAGAAGCAAGATGGGCATGCTGTACTGAGAAAAGGTACAGAGTCACACGTGGCAAAGCATAGATAAGAAATGTGGGTTAATTTAAATGTAAGAGTTAGATAGTAGCAAGCCTGAGCTATTGGCCAAGCATTTCTAATTAATGTTAAGTCTTCACGTCTGTTATTTGAGAACTGGTGGGTAGGAAAGAAAAGCCCACCTACAAGCAGCATTTCTCCATGGCCTCTGCTTCCTTCTTCTAGGTTCCCGAGTTCCTGCCCTGACACCCTTTCATGATGGACTATAAACTGTGAAATAAAATAGGCATTTTCCTCTTCAAGTTGCTTTTGATTGTGGTGCAATAGAGAGCAAACCTGAACAGCACCCTGCCTCACAGAACTGGGTGTGGTACATAGGGAACACTATGGAGCTGAGCTTAATCAAGTAATTTTTGGCTCTGCCCAAACCCACAAAACCTGGAGAAAAGAAACCCTGGCCAACCCACTCCACAGAGAGGCTGGACCACCCATGAAAGCTTTGGAGACCCAATACACTCCAAGCAATTTCAAAGCTGGATAGCAATAGCCTTCCCTTTCTACTCCACTACAGTACCTCATCCTTAGGAAAACATGGAGGTTATACTATGCTCATTCTTCCATCAGTCTGCTCAAATAAAATAAAACCTGTCTGCTTGTCCCACTTAGGAGCCATCCCGTGAGGTGGGGGTGAGGATGTGTAAATAGACAGCTCCCTAAGAGAGTTGGGAACTGACCTAAAAGATGTGAGATTTCATTCAGATGCCACCACTCCAGTGGAATTCACAGCGGAGAAAGGCAGAGAATTCCAACTACATGGAGAAGGGACAATACAGGTTTGTATAACAATTGCATTCTGCCAAAAGGAGATGGCTGAGGAAATGGGTAAGGGCTGTCCATAGACAACAAAGCCAGCCTGGAGGCCACATCCTGGCCACATAGCATCCCCTCTAGCCAAACAAAACCTGATTCAAATTTCTTCTTACCAAAAGGATGTTGTTCCTGGGTGTGTCATGCTGCTGTATTCAACGCCCTTATTTTGGCTAAGAATCACCAAAATTTCCAAAACCTTGCATGACTCTTAACTTAGACAAGCTTGGACACTGCGTAGGTGTTTCCTTCTAACAATGTCCCCTGTGGCACAGCCACAGCCCGCTCTTCAGGAGCTCCTTTGGAACCCAGAGCAGGCAACCTTTACCCAGTCCCTGTATCTCCTTGTCCTGCAGAGAAATGTTTCGGAACCTGAAGGGCTGGGTGGAGTATCCAAGCAAGATTCATCCTACCAGCTGCTCTCTGAACGTTCCTCTTCCTTCCCTAGACGGAGTTTGTACTTTAGAGTGTTTGGCCTCAAGGACCTCATCACAAGCCAGAAGGCAAAAGGGTTCCCCTAGAGGAAATGGAAGTGTTTCTCATGGCTGCCTGCCATGGAGTACATCAGGAAAAGGGAGTGGTTCTTTTTGGCAACACCATGGTGGCCGCCCAGCTGGCCCCTTCAGGACCCATGCTCTCATTTCCCAGCTAACTGCAGGGGGTGTTGGCTGCTGGCTGCTTATAGATGAGTCCCTCCTCAGGAATTGCCTTCTGCCAAAAGCACCACCCTTTCCTCTGCTATCTTGTCTATAAAGATCAAGCCATGTGGGGCACATAGCTTCATCATCTCTACCTCAAACAAGTCAAGTCTGCAGAGCCTTCCCAGATCTAGAGCTCCTGTGAGAACAGCAGGCTCTGCTGTAACTACTCCATTTCTTACCTTCTCCTATTGCCCAGTCAGTCTCCCAAGATTTCTTTGCAAAGTAATTTCCAGTGACCTTGTGTGCAAAGTTTAGCCTTGTATGTTTCCCCATCTCCAGCCTATACCAATGGAGCTAGGTCAGACATAAGAAGAATATGATCTGTTCTACTTGCAACTCCAGAAGGATTTTTTTTACTCCCCAGTGAGATCTTAGGTCCCTCAGATGGATGAAGCATCTTGGTGGCAGCTGAAGAAAAAGGTTAGACTCAGAGTTTGATGAAGTTAGCATGCATCTGGCTGCAGTGACAATTTTCATGTCCAATTACCAGTGGCTTAAGAAACAAAGCTCTTGGGACCAAGATGATGTTTCAGTAGGTAATGTCCTTGCTGTACACACACGAGAACATTAAGTGCAGGTCTCCAGCATACACATAAAAGCTGGTTGTTTTGACGCATGCTTATAGTCTCAGCATTTAGAGTAAAGGCAGGAGAGTCCCAGGGATTTGATGGCCAGCCAGTTTAACGAGTCAATGAGCTACAGGTTTAATGAGAGCACTAAAAAGACAGTCAACCTCTGTATTCCATGGTACACACAGGTATACACACACACACACACACACACACACACACACACACACACACACACACAGGTATTGGTAATGAGGTGATCTAAGTAGGCGTTAGTTTAAGTTTTATAAGTAGCCTTATTCTTATTTCTTTTCGCACAATCATTTAAAAGCAACTAAGAAACAGGATTGCCTTTCTGCCTTTCTTTTGTCAGGAAGCAAAATCTTCATTTTTCATGTGTGAAATATCCCTTTACACTGTGAATATATGTTGCTGCTATGATTGGTTTAACAAACAAGCTGACTGGCCAATAGCCAAACAGCATAAGTTTAGGGGGGGAAGCCAAACTGAGAATTCTGGGAGGAAGAAGGGTGGAGTCTGTAGTTGCCAGAAGACACAGAGAGGCAAGATGGGCATGCCATACTGAGAAGAGGTACCGAGCCATGTGGCAAAACATAGACAAGAAAATAGGTTAATCTAATTACAAAGTTAGCCAGTAACAAGCCTGAGCTATTGACCCATCATTTACAATTAATATTAAGACTGAGTGGTTATTTGAGAGCAGCTGCTGGCACAGGAAGATTCCAATTACACTCATTTTTCTGGAAGATGATGCAGCCAAGCCAAGGAAGGTGTCATCATTGACTGTGGCTATGACTAACTGCTTCATGGCCCTTATATCTCGCTTTCTCCCACATCAGACTGTAACTTGAAATTGTGAGATAAAAACCAACCCTTTTTCTTCTAAATTGCTTTTGTCAGAGTGTTTGTCATGCACTTACTAAGGAAACTAGGACATCATGTTACAGGAAAAAACAAGGTCACATTTGGGTCTCAGTCTCATTAATTAAAGAATTTTAAAGCAAACACAAAATGAAGCTTGGGGATGATTTTATTAGAGTTCAAGGAGGAAAACACCAGGGTAGGTGGTGGTTGAAAAGGCTTTGGTGCCTCTAAATTCTGTTCTCTCTCCAGGCTTCCTGTCCTGTGTTGCACCTGCTGTGCAGCCTGCATCCGAGAATGTCGTGAGGTGGTTGGGATAGATGACACAGAGACCGGTCGGTTGCTTTAAGAAAACTTTATGCTCCCCAAGTCGACTTAGGAGAAGAGAAGTCCACTTAGGAGAGAGAGCTCCCCAAGAAAAAAGAGCTTCCCTTTTTAAGGACTTCTGCCATCCATCTACATACAATTCTCCAACAACTCTCCCAGACTTCTCACCCTCCTGGCTGGTGGTTTAATCTCTGGCCCCAGAATCGGGGAGAAACAGCAGGGGGGACAGGAAGAAGCATCTAGCCGTAGGGGGTGTGAAAGTCATGGTATCTCAGTGAGCAAGCCCTTATCTGAGCCCTATCAAGAGCTTTATAGCACTGAATTGTTTTCAGTAAACATTATCTCACAGCTGCCTGCTCCCAGGCCGAAGGGGAAGTGGGTTTCTGCTCGAGGTCTGATGTCCCCACAATTCACCCCTTTTTATTTTTAAATGAGGCACTCCTGGCTTAGGTCAAGTGGGGTCACCCTCCCTTACCTGTCCTCGAGGGACCTTGAACCCCTGTCTTAGGTGGGAGGGGTCTTCCCCACAGGTTGCCCGTCAACAAAGCGCCCCAACCTTAGAATCATCTGTAATAAGGCTTTATGGCTATCGGGATTGCCATGGGCTAAGGCACTTTGAACTCAGCATGAAGTCAGAATGCCTACTGCCACTGTTACCATTCCTAGGACCCCCACTGACATAGCGCCTCTCTGTCACCTGCCCATCCCCCGATCTGGGCCGTAGCATTTTACCACCAGTCTTTCTTTGCTATAAGGGTGATTTATAGTTACAATTTCACGGTTAAAACAGTGATAAAGTTTACAATCATTTTAAGATCTACTTAGGAAAGCATTAGATAGTGCACTTGCACAGATACATTAGGTACAATCATTGATGTTACACATGTAGCATTATAAAAAATATGAACAAGAGGCTTGTTGCACTATTTACAGAGTACCAATTTGTTCCTGTGGTGATGTAGTCTGTCGATTTAAAGTCAGTAGTATCAGCCGAACATGTAACCCGAGTCAAAGTCTTTTTGTCGCACCAGGACAAACCACATTTCTCCAGAAAAACACACTGGCATAGGTGTGATTCCAGAAACAGGAACTACCAAGTCTGATATTTCAAGTGACCATGTCCTGTTCAAATACTGAAAAGAGGCTTTTGCCACTCATCACAGTCCATACCAATGTCCAAATGTTTTAAATGGGTCCTTTTTTCTCTGTTGGCTTCACGATGAAAACTCATGGGTCCGGAAGGTTGATGCAGCAGGTCTGTTGAGAAACTGGAAATCTCGAACCGACTGTTTTCTTTCTTTCTTGGGCTCTAGATTCGATGACATCAAGGGTCAGGGACACTGATTTAGGAGATCTCCAACTGGCTTGGGCAGGCTCCCATGGTCTCAGGTCCAGTTTTCTCTGCTCCATGCATCTCACCAAATGTTGTGACAGCTACTGAAGCTTTATTCTTTTCCTGCAAGAAAACACAAACATGCCCTCGACCCCAAATTAGGGTCTTCTCCACTGTCTAGTGTATGGATGTTTCCATTTGACCTGAGCAATAATTGCTCAAGTTTCATTATGCCTGAATCTGTCTGAAGCAGATTGCTCACTGGCATTTACATTTTAAAAATTTTTAAATGAGGAGTGGATTATTCAAAGAATCATGTGGGGACTGGGGACATTACTCCCCCTTTTTTATTTTTAAATTTTGTATGAACTGTTGAAGTTGGACCATAACAGTAGAAGGATTTGTCTACCCTCCTTAGTCAACTATCTAGGTGAATTGGGATCACTATTTAAATTACTAGTAGATGTCCTTTAAAAGGGACATAACCATTAAGTACCTTTGAGAATCATTTAAGGATTGTAAACTATACTATGTCCCAAAGTCCTGTGCATCTCTTCTTTAACACTTCCTGTCATGTATCTGTCCTGCTGTGTCACTGAAGATTTTCTCCTTCAGTAAATGAATGACTGAGATAGGACTGCATCGTCAGCAAACTTCTGATGAAATTTTGATGCACCACATTTTCTCACAACAAAACTTAAAGTTGAATGCCAGCACTAGAAGAAACCATCCTGAGTGAGGTAATCCAGTCACAAAAAGACAAACATGGTATTTACTCACTCAGATATGGATTTTAGACATTGATCATGGGTGTGTCAGCCTACAATCCCAGTGCCAGTGAGTCTGGGAAACAGGGAGGTTCCCAAGAGATATGCATGATACCACAGAGAAGTGGAATGAGGCAAGATCTCATGAGCAGATTGGGAACATAGGGGGAGGGGAGAGGGATCCAGGAAAAAGAGAGGGGGATAAGAGGAGGGGAGAAGACATGGGTGTGCAGGAAGGTTGAGTCGAGGTAAGAATAGAGGAGACCAGGATGAGGGATACCATAATAGATGGAGTCATTATATGTTTGAGGAGAGAGCTGACACTAGTGAGATTTCCAGAGATCTACAAGGATAACACCAACTGGCAAACTAAGCAATAGTGGAGAGACTACATTAATAGCGCCTCCCTGATGATAAGGTTGATGACTACCTTATATGCCAGTGACTGATGGAAGCAGAGGCAGATACTCACAGCTAAACACTAAACTGAACTCCTGGAACCCAGTGACAGAGATGGAGGAGTGATGAGCAAAGGGGTCAAGACTGTGCTGGTGAAACCCACAAAAACAACTGACCGGACAAGGGGGAGCTCTTGAACCCCAGACTGATGGCTGAGAAGCCAACAGGGAACTGATCCAGACTCCATGAATGTAGATTCAGGGAGGAGGACTCAGAAATCTCTGGGGCCTTGGGTAGTAAATCAGTGTTTACCATGATGTACGATGAATTTTGAGAGCCCATTCTACATGGAGGGATGCTCTCTCAGCCTGGACACATGGGGAAGGGCCTAGGTCCTGCCCTGGATGAAATGACAGACACTGGAGATTCCCCAATGAGGGCCTCACCCTCCTTGGGGAATGATATGGGGATTGGGGGGGCTTGTGGAGGAACAAGGGAGGAGGGGTGGGAGAGGGAGCTGGGATCGACATGTGAAGCATTCATGTTTCTAATTTAAATAAGAACATATATTGAGGAAAAAAGTTGAATGCCAGCCATGCCTCTTCTTAGAAGACTCATCAGTGAGCCCACCAGGAGCAATTTCCAGGATAGCCTTTGGATAGTATCTCTTATTGCACTGTTCTTTCTTTGCCTTTGACCATCTCTTTTTTTTTTTAATTTTAAATAGTGTGCTTCACATGTCAATCCCAGTTCCCTCTCCTTCCCCTCCTCCCACACCCCCCACCATCTCCCCCAGTCTCCCACCCTATTGCCACTTCCTTCCACATAGGGGATATCTAGAGTCTGTCATTTTACTCAGGGCAGGGTCCAGGCACTCCCCTAAGAGTCCAGGCTGAGAGAGCATCCCTGTTTGTGTTATGGAC
Source organism: Mesocricetus auratus (assembly GCF_017639785.1). Lineage (NCBI taxonomy): Eukaryota > Metazoa > Chordata > Mammalia > Rodentia > Cricetidae > Mesocricetus > Mesocricetus auratus. Next base: position 6,741,984 of record NW_024429198.1, on the reverse strand, counting down.
ACACGAAGTCCGTTTGTATGCCAGAGATAAACACTAATCCACTGCCCAGGGCCCCATAGGTTGCCCAGGCCTCCTCACTGACCCCCACACTCTGGGCGTCTGGATCAGTCCCATGCTGGCCTCCCAGCTGTCGGTCTAGGGTCCAAGAGCTCCCCCTTGTTCAGATGAGCTGTCTCTGCTGGTTTTGCCAGCCCATTCTTTGCCAATTTGCTCAACGCTCCTCTCTCTCTGTCACTAGGTTCCAGGGGTTCAGTTCAGTGTTTAACTGTGGGTATTTGCCTCTGCTTCCATCAGTCACTGGATGAAGGCTCCAGGATGGTTATAGACATCAAATTCATTATCAGGAATGGACATTCAAGGTGGTCTCTCTACTATTATTAGCTTGCCAGTTGGTATCATCCCTTTAGATCACTAGAGGTCTCACTGGTGCCAGATCTGTCTTCTAACCTATGATTCCCTCTACTCCCCACTCAACCTTCCTGCTCCCCCATGACCTACTCTCCTCTTCCTCTTCTCCCCCTCTCTTCTTCCCAGCTCCCACTCCCCCCCAACTCCTCGACGTGTTCCCAATCTGTTCAGAAGATCTTGCCTCATTCCTCTTCTCTGGGGTACTATGCATATCTCTCTTAGGTTCTTTCCTGTTTCCCAGACTCTCTGTCAGTGGAAGTGCAGACTGGCACTATCCTGATCCATGTCTAAAATCCATATATGAGAGAGTACATACCATGTTTGTCTTTTTATGACTGGGTTACCTCACTCAGGATGGTTTCTTCTAGTGTCATCAATTTACCTGTGAATTTCAAGATTCCATTGTTTTTTTTTTTCTGCTGAATAGTACTCCATTGTGTAAATGTACCACATTTTCTCTATACACTCTTCAGTTGAGGGGCATCTAGGTTGCTTCCAGGTTCTGGCTATTACAAATAATGCTGCTATGAACATAGTGGAGCAGTTGTCCTTGTTGTATGAATGGGCATCTTTTGGATATATGCCTAAGAGTGGAATTGCTGGATCTTGTCGTAGATTGATTCTCATTTTCCTGAGGAATCTCCACACTGATTTCCAAAGTGGTTGTACGAGTTGGCACTTCCACCAGCAGTGGACCATCTCCAAGGTATATTTCTTTGTTTCTTTTTGTCCTGATCACTGTACTAAGGACTGAACCCGGGGCCTGTTACATGCTAGGCAATGGCCCTACTACAACACCTAGTCCCCATCATTTCTCTTTTCTGCTTGTTTTTGTTTTGCTTTAAAACAATCTCATTACCTTGCTAGGCAGGCCTTGAACTTGTCATCTTCTTACATTCCCAAAGTAGTTGGAGTTCCAGTCTAATGTTTCCAAAACAGACTTTCTTTCTCCTTTCTTTCTTTCTTTCTTTTCTTTTCTTTCCATTCCTTCCTTCCTTCTTTCTGTCTCTCTCTCATTTTTTTTAAATTTTCAGTAAGACTAAGAAATTCAGAAACCCATAGCCTCTTTTGCAACATAGCACCTAACTACTGTCAGTAAAACACTTTCCTGAATGACCATTTTATCCAAGACTCTACTCTTAAGCATGAAGCAATTTGAAATTGTACTCATTTGCTGTTCCAAGATTAAGTAAGATTTTGAGGTAGGGATGCCTTCTCTCCACTGCCCAACCGATTAAAAAGAGGTCAAAGGAAGTTCAGGGCTCCCCCTTACAGCCTGACTGCAAGGTGGGTGGAGATGAGATGTTCAGTTGGCAATCCCGTGGGACTAGTATTACTTACCAAGAGATAACGGCCCTGAGATGCTCAGCTCTCTTAGTCTGAGTGGGCTGCCTTTTTATGTGGTCTAATAAGAAAAGGGGGAAATGAGCTAATGCAGCACTAAGTCACCCAAATCTCAGATTCTTAGGTTTCTGAGTCATCTGTGCAATATTTTCCTTCACCTCACCAGAAGGCAGCAAACAGAAAGAAAAGGCTCCTTGAGTTCCAGGGGCTGCCAAAGCAAAGTACCATAGACCTGGTGACTTAAAAAGACAGAAAGTGACTCTCAAGCCAAGATGCCAGCAGGCCTGGCTCCCCCTGGAAATCTGAGGAGAACCAGCTCTCTTTGCTTGTGGTTTGCCCACAATCCTCAGCATTCCTGAACATCACTCCCAATCCCTGACCCCATCTTCACATGGCCTTCTCCCCTGTATGTCCAAATTTCTATCTCATAATGGCACATGTCTTTTTAGGGCTCACCCTAAGACAGTAGTATTTGGTATGTCTCCATCTCAACTAATTACCTCACCCAGGACCATTTTCCAATAGACCGTATCTCTTTCTGACGTTCTAGGTGGGTATGAATCAAAGAGTGCCTAGTCCAGCCCAGTCCAGAAGAGGCAAAGGAGTGCAGGCAATGTTGACTAACTACAGGAGCTCGCTTTCTTCCTCACCTTCTGAGCTTGTCTTGAATGTACAAGACAGCGGCATGGTTTGGACCATGGACTCCCAGACTCACACCTCTGCGTGCTTGTCATAGCCCTGCTTCTCACTGTGTGAGCTTCTTTCCCAGATTTGCTTCTGTTCTTCTGCTTATAAAATGAAGACAGTGCCAGCTCTTCCTTCAAAGACTTACGACTATCATGAGCATTTATCAACGAGGAGTGCTTCGAGTCATTCCTGGAACATGATGTTGTGTTCAAAAGATGTTACCAGATGTTTGTATTTTCTAAATACTTTTTGCTTACAGGAGCCACTGGAAGTATTTGGGACAAAAAAATGACATATGCAAAGTTCTGACTGGGCATCTAACCGAGGAGAATTTAACAAAGGAAGTGGCAAATCTGTGAATGTTAATTCTTCAGGGTGGGCAGATCTTTTGGTAACTGCATGGTGCTAATTAAAAAGGATAAGGATGGCAGTTGGGATAGATGCTAGTAAAGGTGTTTCCACAACCACAGCAGGAGAACATTTTAGCATTTGTATGAAATTCACAATTTGGTGACTGCCCTCCAACACTACACACACACACACACACACACACACACACACACACATACACACACACACACACACACTTTAAATTGTCTCAGCTCTCTCATTTTCAGCACCAGTCTCATTTTAAAACTGGGGAAAGGAGACCCAAAGAGGTTACTCATGGGTCATCCAGAAGATCCCAACATCAAATCTGGCTCTATTTGTCCTATGCTAAAACACTAGGAAGAAATGTCTTGCTTTCCAAGAGTGTTGTATCTCTTGACAGTGACAGTGACAGCAAATGGATGAATATGATTCTGTGACTCTGGTTACATCTCCTCTGTGTTGTAAAAGCAGTTTAGAGAGAGAGATGGCTCAGTAGGTCAGAAGGCTTGCTATGCATGCATTAAAACCTGAGTTTAAAGTCCCAGAACCCAAGTGAGAAGACAGGTTGCTGTGTCTGCAGCCTAGAACAAGGGAGCAGAGAAAGGCAGATCCTGGAGGCTTGTTGGCCAGACAGCCTAGCTAAAACAGCCAGCTTCTGGTTCAAGAGAGACCTTGTCTCAAAGAAATAAAGCGGCAAGCAGTAGATGAAGAGATCTACCATCTGGTCTCAGTATGAGTGCATGTACCATAAACATAACACACACACTCACACTCACACACACACACACACACACACACACACACACACACACACACGGGGGGGTGGAGAGAGCAGTTTTAAAATTCTACAAATTTATGAAAAATAACTTTCAGGAGGTTATATCTAAAACACAGGAAGCATACATGGTATCTAGCAACTATACAACACAATCTCCTTAGCTTTCACTTGAAATTACCTGTTTCAAATTGTTTTCTAAATTTTATAGTAACATGAAAAATTTAAGATGAAGGAATGATGTGAAAATATTGTTAAAAGTGAGTATGGCTGTGCCTAGGTTGAGTATAATGTATATGTTGTTAAATTTTAAGGTCAAAATACAATACTCTGAGAAAGAATTAATGCTTGATTCTCTGTAATGTGTTCTTAAGTATTGATCTATTCTTAGTTATATTTACAAAAGAAAGTAACTTAAAATAAAACTTTGTTTTATCCTTTTATTAAATGGGCATTTGAAACTTGTAATTGGATTTTAACTTTATATGTTTTCCCATTGGACAAAGCCTTTGTTGTATGAATAGTCAGTCATTGTTTTTTGTTTTTGTGGTCTTTTGTTGTTGTTGTTGTTTGTTTGTTTGTTTTTTGTTTTTTTGTTTTTCGAGGCAAGGTTTCTCTGTATTGTTTTGGAGGCTGTCCTGAAACTCGCTCTGTAGACCAGGCTGGCCTCGAACTCACAGAGATCCGCCTGCCTCTGCCTCCCGAGTGCTGGGATTAAAGGCATGCACCACCAACGCCCGGCCAGTCAGTCATTGTTTTAACCATAGGAAAAATTCTATTTTGAGAGTCATTCCTATTTAGAACCTCACTACTAAAATACATAGTGATTGTGAAAACTTGTTTTAATGGACAGATATTTATACATCTTTATAAAACCTGGTTTATAACCAAAAACTGTAGTATACTTGATATTGTAAAGAGTGTTTAACTGTGATTACTAAAACTTTAAATTAGCTACAAAGTATTCCTCAAGGGGATAATGAAAACCAGACGGTTTAATCAACTAGACAAGAAAATACATCACATCAAAGAATAAAAGTTTAGGACCATATCCAGACATTTTCACTCACTCCTGGCCTATAAAACTCAGGCAGTGGGCTTTCTTATATCGTTGGAGTGCACATTCCTGTGGACTTTGAGAATGCTGGCTGGTGTTCATCTCCATCTCCACTGGCATTCGAGTACCCTGAGCAACTAAACAGTTCTCTCACATTTTATACTTAGGCTTTTCAAATTTGTTTACGATATTTAATTCCATTTGGTATATTTCTAAGTGATAAAATAATACTAATCTTGGTTTTAGTGGAAAGGAAGAAAGGAAGGAAGGAAAGAAAGAACCCTTTCAACCTAAAGTTGGCTGCTCTCTTGCTACTGAGTAAAAGGTGACTGTCATTTAAAAATAAAATGCTAAGTGCATGCTAGCAGCAAGAAGAGGCATTGTCAGTCACTTTACCTGCCTTTATATCATGAAAGCTCCCTTGGAAAGTAAATGCAAAGGATTCTGGACCTCAGATTTCTCACTCAAAAAAACTCTTTCTTCAGGCTTAAAAGATTTTTTAAAAAACTATTTGGACTTCACCAAACTGCCAGCAGTTCTACGAAGCAAATTAAAAACATTGTTCCCCTCCCCACCAAGCAAGGGGGCAAATTCTTGGCCCTATTTATCCATCAATCACATATCTTTCTCCAACTTTCTTATATTCCTTTCCACCAAATCCTTATGGTCTTTAAGCCAGTTTTAAAGGTAGAAAGCCTCTTCTGTGTATTTAAAGGAGGGTTACTATACAAAGATGTAGACACTAACCCTGATTATATCAATTCAAGCTCTAGATGCTTCAGTTAATTGATATATGTACACAATTTTCCTTTATGTATAATAAACAAACAAATAAATACACTTATTAAATAAGGAATTCAGTCATAATAAATATCTTTTAAGCCAGACATGGTGAATATGCCTGTAATCCCAGCAGGACACACGAGGAAGAAGATGACACCTTCCATTCTTCCAGATGGTTGGCCCCTCCCCTCCTCTATAGCCAGGCCCCGCCCCTCCTCTACAGCCAGGCCCCTCCCCTCCTCTACAGCCAGATTCTGCCCCTCCTCTACAGTTGTGGGAGATACAGGGCCTGACAGGAGCCTTTTGGCAGAAGGTTGACACTGTCTACCTCCAGGTGGTTGGACATGACTCCAGTCAGAGCCCCCTCAGTGGTTTTTCTACACATTGCACAGTTTCTTCAGGCTTCTCTGAGACCTTCCATAATTTAGTGAATTCATGAACCATGGAACATATTCAAACTTTAAATAATGATTTTTTACTAAACTTGCATTGAAAATTCTATGAAACCCTTCTGCCTAATCCTAGTATCTACAGAAATTTGCAAAAAAAAAAATTTCCCTAAGTTGTCTATGTCATTTACATGGTCTTAGGAAAGTGATCTCCTTTTTACTGAGCTGGCCCACTTAAATTTGAGCTTGGGAATACCAAACAGATTTTTACCATTTCCTTGTATTATAATTGCTGGCAAAAAAGGAAAGGAAAACACACACACACACACACACACACACACACACAACCAGTACTTACAGCAGCCCATAAAACCTTACTTTCTTCTGGGTTTTCAAGGTAGGGTATCTTCACATAGCCTGAAACTCACCATGTAGACTAGGCTGTCCTCCAACTCACAGAGATCTGCTTGTCTCTGCCTCCTGAGTGCTGAGATTAAGGGTGTGTACTGCCTTGCCTGGCTCCCACAAAACATACCACTTATAAGAACAAAAAACAGGTATTTTGTAACAGTTGGTACTTGCAGATATCTTGAAGTAGCATTTACTAATATCACTACTTTACCATAAATTAATAGATCTGTTTTTCACTATTTAATTATATTAGTGAAGAATCACATGTATTGCTACATCATACATTCATTTGTAAGCAAATTGATAATGATCCTGGGATATAATTATAGTCTGATTTGTAACCATTTGCATTTACTTTACAAAGCCTCAAACATTATTCTGAGATAGGGTCAATTGGAGCCACCAGGCTGGCGGACTTCACAGCACAAATCAGCTAGGAACCATAGAGCAAGGAGACAAATATGTGGTCACCCTTCTGTGAATTGTGTCCCCTGCTCTCATCTTCAGCTCCTGTTTGTCCTTCGCATGGTCCCCACCGCCCTGTCTTGCTTCTTTTTCTGATTACCCTTCTGTTATGATGTAAAGTTGCCGTGCTGGGTGTTAGGCTAACAGTAGGGGTCTTGTCATGGCTAATCTTTATCAACCTGATCGGATTAAGAGATGTGATCTATTGAGCCTTGGGTAGTAGATCAGTATTTATCCCGGGTATACAAATGGACTTTGGGCACCCATCCAACAATGAGAGATGCTCTCTCACCCTGGACTCTTGGGGGAGGGTCTAGGCCCTGCCCTGGATGAATTGACAGACTATGGACACCCCCATGGAGGGCCTCACCCTCCCTGGGGAAATGAGGGGATAATGGGGGGGTTGGTGGTAGGGCACGGGAGGAGGGGAGGGAAAGGGAGAGGGACCTGGAATTGGCATGTGAAGAAACCTTGATTCTAATTTAAATTTAAATTTAAAAATAAAAAAAGTAGACTTGAAAAAAATTTTTTAATTAAATTTAAAAAAGAGAGAGAGAGAGATGTGAAAGGCATACCTATGGTGGCATCTGTGAGGTCAATTCTGGTAACTAAGAGAAGATCCACCCTGGATATGTGCCACACCGTGCCGTGAGCTAGGAACTTGACCGAGATGAAAGTGGGAAAGCAGAAGCAGCAAATGATGTCAGCATCCCCGCTCTCTGCTTCCTTCTCTGCTGGGATGGAGGACTCTTCAGGCACACGCTCCTACTGCAGTGAGCTCCACTACGCCTCGGGCACCATATGAACTGTTCCTTCTTAAACTAGAAGTAAAAAAACAAATCATTTCCTCAAGTTTCTCCCATGGTTATTTTGTCACTGTGACGAGAAAAGCGACAAAGACACTTTTCCTAAAATGTAAGTGAAAAGTATATGTACTTTGTGATGTCCTTGGGAAATATGGCCACTCACAATGGTGTCTGAACATTAACATGGGGTCCCTGAGTGCTAAAAACACCAGCTAAATACAACAGAAAGCTGCTCTGAGGGAGGGGCAGGAGCATTGGTTCATCTGAGGGCAGCAATCAGCTCCTCCTCCTCCCCTATGCTGGGAGGCCTGTGTCCACTTAAAGCAGCCACAGAGTTTCTTCATCTCATTCCTTAATTGCCACATAAATGCACCATCCTGGGGCTGAACATGTGTGGGAGGCTTTTCAATTAACTTTCAGTATGAGTTCATTGGACCATTGGTCTTCAAAATGACACCTTATCAAATCAAAAAAGTGAATGCAGCACCAAAAAAAAATTGTCCTTGTGTTCAAAGAGCATCTGGCTCGTCAAGAGGGCATGCTTGGCTCATAGGCCTGTAATTTAAGTCTTTAAATCTTGCTTCCTAGTTTGCCTTTTGTTTTTCCTCTTCTCTCTTCTCTATGCCCTTCATTGGCTCTCTCTAAAATCACAATTTAGAGACTTTATGGTAAGTAATGCCCTTGGTGGGATGTATTCACTTAATAAAAGAACTGAGCTTTTGAGAGAGGTTTAGAGCCTGACTTGGTAGACCAGAGAACGGGGACAGATTGACTCAAAAGCCAGGGACAGAAAGCATAATTAAAACACTCATGTGTTTTAGGGAGCTTGAGTAGCATCCGCTACTGCTTAGGACTGGAGACAGGCCTCTGTTTCAGTTATGAGGGTGAGAGGCCTGGTGTCTTGAACCCTTCTGTGTCCTAGGGTGGTGCTGCCTTTGGCAAAAGTGACTTGTTGCCTGATGACCAGCAGATCCAACTTAATTACCTCACATTTCGGTTCAGAGTGGGGCCTGATGTGAACTGATAACCGACACTGGCCAGGAGCTGCAGGCTGCTGTGTTGTATGTGGAAGGTAACACTCACACCTTGGAGTAGAAGGAGGTAAGTCATGCTCCTTCCAAGCCTTCACGTATTTATAAAGATAAAAACAATACCCGCAACTTATGTGCATCATGTAGTTGTTATGCAGCATGGGAAAACAATGGAGATGGGGGGAGAGGGTTTATAGAAGTAGAATTTCCTACATCATTATAATGTTTAAAAAATACATTCTTTGTATTTGTCAAACTCATTCCAGAACATAGCATTCTCCATGATTTCTTAAGCAATCCATCCACAACAACCAGAATCGTAAGGCACACAAAAGTCACAAGATAAGGAGAGCCATTTGGGTAAAGTGCTTGCTATGCAAGTGTGAGGACCTGAGTTCGAGCCCCAGAATTTACTTTCAAAAGCCAGATGTGTGGTGAATGCTTGTAATCCCAGTGGTAGGGAGGAGGAGACAGGCAGATCCCTGGGGCTTGCTGACTAGCCAGCCTAGACTATACTTTGGACCAATGAGAGCCCTTGTCTCACAACACAAAGCGGAAGGAAGCTGAAGAACAATACCCAAGGTTGACTTCTAACTTCTATATTCACATATGTGCCCACAGGAACGCAAACACACTCACACACCTGTGACAGTAGTTTCATTTCTATATTTTTAGGAGCATGCCATGTATATTACATATACAAATATGTGTGTGTGCATACATAAAGCATATATATGATGTAACAATAATGAATTTAAAAGGAGGCCATGAATTTGAAAGAGACCCTAGAGAGTTACATGGGAGGTTAGGAGGGAGGAAAGGAAAGGGAGGAATGATGTAATATATAATAATCTCAGAACATAAATGAAATAATTAAACAAAACCAAGAACAACTAAAGGGAAGAAGGGCTTATCTTGGCTCCCAGCTTGAGGGTAGAGTCCCTGGTTGTGGAGAAGATAACAGGACCATGAAGCAGCTAGTCATACCGTGTGAGCAGTCAGAACAGGGTGGAGCTTCATTGATGAAAGGGTACTGCCTACAGTGATGTTGGCTCCCACCTCAACGAACCCAATATAGAAACTCCTTCACAGACATGTCCCAAATTTTGTCTTCTTAGGTGATTCTAAGTCCTGTGAAGTTGGCAATCAATATTAACCATACCACCAGGCTGCCCTGAAAAGAAAACAGTAGCTAGGATTTACCATGGCTGTTAGATTCTAACCAAAAGACTCCCCAGGTAAAGGTCACTTAGAGTCAGATTGTTTTATAACTAAACCAGGCTTATAATTGAAAGCTGATGTAATGTGGACTCATTGTGTGTTCTTAGAGAGTGGAGTAATTTAATGTATCATTTAGAAAAACCTTGGCATGGTGAGAAAGTCAAACTGAAGGAAGCAGAAACAGCAGGAGTAGAAGTTACATAGCCTCCAATATTGCAAAACCAAGGAGCTGTCTCTTCCTTGTCTGAGAGCTGAGTCAGACTGAGGTTATCCATAAAATACCCATCCACACTAGCCTTGGACCAGAAGGAATCTGTGCCTTTAAGTTACCGACCCATCTGCTTTAGAGCTCTTTTGTCTTGGACAAAATGAGATCAACCCCTTGCCTCTGACTAGATTTGAGACCATCACCCACTCCCAAAGGACTTGTGTTCACAATGGCAGCCATGTTCACACAGCAGAGTCTGCAGTCCATGACACGGCTGGGTGGCCTTCTACCCTCAGGATGTGGTTCTCTGGGAGCATCTTCATGACTGCTTTTTCCCTCTCCCATGCTGCTCACTTAGATGGAAGGGAGGACCAGATCTGTGAAACAGGAATAGCCTGAGACATGGAAGAGCCTGGGCACATGGGGGTATTACGCTATTGTCTGGGATGAGCTACTGACCTTACAGGAGGGAAAAAGAACAGAGGAGGGGGCATCAGGACCAGATGTCCCTCCAGGACTGGAAATCCTTGTTGCCCCTAAGAACTCTTTCTTCATCATGAAAGCCTTTGCTGGCAACCCCGGGTTTCTGAAGGTTGGCTGACTACACTCTGTGTCTGCAATTCCACAGCTCATCTTTCATCCCTGCCAGCAGCAAAATCATCAGTTAAGCTTCGGCCTCTGGGTACTTAGTTCCTTGAGCCATTAGCCAATCAATAGGTTATGAGCTTCTGAGTGGTTCCTGTATAGATTGATGGAGCTTTACAAGCCATTACCAGACATTTGCAGACTATTTGCAATGTAAGAGCCTGGGGATGGAAGTGGGGGGAGGGGGCACAACAGGCTGTCTAAAGGTAAGTACCATTAAATGGAACCTTGGCCCATGAGGGCTCTGGTACCAGGAAAGCAAAGACCAGACAGATGAATCAGGCTGGTCTGGAAAGTTCTCTCATGAAGAATTCAGTCTGGGACTGTCTTCCTTTTTTCTCTGCACCTTCCAGTGAGTAGCATGAAATTTGGAGAAGCACATAAGGAATTTTGGCTTAGGGCCAGACAGGGCAGACTTTTTCTCTCCTCTCAAAGCCATGTTGCATGGGGAGCATCCTAACTGTCTTTTCCCCAAAGGAGTCCCTGGACACCACTCATGTCTGCTCACCCTGAGAAGTCCACAGCATGCCACCATGGAAGAAAGGGTTCACTGTCACTCAGTGCAAAGGTTCTTTTCCTGTGGCTGGGGAATTACCATGAATCCATCAGCTACTTCTTATCACCACCCCTGTTTGTTTTGAAGTTACAGAGTTCTTTATAGGATTCTGAAGGAGTTCCATTTCATTCTTCAAGAAAGTCTTGGACTAAAGGGTAAACTGTGTGACTCAGTGGTCCTCACTACAGCTTCCAGGGGGAGATTCTTTTTCTTGTTGTTGTTTTGTTTTGCTTTGCTTGTTGTTATTGTTGTTGCATTGGCAGAGGGTGGATTTAAGGGGATAGGGAGACACGTGGCATCAGGATACAGGATGTGAAATCCACAGAGAATAAATAAAAGTAGAGAAAATAAATAAATAAAGTCTTATTTGGTGTTTGGTAAGTGTGGTGTGTGTGTGCAACTTTCTCTTTCCCACAAGCCATTAAGAATCAATAGTTCCGAAAGGAGAGGAGGCTGGGAGTCCAGGGAAGCGGCGGATCTTCCAGCAGCATCAGGTAAACAGGCCGGCTTCCCGGCCTGTGCCCCAGTGCCTGCAGATTGCCTGGGACCTGCACAGAGCTCCCAATCCCAGCGGGAGCCAAGCACCCCAGACTCCGGATCTTTGCTCACACCAACGAGACCAGGAAAGGAGAGGAGGCTGGGAGTCCAGGGAAGCGGCGGTTCTTCCAGCAGCATCAGGTAAACAGGCCGGCTTCCCGGCCTGTGCTCCAGTGCCTGCAGATCACCTGGGACCTGCACAGAGCTCCCAATCCCGGCGGGAGCCAAGCACCCAGACCCCAGGACTTCTCTCCCACCAACGAGACCAGGAAACCAGAGGACCCAGGGAGACCAGGGGAGTAGCTGTTCTGGATCAAGTACAACAGGACCCAGCATAGGGTCCAGGGGACCAGGTAAGAGGATAAGCGCCCCAGATTCCTGTTCTTCTTCTCCACCCACGGGACCAGCATTCAGACAAGGAATAGAAGAACGACCAGATTATTGGACTTGCTAGCACCCACCAAAAGGGAACTCTGGTCCCCAGACCAGTAAGGGGCTCTTTCTGCACCCACTAGAAGAAGAGATGGGAAAGAGACAATACAAAAACACAGTCAGCAACAGAAAAACAAATATGACACTGCCAGATTCTAGAGACTCCACACCAGCAAGACCCCAACATTCCAATGCGGACGAAGCAGAAGAGAACGACCTTAAAAGCACTTTCATAAAAATGATAGAGGCCCTAAAAGAGGATATTGGAAAATCCCTCAAAGAAATGGAAGAAAAAACAAACCAAAAAATGCAAGAATTGGAAGAAAAAACAAACCAAAAAAGGCAGAAAATGGAAGAAGAAATGAAGCAAAAAATGCAAGAAATGGAAGAAAAAACAAAGCAAAAAATGCAAGAATTGGAAGAAGAATCATACCAAAAAAGGCAGGAAATGGAAGAAGAAACAAAGCAAAAAATGCAAGAAATGGTAGAAAAAACAAAGCAAAAAATGAAAAAAATGGAAGAAGAAACAAACCAAAAAAGGCAGGAAATGGAAGAAGAAACAAACCACAAAATGCGAGAAATGGAACAAAAAACAAACCAAAAAATGCAAGAAATGGAAGAAAGAACAAACCAAAAAATTCATAAAAGGCAACAAACGGACGAACAGATAAACAGAAAATTGCAAGAAGCAATGCAAACACTGCAAGGGTTGAAAACTGAAATAGAGTCATTAAAAAAAACACAATCTGAAGAAAGGCAGAAAATAGAAAAGCTGGACAAACAGACAGGCACTACCAATACAAGCATTACCAACAGAATAGAAGAGATGGAAGAGAGAATCTCAAGTGTTGAAGATACACTAGGAGAAATGGATTTATCAACCAAAGAAAACCTTAAATCCAACAAATCCTTAACACAAAACATCCAGGAAATATGGGACACCATGAAAAGACCAAACCTAAGAATAATAGGTATAGAAGAAGGAGAAGAAATCCAGCTCAAAGGGGCAGAAGGCATATTCAACAAAATCATAGAAGAAAACTTTCCCAACCTTAAGAAAGACATGCCAATGAAGGTACAAGAAGCCTACAGAACACCAAATAGAGTGGACCACAAAAAAAAATCCCCTCGCCACATAATAATCAAGACCCCAAACATACAGAATAAAGAAAGAATATTAAGAGCAGCTAAGGAAAAAGGTCAAGTAACATATAAAGGCAGACCTATCAGAATTACACCTGATTTCTCCATGGAAACGCTGAAAGCCAGAAGGTCCTGGATAGATATTCTACCTACACTAAGAGACCACGGATGCCAGCCCAGACTACTGTACCCGGCAAAGCTCTCAATCACTATAGACGGAGAAAACAAATATTCCACGACAAAACTAGATTCAAGCAATATGTGTCCACTAACCCAGCCCTACAGAAAATTTTGGAAGGAAAACTCCAACCCAAAGAAGCTAACTACAAACAGAAAAACATAAGCATTAGAGAATCTCTCTCTACCAACAGCCAAAAGAACAAAGGGGTGAAATTCCACACACAATTCCACCAACAACAACCATCGCAAATCGAAGAAGGATGAGCAATCATTGGTCACTAATATCCCTCAATATTAATGGCCTTAACTCACCCATAAAAAGACACAGACTAGCAGATTGGATTCGAAGACAGAACCCTTCCTTCTGCTGCATACAGGAAACACACCTCACCCTTAAAGACAGATATTACCTGAGAATTAAAGGTTGGGAAAAAATTTTTCAATCGAATGGACCCAAGAAACAAGCCGGGGTAGCAATCCTAATATCTAACAAACTAGACTTTAAAATAAAATCAATCAAAAGAGATGAAGGAGGTCATTACATACTCATCACAGGTGAAACCCACCAAGAGGAAGTGTCTATTCTGAACATCTATGCCCCAAATACAAAGGCTTCCACATTCGTTAAAGAAACATTATTAGAACTTAAATCTCATCTAAAGCCCCACACAGTTATAGTGGGAGATTTCAACACACCACTCTCACCACTAGACAGGAATACCAAACAGAAACTCAACAAAGAAGCAAAAGGGCTAATAGAAGTAATGACCCAACTGGGATTAACAGATATCTATAGAACATTTCATCCACATAAAAAAGAATATACCTTCTTCTCACCACCACATGGAACCTTCTCAAAAATCGACCACATACTTGGCAACATATCAAACCTCAGCAGCTACAAAAAAATTGGAATAACTCCATGCATCTTATCAGACCACCATGCTTTAAAATTAGAATTCAACAACAACACAAATTGCAGAAAACCTACAAACTCATGGAAATTGAATAATGCTCAACTGCACCATCCCTGGGTCAAAGAGGAAATAAAAAAAGAAATTAAAGACTTCCTCGAATTCAATGAGAATGAAGACACAACATACCCAAACCTATGGGACACTTTGAAAGCAGTGCTACGGGGGAAGTTCATAGCGCTAATGCTCCACATGCAAAACAGGAGAACAGTTATACCAGAGAATTAACATCACAGCTGAAAGCTCTAGAACACAAAGAAGCACACTCCCCCAGGAGGAGTAGACGTCAGGAAATAATCAAATTGAGGGCTGAAATTAATAAAGTAGAAACCAGGAAAACAATACAAAGAATCAACGCAACGGAAGAGTTGGTTCTTTGAGAAAATCAACAAGATAGACAAACCTTTGTCCAAACTTACCAAACAGCAGAGAGTGAACACGCAAATTAACAAAATTAGAAATGAAAAGGGGGACATAACAACAGACTCTGAGGAAATCCAGAGAATCATTAGGTCATACTTTGAAAACCTGTACTCCACAAAATTCGAAAATTTAAAGGAAATGGATGACTTCCTGGACAGCTATCAATTGCCAAAACTAAATCAAGAACAGATAAGCAATTTAAATAGACCTATAACCCCTATGGAAATAGAAGCTGTCATCAAAAGTCTCCCAGCCAAAAAAAGCCCAGGTCCAGATGGCCTCAGTGCAGAATTCTACCAGAAATTCAAAGAACAGCTTATACCAATTCTTCTCAAAGTGTTCCACACAATAGAAGCAGAAGGGTCTTTGCCAAACTCTTTCTATGAGGCTTCAATAACCTTGATCCCCAAGCCACACAAAGATACAACCAAGAAAGAGAACTTCAGACCAATATCCCTCATGAACATTGATGCAAAAATACTCAATAAAATACTGGCAAATTGGATCCAAGAACACATCAAAACAATCATTCACCACGATCAAGTAGGTTTCATCCCAGGAATGCAGGGATGGTTCAACATACGAAAATCCATCAACGTAATCCACCATATAAACAAGCTGAAAAACAAAAATCACATGATCATCTCACTAGATGCTGAAAAAGCCTTTGACAAAATCCAACACCCCTTCATGATAAAGGTCTTGGAGAGATCTGGGATAATAGGGACATACTTAAACATAATAAAAGCTATATACAGTAAACCAACAGCCAACATCAAACTAAATGGACAGAAACTCAACGCAATTCCTCTAAAATCAGGAACAAAACAAGGCTGTCCACTCTCTCCATACCTTTTCAACATGGTACTTGAAGTTCTAGCTATTGCCATACGACAACAAAGGGGGATCAAGGGGATACAAATTGGGAAGGAAGAGGTCAAACTTTCACTGTTTGCAGACGATATGATAGTTTACATCAATGACCCAAAGAACTCTACCAGGGAACTCTTACAGCTGATTAACACCTTCAGCAAAGTGGCAGGCTACAAGATCAACTCAAGAAAATCAGTAGCCCTACTATATACAGATGATAAAAGGGCTGAAAGAGAAATCAGAGAAACATCACCCTTTACAATTGCCACAAACAACATAAAATACCTTGGGGTAACGCTAACCAAACAAGTGAAAGACCTGTATCGTAAGAACTTTGAATCTTTAAAGAAAGAAATTAAAGAAGCCCTCAGAAAAATGGAAAGATCTCCCATGCTCTTGGATAGGTAGGATCAATGTAGTAAAAATGGCAATCCTGCCAAAAGCAATCTACAGATTCAATGCAATCCCCATTAAAATCCCAGCACAGTTCTTCACAGACCTTGAAAGAACAATAATCAATTTTGTATGGAAAAACAAAAGACCCAGGATAGCCAAAACAACCCTGTTCAACAAGGCAACGTCCGGAGGCATCACCATCCCTGACCTCAAGCTCTATTATAGAGCTATAGTCCTGAAAACAGCTTGGTATTGGCACAAAAATAGACAGGTAGACCAATGGAATCGAATTGAAAACCCGGGTATTAACCCACACACGTACGAACATCTGATCTTTGACAAAGAAGCTAAAAATATACAATGGAATAAAGAAAGCATCTTCAACAAATGGTGCTGGCATAATTGGAGACTGGCATGTAGAAGAATGCAGATCGATCCATGTCTATCGCCATGCACAAAACTTAAGTCCAAATGGATCAAAGACCTCAACATAAATCCAGCCACACTGAACCTCTTAGAAGAGAAAGTGGGTGGTACCCTTGAACGAATTGGTACAGGAGACAGCTTCCTGAACATAACACCAGTAGCACAGGCAGTAAGATCAACAATTAATAAATGGGACCTACTGAAACTGAGAGGCTTCTGTAAGGCAAAGGACACAGTCAGCAAGACAAAAAGGCAGCCCACAGAATGGGAAAAAATATTCACTAATCCCACATCTGACAGAGGGTTGATCTCCAAAATTTACAAAGAACTCAAGAAGCAAGTCTCCAAAACACCAAAGGACCCTATTAAAAAGTGGGCTGCAGAACTAAATAGAGAGTTTTCAATAGAGGAGTCTAAAATGGCTGAGAGGCACTTGAGAAAGTGCTCAACATCCTTAGCCATCTGGGAAATGCAAATCAAAACAACTCTCAGATACCATCTCACCCCTGTCAGAATGGCTAAAATCAAAAACACCAATGACAATTTATGCTGGAGAGGATGTGGTGAAAGGGGGACACTCCTACATTGCTGGTGGGAGTGCCAACTGGTTCAGCCACTTTGGAAATCAGTGTGGAGATTCCTCAGAAAAATGGGAATAAACCTACCACAAGACCCAGCAACTCCACTCTTAGGCATATATCCAAAAGATGCCCATTCATACAACAAAGATGTCTGTTCCACTATGTTCATAACAGCTTTATTTGTAATTGCCAGAACGTGGAAGCAACCTAGATGTCCCTCACCTGAAGAGTGGATAGAGAAAATGTGGTACATCTACAAAATGGAGTACTATTCAGCAGAAAAAAATAATGGAATCATGAGATTCGCAGGCAAATGGATGACACTAGAAGAAACCATCCTGAGCGAGGTAACCCAGTCACAAAAAGAGAAACATGGCATGTACTCTCTCATATATGGATTTTAGACATAGATCTGGGGAGTGCCAGCCTACAATCCTATGGCCAGAGAGTCTGGGAAACAGAAACTTTATTTAGTGGCTGATCGAAGAAGAGGCAGACTCCCTTGGTTAAGTACTGAGCTGAACTCAAGAAAGCCAGTAACAGAGAGGGAGGACTGATGATCAAAGGGATTAAGACTGGGCTTGTCTAAACCCCAGAAACAGCTGACCAGACAAAGGTTAACTCTTGAATCCCAGGCATTAGCCTGGGAAGCCAGCATGGGACTGATCAAGACCCCCTGAATCTGGGTGTCAGTGAAGAGGCCTAGGGATTCTATTGAGCCTTGGGCAGCAGATCAGTACCCATCCCAAGTATACACACGGACTTTGGACTCCAATAGAACAATGTGAGGTGCACTCTCACCCAGAACTCTTGGGAAAGGGTCTAGGCCCTGCCCTATATGAAATGACACACTATGGACACCCCCATGGAGGGCCTCACCCTCCCTGGATAAATGAGGGGATAACGGGGGGGGGAGGGCACGGGAGGAAGGGAGGGAATGGGAGAGGGACCTGGAACTGACTTGTGAAGCAACCTTGATTCTTATCTAAATTTAAACTGGAAAATAAAATTAAAAAAAAAAGAATCAATAGTTCCTTGGGTAGGGGTGGGACTTCATGCCTACATCCCTTCTCCCTTCTGGGATTTTATCTGATTAGATCTTTGCAGATCTTCTATGTGCAGTCATAGCCACTGTAAGTTCCTATGTGTAACTGCCCTGTGGTATCTGGAAAACACAGCTTCACCACAGCTATCACAGTCTCTTCTGCTTCTTACAGACAGTTTTTCTGCCTCTCTTCAACAGTGATCCCTGAGCCTTGGGAGGAGGGGGTATGATATAGATGTCCCATTTAGGACTGAGAATTCTCTTATTCTTTACATGTTAATCATTTGGGGGGGTCTGTGTGTTAATCACCATCTGCTGCAAAAAGCAGCTTCTCTGGTGAGGTTTGAGAGATTCACTCATCTGTAACTATAAAGATAAATCTCCCGGAGCGGGTTTAACACTATGCCCATTTAACAAAATAGTAGCAATAGGTTCTCCCCTAGGATCTATGACATGCTTATCTATAGGTTCTTGCCCCCATTAATGGTACCAGAAATGAGTTCCATCTTATGGAGCTGAACCTAAAATCAGAATGTGATTGTCTAGTCCCATGACATTCATGCCATTATTATTTTATACCAGGCCAGTCATTATTGAGGCTAAGAGTTCAAAGCTGGGTAAGACTGATGATCATTCCCAAATACCCACCAGTAGCATATATAGTTCCTTCCAACATTGTGAAACCTAAGCAAAAGGATGAAGCTTCCAGATAAGTACCAGCTTGATTTCTTCACGTTCTTTGGCTCAAGTGTGTTTGCCCTGGAGAAATGTAATAGTTTAGGGGGAGGGGTCTGATGGGGGAAGTCCTTCTTTGTATATGTAAATAAAGCGCCATTGGCCAATAGGGACGCAAGATAGGTGGGACTAGGAGTCGAGGAAGATTCTGGGAAATGTAGTCAAAGGTAGGGGGTCACCATGTGATTACCAGGAAGAGAGGATGCAAGCCTGTGTTCTCCATATAAGACTTTATAAAAATATATATTAGTAATTATGGGTTAATAATTAAGTCAGAGCTAGCCATTAGGAAACCATAGCAAATAGCCAGCAGCTTCATAATTAATATAGTGTCCTGTGTGTTCATTTGGGACTGATGTGGCTCTGGGACCCAGGCGACTAGTGGGAAAAATGCACATTACAGGGGTCCATGGGATTACCCTGACCAATAATTTCAAATGATGTTACCCATACCTGGCAACAGGCAAGCTTAGTCCTTAGGAAAATAAAAAATAAACTCAAGGTGACTAGGGCTAGAAACAATCTATGGCTTGGGGCTCATCATATTTATTGTGCTTCTATAGTCACTTTGTTTCCTATTCTGTGCTAAAATTTTCCTTGCCTCCCCCTTGGAGGACATTTAGGGTTATAACTGGGTCCACCCAGGACAATCTTTACATCTTGAGATCCTGAGGTTGGTTATGTGTGAGAAGTCTCTTGCCATATAAGGCAACATTCATAGATTCCAGGGAACTTTTTAGGACATTATTCAAGCCACCAAAAGAGCTATTGTAAAAGTTCTGATGTGTGTGTGTGTGTGTGTGTGTGTGTGTGTGTGTGTGTGTGTGTGTGTGTGAATGTAGTGGGGAATGTGTTTTCAAGATATTAGCACTTGAATCTATGGACTGAGTAAAGCAGATTGCCATTATCCACTGGGAGCACAGACCAGTGTTATCTAGAATTTCCCTCCCTATAGCCACCACCACTGTCCAAACCTTCAGAAAACCCTGGCCCCATATTCACACCCAGCGACATCACCGGCTCCACCTCCAACCATGTACCTGTGAACAACATTCTGAGAAGAAATTAAGAGAGTGAAGAGAAGGAAATGAAAGAGCACTTGTGAAGAGGGGGCCACCTGGAATTTGCTTTGTGTCAACCAGGTTAATTTTGTTAGTCACATCTAATCATGACTTTTGTAATCCTTAATTTGACTCAGAATGAGACCAGAGATATGGTTTTAGATACTGGAAAGGTCCATCCATGACTAAGAGGTCCTCAGTTACTCACAAAGATATAAACCACATCCTCTCTCCATAAGACTGGGTTCCAATCTGGATGTTTGGGAGGAAACACCTCTATACAGGGTATAAACAGACTTTCCATTTCCCCCTATATAGCTATCTGTATATTATTTGTATTAGTTAGGCATATTAAAAGTAACCTAAATGTGACTTGAAGTATGTGTGACCTGCATAGGTCACATGTGATTATTATGCCATTTTATGTGACAATTTTTAGGATTCATGCATTTTGTTAGTCACAGTGGGTCCTGGAAACAATTCACCATGGTTTCTGACTATCAGTTTACCAGTAGGTAGGGGCAGCCACTAGTCACCCTGACGCTGTTAAAAGCAGCAGCCTATAGCTCCTTGAAACCCAGAGAACTGGCCCAGGACATGCTCTACAAAGACTGGGTTTCTTCTTCTCAGCCTGAGAAACTGACTAAAACCAGAGTAAGCCCTGAAGGAAAATGACGACAGATGCTCCACTGTCCAAGGGCTGGCTGCCTGCTCGGCAGCCTCCTCTTCACAGCTCCTGGACCAGAGAAACAGCCTCCAGTCATTCCCCGGAGATAACTCCAGACAATTTTCATCTCTTGGAAACAGGCCTGGCTCTCTGGTTGGAATTTAGCATAAAAGGGATGACATGTCAAGGATCTCTGAGCTCCCATGAAGCAGATAAAGTTATCCTCCACAGCCTTCTCTCCCCCCAGGAGCCCTTCTAGCCCCCACTCTTCCTCCCAAATTTCCCAAACACATAAACCCCAGTGCTGGATGCTCATTTATGAGATTGTATTAGAGAAAGAAAGTAAACAGTAAGTTGAAAGGTAAAACTCATAATATACTAAAAGCCCAATGGGTGGCACATATAATTTGTGACGTAGGTCCTCTGCATATATGCTGCAGTTCTGTAACTTGGTCTTCATGGTGGACTCGTAGCTGTGGACTCTTAGCAGTGAGAGAGCATGGAACGTCTCTGACTCTGTTGCCTGATTTTGGGACCCATTCTTCCTGCCAGGTTGCTTCACCCAACCTTAGTGGAGGAGGGGGTGACTGATCTCACTGTAACTTGATACACCATGGATGGCTGATACCCATGCTATGCCTGCCTGTATCTGAAGAGAAACAGTGAAGAAAGAGTGGAAGGAAGGGGAGATGGGGTGAACAGACTGGGAAGAGGGGAGGCAGGGGAACTTTGGCATGCAATAGCAAGAAAATGAAAAAGCAAACAAAACACTCAGAGGGAATAGACTTTTGTAAAGGAGACAATCCATGGCCTTGAAAGATGAGCCCTTTAGAAAAAGGAGGCCAAGGTGGATGTGGAAGGATTGGAGAGGGAATAAAAGAAGGCTTGTTGAGAGAACATCAGGAAGCACAGCTGCACAGAAACAGGACAGCTCTGGGAAGCTTCTCATATCACCGTAGTCTGACCTTGACCTTGAGATAAAGTCTAAACCAAGGTAACTGGAAGAAGAACGCAGGGTAAAGACTGCAATACAATTAATGTGACCAAAAGAGAGTGATATAGTCACCAGCTTCAGGGTGTTCTCAGCCTATTAAGGCACCACTGTTCTAGGCCCGGGGTCATCCTCCTGCCTATCTTAGAGCCCCATCACTATACAACAGCACATCAGATTCAAAACATGTCCCAAGGCATGTCCCAATGCATGCCCTTCGTCGCTGCCTCTCTGGAACAGCCTCGTGCCTGTCCTGCCTCCACGTTCTTGTCTCCTGCAGCGTATCCTGCAAGCAGTTGCATGAGTCAATGCATTCACTTCCCTGTGTAGAGTCCTCCAGGGCTTTCCTCAGTATCTGTTTATCCTCCTCAACCAGAGCCTACAGATCCTCCTTGACCTGCTCCAGCCCTTTCCCCTACCTCAAGCCATTCTAGAAATGATGGAGCCTCACACTGAGACAATTCTGCCTGTCCTACCTTCTGGGAAACACTCACTATGAGCCATAGATGGTCCATTTATGGTCTAGGAGTGAGTGGAGTTATATGAGATTTCTGAATGCTTGTGAGAAAACTCTTAAGAAACCAAGACAAGTCTTGTGACCTCAGTTTCTTAAAAACAAACACGGAATTAGTCTTGGATTATGCTTTCATGACCCTCCCAGGTATACTGGATAAGAGCGAGTTTACCTTAGATTATTCATTACAACTGGCTATTGTTATTTATTTATATGCCTGGATGGAAAAACGTGGTTTTGCTGCCTGTAGCTTGACCACCATGTGGTCAAAAGAGAGTAATATATCCATCTGCCTCAATGTGTTCCCAGTCTTGTGACTGGACACTTTATTCAATACAATAACCCTTAGAGTATAAATTGTCTGATGTTCTGAATAAAACTGGCTGTTACGTGAGACTTTAGTCTGCCTCATTTATCAGCACCATTCTCCCAGGTCCCACCACCTCTAGAGCAATAAGCAGGAATCTAAGGACTTCAAGTGTCAAATGTCATCTCATTCTCCTGTTAGTAGTCCTACAACTTACATGCTTCCCCCTTTCCTTTCTGAAGAAGCTGAGACCAAGAAGGCTGACATCAGTGACAGAACTGAGATGAGATGACAGGTTCCCCTTTATGCTGCACCTCTAGGTTTCAGATATGGTTTGAGTGTCCCCCAAGGGCTCATGTGCTGGAATTTAATTTTTAATGTGAAGTATTAAGATGCTTAATAATATATCATGTGTTTGTCTTCCTAAAGGGTTATCTAATTCCAAGTGATCAATCCTAAACACATCACACACACCACACACACACACACACACACACACACACACACACACACACACCTTCCATATTTAACATCAATAATTAAAGAAGTTAATAATATGACAGCAAGTGGGGAGGACCAAGGAAGAGTTAGTTGGAGGGGAGAAAGTGGGGAGTAGAAATTATGTAAACAGAGTATTCATATATGAAATTTTAAAAATAATAAATAGAAGAAAGAAGTTGAAAATTTTATTTGTATTTTTTATTATTCTTTTTTTGTTTTGGTTTGGTTTTTTTTTTGTTTTTTCTTTTGTTTGTTTGTTTGGTTTTTCGAGACTGGGTTTCTCTGTATTGTTTTGGAGGCTGTCCTGGAACTCCCTCTGTAGACCAGGCTGGTCTGGAACTCTCACAGAGTTCCGCCTGCCTCTGCCTCCCGAGTGCTGGGATTAAAGGTGTGCACCACCAACCCCCAGCTTATTATTCGTATTTTATTTTTTAACTTTATTCATATTTAATGTTTATGGTGGAACTTTTGGGAGGCAATATGGATTAGATAACATTAATGTTATCAGGGCGAAGTTACCATATCTGAGTACTGGTGACTCTATTTAAAAAAAGGAGAGAGGCTAACGTGTGTGTGTGTGTGTGTGTGTGTGTGTGTGTGTGTGTGTGTGTGTTACACATATTCTCTTTCTTTCTCTGGTGCACACCTCTCTGTGGTAGAGACCCAGCAAGTAACATGGAAACTGCCCAGGCTGGGCCGTCCATAAGAAAGCAGATGTTCATGCAGACCCATGCTGCACCACTGAAAACTGTTACAAATCCACACAGGTACAGAAAACTTCATAAAAGTGAACCAGCAAGCTGTTAACAGCAGTCTCCTCTATACATAAAAGGGTACTGCTGTTTGCTGTCATTTTTCTTGCATGTATATATGCAAACAGTTATATATAATAGCAGCAGAATAGTTCTTTGTTCAAACGTCATCTTTTGTGTGAGGCTCTCTCATTTCCATGGCCACACACTCATCCCCACACCCTATTCCCACTTCATCATCATGGATTATAACTCCGTGTGTATTAATTATTTTAGTGATTTTTCTGCCTCCTGGGGCTGGGCTTCAGATAAAGTTTCAACATTCCCCAAGGGTTCATGTGCTGGAGGTTTGGTCTCTAGTGTGGCCATGTTGAGGTGGAGGATGAGTAAGAAGCAGGTTCTAGTGAGAGATAATTAGGGCACAGATAATTAGGTAGTCTCATAAATGGATTAATGGTGTCTCAAGGGTTGAGTCGGGTTTCCTGTGACTAGATTAGCCCTCTGGAGAGTGGGCTGATGGGAGCCAGGCTACTCCACGCCTTGTCCTCTTCCACTTCCTAGATTGTGACATAGCCAGAAAGCTCTCACCAGAATTCCAGTGCCTTCTGGTCATCAGAATCATGAGATAAATAAGTCTCTTAGCAAGTTCTCTGCCTAGCTAGACACGATGGAACATGCCTGTAATGCTTGCATTTGCGGGGTTGAAGCAGGGGAGTCATTACTTCAAGGCAAGCTTGGGCTACGCATCTCTAAAAGGGATCATCCAGTGTTGCTGTAACAAAGCAACGGACCAGGGCACCGCTCTAGAATATGGGGATGAGACTCTCATCTGTTTTGTTCACTCCCACATTCCTAGACCCTATTAATGTATAATAAGGAGGAGATGTTGACTTTTTAGATAGTACATCATAGGTCACTTCTTCACCTGGCACAGCTGTAGGTCCCAGGTTCCTTCCAGTTACTGTCTTAACACCATGTCCTCCACGCCAAAGAATTATAACCAGCTCCATGTTAAATCTGCTCATCTCCATCAATGCACGTGGTCAGTTCTGTCTTCCTGGCCACATGGAACAGCTGGTTTGGGCAATGTAAAGACAGTCAGGTGCTTACTCCTTTCCGTCCAGTAGCTGACATTCAGAAACTTAACCCTTGGCCCCAAAATTCTGCAGCACAAATTCTATACCTCCATCAACAGACTCAGGAGGCAAAGGCAGTCCACATAGACTCATTAGAGACAGACACAGCTGGAATTTCCTTTTTGCAAAAGAACTCCGGAGTATTTGTGACCCCAGCCAAACAGACAACTGGATTTTATGAAGTAGGGGGGGGGGACCTAGAGAAATCTCACTCTGAACCGACTGACAAAACGATTTTACGGCTGTGTATACGGCTGTTTTTCATTTGACTTCTTAAACCATCAAAACATTGATATGAAAACATCAAAGGAAGCCCCGACATTCCCATAGTCATCAGTCTCCTCGCAGTTCTTGTACGTGAGTACACATACTCTCAGTGTCTTGCCTTTTTCCATGCATCGGCTTGCATGTTTGAATTCTCTTTTCTTTAAAAGGAACATCTTTTGAAACTTCTTCACTATAGTTTTAAATGAACAGGTGGATAAGAGAGTGAGTCCTGAAACATCAGGGGCTGCTGGCCATCCTCAGCTTTACCGAGTACTCAAGCTCACCAGTCCTTGAACAGTTGGTCTTGGCTTCTTCATATGCTTCAAATCTTTGGAGGATCTAAAAGAGCTTTTGTTTGGGTGAGTTATATGTATCAGCATTTATTGGCATACATTAAAATTGAAAACTTAAAAATATTTATGTGTTCATCAAAATGAAAGGGCTTGGGACTGGAGAGATGGCTCAGCTGTTAAGAGCATGGGCTGCTCTTCTGGCTTTGATTCCCAGCAATGACACAACAGCTCATAACTGTCTGCAAGTCCACTTCCAGGAGACCTGACACGTCCTCAGGCATGCACGTGGTACACAGACACACATGCAAGAAAAGCACCCATACACACAAAATAAAACAAAAATATAAATAAATAAATGAAATGAAAGCAGTCCTCTAATATGTTATCATAACATAGTTTTATGAAGAAGGAACATATTTTCACAATGAAAGAACATTAAATGACAGTACTGAAATTATTTTGCATTTTTGCAAGTTCTTTAAAGTTTAGCCTAACAAAAGCCATCTGGAATCTCATCTCTGCTTCTGCATTTAATTTGCTGTAATATGTTGCTTTGGGTTGAAGTATTTGAAGGAAATCTAGTCAAACACGGTAATAGCAGTCAGGCTTCTACAGCCCAGCGTCCACATCTGCAAACTTACCCAACCAAACAGTAAAAATAGTTTAGAAATGCACTGGTATTAAACATGCAAGGACCTCCCCCCACCCATCCCTGTCATTACTCCTTATACAGCACATGATAGCAAACACACTTGCCATGCTCAGAGCCCTCAATTTCCCCCCCTGCATTAAAAACCCATTTCTATTAATGATGGTTCTTGATTGACATCGATGAACTTCTTTACTGTTATACTAAGTGCTACTAAACTACCTAGCACTTGGAACAGATCCTTTTTCTGTCAATGCTTTTGACACATTGTACATTGGTCATTCCATCACTGAATTATAAGGGCTGTTCATGATTACACTTTTTATTGTACTGTTGTGCCCCAATTCTGAACCCCAAAATCACTAACAGGCCCGTTTTTCCATGGAAAAGCAGAGTCTTTTACTGTAGTCATTTAACAAGCTAATCCATTAGCTCGGGCCCTTTATCCAGCCACCATGGCAGATGGCTGGAGAAAGCCCCTGAGAACCGTGAAGCAGAGATCTTAAAGGGCAGCATAAGAGGAGTGTCTAGGATTACGTAACAGTCTCAGGATTGGTGTGCTTCTAGGCTTGGACAACCTGCCCTGTGTTGATTGGTCAACTGGTTGTTATGGCCCATAGGCCCTCCCAAGGCAGTTGCTATGCTCTGTATATCACTGTTGTTCACTTGTCCATAAAGCACACCCAGAGCTGTAAAGCCCAGCCCCACCAGCTAACTTCTGATTGGCTTCTTGACACGAGGCGGGCATCTGACTTCCTAGTGACCAGGACAGGAGTGTCAAGGTCATGCAAGCACATGTTAGCCTGTCACGGCTGCTAAAATGGGGGACTGGTCACTACAGTACAACATCAAGTATATGTTCGTTTATAGCCTGGCCAAGTTAATCAGAGAGGTCTTTTATATATATATGAACATTACAGGTTCATAATGAAAACATAGATTGTTTTTTCCAAGATATTATTTCTAGGCTAAAAAGCTTGAAGCTTAGGCTGGTCTCTAGTTCAACAATAGAGCATTTACATAGCACTATGAGGCTGGGATTTCACCCCCAGCATTGCAAAAAGACAGAAAAATACATTTTATCATTGCAACAAACATTATCACTTGTTTTCTTTGAAGACCCTGTTCAACACAACTTGGTCCTGAAAACCTGACAAGGGGGGGAAGAGAGAGTAAAGAAAGGACAAGCATATGTTCACAGAAAAGCTGGGAGAGGTGGTGCCGACTACCACAGCACAGTGGGGCGGGGAGGGGGGAGGGGGGCGCTAGCCAGTCTCAGTAGGAGGTTTCTGTGGGTGAGTAGGCTCTAGGTGTAAACACCAAGGAGGAAGAAGATGCAGCTGGAGTATTTGGGCAAAACGGTCAATCATTCACAAACACTGTAGTTGGGCCAGAGAAAGCCTTTGCCATTCCAAACCTGATAGAAGAAGCTGGCCAATTTCCTATGGTCCTAAGGCACTGGTTCTTGTCCTAGCTGTAGCCAGTCAACAACACACATTCAGTCTCGATTGCATCTGATCTCTGCATGTTCATGCAGTGTTTCCTGGGCACTCTATTCT
This sequence comes from Mesocricetus auratus, assembly GCF_017639785.1. Lineage (NCBI taxonomy): Eukaryota > Metazoa > Chordata > Mammalia > Rodentia > Cricetidae > Mesocricetus > Mesocricetus auratus. Next base: position 6,714,384 of record NW_024429198.1, on the reverse strand, counting down.
ATACTTGAAGTGTACGTACTGATTTTGTTCTGGTTTTGTAGGATCCCTGGCAAATATTTCAGTCTGAATAACCACAGACAGTCAGTCACTTGTCAAAAAAAAAAATGGGTTCTATGAAAAATGTGGTAGGTTCAGCTTGTTACTCAAATGAAAAGATTTTCTTCCTTAGGATAGTCAATATACCAAGTTTAAACACAAGTGCTTTCTGAAAGGTTCAGGCATTACTCTGGCCTGCCCTGTTACCTGGCAGGATGCGCTCAGGCAACACTCTGGCCAGCCCAGAGTTCCATGAGAACCAGGCAGGTGCAAAGGACCCCTTTAAGGGACTGACCCCTGCCCGTTTACTCTCTCTTACTCCTCTTCCTCTCTTCCTCTCTTCCTCTCTCTTACTCTCTTGCCTTGCTCTTACTCTGTCTCTCTCTCTTATCTCTCTCTCTCTACTCCCCTTTTCCCTCCCCGTCCACCAATAAACTCCACGTGGGATCGTTGAGTCGCGGTCTGTGTCTCCTTACTGGATAAACCTAAACGTTTTAACAACACTTTCTGCACAGTTGTTATACTGTGAACTGTATAAGCTACAGTCATCTGAAGCGAGGGACTCTCAGCTGAGAAACTGACTCCATAAGATCTGGCGTAGCGAGGTCTCTAGGGCATGTTCATAATCAGCAATGGGAGAGGGATTAGCCCATGGGATTGCAGGTTGTGGTTGTGGATGCTATAGGAAAGCAGGATGCTCAAGCTATGAGCAGCAAGCAAATAAGCAGCTCTCCTCCATGGCTCTGCTTCAAGTCCTGCCTCCAGGCTCTGCCTCGGCGTCCCTCCTGAGGACTGTGGGTTAGCGTATGTAAGCTATGTAAACTCTTTCATCCCCCAATTGTTTTCAGTCATGGTGTTTCATCTCAGTGATAGTGACCCAGACTAGGACACTTGCCATCTCATTACATGGACTGATAATCAAATGAGTAGGTACACTGGATTTTTAAAAAGTTATATGAACACCAAACTATATCAAAGCATAAAAACCCCTGCATTAGTTTTCTTAGTGTGCCAGATTTATCCACACTTAATTTTCACCACAGAAGAAGAAATGCAAATAACATCATAATACTAAAACAATTTGACCTTGAAAAAACTCTCCTAATAGGTCCCAGAAATCCCCAAGGGTCTGCAGATCACAGTTTGAAACCCAGGACTCTGGAGAAATGTGGAAACTGGATGCCTAGACAGATAGATACTTGACATACGGCTTTGACCTCAGACTCTCCTACATGTGGAGAGATGAGATGGAGCCATAGGTAGCTGTACTGGTGTATGTACTAACCATCCCTCTGCTAATCCTCCTCGACCACTGTTTCCTAGGTCACAGCCTTTTCCTAGACCTGAAAGTCTTGCTGATCTGGTGGAAAGATGATGCATATAAAAATAGGCCAGGAAAAGATCTTCAGACTTGGTCAGAACTGCCTAAACCACTTCCTCCTTCCCCTAGACTGGACTTTGCTTCTAGCTGGGCAGTTCCATGACAGAATTCTCACACCTACCTGGAGCCAAAAATATGGGCAAGAGGTTTTTACTCTTTTTTTCCCCTTGCATCACAATGACAGCTTTGTCCAGAAAATATACTCTAAGCAGAAGTAGGTGAGGGAAAGCTTCAAGCTTTCATCTCAGTAGGTACAGAGAGGCAGTCATGGGAGAGTGATATGTTCTTTGATCCTGTACTGCTTCTAATGGTCTGCAATTATGAGTAACACAACAATATACATCCACATATATGGAGGTTTTCACTGCTGGAATTTCTTAAGCCCAATGCCTCTACTTGTTGGTTTCAGCCAGCTTGCACCTGGACCCTAGCAGGAAACACATTTCTGTTGCATGGTTTGGCTGGGTATTCATGATCTGTATGCACCACAGTCTCAATTCTCACAGCGAGCTATTCTGTTTTCCAGGAAACTTTAGGAATGGAAGTGGTACTTAGGATGTATAGACAGTCACTTAACAAGACAGGGAGAACCAAGGTGATGCTGAAGCGACAGGATCCAGAGAGCAGGAAGTAAATTATCAGGTGTAGGTGTTTCTGAGCATCTGTGTAGATTTGTCTTTGCAACGAGGAGGTGGGCAGAGTCTTAAACACTTGACTTGAAGCAGTAATAAAAGAAATGCCACAACAAAGAATCTTTGAGAGTAGATAACAAATGTGGATTTGGGAGTGGATATATTTATTTTTCAATTGTATCAATAAGTGTATGGCCTTGGAAAAGTGACTGAAATTCTCCAGGCATTGGTCTTACAAAAACAGAAAGCATAAACGTTATCATGAACAGGATTTCTTTGGTGTTTGACCAGTGCAGAAGCCCTCCTGGTATGAAGGCAAGTGCCTGTAACCTCAGCAATTTGAGGAGTGGAGACAAGATCAAGGGTTCAAAGCCAGCCTCAGCTACATAGTAAAGTCAAGGCTAGCCTGTACTACATGAAATTCTATATCACAATCTCGCAAAAATAAATGGGTGGGGCACATAATCAAGATATATATTTTTGTACCTTCCCTACCACTACAATAAATAAATAAACAAACAAATAAATAAATAAAATAGTCTTCCCCACACCATCATGAGGTTTTAGGAGTGTCCCTGAACAAAATATTCAATATTCCTCCTCTGGTGGCATGTTCTACAAAAAATACCTCTCCCTCTGGGGTCCATTAATCTTTCCTTCCCTGTCCCTCTGGCTACCCTCTGCCAACCATGTTATTCTCATGACTCTGCACAGTCCCTTATGCTCTGTTCTTCTTACATACTTCGATAATTAAGCCCAGTAACTAAATCCTGCTCATTTTCCTATCTTCAGTGTGCTATCTGATCTATAGGGGACTACACTAATAAAATGTCCTCTGCTTGTCTTTTATTTTAGAACAGTACACTACCCAGGCCCTCTGGCTTCTAAGTGGCTTCAGCCCGTAAGGACTTGCTTGCACACATACCCTGTGCCCTTCGTGCCTCTGTGACTCCACCTTCTACCGGATAACTGGCTCACGGGCTTCAATAGCCCCCCCCCAGTGTTTCTGCTGGGCCAGACTGTCAGTTGCCTCCACCATAGATGCCTGGGTTCTCACAGGCCTCGTCATCAGTATAACCAAATCCTTCTATCTCAGTTGTTTTGGTCTAAATACTTAGAATAGTTTTCTTGTCCTAGTTGGATGCTGACTGATAAATTCATCAATCCTCAGTTTTTCCTACCTGTAAAACAAAGTTAGTAAAGATTACCTATCTCCAACAAGTAGCATGAGAAAGAAATAATAGCAATCTCCAATAGTTTATATAAGAATTAATACATTAAAAAAATCCTGGCCCCTGCCTTGTCTTCCAGCCTTATTCCTCACCCCTTTGTCTCAAGAAACACCTAGCACTACAGAATTTCCAAGTCTTCCTTGATTCCCACATAAATCCTGAAGTGATGCATTTTATTTTATTATAGTTACTTTACTCTGCACATCTTCTCTGCTAAAGCTATGGAGATTTACAAAACATTCTTGCAGCTGACATGACATAGGTGCTCGTGTGTGTGTGTGTGTGTGTGTGTGTGTGTGTGTGTGTGTGTACATATGTATGGAAGAAAGGAAAAGGGCAGTGGGTGGGGGAAAGGAACTGAGAGGGTATGCATAGTAAGATACCTAACATTCCAGGGATCCTGTGAAATGTGAGCTAAGTGTAAAGGCACAGATAGCAGGCAGCCAGGAGGCAGAGATCAAACATCTATGTAGAAAACAATTCCAGGCTGTTCACCAGGAGACTATAAAGTGAGACTGAGCTATGTCTCCAGCCCTGCTTTCTAGTCATGCCCTTCTGACATGGCAAGTGGCTCCACCACCTGTCACTCATGGTAGGAAAAGCCAATGGTGGCATCGAGTTGGAAAAGAACCGAGAGAGGTGTGGCTGGGTGAGTCTAACAATGCTGGTGAAACTCAAAAGCCTTCAGTGCCTCAAGAAAATCCCACATCAAGCTGGATTTTGGGCTTTGCTGTTTGTATAATCCGTCACCTAATCTGCCCTCATCTTGGTGCTGCCCTGCATGTTAGTCCCGGGGAGCCGAATGTCCAGGCTGAGCATCTCATAGGAGAGAGGCTGGTTCCTTTCCCTACCCTGAAAAGCTGGTAAGGACCAGCGGGACAAGGCTCATGTTCCTGTTGTGAAATGGAATGTACAAACATGGGATGTGATTCATGTCTGCAGACACATAGTATTCCCGACAGCTGATCAGGAAATGCCATTTTGTGTCTGGTAAAGCCTCTTCAAAAGTTTCATGGAGACTTGATTGGAGCAAATGCTTTCAAGTTTGCTTATTATCTCTTCAAGGACTCAGGCCATACTCCCACTATGTTCTGAGAAAATGTTTCATGTCCCCCTGCTGTCTCTCTGTATCTGTCTCTCTCTCTCTCTCTTTTTCTTTACACATACACATACACACGCACACATGCACGTGCACAAGAACATACACACACAGACACACACACAAACACACACACACACAAACAGAGAAGGAAGGAGAGAGAGAGAGAGATAAATTGTTTGGAAAAAAAACATTCACACAGCATGAGGCAGGCTTTTGCCTGGAGTATGCTGTTTATTGCCACTGCAGAATGAGTTTCTCTTAATTTATAGGCAGTAAAGATAATTCAAAAGATTTAAAAGAACAAATAAATTCAACTCTCAATTTGTGCTCAATAAATAGGAGAAGGCCAGGGAGGAGGGCAGACATCTACAAATTAAACAGATTTACAGCTTGACTGTGGCCTCCCCCAAAGGAAATGGAATCCCCGCTCATCAGAGAGGGATCTTATTTATTTCATTGTGTGTGTGTGCTTATTTGCTTTCCAGGGAAGCACCTAGGTTTTCAGATGGTGTAGATGTCAGAGAGTCACTAGATCTTCATAGGAAACTTAACAACACTCAGCGATCACTGGCAACTGGAAGTTTATTGGGAACCATTCCTTAGACATTTTAACAGAAATTAAAGTGTGTTCTTTAATGAAAACATGCCATTTCATTGCCTAGAGAACCCATGAGGATAAACACTTCTCAGGGTCAAAGCAGAGCAAGGCTTCTGCTCGATGACTAAATAGTGGCTGACTGGTTGATTAATACTGACGTACTTTAAATTCCTCATGATTTAACACGGTGATAAATCGAACTTGTTTAGACTTCTTCAGTCTACCGATTTTGAGGCATTCCTCACACAGATGTAAGGAGCCTCCCTCTACCCTCCCTGACTTCTCTACCCATGAACCCGGAAGTCACACACAGCTAAGGGGCAGCAGAAGTGGTATCTAAGGTTTGTCTGATAGGTCAGGAAGGAGTTCTAGAAGCTTTTTGTAAAGGTAGGCATCCCGCTCCTCTGGAGGAAACAAGCATACAAAGTTTGTTTCTCTAATCAGAAGAGTCATGGTCATTTCATTTTGGAGATGCCTCTATGTAAATCAGGAAAACCAGTGCACAGACAGCTCTTACATCTGCCATCCCTGCTTCCATTACCCAGCAGGACCATGGCAATGACGAGTGGAGTACCCTTGTGGTTTTCTTCTGTAACTTACTGCTTGTTCCTCAGCATTAGTGTGTCTTGCTAGCCATCTTCCCTTCCTACTAAGGCAGAACTTGTCTCATGCTCCCATTTGATTCCATGTCTCCATAGCCACCATGAACCTTTTGGCTGTCACACCGACTCTCATCCTTTTGTGGCTTTTTTTTTTAAGATTTATTTTATTTATTATGAATACAACATCCTGCTTCCATGTGTGTCTGCACGCCAGAAGAGGGCACCAGATCTCATTATGGATGGTTGTGAGCCACCATGTGGTTACTTGGAATTGAACTCAGGACCTCTGGAAGAGCAGTCAGTGCTCTTAACCTCTGAGCCATCTCTCCAGCCCCTTTTGTGGCTTTTATGGAGTCCTTACGCTTGCTCTGTCCTCTCTGCACTACCTGCTGGTACACCCTTCTGTAGTAAGCTCATGTTTCTCTTACACTGGCTGGGCTTGCTTCTGTCTTCCTTCTCTATTCATATACCCTAGTGTCCCACCGACATTCCTGCCTTGTCCAAGCTTATTCTCACTGAAAACCAGCTTCTCATTAAGCCTCTTCTTGCATCTTTTCAGTCTTCCTGTTTTTCTAAGTTCCCCCAACACGGTGAACCATGTCACTCAATTTAGCAACTGACTCAATACAGTTGTGAATCGTGTCAGACTGGTCCATTTGTATGATTCATGTCTTCCACTGTAAGATAAGCCTTCTGAAGACAGAATGCTTATTTTTGGCTTCCATGTATTTTCCGACTAGAGAAAACCTTTAGGAGAAAATATGATTCAAGTAGGATCTGTGACATGGTTGTGAGGTGCAACGGCCTTAGGGGCCAGACCAGCCCCTCATAGAGTTGTGATGACTAAGTCAGTTACTTTATGAAACTCTCCAAATAATGCAAGCACATAGTAAGCCTCGGGCTATCTACCTACTCACAGTGCAGGAAAACCCTTGGAGTCTCTTACCTTTCTTGCCTGCAAAATGGAGAAAGTAATGCTTGATAGAGTGTCTATAAAGAGTAAATGTCAAAAAAAATGTAAAGCCTCTTTCTTACATACTGTTTACTAATGACTAGATCCAATAGGTTGTAACAATGTTTCTTATTAATGAACACTGGGAAAAGAAAGAGGCAGGATTCAGTTATGTAAACGATTTGTACTCACCAAAAGAGCCTGTGAGCCTAGGGAGACAGGAAGAACAGACTTACCATCTGCCCAGCTTGCATGGTGTAGTGCGGAGCTATCTGGAGGAGGTTTAATTTATAAGAAGAAAGCCTGTCTAAATGGAAGCACTGTATATGTCAGGGCCCATAGAATGGCTCTGCTTCATCTTGACTTAAGGTCAGAGAGTTCAAACCCACTATTGCTCTTTCAGGGTTAAACAACAAAATGTTTGGCCCATGGTGGGGTGGGGGGGAGCTAAACTAATGGATGCCTTACCTTGACAAGGGAATATTTGGCCTAAGAAGTAACTAATGAATGTCTTACTTTAACAACAGGATATTTAGCCTAAGGTATGGCTATTGTGTGTCTTGCCTTGACAACAGGATATTTGGTTTAGGGTGTAGTTACTTGATGTTTTGGGTATAGAGAAGATAATTATGCTTGCTTGTTCTTTGTATTTTGGTGTTTTCCTGTTTTTGATTGGGGTATATAAGGACTGTGTGTAATAAACTTGGGGCTTTCCCCCAGTATTCACTGGAGTGCCTTTTCTGACTCTAGCCTGTGTCTGTCTTTTCTTTAGAATCAATAATTTTTCTACCTGCTATTTCTTAATCCACATGCTTTCCTCCAAGCACAAACTGTAAGCATTTTGATGGATCGGATGTGATAGACGGGGTGGATTATGGCACTTGGAAGCCAAAGAATACTGAGTGTTACAGCCTGGTTGGAAAGGTATCCTGGAACTCGGGAGTCACAGAATACTGAGTGTTACAGCTCCAATGGAAAGGTATTCCGGCACTCAGGAGCCAAGGAATACCACAGGTCACAGAAGGGCACAGCAGCTTACAGCCCTACTTCAGGGAGAGGCTTCCCTAGTGTATCAGCTCTGCTCCAGCAAGAGAGGGAGGGTTTCCCCAGAGAAGTTGTTACAGTTTAGCTCCATTCCCCCCAGAGTTTAACAGCTTTGCTTAGCCAGGGGAGGGTTTACCCCAGTGAAAAGTGTTATAGTCCTGTTCTGCGCTCCAGCAAAAGTAGGTCCCACCCAAACCTCATTCAAGAGACTTATTGGGAGGGAAGAATCCAAGAGAGTGGCTGCCCTCTGCCAGAGTGACAGAGGACAGCCAGGTAGCGGGAACAGCCACAAGCTGAACAGACACAGGGCTTATATAGGACTTCTTTAGGGGCGGAGTTTTCCAGGGTGGGGATTGGTCAGATTTCAATCCCTGAGGTTAGGATGGCTAGATCTGCTCAGGGGTTGGTTAGTTTTCTGCACAGGTATAGTATCTGATTTGACTCTGGTTTCAGGGCCAGTGTGTTTCTTTACCTGGTCCTTTTTAGTCTTTTGGCTCCAGTTTTAGGGCCAGGATGTATTTCTTTCACTGGCTCTGATTACAGGGACAGAGTGTGTTTCTTTGGCACTGGTTTCAGGGTCAGGGTACATTTCTTTGGTTCTGGTTGCAGGGCTAAAGTGTGTTTCTTTGGCTCTGCTCCAGGTGTGTTTCTTTGGCTGGACCCTTTTCCCTACACAAACTGAACAAATAAGCCAGGCCAGACCCAGCTGTTATTGTCTCCTAGACTCAGGATACTACACATATAATGGTTCAACTCTAGATCCAACAAATACCCTATTGTAGGGGCCACTGTCACTCACGAACAGTGGTCCGGGGATGGGATTCAGGCCTCTGTCCTTCTCAGCATGATTCTCTAAGGAAAATCACACAGAAGGGACATGACAATGCTGTGGCAACCCAGATACAAAGAGTCTCAGAGAACTACAGGCGGCATATTACTAACAAACTTCCAATGCTTACCAACCGTGTTTTCACTTTGCTCTGAAAACTTCACAGATGATCACTCTGTGGATAGCCACCATTATCCAGTAGTCTCTGTTCTCCAGATCCATTCTCTGCCCTTCTGTGCTCTGCTTTGCATCATGGGTAGCTGGCTGTTATGGACGGCTGCAGCTCTCCTTCCTTACACTGAATTCCAGTAGGATTAAGCCATGGGTGAGGGAGGGCTGCTAGCAGGAAACACCAGCTTCCTAGAATAGGCAGAAGAGCATCAAGCCTGAGAGATAGCAGTAGTAGTGTTCCCCCACCCCCAGAAGACACAGATGGCTATCACTGGCATACCCACGCCTTCACAGACAAATCCATTATTATCCTCCATTGTAGGAATATCCCATGAGCCTAGCAGCAACACCAGGCTATTTTATGTCACCAGTTCTGGTGTGTGCTATTGCTCATTGGTTTCCTCTGTCCTGTCCACAGTGGTGACAGTTTCTTTACTAGAGCTTCTTCAATCTAAGGATACAACTGCATTGTGCTGGGATCCTGACTGTTGTGACATTACAGACAACAACACTGGGCCTCACTTCTGTTCACCAAGAAAGTGGAGTGGAGTTGGGTCTCAAACCAGACCTGCAAGCATCCTGGTGGTGCTGAGCTTTGCTTCTTTCTGCCAGTGCAGATTATGGGGATAATCCAGATGGGAAACAGAGAACTACGGGAAGGTAGCTATGTGCTTTCCCATCTGCCTGGCGACCTCCACGGGTAGTTGTGGTCAGTGCTCATCACTGCTGGCCCAGGCTGAGTTTGGATATAGTAACTCTGCTAATTTCTTCCTTCTGTGTAAAGGAAGTATGAACCCAGGCCAGGGAGATGCCTTACAAGGAGGGGCTCATGCTGTGCAAGCCTGATAACTTGAGTTCTAGTCAACTCCCACAGTGGAAGGAGAGAACCAACTCCTGAAAATTGTCCTCTGATCTACACACACACACACACACACACACACACACACACACACACACACACACACACACACTTTAAAAAACAAGAACTGTAGGGGCTGGAGAGCTTGCTCAGCAGTTAAGAACACTGGCTGCTCTTCTGGAGGATCCAGGTCTAATTCCAAGAACTCACATGGGAGCTCACAATCATCCTTAACCCCATGGGGTCCTTCTTCTGGTCTCCATGGGTACCAGGCACACATGCAAAACACAGGCATTCACGCAGGAAAATGCCCAGACATGTAAAATATTAATTTTTAAAATTGTAAAAAGAAGAAAATGCAAAGCCTTTCAAAAAGTGTCCCTTTGGAGTCACTTCTGCTCACCTCAGCTCAGACTCCCAGTCGGACCATAAAAGCTTGAGAGCAAGTGGAAAAAGGAAGTATGCCAGACACTTTAGGCCTATTGCACCGAGATAGGGCATGTGATCATTTCCTGTTTCTTGTGGTCTCCTTTTTCTCTTTGTAATGGTGAGGATAAACCACAAAGTTCCTCATGCACTTAGGATGTGGAGGAATGAGTTTTTCACTGGGTTTGGGCTGACTACCATTTCTCGATTGGTGGAAAAAGTGAACGAGTATATACAATTGTCCTTCACGTGCTTGCCATGTCTTTTCAGTGGCTAAGAGGCTTTTCGTGCCATCACAGTTTTCCTCCTCCAGTCTGAAAATATAGAGTTACTGGAAAAGTCACAGCGATATAAGTACCCACTGACCCTTACACAGAGATTAATACCCAATTTACAACTTTGATGTAAACAAAACCTAACCTAAAAGAACAAATCCAACACTTGACCCTAAGACTTTTATAGCTTGGAATGAGTTTTTTTTTTCATTTTCTTGTTTGAGATGGAAACGGTCCTATTATGTAACCCGAGCTTGTCTCAAATTTCCAATCCTTCTGCCTCAGCCTCCTGAGTGCTGGGATTATAGGCATACCCTACCATTCAGTTTGGTATTTGGATCCTCTCCCCTTTAGTTCATCAGAATAGTTTGTTCTTCTGGGAGAATTCTTTAATTCATATGCAGTCCCTAAGGTCTGGACTGTGCAGTCAGATAACCTGGGTTTATTCTGGTTTGGCCACTCTCTGAGCTTGGATTTTCCCGTGCGCTGATCCTGAGAAAGATCTTTGGGTACAGACAACTAATTTGGGAGGCTGTGGTAGGAAGAATCAGTAAGGAAATGGGGACATACTGTAATAGCAGTCACCAGTCAGCATGGTGTACCCTGAGACACACCCCACTGCTCAGGATCCTATTCCGCAGTATCTATGGGGAAACTATGGAACACATACATCCAAAGCTTGCCACCAAAGGAACAAGGAAGCTGCTGCTTCTCTACCAGCTTTCACTTCCTTAGGCTGAGTGCTGCTTCCTGGTGTGTGAGCACTCTAGAGTTCGAGTACTGTCTCCTTGTACACAAATGTTCTCCGATGACTCTCGCTGAGGAAAGGAAGGACTGGTGCCTGTGCGAGACCAGTGGGAGCCAAGAGGCTATGGGAAGGACTGTCACTACAGTCCACTCTTTTCCCAGTCAAATCCACTCATGCAACTCTCCTAGTACTTTCTCAACCTGCCTAGTCAGATGTTTCATAAGAAGGTATTTATAAAAGGCAGGTGCCATCTAAATGTGCCCCCTCTGTTGGGGAAGTCTTATGTCAATAAAGCACTGTCTGGCCAATAGGAATCTAGATAGGTGGGACTAGGAGTCCAGGAGGACTCTGGGAAGGAGAAACACAAGGGAATCGAGATGTAACGCCATGGGGTAGGAAGCCCAGAAACTTCTCCGGTAAGAGACATACTTAGATTAACAATTATGGGGTAATTACTTAAGTCAGAGCTAGTCAGTAAGAAACAAGCAAGGCCAACAGCTTCATAATTAATATAGCCTCCTGTGTGTTTATTTGGGACTGATGCGGCTCTAGAACCAGGCTGGCGGGAAGGCTTCTCTCAAGAAAAAGGGCTTCCCTTTACACCCCTCCGTGAAGAAAAAAGAAACAAAATCACATCTTGGAAACATTCTGTGCAGTGTAATATTATTAGGGGTGGGAGCAACATATTGTGAGACTTCTTAGCCTCATACTGTGTGAGCTGATTCTCACCATAAGTTTCCTCTTATCTATCCTCCTTCTGTCTCTGAGAACACTCATTCTTATATTGCCAAAGACAACTCTACGGATGTACTTCTCTAAAGGCAATGTTCAAAGGCTCCCATTCCAACTCTTATAGGATTGACAACACTTTTGTTTTTAAATTAGATTGAATTTTGAAGTGATATTTTTCCATTTATGAGGCATGTACCTCAGTGTCTAGGTAACAACTACTTCTAATATAAGCTTGTATGAAGCAGTATTAAAATTCCATCTATCTAGGGTTCACCACAGAAGGTCCAGTAACTTAGCTCAGTACAGAACTGGAGGAAAGACTAGGGAGAACCAGTGACTGGGTTGTAAGTGCTGGCACCCCAAGGATGAAAACCAGGAGCTCTGGTGTCCCACAAAGACAAACATGAATGATCGAGCTCAAGAAGAGAGGACAGACTGGCCCTTCCTTCACTACTGTGCTCTGTTTGGGGTTTGTATTCCAAGACAACTCCTATGCACACGGCCAAGGGCGGTCTCCTTTACTAAGCCTGCGGATTCTAGCACTATCTTCTTTTGGAAGCATCCTTGGAGAGACATGTAGAAACAGCGCTTTCCAGCTATCACCCACCCAATCAGGCTTGCATGCAGAATGAACCATCACAGATCACATTTCTTGCTGCCATTCTGGTCCTTAACCCTAGCCTTGCAGCCCTGTTGTCTTGTCTCCTTCAGTTACATATATCTGTCTTTGTCCAAATGCCCGTCTACTTGCTCTGGTACCCTACTCTGTTCTTACATACTCACCCTGTGCCTGGTATGATGTCTTGTGTCACCTCTTGTTCTCTCTGGAGACGCCAACTTTGGACTCGGATTTGATTTTGAGTATTCTAGACCCTTCATGCCCAAGTTCTTCTTTTGCCCAACAAATTCTTCTTATTTTGCCCAAACTTCAAACTAGAACAAGGATTTTTCAGTTACGTTAAAGAGCAAACAGTATAATTTAACCAGTGAATATGGACCACAGAGTAATTTCTAACAAGAAGAAGGAGAAGTTGTCAATTAAAAGAAGAGATGGATAGGGTGGTTGGTAATGTCACAAGCAGCTGTAACCACAACCACTAAGACTTGGGTCATCATTTACCATATTAACATACTACACATACCTCAGGCTAACTAAAATATATAGTCACAGTAGAAACTCACTAGCTTGAAATATTTTGTGAATCATGGAACCTTAGGATGCAATGCAGAAAGCATGGGCCTAGGCTGGTGGCACACAACAGTATTTGTTGAATTACAGGGGAGTGCTTACTTACCATTTTCAATCAAGCTTTAGGGATGATAACATTCATGATATGACTCTGAATAAAAGACGACTTCCTGGAGCTCACTTCATTATAGAATGCAGTTCCGCTGTGGGTCCCTTCCAGGTAAAAGTCTCTTCCATGAACTGGGTTGAAGTTCATTTTTGTGTTATCCATGGAATAAATGTCTCCTTCAGTCATGTGCTCAAAATGCTTCTCTGTTAGAGACTGTTTTCTTGACAATTCTGTATAAGATAATGTCTCCGGCCCTCTCCTGTAGCTTTTCTGCTCCTCACTTTTCAGTACTTCTTTCTCAAATACTATAGCACTCTTGTGGATTTATCCATTGTTTTCATCTGCCTCCTGATACAAGGATCCTAGTACACAGCTGTGTCTCCAGCCCATCACCTCAAACAACACTGGCCTTATTGGAGGGGCTCAGTGTAGAGCTGCTGACTAACACGGACTTAAACAAAGCTATAAGGAATACAAACTTGAGAAGAACGTGAACATTGTTTAAGAAAGTAAGCTTTCGCATCTCTGGGCCTTGTCTCAGAAGAGCTTATTGCTCTGAAATTAATGCAGCTAACCCTCCCCCTTCCCCCCATTTCCTTTCTCAAAACCAATTCCCCGGGGCAATGCTTTGCAAGTCTGGTCCTAATTAGTCTTCATTGTGAAGGCGATCCAAGGACATGCATTTCTAACAAGTTCTGTTTGTAAAATTCAGGTTTGTTTGTTCAGGCTGGCTTTCCCTAATTGCAGTGCTCCACACAATGACCATTGGGTAGCAGAGAATTTATTGTCATGTGTCATGCTGCTAATCCACTGGACAAGTTTGAGCCCTGGCTTTGTAGTGTTAGTTGTATGGTTTGGGACATGTAATCTAGCCTCTCCAGGCTGCCATTTCAACACCTCCAAAATATAGATAGTGATTATTCAAGGTTTTTTTGTTTGTTTGTTTGTTTTGCCTACTTCCCCTGTCATCTTTCATGCTGCCATGAAGTTGACAAAAACCCAGAACCTTGAATCCTTGGATCAGGAAACCCTGGCAGGAGGTCCAAAGGCAGGAGGAATAGGGTAGAAGTGGCTAAGCCTTATCCCCTCCTGTACTCCAAGGGTTTTATAAGGACTTCATTATTTTTGGCTACAGTGTAAGTAGCCTCTGTGTTGTGGCTAAGGATGGCACTTGCTTCTAATGACCCCATACTCCCCTCTGACCCTCTCAGACCTGAGGTGCTAAGAGTTTTCAGCTCCTACTAGTTCCAGTTCCTGTGTTCCTTGGAGACTCTTGGTCCTTTCCAAGCTTTTCAGAGCCATTGCATGAAAATCGTGACTGTCAGTCCTTGGAGCGTGGTTTTCCACCATCCACCATAGAGTTTCCCAGTGTTGTATACGCGCACATGGGAACTGAACAGATGAACACGTGTAAGTAAGTGACATTCCTAGGTGCTTCAGCCATTCTCATCTCCTGCTAATTATTACCTACATTAAGTCAATGGGGAAGAGTTGTATAAGTCATCATGTTAACATATGTGAAAATATTGTTCAGAATTGACAGGCTTTCTCTCTATGGAAAAAGATTTGCTTTAAGCTTAGGGAAACTGGCACTGTCTGACGTCTTTTCTGTAAGATCAGCTTTCCTGCCCTATCCCGTCAATACCTGAAAATGTACATGGGCTCTAAGTTCATCTCCACCTCCCCTTTCCTGTGAGCTTGTCTCCATTGAAAAGATATGGGATTATGACATGTAAGATTGTACAATGTTGCCATCCCACATCCCCCGATCTCACCTGTTCCTAGATGCACCTTCCAGACAATGCCATTTGAAGAGCCATCCACACATTAGCCATTTCTCTAGGACTGATATCTCTGGCTCTGGCGCTGGGCTAGGCTGTGTTCTAGAGTCTCATGACAGAACGCTCTGCTGAAACAACGGCTCTGTCCTCTACTGTTCTGAAATTTGCTTTCCCAGAGACCAGTAGGCTCTTTTGCTTTTTCACATGACCCTTTGCCGTGTGAAGATATGGTCTCCACCTCTGACAGTTCTTACTTTATATATATATATATTTTCATCTTTTTATTGAGCTGTACATTTTCCCCTTCTCTCCTTCCACCCTACCCCTTGACCCCATGCTCCCAATTTACTCAGGAGATCTTGTTTTTCTCCTCTTCCTAGGCAGATCCATATGTGTCTCTCCTAGGGTCCTCTTAGTTACTAAATTCTCTGGGGTTGTAGCCTACAGGCTGGGCATCCTCTGCTTTATGTCTAATACCCACTTACGAGTGAGTACATATTATACTTGTCTCTCTGCGTCTGGATGGTGCTTTTCATTGGACAGGTAGTTTTTTCTTTTATGTGTCCTCTGCTGTCCACAAGCATGGTGAGTGCTGACCACACAAGATAAAGTAACCACTGGGAAGCTTAATATTATTTATAACTGTTTGGCTGTAGACTCAGGATATTTACTAGGTAGCTCTTACATCTTCAATTAACCCATATTTCTATGAATCTGAGTATTGCCATGTGGCTGTGGTGTTACCAGTCTGTTGGCATGCTGTTCCTTGAGCAGCTGGATGGCATCTCTCATGACTTCACCTTCTGTCTCTCTATATCTCTGCTTGGATTTCCTGCCTAACTATATCCTGCCTCGCCATAGGCCAAAGCAGCTTTAGTCATCAACCAATAAAAGCAACGCAGATTTGCAGCATACAGAAGGACCTCCCACATCAAAGTAAGTAGACAGACAAGGGACAGGGGTCAGTACAGGTTTGGGAAACAAACAGATGAAATAGATGCTTGACATCCCTATGGTCACTGTGAGAATGACAGGGCACGTTGCATACTACAAGGACAGGAGCAATGCAGACGAGATGGTAGCCTCTCACACATGTTACTCAAGTGCAGAATACAAATGAAAACTCCTGAAAAGAAGTCATGTCTACGGAGATGACTGATTAGAACTGTTCTATGGAGACGCTGGAATGTTACAGGGCCAAAGGCTCATAGCCTGATCTTGGGCTACTTCTAGACCTGTAGAGGAGCCATTCCTTGCCCACCTCCATGTCAGAGTCAAAATCCTGTGACTAATAGATAAAACCTTTCAGAATCTTTTAATTTAGCAGACTGCTGGCTTTCACCAATCCTAAAGCTCAGAATGTCATCAGACAGCATCTGAGGTCTATAAAAACGCTTCCCCCATCTGACTAACCAACTCTCTGATATGCCCACCAATGTATTTTAAACTTGCCTTGATTTTATGACTTCCTTTGTTCTGTGAAACTATAACAACTTAATAAAGCTGTTTCCACATCGGAATGTGGAGTTTAGGGTAACTTAAATCTGTGTTCATGCGCCATGGCTGCAGAATAAACTCTTTCTTACTCTAACGTAAGAACTGTGGATTTTACACTGACAAGAGCCACAGCCTGTTGCATGGTGTCTGGTGGTGCTTCACAACCTGCACTGACACTGGGTTTAGTGTCCTTCAGTCAAGCATCTCAACATTTCCAGAGTTTTGACACAGAAGTCTGACATTCCAGTCTGTAGTGAGCTCCACCGGTCCAGCAGAAAGTCTTTGTTTATTTTCCAGATGGTGGATGTTACTCTGTAAACAGACCATTTCTTACTGTATCGTTCAGATTCATCATCATTATGGAAAGAAACAAGAGGCTGCAAAAAGGCAGCATGCAGTGTTACTACCCCATTATTCAGCTAACAATTATCTGGTGACGGCTCCTGTGCGTGAGGAGCTGTGCCAATAACTCTTTGAACCCAAATGTCCTGCTTTGCAGCTCCCAGATGAGCTGATCAGCATGTGACAGGATTGGCGTTGACCTTGCTGTGAACTGTTCAGTCAAATCTGTGGTATCTGAGTCTTGGGGGAAAATGAGTTTCATATTTCATCACAGAACTGTGACTTGGATTTGGACGGTGAATCACACACATTCAACTGGGTGAACAAGCAATGAAAATCCTCCAATTTGGATTTCAAAGGCAAGGAACAGCGTGCCAATTTTCATCTGACTTGAGAACAATGCTTCAGTTTCCAGCACCCCAGGTCTGTACTCTGGAAAATGCAAAGCACCCAGTTCCCTGGTCTCCTCGGGGTGGAGTTTTACACCCACGGGCGCTTTGACCATAATGTGTGGAAAGAGTAGAAACAGCACAGATCACAGATTTGGCCATTTAAGGAGAAAAAAGAGTCGGCCAAGGATGAAGGAAGGCAGGATTGCTGCCCTCATAGCCTGATTTTAGCCTAGTAAGTAGATGTCTTCCACACAGCAGCAAGAAATGCCATCAAACCATGTGTGCTTGTTTCTGGTGAGACAGGAAAGGTACCTATCCCACTGGATTCTCCCATGTTTCCCTGAAATCAATTGTGGAGCCTAGTTTCTTTGATAATGAATTTAAGATACTACTTTTTTTGTGTGACTCAATCAGGGGACTTCTCTTACACATATTAACAGATATATATACAAGAAAAGCTGATAAACACACCATTGCAAAACTAAGCTATTTCTAAGACTCACTGAAGAAAGAAAAGTAGGGCTGATATGGGGGCAGAGAAGGAGGTAACGAAGATAGTGACTGCACAAATGATTGGAAAAGTAAAGAGGCTGGTGTTTGTGTTTGTCAATTTCAGGGCCCCAGGGTTGCTTGGCCACCAGCTTTTGGTCAATACTTGACTTAGAGTTAGAGTCATTATGAGTTTAGGAAATGTGGCGATCTTTCTGAGTTCTGAGAAGCTGAGCTGAGACTGGCAGGCGTTGCCTTTCTCCTCCCCATTGCTTTTGTTTGTTTTTGAGACCCTACTCTCACTATGTAGTCCAGGCTGACCTTGAATCCACAGAGATCTGCCTGCTTCTGCCTTCTAAGCACTGGGATTAAAGGTGTGAGCCACCACACATAGCTCCCCATTCGTGTTGCTTTTAATGTTTCATAAACCAAATAAAAAAGTTTGAGGAAAGGAAATAGACACAGAATGTGCTATGTTCTACACTTCAAATCCTTTATTGTTCTGTCTACAGGGTAAGCAGAGGCTATCCCTAAGCAAATGCAAGATATTGCTTAACATTACTTTGGGGTATAGATGGTAGGAGAAAAGAAATGACCCAAGCCAGCACAAGTCATTGTGCATAGCCTTGGGAAACCTCAGAGACAGACAGGGTGGGGTGTCTCATGAACTAAAGGTCAACAGCGAGTCAAAGGCAGCCTTATCAACCAAGGCAATGACCAAGTGATGTGATGTTTATTGTCAGAATTATCTGACTTTGGTCTTGGGTTTCTATATTCTACAGTACAAGGTGGGTGTGGCTACCTATATGCTAATGCACCATGTGATAATAGGGAGTACTGTACAAATTTGTTGAGTGGGTGTTGGTGAGTGGACATGTCTATTATGATTCATTTGCCTGGTAATTTAAAATAATAATTTGTTGCTATAAGTTCATACTTGTCATAAAGACTAGAATGCTCCCCATAAAGACTAGAGTGTTCCACCCTGTGTCAGAGGCCATAGATATCAAGAAAAGCAGAGAGTTAAGTAAGAGTCCAAGTTACTATTCAGTCTTTTTGGGAGGCTGGAAAAAGAGGGACTTGCCAGTATGCTATCCTTTTCTTGTCTTCTCTCTCTCATCAACTCCTTTACCAATGATATCAGTCTTCTTCAAACTCTTTACTGTTTTCTGTCTTTCCCATTCTGATCTTCTCTCTATTTGGTATTGTTATCACAGTCTATGGAGATGCTGTTGATGGTAATGTATTTTCTGACAGATTTTATGTTTTGATAATGCTAATACTTCTGTATTTTTGAACCACCTTCCTTTGTTGATATACTGTGATATATACCTTGGTTTTTCTAATTATTTCTAAACTTCAGGGTGTGAGAGGTTTTTACTTGTAAGAATTCTGAAAGGAACTTATTTTTCTCCCACCTCAGCCATAGCAATTGTTATATTTTAAAGAATTGTAAAAGAAACAATTAGAACAATGGAATTTAAAGAGATGAAGTTGCATTGGAAAGTCTATAGGAGCTTTTATCTAGAATAGTGGTTCTCAAACTTGTGTGTAGTGACCCCCTTGGGATTGAATAACCCCTTCACAGTGGTTGCCTAAGGCCATCAGAAAACATGGATATTTACATTACAATTCATAACAGTAGAAAAATTACAGTTATGAAGTAGTTATGAAAGTAATTTTATGGGTGGGTGTCATCACAACACGAAGAACTGTTTTTTAAGGGCTGTGTCGTCCTACTAGGCCAAGAAGAAATAGGATTTTAGGTAAAAGAAATGTTGTTAAGGGAGAGTCAGAAACATGTAAAGGCAAGAAGAGAATAGAGAGCAGGCTGAAGTAGTGATGTCCCCCAAAGCTAACAGATGTAAGAGGATGAAGACAATCTATGATGCCCACTTTGGGGACAGTCTTACAGGCTACACCAAAGGTGTGTCCTTTTACATTGCCTTGCTCTAGATAATTTTGGAGAAAGTTTCCAAAGCATCACACTCCCACAAGTCAAAGAGAGTGAGGTAACCCAAAAGAACAGAGATCTGAGGCCCAGAAGGGGAGGGCTGGTATCTGATCTCTCAAGGCCTGGACCAAGGGATGAAAAGCATTCCCGGTCTTGATCGCTCCATTCGTGAGCAGCTATGTGCTTTCTCTCCTTGGCTTCTCTGCACCTGTCTCACCCTTTCCTATATACAACAGATTCTATTACGTATGTAATTACACAAAACAACCCACCCCTCAGTTCATACCGCGCCCCCCTTCTTCAGTTCAAACAACTATCAGAAGCCACCTGTGCTTTGGCTTCTATCGGCATAAAGTAACAACTCTACCTTAAAGGAATTAGCATATTCTAAGCCAAATATGAGTGAGTATATCCCAGGAATCTGGATTCAATTCACCACCAACTGCCATGTTCCACTCTGGAAGAGATGACACGAACTTTGACAAACATTGAGCTAAAGCACACTAGTGTTCATTAGCAGGGATATCACATGCATGGGCTGCAATAAACAGAGGAAATGGCTTATGTAGGAGTCACACATTCTCGGTGTTAGGATTGGTGGAGGTTAGAAACACATGAAGCTTAGTCACCCATTGCAGTTTTTATCTAGAAGTCCAGTGGGTGTTAGGTCAGATGCAGAGGTTGATTGTAAATATCTACTAAAGGAGACTAAAGATACTGCTAGATAACTCTCGTTCTTGGTGTTAATATACCTCCACTCCATAATCTCACTACTCCAGTCAACTAACCTCAGTCTTTAGGCTCCAAGACATATAGCTGTGACTTCCTCAGAAACCTTAGTTCACACTTTTAATTCCAGTCTCCCCCCAAATAATCTGTCTGTCTTGTACATTGACAGACGTGATACAGACAGCATGGAGTAAACCATCTTCTGGGCTCACTCCCGAGACAACACACTTTTCAGAGGAAGAATACAGAATGACAGACTTGTCAAGCTCCAAACTGTTGTAGTTTCAAAGTCAAACAAATGTTTTGGGATTGAGGAGGAAACAATGAAAGTTTATGATCTTAGTGTCATTAAGAAGCAAAATATACCAGAATGGAAGATCTTGGAGGCAAGAAGACCAAAAAGCAGCTATTTGAACACAAGCTTTGAAAGCTAGAAATGATGCGGCCACTGGTTTCTAAAAAAAAGTCAGGAAAAAATAACTCCTAATCAGAAATATTTTGTAATTCATAGTTCAGAACCAAGCCTGAGCTGTTTGTTATTATGTGCTACTTATATTTTGCTAGTCTATCCCTTTTTGCTCATTGGCTGCCCAGCTCCATGATTTGAAGTTAGAGCTTGAAATATGTAAATGAATATCAGGAAACCCATACAACTAGGTAGGTCTCATACTGTCCTACTCAAGCTACCGCACAGGGCATTATAAATTCACAATCCCCGAAGCTAGGAAAAATTTATTTGTGCATCTGTTAATAAATTTGATTGGTTAGCTGAGGTCATGGTTGTTGTCTAAATTCATGCATTGGACAGTCAGCTTCACTCTGTCCCTTGACCACAGACCACATCTTCAGAAGACTCCATCCTCAGGTCCAATCATGTGAGAGTTAGAAGACCAGAAACTGAAGTCCTACCTTGGTCTGAGAGCAAAATGAAATTTCCATCACTCTTCCAACGTCTCCTGTTTCCTCCTGTTTCTAGGATAATCTTTTTCTCACTATGTCTATGACACTCCATGATCCTCTGTGTCATGCTGGCCTTCAAGGTTAGGTGTCTTTAGGCTTGCTTCCACTTAGAACAGAATAACATTACCTCAATACCTTTGTGTGTTGTGAACAACTCTGGTAGAATGGCACAGGGTGTGGTAATCCCAATACTCAAGCAGATGATGCAGGAGGATCAAGAGTTCATTCATCCTGGGATACCTAATAAAAAAATGGGACAGAAAACCACAGTGAAGTGAATCATGCCTCGTTATACATCACAAAGGTCAAAGATAAGCCAGTGAATCACTTTGCTAGGGTTTACATAGCCAAATATCCTAGACTGGGTGCCTTAAACTACCAGAATTTATTATCCCAGCTATAGGGGTTGACGTCCAAGATCAAGGTCTTTCTTCTTCTTCTTCTTCTTCTTCTTCTTCTTCTTCTTCTTCTTCTTCTTCTTCTTCTTCTTCTTCTTCTTCTTCTTCTTCTTCTTCTCCATCTTTCCTCCTTTTTTAAATTTAAGTTAGAAACAAGCTTGTGAAACCCTGTCTCGTAAAAACCAAAAAAAAAAAAAAAAAAGAAAGAAAAAGAAACAAGCTTGCTTCACATGTTAATCCCAGCTCCCTTTCACTCCCCTCCTCCCCTGTTCTCCCCCACCCAACAAATCTCCACTCCGATCCCCAGGGAGAGTGAGGTGGATCTCCAGAGTCTGTCATTTCATCTAGGGCAGGGCCTAGGCCCTCCCCCAAGAATCCAGGCTGAGAGAGCATCCTTCATTGTGGGATGGGCACCCAAAGTCCATTTGTATGCCAAGAATAAGTACTACCCAAGGCTCCATAGATTACCTAGGCCTCCGCACTGACACCTACATTCAGGGGGTCTGGATCAGCCCCATGCTGTCCACCCAGCCATCAGTCTGGGGTGCAAGAGCTCCCCCTTGTTTGGGTCAACTGTTTCTGTGGGTTAAACCAGCCCAGTCTTAACCCCTTTGCTCATCAATTCTCCCTTTCTGTCACTGGATTCCAGGAGTTCAGTTCAGTGTTTAGCTGTGGGTGTCTGCCTCTGCTTCCACCAGTCCCTGGCAGTGGGACCCACAGCAACTCTTACAAAGGAAAATAACTAATTGAGGGTGGCTTGCTTACAGTTTCACAGGTTCAGACAATTATCATCACGGTGGGGAACATGGCAGCATACAGGCAGATGTGGTGCTGGAGCTGGGAGTCTACATCTTGATCAGAAGGCAGCATGAAGTCAGCTGAGACAATGGGCAATATTCTGATCATAGGAAAGTCTGCCCACACAGTGGCACACTTCCTCCAACAAGGCCATACCCACTTTAAGAAAGCCACACCTCCTAATAGTGTCACTGCCTATGAGATTATGGAGGCCAATTACATTCAAACTGCCACATAGCCATTTCCTCTGAGTGGAAACATTCCCTCCTGGAAGAAGGAGCAAGGCTTAGAAGACTCTGAAGTAAATGAAACTACAAGCTTCACAAAGTTCATAAAACTTACAAGACTCAAAAGGCCCTCCCCAGTGTGATAAAAGTGGTAACAATTGCTGAGAGAGGAGACTGGCAGTCTGGGCTCCATGAACATTAGGCAGGGAGCTCCAAGGATGGAGTTTTCATGAGTCCTCACACATGCTGAGGTGGGCTTTTCAGTTATCCAGCTGCCTTTGAGTCAATCACTCATCTGTAAATGGCCCCTTGTCCATATTCCTGTAAGTAACTCTAATAAACCCATTGGCTCACTAAGGAAGCATGGGTGGAATGAAAAGTCTTACAACAAGACTGTGAAAAAACGAAAACAAACACACGGTAGTGTGCATAGAGAATCCCAGACACTAGATAAAGGTCAAGTATATTTATGACAGTATTGGGATGATAGAAGAGACTCCCTGCTGAATTGATTCTCCCTCTGGCTCTTGTGGATTCGGATGCACACCAGACACTCATTTGTCAATAAAGCCCTAGAAGGACCTTTTCACTTGAAGTGAGATTTGGGCTAGATGACTTCTAAAGTTCTTTCTTCATGCTGTGTCCATGATACCTTAAAAGCCAAGAAAACTAACTTGATTTATGGCATTTTATTAGACAACATTTTTGATTTATAGCATTTTATTAGACAACATTTAATCTACTTTGCTTTACAATATGCCCTCAAGAGCATCTCTGGAGGTGCTGTTTCTGATTCAGTATGCTAAAAATGCACCTCTTTGTTCATTCATTCACTCACTCATTCATTCATTCACTAGCTCATCCTGTACAATTGCAATGAGCTTATAAAATATCTGTAAAATTGCAATGAGCTTATAAAATATGCTTGGTTCTGTGGTAGGGAAAACAAAATAATCAAATATAAATGAAGACAAGCTTCACCCTCAGGGAGATTGTCATTCATCAGCAGAAACACACTGAGAAGACATGTAAACTTGTACACAGCTGTGCCTGGAAAAAACAGAAGAATGGAAGCATGTAGCAGGTAAGGTGGAGTTATAGACTCCATCTCTGCATTCAGTGACAATGTTCTAAAGATAAAAAGAACAAAACTTGCAGTTTGAAAGGTAGATCCACTATTCCATGTGGATAAGGGAATAAGGTATTGTGGGTAGAGGTAGCAGAGCGGTCAAGGAAGTAGGGATGAAAGAAAACTGAATGGTGATGGCCATTTTTGCTATACTGAGAGACTGAGATTTGAGGGTTATATTGCATGGGATGAAAGGCCACAATCAGACTTAATTTCCAGGCTTTATGCTGACTTAATCCGCAGCACTGCCCGATATACTCAACCCACCTGCCCTGGAGCTCGTCCCTGCCTCCTTAAGTCTTCCAGGAGAATGGGGGAGGGGGAGAGACAAGTGTGCTCCATCAGATGTGGGGACCTCTTTCCTGAAGCTCAAGTGCCATGTCTAGACCAGGTCACTCTCACGAGAAACCCTTGCACAAGACGGTAGTGACAAGATCACACATAAAAAAAATGCCCTTAACCTTCTTGACTTATGAACCAGCCTCCACACTAGCTACTGCCTCATCCCAGGACATGGTCAGCTTTCCTAGTGACATGTTCTGCAGGTTTACATTTTGGTAAAATAGACATTTGATAAATTATCAATCGCACCATTTTTATGACTGATCATTACAAAACCTGTTGGAAAAGCATACCCTTAGCTAAGCCTAAAATAGCTCTGTTGGGATGATTTCATGGGCTATTCCACTTTTAATTTCTAGGCTACAGGATAACTTCAACAAGGACTGTACTGGGAAATTACTGAGTCAGCTACACGCTTGTTTTACTACTTTTCAGCTTTTATAGTGAAGAGGAGAGGAGAGCCCCGTGTTATCACATAGCATTTGCCTGTGACTGTGCTTCAAGCCATCCTGCCACAAAACTGCCAACCACTAAGAAAAGATTATTTAAAGAAGTCACAGTAGATGGAAAAATACAAGAATATTACTCTTTATATCTAAGCAGCATACATTTCCATATATGATTGCTTTAGAAAGCAAAGATGATTTCAAAACTGGAAAGATACCCTTAACCTAATTTAACAGAATATGACAAGATATTTTTCTCTTCTTCAAACTGGCAGGTTATATTTATTAAATCTTATGTGAGGTTTCTCATTTGCGAACAAATGCATTAAAAAAAGTGTTTCTTCTAGAGCTGGACCTAAGCAGATTAATGAAAAATGAGGAAATGACTCATTGGAGAGCATGAACTACTCCATATTTTAGAATTTATATTATCCCCTCCCACACTCACTCAAGAATGGATTTGAGCAAAATCTCTAACAGCACACCCTGCCTCCCTCCCGTGCACATGCATGAACCAATAGAATCAAACAGAACAGAGCTGAAGACTAAGGAGCAGAGCGAACCACAAGCCACATCTTACAACCAACCACTCACTGCACTAGAAGCTTTTTTCATATTCTTTGTGCCCCACTAGTGAGAGTCTGAGTTTAATAATATTTAACATCTTTGGGGCTTTGATTAACAAGCTGAGTGCTATCAATTTCCCCTTGAACAAGGAGCATGGATTTCAGTTCAAAAAAGTCTGTAAACAACAGAAGCAGGGAGGGAAGGAGGGAAGGCCAGAGACAAAAGTTTCTCTGTCACATTTGCAAAGGAAACATTGAGGGCCTGGAGCACCAAATCCCAAGCCTACATGTCCTGCATGTGCTCCAGACAGAACATAAAACTGCTCATTAAACAGCCTTCCCAAAGAAAAGGCTGGGAGTCCTCTCAAGATGGGCAGTGCTCTGGGATAAGCTGTCAGACCAGACAGAAAGTAATTCCCCTTTTAATCATGAGAAGAAAAGGCCTGCTTTCACCTTGATCATGCATCCCACCTCAATTGAATGTGGCAGGCATGGAGAGAAATTAGACTATTGGGAAGAAAATGAAAGTAAAAATGACTGGGATAGGAAAAAAAAAACAGAGGAAAGGCTGAACAAAAATCACCAATGTGGAAGGAAATGTGTTGGAGTTGTTACAAAAAACAAAACAAAACAAAAGAAAAAACCAACAACGAAAAAAAGCAACCAAGCTCAGGCAGCTAAGTTTATAGTGAGGGTGCTGAAAAAGAAAACAGGGGCCCGAGGGGAGAAAGGAAAAGCAGGGGCAGGCATATGAGCATAGCACGTACTATTACACACGATAGACGGCTCATCAATCTTTAATGCATTTTTAAAAGAATGAGCCATTGTGCCATGGGAATCCTAAGACTGCCCACTGAAGAGACTGTATAATCCATTGCATTTTTGTGTAGGAAAATAAACAAACCACAGACCCAACCACCATTCCCTAAACATGACTGCCTGCTCACCAGGGAATAGCTCTGTTTGACATTCTAATGTGTTCCTGGAACATCACCTATAAAAAACTCACAGGGGAAATCTGTCTGCAAAGGTTGCCGTCTGTCACACATCCACTTACAAGGAAGCCTGCCTGTGATGTGCAACAGTTCATTAAGAGTTTGATATTGCTCTGTTTGTAGTACCTTTATCGTCTGTTACAGATCGTTGCCAACTGCAAACACAAATGTGAAAAGTCCTTTGGTTGACAGGGTCTCTAAATTCCCGCTGCACTTCAGGTGGATATGCCTCTCTCTCTATTGATTCTGTCCAGAAGCACAGATGCCTGCCTGCTTTATGGGGGATTACAGTTGGATTCCCCAAGGAGAAGACTGATACGCAGATGCACTTGAGGCTCAGGGTTTGGAAGATGGAAGAGATTTCAGCTGAGATTTTTATATTTTAGTGAAGTTGAAGGTTAGGAGCTCATTTCTGATGTCAGACACACTATTCAGCCTCTGCCTGTCTATGTGACAAGAGTGGAAAGTCTCCAGGGACTTGTAAGCGGGGTGGGAAGAGAACCCATACAAGCCGATAATTATAACTCATTGAGCAAGGAGCAGAAAGAGGTCTTGTTTTGCTTTTTGAAATTACAGGATGTGGTTTTAGTGTAATTTTTATAAGTCCTGATTCAGCACCATGTGAACGTGCTGTTATATGTAACCATAAGATGCAATTATAGGCAAATAGAATGTTTAGACAACTTCTTGGTGGTGATTTCTTTAGGATAATTTGCACTCTCACAGTGACTCCAAATCATGAGAAAGAAACATCATTTATGCCCTCATCCTAGTGACCCTTTGCACTTCTGGAAGCTCCATGAAAGTTGGGTAGGAGTTACCTTTAGGCATGAATTAATTCCAACCTCTCACCCATCTATAAGCTCAGTCTGGATATGACTCTACCCATGCGACTCAACCCCTGAAATCCTGCTGATGGGAATGGGACTTGAAACAACAGCTCTGGGAGGTGACTGGACAAGCATCTCTCAATGTGTTCAGATCCTTAACTCAGAAAACTTACTTCTGGGGCTGCAGACATAGCTCCATTAGCAGAGTGTTTGGCTACTATGAATGAAGCCCCGGGTTCAGTTCTAGCACTGCATAAAACAAGAATGCTTGTACAAGCTACTTTAGAGGTAGAGGCAGGAGG
The DNA here is from genome assembly GCF_017639785.1 of Mesocricetus auratus. NCBI lineage: Eukaryota > Metazoa > Chordata > Mammalia > Rodentia > Cricetidae > Mesocricetus > Mesocricetus auratus. The sequence continues at coordinate 6,687,290 of NW_024429198.1, read as the reverse complement.
ATGGGAAATTCATGTTCAAGACCTGCTGTGATACATATGACCTTGTCTGATTTTTTTTAAATAAAAAGAATCCCACTTCTAGAAAATATTTCAAAAGCAGTTATTACAGGCAGATTAAAACAAAAGTATATTCCTGTGCCTATTTATTGTAACATTGTTTTTCAGGGACTAGAGATGAGAATCAACTTAAATATCAAACCATGAAGGTTAGCTCATCTCCTATAAATTTGGTTACAACTGTATGGTACATTTTGTGTGATATGGTAATGTAACGCAAAGTGGATAGGATCATCTCAAGATACTAAATGAAAGAAAATGTAACTGTGATACAGTAGAGAATGAAACCACCCAGGGTAGGGCATACCTATGATCCCTGCACTCAGAAGGCTGAGAAAGGACTCAGGAGTTTGAGGCTAGCCCCTCTGAAAACGGATAAATGAATTGAAATAAAAAGAGAGAATACTGTCTCATTTTATTTCCTTTACGGGGAAGGTGTGTGTGTGTGTGTGTGTGTGTGTGTGTGTGTGTGTGTGTGTGTGTGTGTACTCGAGTTGCGAATGTGTGTATGAAACACAAACATGCAAAGTGTGATGTTAATTATGATCTTTTCTAGTGACTTGGACTATGGTGATGTTTTCAAACTTTCTGTAATGAAATATGGAGGGTTTTTGGTTTGTTTTAGTTTTGGTTGCTTGGTTTTCAAGACAGGGTTTCATTACCTAATTCTTGCTGTGCTGGAACTCACGCTGTAGACCAGACGGGCCTTGAACTCACAGAGATCCCGCTGCCTCTGCCTCCAGAGTGCTGAGATTAAAGGCATGCACCACCATCACCCAGCCTGAGTTTTTAATTATCATAAATACATAATAATGAAAAAGACTAAAAACTGTAGATTAAGACTGATTTTTTTAATGAGGGAGGGATCAAAAATAATTCAAGGCTTGTATTTTGATTGCTGCATATAAAACCTGTTTCTTATCTGCTGCTGCTGATACACTGTTAAGTAGGTTAAGTGGCTTTGGGAGGAAAGAATCCCAGATGAAAGATTAGGATTACATTCCTGGGGACATTCCATATTGCCCAGGAATTTGGGGTAGGCAACAGGTCTCTATCTCACTGGCTTACGGCAAAATCCCTTTGCCAGCAAATAGACAGTACCACTGTCCTTTCTGTGGCCTGGGGCCTCCCCGGCCTGCATACCATCAATCTTCAGGTCTCTTGACCCCAGTCTCATAGTTTCTTGAGTCTAGAAGGTTATGTCAGCCCATCTATTCCCAGCTATTTGGAGGAGACCCAAAATCTGGCAGCTCCATTAGGCCAGATCAAGAGCATAGGTTAACACTCAATCCCTCAGTCTAAAGTCCTAAGATCCCAGGCAGGACTAGCTGTAGAATGTTTTGCTCCAGGCAAAAGTTGCTTCTTTAAACTTACTGAGAATTTCAACACAGCAAAGACAGAGTATCAGTTCATCAAACCTTCCTAATCCCAGTGCCCTTTGTGGCTATATGGGCTGCCCGTATGTAGCTGTGTGAGGACCAGTTCCATAAGTCTCTAACTGTCAAGTGTGACCAAATCCATTTGACACTGTAAAGTGTGAGCGAATTCATTTGCTCTGGACCTTAAGAGACAGGCCCATAATCAGAAATGGAGAAGGTTAAAGGATTTTATTTAAGGCTCCTAGGGATTATAATTCAGGAAAGAGATGCATGAGTCTCCAAATCCATGTTCCAAAGAAGGTGGGGGAGGTGGACACTTCCACTAAGCACACACAGGGTTCATTTGTTACCAGGCAGTGATTCATTGGTAGGAAAAACTCTGTTAGAGAACAGGGTCATGCTGTCAACTGATGTAAGAAGTATACACAGTAAAAGGCCAATAGTCACACATTCTTGATGGCCAACTCAGGTCTCCAGGTGTGGTGTAAGCTTCTGTCCTAGATGCCACCATCAAAGAGTAAAGATCACCAAAGTTTGACTTCTCAGACAGCAGCTAGCACAGCCCCACTGGGAAAGGCTCTTCCATTGCTGTTTCCATCATGGTTTTTCCTTTAATTTTTACACAAGAGACTGTTTAAATAGAACCAAGATTAATAAAGGCTGACAGAACTCTTCCTACTGACACAGCACGAGCGATTCTGTACTGCTGTGTTGTAAAGACAACCCCATTATTTCATACTGTCTCTGTGCCATACAGGAAGGCAGGGACGGAGAGAATGGAGAGAGAAAGAGGTGGGGGGAGGAGGCAGATAACCCAGACAAGGGGAAGGAAAATCCCACAGCTATTACATCAGCTGCCTTTTCTTCTTGGAGTAGCCAATTCTGGGTTTCACACACCTTTGAAATAAAGGAGTCAAACTTCCCATTGTTTAGCAGCTTTTATCCAAGGAAAGGATTTCACTGGGCGATTGACTAACAAAACAAACAGAAACCTGTTACCTGGAGTTTGGTGGTGATCAGAGCTCCCAAGTAATTAGCACTTTCACTTTTCAGAAAAAACGGTGGGAAAGGATCTCCAAGGAGGGGCAAAGAGGAAGAGGGAGCTGCAGCAGGAAACCTGGCCTGCAGCAGATTTGGAGTCCATTGTGACTGATACTGGGTGGTCTGGGGCAAGCCTCTCAGTTGCTCTGTACTGTCAGCAGAGATAACAAGAAAGTAAAATGAAGGACTCCGTAAGGATCTGTGGGTGTTTTCTCCCCCCCCCCAAGCCTATTCATGTAAGTATTAGTTTGCTATTGCCCTAAGTATTAGCCACTGGGATATGCAGCAAAGGGAAGCCATCGGTCACTAAATATGCACCCTGGTTGTTTTGAAGGAAATAGTTTTCTTTCCTGTATGTAAGTTCACAAAGTACATTAGTACAAAATGTTTGTTTAAAAAAAAAAGGAAAGCACCCAGTCGACAATAAGTCTTTTATTTTAGAATTTGGTCAAGCCTAATCATCCTAGAAAGATCATGGTAGTAAACTAGGGGAAATATTTCCTGTCTGTAGCTGTAACTCATTTATTTCAAGTAGTGCTTTTTTGTTTCAAACTACATTATAACACAGGGTTCTGGACATAGCCTTGAAGTATGACTTAGTTTAACTTCATTCAATGTTCGTGAATGTCTTTTCCAACTTCACTCAAAATCTACATAGAATATATTCCTGGGTCACTATAGATCCTCAGAGGAAATATTAAAGGAGGGAGCTCAGTGCTATTATCAACATTTTTAAATGGCTAAACTTGCCCATGATGAGGCTGAAAGAGCCCTGCTTTGGTCAGAGCTAATGAGATCCGCAGTGAGTGTTAGCTATCAGACTGATTGATTGCCCATGCGTCCTTACATTAAGGGAATCCACAAGGAAACAACAGGATTTGTATGAAGAAAACCTCAGAGACCATTATTTTAAACAAAAATGGTGAACTAAAAGCTTGTAGACTCTACTGCACATCCACAATGAAGCCTTTTGATGGCAATGTCGTAATGGTTTGTTAGCCCTCAATAGGGAAATGTGTGTGACCATGTACAGTAAGGTCTTCATTTCTAAAACCTGAATGCAGCCCAGCAGGACACAGGTTAGGACCCAGCCTCTCTGAAATGGCTTCCTTCTCTGAAAAGTGACGATTCTCCTCTTCTTTGAAAACTCCACAGCCTCAAGTTGTGTATGAGGTCAGCAATTCAAATGTATTTTGTATTGTTTAAACACTAGGCATATAATGTCGATGAGGAAGGGAAGGTGTCTTAATATTTGGTGACTCACATAGCATTCTATGAAATAATTTTGAATCCAAAATGCATGTATGTGTGTTGCTTCTAGCAGAGAAAATTTCGTAAGACATTTAGAAAAATTAATTGGCTTATTAATCCTCCATTAGAAACACACTCCTGGCAGAAGCAGAGAAAAAAGAAGCTACACCAGTGAGCAAAAGCAATTTAAGTTTCCCCCGTAACAAAGTGTATTTCTAGAACGTTGTGTTTTTTAGAAATAAATATCAGAGGAACATAGTTTGAAATTCTAGGTTTACATAATAACGTGTTTTAAAGAACCAGAAGAGAATCCAGAGGTATAAAACTTTTGCTACACTTGGAGTCAGTTATCTGAAGAAAAGGAAAAAGAGGAGGAGGAGAAGGAGGAGGAGGTAGAAGAGAAAAGTAAAGAAAAAGAGAGATCCAAAAAGCTATTGCTGCTAGTGACTTGGCTGAACATGCTGGCTTCAGAGAAAGGCAGTTATTCAGGGCAATATGATTTTCCATTGTTTTACATTTACGTTTAAAACTTGGAAATCCTCACAGTATATCAGATACTACCAAAAGCACATTCTTTCCAAGCAAACTGGAACACATTTGCAAAGGAAGATTTTATATAACGAAGCCTGAATGTGTGTGTGTGTGTGTGTGTGTGTGTGTGTGTGTGTGTGTGTGTGTGTGTGGTGGGGGCACTTCTCAAAAGGCATAGACTCAGTATTGGGTACAAAAGGTGAGGGACCAAACTGTGAAAGACAAAACAGCAAATATGAGACATTTGATTGTTCAATGTTTATTCAATTCCCATTCTGCTCCCTTTGAAACAGAACTGACCAAAACACAGTCCCCATTCTCTCACGCTTACACAGAACAGAAACACAAGGAAAATCAGTCAACAAATAAATAGGATAACAGCAATTGGCAGGGACTAGAGAATGTGGTGGAGTGATGAGCAAGCACATTTGTCACACACAATGGGATAGTCTGGGAAGGAGTAGCCAAGAAGGCAGGCAACACTGGAGCTGAGACCTAAGGATGAAACTGAAGGAGCCAGGGAATGGTACTCTAGGCAGATAAAACAGTCAGTTCCCAAGGCATTGATGGGGAGGAGGGGCAGTGCTTGACATGTTCAGAAAAGTTGGAGGACATGCTATTAGGTGGAACCCAGTGAGAAAGGAAGGGTGATGACATTGCAGAGGTAGTTAGTGACCACGTCTTCCAGGGATTCATGTTTGATTTCTGAGCATAACTGTAAGCCATTGAAAAGTCTGAAAATTGACTTTTGGGTGCAAAGACTGCTGTGTTTTTATATGCTCTCAGAAAAGAGGGGAAATAGATTGGTTAGGAGTTTCCTAAAATAGAGCAAAAAAAAAAAAAAAAGAAAAGAAAGAGGAGAGTTGGATTCTTTAGGTGCAGCCACAAAGCCCTGGAAATCCTTTTTATATTGAAGCCATCATCTTAACTAGAGTCTCATGCATCCCAGGCTGGCCTCAAACCTCATATATAGTTGCGGGTGACCTTGAATTCCTGCTCCTTCTACCTCCACTTCTGGAGTGCTGGAATTGTAGGAGTATATCACTGCACCCAGTTTTACGGGGGCCTGGAGATCTACAATTCCAGGCCCACATATTGCTACTTTCTACATCAACAAAGCAACTTATGAAAAGCAATATCTTTTTACAGGTACAGGTGTATCAAGCCCCGGCATTTACAAGTGGTCACACAGAAGGTGTTTCAAGTTAAATAGTGAGAGGGGCTGAGAACCAGAAAGAGGCAGGAGAAACCCCATCATTCTTGCAACCATCCCTTTTGAAGTTATGGATGGAAACTATTAGAGTGAAGGAAATGACTGAAATAGTTTTCCCCAGTCATGAAACTGTATCAGCACAAAAGCTCCAAGAACTCTCCTTCTGCTGCCTAAAAGTGAACCCGAGTGCTGAGCCTGAGCCTGCTCGCATTTCACACATCCAGGAGGATAACTCTTTAAATTGAGCTTCTCACTGAGACCAGAAATGAAACATTCCAGCTTGTCACTGATCTCTTACAAAATTTGGAAATCACCTGCTTTTTATAGTTAGGATTCATCCAAAACAGTTCAAAGGGGCCAGAGAGTCTTTGTTTGCTCCAGGTTTTGGTTTTAACTGCTTCATTCTTGACGTTTCTTTGCCACAAAGCCTCCCAGGACTAAAGAGTAGCCAAAGGCTAGCTTTGCTTTTATAAGCTGGGAAGGGGTCCCTCTGCCCACCTCCACCTAATCCACAAAGCACAGACACAAGGAACTGAACCAGACCGCACCTTCTAACCTTTGATAGGTCTCCGGACATCCCAGCATACAAGACTCCAAGCCCAGGAAATCTTGACTGCAATTGCTTGAATTGTTGCTGTCTGTTTATTTAATTGATAACAATAACTGGTATTTCCTTCTTCAAGTTTGTTATTTAGACCATGGAAGGTAGAGCCCTGTGTGGAGTGTTGTGAGAAAAGAAAATGTCAGGGGTAACTTTGATTTATTTATTTTTGTTTCTTTTGAAGCTCTGAAAGTAAACAGAGGGAAATAAGATCCCCGCCCCCAAGAAGCGCAGTAAGAACTACAGTCATGTGCATTCTGGGTGTAACAGTGGCTGGTGTCAGGTATCAGAAACTTGACTTCCTCTCCTGGCCTCACAAGGCTCATGGACCACCTACAACTTTGGGTTGTTGGCTCATTGCCCAAAGCAATCCTGTGAAAAGGAGAAGAAAGGAGCCCAAGAGAGGAGAGGTGAAGTCCATGGTGACACAGGCTCAGTCTCGAATAAACTCTGGGAGTGACATAAATGGGATCATTGTAAAGACTCTCAAGAGATGTTCATTCTCACATGTACAGTCCTTCGCAAAACACTAGGAAGCCATAACAGGCACAGGATGGGACTGGAACACTGGGAACAATATGTAGCCTAGCTCAGAGGTAGAGGCGGTTGGTTATGTGAGGCTTCTGGGAGGTGATAGCTATCCTGGCCAAGTTCTTTCCTGAAGCAAGGACTCCTACAATTCACTGGACCTGAGATATGCATTCATGTTCACGCTGTAACAGCTCTAGAACTTGGATTCTGCTTATAAACCAGGGAAATTTGGGATGGGTCTAGGGTCAGGTGGCTTCCCTTAAAAGGATATTATTAACAGTTCTGGAACAATCTTGGGCATCCTTTCATCAGGTTAGAGTTACTTAAAAGGCAAATATTACATATGCAGTGTTTAACTGACAGTTTCAATGTTTTTTTTAAAGATTTATTTATTATATATACAGTGTTCTGCCTGCATGTATGCTTGCACACCAGAAGAGGGCACCATATCTCATTACAGATGATTGTGAGCCACCATGTGGTTGCTGGGAATTGAACTCAGAATCTCTGGAAGAACAGCCAGTTCTCTTAACCTCTGAGCCATCTCTCCAGCCCCAGTTTCAATGTTTTAAACAAAATTTCCTATGATTTGGTGCCAACAGCAAAAAGTTACTATCTACAGAGGAAAGCTTAGAAATGAAGTAAAAATATTTGCATTGGACATTAAGAAAACAGTTACTTAGCCGGACGTTGGTGGTGCATGCCTTTAATCCCAGCACTCAGGAGACAGAGGCAGGTGGATCTCTGTGAGTTCAAAACCAGCCTGATCTACAGAACGAGTTCCAGGACAGGCTCCAAAGCAATCCAGAGAAAACCTGTCTCAAAAAACAAAAACAAACAAACAAACAAACAAAACAAAAAAGAAAGATAGAAAGAAGGAAAAGAAAATAACTACTTATCATTAGAAGAATGGCCTGAATTCTCCATGTTTTTCAGAAAACGTATTTTTACAGGAGTCAAGATACTCACAACCCAGTGAATCTGTGTTATATTTAGTTACTAAGATACCCACAATAATCGTGATCATAATCACTGCCTACCATATATGAAATATTACAGAGCAAGGAGGTAGAAGTTTACAGTAACAGAGAAATAGATACAGGAAGTGTCAGATTATCCAAGGCTGGTGCTACCAACTTCCTGTGAGATCTGGTGTTGTCTTTACAAGTCTATATATCATGGTGTTCATGGTTTTCTCTTTTCTGGTGGTAGTCAATGGTGCCTTAACTTAATGAACATATTTGGTCACAAAGAGTAGAACCCCCCTCACCAACCAAAGACAGTGGTGTTCTAGAGCCAGTGCCTGGAAACCTGTTCACAACAGAGAATGTCAACACATGCCTACACTCAGTGACATCACAGTCACTTGAAATACACCCATTGTAGGAGCATTTTTACACTTTAGAAACTGGCTAATTCCATAAATCAGGATTTTGTTTGCCTTTCAAGAACACACTACTGCTGCTGAGGAATTTGTGGATTATACTGGACTCTGTCATGAAGATTGGTGAAGGTTTGGAGCCAGGTAATGTACAGTTATGGAGATCAAAGCTACCTTCCTACACTGTCTTCCCCCAGGCTCTCTACCACATCCTCTCTTATTTCTACTTAGACCCACACATCTTCTCATTCTCCTCGTTGTGGAGAATCAGAGGCATGGCTGCAAAAAGCTTTTCCTAGACCTCTGGCTAGAGCAGGGCCTTGAGAAGTGAAGGATGAGACAGAAGAGAAATGATTCAAAGGAAGTGGCTGGGGCTAAGAAGGAAGATTGGAAGGGTGTTTCAAGCAATGAGAACTTGCAGCACAGAGTCACTGATTGTTCCTAGAGGACAAAGTGGACACAGTAGGGAGACATGAGGCTGAGGAGAGGAGTAAGGTGAAATGTGGGACTGTGTGCATCTTATTGGGTTGTAGCTTTTACTTTGCACCCACGGGATTAAAAACCAGAAACCTGAAAGTCAGCAGACCTGTGGTCTAGACGGCCCTTAACCAAGGTAACTTGAAGCATGAATTTATGTATGAGTACCAATTGACTCCTTCCAGAAGAAGTAACTAACACCCATTCTCTCACCTCAAAGGTTAGTTAGGGAGGCAAATGATATCAACATGAAAGCTTTTTAGGACCAAGCTGTAGTTCTGGGATGAGAGACTTACTCATCTGTAAAATGAGGGGTTACATTAGATGGAGTCAATGTTCTTCTAGTTCTAAAATTCTACAGCTCTGTTATTATCCTTATTATCTGATGACCATGATAAAATTATAGCTTTTATGGACCTGAAGCACCCTCCCTTCATCTGGCCAAGAAGACATCATGCAAAGCTTTTAGGCTGGTAATGCCATTTCCACAGAGACACCAGTAACCAGAAAGTTATGCAGGAATGTGAATTGTTTGGATCTGAATAGGAAAAGGAAATTGATTTGTAAACTAGAAGTAGAACCAAACCCTTTAAAAAGAAGAAAGGTTTCTTTCTGTACATCACATGTAAATATGAGACCAGATCCCTCAATTGGTAAACACTCTGGTTTTTTTAATGCTGCATATTATGCTACAACCAAAATACCAAATGATTTAACAGTGGTTTTCAAAACCCAAAGATAAAACAGGGAGGTTTGGAATCATGAGGTTTAACTTTTCTTTTTCTTTTTTCATTCCCAAATTGCCCTTCAACCACAGTGTTTCATGTTTGGCAATGCTCTCATGTTTTAGGAAGGGAAATAAGTAAAATAAAACACTCTTCGTAGAAGTGGTTCATCAAAGGTGGTATCATTAATGGCTGGTTATAGACTGGAGTCCTTGCTGATATAAAAAGTTCTTTGTAGATCAGGCATCCAGCCAACTGCCCTTGCCAACTGCCCTGGCCAACTTCCTTGCTTACAGGCAGATCTCATGGAACTCCCAATGAGATGTTCCTCTTGGTCCAGGATGGAGATGGACAACTAAGGCTCAGATCTACTCGTTGGCTTGCTCAGGGTCTCACAGCCAGCAAGTAGCAGCTCTGGGATTTCAAGTCACAGAGCTAGGCTCCATGCTTCACATCCTTGTTATTGCTTCATGCCAGCTTATCTCTGACTGCCGCCGAATATGATTTCCTAAAGACTGCCTTTCCAAAGTTCAAGATAACCCTGTCACCCATATGGATGGGGAGAGAATTTCAGCAGAAATAGAGGCTCCGAGGTCTGAATTTGCAACAGTTGGGAATGAGTGGTCAGAACAAGCATTGCCATTTATGCCAAGGTAGATGGAATTGGAGGCAATCTTGTTGAGAGAAGTGGACCGGAACCAGAGAAGAGCTTAGCAAGTATTTCCTCCATATGCAGATTGTAAATGAGAAAGAGAGGGGGCAGGGGGACAGGGAGAGGAGTAGAGAGAGGAAGGAAAGGGAAAACACACCGAACAGGAGGAGAGGACTACTAGGAGAAAGGAGAGGGCTTCTGGGAGGGGTGAGAGGCGAGAAGGAGATAATAAGGAGAGGGGTGAGGACATGACCAAAATATAGGTGTGCATGATCACAATAGAAGTCATTACTCTGTACACTTAACAGGTGCTGTGCTGTGATACGTCTGATAGCCGTGAGTGTTCTGAACACTTGGTCCCGCAGATGGTGGCTCTATTTTAGACACTTACAGACCCTTTAGGAAGTGGAGACTAGAAGGAGGAAGTGGACCACTGGGGGCAGGCCTTGGGATTTTACAGCCCAATCCTACTTCCTGTCTACCCTCTTGTACTTCCCTGCTGCCCCTCCTACTGTAAGACTATGTCTTCAAAGCTTTGAGAAAAGTAGCTGATACATGCCCTATTAAAGCAATAATAAGTAGGTGGCTTCTCCAACATTTGCAGCAGATACAAAGCAGCCATGTTTTCTGGAAGGCACTGCCTAGAACATCAAAGGCATCATGTCTCAGGAAGGGCTGAGTTTCAAAAAGCCTCTTGCCCCATGTCTAAATGGTAGGCTTCCTCATCCCAGTTAGTAAGGATTTGAAAGAAGAAAGGAACTCTCTATCCCAAACCTGGCTACCTCCCTAATGGTGGGCCAAATTCAAAATAGCAATTGCAGCTGTTTCTCTCTATATTTCTATATTTAAAATAAAACTCTGGGAAGTCAGGTCCTATGGAAAAGATTCTCTCCACATTTCCCAGCAGTGCTCTTCAGTCCAACCTTTCCCCCACATGCCTTTCAAAGGACTTTAAAAAGGCATGCAAAGAAAACCTTTAAAATGTGTATTAGGTTCTTTCCTCTGGTTAACCCTACGTTTCAGTGAGGCACAGAAGCCCATCTGGAAGGCAGTCAGTTAACCAGCTCAGTAGTGTACTCTATTCAAGTATAGCGAGCAAGCTGGAGGCATTTGTTGAGCATTTACTAAATGCCTCAATGTGTGGGCTAAAAAACCAAGACAGTGGGATATTAACAGACACCCGAGGGAATAAACTTGGGGGGGGGAGAAAAAGCAAACAAGATGTCTAACTAAACAATGGCAAGTAACATTGTCTGAGGTAGGAAAAGACTAAATAGACAGCAAATTGTAAAGCTCTCTTGACATGCTTTAACCTGTATGCTCAGAAATATCCTCTCTCGGGTCCTTTTCACCCCCAAGACAGTGGGAAGGCTCTCCCGCAGTTCTGACTAGGAGCTGAGAACACAAGAACTAGGCTCTCCCCTCCCCCATGATTGTCCCCTCACAGTCCTGTATTTCCACCTCCCCAGGAACAGAGACTGTGGTAAGTAGCCATTCACACTGATGAGTGAATTTACTAACTGTATACCAACTGAATTTCATTCGGACTATAAGGTGACTGCCACCATGCTGATGAATTTTAAGTCTGTTTTCTTCCAGTTGTGGGAAAGGACATTCAGATGGGATTAATGGAGGGTTGGGAGACAAAAGGAGCACCTACAATTACCTCTGTCCTATTAACCAAAGTGACCCTGAGAATCTCAATTTAAAGGTCATCTCTTCAGAGATCCCTTCCATGACATGAGTTAATGTGGGATTCCCCCCCCCAACATGTACTGTATCAGAAATGCTTTTGTTTATTTACTTGTGAATTTATTATTTGTCTCCATACACTTTGCTCTTAACATTGAGTTTAAATAACTTTGTGTTGTGATTGAAATGTTTGTGTCTCTCTAAAATCATGTTGAAACTCAACCCTTAATGGAAACATGTGACAAGTTGGGGCTTTTAGGGGAATTTGGGTCCTGAGAACTTGGCCCTTAGGGATGGGATTAGCGCTCAAGGAATAAGACAGTACCTTCCTGGGCCCCATCTCTTCTGCCCTGTGAATGCAGTGACTCGGAAGTAGAAGGCACTCTCACCAGACAGTAAACCTCGATTCTGGCCTTCCCAGACTCCAGAACCATGAGAAATACACTTCTGATCTATTTAAATTATCCAGTCCCAGGTATTTTGTTACAGGATCAAGAACAACCCATGACACTTTGTCAGTTGTGTTTTCCTCTTTCCCATGGCCTGACACACTAACTAAAATATGGAGGGCTAACAGAGGGTCATTGTTGAGTGAACAAATGCTTGCAAGAGAAAATGGTCGGATGCCTCCATTGGACAAACTGATATCGTTCCTCAAGAGTGGGTGAAACGGATATGAAGAATTGGTAGCATCGGGCATTGACCTCAGCACCCTAGAAGAATGGTAGGCAAAGTAGGGACCGGATGTCTGTTTTGGTGACTCAAGTGATATTTGAGTCACAAATATCCATTAGTTTACTCACTCTATGACCACTTCCAGCATCCAAAGGCCCAGTTAATTCAGTAATTGCAGAAGCATCTATATGGGCCACAATTTGAACATGGTGATAATCTGAATCCTTTAGAGAATTTGTTGAGGCCGCCCTAGACTTGCCACAGTGAAACAGTTAGATGCCAAATTGTGTGAGTTGTTGGGACGAGAATTTAATAATGGCTTTTCCTCATTTAAAAAAAAGTTAACCTCCTAAATAAAAACATAGCATCTTTCAAAATATAATTATAAACCAAAAATCTTTTTACTTACATTTTGTGTGAAGCTTAACGTCTAATAGCCATCTATTTGTTGTATTGGTTGAGACAGGGAGGCTGTTGTGCAGTTACACACATCTTGCTTTTATTCTCTGCCCATGAGGGCTAAGAAGAGCTCTTCCTATAACTGTAACTCAGAAGCTCAAGGTTAACAAGGCTGATTTTATGCCTCCCCCAAATGGGGGCAGGGCGCAGAGACTTCGGTGACGCACACACAGGATTCTAAATGTCCACTTGTGGATGCCACTTATAGCTCTGTTCTCATTTCACCTCCCACAGCAAGATTTATTGTCACACCTCAGTTCAGCAGGGTACGGATGTCCAGTACTCCCACAGAGGCGAGCACTTGAATGTCTGTGGAAACTTTAAATGCACTGGGGAGGAGGGGGAAATACCAGATAACTGGCTGTGATGACACACAGGCTGAGGCAGGAAAATCATGATTTCCAGGGTGATCTGGATATGCAGCAAAGAGAATCTGTGTCAAAGAAGCAGGAAGTCTGCTGGGGAGATGACTCAGTAAGTGTCTTAGTCAGGGTCTCTATTGCTGACAAAACACCATGACCAAAAAGCAAGTTGGAGAGAAAAGGGTTTATTAGGCTTACACTTTAGCACTGCTGTTCATCACTGAAGGAAGTCAGGACGGGAACTCAAATGGGGCAGGGACCTGGAGGCAGAAGCTGATGCAGAGGCCATGGAGGAGTGCTTCTTACTGGCATGTTCCCATGGCTTGCTCAGCCTGCTTTCTTATAGAACCCAGGACCACCAGCCCAGGTACGACACCACCCACAGTGGGCTGGGCTTCCCCCATTGATCACTAATTAAGAAAATGCCTTACAGCTGGATCAGAAATTGAGGCTCCTTCCTCTCTGACGACTCTAGCTTGTATCAAGTTCACATAAAACCAGCCAGTACAGTCAGGATATGCTTGCCAGGCAAGCATGAAGGCCTGAGTTTATGCCCAGAGCTAATGTGAAAAGCCAGGTGCAGCACCAGAATCCTAACCCAGGGGACACAATAGGTTCTTGGGCAGGTGTGTCTGACCAGCCATGATTGTTCAATCCACAGGCTCCAGGCTCAGGGAAGACCCTGTCCCAAAGGCTAAGGTGGATAATGACGAACATCTGAGCTGGAGAGAGAGCTCAGAGGTCAAGAGCACTGGGTGCTCTTTCTGAGGACCGCATGGCCGCTCATAACCAGGTGTAACTTGGGATACAAAAATCTTTCATGGGCACAGCACACATGTGGTGCAGAGACACACATACAGACAAAATACACACATATCTATGGGCATTATATTAATATTATATCATATATGTAAAATATTGTAAAGATAAACAAATCTTAAACAAAGAAAAAGGATGAAGGGACTATTTCGTGAATCCTGTGACTTGAGGTATTTTGAGAATTCATGGGTTCCAAGTACCGTTCAGTTCTGTTTGCTTGGTTTTAAAGAAGGAGAGCAGTGGAATTTGAGACCAGCTGTAGTAGTCTACCAGACATGTTACTAAGTTTAACTTTCAAACCTACCAATACCAAAGAGTCCAGCAAACAACATCAGAATAACACAAACAGTATTGAGTGCGACAGAACTTCCTTCATGGCTCTGCATTTGCTTTGAGTTCTCAAGGTCTAACACAGCCTCTTCCTGTGTTTGCCTGTAGCAGAGATGCTCTGCATTCCTTCACACAACTGCAGCATGCCTCTGCTGGACAGCATAGGAAATGTTAGTCTCTTCAAGTTTCCCTGTCTCCATTGTGGAACTGTCTGGTCTGGTCTTTCAACATCTTTACTCAACACACTTTTGGGAAAGAGTGCAGATCCCAGAGCCCCAAGAGTCAACTTTTGGTTCAAGAGCATCACACAGACCAGAGTCATCATACAAGCCAGAGAAAAATCTAGTTGCTGCTCATGCAAAATCCTGGTCAAAAATACACGAGGAAGGAATTCTTTGGAATGGAAGGTGGGAGGTACTACTCAATGGTTTCACTCCAGCCCAAGCCTGACCTTAGCTATGTTCAGGAAGCCAGTGTAACAAGCCATTTCTGGTGCACTATAACATGTGGACTTCCTAGCAGTCAGAGAGAGTACTTGGGTCTGCTTGACCATGTGGCATCAGTTCTACAGAAAGAAAAGATGAATTTGGTTGTTTGTTTTAAAACTAGGTTTTACCATGTAACCCAGCCTGGCCTTGAGCTCATGATCTTGTCTCAGCCTTCTGAGCACTTCAGTCTTCAGGCATGCAGCATCACATCCGATCAGAACATGAGTATCTAGTGCTCTCTCTCCCAGATGAACCTTCCTATTAGCATTGAGGAGAAGGCATGTACAGAAGCAAGACTGTCTTAGCTATGGCAAACAAGAAACAACAAAATATCATAGGCTCGAAGCCTAAACAGCAGACACTAATAGTCTTGCAGTGAGATCTACAGGCTGGAAGTCCAAGAACAAGGTGCAGCAGGATTAGTTTCCTTTGACGCCCTCTGCTTGGCTTCCAGACAGTTGTTATCTTGCTACCTCTTCACATAGTTATTCTTTTGTGCCTCTGTGTCCTTATTAAACACTAGATTTGGATAGGGCATACTCAAATATCTTAATTTTACCATATCCCTTTAAAGTCCTGAATTCCTACAAAGTTACATTCTGAGGTACTGAGGTACACAGGATTTGGGTTGGGAAATAGAAGTCTATCCATAATATAAACTCCCCAATGCTTCCTTAAGTAACTAAGTTCCTCATTCTGTCCACAAATAACAGAGTGTCAGGTATGACTGCCCTCCAACAGACCCTTGCCAATACTGTATATATACATAATTACATGTGACTTTGGTATACTGTTCAAAAAATAAAGGAAAAGAAAGAAAAGCAAAAGAGAGGCAAAAGAATGACTAGAATATAGATGGATGTATATAGTGTCATCTACCAGTCTTTTCTTTCTAGGGATCCAACCAATATAAAGAATTTTAACGGTGCTGTCAGTGGCTCAGCACAGTCTAATTATTTTAACAATGGAAATCTGTGTTGTGGAGACAAGCATAAAGGAGCCTCTGAAGAAGTCAAGATGCATAGTAATACCACCCCATATTCTTCTGAAAATATCTTTAAGTTGCTCTTAATCTTGGGTGGTAGGTTAGCAGGACATTCAATTTGAGGGTAACTTATTTTCTCTCAATACTATGAATTGTATCTTTAGATTCTAGATTCTTTTACTTTTGTTGAAAAGACAAGTAGCTATTTTTTCTTTATTTGGCAATGTCATCTTTTTCTCTGGGTCTTTTAAGTATATGACCTTAGTTATTTAAAGTTTCATCAGAACATTAGATATTCATTTATTTTTTTTGCTTGATTTCTGATGTATTTCTCTACCAATCTGAGAAATCATATTCGTGCCATTTCTGAATATCCAGGTTTTTAATTATTAGATTGAACATCGCCTTTCCTTTCTTCTGTCTATTCTTCTAGAATTCCAGTTTCAAGTGTTTTGAATATTTTTCATTCATGTCATTTAGCCTCAATTTCATAGTTTCCATACCTTCATCCCTGCATAGAGCATTAGAAAACAATTCTGAAACCTTTTCTTCCACTTCACCAAATGTCTTTCAGCTGTGTGCTATAATAGACTGCCAGGGATGAGTAATTAGCAAGGATTGTAGTTCTCGCAGTTTTGGATACTGGGAAGTCCACAGTCAAGGTGAGCATCATCTGAAAAACCCTTCTTGTCATGTGTCCAGATGACAGAAGACAGAGGACCTGAAGAGGGCAATCTCTGAACCCTTATTTAGGAGAGGTAGACTTCACTCTACATATCCTTTTCTCAACAATACTGTGGTCAATTAGTGAGGATGGAGCCTTCATAAGCTATGTATCTTCCATTCTGCTTGAACATTGTTGTTTTAGACTTAAGTTTACAGCATAAGAAGTTTGGGGAATATGTTGAGACATATTAATTCTCTCATTATCCATGATAAATTATAGCTGTCTAATCCATCCAATCTGCTTTAAATTTCAATTGCTATATTCAACATTTAAAGAAATTAAGCTTAGTTCTTTTCAGAATAATTCTTTATTCATGTTGGTCTTTTGTTTGTTTCTTGTGTTTCCCAGTGTTTCTGACAGTTCAGAAACATTTTAAGGATATTTCCTTTATAGTCTGTATCAATAGATGACACTGTGCCCAGTTTCTAGTTCTGTCCTACGTTGTTTCTGCTGATCCCAATTCAGAGGATTTGTTTTCTCATGCACTTACAATTTTATGTTGTTTCTGTGAGATTCCTGTTAAAGATCAGCATCCAAAAACATCTCGCTGAAGGAGCAGTTTGGTGTAGCTTCATGTAGTTTGAATAAGATTCACTTTTTATAAACTATTTTTCTACCCAAGGCTTCCCAGACCACAGAAGTATCTGCACTAGATCCTGCTAAGGTCAGGTTTAGGGTTACAAACTGTCAGAAAACTCTCATGTTTGTTTGTGTTTTCATTCCTTTCACCAGTACCCAAGAAAATCACATTTCTTTCTTGACATTTTGGCTTTGGCAGAGGATGCTAATTTTTTTTCTAACCCACATTTGTCTGAGGATGTGGATGTTTGATATTCTGGGTTGTCTCCTTTACCAAGAATGAAGCTATGAAGACCAGTAGATTACCACAGGCTGCCTGCATTTCAGGACCTGATGTCACTCTGGGAGCCATATTTTGACCTTATGAGTCTCACTTAGTATTTGATGACAAAAAATTAATAAGTGGAAAGACAAATGTATAAAATTATAAGAAGGGATAATCTCAGTCCAGGGGAAATGACGTGAGTGTGACCACCTGTGAACCATGTGTTTTTTAGAATGGTATAGACTTTCTTTATGTAAAAAATAAGGGGAGAGTAAGATATGTCAGAGGAACAGTAAATGATTTCCAGGGGAACTTGGTGGTCTTATTGAAAATAAAATGGCTTGTTAAGAAGTCCACTGGGCTGTCTGGGCAGATAATTGATTGTTAGTGATTCTCGGTGGAGCTGGAGTAAAGGATACTGGTGTGATGTAGGCATGACCAGAAGTGCCAGCAGACCCCCATGCTTCCTCCTGTGATACAAGTTTAACTCACAGAGACTGTGGAAAGGAAACAGAGGCAATCTTTTTCTTCCTTGATGTGGGAACACAGACCTGAAGAAAATAAGAGACTTCAGAGAAATTCTCTTGTAACATCTACTGCTGTCCACATTTCTTTAATTTAAAATAATCCACATTCCAAGATTTGGGGATGATGGTTCCTGGAATCCCTCATTTTACAGTAACAGATAAAGTCAATATCCAGTCTTCTTGTTTTCTTATTAATAGAAATCCAAGTATCTTTGGTGTGTGATATTCCCAAGTAAAAACTCTTTATTTCCATCCTTTCCTTTTAGTGGTGTGTTCATATGGTGCTGTCCACCCACCAAAAGTTAACTCGTGAGGCTTTTCCCCTTTCTTTTTCAAAGCTGGTTTCAAAATAAGTATTCTTTGACAAGTTCATAGACATATACAAGGAATCTGGATTATATCTAACCTCACTTCTCATTTCCTATGATACCACACAAAATGTGTCCCTCCCACTTTAATGTCATTCTTTAAAAAAATCATGTGTATGGATGTTTTGTCTGCATGTATATATGTACACTACATGTGTTTAGTACTCTTGGAGGCCAAAAGGGGAGCATTGGGTTCCCTAGAACTTATAACAAGCCACCATGAAAGTTCTGGAAATCAAACCCAAGTCCTATGAACAGTAGCCAGAGCTCTTAACTGAAAAACCATCTCTCTACCCATCCCCTGCCCTGTTTCTCCCCTCAATACCCCACTTGAGTCAGTTTAATTAGTGCTACCTCGACGAGCATGAGACACCTAACGATGGACACATCCACAAAGAAAAATGATTCCTCCTTCTCTAGCTGCCGTCAGTTGTCAATAGCTCCTCATCAAAGGGTGGAAGCTTTTGATTCCCTCCCCCACTCATGACGGAGTTCTTGACTGACTTGATCTCACACAGGTCTTATGCAGGTAATCATGTTTGCTGTGAGTTTATTGTTACGATGTCCATGTCTCATCTAAAGACAGCATTTCACAACACTCTTCCCCAACCTCCAGTGCTTATACTCTTTCTGCTCTCTCTTCTGCAGTGTGAGGTTGACACAGCTATCTTATGTACACCTGATCACTCAACAGCCTTGTTTTATCAGCACGTTGACCAGCTATGAATCTCTGTATTGACTGGTGCCCACTGCAAAGGAAGTTTCTCCAACCAGGTTGAGAGCATCACTAATCTTAGTAGGGCTTTGAAATAAATAACAAGCACTTATGAGTAGGAACTGAAGGAGCCTGAAGTTCAGCAGGGACCTTACTAAACTGATAGGTGCTATGGTGGTTGAATAAGAAATATATGAGCCTAGTCATCAGAGAGAGATATTAGAAGGATTCAGACGCATGGCTTTGATGGAGTAGTGTGGCCTTGGAGGAAATATGTCACTGGGAGTGGGCTTTGAGGTTTCAAAAGCCCAAGTCAGCCCCCCCCACCTCCCTGCTGCCTGCAGATCTGGATGTAAAACTCTCAGCTACTTCTCCAGCACCATGTCTGCCTGCATGCTGCCATACTGCCCACCACGAAACTACAAGCAAACCCCAATTAAATGCTGTCTTTTATAAAAGTTGCCAGGGTCATGGTGTCTCTTCCCAGCAATAGAACAATGACGAACATGGGTACTAAAGACGTATTTAACTGGAGAGCCATATGTCCATTTTGCCATAGATAAGGGATGACAGCATTTGGCAGACAGGGACTGGCTTCACAAATTCCTGAGGAATGCTGGCTTTTATCTAACCACCAAGAATCCCCCTGAAGTCCAGGCTGAGCTTATTTCTGGGTATTTGGACTGTCTTTTGGAGCCCCGGGAACTGGAGTTTCCTTTGGACCTGACAGTAACTAGCTTTGAAGTGGTACAGTATGGTGGGTAGTTCTTAAGGCAGCCAGAAGAGCTTAGTCACATTCTGCAGTGCCATAACACTTCAGCAGCACCGCATGTTCCCCTTTCAGTGGCGTGACTGGCCAGGTCATACGGCTTTGCAAAGCCACAGAATGCCACTGAAGAACCAGAGAGCAACATGAAGTTACTAGCTGCCTTCTTTTGTTGACTCTTTTTACCCACAGAGAAATTTAACATTTAGTCATCTACCCCTGATAGCTTAACTGTCTGCAGATAAACTGTGCATAGGCACATTAACAGGAGAGAAGAATGCATCTTATTAGCTTGTAGAAACAGAAGTCATGAGATGTGCAAGATGCATCTTGAAACCTTTATAGAGCCAAACAAGTGGCTAAGAGAACCGGTACCCACTAGTTATTTACTCCCCAATGCAGATTTCCTTTATAGATGTGAATTTCTTATATGGAAGTGTAGCCTCTTGAAATAATTGCTGTATTTGGAGAGGTCTGTAGATTATCTGAATAATAACCAATTGGAAGAATTCCAAAGACATACATTAGGATGAGGTAATTGACCTTCCCACAGTACAATCATCTTCATGCTATCTCTCCAAGTGGACTGGGGGGTCCGTAAGGACCAAATAATATCTCATATTTCCATATGAGTTTAATGTTGTAACTTACATTTAGTAAAGTTTCTTTATAAGATCTAGCAGATAGCATCCTAAAAGTCACAGCCTATTAATGACAGTAGAGATTCTCCACATCCCCTCTCATCTTTCCCCTAGCTTTTATGGCTCTCATTTGCTTCTTTATATTACTGACAACAGTACTATTTTCCTTCTTTTCTGCTTCCTGTGAATTAGCTGGCTACTGTCCAAAAGAAAAATGGGAAGCCAAGACAGACCAAGCAATTTAGCACAGCTTTTAAGTGCAGGTGCCACTTAGTAGGTTTTAAATTTACTACCTGAACATATCGGCTTTGTGTGTTTCGAAAAAACGTTCATTTTCCATCTTAACTTTTAGGGAGACTGAAGCTCAGTTCCACCATGATTCTGTCAACAGCTTGGAACCGGGCGAGAACGCTCTTCCTTAGGTCCCCTTCAGAGGGCCTTCTTAGGCCATCGTGTGTCTGCATGCAGCCTTCCTGCTTTCCCTGGCCTTCCACAGAACTCACCTCACAATGCTATGATACAGTGTCTCCCAAGCACCCTTCTAGTTTTTAATTGGTTTCCATCTCCCGGGGAACAAGCATTCGGGAGAGAATGCCTAGACGCTGGGTGGGACACAGATTCTGGGTCACGGAGGGAGAAGCAGGAAGGGGAGGAATGTTCCCATAATTTATATTTGCTAATATGAGCACATTAAGTAGGAAGTAAGTGGAGAGCCCTCTTAAGACACACAGTTTAAATAATGTTTAAAAATACTTCCCAGAAGCCCACAAAGCAAATATGAGACCCACTCAAAGCTCCACCTCCCTTTCTGTCCCTTAGCCCTGGGTCTCTGGGTGAGAGGTTCCCAGCCTTATTCAATGCCAACTTCCTTTCTTTTATGCTTCATTTCAAAGGGCTTCCCAAATTCTCTTTCTTGTTAGACAATTCAAGGGACATACTCCCCCTTGGGTGACCAATAGCTACCCAGATATCTTTTGTCCCAGAACCTTCCCTGTCCCCACTTACTGTTCTATTGTAAAAACAATTCATCTTCCTGGTTTTTGTGTTCTTGGGGTTCTAGGAACCTGGGGGAGCCTTGCTCCCCACTTCCTGCTTTGCCAGTTTCCATCCTCCTTCCTTTTCCCAGCTTAGCTCTGTTGAAGGAACATTTGCCAAGGACCTCTCTGGCTCCCCCAATTCCACCTCACTTTCCTCTTTGGGGATGACACAGACCAGAACATGTTCCCAGTCATCTTCATATTCTGCCACTTAAACCAGAAGTCTAGAATGAGAAATTACAGCAGTCTTTTCTGAGAGGCAAGGATGAATTTTAACTTAGGAGAATCCCCGTCCTGAATGTGAAAAACCTCCTCCAGGTGAATGTTTGCATAGCTGGAGGAATTTGCACTAAGGCAAAGCAAACAAAGAGTTTGTGGAATTTTGTTGAATATTTTCGCAGCAGTGCAGTTAAGTGCCCTAAGCAGTAACAATCTCCTGCAGTGGGAGGATGAGTTTTAAAAACAAGAAGCAGTCGGTTTCATGGGGTTACCGAGGATTTTAGAGACAATGGGAAAATGGAAAGTGCAAGACCAGAAGTCAGATGGTCACAGAGTGTTTGAAAACCACAGCATCAGCAGAAAAAAACAAAAACAAAACCTTATCAGTAAGAGTAGTATTCAGATGTACTCACTGGATAAAGAAAGGAGTACAAACTAAAATAGCTTCTAAGCAGAACTTGATATATCTCAAAAGGAAAGTAGGAGAGTCTCAAAGCTCAGGGTAAGCACCATAACAGAAAACAAGTGTACAACAGAAACAGCAGCTGGACTTAGAGTCACTCTTTCTGCAGCAAGAACTTGGAACTTTTGTAAGGCCCCATGCAGGAATCACCCTGCTCTTGTTACCTGGCTCATTCTGTTTGCAAGGTTTAGGAGTCAGAGACAGCTCAGCCCAGCCCAGTTAGGATAGCCAGCTCTGCAGAGGACCCTCTGTGGTGATGATCTGAGCGAAAGATGCTGATGTCACAACCCACAGCAGACTGTTTTAAACAGCATCCAAGAGTGTGGGCCTGAAATACATAACGATGATATATCAATGTGTGTGTGTGTGCGCGTGTGTGCGCGTGTGCATGTGTGTGTGTGTGTGTGTGTGCACGCATGCTGTACATATGTGAATGTGTGAATGCAGAGGTAGAGGTCAGGGCAGTATATTGGGTGCCCTTGTCTATCTGTCACTCTCTACCTCATTGTCTAAGGCAGACTGTCTCACTGCTCTGGGAGCCCAGGTTTTTATGTGGGTGCTGGGGATTCCCTCCCTCCCTCTCCTCTCTCTTTTGGTATTTTGAGACAGGGTTTCTTTGCGTAGCCCTGGATGTCCTGGAACTTGATCTACAAACCAGGCTGGCCTCAAACTCAGAGATCCGCCTGTCTCTGCATCCTGAGTGCTGGGACTGAAGGTGTGCACCACCACCTCCCGGATACTCTCTCCCTCTTATACCCTCCAGTTGCATGTAGTTATGTCCCAGCTGCACAGGGATCTCAGAAGGTGCACCTGTATAGACAGGTCAATTGAAGGGGATTCTATCGACGCAACTCACAGAGGTTGTCACTTATGCTGAGATGTGATTTTGGGGTGATGCAGGTATTTTGGGGTCACCTATGCCCAATAAACTCATTAGCTCACCAAGCTAGAATTGGATGGTATCCTTACTCTGGTTGGTTCTGGTGTCTTATCTGCGGCAGGAAAGTGTTCACATCTTCCTGGGAAACTTAGCTCAATAGACTTTCAATGGTTACTTTTTCTTTTTCATTCTCCCAAAGGTCACTTTCAAGGGCTCCTGAGACTGTGACCTCCAGCAGAAGCAAGAAAAGCTGTGCATGGTGTACATACGGACTCATATGCCAAGGTACCCTTTCTGACCCTGGAACTCCGTGAAAGCTGCAGCTTGAGGTTCATGAGCACTTGGGAACATCTTCCAAAGCATGCGTGGGGAAATATTTCCTGGCATTTCTGATGAGCACAGTAAGAGAACCAACTTGGCAATGGAATACATAGGGATGGGCTTTAAATGTTCTGAGAAAGGAATGGCCATCAAGGTCAAACTTTCCATGCCTTTGGTTGTTTGTACTCAGGGTGATGCCAGCTGGGGCTTTGTCCTCCCATTAACCAGTCCCCTGCAGAGCTGAAAATAAGGGAAGAAATTGATTGTCATGTGTTAGCAGAGGTGCCTAAAAGGATCATTCCAGACTTGGACCACCATGTTTAGATTCTTACCTCTACTCTTTCTAGTTCTGTGATTTGCATAAATTTCTGCATCTATCTTAAACCTAGTTTCCCCATTTAGGAATATAGGATAACATGATGCCTAGGTTGGTCTGGATTTTAGGAGAAACAATACTTAGGAAATCCATGTTATGTCTCATGAAGACAGGACTTTGCAACAGGACAATGGCGTTGGAGCCATGCCATCCTAAACTGAATCATAACCCCTGCTACCTGATCATAACCTGATGGCTTTGGGTAAATCACTTACTCTTTCTGTGCCCCAGGCCTTTCCGACCCATCAATCTGCCACAAGGATTAACTGACCTAACACTTACGTTAGCATAAGATGTTGCCATTTTTGTCATTTGTCCTCTATTCAGACCTGCCTGAAATTTGCAACTCCCCCTTGACATTGAGCAGTGCGGAAGGCTGGACACTTAAGCACATGGTCACGGTAGCTGACCACTTAGAAAAGAGCTTGATCTGTACTGAGTGCTAGAGTATGTTCACACATAACAAGAACCCTTAAAGCAATGTCACCAAAATGAAATATAACGTAAGTGGAATAATAACCGTTTAAATATTCTATTAAGCATCTGTTTCCGTGTGTGGTGCTGGAGACTGAACCCATGACATTGTGCCTGCTCCAGGAAAGCGGTCTACCACTTGAGCTAAATACCCAGCTCTAGTAACCACATCTGTTTAGATCAAGAAAGAAATAGGTAACATCATGTTAACATAGAAAATATTAACATTTCTATTCCTAATCAATATAAAAACAGGGCTAGGGACACTTTCCTTTTATTTATTTATTTTTTAACGTTCATACGAGTACGTGCAATTGGGTATGCTTGCATTTTACGGTAGGTGCTTGATGGGTACCCGGTAGACCTGTAGCATATGTCACCACCAAACTACCAGGACAGTGCCGAGGATCAGAAGTTCTGAGTCATCGCCAGAGCCTTAAGGCCTTTTCAGGTCTCTGGTGCCAAGGCCAAGATGCTCAGCTCGCCTGCTGCCTTCTGTGAGCAAGGCACTGAGGCAGGACTTTCTGTAGCCTCCTCTCCTGAGCAGGTGGGCAACTTTGCTGAGACACAGAGGAGAATGACCTACCTTTGGAAAGGCATCTGCCAGCTTCCTGGTTAGTTCAAAAACCACAAACCAGTTGGTGTTTGAAGTTGCTTTACCATCATGGACCTGCTAATTTCTAAATTCTGCAATCTAGTTACTTCATTAATGTTTTCCTGTGTTAGTGGCTTCATACTAGGAAATATAAAAAGTTTTTTCTGTGAACATTTGTGCTTGTGTGTGTATACAGCCTTCTGACTGTACTATTGTTTTCCCCTTCTTGTCTGGATTGGCTCCAGAGCCCCACATTTCTCTTAATCTGGATGCTGCTTTTTACTAGACAGAGTGGGGGTCAGATGCTGACTGTGAGTCAGCGTCCCATCACTGTAACAAAATACAAGAGATAATCGACCTATAAAAAGATAAGCTTTAATTAATTAATTTGGACATTTGAGATGAGGTTTCATGTAGCCCGACATAGCCTTGAATTCATCATGAAGATAAAGATGACTTTGTTCTCCTGACTCCCCTGCCAAGAGCTGAGATTACTGGCACGTGCAATCACTCTTGGCTGGAAGCCTGATTTTAGTTCACAGGTACAGAGGCTGCAATCTGAGATTCACCGTCATGGTGCCCGTAGGCTGGTAGCAAAGTGTTGTATGATGGCCAGTGCTCATGGCACATCCAAGCTGCTTGCTTCATGGAGGGGAAACAAAAAATAAAGGTAGAGATACCTGGGCACACAAACCCCTTTGAGGGCACAGATGTTGGGACTTGAAACAACTCTTAGAAGTGTATACCTCCTAAAAGTTCCACCATCTCCCAATAGCACAGTCCTGAGGGTCAAAGCCTTCAGCACTCATGGACATCTCAGATCCAAACGTCAGCACTCACCACACACCAAATAAAGTGGATGGTGCTTTGGTTATGGTGTGATATCTATTTTCTTAGGCAAGGTTGGGTAGTTTTTAATTTATCTTCAAATGTTCCTAAGCTGAGGAGAACCAATACTGATGAGAGATTGAGCAAAGGAGGAGATATGATATTATTTAGCTTTAAAAACAAAACCTGAGTCTTACCAAGTCACTGTATTCATTCATGAGGGTCTACTAAGTGCTAGATGGCTATTCATGAAGTCCGTCTAAGTGCTTGAAGGCTGCACTCTTTGGAGTTTACTGTTGGTGTGACAAGAGAATGACTAGAAAGTGCTTTACCCTAAGAACAACAAGGTGACTTTGCTTATAAAGGCATTGCAAATCAAGAGTAGGATTAGGGATTTGAACTGAGAAGATTCTAAGAGGCCATGTCATTTGATGTGTGTTCTTTTATCGATTAGGAAAGTAAGGCCAGAGGAGGTTAAAACAATCCAAGTTCAATAGTAAGCAAAATAGATGAATCTGAAGCCTGTGGTGGTGGTGGTGGTGGTGGTGGTGGTGGTGGTGGTGGTGGTGGTGGTGGTGGTGGTGGTGGTGGTGGTGGTAGTGGTGGTGGTGGTGGTGGTGGTGGCACACACCTTTAATCCCAGCACTTGGGAGGCAGAGGCAGGAGGAGTTCTGTGAGTTCGAGGCCAGCATGGTCTACAGAGTGAGTTCCAGGACAGCCAGGTCTGTTACACAGAGAAACCCTGTTTGGAAAAATCAAAACAAACAAAGAAATGGATCTGCTCACCTGGGCTCCTAGCTCTTAGTATTCACTGCAATACGTTATTGTGTCACAATTACCTTTCTGGGGATAAAGGAATGCAACTTGTTTATCCTACAGGATTTTAACAGATAGCAGATACTCACTTCATTCTTGCTGCCCATTTACAGTCCCAGAGATTTTCAAATATCCTGAGCTCAGTTGTCATTTCTAAAACTTCTGGGCAAAACAAACAAACAAACAACAGTGAAATAATACTTTACTCCAAACTTGACCATTGCTTTTCTCCATGCAGGAGGGAGAATTTTAGCTGTAGTCTAAGGCAGCTGGAGACACTAGATGGAGTCTATTAGATGCCAGTTTTGACTCTGAAAAGAGTGAATCTCAAACGGTTTTGGCATAGTCTTCCTTCCACACAATGCCTCGCAACACATCAGACTTGCTGATGAGGGCTGGGTTATAAACTAATGAGAGTAGGCACCTATGGGAGCCTGGCAGCTTGACAAAGGCTCTTGACAGGTGACTGGGCAAGATTAGCAGAGGTGAGGACTTGGGTGATTGAAAGGCTGGCTAGACACTTGTTTAACAGTTTAACTGCGACTTGTCATCGGTTCCTAAACAAAATGCACACACTTACATTTCCAAAGCAGCTCTTTATACCCTGTGCCATCATCCCAGTGGCCTTTGACTTAACAAAACGCATTAGGTGAAAAAATCCACCTACGCTCAATGCTGTAGGTTCAGTGCTCTAAGGTACTCACACGGTAACTGATTAAATGAACCAAGATGAAAACCTGGGTTGCAGAAATTGCCAGCATTAAACAAAGAGCTTATCAGTTACGTTTCTTTTAGTGTGGTTTGGGTTCTACATTGTCAAGTGTGCATCTTGCTTTGAGCTAGTTCCCCCCTCCACCCCCCGCGGGGATCTTTTTGATGCCTGATGTGAGGAAAGGAAGACTATTGGGATGAAGCTTTGGTTTTCTAGTTGGCAAGTTGGCTTGTGATGAGGCAGGGCATTCTCTTGGGGCAAGGAGCTGCGTAGGGGTAGGGAAAAATACACGGGATATCTGATGTTAATACACAGTCAAGATACTGTACACTGATCGCTGTTAGAGTGAATCTCACTTCTGTCGGAATTGGCTGTTTTCCCTCCCAACTTCAGCGGACTTTGAGTAAGTAGATCCTAGCAAAAACAATTACACCACTTAGTTCTCTGCGTGCCAAAGACACAGGAGTCCATAGAGCTCTCTGGTGAGTCTAACTTTCTACGACCTAGCTGGTTAGTGGCACTAAACTATGGAAAAGCCTGCTTAAATTAAGGGAGTAAGTAGAGAGGTTTGAAATCCTCAGTATTAACAGAGGTGTCATCTAGGTTCAGAGGTCCTGTCTTGGTGGGCTGGGGGAGGGGAAGCTTCAGGAGACGTCCAACTCAGACACCCCGCTGAGGGCGCTCCTGTTCCTTTCCAGTCAGTCCAGGTTGGAGATAAGTCTCCCAACTCCTGAGCAAAATACAACTAAGTTTTGTCTTACCACCTGAGGAGTGGTATGGAAACAGTCCGGTTCAGCCTAGAAAATGTGAGTACATTTTCCTCTACTTTCTGTTCGATGACTTTGGAAATGGAACCGATTCGACTCTGGTTCTGAGGGGCTGCTTGGGTCAGTGGCTCTGACTTCTGCCCCTGACTTTGCTTTCCCCAAGACCACAGATAACATTGGAAACTGACCAGAAACGAGTGCTTTTTAGGGCCCTCATCCTTACCCCAGCAGTGGGACACGCATACCGCGGTTCCCACTAACTTCAAGTTAAGATGTGAGACAGATCCACGCAGGATCCCACGATCTGCAGAAATCAAAACTGAACGTGAACGTCTTGGACTCGGCGCGGGACGGGGCGTGGGCGGTGCGAGAGCACCTCCCGCAGGTCCGGGGAGCAGCGCCCAGGCCAAGTCACCTGACTCCGGGAATTTGGGGCCGCGCGGGGTGGGAGTGGCTAGCACCTCCCCTCCTCGAGCCCACGGGATCCAGGTCGGCGGGGGCCGGCGCTCCGTGGCCACGTGGTGGTGCTGCCGCTGCCCCCGCCCAGCCGGCGGAGCCCGGGAGCTGAGCGCCCACTGACCCCCGCGTCGGGAGGAGGAGGAGGGACTCAGCGCAGGAAGCCGAGCAGGAAGCGAGCCCGGCGGCCGCGCTTTCCTGGGGAAGCGGCGGGCGGGACGGTCAGCGGGGCCGGGAGCGGAGGCTACCGCTTGGATGGGGTGAGTGGTAACGCCGGGCGGGGAGACTGGGTACGGAGTGCGGGCTTGGTCCCCGCCTTTGTGTCTGGGGCTGCAGAGGGCGAGAGCGCAGGGAGGGAGTTACGGTCTGGACACACAGCTTTGGCCACCCACTGTCCGCGGAAGACAGTTTTGGGGAGGGACGGGAGAGATGGTGGGGTCTGGCAGAAACAGGACCGACCAAGTTAGGAAAGGGGGCTCGCCTCCTCTGGCGGTCTGGTGCGGGGCAGAGGCGCGGGGTGTCTGCGGAGGGAGCGCGGGTGGGAATGAATGACCGGACCCGGGAGGACGATGTAACTGAGCCCCCGGGGCAGCTCATCCCACCTGCGTGCCCTGCCCAGCGTCCTGCTCCCGAATCCTTGCTCCCGGGCTCGACCTACCTCTTCGCTGAACTTGGAAAAGCCGGAGAAGGAGGTGCGAGCGGGAGACGCCGGGTGGCTCTGGATACCCACAGTCCGCTATTGTTCCTTTACGGACTTAAGGGAGCCGGTGAGCTGGCGGGAGGACGAAGGCGAGACAGCCCCGGGCCTGCCCGGGCTCCCTCTTCCCAACCCTCCTTGGCATTTTCCCCCACCACAACTCCTAGGACGGCGGGGAGGAGGATGCTGGAGTTGGGGCACACTCCAGGCAGCCCAGCTAGGTCACCATCCATTGCGACCCGTCTGGAAGGGCGGGCACCCTTTCAACTCTCATCACTGTTGGCTTGGGCCAGTTTGTGTCTGCAGTTTAGCTTCTGTAGTTTGCAGCGCTCTTTCACCTTGGGTTTCGCATCTCATTTTTGGGATGGGGTGGGTGGTGGGTGGTTTGAGTCTGGAAAGGCAACAGATGGGGGATTAAACCAGATGGAACCCACTGTGACTTGAAGAGGCAGGGGTGACCTCTCAGAGGCCTGAGCTTTATATAAAGCCAGGCTTTCTTTTCCAAGGAGCCCAGCTGAGCACAACTTTACTCCCAGCGATGAAGGCCACTCACTCATTGGGTACCTGCCTCTTCCCTTCATTCTGGGCTCACAGGTGATTTGACTGGGAACCGCGGTAGGAAAAATAACGCGGAGCTGCCAGGGACCAGGAGTCTTTGCTCATTGTCTGTCTGGGGCAGGAGATCTCAAGGCTATAAAGGCCAGTCGGCCTGGGGAGGAACTAGCTTTGCCCGTTAGCGGGACTTTCATTAACTCTTTTAGCGCGAACTTACATCTGCTATGAGTTGGAACATAGTTGGAAAAAAAAACCCCTGTGAATCTCAGGGAGGTTGGACTTTGCTTTGTCCCACGAGTGCTGGGTCCTTATTTACACGTGTGACAGCAGGTTGTTTTTGCTTTGATTTTTAACTGATGGAGGATTTTATTTTACCTTTTGTTAGTAATAGCTTACTAGCGAGGCCTTATCTCCTGTATGCTTATGTGGCAGCCAGTGTTAGCAGAAGAAATCCAATTCTTGTTTAATATGGACTGGGAGAGACATCTGGTGTTGGGCTGTCAATTTTATCTCTATTCACAGAGATACTTTGTTAACGAATTTGTTGTAGAATTCACATCTTTAGCTTTTTTTTAAGTGACTTTTAAGAGCAGTGCAAGTGTACACAGCACAGCTGAAAGATGTTTGTACTGTCATTGTGACCCTGACTAAGAAGGGATGGCCCAGCCACTGGGGATTCAGTGAGAAAGAAATACGGTGGCCACACACATTTGCTGTCTCTAGACTGCCACTTCTTAAAGTGTGTCATCAGAAGATATAACTGCCATTTCCCTTGGTTTTTGTTTGCCATTTGTGTGTGTGGGGTGGGAATATATGTGTGTACATACTCGGTATGTGTGTTTTCACATGGACACCAGGACATGCTTGTGGAGGTCTGAAGACAACTTGTGAAGTCAGTTCTCTCCTGCTATGTGGTTTTGGGACCTGAACTCAGGTCTTCAGGCTTGGCAGAAAGTGCCTTTTCCTGCTGGGAAAGGCAGCCCTTTTGTTTCTCACTGATGCTGCTGGCACTCAAGCTCAAGCTGGGGGCCTGTAGTGTGCTAAGATGGGCTCTACGCCATGTTAACGCCCACCCCCCACTGCCAACCAGCTTCAAAGGTAAACTGAGATTTGGAGTTAAGACAACTGGGCCTTGGATTTAACAGGATGCAGTGCTGTTTTTCCTCTCTTCCTTTCTGAACCTGCTTGTCTTCCAAAATAGAGATAAATTGAAATATTTCAAAGATAAGCAAAAATTGAGCTTAGTAAGGCATTAATTAATCTTTCCACTATGTGGGTATGACAACAAATTCTTTATCTGTCCTTTCTTCTCTGCTTCTAGCCTCAGGTAAGCAAAAATGACTTAGTGCAGACATAGTTTTCAAGCATGCTCGGTCCTTCTGTGTGTTTATAAAAAAAACATGAGCATTTATGCATACAGTTTTACATTCATGGTATAATTCTATATACCTACAACTTGCTTCTTTAATTTTTTTGTTTGTTTGGGATCCATGCATGTCTTTACTCACATTGGTTATTATAGGCAAATCTAGTATGTGAATCATATGGTATATTCACCCCCACCCCCATCAAATAAAAACTGGTTTCCAGGGCATCCTTCTAGCTGAGAGAGAGCCCACCATTTA
The DNA here is from genome assembly GCF_017639785.1 of Mesocricetus auratus. NCBI lineage: Eukaryota > Metazoa > Chordata > Mammalia > Rodentia > Cricetidae > Mesocricetus > Mesocricetus auratus. Next base: position 6,656,232 of record NW_024429198.1, on the reverse strand, counting down.
TTTATTTATTTATTTATTTATTTATATTTTTTATTTGCTGTAGCGAGCTGTGGTGTAGCAGTCCACGTCCCAAGATAGGCTTCCTGACTCACAGATTTTCCGTGCAACTAGTTGCTGGGTTAGTGAGCTCTTGAAATGCTGCTTTCCTTATTTCATTCATTTCTCAAGGAAAATTTAGGGTCTGTCTCTGTCATCTGTCAGATGAAAAAGTGAATACTGGTCACTTTTAAACTCTAAATAGTTAGGTCAAGTTACTTGATAGGATTGTTTTGTTTGGGTTTTCTTTTCTTTTTCATTATTAATAAGAATAGTTCATTATATTTTGAGTTTGGTCTAGTGCTAAGGGCTTGTTGGTCCTCTGAACTGGGATTACTCATTCAGTGTCGTCTTCCTCATTTCTTCCTTGTTAGGCCTAAGGGTTCATGCAGGACTCCTCTATGGAAATGTGGCTGTGTTAATGATATGACTTATCCCTAATGGTACCCAGCTCCTCAAAGAAGAGTTAGGCCTCTGTGTTATTCCTTCAGATTTCGAGGCACATTCTGGCCCCCGAGTTCTTGCCTTTGATGTACCTTCTCTCTTCTCCCCGGAGCTCATCCCCCACTACATGGGCTGTGGCCTTTCCCCCTGAGGTGTTTTCTCAGACACTCCCGCCTAGTATATCCTGCAACCTTTCCCCTGCTTTGTTTCCCAGTGTGGTCCCTGTCAGTTTCTACCTAGCCAGATATGTTAATTTATGTTCGTACTGTCTTCTTATACTAGAGTACAGATCTATGAGGGCAAGAGTTTTGCATCTTTTTAAATTGTTGTCCCATGAGTATGGTGGCACATAGTAGTTACTCATGTCGGATAAATATACATGAGTATAAGGTGCTTTTTTATTGAATTGGAGTGTAAGTGTTTAGTCCTGAAGGGCCTGTAACTTGTTATGTGGACTGGATTAGTCTCTCTCACTCCTACCTCTGCTCAAGGTATAGAATCACAGACACATGCCACCAAGCCCTCCCATCCGTATTATGTTTGTTGTTTAACTCGGTATTCTTTGCCTCTGCTTTCTTCTGCACGGTAGACATCCTGGGGGTGTTAGATGTTCTCTGTAGTACCCCAGTGTCACTTACAGGTCCTAATGGGCTTTAAAAAATGTCTTACAAAGAATCCACTCTATTTCACTATGTAACTTAGCCCAGAGTACTTGTGTCTTGAGGTAGTTTTCCCCCAATGTTTTGCCTGAAACCAAATTCAAGGAAAAACAAGGAACATGATGCTTGGCCACATGTTCATCTCTCATTTTTCTTGACAACCTTGTCTTCCTGGTGATCCTGATGTGAAAGGGGCAGACCTTTCCCTCCACACAGCATCTCTCTAAACTTGTCTTCACAGTCCTCAGCAACACCAGACACAATGAACTTCTAAGACTTGCTACAGAGGAGTGTCTGCATCACTCTCAAAGGCCTTCATCTAGGAAGATTGTGGGATAGAGTCTTTTTTTATGGTGGAGGGAAAGTGTCCTTCATCTGAAGGTCTAAGAGCAGCCAGTGTGCAGCAGGGACCTAAAAGTGTTCAGGGTTAGAACAGTCACATCAGAAGGTCCTTAACTCATGGTACAGACAACATTCACTGCACAGCACAGGCTTTATTTTGCTGGGAGCCAACTGAATTTTCTGTACCATGGGTGATGAGTATAGGAGTTGACAGAACAAAGCTAGATGTGTCAAAAGCCTTTGTGTATTTTAAAAGTGGGACAGGGAAAGGAGTCAGATTTTTTCCAGTTAAAAGCGATACTGACAAACATCCTAAAATATGACTAGAATGTTGAATTACAACCATTTTGTCCTCTAAGTAAAATGACAGTGAACCGACCAGTATGGTAGGGTTCAAGATGGGCTTGGTTAGCCACAAGCAGTGGGTCACAGTGAGGTGCTAAATGAAGAGATTTCTTCTCTTGGTTTATAGTTGCAAGCAATACAGCAATACAACAAGAGTTACAGAAGGATTGCTCACCATATTTCTAGCTCCAGCCTTCTGTAGGGAACAAAAAGACTGACTGATGGATTATCATTGAATTTAGCCAACATTTTTTAAAGCGGTTCTACTGACTTATTAGTGCATTTAAAAACAAAACCTTCATTGAAGTAAGTGTGCCTCTTCAGCTTTGTATTCAGAGACATCAGTAGATATCTACCACGGGGTATATGATTAGTACTTATTGAACAACACCTACGAGCATGTCGTTAAGCCCCTCACAGTAGCCATGAGACATAAAGCCATCTGGGGTAGAGATGAATTTAAATGATAATCACAGAACAATGTAGGCTGCAGCAAAATGCATGTTGGAGCTGAGAAGATATTCAGGAAATTCCCCTCCCCTGACTCCTTGGAGAAGTTTGCACTTTGTGTCTCCACCGCTCTACCAGCTGGGTTTTGGTGACTCATGTCGTCTTATCTTGCCTTCACCTGTGATCTGCTCTATTCCTTTCTGTAGTAAGTGGACTTCACCGAAAATTACCATGTCTTGTCATGTAATTCCATGCCCATTGTTCACCCTGGACGCGTTTATCATGATTAATTCACCCTGTTATTCAGCAAGCAATCTAAATAATCATGTATTTCATGTTGTGGGTGTTTTTGCCTGCATGTAGATCTGTGCACTACATGTATGCAATGCCTGTAGAAGCCAGAAAAAGGGTATTGGATCCCCCTAGAACTAGAGTTAAAGGCAGCTTGGATCCCCACCCTACCCCAGTGGGTGCTGGGAACCCAACTTGGGTCATCTGAAAAGCAACAAGTTCACTTAACCACTGGGCCATCTTTCTAGCCCAATTACTCTTTCCTTAAATTTGTATTTGTTAATAGCAAAGTTTGTAATAAAGCAGCATATATATATATATATATATATTACATTAGTTTACTGTCAAAAAATCGGTTGAAAAATACTTAGGTTTCAGTGTTGCTGTCTTGTTATAAATGAGAACAGCCTCCCCTAGCCCTGAATTTGCAGTTCTTGTACACCAGCCATCGGGGTGCTGAGGTTATACAGCCATACCCAGCCCCAATTTTTCTTTATGATTTCTAGATGAATTCAGTTTGCTTAATCAAGAATTTTTTATTTTTAAGCTCCCCCCCAGCCTTTTTTTAAAACTTCCACTGCAGCTTTCCAATTACTGGTGCTGGCTGAAGTGCTAAAAATCTTTGCCAGGAAAGGGAGCTCTGGCAAAGCTTGCTGGCCGGGTGGAAAGCACCAAGAAAAGATCCTTTTACACTTGGGCAGCAAGGAACTCTTTTCCTCCAGAAGGAATCCATCCTTCAAACCCAAGAAGACCTTGTTGCAGTAATCCTGGGCTGCTCTGGTGCTGTCGACGGGCACTTCTACATATCAAATGCAGGATTTGGACCATTTTTCCATGGAGGAAATTGGCTAATTTCCAGTGACACTGTAAACTCAAAAATGCTTTTTAAATCCTCCTTAAGAGGTTTGCGAACCTTGGTGCTCTAAAGCAGTTTTGAACCTCTTTGGAGTACTCAGATCTTTGAGAACCCCAAATCCATGGAATGTACCTGGAAATCCTTGTTGCATTTATGCCCCTTCTCAAGGAAGTCTGTTTTATATCATGTGCCTCCGCCCCTCTGGAAGGGTTGATAACCTGCCATGTATGCCAGGAAGAACTAACTGTGGTTTTTGCTTGGAAAACTAGTCACTGGTCGCTGCGCTCGCCAGTCCACACACTGTTGGCCATTCTTTAGAGCTGGTTCCATTGGATGCAGTATGGTGCCTTTTAGAATAATTAAGCTGTGGCTCTGAGGGCTGGTGAGGTGGCTCACTGGGGAGAAGTGCTTGCTGGCAAGCCTGGCTGTCGTGGTGTAAGTCATTCTCTGACCTGCACATGCGTAGCATAGCGTGTACCCCCACCCCCCCATGAAGTTTAAAAAAATGATTACAGAAGCAGAGCCGTTGTTCTTGGCATGACTGTTTCTTTAAGGTCTGAAGAGCTTTAGAAATTAAGCTTTAGTTCCTTCCCTGATAACACTTAGCCAATTGCAGAGCATCCCAACTTGCCCCCATTTCCTGCTTCTAGCCAAGGTGGACCCTTCTTTATGTGGCTGCAGGAGAGGCGTCACCAGCTTTCCCCTGTCATGCCCTTGTTTTGTTGGGCAGCTTTTCTAGAATTATCCTTAAAATAGTATCAATGTTTTTCATTGTCCTGAAGAATTACAGTATCTTTACAGCATTGAAATTATCCATATGTTGGAGAAAATTGAGTAAGACAACATATCTTCAGGCACAGAAATTCCCTAACAATAGAAATATCTCAAGTATTAGACATTTCAGTTTTCCGAATTGTTGCCAAAAACATGGGATCTTTCCCCCACCCCCCCTCGTCTGTACTTCTCAGATGAGCTAAGTTATAAGAAGGACTTCCATCTTGTCTCTATATTTGCTCTGATAGTCAGTTGGCATCCTCAGCAAGGCTAAGTGGATAAGGATTTGATTTGCAATCTCAATAAAATTATTGGTTAAGCTTGTGCTTCGCATATGAGAGGAAGGGATGTGGGAGGGAGGGAACAGCTAGAGGCCTTTACAAATTGGTCCATGCAGGCCCCTAAGATAGAGCTTTCCCCTGCCAGCAGCCATTCTAGGACTGTTCTACCTTTCAAGGCAACTCACTTTTTTTTAAAGTACTAAGAAGTTGGATCTGGCCAAGCTTTATTTTTAATATTGTCTAATGTGAAACCCAGAGTCACGTTGGGTGCAAAAATTGAACTTTGTTATTGTTATTGTTGGTAAATGTAGCCACTTTGGACAGATGAAAGTTTCTATCCTATAGTTTTTGAATCTGGTAGCTGAAAATGATAATGCCATTTAATTCAGAAGTGGCTGTATTAAATAAGGTAGTCCTCACTTGTAATAAAGAAAACGATTTCAAAGCAATCATTTAAATCCCAGCTACCCAAACTGTGGCTTACAGTCCTTCAGCAACTGAATGTAATATTTGTGGAAAATGCAGCAACAGTGAAGGGTTTCTGAATGTTCTGAATGAGTGACCAAAAACTAGTTAAAAAACAAACATAAAATGACTCTGAGGTGTCTTGGGCAACACTCACCCATAATGCACTGCACGAGTTCACTTGGCCTTGATTCTGAGCGCTGCACAGGGTTTTGCACTGTGCATGCTGTCCCACCAGCCAACACCATTGATCACTGCCTGAAAGGCTCGGCTCAGACTCAAGGCTATTACATGTCATGAATTGCAGTGTTAGATTGCACATGCAAACTTTTCTGCTCTCACAGAAACATACTGGCTTAATTACGAAAAATAAATCATCCTTCAGCATCTATCAAACCAGTGCATCTTTGTATTAGAATGTTTGGTCTTAAAAATGAATTAGTTGTTGATTTGAGTTTCATTTAAAGAAAATTACAAAATGACTTTTGGCTTGGGAGTAGGACAGTTTCCAGCATTTATGAACTGACTCTAAACATGTTTCCTCCATATTGTGCAGTGTATTTGTGCAAAGTGATGTTCTCAGCATTTAGCAATTATAAAACTGAAATATCAACCAACTCTAAAAACCATTGAAGATGCTCTGAGTCCTGCAGGATTTAATTCTTCATGTAAAAATGACTAAGCACACCCATCTCATTAGTATGTTGATCTGTTTTTGTTAACAATGGTAAAATTATATGAATATGTAAGAGTTTCAAAAATCCTAATGATTTGTCAGTGTGTACCTTTTTTATATACCTATTCTGTTACTAAGGTCACACAAGTTTTTCTCATGTAAAAGGATTGCAAATGTAAACAGTTAAAGTCCTTATTTACGTAAATGACACTTACTTTGGCTGTTATGTCTGCCAACCTCCTAAGGAACTGTGAATATATTGACAAAAGTAATTATTCTTGCCATTAATAATCTATTGCAATAAAGAAACGTTCCATATGCTGATGTGACACAGAATAGTTCACGGATGTTTCACTTTTTTTTTTTTTACTTATCTACTTCTATTACATTGTTAATTATTTGAACAGTGTAAAGATGATTGATTTTTAAGTTCCTCAGACAACTTGTCTTGCTTCAATCACCATGTAAACATAGCAGTAAAATCCTGTTTAAATTAAATGTGGTGGTACTTGGAATGAAGCGAATGCAGTTATATTCCATATTGAATACTTTGGAAAAAAAACCCCACCTATCCAGCTCTTAATAGAGAAAAATAGAGACATAGTTTTTGAATAGTACAGTATTAGGGGTAATGGTTGAACGTGCATAGATGGAATGTCTGTGAATCCTAAGTAGAATATAATTATTAGTCAACTATCCCTTCTGTCTGTGTCTGAGGAAGCCTTTTAAACTACAATTTGCAGTATTTAGTAAAATTAATAAAATTAAGATACTTAGGTAATGTTAAAACTGATAGCATGCACATTTTTGTTTAATTTTTTATCCAGACTCATTAATAATCAAGTGAAATGCTTTTATATGCAGTTTGTGGGGGAAAATGTAAATTGTCACCAACAGAGACTCATGTCCCAAATAGAGGCTCCATGGGCAATTTTAGATTCTCAGTAGTCACAACAAGAATGTTGGTAAAAATGGATAATACATTCAAATGCTGTCATTTCTAATACATAATTGATAGAGCATTTATTAGTGGTAACAGGAGGTAAATATTTCTTTTTCTACAAAACCTGTGTGTTTCCATTTATAGTGCATCTTGCTTTATACCATTACGTCTCATTGTTCAGTAGTAATCATGGTATCTGGCAGCGTTGGTTAAGTCAGACTGCCTTATCTAGATGTGGTAGCTAGCACCACCTGCCACCTAGAACATTGTCAGTAGAGCCACTGTCATCTAGAGCCACTGGGGATGTGGCTCAATAGTAGAGCTTTTGCCTAGAATGCACAAGGTCCTAGTTCCATGCATGGGACACAGAGGACAAAAAGACAAAGGCTATTTATATACAGTGCTTTTGTTAAGTCCATGTCTGACTTAGCTTCCCCACTTATCTTGGATTTTCATCTCAGCTTTGAGCGTTTCTAAGCAGAAGCCACATGGTATAGTGGATATAATGGACAGGTGAGTTCTGGTTATGCAGAAATGTATTTCTGTTTTCGTGCAAGTGCACCAGTCCACGTGGACATTTTTTTAAGCAGTAAGCCTTATTTTCTTGTGTAAGCATTAGTTTTGTGATTCCCCATTTCTATACGAGTTGTGTGTGTCCTTGGCAATTCAGTATGTAAAATATGAGTATGGCATCATAGACTTCTTCCTTCTTATTTTTTTCTGTCCTCTTAAATAGCAAGATCTTGAGTAGCCATCTAAACCCTTGTTGTAGCATCAGATACAAGGTATGCAGGTTTGTGGCTATGTAATAAAGTGGGAGGACATATTAAATCTTAGTTCCATTATGGAAGTGTTCTATATCCTTCATATTAAAAGCTATTTGCCTTCTATGGTGGAGCACAGACCTGTCAGCTAGGGAGCACTACTGCTTGGTTAGGCTGGGGTGAGAGTTGTTTGAATTCAGTGTTCAAATGTCCATGTGTGATAGTTGGGGGCGGCAGAAATCATTTGAGGATTCTTCACCCTTCCCTTTTCCCCTGCTCCTAGTTTTTGTCACTCACAGAAAAAATGTATAACATGTATGTGCCCCTTAACTCTCCCAAGTATTTAAGACACCCCATGACTGGGTAAAGAGATTTCACAGGCCAACTGTGAACACTATAGGTGACACTGCCAACAATGCCACTCATGGAAGGCCCATGTTCCCTGTTGTGCAACTGAGTCAAAGAACTGATGAAATAGGAAGTTAGCCAACTTTTGGCAACAAAATCTTTTTAAAGACTGAAACCAAGGGTCTAAATATAACCATGAGTAAAGCTGTCTTCTCACTCACTCTGAAGAGAGTTTTCACAACCAAACCCTATGCATATGGGACTCCTTTTTGACTTTCTGCATTTGATATTTTTAGAAGCAGCTTTACCGAGGAGTTACTTATATTCTGTCATGGTACATCACCAACTTTAGTATACGAGCCAGGGGATTAGTAATTGACAAAGATGTGCAAATCCCCTGCTGTTTGCAGTCACTCCCAGACAACCACTACTCCCCGTTTGTCTGTTATGTTGTCTTTCTCAGACATGTCATAGAAGTGGAATCACGTGGTTACAAGTGTCTGCCTTCACGTGATGCTTCTGAGCCTCACCCATACTACACCCTAGCAGGCGGCTGTGCTCACACTGAATCCACACACCACCACACTGCACCACGGCAGGCGGCTGTGCTCACACTGAATCCACACACCACCACACTGCACCACGGCAGGCGGCTGTGCTCGCCACTGAATCCACACACCACCACACTGCACCACGGCAGGCGGCTGTGCTCGCCACTGAATCCACACACCACCACACTGCACCACGGCAGGCGGCTGGCTCACACTGTATCCACTGTCACCGCCATCTGTATCGCCCCACGTTGTTGCTGTGTCATTTGTGGGAGGCAGCGTTTTCAGGGCTCGGTCGGAGCCAGCCGGGCAGCCCACGGTTCGTACCTGAGAGGGGGAGTGTGGTTAAAGAAAAGCTGGCTTAAAAGGTAGGGTACAAGACAGAGACACAGAATAGCAGCCAGGAGGGCAGACTGTCAATACTGACTGCGCGCTTGCTTATTCTTTCACTATCAAGTATTCAACCAAAAGTGGGGACAATGGCTGAAGACTTCTGTTATCTCTTACAAGGGGCAAAGAGACTTACTTCCCTTAATCATCCAGGTATTTGGTAGCTCCACCTGCCACCCACCCTTCAGGGTGGAGAGTAAACACACCTGGGCCCAAGTCTGTTGTTATTTATACAGAGACATCCACTACCAAGGCCAAAACATCCTCTCGCCGCCAAGCTATATACTTAAAGACATGAGGACATTTTTGAACTCTCTGACCGTTAGTCAGAATGGTTGGAGCCAGTCTTCACCGGCCCCCACAGGTTTTGTTTGCTTGTGTCTTACTTTTGTGCAGTCATGAATATGTCTGTAAACACCCATGTACAAGACTCTGTGGATATGTTTTCTTTTCTCACATACATAGGAATGGAACTGCTGGGTTAAATGGTCAGGTTATGTTTAACTTTTAAGACACTCGCCCGACTGCTTTACATAGTTATTGTACATTTTGCATTTACATTTTTCATCGTCACTATTAATTGTTAAGATTACACATCAAAATACTATCAACTTAATTTATTTTTTGAGCCAGTATCTGTAGAGATTCCCAGTTGGTCTTAAACTCCTGATCCTCCTGCCTCAGCCTCTTTGATGCTAGGATTCCAGGTATGCCTCATCATACCCAGCAGACCTAATTTCTTTTTAACTTGATATGTAAGATGAATAAAACCTAAGGAATGGACCCCAAAGGAAGGATCCCTTACACGCATGGGTGCCTGAGCCTTCAGACACCTGAACATTGAAGGTTGGTTCTAGATCTATGCGGGTAGGCAGTTATCCTCTTAGGAGGAGAGAACATGGTGATTTGCTTAGAAGGTGATATTGAAGTGGCCATCACAAGATAAAGTCCATTGAGAACATTTGAGAGACCTAGAAACCATCCTTCCTCTAAGGGATAGTCAGTCACATCATGTTTCTTAGTCCTAGAAAGATTTATTTTCATTGCAGAAATAGCTTGCTTTGTTAAGCCTGTGTCTTTGAAATCAGATGGCTTTAGGGCAAGAGGTAACCTTGGGACTTCTTGGTAGACGCAACTGGAGCATAAGTAGCTGCTTTGACAGAGCAGCTAGCGAAGCTGCCAGAGCCCTGGGCAGTTTCATATTGGTGCCTACAACTGTGGTTGACTCATGGACTAAGATCAGCACTAGTGAATGTCAGGGTTTATTATGTCCAAAGAAGAAAGATCTATTTGACTCTCAAGAAAAATGTCATCTCCTAGATATCTGCAAGTTGTGAATATAAGATTACTGTTCCCTGGAGAGTTTCAGTGTGTTTGTTTTGATGTGACATCACAATGACATTTATGATCCTAAAAGAATGTGTTCATTTATTTTCTGTGAAAAAAATGTGAGCTTTTACAGTATCTTAGAAAGATCTCATTGCCAGAATGAAACTCCCTTTGAAAATTATTTAAAAGATTTAAAAATTTTAACTGATAATACTTTATTGAATACTGTGTGATATTCTGATATATGTGTGCAATGTGAATGGCCAGATCAGAATTATTGGCATAGTCATGAACTTAAAACATTTCTTAACTTATTAATCATTTAGATAACATTTTTCAAAACCTGTACTTTAATTCATTAATAAATGAGATACATACATGAAAGCACCCAGCCCATAATTAATGCTCCAGAAAATTTACTCATTTATATATTCATATGTATCTATCTGATTTGGTGATTTAATAAATTTATGAAATATCATCATAAAACTTTGTGTTGTGTCCCACTGCCTGAAAGTAGTTAATATATTATTTGTTCATTATTATAAATTTTAAAAAGTTCCATGCTCAGTTTCAGTAGCTAAAAACTTTGAATTCAGTGTCCAATTCCTTCTCTTTTTTTGGATATTCTAGCACTGAGTTACACTCCTATCGCAGAATGTCATTTTCAGAAAATTTAAAAAAGATAAAATGAGCTTTAATGTTAAGTCATCTTCCCTTTTCTCTCTGTACTTCTGCCACTTCCCCCGTCTTCCTGCCATGGTTTATGATCTCTGTTAAGAGCCTTGCTTTGATGCCAGGCAGTGGTGGCACACGCCTTTAATCCCAGCACTTGGGAGGCAGAGGCAGGTGGATCTCTGTGAGTCTGAGGACAGCCTGGTCCACAGAGCCAGGTCCTGGATAGCCAGGACTGTTACACAGAGAAACCCTGTCTTAAAAAACAAAACATGAAGAGTTGATACAACTGGAAATGTGGAGGAATGGGATAAGGAAGTCTCAAGTTCAGTTCCGCGGCTACACGGTACTGTATTCCCTGAGCCTGACAGATGTTTAGGGGCTGAATCTTGTTCTTGGGATTTTTCTGGGGTGTTAAAGGTCCCAAATTCATAAACTGATGTTCAAGTCTCAAGTACTTCAGAATGTGACACGATTTAGAGATGCGTTAACAGAGGTAATTAAAGCGAAACAAAGTTACATGGTCAGGCCTCATCCAAGAACAGTGGTGTCCCACGAATAGACAATTTAGGATATAGACACAGAGGAAGACTGAATGAAAACAAAGAAGATGGCCATCCACCAGCCCAAGGGAGAAGCCTCAGAATGGAACCAGCCTGCCTGCACCTTCCTGCCATGCTTGTAGAGCTGTGAGGACGTTTTCGTTAAGTCACATATGGTCCACGATTGCTTTGTTATGGTGGTTCCTGCAGAGCAGCAGAAGGGGCCCCTGGAGACTCCTCTGTCTTCCCCTCTTGAATCTTGTGGGTTCTTCGGGGGAGGTGGCATCGCTGGTCTCTGGTTCCTGCTCAGCTAGACTGTCAGTTTTTCCTTTCCTTGATTGTTCGATCTATCCTTTAACACAGACCTGAGACAATGTGCTACTATCTGTGACTAGTTAACCTCATGTAACTTCAGGAAACACATCTACACACAGATATAGTCCAGCACTCAAACTGATTGCAATACGGAGGCAAACTTCATTCTCGTTCTCAAAGTATAGACCAGCTTCTCTCACACCTTTTAGATGTTCCAGGTATGACTCAAACATCTATTTTTCCAGATGTCATTTGAGTCTTTTGCATGAGGCCGAGCTGGCATAATGGGAATGATGCATTGTTTGTTTGTTTTTTTTTGCAAAGAAAGATCTCTTCTAGTTTCCACTTTCTAATCCTTACTCCGAATGTGTGTGTGTGTGTGTGTGTGTGTGTGTGTGTGTGTGTGTGTGTGTGTGTGTGTGTGTGAGGGGGGAGACTTAAGGTCACTGCCACCAGTTTTCTGCTAAATCCCTAAATCCTTTGGAAACTTGCATTTTCAGCTGGCCTCACTGGAATAAATGACTTGCATTTTTGTGCTTCTAGTTCAACACACATTCATTTACAAGGTTTTTGTTTAGGTACAGTGTGGACTCTGAAGAGGGTGTGGCTGAGGCTGAAGGTGAAACCTTGGCCCTGTCTAGGATGGATAGATATATAACATTTGAATCTAACATTTTTGTGTTAATTATAATGCTTTATAGGCAGTATCAAGGTATTTTGATTAAGGATGTAAGTAAAAGAGATTAAGCTCTGATCAAGAACTACATTCCTTTTTTTAAATGAAAAATTAATAGAGAAACTTGCTTGTTGTATCTGATCTTTCAAATGATATGACAACAGATAGAACTTTCTGTGGTGTTTGCTCCTCATTGATTAAAACCCTTCATTGGAGATAAGTGATGGAAAAAATGATTCGTTGACTTATTTTGAATTGAGCAGGGGAAATGCCCACGCTAAATAAGGTCAATGGAAGTATTAGAACTGGCAGATTGCCTTGCCAGGAATTACTGGGCTTGCCCACAGCTGTCTGTATCTCTCTATTCTAAGAACTTGTTTCCAAGGTTCTGTTTGATGGTTCTCTGTCTCTGCTGAGCCTAACAATGCATTATTCAGTCTGTCCCATGGCTGGGCTTGGTATGTGGCTCTGGAAGATGCTGGCAGTGGGGTGGGAGGAGCCAGTTAGGAAGGAAGCAGGGAGGAGGCCAAGGGAGCTTGAGACTTTAAATTCTCAGTACTTTGATCAATATGTGTTGAAACCTAATAATTATGTGGCCTTCACATAAGTCCCAGTGCTGGAGATCAAAGAGAATTCTGCTGAGGTTAAAGGGGAGCCTACGCAGGCTCCTAATTTGTATCTCTGCCCTATGTGATCATTCACTTTGATTGATGGTGGTCAGGGCTGGGGATATGTAAGCAAAATGAAAACTCTGCTCTGAAAAAAAAAGCCCTCTATTCCAAAGTTACTGGGCAGCCTGGCATGGAAATTTTCAAATGTTCGGGAATATGGTGACAGGGCTCCTGAACTCTCTCTTGTGCTGTGGGGAGGACCTAAGAGAGAACTCTGTGTTGATTACTGGTTAGTGCACTCCGCATCATGAGAGACACTAGAGACTGACTGGTGATTAGGGAGGTTGCACAGATGTCTCACCCAGGTGAGGAGGGACACCATGTTCCCCCATCACCCAGCCGAAATCCTGTGCTTGAGGCCAGTTGGAGTCCTGTCGTGTTTATAAACGATTCTCTACTTTTTGTCGTTGCCCCCAAGGATTTCCAGTGAGTCTGCAGTAGTTAACACCTAAGTGTAAGAGTCTTTTCCAAAACCCTTCTCTGCTCATGCCTTGCGTCAGCTGTGAGTCTTCTTTCCATTACCTGAATATCCAAATGTCTTTAAAATTCAGTGTTGTAGACTAGCCCAGTCTGCTGCAGAGAAATTGAACGGGATAGGGGGCCTGTTCACCGGATCCCGAGTCCCAGTATATTTTTGTTGTTTCAGAAGCAGAGGTGTAACTCCTAGGGAAGCCTCAGCTAGGAGGCTGCCAAGTTAGAGCAGATTCTATGGGGTTGGAAAGATGGTTGTGAGGGCCGTCTTCCTGGAATAGTTGTTGCTGGCCTGGAGAGGCCTTTTGGAGAATGCTTTTGTTCTGCTAGATTGAGAGAAGCACATGCTTGCATAGGTGTTGGTAAGAATCCATCTTTGCTGCCGAGAGATTATTGTCCACTTGACACTTTTGTGAGTGTGGGTTTTAAGTCTAATGTTCTTTTCAACTCTGAAGAAGAAAATCTCAAAGCTTGTCTAGGTTTACATTAGTCCTGTGCTGTCCCTGAGGATTCCATGTAGTAATTCCTGAATTCCAGGATGCAGGGATTCTGTGGTAATTCAGAGGATTCGGGTCATGTGGTGTGATCTGTCAGGTGCTAATGTATTCTTGTGATTCCTATAGTGGTATGTAGCCACTGTCTGCTTTTATGAATTGATATTATTCCTATTGGCCATGCATGACCAATTGCTCACATAGAAATAGGAGTTCTCCTCCCACATCTGCTCCCCGATCCCTTGCTCTGTGGTGTGAAAATTCAAACATAGGTGTTGCTCAGAAATAGACATCTTAACCAAATGGTTAAGTGTCCAGATTCTTTTACACTGAGAGTGTAAACTGTAGGTTGGGTATCCTAGAGTCCGGAGAATTTGAGGGGGTTGGGGAGAACAGTCCCTGGACCACTTTGGAAGGTAGGGTGAGTTTAACCCTTCTTTACATCAGTGATGAGGTATAATAGAGAAATAGCTAAAATCATCTCTCAGGTATAATCTTTTACATTGCTTTTTTTTACATTTTTTTCTTTTGAAATTCCTTTGGAACCACTCTGAGAGTTCTAACTTAGAATTTTCCTAATTCTAAGTCTTAGAGAGGAAATGAAGATTTTGTTTTGTTGTTAATAACAGCTTTGTTGAGACATCTGTAACTTTCAGGCATGCCTTGATGGCTAGTCAAATTCTTTTTAATATGTTCACAAGATTGTACAACCATTATGACAATAAATGTCACCTTCTGCGCATGCTCAGTGTGCCATCTTTTTGTCAATACGCTGCTATGCAGCTCTTCAACTCCTGTAAGATACATCCAGTAAGATGTGCATCACTAAGTGGTGGCACACGCCTTTAATCCCATCACTCAGGAGGCAGAGGCAGGCAGATCTCTGTGAGTTGGAGGCCAGCCTGGTCTACAAAGCAAGTCCTAGGACAGCCAATACAGTTGCACAGAGAAACCCTGTCTCAAAACACAAAAAACAAAAAGAGCAGAATAAAATTTAAAAAAACATGTGCACATCTAGTCTGAAATAGCTACCTCAAGTGGCTTTTCCAAGGACTGCCATTAGTGTCTGTCTCCTTGCTGCAATGGGATGTCACCTTACACAAGACAAACTGTGGTTCATGCTGTGCACTGGAATTGGGGCTGTAAAATCGCAGTTGACGGGAGGAAGGCAAGTCTGTGATTTACTTAAACATCGTCTTCTAGAAACGATGATGCTGGGGCACTGGAAACTTGGTATCAGCCATGGGTCAGGTGACCTCCCGCCAGCCATGGCTTCCAGTGTTTGCTCCTTTTATAAATACCAGGACTAATACCTCTAATTATGTCCAGTCCCAGGGCTTGTTTCTAGGGTTACTAATCTGTTCCCAGCACTTGCTCCTTCACACCAGTCTCTCTCATCATGGCTCCACACCCAGGGACCACCCAGCTATCACACAATCAGTCTAGGGTTCCAGGAAAGCATTCATACCTTCCCTTGAGAACTTTTGGAATTTGTTATTTATTTAATTCTTTCCAAATAACAGTCCACATACTGCCAGGCTTTAAGAAAAGGAAAAAAAAAAAAAAGGAAGAAAACCAAAGGTAAACACACACACACACACACACACACACACACACACTCAACACATTTATATCCCTTATGACCTCAAACAAAAAATGTCTTACCCACTGTTTTCTGAGACCTTTTGCCTGTGAATGAAGGAATTCTGGGTGGTTCTGTCTTGGTGGGCCACACAATTTGTGGTTTTTCCCAAAGGTGGCTTCTCTTTTCTCCCTCTCCATTGCATTGATTTCATCTCCTTTGGTTATTTTGAGACAGTGGGAGGAATTGAATTTGAAGGATGGTGTCCATTGTTTAGAAATGCTTCAGAAGCCTAGGCCAGTGACAGTTTGGTAGTATTTGGTTATCATTATGTCTCTTTTGCAATCATTTCATCAAAAAGTGGTTTGTTTTCACATTGTGGGGGAAAAGCTCAGTTTTGGCTTAACGATTAGGTGCACTTTGACGAGTATGTTCCTTGTTCCATGTGTGCCTATTCCGGGTACTCTGTGATTAAGCCCTCAGCAATCAACTGTGTAATTTCGGTCCATGCACTTTCCATACATAGTTAATGCACATTCTGCCACTTCTGCAGAGGCTGTGAAGACTGAGAGGACCATGAAAGGTCTTGCTCAGTGGCACCAGACCCCCAAATAAATGCTATCTAGATGCTGTATGATGACCTTGTTTCCATGCCCTTCTCCCAAGGGTTCTGCTTGATGGAACCAATAATGATGGTAGTGATCAAGTCAGAAGGTAGCATGTAGGTAGGGTGACTTCTGGAGGCAGCCATAAGACCATCGGGGAAGGGATGAGTCGAGTCATTCACTTCCTTATCTCTACCCCACTCTAACCTCATAAATTGTGCTTATTTCAAATAAGAATGTGGAGGAAGACAAGGTGGGTTCGAAAGACCTTAAAAGAAATAATGGCTAGGAGTGTTAAACATTTACCCACTATTCCATAGGTCTCAGCTGTAGTGGTGCTGTGAGTTGGCGGCTCACCCATTACTGTTTCAGTGAAGTAGAGTCTGAAACTGGCATTTATTGTGTACTTACTGTGGTGGGAACTTTCACATGGATTATTTTGCCTTTCTGATCTAAGTGCACGCACAAACACAGAGTTTAGGTTAATGAAAATGATAAATTGTGCACTGCATTTTAACACAGGCTTTGGATTTTTGGTGTTGACTGTGAAACTATATAGTATGGCAAGGAAAGCATGTTTCATGATTACAGATAAGCATCGTAACATCTCTCTCTCTCTCTCTCTCTCTGTGTACACATATATTTATTTGTATGCACACATTTTTTTAACTCTGAAAACCTTATATCCAGTTTCTAGGGGACAGAGATGTTGTCTCCTAAGTATGGTAATTGCTGAAGACTTCCAGCAGGAACTAAATGTTTCTGGTTCTCAAAGAGGAAAAAGGACCGGGAGAGTCTTAACTTTGTTTAGATTGGGCCCCCTGAGGAATGAGGTATTTATGAGGGAGAGTTTGTTGTTCCTGGCATTTTCTACCAACCTCACTATGCATTTAAGAGGAGCAGGGGAGGGAGGCAAACACTGGAAAAATAAGTAGGGAATGAACAGCTTGTGCAATAGGAGCTGGTTTTCCTATCATCTTCTATTATTCCCACCTTCAAAAGGAGGTAAATTGTATAATTGCAAAATGAAGGCTATATAAATAGATTACTTCAGTAGTCCGCATTAGTTTGCATTTTATTACTGTGATGAAATAGCCATGGCTGGGTGACACTATTGGGAAAGAAGGGTTATTAGTTTATGGTTGTGGAGGTTCAAAGGCATGTTTCATTAGAAAAGGCCCGTAGCAATGGACAGTGTTGGGAGGGCCTATAAAACTCAAAGCTCATACTGCTGGAAAGGCAGAGATCTAAGGGTCAGTTTACTCTCACCCCAAGAGACCAGTGCTCTCTGAAAAAAGACCTAAAGATCTCCCAAAGACCTAAAGACCTCACCCCAGGCCCACCTCTTCCTCATTCCATTGTCTCCCATATCACCAAGCTTCCAACACTGGAATCCCTAGGGGAGCCACGCCCCAATCACAGCTGTGCAGATAGTTAAGGTGTGACTCACACGTGTTCTACTTTTAATGCTTGGTAACTTATGTATGGAATCCAAAAGTCTAAGTCACCAAAGCAAAGACTAGAGAGGTCATTGCCACAGATTGATGATGATAAGACAGGGGACTGAGCAAATGCTTACCAACAGATGCATTTCTCTTTGACAAGAGGAATGGACGCCAGAGCTCTGTTGCATAGCCTGGTGACTCCTGTAAACTCTGGTCTGTGAACTTGAAATTGCTAGGGCTTAAAGATTCCCATCATAATGCAGCAAGAAATGAGTGAAGTCATGTGCGAGTTAGTTGGCTCATTTGCTATTCTACAATGTATACATGTTTCTAAGTACCACATTTTCTGTTGTAAGTATATGTAGCTCTTATATGTCAGTTAAGATAAATGGGGAAGATAAACGCTTTCTTCTCTTCTAATTTGTGCATGTCAGAAGGTTGGTTGGAGGTAGGGCGGGAGTCGTGAGTGGGAGAGCTGACGTCTACACTGCTCACTTCAGCTGCTCCCTGACAGTCCTCTCAACCCAACCCTGCCTCCTCCTCATGTCCAGTGTCGTAATCCAGTCAGGGAAGAAAATCTGAAGTCTTCATTTGTCAATCTACATTCATTCATTTTTTCTCTCTCTCTGCTTAGGTGTTGACAAATCTCCTAGGACTTTGGAAGGCTGAATGGACTAAACATGAAGAGCCTGAAAGCGAAGTTTAGAAAGAGTGATGTAAGTACATTGTGACTCACGGTCTGGCCGCTCCACCGTGCTCCACAGGCCTACAGAGACAGCCCTGCTCCTGCCCTGATAAGGCTCTGGGTTAATAAACTACAGAATTCTGAAGCACTAGGCACCAGCTCAACGTGATGCCTATGAATGAGCGCACTTTAGGTTTGCTATTTGTGTGTACAGCTTTTGGAACAGCCTGTGAGAAACTCTTCAGGTCTGTGTCATGTAGAGAAAGGAACAGTCAAAAGAATCAGTAAAACCTGCCAGGATTCTGATTTGCAATGCCATTTTAATAATTTTAATTTATATTTGTTAATAATTATTTAAGGATTTTTTGGCTTTTTTTTTTTTTTTTGAGAATCTTCATACAAATGGCTGGCCTTGAACTCATGGCAGTCTTCCTGCCTTGTTTCTGTTTACTCCCAACACTTGGCCTTTAAGAAACTTGAACTCAGTATTTGTTGTTCATTGTTGCTTCACGGCCCCCGAATTCCTGGGGTTCTCTCTCACTTGATGTCTATCATAGAAGATTCTGGATTGGAAGAACTGAGTATAGTGTCAGAATTCTCCCATCAGAGAAAATGGCCAGGGTTTGTATAATGGTTTTTTTTCACAAACTCCTGCCTCCTAAACTGTGCTGGAATCTGAGTCTTGCAACAGCTGCATTCCAAAAGCTTTTAGCAAAACTGTTACATGGGAGAAATTTATGGAAGAGCACTAGGAGGAAGCCCAGATAAAGTCACCTTCAAAATATACTTACTCTATTATTGTTTAAATTACATAATTCAGGGTGAGCCCGGACTTTTGTGCTTTGCCATGAATTTTATTTGGGCAGGTTGGCACAGTTCCCTGTTTGCAGTAAATGAGAATGTGTCGGTATGCCTAGTTCCATACATGCTTGCATACCTACTTATCTCTTAGACTACATTGTGACATGTTGCTATGTACTTATTGCTCTGATAAGAGGCCAGACAAGATGCTTTGGGGATGACTATAAAGCACCATCTCATAAAGAAATAAAAAGGGAAACATGAAATCTTAGGGAAAAGTTCACTTCATTGCTAAGGTAAATTGGCTACTCCCCAGAGAATATAAAGTGGCTTGCACAAAATCAGGTAGCTCAGCCATTTGCCCCAGAGAGCTGCAGTTCATGTCACTTCCTCAGCTGCCCCTCCCCCAAGTGGTACCAGGCCTGCATATCACCTTTGGCTTATACAAAGCCTTGCCCAGTTCTGGAGACACCGGTCTATAATTTACCAAATAAGGGAATTTGGGGGTGGAAATGTAGCTCAATGGTAGAGCATTTCCCCGGCATTCACAAGGCCCTGTGGTCAGTTTCCAGGACTGCCAATGGGGAGAAATTGTTCCAAGAGACTTTGGACTGCTTCCATCTCTCCACATTGAGATTATTGTAGCAGGATCTCGTCATCATGTAGGGGGTGTGATCTCTGAATCAGTGTAGGAGGGTGCTAGGCTTCTGGTTGAAAGATGTTTAAACTGGTGGCCGTAGAGAGGATGTTGCTGGAATCTCAGTTTCAAATAAAAAAATTGAAACATTTCCATGAATTAAAATAAAATAATCACAATAATAACACTAGAAAGACTTCTGAGATTTGGCAGCGGAAAGGTCTTGATTTTGGCAGTGAGTGCTAAGAAGGAATGTCCGAGGAGCAGCCTTATGGGAGGAAAGCAAAGGAAATTGCTTGAAGGGAGCCAGCCCAATCTACAGGGCTTTCCAGATCTATCCCAAATTGTTTCCTCAAGATCCATGAATGGAGGAAATAAAGACACAAAAAGAAAACCCTTTGAAGACAGACCCTAGTTTGTTAACCTGCTGTATGGTGATCAGGATTGTGCCGTGTTTTTATACCAGATACTCCATGTTCCACTAGGCACTTTATGGGAATTCCTACCACCAACCTCATGTGGTAGGTTTATAATTAAGCAGTTTTTTCTTTAGATTAGGGAACTGAAGCTTTGAGAGATGCAGCAGTTTCTGTCCATTCCTGTAGCTCTAAGTTGTGAAACCAGTTGGAAGTCTAGATTTCCTGAAGGCAGGAGCTTGCGATGAAGGTTTATGAAATGGTAGTGATCCAGAGAGCAGCTTTGAACTTGGATTGAGGCTCATGGTTTTGGACAACAGTCTTACTCTTCTGATTTTAGGTCTTCATCCAAAAAGTTAAAAGTGCTGTTGTGGGACAGACACACATTTCAGGGACTGATGCCTTGAAGACAAATAGTTGGTTGGTACTTCTTCATCCTACTAAGGAACTTATAGATTATAAAAATGAAAGATCTTATATTTTATAGGCAGCAGAGAGCCTTGGAGGAAGGAACCAGAGTGGCAAGTGAGTGGACCTTTTTTTTTTGTTTGTTTGTTTTTTACGAGGCAGGGTTTCTCTGTATTGTTTTGGAGGCTGTCGGTCCAGCCTGGCCTCGAACTCACAGAGATCCGCCTGCCTCTGCCTCCCGAGTGCTGGGATTAAAGGCGTGCGCCACCACCGCCCGGCCGAGACTTGCTTTTTAAGGGCATTGCCTTTCACTTTGCAGTGTTTGGTAGATGTCTGTATGTATCACTAGTTACATATTCACAAGACAGTGGGTTTACAAATGATGATGTTCAATAAATGAACCACACTGTAATCTTTACTGAAGCTCATGGTGTGTCTTGAGTGTCCCGAGCCATCAGCCAACATACTAAAGTGTGTGGTGTCTCCTGAACGTCCCAAGCCCATGTTTCTGCATGTCTTTGTGCAAAAAAAGAAAGGGAAGAAAGAGTTCTTTGTATTTCTAGGGGTAGGCGGCCAGGGGTGGCAGATCAGGTTCATGATTACATAAAGAGAAGGCAGGTGACCCACTGGTGTGATCACATTTCAGCCAGGTCACTTTGTGGCCATTGAGAGAAAACTCAGGAGTAAGCAATAAGGATGAGAGTAGCCGCAAGGAGTTCCCTGTGGGTGGCC
Source organism: Mesocricetus auratus (assembly GCF_017639785.1). Lineage (NCBI taxonomy): Eukaryota > Metazoa > Chordata > Mammalia > Rodentia > Cricetidae > Mesocricetus > Mesocricetus auratus. The sequence continues at coordinate 6,635,133 of NW_024429198.1, read as the reverse complement.
TTCGGGTCACTCCGCTACTCCAGGACCATTGTGGAGGAAGAGATCAGCTGGGGTGTGCTTTCTGGAAGTCTCCTCAGCTTGACTTCCTGACTGGGGCAGGTTTTTGTGCATGTCTTGGGGACTCAGTGTGATGCTGTAGGCTGTGCTTAGACAGACCCCTAACTATATGTGGGACCCCACAGTTAATCTACAAGAGCTAAAGGGATGTTTCTGTGGTGTATACCTGTCTTATTAGGGGTTCTGTTGCTGCAAAGAGGCACCATGACCACGGCAACTTTTATAAAGGAAAACATTTAATTGAGGGGCCTTGTTTCATAGGTTCAGTCCATTTTCCTCATGCCGGGAGCATGTCAGCATGCAGGTGCTGGAGGAGTAGCTGAGAATTCTACATTTTGTAGGTAACAGGAAGCTGGCTGAGACACTGGGAGGTATTCTGAGCATAGGAAACCTCAAAGCCCGCCCCCACAGTGACACACTTCCTCCCTCAAGGCCATGCCCACTCCAACAAAGCCATACCTTCTAATAGTGCCACTCCCTATGAGATTATGGGAACCAATTACATTTAAACTACCACAATGCCATTTTCTAGTTTACATTAATAACTTGATTTGAGCTAGACACCAGAAAGGAAGACACCAAAGAAATACAAAGTGTCTGTGTGTTGGGGGACAGAGTTGTCTAAAAATAAGGGTGTGGTTCCCCTGACCAACACCTGGGAACTGAAGGCAGGAGGACTGTGAATTCAAGGCTGGCCTTGGCCATGCAGTGAATTTGTCTCACCACTCCCCCACCTGCACCCCAAGCAGGTGATAAACCTAAGTAGGAAGGTTGAAGTAATCATGTCCCCCAAATACTCAAAACACAAATAGAACTTGGATACAAAATGGACCTTTAAGGGGAGCCCAGCTGTGCCCAAAAACCAAAGCCAGATGTGAGGACTAATAAGACTGAAGCCTGGTGACAAATGCTCTGAGTTTTGACAATGGGAGAATTTGGGGAGCTTTGTGAAGGTGAGCTTCAACCCAGGGGATTGGTATGTTGGGAAGGATGAAGTTGGGGTGGTGGGGGAACAAAGACTCAGCATGTGGAATGTCAAAATCTGTCCTTGACAGTGTAAAATAGTGACTTGATGAATTCAGGACAGTGCATTGGTTTGGGGTGTAGCTATGAGAGTTTTAGCATCAACACCCTAAAGTATGCATCCTATTTTCCAGACTCCGAGGCTGATGTTAATGCTTTTGAAATAAGCCAAGTCCAAATCCTGATTATTTCTATCCTTTCCAACTGTACACTTCTATGTCTTTTATCTTCTCCTTCCCTGTGGCTCCTTTACCTCTATAAATATTTACCGCACCTAGCATGTAGTTCCGTGTGGAAAACTCAGCTGTCATCATGAGAAGTGAGGTCAGAAAGGTGGAGCTTTCCCTTTGCAAGTCAAACACTCTGGCTTTTGGAATTTCATTGCAAATGACAGTTTTTACTGTGCGAGAGGAATAGGTGGATGTTTGAGAGATGGGAAAAGGGATTGAAAGATCTTTCTAACAAACCTTGAGAAGTGCCATTCCGGTGTGATTGAGGGAGTTTACTTTGTGGGTATGTTTGCTTTGATGAAAGATTTATTTCCAGCTATGTGTTCCATTGTAATAAGGAAGTGGCAAACGTGGCGTGGAGAAAATCAGAGCAACCCCGTTAATATGATTGCATCCAGAAAAGAAAATTGATGGTCTACCTTGATGTAGCAACCTTAAGCCAGCCAAGGAAGTGCCCATGCCCCCTGAATCTTGAGGAACCAGACACATCCTGCCCAGTCAGGATCTCAGTCTATTGCCTGTTGAGATTTATACTTCTCATGAAGGTCGAAAACCGACATTGCTGCCAAGGCTTTTTTTTTCCAAGAAGTTTTTAATTATTTATCGTAAGTCCTTAAAGATGCCTGAGTCATCACACACACACACACACACACACACACACACACACACACACACACACACACACTATGTAAAATCGTGGTCTCTCTGTAGACATACTAGCCTTGGCCAGCCTCAAGCTAACCTCTTTTTGCAGAGACGTAACTTAAAAATGTATGAGAGATGTCCAACCCTATTGGGTGGAGATGGGAGATTCTGGTAAAGACCTGGAGAGAACTTGGGTAGGTTGTTGTCGGGCTGCATACTTTCCAGATCTTGTCAGACCTTTTAAAACAGAGAATCTTCTTGCCTGATCTCACCTTGTGTTGATTGGCCAGGTGCCATAACAAGGTGCTACAGACTGGGTGGCCTGAACAACAGGAATTTATTGTCTATTGGGTCTGGAGACTGGAACTGTGGTAGGGCTGGTGTGGAGAAGGCTGTGTGGGAGAGTCTGTTGGGTGCCTCTTCTGATCGCTAGGCATCTACCAGGAACCTTTGGCTTGTGGGCGTATTATCCCAGTTCTAGACTTCAACTTTGGCATTCTCGCTGTGCACATACGTGTCCACATTCCTAGTTGTGATAAGGACACCAGTTACATTGGATTAGAGCCCGCTCTGTTGACCTCTTTTTAAACTAGGTTAATGTGTAGGCTTTTATTTTTTAAATGTAAAAACTCTACTTCTTAATCTAAGTAAGGTAGCATTCTGGTGTGGAGGCTTCAGGACTTTAACATGAATATTCCGGACATGACACAATCCAACCTATATTTGTATTCTAGAATAGTTTGTAAAGTTCTTACCTCTGGTTTTGGTTTTTTGAGACAGGGTTTCTCTGTGTAGCCTTAGTTGTTCTGGAACTTGCTCTGTAGATCAGGCTGGCCTCAAACTCAGAGATTCACTTGCCTTTGTCTCCCATGTGCTGAGTTTAAAGTCATGCACCACCACCACCCCGCAGTCCCCACCTCTTTCCACTGAGCGCACACACACAGAGATCATTTTCAGTGTCTCAGAAGGAAGTAGGAGCATGGCAATATTGAAGTGAGTGTTCCAATATAACGGCTTAGAAACCAGAGTGATCGTTTCTCTCTTTTTAAAAGGTGTGCGCAGTGTTTGTCTGATGTATGTGGTACCAGAGGCCACAAAAGGGAGTTAAATCTCCTATGGCTGTAGTTACAGGTAGTTGGAAATTATCTGATGTAGGTGCTGGGAACTTGGGTCCTCTGGAACAGCAGGAAGCACTCTAAACCTCCTAGCCATCACTCCATTCTCCACATTTGAAAATTTTTTATCTACTCCCTTTCCTCCCTCCCTTCCTCCCTCCCTTCCTCCCTCCCTCCCTCCCTCCCTTCCTCCCTCCCTCCCTTCCTCCCTCCCTCCCACCATATATATATATATATATATATATATATATATATATATATATATATGGTGATTTTGTGCAAGCTTGTACATTGCAATCAAGCTCACCATTCATTGTCAGTGTCCTTCCTTCCCCTGTGGTAGGGAGGTAGCTGGGAAAATTGTGGGTGGCTGGCTTCCTGAGAGCTGCATGTATCTGGGGAGCCAGACATTGCTTCAGCTGTTACCTGGAGCCAGACGCATCTCTGTGTGATGCTCCACGGCTGACTTTGTGAATCCCAGCTTCAACCATTACCCCAAACTGATTCTTCCTCAAACCTGTCACTTTCCAGCTGGAGACCGAAGTGAAATGCAGACCCTGACCCCTTAACTTGGGAGAATCTGAAAGTATACCAGGCAAATGAGTCATCTGTGTCATTGTCTCTTATCTCTTTGGTGTGAATTAATTACATGATCATTTTCAATGAGGGCTATTGTCGACCTGTGTTTTCTTGCTTGACAAATTCACTGTGTGATTTCTCCTTGGTGGTGAAACTCCAGGCATTGCTTTTGAATCATACTGTGGAGGTTATGAGTTGAGTCTCTGCCCCAAGATCTCTGTGTAAAGGGGTAGATTCGTTTTTTATGGCAATGGGATAGCATTAGCCAAATGTCCAATGGTGTCGTTAAGAACATTGGCCTGAGCTGTGTTTCTGCTCGCGTTTCTACCTCCACCGAAAGGAGGAAGGGCCTCGTGTCTGACTCACAGGGTATGTCAGTTCCCATCATGACTGAGAATGCTTTCCCTGTTTTGGGAAATGCTGCCTAAAAATGTTTTTAGTTTGTTTTTCTCGTCTTCTTTAGAGCCCATTGAGCTAAAGTCTCAGGCTCTGCTGCCCAGGGGGGCTGCTCTGCTGGGCGGTGTACAGCCAGAGAGCAAGAAAAAGACGGACAAGAAGCATCACTCTCCTCGGACCTTTACTTTGAAATGTGTTTCCCAGTGCTCATTTATACTACTTTTGTTTTTGGAGAGTTTTTGGCAAAGTTAAATGCCAACTCATGAAATTGAAACTCATCCTTTGAAAAAGACTTTTATAATCAGGAAGCTGCAAGATCTTTCTGGAACCCACTGGATGTATTATTTAATGATGGGGTAATGTGTTAAAATGCTAAAATACAGGGGCTCTGTTTTCCTCTGTAGCGAAAGTTTCAAGATCCCAAAGGTCTGTAAGCACAATTCTCAGCATAGATTGCACCCCAAACCGTACTGCCCTTCTGTTCCCTCTGGGGCTTCCCTGTGCCGGGCAGTAGCCACGGCCACTTGTGGCTCCTGAGAGTTTGAAATGGTGCTGATTTAAGCTGAGATGAACTAAAAGCATAAAACATGTAGCAGATTTCAAAGACATTGAACCCTGCCCTCAGCCTACTATGTTAAATGTTTTTAAGGCATCTTGTCTCATTTTAAAATAATAGCTCAGAAGATTCCTGATGGTCTAGAAGGTCATTTTCACCTGCTTCTGTGGCTCTCCCATGCTTGTTTATTTAGTGTGTGTGTGTGTGTGTGTGTGTGTGTGTGTGTGTGTGTGAGAGAGAGAGAGAGAGAGAGAGAGAGAGAGAGAGAGAGAGAGAGAGAGAGAGAGAGAGAGAGAGAGAGTTTGAGAGGTGCACACAGTTACACTCATGCCACGGTATGCATATGGAGAGTGAGAGCCAGTTCCACTTTCCACCTAACAGAGTGACCGCTCTGCCTCTGCTTTCCAGTTTTGCTGTAGGAGTGCTGGGATACAGCTACACACCACTGCATTTGGCTCTCTATGTTAGTTTCTGAGATGTAGGAGTGCTGGGATACAGCTACACACCACTGCATTTGGCTCTCTATGTTAGTTTCTGAGATGGCACTTGGGTCTTCAGAAGGCGTTGTATATAGCTAGTGCTTTCTTCCACTAAGCCATCCCCTTGGCCCCAGAACCTTTTCTAAAGGGCGTAAGTCTTCCATTGTAGTCTTCCAATGTCCATGTTGGATTCTGGACTTGCTAGCTGTCTTGCATACTCAACGTTTAAGTTTCAAAGAAAGCAAAGTATAACATTTTCTTTTTTAAAAGATATGCCCAAGGGAATACAAGCATTGCCCTCTTGTAAAAACGTGAGGGGAGGCAGGTGATCATATTCTATGTCATTCATAGGACCAGCTAAGCCTCAAGAAGCAAAGGAGAATGGATATTAGAGACAATTAACATCTCCATAGGCAGTTTCAAGACTCTCATTTGAAACTTTAATTTTCAAGGTGTTCCAGAATGTTCTCAATCTTTAGTGACTTCTCCAAGTTTTGAGTCCTTTTGCAACTCAGGTGTAGCTGTTGGTTGCTGCTTGACTAATAGTGCTCTGTTGGTGGAAACATTGTGGCAGGCTGTTTCACATGAAGTTAATGCCTTACCCAAGCTAGGAATGGAAACTCCTCATGGACGCCATCAGTTGGAGACATTGGGTCTTCACAGTCAAGTTTTTCCTTCAAGGTAGTAATCTAGTGCTTTAATTGATCTGATAAGGTGTGGGTCTGCTTAAGTGTCATTTATGGTTATAATTTTGAGGTTTCTTACATAGACAAGAAATACGGTAATCTGACCTCACACCTCCACTGAAAAGACAGGGAGTTCCATTTATGTATTATAAGCTTAGCTTTACATTACCATGAGTCTATGTTTTCTGTCTGTGTGCCCTATTCCTGAGAAAAGACATCATGACCACGGCAACTCTTATAAACGAAAGCATTTAATTGGGGCTGGCCTACAGGTTCAAAGGCTTAGTCCATTATAAATAATGGTGGGAAGCATGGTGGCTCGCAGACAGACATGGTGCTGGAGAGGTAGCTGAGAATTCTATATCTGGATCGTCAGGCAGCAGGAAGAGAGTGACACAGGGCCTGGCTTGAGCTTCTGAACCTTCAAAGCCCACCCCCAGTGATGCCCTTCCTCCAGCATGGCCACTGTACCCCAACAAGGCCACACCTCCTGATGATACTCCCTAAGCATTCAAATATATGAGCCTGTGGGGGCCATTCTTATTCAGGCCATCACAACATGTAATTTATGAAATTGTGAAATCTGAGTGTTCTCAACCTGGACCTAGGTGACAGCTTTAGTCTCAAGTTGTGGCCCAGCATTCTGAGCAGAACTCTACATTTGTTCCAAAATAACTATAAAAATAATCGCCACTTCTAGACTTGTTTTGCTTTTGGCACACTCTGAGATTTAATTAGTTGTTGTGGTAGTCACATTGCCCTCTTCATTCATACTGGGGTTATTATTAATTCTTCCCCCCAGATGTTGCTTGCTGTTTCTTTTTATATAGTTGTGCAATCAGATAATTTGAACTCAAACTCAAGACTTTATATTTATCCCACTTAAATTTTACTGTAGTAGTAAAGTTTGTTAAATTTGGTTTTACGTTAGATGAACTTATTTGTGTAGCTTTGGCATCATTTTAAATTCTAGTTCTTATTATAACATTGGCATTGAGTCATCCACAGTCTTCGTAGACTTGCTCATCTAATTTAAATCTAAGTCACAAAAATTGTTGAGCAGCTGAAAGGCTCGGCGTGTGTGTGTGTGTGTGTGTGTGTGTGTGTGTGTGCGCTCATGGGTGGGTGGGTGTGGGTGTGCAAGGGTGTGTGTGAGAGAGAGGGAGACTGAGAGGCTGTATTTTTTTTCAACACTAGATGTTAAACCTAGGTCTACCTTCTGCAAGCTAGACAAGATCTTTGCTACAGGGCCACATATCCAGCTCCTGACATCATTTTTTCTCTAGCCTTTAATCCATACTCTTTGGGGTCTGGTTATCCATCTTGCCCCTCTTTTTTCTGTCCATGTCACTTTCATCCTCTGGTATCTGTAGGATATCAGTAATTTCCATAATTGCTCTGAGACTTGATTTTCTCATCTTTAATTCATGAGAGACCGGTATCTCTTTTAAAGCAACATGAAGATTACAATGAAACCTGGCACCTGGTAAATTCGAAGTAGGTCATAGCTCCTGGTGTCTAACAGGATGCCTGGTTTTTGTAGTTTCTCTATAGTCAGTAGGGGGATGAATGACCTAAAGATGTTTACTGTCTAGCTGAGGTCAAATATGACTTTTGCCATTCAGGTTGAACTCTGCAGTGTGGACAGCCGGCAATATAGGAGTTTGGGGAAAACTTCATGGGAAAGAGAGATGACCCTGCTGCTAAACCACCTGGACTGGGCAATAGAGGAACTGAATAATGATGAGGTCCGGATGTCAAAAGTAGAAGCAGAGTGAAGGGATTTAACCGAGGAGCGAGGCGTGTGTGGACAGCTAATAGGAAGTGAAGTTGCAAGGAGAGATGGGTGACTCTGAGCAGTGTTGAAAGCCCAGGGTGGGGTGAGTTGAAGAATGAGGTTTTGATGTGATTATATTCTGGCAGTAGAATGATTGGGGGTTTGGAGAAACTGTAACCAGAGAAAGGGGCCAGGCCTAAGGCCAAGGCTAGGGTGGTGGCTGCTGCTGGAAGGAAAGGATGGGATTTGAGTGGGTGTGGAGTGAAGAGCAGGGAGGGAGCCAGATTCCGGTTGATAATGCCAAGGAAGGTCTTTTCCTGTGACCACACCCTGCCAGCCCAGGCTAAGTGCCCCTCATCACCTGAGAAATCTGGTGTGGGATTATTTGGCCCTGGCTGTCTGTCACTCAGCAGTTTGGTGGGGCAAACATCAGGAAACAGCAGCTGAAGGTGACACTATTCTACCTGAATAAGGAACAACTTAACAATACAATGCACTTTGCTGCCAAGTGTTAATCAAGCAATTTCACTTTCAATTTGTTGACTCCTCTGTATTCCAGAAGTGAAATTGCTTGGTTGTTGAATTTTCCAGCTGAGGAGACTGCTGGGTAGAGAACTGATGTGTTGCTTTGATAGTGCTGGTGTAACAGACTTCAGAGTGGCTTAAATCTGGGGAGATTTTTCATGTCCCATAGTCTCTGAGTAGGGGACTGTACTGGCCCGCTTCTGAGGACTGAGGGAGAATGATTGTCTCTCCAGTTTCAGGCAGTTTGTCTCTGCTCTATTATTTACTTTCATCCCCAGGTTTCCCCTTTCCTAGGAAGTACACTACATCGATTAAGGCCCACCATGTGGGTAATGTGACCCTATTCCCCAGGGAGAGGACTTCAACAAGTGAATGCAACTCCTAACATTTACTCCAGTCACGAAAGTCAAGTAGGAATTAGGATTTGGCCCTGGGGTCTTGGCTCCATGAGTCCCAGATGAAACAGCTGTGGCTGTGCACATCCGGGTTTGCTTGTCAGGAGACACAGAGCACAAAGATCCCAGCCGGCTGAAGGAAGGCCTGGAATTGAATTTCAAATTCCTCATTCCTGCTGCCAGTGGCAACTGAAAGTTGATAATCCGGGGTAAACTTTGACCAAAACGTGCTTCAGTGAGGCCTACCTGGCCAGCTCATAAAGCTTTGTAGCCAAAGATAAGAGTGGGGTGGAGAATATGGAAATCAAAGTGGTTAGACCTGTTTGCGGAAAGTTGGAGCAAGAAGAGGCTTAAGAGCACAGTGGTACCTGAGAGTAAAGGAGTGTGGGGCAGCTTTCTGTTTGCAAGGTGACAAGGGGTGTGATTTCACCCTCTGAAGGTGTGGCGCATAGTTCCCTTGGCTGGTGGTTCCTGGTTTTGAGACCTTGGGGGAATGTCTGTATGCTGGGAGATGGAAGGTGTTTTGAGTCCTGGATTAGTATTCAGTAAAACCCACAGATGTCTGTTTCTGTGGATTCCTGCTTCAGCTGTATTTAGAAAGCTAACCGCGCCATTCTGAGACAGCAGACAGGTGGGTTGTAGTGGTAGGCGGTAGTCTTGGGTTTGTGGGATTGTCATCCCAGCTGAACGCCTAGCAGCAATCACTGTATTGTATTCTACCAATGTGTAGAATGAGATTACTGAACGTTCATGAACACCATGTTCTGTGGGTGCTCAAGTTTCTTCTTAAAAGGAAAACCCACATACTATTCTCATGGAACCTGTTTTATATATTACATTGTCGCTTGATTTCTTAAAATACCTAATACAGTGCAAATGCTTTGCAAGCAGTTGTTCTGAATTGTTTAGGAAATGAAACATGAATACACATGTAAACCCATCTGTATGTTTCCAGTACAGACACTTTTTATAAATGAATTGAATCTATGGATGCAAAACTCATGAATACAAAGTGCTGACTATTTTATCTCTGTTATGGAGAACCACAATACATTCGTTATCAATTTAGACCTCATGTGTACTAAGTAGCCAGTTTTTCTAGAGTCAGACAATCACCTAAATTTAAAAACCTGGAATATTGTCTGGCATTTTTGTCTTAATGGTCTTAAAAGAACCTGCCTGTCATTAATTCAAAACACTGCTTCATTGCTGGAAACACATTGAGCAGTGCTTGTATTCTGGTTTAGATTGGACCATTGTCTAATTTTCTTCAACCTCATCTAGAAATTGAAGAAAAATTTATTTTTATGTGTATGAATGTTTTGCATGCATGTATGTCTGTGCACCATGTGCATGCCTGGTGCCCGAGAAAATCAGAAGAGGGCTTTGGATCCCTGCCTGGTAATGGAGTTATACAGATGGTTGTGAGATGCCATGGGTCTTCGGCAAGAGCAAACAAGTGCTCTTCACCACCGAGCCAACCTTCCAGCCCCTTCAACCATATTTAAAGAACATTGTAATAGTATTATTCATCTCATCTACTTGTGAGTTGCTTAGCCATAGTTTTCCAGAAGCTTCTGGACCACTTGCTCCTAGCAGGGGAAGCAAGTTGCCAGGGTGGTCAAGGAAGCCCCAAAGACAGATGCAGGCTTCAGTTAATGGGCACATGTGTTTCCTGAAAGGTCTGCCTCTTTCAGACTTCAGTCTTCCACAAACCTGTGCTTCCAAACAGCACTGTTGGCTTGGTCACTCTCCTGATTCTTGACCCTTTAATAAACAAATCCTGGAAAACAGGGAGAGTTTGTTCTTGTATTCTTGTATTTTTATTGCGCTGAAGAATTAAGAGTGACCCAGATATGGGAGGAGCAGGCAAATTGTTACTGCCCTGGAGAAAAATGTTCTGGTCATTGAAAACAAGGTTACAAAATGCAACAGCCGGAAAAGTACATATTAAGTGGAGAGAATTTGAATGGCAAGGTTACATATTATATAATGACAACTGCATAGTTAAATACATGTGGTACATGCTATTTTTCTTCGTAGAGAAATCTGTGGAAATAAGCATGGTCACAACTATTTCTACTGGAGAGTCACCATGGTGATTCTTTTAAATACATAAAAATAGAAGGTACTAGTGTATTTGAAGTGAAAAATAGGCCAAGTGTATTTTGGCGATGCATATAACAGTCATTTAGAATGTTGGCAGAAATCTACAAAGCTGTTCCATGTGTTGTTATTGAGAATAAAAGCAGGTTCTAAATGTGTTTGTGATGGTTGGAAAAATATTATCTTTTTCTTCCTAGAAAACATATATGTATATTTGAGAGGCCTTCCAAGTTACTTTAATATATGTGTGTTTTAGGTCTTTTTTTCAAACGTTATAGGCCTTGGCTATAAGGCCTGAGGCTGAAGCCTTGGTCATCCCATGAAAAGTCAGCCCAGGAGAGTCAGATATCACTTCTGCCCATTGAAGCAATAACTTTCTGAGTGCCCTAGGCAAGCCTACCAACTTGCACTAATGTCATGGTGGATACTTTCTTGTCTTTGGTCAGGCTTATCTGTCTCCAAGGGTGCTTCTTGGGCCATCAGCACACCTGGGGAACTTGTTGGCAATGCAAATTCTTGGTCTCTAACTCATATTTGCCTAATCGGAAATTTGGGAGGGAGCCTAGTTAGTCCTGTGTATTTCGGCCCCGACCCCTAGGTGATTCAGAAGCAACCAAAGTTTGGGACTTTTACCCGGCCCAGGAGTTGCTAATTGTTACATTTCTGTACCTACCAAGAAAGCTTTTCAAGTGACTGCTTACTAAGACCAACCCAAGATCCTACATCTGTCAGGACTGATCGGTCCACCCAGACTGGAGAATTGACTGAGTCTTCCAGGGAGAAGAGGGGTGTATGGCAGGTTATGGTGATGAACAACACATCCACCGGTGATCTTTCTTGGAACTCTTTTTCTGAAACTCAACCAGGAAGGAAACAATAGCTTCCTGTTTGAATCGTTGGCCACTGTTGTGTGGACAGACCCAAAAAGCGCAATCCAAAAGTTAGTTAAGTTGGTCACTTCAGCTCAAGTTCTGCATCCTCACTGTCTTGAGCCTCTGGTTTCTTATAGGAAAATGGGGCTTGGGAGAGAAAATGGGGCCTGCGCTGGACTGGGGAGTTTGTTAGCTCCGTGGGTAGTTCTTTGCAAGCATGAGAACGTTGAGTTTGGATTCCCGTCACCCACATAAAAGGCAGGTGCAACAGCTCACATCTGTAACCATGACACTGGAAGGCGCAAAGGGGAGCAGAGCTGGAGAAGTCACTTACCAGCCAGTGTAGCTGAGTTGTGGAGCTCCAGGTTCAGTGAGAGTCCTTGTCTTAGGAAGCATGGTGGACCAGCCCTAGGGCAATGTGAACTAAAACGACTTTGAGTCACCACTTCACCCAGTGGAAATCTGACAGCAAATGCTGGCGAGGATGTGGGAAAAGAGGAATTCTTATTCACTGTTGGTGGAGGTACAAACTCATACAGTATAGAAATCAATATGGAGGTTTCTCAAGGGACTAGAAATCATATCACCCAGCTATACCTTTCCTGGGGATAACTCAGAGAACTCCCTGGTGTACCATGGAGATACTTGCACATCTGTGCATTTGCCACTCTACTCACAATATTAGGGAAATGGAACCAGCCTAGGTGTCCATCAACAGGCGAGTGAATAATGAAAACATTACATATGTTCACATTGTAATTTTATTCTGGTAGAGGAACTGGAAAATTTCATAGGAAAGTGGGTAGACACGGAAAGTATATTGTTAAATGAGGTGAACCAAACTTAGGAAGACAAGGTCATATGGCTCCTACCCTATTGTGTGTGTGTGTGTGTGTGTGTGTGTGTGTGTGTGTGTGTGTGTGTGTGTGTGTGTGTGCTTAGGCCAGAGGTCACATCTCTGTTACGCTCTCCTGTCAAGCATGTAAAATGTGGCCAGGGCTACTTCCAAGAACCTCAGTTATTTTCTTTTTTAGTTTTATTTGTCTTTGGGTTTAAAATTTGAAAGATACTCAATTCTAATATTAGCATGGGTACTATACAGCTTGGGTATATGCCTCTGTTTTAAGTGTAAAGCTCTTGGAATGCGAATACATGTCAGCTATTATTTCCAAGAAGCATGTAACATAGAAATTGAGCTATACTAAAAGTAGACTGAAATTTTAATATGCAAAGTTGTAGTTTCATAATCTAGTAATCATGAAAACTACCCCTTGACTTTTTGATGAAATGATACTTTGGTTCCCTTAGGTCATATAAAATGCCATTCAAGTTTGAGTTCACTAGTTTCTTTGTTAAATATAAGCTCTGACTTACAATGAATTTCTCTTGTTATGACATAAGTCAGACTAGCAGAACACAACCCTGAAAAAGAAATGAGGCTGGTCATGCGGACCTCTTTACATCAGAGGTGTGATTCTTCATACTTTGTGGTTCACTTGCGTTGGCCATTGAGGGATCCATGGCCACTTCCTGCTTTCTCACGCTTGAGCATTGTCTCATCTTCTTCAAACAACCACCTTTGAGGGTGTTAACCTACCATTTACTTACTGTGGTTTGATACCACTGATTTTAATGGGATACCTCAACAGAACACATTTCTAATATGATTTTGGCTTTTTGTGGCATGTGTAGGCATGTTTGTGTTTTATGCTGTGTCCTCTTAGCATAGGAATGTCAGTCTTCTGCCCAGGTGTCTCCCTCTGTCCATACAGGGGCGTTGCCATTCTTGGAACTCAGATTTATAACCACTTCCTTATTTTTGTAATGCCTCCTAATATGCTTTTTAAAAAGGGACTTGACCTTCCCATAATCCAGTTTTCCTTGAAGTGTTAGATCATCCACTTAAGTGGTTTTGGCCTTCTATGACCTATGGAATGTGAATGTCTCTCCATTATTGGAAGTTAACTGAACACAATGAAGATTTCTTACAAGGTAAACATGAGTATAATACCAGTTAAATGTTTTCGCTTACATGCTTCCCCCTCCTACTTGAAAGGCCTCTATTCAAAATGTAAATGTCCCAGGCTGAACAGTAGATTTGAGCTTTGTTAGACACTTGCATTGAGCTTTTGACTTCTTTTCTCTTTGTGAACACTAGGGATTGGAAGACCCTCATCCCCTTTGGAGGGGGACACAGCTAGGGGTGGAACCCAGGGGCTTGGAATGTTAGGTGATTGCTCTGTCACTTGATTGTACTTCTAGTCCTCCATCTGTTTGTTTTTCTTGAGACACAGTCTCACCCATGTGACCCAAGCTAACCTGGAACTTTGGATCCGCCTGACTCTCACCCAAGCGCACAAGCCACCAAACCCAGCCCTACAGTGACATCCTAAAGAGGATGCTTCCACAGTGGAGTTCTGGACTTCAGAAAGAAAACCTTCATTTCTGGACTCCATTACATTAGTGTTGGGCCTGTGATGTGACTGTTACGCTCTTTAATAGTATATTTTTAAAACCCTGATTGGTCTTGTTTACTCTTTGCTGTCTCCTGTTATTGCAGCAGTGTTTTTCTCTGCTTGAAGTGCCAGCTCACCTGAGGAGTCTTCAGTGGATTCAAAAGTAATATACTTGACCCATCTGATAAGTCAACCTTGAGTTTTGTGCTATGGATTTCATTTTCCGAATAACCTTTTTTCCCCTACAGCAAGAGATTTTTACCATAACAAGAGCCATTAGCAATTCAGTCAAGACCATCAAACCCCCCATCTCTCACATCAGATATTCAATTATAGACTATTAGAGGATGATAAATATGTAAGCCACAAGGGTAGAGAGGCTGGCTCATCATGTACTATTGACTTCTGGATTGCATCAGAACTTGGCACACACCACTGATGGAACATCAGTTGGCCCAAGCCCTGCCAGTTACTTATTCCCGGCTCCTGCTAGTCAGTGTGCCTCCCTGGGTTTCCACATGAGTAGAATGAGCTGCTCTCAGAAGTCTCATTAAGCTTTTAGGACCATGTATTTCCTGTTGAATTCTCTTTTCAGCTCCCTCGGCTCCCATTCGCGTTTGCACTCACTGGTAATTGCTTCATGAAGAAGGTACGGAAGTAGTGTATTTATCTTTACTAGAGCTGTGCAGAGTCCCTGAGGCATCTGGAAAAAGAAAACACACATCTTAAATGAAGCATGTTCAAGCCACTGCAGCACCTACTCAAAATGTGCTGTCTTTTCAGTCCATGGCTGGTCGTGGGATGGTTACTAGTTAGGAACAGGGAAGGAAAGCCTCTGGCCCTGTGGTGAGAATGATGATCATAACTGGCCTTTGAAATATACATGTCTACTTTTCCACATTGCCTTAAGTGCAAAGCAGAGCCGTGGACAGGAAATCCTGAAGTTCTGACTTCTAGAATACTCCCTCTGCCTCTCCCTCTCTGCTTCCCTCCCTCCTTCATTCCTTTTTTCCTTTCTCCCTTCTCGTTTTTCTTTTTAAAATTTTTACTTTTATTTTCAGTGCTGGAGACTAAGCTGAGAATTCAGGGTCTTGCATTGCTGGCAAGTGTACTAATGCCTAGCCGCTCTTTAAGGAAAAATAAACCTTGAAAAATGTCAAAAGAGAGACTGATAGGAAACACAGAATGGGGTGGAATGGAGACTCTTTCTTTATGTCTTTGAATGTATTACAAGATTGTAGTGTGTCCAAGTAAAGAAAAGTCTTATTGGGCAATTAGGTAGTATAAAAGTTAAGTACATTTTGTAATTGAAAATTTAACTTAATATACTCTTTGGAGGCACATTTGAAGTGTCAGGATTGCTAAGTATGAAGACACTTACTGTTTTGAAGAATCTGCAGGGGATGGCGAGTAGTAAAGAGCACTTCCTGCTCTCCCAGAAACGTTGGATCCTGGTACCTACATCAGGCTGTTCACAGCTGTTTGTAGCCTTGGCTGTAGGCGGTCCACGGCCTCTGACCTCCTCCTGTGTCTGTTGAATGTACGTGCACATCCCCACAAGGAGGCACACATACCTACACATAATTAAAAGTAATAAAAATAAATCATCTCATCCACTAAACAGTTGTCCATTATTAGCCTACCAAAGTATAAGGAAAAAGAGGAAAAAACACTTTTCTCTTAAATTTATGTAGATTGGATCTCATTGGCTATGGATCTTTCTGGATTTAAATACTTGGATATTTGTGAGGTATTGTTTTTATCAAATTGTGTTTTTTCCAAACTACTCGGATGAATAGAAAAGGTTTTTTAAAAATTTAAAATGTCATCTCAGGAAAGCATTTATACATATTCTTTGTGTATGTGTGTGTGTGTGTGTGTGTGTGTGTACTTGTACACATGTGCACATACAAGCATATGAGATGACAACTTTGTTGGTGTTCATTCTCTCTTCCAGGATACCAGGCTTGTGTGGCAAGTGCCTCTAACTCCTGGGCTGTCTTGCTGGTCCCCAAAAAACCCATGTGTACAGATACAATCGGGTGCCTGAGAACTGTGTGGGATTATTAGTTGCAAATTGTCAGTCAAGCAAAAATAGAATACTAACTCATTCTGACATTCCAGTTCTAGAGTAATCGTTTTTATTGCTGAATTTCGCATATAATGAGTTTTTCCTCATATTTCTGAATTTTGGGTTCTTTTCTTCCTCTTGGCCCCTCGCTCCCTCCTTCCCTTCCTTCTCCCTGTTCTTCCCTCCCTCCCCTGTCCCTCCCTCTCTCTTTCTTTCTTTCCCACTCTGTCGATGTTTGAGGAAAAGTTAACCACATAACCTCAGGCAGTTGTTCTTACATTCTCACCCAGGAAGCCTTACAAATAAGTTTTGTGTGCTCCCCAGACCCTTGCTCTCCTACAGCTGATCTGCCGTGGGGTGGAGCAGGAGGCATAAACAAGAGGGAGGTAGCATGGTACACAGGTATGAAGATAAAATGAAGCTGCCCTTTTGAATGTTACCTAAAAACTGAGCCAGTCTTACTTGAGAGGAGGTAGGCTGGCATTCTGAGGCTGCTTGCAAGAGTTCTGGCCTCAACTGCTTTGATCCTTCCTTCCTTGCTCTAGCTGCTGGTGGTTTGCCCATTTGCCCGGCATTTTTGGACTTAGAGATGTTTTACTCCAGTCTCCCATCTTCATATAGTCATTTTCTGTCTGGATCTGTCTCTGTGTTCAAATTCCCCCTTTTATCAGGGTATTAGTCACATTGAATTGATGTACCCTGATTATGTCATTTTAACCTGATTATCTCTGTAAAGGCCCTACTCTCAAATGAGGTCATATTCCACAGTATAGAGGAGGGGAATTAAAACGTCAGCATATGATTTATGGAGGGCATAATTCAGCCCATGTCATCAGTACATGTGCAAGAACCTCCCTGTGATGTGTATATTTCATTCCTTTAGTCATCACGCTCTAGATTTTTCTATGTAATGTCTGTCTGGTAAAGAAACATCAGACAAGCTGTTAACTGGACATCATTTTCTCTCTGGAGAGTTCATGCCAATGATTAGCTGTCTTTGATACAGTTGAAGCTGTTTCTCCCTCTCTGTCTCTCCTCCACATTTGCTCAGTCTTCACTGACAGATGGAGTCAGAATCTTCCATCAATTCTAGGGTTCATTCAGTATGGTGGGATTGTCCTGAGAGTCCCTTGGATCTAATCGGGGATAATGATCACAGTAGCTAACATGGTTTTCCACATATTTGGTTAGAGGGGTTGTATTTAGAAGTGGTTAGGAAAACCTTTGAAGGTAAATCAGTAAAGGTGAATCTCTAGATGTGACAAGGTGATTATGTCTTTGAATTCTTAGCTGTTATCTTCCAGGAGAAACACATCCACTTACTAGATAAATAAGGGTCCAGAGTCCAGCAATTCACTCAGCATCAGTGGCGGTCTCACCGATCCTGGGTGTGGTGCTAGGGAATCCAGAGAGATGCAGGACATTCCTGGCCTTGGCTGTTGACAAACATCTATGTTCTACTTGATCACCTAAAGCTTTCTGTAAAGGAAAGGACTGACCGTATCTTATGTTTTTGATATTTGTTCATGTGTTAGAGCTGGCTGATTGTCAGTGGCAGATTCGTCACTTGCTGATCCAGGTGAACTGAACTGCCTCCTGGGCCCAGGGTACAGGATTCACCCAGGGAAGCAACTAAGAGGTGAAAGGCAGACTTCCTTAAGTCTGCTTGGTTTTAAATGTAAAAGAAACCCTTGGATATTGATCTTGAGAACAGCCTTGGAAGAATTTGGTTTAGGGAAAGATCACATGAACATGTATGAATATATATTTCACTTAGTAGATAGATTCCAGGTCTATCCGCATATAACATGTGAGACTTGCTGTTTGCTTTCTTGGAACCTGAACTTGGTTTGCTTTTTCTTTTCTTTTTTTCTTTTTTCTATTTTAAAAGCTTTTTTATTTTTAAGTTTCGTTTTACATTCCAACCACAGTTCTTCCTCCTCACAGGTAAAGTCTCCCATGAGAAGTCAGTAAGGTCTGGCGTATTAAGTTGGGGCAGGACCAAGCCTCCCCGACCCCCATTAAGGGACTCCAACATGCACTGGGGATAGATCCTGGTCCTACTGCCAGGGCCCCTCAGATAGTCTGTCTCCCACATATGGAGGGCCTAGTTCAGTCCCATGGAGTCTCCACAGCTGCCAGTCTAGAGTTCATGAGTTTCCACGAGCTTGGCTCAGCTGTCTCTATAGATTTCTCCATCATGATCTTGACCTCCCTTGCTCATATCTTCTCTCCTCCCTCTCTTCAACTGGATTTCTGGAGCTTGGCCTGGTGCTTGGTTGTGGATCTCTGCATCTAGTTCCATCAGTTACTGGATGAAGACTCTATGATGATAGTTGGGGTAGTCACCAATCTGATTACAGGGGTAGGCCAGTTCTGGCATCCTCTCCACTATTGTTAGGAGTCTTAGCTGGGTCATCCTTGTGGATTCCTGGGAGTTTCCCTGGCAACATCAGGTTTCTCCCTAAGCCCATAGTGGTTCTTTCTATTAAGATATCTCTTTCATTGCTCTTCCACTTTGACCCCCCCAAACCCCAAGAAGCCTGAACTTTTCACAGGCCTTTACATGAGGAAAAATAAAATTCTAGAGAGAATCTGAGTGCTCTATCTTTTAGTACTCTGAGTACCCTATCTGAATATCTCTGAGTATCTCTCAATTTCTCTGAGTACTCTTCTCTCAATATCTCTGAGAACTCTACCTATGAGTATCCCCGAGTGCTCTACCCCCTCCCCCAGTACTATGAGTATCCCAACCCTGAGGGCTCTATCCCCCAGTACTGGTCTCTGAGTATCTATCTCTCAGGCACGATAGAAGTGCATGTCTTAAAGGTTCAGAGGAAAAGTGCCATCCCTGAGAGGTGGATTTTAAGATAAACAGCAAAGCATTTCCTGAACACTCCCGAAGGTGAGCAGGGCTAGTCCCTGCCTTCTGAGTCCTGTACTTTGGGACTGGTGATGGTGGTGCCTCGGGATTGGGGGAGGGGTGAAACTGGGGAAGAGCAGACTCTGAGAGGAAGTTGAATGAAGAAAACTGTTATACCCAAGAAAGAGTGGAAGAGGAATGAAGGAATGTTTAAAAGATCTTGTAAGACTATCAAAAGATGAGCTCCGGGCTCTTCTTGGTGGAGTTAACTCTAGATCCCCAAAGGTATGGAGATGAAATGCATACAGCACGAGAGATGTGTCCAAACTGGTTCTCATAGTAGACACACGCTTGAGAGAGATAACCCATTAATCTAGCAGTCACATGGATTGTTAAGTCCCTTGATGAGGCAGATCCTTATCAGTTCTCAAAAGTCGCACCTGATTCCACAGTGACTTTGTAGTAGGGAATAAATTCCAGAATAAAAGCTTCTGAGGAGACAAACTATGGGCGTGCCTCTCTAGTATACCCATATTCAGTGGGGTAGCCTGGAGAGTTACTAAAGACTTTTGAGTAAGCAACCAGCCTGGACACTTGACTTAGGCAGTTGAATGTGACAGAGTGAATGGCTTGGGGTGTTATCAGATTCGGGTAAGATGGAACGAACGGTCCAAGGAAAAGTAGAAAACCGACAGACAGGAGGATGGCTTCAAGAGGCATGCTGGAAGTGGGGTCAGGAACTCCTTAGATGCTCTGATGGGAGAGAAACAGATGACTGATAGACTAATGGTGATAAGAGGAAAACAGATTTATTTATCAAGCGTGGGCTAGCGTAGAGGGGCATGGACATCGTTTATGGCTTAAAGACTGAAGTGTAGCCATCAGGGGCTCTTGAGTTTGGGAGTCAGATACCAGGATTAAGCTCACAAGCTCTGCTGTGAACTGTTTCTGACATGCCTGTGTGCTTCTTGTGTATCATGAGAATCAAGTGAGCTGATGCTCAGGTTTTGTTGTCAGTCACCTCAGCTGGCTGTGACTAACACTTTACAATTATCCCAGGGCAAAGAGGATTATTTGAATGTGTGGTATTTAAAAATAATGGTCAACATACTACTCTCTCCATGGCTGTATTTCTCATAACTCCAGAGCTTAAATATTTGAGGTGGGAGTTCCTGTATGACCCCTCTGAAACTCATTTTGAAACTTTTGAAATCCCTGTTTTGGGGTGTGGGGCCAGATTGGGCCTTAAACAGGGCTCTGCTGTCACAAGTGGATCATTTAGTGTCCGACAAGGGCATTGTGTCCGTTGGAGCTGGAATTGCAGCCAGTTCTAAGCCTCCCCCTGTGGGGCTGGGACGATCAAGAAACACTCTTAACCACTGAGCCATTTCTCCATCCTATTTTATTTTTGGAAAAAGACACTTATTCCATGGCCTAGACTGGTTTGCAATTCACTGTGCAGCTCAGACTGACCCCCATCTCACAGTGGTCCTCTTGTTTCAACAGGGGACATTCTATGTACGTGTCTCCGTGCTTGGCTTTGACATACATAGTCAACACATATGGTATCAACAAAGTAATGTCAGGTTTTAAGAGCGGAAACTATATACATATCTTGTTGTTTATCGGGGATTGGAAAGTGGAGGGAGCCATAGTTGAGAGTTTGTACCTCGTAGTGGGCATGTCATTCAAGAAACAGGAAACTGATCTGTTTGATTTGCATAGCCTCGTGGTTTCAGTTCTTGCTAGAGTCAAGGTCATAATGATGTTGAGATCTGAATCATATGTCAACCTAAGTAGGAAATGTTGGACTAGATGTAGTTTATTGGTCAGGAAAGGAGGCAAGCTGTAAAATCCAATACTGTATAATAGTGATTAACTGTATGTTGTACAATATAAAACCAGGAGAGCTTAGTGTGAATGATACTGTGTTCAGATACTGCACAAGCATTGCCTGGAATTCCTAGCCCCAGGGTCCTGTCTTTATTTGCTGTGAGTGCCCATCTCTCTGATAAAGGACATGGGTGTTGGTTTGCAGATTCTGTTGAGATGAGAACTGCAGTGTAACTCAGCCTTGAAAACAGCTGACAGGTTAAAAATTGGGCTGTCCAGGAGTGAGACCTGTGGAGCAAGAGCATTTAGATAGCTCCCAATTGAGAACCTTGTTGGAGGTGGGAATGGGGCGTTTAGGTTAGCCATAGGGGGAGAAATTATTTTCATTAAAAAAATAGTAGCACCTAGGTATTGTAATGGATGTCTAAGTATAGTTAGTTATTTTACTTTACAGGGTGGACAGTTTTGCCTCCAGAGGAGGAAAAAACAGAAACTTGGAGGATATAGAACATTTATTATCCCAGGATTCCACAGCTTGTCACCAGCACAGCTAGGGTTTAAATACAAACTTATTTACTTGTTCTTACTTATATCAAATCAGCAAAACATAGCTAGTGTTATCTTCAAAATGTGTTCACGCATGCACGGTCTTGCATTATGCCCACAGCTAACCTTGCAGTCCCGGCAACTATCCTGTCTTAGGAGGACTCCTGCTTCCACCCTTGCTCTGTCTCCCACCCCTAGTCACCAGCCTAGGGGCTCTGTTTGTTTCCTCAGCCCTGTGCTCACTACACTTCAGTGGCTTGCCATCCCCCTCAGCGAAGGCAAGTCCTGCTTAGGTGTGCAGCACCCAACAGGCAGGCCTCTCACTGTCCTCTTCACTAATGCTCTCTCTGCTCAAGGCTTCGGTGTGCCTTTCCAGCCCACCCAAGTTTTGAGCCTCTGGGTTCTTCACTCATAACATTCTCCAATATAAACTCACCCTTCTGGTTTTCTATCCTCTCACATTGACTTGTAAGCTCATCCCCTCCGTGATATGCTGCTTGTTTGCTGATGGCATCCTTGTTTGTTTGGGTCCTGTGCCCTGGTGAGGAACATGCTCTGGGTGTCTCCTTGCAGAATTCCAGCCTGGCACACAAGAATGGCTCAGCAAATCCTCACTGAATGAATGAATAAATGCATGAATCACAGCTACCTCGGCTGTAAATTTAGCATGCTTTTGTTCATCTTCCCAGAATTCTTACAAGGCCAGATACTTGAAAGGAAATGAGACTTAAAAAATAAAATTAAATTAAAAATACAAAAATAATTTCTTGGCAGGAATTTCTGTTTGTGTGCACTACTTGGGCAGTTATTGTACAGCACAAGAAAAACAACCACATTTCTTGTTCTGTAGGAATGTGAAGGCTACAGAACTCTGACCCTGGGAATGCCTGATAGCACACATCTGGAGCTGTTTGTGCCCAAAGACAAGGCAGATAATCTGCATTACAGGAGTGGAACAGTGAGGAAGAGGCTGATTTACATGCCCATGTTTTGAGATACACAGACATTTGGAGATGGTTGCCCCGGTGAATTCCAGACTCCCTAGCTTGGAACAGTTCCATTGGCGCCATTGTCCTGTATCTCCGAAGTCTGCCTTTCCGCCTCCAGCCAGAAAGAATGTGGGGACCTGAGGATGCTCGGTAGCTTTGGCTAGCTTATAATACATCTTCCACTAGCTTCTGACGATACTCCTTCCTGCAGATGTATTTCCATGTTCTCCTTATTCCTAGAGCCATCTTTGAGAGCCAGCAGAGAGCATGAGGTTAAGATCTAGTCGAGATTATTCTCCTCTTCCATCTGGCTGGGAAATGGACTATATCCTGGGGGAGAGAAATGGAGACTCCTACAGGCTTTGGCTTCACACTTTCCTCCTGCGAGCAGCCAGATGGTTGTGGTAATGGATGAAGATTTTCTTCTGTATGGTCAATATTTCTGACAGGCTAACAGGCTAAAAATTGGGCTGTCCAGGAGTGAGACCTGTGGAGCCAAGAGCAAGGCATTTAGATAGCTCTCTATTGAGAACCTTGTTTGTTAGGGGTGGGAATGGGGCGTTTAGGTTAGCCATAGGGGAGAAAATTATTTTCATTAAAAAAATAGTAGCACCTAGGTATTATAATGGATGTTTAAGTATAGTTATTTTACTTTACAGGGTGGATAGTTTTGCCTCCATTTAATTCCAAATTTGTACATTCTTTCTTCTTTTCCGGTCTGTGCATGTGTGGTATGCATGTGTATGTGTGTTTGCACGTGTGTGTGTGTGTGTGTGTGTGTGTGTGTGTGTGTGTGTGTGCTGAGGGGGTGACTACTCATGTCTGTTCACTTCTAATTTGTTTACTTTATTCTTTGAGGCAGGGTCTCTCAACCAAACCCAAAACTTGATGATACAATGTCATGGCTATGTTTGATAGCTTGCTTTGTGGATTCCCTGTCTGTGTCTTTTAAGGCTGGAGTTTCTGGCAGGTCACCATGCTCATCTGACCTTTACTTGAATTCTGGGAACTGACGTTCCTCTGGTTAGAAATGTCTCGTGCTTTTAACCTCTGAGCCATCTCCCCAGACTGCCCCTACTCCCAAATAATGATATGGAGACTTCTTATTAATTATGAAAGCTCAGCCTATAGCTTAGGCTTGTTTCTAACTAGCTCTTATAACTTACATTAACCACTTACATGAACCTACGCTATGTCACATGGCTTGTGACTGTTACCTCTCCTCCTGCACATCATGCTTTCTCTGCGTCTCCTGGCATCTCCACTTCTCTTCTTCCCAGAGTCCTCTCTGTCCCCAGAAGTCCCACCTATACCTCCTGCCTAGTTGTTGACCATCCAGCTCTTTATTACAGCAATCACAGAAACACATCTCCACACTGTATACAAATATTCCATAACAGAGCTCATTTATGTATCCAAGATTGGCCTGGAATTTCTTTATGTAGCCAAGGATGACTGGATAACTTTGGATTTCTCAACCACCTGCATCTATACCGTCAGTTCTGGTATTAAGGACATGTCCCACCATGCCTTGTTTACGAATGATAGGCAAGCACTTTGCCAACTGGGTAGTTGCATCCCCGGTACCTGGGAATTTCTTTTTATATTGTTCACCGCTGGAGAGAGAAGTGGGGGAGAGTGGATTCCAGTTGTGTACTTAATCAAGGACATACATTTTTCTTCATTTGTGGATTAAACAGTGCATAACCATAGTTGGTTTTCAGACTGTTTGTTTTAAAGAATCACCACAAGGAATGTCTTTGAATTGTTCACATGCCTGAAGTTAATGATAATCAGAATCACGATTTATGAAGCACATTTCTTCTCTCTGTCTTGCCATTCAGCCAGAGATGAATAACCCATAGATAGACATTCTTGGGACACAGGTAGACAGGATTTCAGGAAAACTGTAGTTCAGGTTCAATAAACTACACCTTTATACAGTGGAACTTCTCAGTTGTGTGACACAAATTGACCTCATCCAACATTGTAGTCTGTCCTGTCATCTGCCTCTCCCACTTAGGAAGCTATCCTCACAGAAATCACTGATTTAAATCCATATGGAGCCTCAAGGGGCAGGGGTGGCGGCTCACACATTAGGTCCTGAAGTCCTGATGCAAGGCTTGCTGTGTGACTCCTGATGGCTGTAGTTGAAGCAGTGGCCCTGGGAAGAGGAAATGCAACTAGAACCACCACATATGACAGACTGGAGGTCTCCTTGTGTATTTTGTTCACTATCCCCTGGTGAATGTGGGCTGCCACACTGCAGGTCTGTGGTGAGAAGGAAGCTTTTTCTAGATAGCACTAGGTGCTGACATTCCTGCCTCATTAACACAGATCTGGAAGGAGCTGGCTGCCCTTCCCCAGAACAGAGAACTAACTGCACATTCCCAATGGTAACGAAGTTGTCCCAGATCTCCCACCTACATCCTCTCCAGTCCTAATCTTCAGCTTCTTGGGAGAGAGAAGCAGACTGTTGACGAACAGGACATCCTTGAAAGACAGAGGCGCGGCACTTGCAGAGGGCAAAGCTGAGCTCACCCCACCTCTGCCTGCCTGTCCCAAACTAGGGCTGTGGGAGTAGGAATCTGGATGGTAGATCCTTTCTTTTGGCCAGCTCTCAATGGGAAGCACAAATAAACAAGTTAATGGATGTGGCCTAGGGGGCCCACTCTCAAAGACCAGGGTTCAAGAGGAAATGCTTGGTAACCATGTTTATATTACTTGAATGAATGGAATGTCGTTCGTTCATTTGTGACACCTGTGTTTTCCTGTGGCAACAATTGTCCAAATCCACTACGCCTGAATGTTAATTACACACAAGGCAGTGTACAGTGAATGGGTCCCAAAAGTTTTAGTAATGAAACCCCTGGTTTTACAGTAGTGCCTGACACAGGGAGATGACATTTAAATATTTGTGTTTCTCTCTCCTGCTTACTCTTCCTACTTTCAAGGCAGACCCTAGGCCCCAAATGACAAAATCAAGATTAACTAGAGCTGGGGGTGTATCTCAGTGTTGGTGTCCTTGCCTGACTTGGTGCAGGGCTTCCATTTGATCCCAGCATCCCCTCTTCTCCACTGAAAATCCTTCCTGCCTCTTGGTGTTAACGTGAGCTGTAACAGAGGCCAATGACTGGGACTATTTGATGAAAGGTTACTACTACATTTACAGATTCTCTGGACAGGGTGGGTAGGGACAGCTTGCATCTGATCCGTGATACAGAACTTTTCTGGGGACAGCTGAATTGAAGACTCTGATTGGAATCACTTTGAGGGTTGCTTACTATGGTGGCAGATGCCAGATGTTGCCTGTGTTCTTAGCAGAGGCTTTTGAGTAGAAAGAACCCTGTGACCTTGACATGGCCTCAGTTTTCTCCCAGTGGTAGCAGGTTCCAGAACCAAGCATCCCAAGAGACAGCCTCTGTCTTCCTTCACAGCTTTGTCTTGGGAGTTCTCACACCTGCCACAGGCTGTCAGTTGAGCATGTCACAGAGTCAAGCCTACGAAATAGAAATGCAACTCTGCCTCTCTGGATGTAGGGTGCTGCTTCTGGAAGAGTGTATGGGGACAGGAATCTTGCTGAGACACTTGTGCAGCATTACCTGGCACAGTGTGGGAGCAGTTGGTAAGTTGGTTAGCACAGGTGTTGCCACTACATCCTCCACAGATGTTCCTCAGGTTACCTTGGTGGCTTGCCAGCCCAGAGGTCAAGGCCTTAACATAAAGGCATGGAGTAGTACACTGTGAGTTCTGTCCCAGGATAGGGATTGCTGTCCAGTGTGGACCAGGAGCTTGGTTTTTCATCTGAAACTGGACTGTTGGGTGTAATAGCTAGGCCTATGTTGATAGTCTGGGCTGTGTGTGTTGGTGATGGTAGCAGTGTAGGATATATCAGGGCCTCCAGGGCCCGACCGTCTCCCTGTTCCCTTTCTAGTACTTTGCTCGATTTTTGCTTCAGGATAAGAACCATGTTTCCTGTTCCCTGATTTGCCTCACAACTAAAAGTTCAATTACCGTGTACCCCAAGATTAGGAAAAATGCATTTGAATGAACATAGAAAAGTTGTAATAATTGCTGGATTGTCTTCCCTGTGAGGCTGAGGCAGGGGACTGACAGTGACCTCTGAGGGACACCAATTGGCTTCTCAAAAGGAATTAGTCTTCTTTCTTACAGTGTTATCGTGGACATTTTCCCCAGAAAATGATCATTTATCACTCTTCTCTTAGCTTGTTTGAAAGGGACAAATCCTTTTGGCTAAACAGTTTATAAACTCTTAGGTGTGTGAAGCCAAAAAGAAGTTTTGAGGAAGTAAAAATCTAGACACAAGAGTTTTTATAACTTATATTTATATCCCATAATTTCTCTAATGCATATACATCCCATAATTTTTATAATACATATACAGCCCATAGCTTAAATCAGAAATTTAAAGGAGGGGTGAGTAATGTTTGCTTATTTTTAAAAATAAAAAACCAAGACATGATTGTGTATCACTGACATGAGATAGAGTCAGTTTGTGAATAATTTAATTGCTTCCAGTCTCTGAAAGCCATTTCGATGGATCTGTTGTCTGAATTTTCTGTCAAATGAAAGTACCATAGCAGCTCCTTAGGCTGTGTGAGGAATGGTGAAGGTGAAAAGTCTTTGAGATGTATATGTGTTTCCATATATATGGTTCTGGCATTTTTGTTAAAGTCACATGAGAAACTTCTGTGAACCACAAACCTGTCTCCATACACTGTCCCCAAACCTGGTTTTTTGTTTATTTGTTTGTTGCCATCACCACCCCATCCCTTCTAACTTCTGTTTTTATTTTTGCTTGTTTTTAAGACATGGTCTCAGTATGTATCCTTGGCTTGCCTGGAATTCTCTTTGTAAACCAGACTGGCCTTGAACTCACAGAGCTCTGCCTGTTGAGTGCTGGGATTAGTGGTATACACTGCCACACCCAGTCTTTTCTGTTTTCTTGTCTTTCATATTACCCCTCTTTTTAATTTTGAATTGCGTGTATACTGTAAGTGCAGGTGCCGTGCCGGTGGGATCCAGAAGAGGGTGTTGGATTCCCCGGAACTACCTGACAGGGATCCATGCTCTTAGTATGTGAACCATCTCTCCAGCCCCTTTTGTAGCCCCCACCTCTTTCAGTGTGGTCTGGAAGGACTTCATTTTCCATTGGCACTCACTGGTGCTACTCACCATGCCTGAATTTTGAAAGAATGTGTTTGAAAGTATGTTATAGTATGTATTCACAGAGCTTTTGCATCATGCTTCGCCCATGACTCAAGGAATTTGGCATGTGACTTTGTTAGAGAATGATGAACCACTGGGCAATATTTAAAATACTGTCCATGTGACAAGTCACAGTCAGGAATTTAACAGTGTCTGCTTTTGTGGGTTGGATTTGGGCTATTTGATTGTTTCTTTTTTTTTCTCTCTATAATCAGTGTGTAGTATATTTTCTTTTTTCTATTTCTTTCTTTGTGTGTGTGTGTGTGTGTGTGTGTGTGTATGTGTGATGTACAGGTGGAAGAGTACATGTGTGTATATGTGCAGGCACATATGAGTGTAAATACCAGGGGGCAGTGTCATATGTCTTGCTCCATTGCCTAGATCTTGCCTTTTGAGAGTGGCTCTCACTGAATTAATCAGTTCAGTTAGACTAATTGGCTGATGCACTCCAGGAATTCCCGGTTATGGTGTATAGACTCACACCATGGATGCTAGCTTTTATGTGGGTGCTGATCAAGCTCCTCTTGTGCTGCAGTCATTGAATTGAGTGCGCCAGCTTGTCAGTCCTACCTGCTCTTCATGGGACACTTGGCTGGAGGAAAGCTACTGCTTAGGTTACCTCCATAGGGAGTTCCACACAGGTCTTGTGCTCTACATGTTTGATCAGATATTTCTAAGCAGATTCTCTGTCCGGGGGTGACTCGGACAATGAAGGCATGGAGCGCAAGACCCAATTCTCAGTATCTCAGAATGCAGTTATATTTGGAGACAGAGCTTTTATAGAGGAAATTAAGTTAACATGAGGTCTTTAAGAGGACCCTTATCCAATTAGACTAGTATGCTTACAAGAGGGAGAAATTTGGCTACTAGAAGAAACCTCAGGACTTTGCATGCACAGAGGCAATAGTGTGCGAATACACAGTGGACCACTGTCTGCGAGCCGCAGAGTGAGGTCCCAGGAGAAACTTGCTGATGCTTTGCTTGGATTTCCAGACCCTCTGAGACGATCCATCTCTGCTGACAAGGCTGCCCAGGGTGCAGCATTCTCTTACGGATGCGCTAACAACTGACGCTATCTAATTTAGTGAAAATTTGTAAAGACATGTTGTGTCAAATGCTAACAAGTAGATAACTGTGAATTTAATTTAGCTTTTAATGGATCATCTGTAGACTTGGCTGACTTTTCAGCTCAAAATTGACAGCATTCTGGAATCAGAATTGTGAATAAAGCCTATTTATATTATGGAAGGTAGTCATCTCTTCCCAGAGGCTCCTGTTTTAAATGTCAATGATGTTTACAAGTCTTTAAACAGTTATTCTCCACAGCAATGTCTAGCATTTGAGCAAACAACTAGACCCCAGGGTTTCTCCACGACTACATATAATGTGGACATGATGATACAAAAGTCAGCGTATGGGCACATTTCCCAAGCAATCAGAATTTCTGAAGCTGACTCATAAAAGCTAAGCTTTGAGTGTTGCTATGATAACAGTGTATTCACATGCATAATCTGACTTGTTTCTTTGTGCCTGTCTTGTCTGTGGATGAGCTGATCACATATTAAGATGTAGTGTGCTCACTGCCCCTCAATTTCTGTGCAAGCATTTAGTATGCCATCAAGTGTTAACTCTTACTTCCACATGACTCTGACACCTGGCACCCTGCATAGCTGGTTGCATCACTTGCTTAGTCTGTGCTTTTCCCTTACTGCATTGAGACTTCGCATCGAAATTCTCCTTTGCTACCGTGGGAATTCCCGCTTTTAAAACTGCCCTAGGACTACCGTTTAGGTAATACTGGAGTGTCATTTTTCTTCTGTTACTCTTTCCATTCATTTAATCGAGGCTTGGAAAACTGGCCATATGTTAAGTTGAAGTTGCTTTTCTGAGGTGACAGGCTCTTGGAGATGTGAGAAGAGGGTCTCCTAGGTTACCGAACTTGTGCTCTATCAATGTGTCCCTTTAAAGGGGCTTAGGTCTGTTTGAATTGCGGTGGTTACAGTTAAAGAAGATGCCATTAAGGAAAAAACAAAAGCACCCACTCATTGTGATTTAAATGAATCCCCGATTTTCATTCTTGCACAGAACTAGTTAATGCTCAAATAACTTAGAAACTCTGCCCCAGAGAGGATGAGGATTCCCCTTCTTCTAAAAGAGATTGGACTATGTTTTCTTTAAGAACATATGGAAATGATTTTGTAGGTAGTCTGCAAAATAATTCAAATTATTTAGATATGTGCCAATATAATGTAACACTCTTTGCTGTCAGTGGATGTAGCCTACTGGTAGTTAAATTTTGTGGGTTATAGAATTCAAATAGCTGTGTGCATACATAAGACCTGAGTGTAACATTGTGGATTACTTTGAGGAACTAGAACAAAACTGGGTGTGAATATCATTATAACCCGAAGGAAGGAAGTCATTCTGAACTTAACCACAGCAGGTGCCAAAGTGCACTTTTATTAGAAAGCCTGAACTTACTATCGGGTAGTAGGAAGTTGTGATGTCTGCTTGACTGCCATTGGCAACTTGACTACACTTGGCATTAACTAAAACCTGTAAGGGTTTTTTTTTTCTTAATTAAATAATTTAAAGTGGGAAGACCCACTTTTATTCTGGATCTTTCGAGGTGAGGAGATCCACCTTTAATCTGGGCAGCCTATGTAAAGGACGTGGAAGATGGAAGCTTGCTCTCTTTGACTGCTTGTCCTCACTCTTACTGGCAAGTCCATTCCTTCATTGGCATTAGAGCCTGCTTCTTGGGGATTCTTTCTGGGTATACTGAAGACCAGCTGAGACAGTCAGCCTAATGGACTGAACCACCTCTGGGTTCTTTAAACTTTGCATTGATAGACAGCCATTGTTGGACTAGCTGGGCCACAGCCTATAAACAATTCTAATAAATCCCATGTATATATCATATATAATGCACAAAATAATAATGCATAGTAGATATACTCTTATAAATCCTGTGTATATATGTATATATAAATATGTGTGCATGTATATACTGATAGAATATATATATCATACATACATAGATATACATATATGCACACACACATATACATTCAATCAGTTCTGGTCCTCTAGCGATCCCTGACTAATATAGAAGTCACATGAGTCCATTCTCTACCTCACCCCTTTGTAGGCTAACACCAGACTGAGATAATATTTGTAGCCAAATAAGCCACCCTTATTTGTTATTGTAAATCCACCATCTCAGAAACAAAATAAGTAGAAGACATGAGATAACAGATCATAGCCTGTATCGTGGCAGGTGATTTTGCCAATAACCAAACACAGCAGCAAAAAAAATGTAGAAAGTATGTGTATATGCATTCATGTGTGTGTACATGGAAGCCAAAGATGGACCTGGTGTTCTTCCTTACCATCCACCTTGGTGTTTGAGACTAGTCTCTCACTGTGGGACCTGGGCTTGCTAAGTAGGCTAGGTTAACTAGCCAGAGAGCCTCCAGGATTCATTGCCTTTATCTCTCCAGTGCTGGAAATATAAATGTATGCCATTATGCCCAGATTTTTACATGAGTTCTGAGGATTGAACTCAGGCCCTCATTCTTGCATGGCAGGTAATTTATGGACTGAGCCATCCCTCAGCCCTCAGAATATTTTATAATATAGTTAAAAAGAAACATGAGAGGATGTCCAGCCATCCATTTCTATTAAATAAGTCCTATAACTTTCACCCATTCCTATATTAAAACAAGACTGGTTGGCCAAAATCAAATAATGTGTGTAGACACATCCTCACTAATAGCATTTAAATCTTCCCTTTAATTGGCTTCTGAAATTCCGCTTTCCTAGAAAATTAGCCCACACTTAATTTTACTTTTATGGATCAGCTGTTAGGATGGTAGTGATGGTGTGTATGGTAGTTCTCTGGAGGAACAGAGCCAATAGAATGTATTGAGAGAAACAGGACAAAGACATAGACAGACAGACAAGCAGGCATGCACACTTGCACACACATGTACATACAGAGAGAGGGAGGGAGGAAGGGGGATGAGTGAGTGAGTTGGGCTTGGTGGTGCATATCAATGACGCCTATACTTAAGAGGCTGAAATAAACAAGCCTTGGCTTGAATTTGAGGGCAGCCTAGGCAACATAATAACCTCCTTTCTCAAAAGCAATAAAAATGACCCATGCCTTTTATAGTATACACTGAAATATTAAGAGATGAAGTTATATGCTATCAGATTTGCTTGAACATAATCTGTAGGCTGGAAAAATTGGATCATCAATGAATAAGAGGAAGGGTAGTAGGAATTTCTGTGTATTGAAATCAGGAGGACTCAATGGACTCATGGAGTTTTATTATCTTTTTTTTTTCTTTTGCTTGCATTCGGTTGTAATGTTTGAAATTTAAGCATTATTTTATTACATTAGTATATTTATTATGTGTACAATTGCAGGCAGGAGCATGCCAATAGATGAGAAGACAACTTGTGGGAATAGATTGCCTCTTTCCACCATGTGGGTGGGCATTGGAATTTAACTCAGGTGGTCAGGTTTGGCACCAAGTGCCTTTTACCCTTGGAGCTATTCCATTGGCCTTTGAATTTTTTTATAATGAAAAGTCAAGTACAAAAACCCAATAATCCCTTCAAGACCCTGTGAATTCATCAAAAACAAGATAGTCACACGTTGCATATCTCCCAATGGAAGAACGTGGCATCATTTATTAAGTATTTATTCTGCCCAAACGCATTGAATTTGATTAGGTTTTTTGGCTCTACAGCCAAATCATAGGAAATATGTTAAATGACATTATGAGAAAAAGTCCTTAACAGTAAAGTATGAAAATCTTTTGAGGGTATCTTATAGTTCTATTGCTGTGAATAGATGACATGACCATGACAACTCTTATAAAGGAATGCATTTAATTGTGGCTGGCTTACAGTTCAAAGGTTTAGTCTATGATCAGCATGATAACAGGCAGATATCGTACTGGAGAGGAACTCAGAGTTATACATCTTGATCTTCAGGCAGCAGGAAAGGAGTGTGACACAGGGCCTGGCTTGAGCCTCTGAAACCTCAAAGCCCACCCCCAATGAAACCTTCAACCAGACCACACTTCCTTATAGGGCCACTCCCTATAGGAACTATTTTCATTTGGAACACCACAGAGAGCAATTGACTTCATTTCTTCAAAATATAAAAGAGAAAGGTGCGGAGAAGGTGTTGAAGAGGAAAACTACAAATTAAGAGACTGGGAGATGGAGCCATTTTGCCATGTATGGACCTTTCTTGTGTCCTGATTTCACCAAAGCAAGAAAACTTGAGATGATTGGGAAATTTGGGGTACCATTAGAGATTTAATTTTTAAGGCATTGGTGTTTTTGGTTTTTTTTTGAGGCTACGCAATTGAACTCATTTAAAAATTGACATGTACCAAATATGGATGGATGCTGATGGGAAAGGGATTATGATCCGTGTATAGCTGAGGTGACACAGTGCTCAGTTGGTAGCCACTGAAGCGATACAGTAGAACACAGGTCGTGTTAAATAATAACAAGCATTTTTTCCAGTGGTGCTATACAGTACCCTCATATTTCGTTGAGGTTCAATATGACCAGAATTTTACCTAAGATGTTTTTGTTTAAAACTATAGGGGCTCAAGAGTAGAACAGTAGAGCATTTATATAGCATGCACAAGGCTCCAAGTTCAATCCCAACCCTGTACTGCAACAGAGCAAAATGAAAACAACATACAGACAGGTTTCTGGTCAGTTTCTTTATAGTTCTTTGCTGAAAATAACCTAAATATTAAGCAAAAAAAATGTTCAAGTTAATTAAGGTCTTAAATTCACTTTATGGAATGTTCTGTGTCCTATAAAATAACAGTTTATGGCCTCATAAAAAGCACTTTTAATGTATTAGAGCAGAAGAAAGTAAGACAAAATGGTTATGGTAGAGAAGGAAAATTGATGGGAAATAAAACAAAACATTAACTTTAAGTACTGTATTAAATTATGAATGTGCATGTTAACATATTTTGTCATGTGGTTATATTTAGTTTTGAAAACATTACAGATAAAAAATATGTACTGTTGCCAAACATGATATAGATTTGTAATTCTATGTGTTTCGATGGCAGAGGCAGGAAGACTTCAAGTTCAGGCCAGCTCAGGCTAGATAGGAAGTTGCTGACCAGGTATAGCACGGGCTAGTGCAGTATTATACATTGATAAAATATGTCCATATACATATATTTAAACTAGGTCATCTTCACCCAAATCAAAAATACTTTTTCTAAAAAGCAATTTATTAGGTATCTATTATATATTTTATGGGAATGGTACTTTTTTATAAGTATGTGTTTTAGATATGGTATAAGGTAATTACTATTTATACACCTGCTTACTTAGTTTTGAGTAAGCAGTAGATGGTAGCTTTCATACTGTGGGGTCAGGAAGATCTGCATTTTCTAGCCTACACAGGCTATTTGTGGTTCTCACATACTGCCTGCCTTTCTGTTCCTTGTACTGTTACCCCACCTCCCAACTAAACAAAGGAACAAACAACACCTACAAACCAACAGGTGGTCCCTCACTAGTGAAAACAATGGTGAAAGGAACCGGAAGCTCTTTTCCTAATACTCTGATCATCAGTCTGTCTCTGCGATTGTGGTCCTCTCCAGAGAGGGCAGTTGGAAGGCTGCAGTTGGACTGTCTGGGTGAACTTGACACTGGTTAACAGCCAGCCAGTTGATGATTAATTAGAGAAAAGCCTGACCTTCCTGGAGCGAGACATGACCCAGCAGGATTGTGGTATGGAAGGAGACCCCACTGTCCAGCCGTCATCTCTGGAGTCTGGGGAAGGATGCTGCCTTCCTGTTGTCTGCTGTCAGTCTCCCAGAGCCTTGACAGAGAGATAATCACAGGCCCTAGGAATGGACTTGACCCTGGAGTTGAATTAGGAAGGAAAGCTGAGGAATGGATCAGGGGTTCACCAGCTATCCAGGAACTTCTCAGGTGGCCAGACTAGGACTTAATAGTGTTCAGTTGTGAGAGTACTGTGAACCTGCTGAGTGATCATTGAAAATCTACCAGGACAAGTTCTTCTGAATCTTAAAGAAGAATGCATG
Organism: Mesocricetus auratus; assembly: GCF_017639785.1. Classification (NCBI taxonomy): domain Eukaryota; kingdom Metazoa; phylum Chordata; class Mammalia; order Rodentia; family Cricetidae; genus Mesocricetus; species Mesocricetus auratus. The sequence continues at coordinate 6,600,596 of NW_024429198.1, read as the reverse complement.
TATGTACTATGTGTGTGAGTGGGCCATGGCATGCCTGTGTAGATCAGAGAGCAGCTTGTGAGAGTCCATTCTCATCTCCTACCATGGAGTCTCGGGATTTGCACTTGGGTTGTCAGGCTTAGCAGCGAGTGCCTTTCTATCTCTTTGGCCCCTGAGTCTTTCCTACATCTTAATGTGGGAGCCAGGCTCGCTTGTCCATGCCTGCCATCTCAGCACTGTGGAGGCAGAGGTCAGAGCATTGGAATTCAAGACCCTTTTCAGCCACAGCAAGTTTGAGGCAAGAGAATCTGCCTGAGATCCCGTCTCCAAAATTCAAAACAACAAAGCAAAAAGCTTTAGTTGTTTCAATAATTATATGAAATATTTAAACTGTTGATATTTTAAAGTAATGATCAATGTAGGTTTTTCTTTTTTGGTACTAGATTCCACACCCATTTTATTTGGAAATAATATTGACAAGGCAAGCTCTTCCTGCCTCCCTTACCCTCACAGCCCTTTGCCCTAGCTCTGATCTGAGCGCTTGGGGTATTTATTGTCTCTGGTTTGGAAGCACCCATATGGCATGTGCTTATGTTTCTGAAACACAAGCTGTTCAACTTTGTTTCCTGAAGTGTATGTTGCTAAAAAAGAAAGAGAAAGACCCAGGTGGTTTTACTATATTTCATTTCCATGCTTTTTACAAGTTAATGAGAGGAAGACTAACAGAGCGAGACTGAGGAGTCTGAAGGAGCCAGGATACAGGGGGAAGTTGTCCAGAATTCCTCCCTCTCTTGGAATTTAACTTCCCAGAGCCCTGGGCTGTGCTGGACTGTTCTCCCATAGGCATTCAAAAGAGTCTGCTGAATGAATGAATGGCCCAGCGAGGACCTCGTGCCCTATTTATTGAACTATATTTGATAGGGAGCTGGTTTGCTGAGTTCTCTCCAGCCCATCAGCTTGTGTATTCAGTAGGATCCGTATTTTGTGGGTCTCACCTTCTCTTTGCCTTTTACAGCAGGCAACATTGAAAACTTTCAGAGACCAATCCAAAAGCTCGTTTTCCAACGTCACGTAAATCTCCTTTCTTCAGCATAGGTCCACCCAGTGTTAAAACACCCGAACAGAGAAGAGGTACTGTGCCCGCTCTTGCTCACCTTGTGTTCTTCTGGGGATCAAAGGGCAAACTCTCTGGAGCTTGGAGGTAGAAAGGAAATTGGGGTGTATTAGAAGGGTAGGCATTGTGAACATCTCTAATTAGCTAAGTATAGATGTGGTCCTCTGGTTTGTTGGTCCATGCTGGTTGTTTCTCTGAGCAAATGCTAGTTCAGAGAGAGTGTGCTAGCGTAAGCCCTTAGGTTTCTGCCCTCCAGGTAAAACCTTTATTAACGCCCCCTACTCCATATAATAGAGGTCACCTAGCCGACTCCAGACAGCCATCCTGGTTAGGGTGTCAGTAGACTGGCTCTAGCCTGGCTACATATGCTGTCAGATTCATCCCACCCAAGGCTGCTTATCCATGTCACCCCAAACTGGGTTAACTGGTGACTTCTCCAGTGCTCTTTCTCATCCTGGGTCTTCTTTTCCGTTCTTGCCAGTAGCTCAGAGACATGGTGGGAAGCAGCTGACAAACAGTCCATGTATACGGACAGCCAGTGAAAGAGATGTTAAGTAGCCTTCCCTTCTTGCTGGCACCCTAATCTCTGTGATTCTCTCGATTGCCTCCTCATTGGAGGCAAAGAGCTTGGCAGCTGGGGTGCCTGGAGGAATGAGCTCTTCTGTCTTCCTCTGGAGAATGCTAGCAGGCCCTGCTCCCCCAGTGTTGGTTGATGCAGAGGCTGCCTCTGGCCAGGGCTAACTCTTACTGCCCTAATTGGCTCTGAAGAAGACTTGCGTTGAAAGTGTGGCATCCCGTGCGGCAGCATTCAGAACAGTGTTTTGGGCTTTCAGAAGGTGAACGGATCACAAGGCCTGTGACTGAATTAGTCCACTGATGGCTTTATATTTGATGGTGTTATTTGAAGGTGGTGGGAGCTTTATGAAGTATAAGACTGGGAGGGAGTAGGTTCCTTCCCCGAAAGGGTAGATTTTGCTCAGGGCCATCATGAAATGAGGCAGTTTCACTGTACCTGTTTTCTGCCTTGCTATTATATCTCACCACTGTCTAGAAACAACAGAGCCAGGGGACCATGGGCCAAAGCCTGAGACCATGACTCAAGATAGATCCCTCCAGCTTTAAGATGATCTTTTCAGGTATTTTGCAAAATGATGGAGAGCTGACTAACACAGTTACCTTGAGGTAACCTCTGGAGGAGATACGTGACCTCGATGGTTTTGGAGATGAGCCCTATAGTAGTTTTGTTCTTAGCAATGACATTGGTATTTTAATGCTGACATCGTAGGGAAGCCACACTAAGATTTATTATAGATGCTAGAGTGCCAAGGGAATGCCAATAGAGGTGAAAGCCATCATGTTGTGTGATATTAGTGATCCCAAGGATATAAAAACGCAATCTTTAAACTTGGGAACTGGTATATTAAGTGGCAGGTTGGGAAGACAGAGTCCAATAGCATTTGCTATTGTTGAAGTCACTGTAAGCATTGCAGGACACAGGCATGCACATACAAAGGTGCTCGTGTCAGAGCTGCTTGAATAGTGAAAGCCTGGTAGCACCTGGGAACTCATTACCACTGTGCAGCCTGACTTATCCTAACACAAACCTAATCATATCTGGGAAGAGGAAATCTCAACAGAGGAATTGCTTTACTTAGATTGTCCTGTGGGCATGCGTATGTGTGGGGGGGTATTTTCCTGATTCTAATTGATGTAGGATGGCCCAGCTCACTGTGGGTGCTGCCAGCCCTGGGCAGGGTGGCCCTGGGGTTGTATATGAAAGCAAACAGAGCTGGCCATGGAACACAAGCAGCATTCCTCTGTGCCCCCTGCTTCAGTTCCTGCCTCTAGACCCCTGCCTTGAGCTCCTGCCTGGCTTCCCTTGATGATGGACCGCAGCCTGGAAGCTGATGTAAGCCCCTTCCTTCCCAGAGTTGCTCGTGGTCATGGTGTTTGGCACAGCAACAGAGTGCAGACTAGGATGACCACTTATTTGTAGACTTCGATGTCTGGCTGTAGAGCTGTACTGCCAGGAGACATTTGATGGCTACAAATCCTTTAAAGAGCTTTTTAAAAGCAAATTAGCGTTGTGCTGTTTTACTTAACCTGTTGGTACAAAGGAAAGGGTATGTATCCCCAGTGCATGTGTAAAATACTAAAAATATTTGCCAGTCCCACGTAGTTTTCTCATGTCCTTGTGAGCCATACAATTAAGAACACCATGAAGAATTCTTATCCTTGATAGAACTGAAAGTGATGCTGTTTTTTATTTATTTTTTTATTCCAGTTTATATATATATATATATATATATATACACACACACACACTATATATATATATATAAAACTGGAGGCTGGAGAGATGGCTCAGTGGTTAAGAGTGCTTGCTGCTCTTACAGAGGACCCAAGTTCAGTTCCCAGGACCCACATCAGGGAGCTCATGACTGTTGGTTACTTTAGACTCTAAGGGTTCGGTACCTCTGGTTCCCGCAGATGCATGTATGCACGTGTCCATAGCACCCCTTCCACATAATCAAAAAAAAAGTCAGAACTTATACTGTTAAATGTAATAAAAGTCTAGAATGCGTGCTTGTATCAAGTGTCGTCTATTATTTGAGGTATTCTGTGTGCTTAGTTTCTAATGATTTCTGACATTTCTCCAAATCTCTGAGTTTTAAAATCTCTTCACAGAAAGCTTTTAGTCAATTATTTTTCCTTCTGTCTTAGTTGGCCTAATAACTATTACCTCATTCTGCAATCTGGCTTGTATTTCAACAACTGGATGTCTTAAACACTATTTGGCATTTGTAAATGTATGTGCTAATTTGGAAAACTGCCTTTATTACAGTATGAATCTTCCAAGTGACTTTTAAAATTATGTTGTGGTCCTCATTTTGAAGACTAGAAAATGAGAAGCCACTTAATTTGTAAAAAAGAGTCTCCAAATGCCATTCATCTTCTCTCATAACTGTTTTGTAATTTATTAAGAAAGTGTTTCAGGGAAAGCAATTCTACAGGGTTTATTTAATACATCAGAGTAGAATTTGAGCATGTAGGGAGGCGGTGGCATGAGGCCTATAGTTTCTTGTCTCTACAAACCCAGCCCGTATCAGCCTCTAACCCTGAGCTAAGAACCGGTTATGGGTCTCATTTCTTGTGGCATCACCAGCCCTGGTGCTGTTGCAGCATCCACAATACCAAATGCTTACTCAGCACTTCATGTGGGCAACGAACATCACCAAGTGTTTAACATGTTAACTCGTTCAGCCTTCATGGCAGATCTCTATGGTAAGCTCTTTCAAACTACCCCCCCAGAGAAATGAAAGGAAAAAAGAGTTTTAGCTCCCCAGTGGCTTAAAATTCCGTAGCTGTACACATACCTTGGAAAAAAGGATTTTTTTGCTTTGTTTATGTAGATTGAAGTTTTGGTTAAATTTGAACATTCTTCTGGAAATCTCAAAGATGAATTTTTTAAAACATATTGTGTTAACAGTGAGAAAAGTTAGGAAATTCTTTATTGCTACACAAAAGCTAAGAGTAATAGTTTTAATGTTTGCTGTATTTGGCTGCCTAAATTGTGCACAATTTCTGAGCTGGATAGAGAGCATGTTGGATATTCAGCATGCTAAATAGAACAGCCCAGAAGTGTGGTCAGGGCAAAAATAGTTGTTGTGCAGGATGTAAGGGGAAAGATGATAACACTTGAACTGGGCTAGGACTTTAGAGACATTAAGGAAGATATTGGGAGCATAAAATTAGTATGATATTCTTGAGAACAGTTTACTCTTTGAAATTCCAGAGCTCATGAGGAAGAGGGCTTTTTGTGAGGACCCAGTTTCAGTTCCCAGCCCCCAATAGGGCACCTTACAACTGCCTACAATTCCAGCTCCAAGAGACGTGACCTCTTTTGTGGACTCTGAACACCTGTACTCACAAGCACGTATCCGAACATTGTATTTATATATTATATATGTTTTAATATTGTATTATATATTATACATATGCACATAAATACGACATATAATCTTTTTTTTAAAAATCCTACAGGGCTTTCCTAATTAACACCTGTCATCCATTCCCTGTAGATTAACATCTATCAGGGGCATGCTATGGAGGCAACAACAGTGGATTTGTAAGAAAACATGGTGTCGGGAAACCTGTAGCTCCCAGTCTGTTTAGTGTAGACCCATGGCAATCAATATCACATTTTGTTTTAAGCTCCACTTTGTTTTGTAATTTTTGTGATTTTTTTTTTGTAACCATGGTAGCTAATTTCACTTCCTGGCATTCATATGGGCTTCTGCATTCCTGTGTTGTTATTTTGATTTGCTTCCTGGTCAGCTGGCCCAAATTTTTACAGATCTGTTCAGTTGCATTTGGCTAGAAGCAGGCTCTGCCTGCAGCGTCTTGTGTCGTCCTCATGTCCACAGGACTGCCAAAGAGAGGCCGGCAGGGTAATGCCCAGTTCCACTAGCCTCTGCTTAAAACAGCCCACTGTTGTTTGGTATGTGGTCTTCTGGGAAAATCTGAGCCAGCCTGAATTGGAGAAGTTTTTGAAAATGACCTGCTCTCACCCCCCACCCCCAAAAGCATTTGAGGTTTTCTTTTTCCTTTAAATCAATAAAATTTCACTAAGTTTCGTACTTATGAGTGCCAGTCTTTTTGTAGACATGCCTTTTTAAAAGCTCAGGGTAGTTTTTTCTCCCCCTATCTTTTATTTCTTAAGTTTACTTCGATGCCTGCATCATTCATTTCCCGGGTCTTCCATTAATACCTTTCCTCCTCCTCTTGCTTCCATTCGTTTCTGTTCCTCTTCAGCCTGAGTTCAGATTTTCTGCACTTCTCAGTCTGCTCCTCACTGCATCCAGCTCATCTCACAGCTGGCCTCTGCAAACACCAGTCCCTGAGTCCAGATTAGTCTTCAGTGTCATGGACACATCGATTTTTTTCCCTGGTTGAACACCAGTTTGTTTTCTAGAAGACTGTAATTTTATTTTGCAGGAACAAATGTGCTCCAGTTACTCAAAGAGCTTGTCCTTCTTGTAGATGGCTGGAGCTTTTCATAGGAACAGCTGTTTGTCACAGCGTACATTTATATGGGGAAGGGCATGTCTGTGTGGACTTGAATGAGGCAGCCTGCTGGATGCTGTAAAGCTTCTCCTCAGAAATCTCCATCCACCAAGGTGGAAACAAGCAGAAAGGAAAACCAGCCCATCCTTCCAAGCTCCTGAGGAATGTGTGGTTTGGGGACAGTTGCAGCAGGAGGTGCTTACAATGAAAGTGATTAGATAGATGGCAGTGGTGGCCTGAAACCATGGAGTAGTGACCCCTTCCTATGTGATTGTCTTCTAGACACCCTGGCCCCACGTTGTCCTTCCATGTTCATTGTGCTGTAGGCAGATAGTGCACCTCATGGTGACCAAGTGGAAGTCAGGAAGGCATGAACTATGCTTACCTCCCCTTATCCCTCTGACTTTGGCGCCAGAAGTGGGGGCTTTTGTTGGTTTTTTTCCCAGGGGGTTTCCTGGCAGACAAGAATGCAATTTATTAGAATCCGTGGTCTAGTGTTTTTTCCCCCAAATTTGTCCCACTTGACCTAAAACTGCAAGGTACATCCCACAGTTTCTAGGTTGGGCATATCCTTCCATCATTTTCCATGGTGATGGAAAGTGTCCCTTAATTTATATTGCACAGTTCATTTCACTGGAAAAGTGATACATCATTTAAGACTGTTAAGACGTTTAATGAATTCCCCCAAGTTCATACCACTGCAGAAGCTTAGAAGTGATTCTCTGGCCAAGCAGAGTTGCAGAGGCTTGTGGACTTGCATACCCTCAGCAGTATCTCTTCTCTGCTAGAACCAGTCAGCAGATCTGAATCTGGCCCTGGGTGTGTATTGTGAATGTGGATACCCACTAAGCCTAGAGAAAAGGCTCCATTATTTAAAACAACAATGGAATGTCCCATGGGACTGTGAGTAATAAGTGAATTAGCCAGCACTTCCTGAATGCTTTACTCTCAGCCAGATACTATTTTAGAAATATCAGATCCATTTAATTCTCACAACACCCCCAAACAGAGATTACCCTTATTATCCTTTATTCTACGACCAAAGCACAGAAGGATAACATAACTTGCCCAAGTCACAGGGTGGAGCTAGCAGTGTGTGACCCAGAGAGGCTGACTTCAGGGTCCATAACTTTTAGTGTTGTATTATATAACTTTTCAGAAGTTGGGAGTGACACTGGAACTCTGTGGTTTTCCCCTACCGGTGCCCAGAGTTTAATTTCACTTTGGCAGATGGGAGCCAGTGGCTGCCTAGTATCAGGGAGCTTTCAGGATGAACATGTCAAGGTAATAGCATTCAAATAGTTGGCAGTGAGCAAGAAGAGGGACTATCTTAGGGTGGGCTTGTAAATGGATTTCTTTCAGTATTTTTAGTGGCAGTGTTGTATTCTGCTGAGTTTTTTTGCTCATCCACTGAATAATACTCTGTTCATTCCTGGCTGGGTACCTTCGTTGTAGGTACCCAAGATAAGATGGAAAAGCCTCAATGCCTGTCCTTGAACTCATAGTCATTGGGACACAACTAGCTGAACACAATAGCTTTCTATACAAATTGTTTCTATAATAAGAGATGATATGTTGTATGCCCTGAGACATAGAGTTTCAGAATTTCAAAAGCATTATTGTTTTTAAATGATTTCATTGTTTTTAATTGTCTGTAAACTTGCTGGTTTTAATGAATGTTCAGGTGACAGATACCTGGAATTTATATTAGAGTAGGGTCAAAATCCATGGCCCAAGACATATATCAAGCACTGGATTTGCTTGATTAAACTTTTCTCCCTTTTGGTGATTTTTGTTCATGTCCATTTATCACTCAGAACCTAGCTGAGTCGTAAAACTTGAAGGCAAGGCTCTGCTTTGGGCTCTGAAAGAGTAATGAGTACAGCTTCCTATGTAAGAGCTCCTGTGAGGTTTTCAGAGTATTCTACCTCTGCTAGCATCTTTAACTGGTGTCACTGTGCTCTCAGAACTGTTCTGTGGAGCAGTTGAGCTTTCATGGGCCTGCCTGGGAGGCCCTGTGTCCTCTGGGACCTGGGGTGGTGATGGTGTCGGAGGGCCACCTCTACAGAGGCTCTTCTGAGGCCTGGGACACATCATACTGATAGTGAGCCTCCTACCCCTTTTCTAAGTTGTTAAAAAGCACTGACCTCTGCTTTTAACATCAGGCAGAAGTAATTTCTTGGAACTAGATTTTTTTCCCTTGTGGGTGGATGTTGGAGTTTATTCTGAGTTTGCTATTATTGGAGTTTAGAAAGGCTACAACAAATATGCCCTTTCTTGAGAACTATAAGTGTTCTGTTATAAATAAATCAATGGTGTCTTTTGTCCCAAATCCATTAAAATATGCAGGCTACTTAAAATTAACCTCTGGGGTTGGGGACACAGTTGAGCAGTGGGGCTCTTGCCTAGTGTGTAGAAAACCTAGGTTCAGCCCCAGGCATTACAGAAATAATAAGCAAATAGTATCTGAGAAAAGAACCACTGGGCTTATATGTGTAGCATTTTGGCTACTTAAATCACTTAATGAAATGAGGCTTCTAGCACCTGTTACAAAATACATAGAAAATTGGAATGGTGACCTAAAGCTTTGGAATGTTATCTAGAATCCAAACATAGTTGACTCTATTTTAACAGAGTGGTTCATTGTAAAGTGTCCAAATAGGTCTACAGAGTGGCATTGAGTAGTCCATCTATCAATATGTAAAGTGTGTTATTAGCTACTGTGTTTTACAGTTTGGGAAACTGAAATGCACAAAATTAAATTACTTAAAGGCCGGGATTTGAACCTAGCTGTGCACAGTACTTAGCCCTGGGATTGAGAACAAACACAGAACAGACCAGAGAAGTAAGTGTGTGGTTGCTGCAGCGGTTACGGTGGACTTGCAGTCAGCCGGATGGAGGATTAAGGGTCACCTGGTGAGAAATGGGGAGCCTTCTCTCTGTATGTCACTGGGTTGGTATCCCAGAGCTGCCTTAGCAGATTACCACAAACTGTGAGGCTTAAAGAGTGGTTAGCAGTTCTGGAGACCAGAAGCTCCAAAGGCAAAGCAGCATTCACCTCAGATCTCTGCAGGTCCTGAAGGAAGTACTGACCTACCCCTGTCCTCGCTTATGGGGGATGCTAGTTGTCCTGATCTCTGCCTCCATCTTTAATATTGCTGTCTTCTCCATGCCCCGTGTGTTGTTCTATGTGTTATAAAAACAGTAGTTGTTGGATTTAGGATCCACCCTAAAGTCAGGACATTTTTGTCTGTGGGTCCTTAGCTAGTTTGATATACAAAGACCCTGTTTTCTAATTCAGACAGCAGTCTAAGGTAGAGATGTTTGGTAGACACTACTGAACGCCGTATCATTTATGACTTACATATACCCTAGAGTTAAGACATCAGGAGTGAGACTTTCTCTTAACAACTGCTTCTTCTTCTTTTTCTTCTTCTTCTTCTTCTTCTTCTTCTTCTTCTTCTTCTTCTTCTTCTTCTTCTTCTTCTTCTTCTTCTTCTTCCTCTTCCTCTTCCTCTTCTTCCTCCTCTTCCTCCTCCTCCTCCTCCTCCTTCTTCTTCTCTTTCTCCTCCTCCTCCTCTTTTTTAAGGCCTCAAATGAACAATAGGCAATTGTGGCACACTGCAAGCCTATTGAATACCTCTGTTTTCAATCTCAAAATGATTCTGGGAAAGGCTGGGCTGGGCACAGCAGAAGATGGAATGCTTAGAGTTCACATTGAACACATTTCTTTAAGAGCTGTTTTCATGGTTAATGAGTTTCTTTTGCCATCATTTTATCCCTCTGTGCATTTTTAGCATCTGTAAAGGGAATGGTACCGCATATGATCAGGCTAGAAAGCACCCTAGCCCCCCGACTTTGACAATGTAGACCCTAAAACACATGTGAGCAGCTTTTGTGGATAAACCCATTGTGGGGGTTGCTTCATGTGACATCTCTGTTGTGTCATTTACACAAAGATCAAGGCTTAGAAGCAGTAGCTGATCATTGTGTTTAAATATATGTGAAGAAAAATCCTCAGACCATAGTCCATTCTCTTAAACAAGGTGTCTTAAAAATGAATCATATAAATCATCTCATATGTGTGTTCATAAAATTTTAAGAGCTTGCTACTCACCGACGTCTTACGGTGAACAGGTTACTAAGGCAAATAATCACTCTTCAATCGCTTTTGTATAACTACCAACTTCTATGGGTAATACTGAGTTTGCCTTAAGTATGGTTCCTATGTATAAAAGGGAGTTAGAGGGCCTTAGGGGGTATAACTCAGTATGCAAGGCTCTGGTCTCTGCTGGAGAAGGTGGAGAGAAAAGAGAGAACGTTATAGTTCTCTTTCCAGCCTTAATGCTTCCAGATATAGGTCTCTCCTCTACCCTGCATGGCTGCCTCCTGGTGTGCTGGCTTAGTCAACTTGTTCACCACCTGTTGTGATTTGAATAGAAATGGCCCCTATAGGCTCATTTACTTTGATGCTTGGTCATTAGAGAATGGAACTGCTTGGCAGGCACTAGAAGATGTGACCTTGTTGGAGGAAGTGTGACACCTGGAGTCAGCTCGTGGCTTTCAAAAGCTCAAGCCAGACCCAGTGGTGCTCTCTCTCTCTCTCTCTCTCTCTCTCTCTCTCTCTCTCTCTCTCTCTCTCTCTCTCTCTCTCTCTCTCTCTCTCTCTCTCTCTCTCTCTCTCTCTCTCTCTCTCTCTCTCTCTCTCTCTCTCTCTCTCTCTCTCCCTCCCTCTCTCCCTCCCTCTCTCCTTCCCTCCCTCGCCCCTCTCTTCCTGCTGCCTGCTGATCCAGATGTAAAACTCTCAGCTCCTTCCCCAGCACCATGTCTACCTGGGTGCGGCCATGCTTCCTGCCAGGATGATAATGGACTAAACCTCTGAACCTATAAGCCAGTCCCAATTTAAATGCTTTCCTTTACAAGAGTTGCCACGGCCATGGTATCTCTTCATAACAACCCTAAGACATAGTAACCCTAAGGTACCATCTCCTGTCCCAAAAGTGTCCCTCAGAATCAACAGTTCCTGGAGTCTAGGCTTTTAAGGTCTCCACATTCTGACACTGGAACTTAGAGCAAGATCTATGTTCTGAGGAACACAGTACCTGTCTACCTCTTCAGCTGCTTTCCAGGACTGCTGTAGCAGATTGCCACAGTTGGGTGAATTTAAGACCACAGAAATGCATTCTGTCACACGCGGTAGTTTAGAAGTCCCAAATCACAGTGCTTCCAGAGCCATGCATCCTGCAAAGACTCTAGGGAAGACTGTCTCTCCTCCTCTTCTAATCCCTGGTGGTTCCTTCAGGCTTGGTGTGCCTCACCTGGCAGCCCAGCTTCAACTTCTGCTGCCATCATTACAGTCACCTTTCCTAGGCCTACAGTCCCTTTTCTTGTAAGGACACAATTCACTGGACATAGGACTCACCTGACACCAGTAAGGCCTCATCATAAAGACATCTGCAAAGACAAGTTCCAAATGAGGTCATATTCTGGGGTTTTAGGACCTATGGGTTGCAGCCCCTTCAGGTGTCAGATGACTCTTTCACAGGGCTCTCCTAAGACCATCAGAAAACACTAATGTTTACATTATAATTCATAACAGTAGCAACACTACAGTTATGAGGTAGCAACAAAAATAATTGTATGGTTGGGGGTAATCACAGCATGAGGTTCTCTCTCCCATAGCCTTGACCTCAGAGTCTGCGCTTGAATCCCCTCTTCCAGCTTCTGTCCAGGATTAATGACCGATTCCTTCTGTCCTGCTCCATCTTCCAAGACAATATCACCAGGCATTGCTAAATATTTCCTTCATATAGTTACAATGTCTGCTCCCAGCCAGACTTTTGTGGTTACTTGAGAACCTCCTTCCCTGTTTCACGTGGCTTCCACTGACATTTCAGTGAACTATTGGGAACATCATTAGCGTGCGTGTGTGCGTGTGTGTGCGTGTGCGTGTGTGTGCGTGTGTGTGTGTGTGTGTGTGTGTGTGTGTGTGTTGTTTTGTTTTTACTCACTACTGACTCTGCTTGTTTTGACTTCTCCTTCCCCAAGAACCCATAAAAGCCATAAAACACACATTGGGACACGCCACCCCTATACCTCTGCCTCTCCCTTCTCCCTCCATCACAGAATCAGAACACAACCCTCTCAATGAGCTACCACTTGCCTGAGTGCACCTCCTCCCGGCCCTCTTGTCAGATATCCCCACATACTCCCCTTCCCTTTCCATCCTCTCCCCGCTTTTTCCTTTGCTTGTCTCAGCCTCTGCATTTGCTTCAGTCGTTTTCACTGTAAGAGTTCCTTCCTTTCATTTCTCTTTCCATTAAGCTATAACTTTCTCCTCTTGAGAAAAACCGACTGAACTGTGAATGGAGTGATGGTACACAAGTCCTTTAATCTTTCTGTGCCCTGGTTTCCTCATGTGCAAAATGAGCTGCACATATTACTGACTTCATAGAATTAATGTGTAGTGAAGTCCCTAGCGGACCATTTTTTAACTTTTTAAGGGTGGTATTAGTACCCTCTCTGGATGTTCACAGGATTTCTTTCCCAGTGCCTGTCTAGAAACCTGGCAGTTATTGGGTATGTCTCTACCCTCAAAGCCTGGAAGCTCCCTGAGGAACAAGATTATTTGTTCCCATCTTTTTATTCCCAGGACTAAACAGAGTTGGTACCTTAGCTTTATATCTCCATTGCAATATGAATGCAGTTAGATGGAGAAAATTTTCTCTATAGAGGGAAAATTTGTCTTTCCTATTTCTAGATTTATTTCAGTCCCAATGAATCTTTGATCACATGTTGCATGCCTTCCTTCCCTCCTTCCTTCCTTCCTTCCTTCCTTCCTTCCTTCCTTCCTTCCTTCCTTCCTTCTTTCCTTCTTTCCTTCCTTCCTTTCTTTATTTTTCAGTGTTTGGGATCAAACCCAGGTACCTGGCAAGCAGTTTCTCACTCTACTCCAGTCCCTAATGGGTTTAACTGTTGTGTCTTAACATTGGTCAGTATAGTCAGCAGATGAGCTGGTAAGTTAAGATGATGGAGAATGTAAGTATAATTGCTGCCTAAGACAAAAGAGCAAGTAGAGAAGGATTCACCATAGTGACTTGTGATACAGAAAGAAGAAAAAAGCTGTTCAGTGTCGTCTGTTGCTGCAGTGAACTACATTTGACAAAATAACTTAAGAGAGAGGTTTCTTTGGCTCACAGTTAAGCAATACAGCACACCATCTCAGAATAGTCAAGGAGTTGGGAACTTGACATATCCACCGTCAAGAGTGTAGTGTGAATCCAACTATATTTGCACTCTTTGCTCCTTTTCTCCATTTATGCACAGTCCAGGACCCAAAACCCAAGAAGTGATGCCTCCCTGAGCCATAGTAAGAGTAGTGTGTTGCAGTCTGATGGCAGAATGGCCTGCCTGATCTTGGAAGGAGGTGTTTGTGGTTATCTTATGTCCATTACATAGTGTTCCACCTTAATGTGGAAAGGCCTCCGGAACCATGGCATGACTCAGTAAACAGAGGGTAACAGATTTCTGAGTGAGTAGTAGACACAGACACAGCGCGACCTAGATGTGCATTATCTAAAATGAAATGTAGTAAAACTCATTCTTAAATGGACATCTCTGCTGCTGCTCCAGAGTCACAGAACCTGTGTGCAAAGGTCTTTGTGAAACTGCTGAGCTCCCCACAGTAGGAGAAAAGTCAGATGTTTGTGTCATGAGGTGCTGGTAGTGCAGGTTTTCTATGCATGCTAAAGAGAGCAGTCTTATAAGGCTTTCCTTGGATCACCTTCTGTCTACACCATCTACCGAAGGCATCTGCATCCTTCACCCGTGGCTACACCATCTACTGAATGCATCTGCATCCTTCACCCATGACTTCTCTCCATTTACCTAAATAGCACTCACTGCACAGTCTGGTTCATGATCTGGTACAGAAAAGTTCTTGCCTCCCATGAGAGTTTTACTCTCTTTAGGTGACATTAGCTATTACTGTTGACATATTCCTGGTAATGTCATAATTTATCTTTGAAATTTTATGGAAAATCCAGTGAGGGCTGTGAAATAAATAGTTGTCGAATGAATGAGCAAGTGAAAGGTCTTGTCTCTTTTCTTTGTAACAAATATCTATAACCTCTTCATTACTTTACATCTAGTAGGCAGACATTACTAAATACTGGTTGTTACAGTGACAGAAAAAACTTGTTAGGGCCGTGAAGCTTGCCTGTTTATCATTCCCTTTAAAAATTTTGAAGTGTGTGCCTTTTTTCTGTACATCATGAATCTGAAACCTTTCCAGTACAAATAGTTTGCCTTCTACATTTGCCTTGCTGATTGTATTGGCAAAAAATCTGCTCTTCTCTGTAAACTAGACGGAAAAATAAAACAATTCCAAACATAATATCTCAAATAGATTTCCCTTGATGGCTGCTCCAGGAGACCCCATACAGCAAGATCTATTTCAGGTTGCAGTGGTTTGGGCTTTAGCATCTTTCTCAGTGACTCCAAGAACTATCTTTTTTCCTCCTGGGTCACTTCTGTGCCACTAGACGACTTTGCCTGGACTAATCTATTTCAAAACTCAAGCCTGCCATTGGCCAGATGTCTGTGACCACTGGATTTCCACTGGCTTTTCAGTTTTCCATGATTAGACCAAAATAAAAGAAGATGATGCCATGTCTGGCCAAGGGTAGATGTTGCTAGTTGCCAAAGCCCCAGCATTCGTCACCATGACATGCCATTTGCTCCCTTGGAGGGAGACAGGGCTTTCAGAGGCCAAGCTTCAAGAGAAGAGCTGTGAGCAAGTAGGTGTCATTTGGAAATGATTTGATATCTAGGAGACTTACCGGCTAGCCACTGAAAATCTCACTTGTGATATATTAGCAGGAACGCCGGAGCCCACATTGAGGGTAAGGTCTCCCTTTCTCACATGCAGCCCTTCATAGCTGACACATTACACATGTCTCTGGAGTGTAACATATGGCTTCCTGAACTTGCAAATGTGGCCTCCTGCTCTGCTGAAATAACGTCTGTTTAAACAGTCTTCTGGAAAAGCGAAGCTGCATTCAATAAAATAATTTCATGTCCAGGGAGCTTTCTCTAGGGTCCTTTAAAATGTGATTTCTGAGAACGTAGTAGAAATTTTGCATTAAAGTGTTACCTGCCTCCACATAATGGACTATCAGATTGTAGCTGTAGAAGTAGATGTTTATTTTAGATGTTAAAAGATTCATGGAGTATTAGCTAGACAGGAATGGGGCAGATTGTCTAGTTCAAGAATAAAAAGCTCAGTTTGATGGGGTAGGCCCACCATCCCAACCAGTCCACAGGCTGGGGGAGGAGCAACACAAGGTTAAGGCTGCCCGTGGCTGCAGATCAAGTTCAAGACCAGCCTGGGCAGCTCAGTAAGACTCTTTGAAACTACGTGCGTGTTTTATGTGTGTGTGCATGAATCTGACGGCATCCTGTAGCTTCAACCGTGTGCGTTTATGAATCTTCCAGACACTTAAGAGCCAGGTTTTGGCAGCAGGTTTGTCTTTGTAGTAGAAATAAAGAAACAGGAGGGAATGTATCATCCATAACCTTTGACCCAATGTCAACTTAGCCAGAAACTGACCCACGCAATGTTATTGTTCTGTATACTGGAGAGGAAGGGAGGGAGGGAGGGATGGAGGGAGGAGAAACGTGATTTATTAATTACCTACGGAAGACATACGCGGATATATGGTTTAACAGATAGTTACCAAGTGAGTGTTTCTGGAGCCACTAACCGGGTTGCATTACAGGCCAGGGCCCCTGTGTAGTTCCATGTATCCCTTCTCACCAGACGCAGCACCCCAACTCCTAACCTACACTCTGGTGTTACCGCAACTGTGACCTGGTTTTCTTTGTATCAGTTTCTACACAGCATGGTTGCATTTCTTCTGGACTTTCCTTTATTTGCGTACAGCGACACTAAGTGAGGCGTCGCTTGTTAATCTTTCTTCTGAACCCTGGTTTCCAGCAACCGCCTGTGCTACTGCGCCCATCGTGTTCACCGTGCTTGCCTTGTTGACTGCACTGTGATCTGGCTGTGTCATTTGTAATGTTGGTCTCTTATGAGGGGTGCTGTTAACACTGCAGCAGCAGATCTTACGGACACACTGAACTTGTGTCCCTGAGCGAAAGCCTTGTGTTCGCCCAACTTTTGTGGGAGACAAGCAGTACTGGAATAGAGTTGTTTTCCCTCTTTTTCCCATCCTATTCTTATTAAGGCCTTGTGGAGGACAGAATTGGTTCACATAAAATCTCAGCCAGCCTTGGCATAGATGCTAGATGTCCCTGAATGGGAACAGTGAGAATTGTTCTGAACCTAATGGACCCCTGGGAATCATCTTACATCCCTGGGTCAAAATGTTTAGAATGGGACCCAGAGTCTGCAGACTCATCCGCCATCTGGGTGTCTCTTGTGAGGGAGACACTGGCTCACCCCAGTTGAATTTATGAGGGTTGGCACCTTAGTCATGAAGAAATTTGCGGGAAGTATACATGATTAAAAATCTTGGAAAACTGGCCTTTTTGTGGGAGAGCTAAGGAAGTTGGACCCATTTACCCTGTAAATGTATTTTTGAAAGATTGAAACATGATTTAATTGTTGACAAGAGAATGAATTTTATTATGGCAGTGCAAATATTTGCTAAGTCGAGAGAGATTTAGGTTAGTCAACAGGGAGCACGTACTGAGCATTCTCCAGGCACCAGCGACGGAAGACGGCAAAGCTGCCGTTCACTGTCTTCAGGGAACTGAGGGTTTGGGGGAAAAAATGAACAAACCAGAAACCTCGAACAAAAGCCAGGATGCCGTATTTCATCTCGTCTAGACGGGAGGCTTCAGTGGAGTTGAGTAGGTGGCCCCTGAGGACACAGTAGAGCAGAGTAGCACAGAGAGGTCACCAGGAAGGCCTTGGGAGCCTTCAGGGCCTGGTCAGCTTTAGAAGGTGGCCTGTGTGTAGGTGGTAGGTGACAGAGTGTTCTAAGCAGCGGCTTTCATTGTTTTATTATGATTTTCTAATAAGAAGTTCTTGCTATCACAGCCCGGTGTGCACGTGTTTTCATGAGCCAGATGTTTCATAAGGCATTCAATGTTATTAAACCTGAGCACCTGGTGGTGTCTTTTCTGTTTAGCTTTTAGTATATTAGCTTAACCCAAAACTAAGGAGAAAACTCTTAAAGTGACCGGTGTGGGACCTGTCTTAAGGCTTGTTAGAGGAGACGATCCTCGCAGAGAGCAAGGAAGAGACATTGTCCATGTGTGGTGGTATCTGGAAACCTTTCTTGATCCTGAGGTGCGAATGGATTACTTTGGAATGTCAGGAGAGAACGGTCACACTTCTCCTTATCCTGCCAATCCTATCTTTTGACTGTAGATTGACCGAAACAACTTTTAAAGGTTTATTTTACTGCTTGATTTCAATGTTGTGCCTCTTGGAGGAGGGACAGGGGACAATAGGGATAATGGATAGGGAAGAGGAATTTGCTTCTAGTCTCCCAAGAGAGGTGACATCAGAATGCGTCTCAGTCATGCCCCCATGTTGTGCCTGGCTAAGGAGATAATATGGCAGGTGGCAGTGTGTGGAGAGGTTCCTGAGGAAGATGAAGAAAGTGGGGTCACCTTTCCTGCCTTTCTCGATTTGCTCTGGTCTTCCTTCATTCAGACTCTGGGGGTACCCACTATGCATGCGCGCCCATTCTTGCGCCCTGCCTGTCGTGAGCCCGTGTGCAGCACTCACAGATTGAACGGTGCTGCAGACTATTGAGCATCCGCGTAGGAGAAGCCATCTTCTCTTAGCTTCATCTGCTCAGAGAGGTTCATACAGTCACTCCGGACATCAGGCAAGCGCCATTGCCCTCCAGACCTTCCTTGCCGAATCCTCCCCAGAGATCCATCTGGAAGTGATTTAGGGAACCGTCACCATGGGATGTTTTTCTAAAGAATGGAGTGCCCTCGCAGCAGTAGACAGAAAACCCATTCATGGGGCCTTGCCTAGCTTAAGTGCTCTCACTTTCATTAGGGTTTAACATTCTTCTGAGTGGCCCAGTCCAGTTTCAATTTAGTCAGTTTAGGTTAGGGAAGGCTTTTACAGGGGACTATACTTTTCCCTTTCATTATAGTGTAGCTAAACATACTTCAGTGAAACTTTATTTTGTTTATTTGTTTGTAACATGCACTATGGGGGCAATCAACGGCAGTCTCTCTCTTAGTGTGTGCACTCCAGTTAAGTGACACCGCGTAGACTAGTAATATAAGCTGGTGTCCTGGCCATGCTCTTCTGTCGTCCCCTCAGGAGGAAGCTTGGTTTGTAGTCAAGATAATGCCTAGTGTTTTGCTTGTGAGTACACTTGGAGTAGGAATGTGGATGACGGTGGCCCAGACACACTGATAAAAATACAACTCAAAGTAATCATCCAGAGCTGTGCTATTCCAAGTGGCACTCACTAGCAGTCTCTCAGAGTTTTAAGAATTCTCTCCCTGAGCCTCACTGGCTCTTTGATGTCTAATAACTTGATCAGAGGCAACTTCTGTCCTGAGTGATACTTTATTGAGTCTGCAGCCTGGACAGCTGCTAACACCTGCAGACAGCTCAGAGAATCAAGGCCTGGTGAGCAGGCCTGAAGGAATAGCTTGTGTTTAAACTCTTAGTAAACTTGACCTGCTAGCCGGTTTGGTTTGGCAGCACAGTGCACTTGAGTGAACTGGGCACTAGGTCAAAGGCCTGCGTTCTCAGGCACCAGCTGTCAAGGTTAGCTAGCAATCAGCTAATGAGTAAACCGGCCCATCGTGTACTCCTTGTTTCTTCATCTTCTGAAGGGCGGCTGAAGGGAGTTGACCCTATCTCGGAGTTTGCCAATGGCTGGCATTTCATTAAACTGTTGTGTCTTTGGGAAAACCAGCCTTCTTGGGTGTTCCCACGGTGAAGCTGAAGGCACTTGTAAAAGAGCTTTTTGGGGGAGCGGGGCTTGATTTGGCCAGGGAGACAGCGATGTGCTGATGTCGCTCACCCTCTGCCTCTGCCTTTTGCTCCACAGACCAATGAGTGGAACAAGAACGATGACCGCCTGTTGCAAGCTGTGGAGAATGGAGATGCTGAGAAGGTGGCCTCACTCCTGGGCAAGAAAGGGACTAGTGCCACCAAGCATGACAGCGAGGGGAAGACCGCGTAAGAGAAAAGACTGGTTTTCACAAGCGTTTGTTCAAAGTTAGGGAGCATTTCCCTGGTAGAGTGACTGCTAAGTGTGTCCAAAGCCAAAGGGCTACATCTCCAACACTGTAAGAAACAAACAAACAAACAGAAAACCCCAAACATTGGCCTATTTAGGGTTTTCATCATAGGCTCCAGAATCCCTAGTATACCGAGGGGAGTTTGATCATGTTGCGGGGGACTTGGAAAAATCTCTGCTGATCCCTTCCTAACCCTGTGTATGGTTTTGTTTCCTTTCCCATCCAAGTCCAAATTATACATTGGACTTTCCCTAGTGGCTGTGTTTGTTCCTGGAAACAGCCAACCAACAATTGCACCAGAGAACTAATAGCACCAGGCTTGCAAGCAGTTGGTAGATGGGAAAAAAATTGTCCCCGGGACAAGAAAGAGCACAGCCCTCAACCTTACTTTGTAATTTGTTAAACCACTTTAGCATAGGTAGTGATTGCATGAACACTGTAGTGAGATTTTACTTTATGTTTGTATGCATCAAATTCCTGCTTGCCATAATTTAAACTTTGTGTTGGGAGAAGGGAGGGGGGCTTAGCGCCATCTTAACTCTGGTAGTGGTATTGAAAACAGTGACTTCTGAGCCAAACAGGCTCATGTGGACTCTATTATATGTATGACCTCCTAATCCTTGAGCCTCACTCTTTTGTTCTTGTTGTTGAGACAGGGTCTCGCTGTATCCCTGGTTGTCCTGGAATTCACTATGTTGACCAGGCTGGCCTTAAACTCATAAATACATGCCTGCCTCTGGCTCCCAAGTACTGAGATTAAAGGTGTGTGCCACCATGTTCCTCTGAGCGTCACTTTGGTGTCCTCAGAAGCAGCTGTGAGACAAGGGCTTATGTGCCAATTGCTTCTGCCACAGAGATCCCAGCAGCAAGGGAAGGAAAGAAATGTAGCTGTGGGGTTATTAGCAGGGTTCTCCATTTAGTGATTGGGGTGCTTTTCTGAGGACTTCTAGAAATATTAGACTTTTATTACCAGAGTTGGCACACATGGTTTTCTGTCTGTTGTTCACTGAGTCCTGGTCCATTGTTGCCCCTGAGCTACAAAGGCAGAACTGAATAATTCTATCAAGAGACCATATGGCTCCCAGAGCCCCAAGTTCTCATTGCCTGGCTCTTCACACAAAACATTCATTTTCCTTTGAGTTTAGGTATAGCAAATGGGATATTTGTCCTTGATCTCCCATTCCTCAGAGGTGCAATGTATCCCCAGGGACCACCATGTGTTCACAGTTAGTAAAGTTCCAAGAGAGTATGGATGGCCCATGTTTGTAGGTATTGGGTGTACAGAGTTAGCACAGTTCTCACTCACAGGAGACACTCCAGAAACGTCTCTTCTTTCCAGCTCCAGACTAGTGAGTGTCTGCAGTGGAATCGCCTGGGGCACTTTAAAAACAAGGTGTTCTGAGTCATTGTACCTTGGGAGGCTGGGGAGTCTATGCTTTTGTCCTGAGGTTTCTGGTGACAGACAGTGTCTTTTGTACTTGTCTCCCCTAGCCTTTCTGCAATTACTCCTTGTATCCAGGTGTCTGCATAAGACAGCCTTTTATAGTTATCCCTGGGGAAGACAAGGCAAGTGCTTATGACACTTTTGACCAAGGCAGCACTCCCTAAAAAGATGACAGAAAATTTAGATTAGTAACTTAGACACAGGTGTGAAGACCATGCGAAATTTTTCCTTATTTCCTATTTATTCTGTGTAGAGTAGATGCCTAAGGTGACCATGTTGTAGTCTCCCTTCTCTATTGTGATAAAAGGTACATCACATAAAACTAGCATTGTAATGATTTTTAAATCTACAGTTTGATTTCATCTCGAACTTTTGCAGTGCGGTTCATCATCCCCAAGGAAACTCTACCCACCAGGCCATCCCCCTAACCTCTCTCAATCTTCCCCCACCAATCATTAATGAGCTTGCAATCTCTGTGCCTTTACCTCTTGTGAATATTCTGCCTTTGGCTTCTTCCCTTAGTGTGTGCTGGGGTCCATCCATGTTTCAGTACGTGTCGGTGCTTATTCTGCCCTCTTACAATGGCGCTACTGTCCACAGAAGTTGCACAGAAATCCCTGCCTCCATCTTACAGATGATAAAGCAAGGCCTCTGCACCTGGCTCTACTTATCTTGTTCTCAGAAGCAGCTCCTCCCCCCCCAACAATCCTTAAAAGTTAGAAAAACTAATTGACCCCCTTTCCAGTGAGGGGTTTTCCATAAGTCATCATCTGTCAGCACTTCAGTCAACGATTCATTTTCCTATTTGGGATATTTGATGACTGAAGTGATTGACCAGTAATTGTGAGAATTTAAGTTTTAGAGGCACCATGGCATTAACTTTTATCTGACTTTATATTTCTAGTCTAACCGAATGGTTGGAATATTCACATTGATGTGGGGCTGCGAGACCAGAAACCATCTTCCTTATCCCTTCAACACCCCATAACAATGTAAAATCAAGCTTTATGCTATAGAGGAGCCCCATGGGGAATCACTCCGTTGCCTTAACCTTCTCACCTATAGGTGTTGACCACTCTGTGCTGAGGTTCCCTGTCATCTGTTTATTCCTGGAAAAGTTTGGTTGTTCCTGGTCTTTCTAGGTGCATTTGGGTGAATAACACATGAACTGCATGTCCTAAGAGTTGTTCAGAATCTGTAACAGTCCAATACTAGTCTTGTCCCCTCAACTGAAGCTCTTGGCCCAGTCAGCCCAGTGGAGCTTCTAGAAACAATTGGTGTTCACTGTGAACATGTGTGAAATGATTCACTCTTCCCTCTAAAGGATAAGGCCACGTCATGAACTTGAACATTATGTCCCTGACCATGCTTGGTGTCTCATTTTCTGACTTTTCTTTCCTTTCCTTGTGTATAGTTCCATAGCAAAATTAGGCTGCAGGATCTCTTTCCTGCAGGGGAAGGGATTGTATCTGTGAGAGCAGAGTCTTGGCGTGGTTATTCAAGGCTGTCTCTCAGCATGCCTTTATCTAGATGTTCTCTCCTTAGGTACCTTCTGTTGTGTGTCCCTACCTTCTCTTAAGTAAACTGTCCATGAATCTGCCCAGGTTCTGTGTCCAGTGACACTGTGGGACAGACAGAATGGGAGCAGCAGTAATACTCCAGCTAAGGAAGTCCTTGCTTTCCAAAGGACCTGAATCTCATACAGATATTGAGCTCTCGGAGACAAGGACATACATTTTTGTTGGGTTAGCCTTTCCCTGTGTTCTTGGCACAAAAGAACCATTTGCTGTGAATGCTTTGGAGAAGCCCTCTTTTGAAATGGTTCAAAGATAAGTTACCTAGAAGTGAATTAGCGTGGGGTCCTCGGGAAATAGCAATTCTGGGGAAGCATTACCACCAACATTCCTGTTTCCAAGGCAGTTTCAACAAAGAGGCATTCAACTTGTACTATCCAGAGGACGGGCAAGCCCAGAAGTCTCAAGAATGTGTTGGTCAAAGGAGCCCTTGCTCAATTGTTCTCCAGAAACTATCATAGCCCAAGACCAGATGGGTAGCTTGGAAATTCCTGAGATTTCTTAGTTTCTTCTTGAATATCCCCTGTCATGGCAAGAGGAGAAACTGTCAGAAAGTATCTCCCTCAGACACTGATTACAGAGAGGGTTTTAAGAAGTAAAAGCAGTTGAATGACTGGAATTCGTCTGCAGGAGAGGGAAATCAGGGTGGTGGCTGGGTCAGAGAACAGAATAGAGCAGGGCAGAAAGTTACAGCTCCAGGCTGTGTTTATGGAGTTAGGCTTGGGTTTCCTCTGCCCCATCTGCTCTCTTTCCATGGGGGAGGTGAGGAAGTGGGAGGCTGTCGGTACCCTGAAACCTTACCGTAGAAGAGTCTAATTGCTTCAAGATGGTTTCCCCTGTGTTGGATGTGCCTTTAATTAGAGTTATGTGTGGTTTTGTCTTAGGAACAACCAGACTAAATAAAATCACAGCTGGGACCATAGTATTTGAACAAATACTCGCTAGGGTATATGTGCAAAGACCTCAAAAAGGGCTTTGAGAGAGGGGAGGAGAGAGAAAGGAGAGAGGAAGGGGAGTCCACATCTCAGAAATCTGAACTCTTTGGCCTTGAGAGCAGAAATTCGTGTAAGTATTTTTAGATGACTGTGGAGCTAAAGTGTAAAGTAGAAAAGTAGGTTTTGATCTCTGCAAGCCAGTACAGTGAGACACTTCTCTGGCCTGTGGCCCGTTCTACTCTCTGCCTTTCTGTTTGTTCAGAATAGGGATGCGTGAGATAGTTGGTACCAGCAGTTCCATCTTAGAAATCAAGTCATACCATATGATCAGCCTTCTCTAGTTCTTCTCGCAAAGGACTTCCGAATTGTTTAATGGAAACGGTTACAGACTGTGTGTGATTGGAGCCTCTGCCCCTCTCTGGGTTGTCATCATATAGCTCCCCTTTGAAGGTTGGTCTTAGATCGTGATACGTACTTGGGCTGTAGATTGTATGGACTAAATGTTTCTCTCTTGAAACTGCTCTGTAAATGGGAGCCCAGGTTGTGATGTTCTTTATCCCCCTGACTCACAGCTTTCTGCTTCCAGTTAATACTTGATGGGTCTTAAGCTATACACACTCTATTTAGAGTCACACAGTATTTTATTTATTTTTGTGTGTTTGAGTGTATAGGCGGAGTTTTTCATCCCATCAGCCCTCTCCCAAAATAACCACACAGAGACTTAATATTAATTATAAATGTTCAGTTGATAGTTTATGATTGTTTCTAGCTAGCTCTTATAACTTAAATTAACCCATTTCTATTCATCTGTGTGCTGCCCCAAGGCTCCTTTACCTCATCTATTAATTTCCCATGTTGCTTCTGCCTCATTTGGCTGGCAACTCCTTGTGACTCCCTTGACTCCGCCCTTCTTCCCAGTGTTCTCTCTGTCCGGAAAATCCTGCCGAGCTCTCAGCCAATCAGCTTTTTATTAACAGTAAGAGCAACACATCTTCACTGCATACAGAAGGATTATTCCACAGCGTGAGTGGTTTACTGCATGTGTGCACCATGTATATACTTTGTGCCCGTGGTATCAGAAGAGGGCATCAGACCACTAGAACTGGAGTTATGGGTGATGTGAGCCACCATGTGGGTGCTGGCGGTGAAACCTTGATCCTCTGCAAGAGCAGTGGATGCTCTGAACCTCTGAGCCATAGCTCCAGCCCCTGCATCAACTTTTAAAGGTGAATGAGTCCATTTGGGGCCTCACTTGACACTGGGCTCTGGGTTTTCCACTTGACTTTCATTAGATGGTGACAGGCAGGCAGTGGGGCCTAGTTGGCAAGAGTGGCTACTAAGGCCTGCACTTCACATAATCCCTGGTCTTTTTCTTATGTTCCCCTCTACACTGCCTTTTGACCCCAAAGAACAGCCTCTGCCACTCATCCCCACCACCATAGTGTTCTGCTCAAGGGCTTGGGACTAAGCAGCCCTAGACTGAGCCCCTGAAACATGGGCTGAGATAATTTCCTCACATGTGGCTGGGGAGCTAGCTCACTGGTTCTTGCACAGGAACCAGGTTTGGTTCCCAGGACCCACGGGGCAGCTCACAACTGTCTGTAACTCCAGTTCCAGGGGATCTGACGTGTTCTTCTGAACTCTGCAGGCACCAGGCATGCATGTGGTACACACAGGTACATATAGACCAGCACTCATATACATAAAATTTTCACAGATTTTTCCTCTCAAGCTTTCTGTAAGGTATTTTGGTGACAGAGACAAAGGGTAACTAGTGTGTGGCCATGTGGGTGGAGATACACCCCACACATCTCTGACATCTCAGTACTTGGTTCCCAGTGGTGACTGTATGTCACTGTGGTGAACTTTGAGATTTCAAAAGATGCACACTATTTTACATGTTTTCTGTGTGTGGTTCAAGATGTGGGCTCTCAGCTGCTGCTCCAGCTGTCATGTCTGTCTGCTGACCTCTATCTGCACTCTACTGTCATGTCTGCCTGCTTACCTGTATCTGCACTCCACTGTCATGTCTGCCTGCTGACCTCTATCTGCACTCCACTGTCATGTCTGCCTGCTGACCTCTGTCTGCACTCCACTGTCATGTCTGCCTGCTGACCTTTATCTGCACTGCATTATCATATCTGACTCACTGGAGCTGTAGGCCCAAATTAGGTATCTTCTAAGTTGTCTTGGTCATGATGTTCTATCACAACAATAAAAGAGTAATTAAAGTGAAAATTAGTACCAGGAAGTAGACTGCATGACAGATTTGATTGGCCATACTGGTTTTGTTTTGTTTTTTGTTTTTTGTTTTGGAGGAATGTGGAAAAACTTGGGGTTTTAAACTAGAAAAGCAGTTGAACACTAAGCAGAGCTCAATAAGCTGTCCTAGTAAGAGCTTGGAATTCAGTAGTGCAGAGGCTTCCACGACTGTGGAGGCCCAGATCAAGGGGTTCCAGAGAGGAACAGTGTTAGCCACGGGGCTAGAGACTGCTTTTGTGGTGCTTTGGCAGAGAATCTGGCTGCTTTCTGCCCTTACCCGAAGAACTTGCCTGAGGCTAGATGAAAAAGCAATGGGCCAATTTCTTTGTCAAAGGATGGATGTTGCAATATAGCTTCTTGTTGACTTTGCTAAGTGGTTATTAGTGACTCTTGTATGCAGGTCTGCAAGGAAGAAGAGCAAAGGAGAGGGTAAGGGAACAACCAAACTGGGTGTCATAGCCGATTCCTATTCTCTGAGAGAGGCTGTGGTTGTTAAAATTAGCCCCAGTAAGGAGAGGCCTGATCTGCATTAGCAAAGTGGGAAGGTTGCTCTCCGGGCAAGTCTCAGCTAAGCTTCCAGTGTATGAAAGGAAAAGGAACATTCTGAGGAGCTTTCTACCCTGAGAAAAAAGCAACAGCATATGTGATTTGAGGGGGCCATGGTCCCTTAAGTTGGTAGTGGAACTTGGCAGTGTCATTCAAAAAATGTTGACTTGAGTCACGGAGGACATCAGAGTAAAGGGCTCGGGCTCATGGAAGCTCCCTCTGCATGTGTTTTTCTATTGCCCCAATAAAGCATGATTGCCAAGGCAACTTACACAAGCGTTTGTTTGGGGCTTATGGTTCCAGAGGGGGAGATTCCATCACATGGTGAGGAAATTGTAGAAGGCCAGCAGGCCTGGTACTGGAACAACTGAGATCTCACAGCTCAAAGCTCACCCTGGTGTTCTGCTTCCTTCAGCAAAACCAAGACCCCTAAGCCTTCCCAAATAGCATCACCTGCAGGGGACCAAATGCTCAAGAGAACACAGGGGACACCTCATTCAAACCACCACATAGCAGAAACACAATCTGGATAGGAAAGGTTTGTAATCACCCTGGATGATGCAAATGGTCAGAGCAATTAGCAAAACACCAATCAAGACACGCCACGGGGAGAGTAACTTCTCAACCAGGTGTCCCAATGGACATTGTATCCTGATAAGTCACAGGTGGGCTGAGGAAACCTGTGGAAGTGAGGGGAACACACACACACACACACACACACACACATACACACACTTAAGTATAGAGGCTTGTGTACAAGTTAAGCTAATTTCGTCTTCTGGTAAATCATGTCAGTTACCCTCTGAGGAGATCTGTGTTAAAGTACGATGCCATCTTGTTGAAAAACTATGCAGTAAGTGGAAGACATAATCAGTAGCCGTGAAATATGACTAGAATAGACTTGGAAGCTAGAAACCCACTAAAATGAAAATATTGTTTGCAAATTAAGTAAGTAGTTGTCCTACCTGTAATCCAAAACTTGGATGACAGCAACAGGGGAATTACTACAAGTTTGCAGCCAGCTTAGTGTATGTAACAAAACCCTCAAAACCCTATCTCAAAACAAAAGCAAGTGGAGTGAGTATGTCAAGTGAAGAATTTTAAAGATGGCAGTGTGTAATTGTTGCCTAGCTGTCTGGCTGACCTCCTCCTCCTCCTGGTTGACTAGCAGTGCCTTCTGAGACTGAAGCTGCCCCCAATGCAGGGTCAGAGAGATCCTGGGAAACTCGGTCACTCTGGTAGAGAGCAGAGCAGGGAGGCTGGGGGTGGAGCTCTTGAGTACACAGTCAGTGACCTGCCCTCAGTCACTCACAAGAAATAGGGCATCTGGAGCAGGAGGTTCTCACGCGGAGCAGCACCCAGGCAGTTCAAGGGTCGAGGCCAGTGCGAGCAGTAATGAGTGCCTATCATTCACACATCCGCATCCTCCTTTTGAGCCCTGGTTACTGCCTTGCAAAGTTCAAGCGTCCCTCAAAACCCATCCCACCCAGTTAGTGTCTCAAGACTCTCTCGCATCATGTCTGGCTTGTTAACCATCCCCCACCCCCAAGTACCAAAATGGCTGCATTATTGTTTTGTTAACAAACTGCCAGGGTTAGAGTCAACTAAGGGGCTGTTGGTTGAGATACTGGACAAGGGACTTTCCCCTTTGTCATACATTTATCACAGTTCATTTGTCTCTCTCTTCCCAGTTTTCCTCGAATGTCTCTCTTCTGATGGTCTCACTTATCCTGGCCCAGACATCAAAGAATTAACACAGAAATTCCGGAATTAATGCGCATCACCTGTTGTACTTTCTAGGCACTAGATTCTCAGGATGTGCTATGTTCAAAGCATAGGTTTTCCCCTCCCCCTTCCCAGCCCCCAGGTCTCCCACATGCCAAACAAATGCTGTGTCCTCAGTTACACCCCCAGCCCTGTGGGTTTCTTAGCTTTAGAAAAGTAATCTTGCATTTCAGTCACCATACCCCTTAACCCCTTCCCCAGGGAGAACCCAGCCCAGAAAGATTAGTGCTGAGTGCCTTGGATAACTATCCTAGGCGCTTATGGCCACTTAACACCAGGCAGTTGTGTTACCTGTAATCCCAGCACTCGGGAGTCAGAGGCTGGCAGATCTCCATGAGTTCTAGACCAGCCTGGTCTACAGAGTGAGTTCCAGGACAGCCAGGGCTGTTACACAGAGAAAAACCTGTCTCAAAAAAAAAAATAGTCAACAATCATAGTTATATTCGTTACTTTCCTTGTTTCTGTGGAAGATTTTGTTGCCTCACAGTTTGTCGTGGTGGGAAGCGTGCTGTAGGATGGACTCTGGCTCCATCAGCAGGAGTAGGAGCAGCAGAGACCCTCTAACCACACCCCAAGCTGGGAAGCAAAGGACACAGGCAGGAGCAAGGGAATCGTAAAACCCCCTCGATGACTTCCTTCTACCAGCCAGGCCTTACCCTTCCTAAGACTCCAAGACGGACACTGCAAAATCAAACCGTGTCGCTATTTTTACATTTTTCACTTTCTTTATGCCAGTCATATTGCAACAGAAGTTTCCATTTCTCTATCTGCTCTGTGGATTCCTGCTAGAAGTAGTGACCAGTGGTCCCTATAGTGGTCCATAAGACCAGGGCTGGGGAGATGGCTCCGTGGGTGAGCGCTTCATGCAAGAGTGGTGACCTAACTTTGAGTCCCCAGAACCCATGGTGACTACAGGTGTCTGTCATCTTAGCAATCCTCTAGGGATAGGTAGAAGGAACAGGACGTTCACGCGCCAGGTCGCCTAGTATGTGCAGCAGTGAACAGAGACCTGAAAACAAGGTGGACAGCAAGGACCAGTCCCCGAGGTGGCTCTTGGACTTACACCCACACACAGTGCCAGTTGGTGGTGGCACTTCACGCTGTAGGGATTTTGCTTTGGGCCAGTGGACTTGACACCCTCTGGCAGAGTGGAATTTACTTTGTTTTTTTATTTATTTTTCAGTTTAAATTTAGATAAGAAACAAGGTTGCTTCACAAGTCAGTTACAGGTCCCTTTCCCTTTCCCTCCCCTCCTCCTGTGCCCTCCCCCCAACCCCCCCATTATCCCCTCATTTCCCCAGGGAGGGTGAGGCCCTCCATGGGGGTGTCCATAGTCTGTCATTTCATATAGGGCTTTACTTTTTTATTGTTTTTCTAACTGAAGCCACTAAGCAAGACTGTGCTTTGAAAGGGGAATCCAGACTTTTTATCTCTTGTAGGACTGTTCAGTTGCAAGCTGATGTAAGCCCACCCACATCTGAGCTCAGAGACTTAAAATTCAGTTGTGGAAATAAGTTAATTGCCATAAAACATTTTGGTGGCTTTTGAGTCAGCGTTGTATGACCTGATGAGTAAACTGAAGCTCATGGGTCTGAGTGACTTATGGATGACCCGTGGGTCTCATTTTAGTTTCTCAACCTTCATTAGTGCTTTTGTTTGCTCCCCTGTAGTGGCCCATGGCAAAGCGTTTAGTGTGAAAATGCCTGAGAAAAGGTAGAGCTGAGACCAAAACCATGTATGATTCATGCTTTTCCTGCTTTGCCACAGTCCAAGAAAACCGGATGTGCGAGCAGTCACCTGCGAGCCTGCGAGCAGGATCCTGAGCGTTTGCATTTCTGCCTGCTTCCCAGCTGGCCCTAGAACTTTGCTGGGAACCGCTCGAACCTGTGTGAGGAAGCGAAGTTGCTCTTAGCCCAGGGACACAGTTTGTCTCAAGAACATGTGTAGCCGGATAAGAATTTACAGTTATGTCAGTTCATTGTTGTACCTAGACTAGGCAAAGGTGGAAAACAAAACCAAAGCTGAAGTTTTACCTTTAAGAAAACAAAAACAGAACAATAAAAACAAAAATAAAACCCGCTGCTGTGTGCTTGGGAAGTTGAAGAAATCAAGACAGAGCTCCCATATGTGAGTACAGTCTGCTGGGAGCGACCCACAGCATGCAAAGGCCCCTTCAGAGTATTGTCAGGTAGACTGAAGAAAGAAAGGGCAGACACCACTCTGATTAGGCCTGGGAGAGGCAGCACCGAGCACATGACTGAACCTTTCTGAATTAATGACTCTTGGAAAGACAAGGCAAGCCTCTGAGGTGGGATGGTACTCGATGGCCTCAAGAGACAAACAAGGAGCCAATAGGAAGAGAATGACAGAAGCTGAGGATAGAGAACCAGGTTGCCTCACACTCAGATTTCTACATCATGGCCAGGCCTTTGGATTCACTCATAATAAAAATTCTTCACTTGCCTGGGTTTCCCTAAGATGATTTTTCCCCCTCTCTACAATGGCATCTTCTAAAAGTTGTACAATGAAAATGGAGGCAAATTTAGGTGGTTGGGATTGTGAGGTTCCTATTGCAAAACTGAATTGCCTCGGTCTCCGCAGCTGTGGAGAAGCTGGTATCCATCACGATCTAGTCCTAAGCCTCTCACTGACCACAGGAAGGATGCGGGTAAACCTCAGCATCAGGCCCAAGAGCCAGGTGTCAGGACTCACACCTGTAAGCCCAGCACACAGGATCAGGCAGGAGGATTGCTATGACTTCAAGGCCTGCCTATCTGCAACAGAAAAGCCCTGGGATAGTGAATTCACATCCTGCTCTTCCAGGCATTCCCTGGCCTCTTTGAACCCCAGTGTCTTTGTGCATGAAGATGTTAGAGTTTCCCTTCCTATAGCTGGTAATATTTGGATTCTAGCTTGTATGTAACTAGTTCTGGTAGGGTTTGGGGAATGGTGTTGGCTGTTTTAATTTGTTGGTTCCAGAGGCAGGGGAGATGTTGAAAACTCAGAGAGCCCATGTGAGAGAAGACAGAAGAGTAAGAGAAATTTTCTATGAATGACCATGTCTGAAAAGCTGTTCTTCTGAAAGCAGCCTTGAGAATGTCTTTCCTTCTGATCCCAGGAACCAGAAGAATTATGTTTACTCTTTCTTTGGTAACTGGAACTTGCCAAACTGAAATTTAGGGGCTTTGAATAGCAGCTCAAGTCTCCTTGTGATGAAAAGACTTGGGAAATACCCCTTCCTGGTCCTGAGGTATTTGTTTCAGGGAGGTTTGCACAAGTCACTGAGTGGTTTTGTAGGATAGGGAACCTCCATTGCTGGCCTTTTGCTTCCAGGCTAGGATTGCATCTCCATCCATCTGAGAGCCCTGCATCCCTAAGCTGCCCCAGGGAGATGCCTATGCTTGCTTTTGGCCAAATGGTTCCAGTTTTGGGGTTGAAGTTTGTTTTTATAAAGGGGAGCCCAACCAGTGAGTTAGAATCCTAGCATGTGCCTTGTTTTACAGAGTGATTGAGCAAACAGCCATGTTTCAGCATGGTGGTGGAAGACCAGCCCTCCAGAAGCAATGCTAGGTTAGATCTGGGCTCTGTTGCTTATTCTCAGACATTGGACAAGTTACTAAATTCCGCTGTGCCTCAATTTCCTCTTCCGAAAAATAATAGTTTATTATAGAATTACTGCCAGTATAGCGTTTCAGTCGATTATGTGCTGTCGTTGACGGAGGTGTCATACAGTTGCTTTAAACTAATGTTCAGCCACCACTCTGTCACCATAAAATGGCTGACAGTGTGCTGCCCAGACCTCTAGCCTCTTCACCAGGCCACCTTCTCCTCTGCCACCCTCACTGTCCTACACTCAGGCAGCCCCCAGTTGCTGCTTGAGGCTAGGGACGTCGCCAGGCTAGGGGCTTCCTCTTCAGGGGATGGGGTTGGGGTCGGGTAGTGGGGAGGGAGAAAGGAAAAGTGTAAGGAAAGCAGAACTGGTGGGGACTGAAAGCTTGGGATGGGTCCAGGTGTCAGAAGCAGAAACATTCCAAGAATCAAAAAGCTTCACAGGATGAAAGTGGCTTTGCGTAAACCGTGTGGCTGCTTGTTTGTGTCTTTTGGTTACATCTCCGTTGAGGGCTGGCCTGGGCCTTGTAAGCAGAGCCAAACATGCCCTGCTACAATAAAACATGACACCCCAGGGATTCCTTTTTTGTGGGACATAGCTATAAAGTGGGTTTTAAGGTTAGAGACTGTGTTTTTAAAGCATGTTGTTGAGACAATGGGTGTCATGGCAGAACATAATGGTATGGGGTTTTCAATTTGACCTCCGTTTAGGCCAGTGCTTTTTTTACGTTAGGTGTATGGGAATCCAGTGGGAATCTAGTACAGGAAGTGCACCACATATGTGAAGTGCTAACAAAGACCAGAAGAGGGCGTCGGCCCCCCTGGAATGGAGCTGCAGATGGTTGTGAACTCTCGTGGGTGCTGGGAGTTGAACCTGGATCAATTTAAGAGCAGCTGGTGCCCTTATTTGCTGAGCCTTCTCTCCAGTTCCCAGAGCTTGCATCTCTAACACACTCTTGGTCCATGAACCATTCTGTGAGTATAAGGTACTGTCACTTCAGCTCCTTCAGAGTCTAGGGAGCCACTCTGTGTAACCCTGGGCAATGACTAGTAGCTTTGTCCTGGGACCTTGCACTAGAGAAGTAGCTATAAAGTCCTCCTGCCTCCTCTTTCTTTTTGATCTACCTAAATAAAACTGAATAAACAGTCGTTCTCAAACTGCACTGACTTAATGGCAGTTCTAGTGTTTGGGAGGATAGGTAGTTCGTAGGTAGACACCAAAGGGTGTTCCTGTTTCACATTCACTCTGTTATATGCCTTATAGGGGGTTTTCAGCTGTTAAAAAAACTGAACTACTTCAAAATGCTCATCAAGAAAAACTGAAATGCAAGGCAATCAGTTCCCAGCACCCATACTGGGCAGCTTGCAGCTGCATCTCTGGGGAAACAGATGCCCTGTTCTGGATGATGTGGGCATCCCATACACATATCATATACACACATAAGACAGTTTTTTAAAAATCTTAAAATATGGTTTTGTGTTATAATCAAAATTCTCTTGTTTATATAAAAAATTGCCAGCCCAGAAGCCTTGGCTGGAATTGGAACTCCTACATTGTGTCAGAGTGTGTAATAGGCAGTAGCTTTAGAAGACGTAGAAGTGCCTCAGAATGGTAAATTTATCTGTCTTTGCAATCCCAGCACTGTACAAACCTGCAGGCTTTGTGAGCATAGACCCACACATACATACTCTACATACATATTTTAGCAGTAACAGTACTTTGAAAGTAGAAACAACATACACATCAAGAGATAGGTGGACAAACAAAACATTAATATTCAGTAATAGGCATGAAATACTCATAATTCATGCATGTGTTTTGAAAACATACTAAATGAAGTCAGAGATAGTGAACCACATATTGTATGATCCAGTCTCTAGGAAATGTTCACAATGGGGTGAATTAGTAGAAGATGGAAATCAGATTGGTGATTTGGTTTTATTTTTTAAAACTGGGAAGACAGGGAAATGATTGCCTCTTAACGAGTCTGGGGATTTTGTAGAAAATGAGGTATTATAGAGTAGAGTGCGTGTTATGGCTTGAACATAGAGGATTGCATATT
Source organism: Mesocricetus auratus (assembly GCF_017639785.1). Lineage (NCBI taxonomy): Eukaryota > Metazoa > Chordata > Mammalia > Rodentia > Cricetidae > Mesocricetus > Mesocricetus auratus. The sequence continues at coordinate 6,566,967 of NW_024429198.1, read as the reverse complement.
AGTGTTTGAGCCCCAGCTAGCGGTGCCATTTGGGAGATGGTGAGACCTGGCTGGAGGAAGAGTCACTGGCGGTGTGCTTTTGAAGTTTCTACCTCACCCCTGCCCCGTCTCTCCTCTCCACTTCCTGACCACCACGATGGTAGGTCAGTCCCACCGTGCCATCCTCACCATGGTGACCGAAACATCTCAATACAATATGAAAATGCGCTCGTTTTATTTCTTCAGTCTTTAATAGAATCATGCTTCAACATTATATGTTCATTTAAAGGCTTAGAAAAGGGCTTTTGAACCTAAGAATGATTTACATTTTGAGATAGGAACTGTCCTGTGATGTTTGGGATTCTTAGTAGTTATCTCTGCCTTCCACACATTAGTTGGGGTCCCTCTTCTCCCTTTTCCCTATTAGTAACCAAGCTGTCATTGAATGTTTCTAAATTCCCACCCCTCCAGCGTGCGTGCGTGCGTGCGTGCGTGCGTGTGTGTGTATGTGTGTGTGTTGTACAGAATGTTCCCTCAGTCTGGTTAACAGTTAGAGTCCATACTAAAGGCTGCATTTCATAAGGAAGGAGTTTGTTTTATTCACTATTTCTCAGGACTCACAACAGCATTTGTTACATGCTACATATTGTAGTAAATTTGCAAATGGGTAGATTTAGTTATAGTAGCAACAGTACTTTAAAAACACACAAGTATAGTAGTATCCAAAGAATCTCATTCTCAAGGTAGCACATTCCACACCCTATCAGCATTGTCAGGAAAAGCATGTTTAAAAGGGAGATTATGTGTAGGTTTTAAGTAATTTACTGCTTTGGCCTCCAATCATCCCAGTCTGCAAAACATTTACAGGTAGATGCTTTCAGCCAGTGTTCTAAAACATAGACCAACAGGGACATCAACTATTAGGTGGTGACCTGGGACACCCTCTATTCCTATTCCTGTAGTTAACTGTGCAAGCGCCTGCCTGCTGTCTAGACAGGACCTGGTCACGGTCCACCAGTCAGTCCCCTAGACTGTCATATCTGCAAGTGCCCACACTTTTCACTCTCTGCATAGGAGAGGAAACATGCTTCCTGCCGGCTATGAATCAAAGCTTTGTCACCTGTGAGTCTTGCTTTTCCAACCAGTGAAATCCAGTGTTCCCCACTTGAGTGGCTTGTTCAAGTCGGCTCTGCTTCTGGTCCAAGTCAGAGGCTAAATGTTAATGTCTTGCAGCTGCCAAGTGCTGCTCTGGGGATTGTCACTTTTCTGAAAGGGGCCAGAACACAAGTAGCTGAGTGTGAGCCTTAGACAAGGCTGATGTCGGGTGGGTCTTCGGGGCCTGAGAATGTCTACTACTTTCTTCCCAAGTTTCCAGTCCGTGGAAATGCCTGCAGCTTTTATCTCCTGCCCCCTCCCTGTCTTCACTGTGGAGCAGTGGTGCCAGATACAGATTGTGAATTTCTTTCAGTAAGAGACATGTCGCATACTCTGCTCTGTCTTGTGTCCGTGAGCCTGTAATAACTGGTAGCATTTGTGCAAGAGTACTTAACTACATATTGTACATCAATGCTTTCACATAGAATTTCTCTTATTTCTGACAGGACATTTTACAGGTGGGCAAAGTGGATGCAGTCCATTAGAGTTCTCCACTGTGCCCAAGCACCCAGGGCAGATCTGGAGGGACAGATGGGCTCAACATTGCATACTGTACCCCAGGAGCAGGTTCACATACCGGTTTGCTCAGCTTTGCTCAGGTTCCCTAGGTTGCATGCTCTGTGGGTGGGAACGAAGATGCAGAAGGGAACTCCTTCCCTCTCTGGTTAATTAGATGCTCTGGCACAGACAACTGACCCATCCCTTTCCTATCAGGTGGGCATGTCTGGTCCCACTTAGAGATTAAAGCAGCAGCTTTTGTGTGGCTGTAAGATCCAGAAACACCCAGAAATGAGTCTTCTTGAGATGTACCTTGAAATGATGACTCATTTGAGTTTTAACCACACAGACTAAGCATGACCTCACTAAAATATGATTAGAAGGGTGCAGTGTAACATTGCAAGCGTGAGTGTCTGTCTTTATAGTGAGATGTTTCTAATTATTTGTATTTTTGGTATTCTGCTAAGAGCAGTAAATATTGAAGCTTTTTGTAAAATGTAAACGAAAATGATGACTTGCGGGGCTGGGGTGGGGGAGTCTGTTACTCTCTCTCTCTCTCTCTCTCTTTTTTTTTTTTTGGTTTTATGAGACAGGGTTTCTCTGTATTATTATGGAGGCTGTCAGTCCAGCCTAGCTTCGAACTCACAGAGATCTGCCTGTCTCTGCCTCCCGAGTGCTGGGATTAAAGGCGTGCACCACCACCGCCCGGCCTGTTACTCTCTTTTAATAGAGAAGTGAATAGTTGGGAAAGTCCCCAAACTGCAGGGGAACACGATCACCTTAACTCTAGATTATAATCCAGACTCTGATGGCTGTAGTAGAGCACAGAAATGTGTTGTAGCCACAAAGATGGCAGTTTAGGTTATCTCAAAAGTTTTCCTTAAGGCCATTGTCTGAGGAGTTTCTGTTGTGGAATTGGAAATTGAACCGATCTTCTCAACACTTTCTTCCTTCCTTATAATCATCATGACCTTACAAGTAATGGTTTGACTTTCTGTGGTCTTAAGTCATCCAGTGACTTTCATGTCGGGTTTATTTGGCTGCATGCATCAATGCAATAGCACTGATTTCAGATGTGTCTGAAGTTTAAGTTACCCGTAAATACAGTATGCAGTCCTGTCACATCTGGAGAGCTGCCCAAAGCACAGCTTCAGAGGGGTAGTGGAAGTAGCTGACTCCATTGCATTTCTTGAATTGTACAAGGTAAAGTAGTTACCTTCCATTCACAAAAATTCAGTTAACTCTACAATGGCATGTCATTGTCTTTATACATATGTTATACTTCAATCAAAAGTTCATGTACAAGCCAGGTGTGATGTGACACAGGTGTTACATGCACTTGTAACACCAGCACTTGAAAAGCTGAGTCAACAAGATAATTAGTTGGAGGTCATCATATGTTATGTAGCAAGCCTCTGCCTCAAACAAACAAATAAAAAACATCAAGAGGTAGAGTGTGCGTGTGGCGCGCATAAAACAAGCACTGTTTCTAGCATGGTTTTATTCAGAGTGGCTTCCATCCTCATGACTAGACACTTGTAAATTTGTTGTCTTCTGGTCATAGAAGCAAAGTGAACACTGAATAAGCAAACCCAGAGCTATAAAAAAAAGAAGACAATTGTTAATCAGCAAATTAATCAGGTCTTAGCATCTAGGGACATAATTATCAGTGGCCCTGAAAGTAGAGTTCAGTAACTAAGGCAGATGTGGTGACTCCATATCCTCAAGGCTAGTTGATTTTATTGCATCTACCAGGTCTGTGGCTGGCACACATGCAGCAAGCTCTACCAAGTCTGGTTAAAATCGGAGGCTTCCATTTGAAGGCAATTTGGTGATAGAATGACGTACCCTAAGCGAGGCTGAACAACTGAGTAAGGAGTACTGGCTTTTAGGGGACAAGCTTTATTTCACCAAAATCCTGCTCATGTAGTCACCAAATTCCAAATTAGTACATTTTTACTAAGATGCAGATAACTTATGAAGTGAACTCTGATGGTAAAGAGACTGTACACAGGTCATGGTACACGTACTGATGTAGTGTGATTGGGGACTAGCTAGGCTTTGATCAGTTTCACTTTGCAATGGTGGAAATTGAGAGTCAAGAGAAGCTAAATGGACTTTGCTCTGACACAGATAATTAGCTGTTGTTTTCCAGCTGATGATTTACTGTCAGACCCGAAGCGTGCTCCTCAGAGAATTCTGCCATTCACTGCACTTAACTGTAAAGAGGTCTGCAGTCACACAGCTTGGGTTCAAATATCAGATCTTGGGTTTGCCACTTGACTGTGACTCCAGGCTCTGATGCTTATGCAAACCGTACAAGAAAACCACTATGTGAGCATTAATTCAAAGGTAAATTAAACGCAGTATCCCAAGGACACGCCTCTCAAACCGAGCTGAGGCAGAGGAGTGAGCACTTGCTGCACCTGTAAGGCAGGCCTGAGAGGAAGGCATGCCATCAATCCATGTTGAAGGTCTTTCCTGCATCTGATCCTGACTGCTAGAAGTTGTCCTTTGTCTCTTTCAGCCTGCAGAAATGCCTCTTCCAGGGACTGGGCAGGCTTGGGTGGTATGGTATTTGAGTGTTAGTCCTTTTGATGGTATTCTAAATGAAGATATTGAGCAGAGTGTGTAGTCTCAAGTGCCAGTGAGTCCTAGAGCCCAGTTGGGGACTTCGATGCTGTTAGCACCTGTTACTCCTGCCACCAGCTACAAATGTAAGCCTCGCTTTAAAAGACTGTTACGGGAATGAACAGAGATGATACATGAAAGTGGTTAAGATATTGGAGACATACTAAACTCTCAAGTGTTTCCTGTGGCTTTTGTTATTTACCTGTAAAACAGTAGCAGACTTGGCTTGTTCAAGAACCGACCACACTGTTTCTTAGTGGAGTATATTATTTAAGAGAGATGCTTTTGCTGCAAACAAGAGACAACAGGAAAAAAGTTGATGACTTTCTACTCAGAAACTCAACTTGGGGTGAAGAAAGAGACAAATAAGTGATGAGTCTCACTTTTCAAAGAGCTTTGTCTTTGGGTTAAAAGGCCTAAGATCGAGTCCCTGCTCATCGCTTAAGAAAAGATAACAGTGATTGACAGGAGGTGTGTATCTCAGTGATGATGCAACATTCTGGATTCAAGCCCCAGCACTGAGAAAAAGTGTAAACTGAGCAAATGATAAGACCCTGCTCAGTCTCTGTTCTCTGCGAGGTTGATAACGATGCCTGCTTGAGTCTTGGAGGGTTGCCATGAAGCTCTGATGCGAGAGGCGTATACATGGTGAAGTAAAGTTTTATTGGAGATGAGCTCTGAGGTGATGATTCCTAAGGAGATGTGTTTCCTTCTCTCCTTGCAGTTTCCACCTTGCTGCTGCGAAAGGACACGTGGAATGTCTCAAGGTCATGGTTGCACATGGTGTGGATGTGACTGCCCAAGATACTTCCGGTATGTGGTTGCTAGTCTCTTAAGTCAACAAGACAGCATGAGGGTGGGTGTCACAAAGGTGGCACACATGCACTGTAGAAAATAGAGTGTGCAGACAAGCCAGGAGCAGGGGAAAAAAACCAGCAGTGAATGTCTGCCTCTGCTTCATCGTTCGTCTCTGTAAGTGTTGTCATCTTGGGTGTGTCTAGTCAGCTGCGTGCTTCTCTCCCTCCAATACAGCATTTTATATTATTTTCTAGGACTGTGTGTATAGATCATCCAGTGTCTCCTAATTCTTGATTCTGTGTAAACTGATAAATGTGCTGAATGATTGGTAACGTTTCACAGCTAGTTTAGAGATCTGGCCAGAAGGATGACTTTCATCTTGACCCTGGCTGTACTGCAGTGCCTTCAGAGTCATCTGGGACCTGGAGGAGAGGAAGGGGTAAGGGGAAAGAAAGAAGAACAAACAGTAAGGAGGGAGAGAGGGAATATTACCTGTTGTGATGTTAGTGTCAGTGTGGCAGAACTTAGGATTGCTTGCCTGGAGGACTGGCCCTGAGCATGTATTTGATGGACAATCTTGTTGATAGAGGGAGAGAGGGAATATTACCTGTTGTGATGTTAGTGTCAGTGTGGCAGAACTTAGGATTGCTTGCCTGGAGGACTGGCCCTGAGCATGTATTTGATGGACAATCTTGTTGATAAGTGGACGAACCAAGGAGTGTGCCGTTCCCTGGACAGAATTGTGGGCCGAATATGAGTGGCGGGAGTGACCTGAGCACTGGTATCCATGCACTCGTTGCTGTGTGGGCACGATGCAGACAGTTGTTTCAGGCTCTTGCCGCTGTGACTTCCCTTCCGTGAGCTGGAACTGCGAGCCAAGTGAACCTTTCTCTCTTCTGCTGCTTTTGTAGGGTTATTTTGTCATATTTAACTCAGGGTTGTTTCCTAAAAAGCTTCCTGGGTGATTCTAACATGTAGCCAGTGTTGACAAATTATTAGCAAGGCAAATGAAAGGAAAAGCAGGATAGCTTGTGTTTGTAGCACTGTCCTCCAGCAAGGGGCCCCTGGGATCTCTGTTGACCATGTGGAAAGGTTCAAGCTGATGACTTCATTTCTCTGCTGCACTTGAAAATCTTTGACCTCGAAAGGGTTTACACTAGTTTTTACTGGGATATAAAATTGGCATAATTGCAGAGTCTTCATCTGGGCTCTTCATTAAGCCATACTGAATTGCCTCCCCTCCCTCCCCTAAGCGGCCCGTCTCTTCAGAGCAGTCATCTCAGGCATCAGCCAGGTGTCATAGGCTATTATTGCCCATAGTATGGTTGGAAACCTAAGGTTTCAGAATGGTTTTCAAAGTCTGTGGTGTGTTTGGCTTTTCTTTTTCTTACTTTTTAACTGATTTAGTAGATAGGATCTTTATCCTTTGAGAACAGTTGTGTGTGTTTCTTTTCTGGAGAAGCCAAGAACCAAATAGGGATAAATCAGGCAAATGTATCAAACTAACATAACTATTTTTGAGAAAAAAATTGAAGTATCAATGATTTTTCTGAGCAGTGTCACAGAAAATTTACAACAATACATGAGTAAGGGCAGTGTTAGTAGAAGAATAAACAACTTCTTGGACGTGGCTGCTTTGAAGGGAGTATCAGTTCATTCTATACAAACGGCATCTTTAATCTTAGGACTCAGATGTCTTGTTTATCTTAAAGGACACTGTCAGTGTTCTTAAAGTTATTGAACATCATACAGATATGAGTGGCCAGCGTACCTCCAGTAACGTCATCGAGGGGGTTTGCTCTCTAAGGAAACCGCAGTGTCAGAAGAAGTAGGCTAGAGTGAGTGGACCCGCTGTCCTGTGTGCAGTTTGACTGCTTCTGTTGTTAGGAGACAGATCGGATGGGAATCAAGTTACTCTGTAATTATTCCATCATAACCCAGCGTCAACTTTCATCTCTCTTAAGCGCCTTTGGTAAATGTTCATGATAGGAAAGTAGGAAAGTACAAAAACAAAATCTGAAGAAATTAACTATGGCTTTTACTCCTACCAGAAAGAAGAAATAAATATTACACTCCTTAAAAACAAAATGAAACAAACAAACAAAATGTGTTCTCCATAGCACACTTTACTTAGCTGAAATCACATTATGGAATTCTGTGTCCTGCCTTTTGTGTGTGTGTGTGTGTGTGTGTGTGTGTGTGTGTGTGTGTGTGTGTGTGTGTGTGTGTGTGTAAACCAGAGAGTAACCTCTGATATCCTTTAATATTATTTAAAATAACTGTTTAAATTATTTTAAAATAGCATTTTTAAAAGTAAAACAATTTAAAAAACTTGCTTGTGTCTCTCCTGTGAGCTGGTGTCTACTCTCATTGTCCCTCTCAAGAAAGAAATCCGAGTATGAGGGAAAGAAATTCATCACTGTGCTTTCGTGGTCATCGTTAGTACCAAATGGCTGTTACAGCTGAGGGTGACAACTCAGCTTTGATAAGGTGTTTTCTGTAAGCCCACCTTAAACATTGCCCAGTGTTAATGAGATTGGATACGAAGCCTTCAATGTGAAACCCTGCTGAGACTTGACATGAAAGTCTGTCATTAAAAATCCTACACTGCTGTGTCAGGATTATATCACTGTCGTCATCATGTTTTCATCCCTGTCATAATTCTGGCTAGCCTGGAATTTACTCTGTAGACAGCCATACATAAACTTTCAGTAATCCTCTTGTCTCTGTCGCTTGAACTATAGGATTACAGGTGTGAGCCCCATGCCGGGCCCCTGGAGAACTTTTTAGCAGTGGGAGTGTGTTTCCCTGGTCCTCTCTGTTCTTTTTATTCCACAAAATCTTAAGATGGTCAAATTGTAATTTTTCCTACGGTTTAAACTATTGAGTAGACAGCCATAAGAGGCAAATAATTTTTTATGTCTTTTAAATTATCCTTCTGAATGAAATGCTTGGAATTCAGGGAATTTTTATGGATGCCTCACAGAGAATCTTCTAGGAAGACTGTCAGCAGGAGGCTGCATGCTTTAGATAGGTTAGCTGTCTAACCTTGGGGAGAGGGTCACCGCGGCATCTCAGCAGCATCAGGCAAATGCTTGTTGTATAAAATCATAGAAAGCTCATCGCAGTTAGCTACTGTTTTATCGTGACTCACAGTCAGATCACTTTTTAGTCTCCTTTACTCATTAGGCTGTTGAAAAGTTCCATATCTTAAAGACAAAAGCAAAATAAGCAAATTGTAATGATAATAATAATACAGCAGAAGAAGGTTTGAGGCCAGTATGTTGGCACATTCTGCTATAGTAGAAGGATGGCAAGTGTGAGGCCAGTCTGGGCTACTGCTCGTGAGATTTTGACTCAGACAGCAAGGATAAAGATCTAATAAAAAGGCTTAGCAGTGTCTACACCAAGTGGTTGTGCTTAAAAATTAGAACAAACAACCCAAAGCTCTCGGACATGGAGAAGACCATTGCTTATATTTTTGTCTGGGGTTCCCTTTCCCCTTCCTTAATTGCTGCTTGCCAATAGCATACAGTGTACAGAAAGGGAGTTCAACCTTCTCTGATTGCATCCATAGTATCCTTGTATGGTCTTGGTCTTTCCTTATACAACGATTGGGGATTCTTTTTGGGTACAAAACACTCTAGGAATACAACAAAATGGTGCCTAGGGGTTTTGGGGTTTTTGTTGTTGTTGTTTTGTTTTTTGCTGGTTCTTTGTGATTATTGTTGTTATTGCCTGTACACCAAAGTAGGAAACAGAATGAAATGAAAATATTACTAGAAGACTAGAGAGAAAAGCCCAAAGAACCTACTGCTTATTCTAAATATCTGGGGCATAAGCCTCAGACTCTCCTTATTAACATGTGTATACTCTGGGACAGACTCTGCTTATTAACATGTGTATACACTAGGACAGACTGTCCTTATTAACATGTGTATACACTGGGACAGACTCTGCTTATTAACATGCGTATACACTGGGACTGACTGTCCTTATTAACATGCATATACACTGGGCCAGACTCTGGTAACATGTGTATACACTGGGCCAGACTCTGCTTATTAACATGTGTATACACTGGGACGGACTCTCCTTATTAACATGCGTATACACTGGGACAGTGTGGCACAGTTGAAAGTGCCTAATGTATCAGAGTTTCATCTTCTTAGTTGATAGTGTTAGCTCAATGCAGCAGCTTTTCTCTACACCACAAAGACCCGAGCTCTCCATTCCTTTTTCCAGCACCATCAGGAACATCTCTTCTTTTTTTGAGAATTTCATATGTGCATACAATGAAATATGCTCATCTGCACCCATATCCCTCCCCCAACATCCTTACATAATTTCCAGCATTCAAATTTCCAGTTTCATGTTTCCTTTTTGTGATAACCCACTGAGTCCCTTTGTGGCTCCCGTAACCCAGGCTGGGGGTTACTGCATCCCTGGGGGACTGCATCTCTGGACCACCATGGGGAAGGCAGGTGCAGCTCATATACCATGCACCAGATACCCTCAGACCTTACTGGGTACCACTTGGACTGTGGCCACATCTGCCTTTATCATGCAAGTTCTAGACAGTGATGTGCTTAGTTGAAACACAAAGGTTTTGCAAAAGGCAGAAGCAGAAACTAAAGAGTGACTTACTTGTACGTCTTGTCACACTTATAACCCTGAATTTTATCTAATCTCTGGTGCACTTTTCCTTATCAATCTTCTTTAGTCAGAAAGACTATTTAGACAAGTGGGAATCAGTGCTATGACAATGTAAAGCACAGGGGGTCCTTGGAGAAGGGACATTTGTGAGTCATCCCCCTTATCTAGCATTTATAGTTGCTAGGATACTTGTTGCATTTTTGTTTGTTTGCTTTCCTTTCTAAACTTATGAGTGGCCTTTCATTATATTAAACACACCAATCCCACTCAAAATTACATCTTATGAAAATGGGAAAAGTAATTGTGGGTGTATTGGTGAAGGCTTTTAATACCAACTTGGGAAGCAGAGGCAGGCAAATCTCTGTGAGTTCAAGGCCACTGTGGTTTACATGTGATTTCTAGAACAGCCAGACCCACAGAGTGAGACTCCCCCCATCCCAACAAAAAAAAAAAGGAAAAAAGAAAATGGAAAAGGTAATATTCATATTTTAGAGGATGATTCATCCTAATAGATGTACGTCATAATCAATAAGTGTAGTTCATTTATATTTTATCTTCAGATAAAGAAAAACAAGAGAAGTATGACTTGCAATACTTGCTACTAACGTGCATGTACATGAGGAGGTCAGGAGAGGTCATGAGACAAGAATCAGCAACCATGAAAATACTTCAGAGGGTAGCACTCAGAAATGACCTTGGGTTCTATATTATGCTTTGAAGATGGGGGCATAGGGGCAACCTCATAACTCTAATAGCAACATTTCTGTAAATAAATATTTTCCGGTCTACTTTTTCTCTGGGAGCATAGTGAGGTGACTGTACTTGTGCTTTAGTGGTAAAAATTCACCTGAAGACAAGGATTTCAAAAAAGAAAAAAGTCATTTACATATATGTAAAATTGCAACTAATAACCAATTAAAGTTGTGACTTTATTGTAGAAATATATTCTGCATTTTGAAACTGACCTTTAAGGAAATACTTGAAGGCATACCTAATTGAATACCATGTAGTTGTCTTAGTTCTTCATTATTTACCTAAGTGTTCCCAGATGTGGAAAAGAATGACGCAGGCTCTTGAGCAGTGTGATCACACATCACAGGACCCTGCTAGTTAGCTTTTCCCTATTTCCTGTAGTAATCTTGCGCTATAAGGACATGATCGTGTAGATAGTTCAGAGGCGGATCCTTCGAGTCACAGTCAATATAGGATCATTAAGTGAACTGTCATCTGGGGCTCTTGTTTTTTAATTAGCACTCATCTTTTTATTTGTGGGCCAAGATCTGCCAGAATGAACATGAGTGATGGTTGCCCTTGCTTTTTGACTATAGGGAAGTTGTTCCCTGACAGCCAGACAGATCCATAGCTGTCCGGAAGCCAGGAATATGCATCGTCTCCTTCCAGGGAGCTTCTGTCATAAAATAATATATTCTGTCTAGGAGAATTTATATTTGGCGAGAGAAACTTGTTTTAATGCTAGCAGTGAGAGACATGTTGCTTTCAGTATGGTGGTGTCTGGGAATGATTTGTGATTTGGATATTGAGAGCAAGCGAAAATACTCATACTGCTATATAGAGCACACATCCCAGGCTAATAGATGAATTTGGGTTCTCTAGACATCAATCACTCACTTCTAGGTATGACCAGAACACTGGACATGAGACGAAAAGCTGATATTTAGTATGATGTGTTGTCTGAAGGTTCCTACCGTGTTGTCTTTGGACAACTGTGCCCTTGTCAAAAGGATGGTGGTTGTGTAGAACCACTTCTTTTCCCAGGGAGACAACAGTTGATGCATTGCATGCACAGTATAAACAGTCCATAGTTTACAATCAGCATGTGTTCCAGAAGTTCATTTGTAAGGCATTTGTTTCAAATTAAAAATGTGCGTGTCCTTAGCAACAGTGGTATAAATGATGTCTGGAGAGGCCAAGCTAACCACTAAAGTCTATTAAATGCACAGTATAACGAAACTCTCATTCTTAGGCTTCATTTAATTCTGAGAGAAGGGGCATCCCGTACATAAAACAGAAGAGGAAAAATAAGTCCTTATTTTCTCACTTTCAAACATCCCTTTTCCCTCATCCTTTCAAGAGAGTGATGAGGGATTTCTGCCTCAGTATCCCACACCAACGAAACAATTGCCCTTCCCACATGGCCTTCTCATCTCAGCGTATCTTTTGCAGAATAGATGAGATCTGTTCTTTTGAGAATCCGGATGCTTTTACATGGCTCCCATGACATCCTGACCCTCTGATCTTTTAAGATGTTTCCTGGCCACATGATTCCCTAGTAAATTCTAGTCAGTGCTAAGTGATGACTAATCAAAAAGAAAAAGTGGAACTGGGCCATCGTATAAAAGAAATTGTTCTTCTGAAGTCTTGGATCTCAACTCTAGGCTCTGTTTGTGCTTAGGGGGCATTTTGCAATGTCTGGTGATGGTTTTGATTGCCACAACTACTAGACCTCTTCTGGATGGAGGCCAGGGAGGGAGGCAGAGTAACAGAATAATAGCAGAATGATCATCTACAGCCATTATGCAGCATAAAACATCAATAGTGCTGAAGCTACAACTGGGTTTGAAGGGAGTCCCAAAATAAAGGTCGCTTACGAATGTTACCTTGGGGATATGTTGGTCAAATAAGTTGGAAAAGACAAGATTGAAGGCTTTCTTAGCTCTATTGAGTTGGCTGGCAGTTGTAGCCAGCCACTCATTACAGGCATTGAAATTAGCACAGTCTTTAATTCAAAATGACTGGAATATATTGAGAGCCGGCTGTACACCAGCTGCACTGCAGGAGCTAGGATCTCAATGGGGAGTGAAACAGACCTGCAGAGACAGAGGACCAGTTAACCAACAGGTAAAGGTGTGTGAGGGGGAAGTCAATAGAATACGTCTTGACTATAGAGCTAAGAACAGAGTACTGTAAGATGCAGGGTATTACCAAGAATGAAATGAAACAGAAAACCAGTGTAAAAGGTGTTAAGGAGGAAAGGGAATATGTAATGAGTAAGAAAGAAAGATGGCCTCTTTTTTGTTTGTTTATTTGTTTGTTTTTGCTTGAGACAAGGTCTCTATCCCGGGGAAGCCTCCCACTGCATAGCCAAGTATGACCTTGAGTGTCTGATCTGGGAGCTGCTGTCAGTGCCTCCCAATGCCGCATCTGTGCTGTGCTAGGTATTGAACCTGGGACATCATGAGTATTTAGACAAGCACTCTACTGAGCCACGCCTCTAGCCCAGGAAAGACCCCACTTAAGAGGTCACCTTTCGGTTGAACGTGAAGGTGAAAGAACTGGGTGGCTGTTTGAGAGGAAGAGAATCTAGGCTAAACATAGGGCGTTGTAGAGGCCTAGTGTGGAGGCTCATTTGGCAACGGGCAAATGACTTCTTGCGGTTACCTGCCTGCTGAATTCCTGAAGGGGACTTAAGTGCTCCTTTACCATGTACTGAGCAAGGACCTGTAAAAATCTGAAAAACCCAGGTAACATCCAGTCAGCTTTGAGTACATTTTGAGGAGAGGGAAACGAGGGGGTCAAACATAGGATGTAAGTATTTGGGTTTCTGGAATATTGTCTCCTGGCTTGGGGGCTCTTTTCTGGGTTTCTAGGTCTGAGGTATTCTGGTCTGATGTGGCAGCTGTGGACATGGCCACTTTGCACACACATGTCAGCTAAATGCAGCTTTGTGCAGTCCTGACCAGAGGTGAATGGAGCGTGCAGGGAAAAGTGGTTGGGGCCTCTGAATGTTACCTGTGCTCACACTACAGCATGGGGGACCTTAATCTCTAGAGGAACAGTCCCTGCACAGCAATTAGAAACTATGTAGGAGGTGTGTGGATTCACAAGGTTCTCGTCTGTTATCTTAGCTTTGTGTTTATCCCTGTGTTCCACTGGTTCAGCTGTTGATGGTTTAAATTAAGGTCTTTGATCCACTTTGAATTATAGATGAAAGTAAAAAGGGGAATACTAGGAGTAGGGGCATCAGAACAGAGATGTGCAGACAGATGGGGAGAAGAGTAGGTTTGGGGGAATCAACCAAAATTTGTATGCATGAAAATGCTATCAGGAAACCAGTTAATTTGTATGCTAACATAAAAGAAAATGAAAGTTGCTTTTATTTTTGTTTTGTTTTAATGTGGCCGCTTTCCCCAGATTTTACCTTTTGATCCATTTAGGACACAGTGCTTTACATATCGCAGCCAAGAATGGCCACCCAGAGTATATCAAGAAACTCCTTCAGGTAAGCAGATAACTCACAGGTTGGTCGGTCGGTCTGTCTGTCTGTCTGGCTATCTGTCTATCATCTGTGAAACGAGAAATACCTCTTCTCAGTACATACCCCTGTTAATATTATCCTACAGCCCATTTGTAAAGAACAGCCAATAATAAGGTTGTTTCCATGGCAACTCTACTAGAAGAGAAGTATATCCTCCCCATTTGGATTGCGTCCCTGGGATGGCTTTATTACCCCCTGGTTCAGTTCCTCCTTACCAAACTGTAGTAACCCTGGCTCTCTGGCTCTGCAGTGTCCTGTGCTCTCTCTATAAATTGCTCATGGGGTGCAGTCCTTCTGGATTAACAGTTTCAGCCATATCCCTTGGTATGTAACTCGATGAGCTTTTAGTTAGTTCTTGGTTCTTGCTTAACTGCTCGCTTTTAGTCTTATTTATAATTTTTAGCCAACTCCCTGGTTTGCTGACTCTGCCAGGAAGTTTACAATGATCCCCTGAGGTGACGACCTCTGCAGATTTGTAAAGATATATATTTCACGAACTACACCCCCACCCACCCTCACCCCTGCGCCATAGCATCCCTACAGTAATGTCCAGCTGTTGCCAGTCAAAATGCAAGCTGGTTATTCTCAGGAGCAGCGTGGAGCAATAAAATAAGTGTTTGCAGAACTGTCTGTCCTGTCGAGCTGTTTCCCTGGCCCTTGCAAGCACTCTTTGAGACCCAGCATCTTGCTTTCATTTGGCTTTGAAATTCTTGGGCCCAATGTGGTCGCATTCATCAACTTGCTGCATTGATCACACAGCTCCTTGTCTTGTCCTGCATGATGCCCCGCTACTGCCCATTCTACGAAAGTTTAACCTCAGTGGGTCTTTGAAGCAAAGTTCAGGAAAAATAGATCTGTGTTTGTGATGTTGAGTTAGGAGAGTCACTCTTGACCAGTTGGCATGGAGTTTTCTTACTGCCTTCTGCAGGACCAGGTCCTCAGGATAAGTGGGGAGGGGTGACTCATTTGCTCAGAGTGTCCTGGATCTCTCCACCCCGGGTCCTACCTCACTTCTTAAAAATACGTTTTAAATTCCCACTCTGCTCCAGCCCCTGCATCTGGCTCTGATTTTAAGGAAGATTTAACCAGACAGGCTTGAAGTTCTTGTGGGCTAGGACCAGATATTCTAGCCTCTAATGTAATTTTATATCTGGTTATGCAAATGCTTTGGTTTTTCTCTGAAATCTTTGAAGCCTTTAAATAGTTCCTTGTGCTGGTCTAAAATTAGGCCAAAGCCTTGGTAAGTAGTAACTTGATCTCCATTCCTCTAACCACAGCAGAGGAAGCATTCCACCTTAAGGTAACCTGTTCTTACCTCCCCTGGCCTGTGCTTCATCTGACCGGACATTGTTCTTTCTAGATTCCTGTTAGGAATCCAGCCATCCATGACCTCCTGCTGGGTTTACATGGCAGAACTCTCCAGTCAGTGGTTCACCCCTCTGCAAACCAGGCTGTGTACAAATGAGACAGACCCCTTTGTCTCCTGCTCTCCTCATCCCAGCACCTCTGCATTTAGTGTTCGCTCTGAGCCCTTGCTCTTGAACCCTGTGCATTGGTCCCTAAGCCCTGTCTGGGATATGCCTGCTCTCTGGTTATTGCCATTTTCAGCTCCTAGCTCCTTAAGGCAGTTAGCACAAATCGAACTTTGTAGAGTCCTGCAAATCCTTCCCTGTGTAAATCCTCCTATCCTCCCTTAGATCAAGTGTTCTCAGGGTACAATGCATGGTGCTAAGCAGTTAGTATCTACCAGCAAGCAGGGAAGTTGCTGTCTTTGTGGAGTTTACAGTCTGGTTAATAAGGAAAGGAACATATGCTATAAATTGCAGAGTACTAAGAAGGAAAGTGGTGGTTTCTAGGGAAGCCCTCAAGAGAAGATGATGTTTAAGTTGAGATCTCCAGTGGGCAGAAAACTAGTGGAACACATTCCAAACAGAATAGCAAGTCACGGGCCTTGGGTAGGCAAGGAACTCCTCAGGGTGGGAAGAAAGCCAGTGAATGAGTCAGAGGCAAAGACGTGAGAAAATGTAGTACAAAATACAGGGCCTTGTATGTCAAGATATGCAAGCTAAGTAATCCTAGGTTCACTGTGGAATTCTGAAGGGCAGACGCTGACAAACACAGTTTTATAGGACGATTCTTTTGTGTAGAGAAGTGGGTAAGAGGGGACAAAACAATTGAGGAGACCTATTGGAGGCTAGACTAGCTGTTGATGTAAGAAGATGCTGCCCGGGGCTAAGATGAAGGTAATGAGAAAGAGAAGAAAACATCTCTCGTATATGTTTTGGAGAAAGGATCTACAAGATGTAGTGGGTAAGATACTAGAAGAGGAAGAGGAGGAGGAGAAAGCAAAGCTAATTCAGTTTCTGTCTCATTGGGTAAATTGCCAGTGGTGGTTGGTGTTCACAGAGATGGTAAAAGCTCAGGGTAGGCATGGAGGAGTGGAAAATTTGCCTTTCGGGTGCTTATCAAACCAGTGTTGTCAAGCAACTTCAGTGGGTTCTCAAGCCTGGGCACTCACAGGTGACATTGTATATGAATAAGTATCCAGGCTCTAACAGGTTCAGATCCTGGCTTCACCACTGCCATAATTCAAGCAATTTATTAACTTATTTATACATAGTTCCCACTGATGATGACTGCACTGAGAGTCATCCAACTTGGGTTGTTAGCAGACGTAAAGCAATTCTTGATTCAGAGCTGGCACACAATACTTAAATAATACTGTTGTTGGGACCTACATCTGTTGCTTGCAGTCACTAACATCTGGATGTAGGTGTAGATGGGATTACCAAGAAGAGAGCTTCGGAGAAAAGCAATGACAAATATGAGGCTGTGGGTTTTATTAGCGGAGGGGGCTGTCCAGGGTGGTGGGGGGAAGCTACAAGAGGCAGAGCCAGACAGAGAGCCTCCAGGAGGAAGAAGGGGAAGGTCTGGGGAAGAGAGCAGGCCACTGCTCCAAGAGTGGTCGGAGGACAAATGTGTAGAAACTGAAAGACTGCTGGTGACTTTGGCATGGGCCATCACTATGGAATCCTGAGGGCAGATACCTGACCTAAGTGGATTCAGGAGTGAGTGGGAGGCAAAGAAACGGAGACTGTGTAGATGACTCAGGAAAACTGGTTTTAGGAAGGGGACAGAGAGTGAGAGGAAATGGGAAAATGTAGGATCCACATGGGAGATCTTAGAACATGTGTGTTAGCTGCTGGGTTACATGATGTAAAGGATGAGTGAACGACCAGATCAGGAAAGGGGTGACCATAGCTCGTGTCATGGTTATTTGGGTATGTATCTTTTTCTTCATAAAGGACTGTGGGCCCACAGAGCTCAGAAGGCAGGATTTATGCATGCGTATGCCCCTCTGAATAAATGATGGTTGAAGGAAAAGGATGGATACGATGGTATTTGTGTGGTGACTTTAAGAAACTTATTTTTGTCTCACAGTACAAAAGCCCAGCTGAAGGTATTGACAACTCTGGGAAAACAGCTTTACATTATGCAGGTAATGTTCACTCTCTTACATGTCCATTCTACTCTGAATGGTACTATTCCTGGGGCTGGTTTCGGTAGTTCCCAGAGGTTCCCATTTTACTCCGTTTGTAAGTCACACACAGATTTACTAAGAAGTGGTTTCCTGCCATGCAACCAGTTACATGGTTAATATATTCAGCTCAGGCTTAGAGTAAGCTCAGTGAGAAGGGTGTGTTTGGCATGTACAATGCTCTGTGTGCTTAGCATGTGCAAGGCTCTGGTTTTAAGCTCCAGTACTAAGTATGTACACTAGCATACATACATATGTATATAGATTTTTAAACCTTCAAGTCCCTTTTTAAAGTAGACAGTAGTGAACAGTTGTGATTTTCAGGGCTATAAGATGCTGATTTATTTTTTAATTTAATCTGGGTGTCACGATGAACGTCAGTTGTATTTGTCCACCTTCGGTTTTACCGTCTGTCACAGCTTCCAGTGGCAGATGCTGATACTGTATTCACGAGGTGATTAAGTGTATAATTAATTTTATTTCTAGTTGTAGAAAAGCCAAGTCCTGTGAGAAGCTAAATCATATGCTTGCCTACAGGTAACTGGGAGTCCGTGGCTGTAGCTTTGGCTAACGTGGAAATTAAGCAGTGTTTGCGCACACCTGTGGCTTAGCCTTCTCTTCTATGCTGCTCACCTGCTGGGCAGAGAGTGAACTCTTCCTTCCTAGAAGTGGTTACCTGGGTTGCTTGTGACCAGCTGTGTTCTTCCTTCCGCAGCGGCACAGGGATGCCTTCAAGCTGTGCAGATCCTCTGCGAACACAAGAGCCCCATAAACCTTAAGGACTTGGTAGGTACCACGTGGACACTGAGGGAAATGGAGTGCAGGCTTCTAATGAGACTTTAAAGACCTTAATATCTGGCAAAATTCTATTCCTTTTTAGCAACAATTTTTTCCCTGTAAAATGGTTTTATATGTTAATCCTTATGAATCCCTAAAACCACCAGTATTTTGCAGTGTGCTTCTTAGATATGTGTATTTTTATAAGTAAATGTTTGTGTTCTACCATTAACCACCATGTGAATAAAACTTTGTGTCTCAGCTTATAAAAATAGAAAAGTTTGTGCATCACTTGTCTTGTTGCTCTGACAAAGTATTCGGCCATAGCGGCTTAAAATAGGAGGGGCTCATTTTGGCTCTCCCTTTGAAGGTGCGGACCATCACAACAGTGGGAACTTGAGGGAGCTATTTCCATTGCATCCATGGTCATGAAGCAAAGGGGGACTCATGCTGTTTCTGAGTTTGCTTTCTTCCTTCTACTCCATTCTAGCTGTTATGGTGGGTCTTCCAACCACAACTAGCCTTATCTAGAAAGTTCCTCCAGATGTCCATACATTTGTCACCAAAGTGAGTCTAAGTCTTCCCAAGTTGACGATCAGTGTAAACTGTCAGAGATATCCAGTTAGAAATTCTGTTGTTCTCTTTCATGGTATCACCTTGGATGATTTCTAGTAGAATTTTCCAGCTCTGAAGAGAACTTTTAGTCTTTTTAAACTTCACAGGCCTATTATGAGACTACATTTATATGCCGTTGGCATGTGGTTCCAGGGTCTAATGACATGCTGTAGCATGAAAATTGGCACGAATGTCCTTGCCCCTGATCAAGCAAATACGTTTACACTTTCCAAACCTCAGCATAGGTTAAACATCTTTACTCCAAAAGTCCCCAATTCCATGCACTGAAATTTGGATTTCATAGACATGGCTGAAATGTATAAACTGCATGGTGTTTATATGAAAAAAATACAAAAAATGGACTTCATATGTAGCCTTGGGTCCTAGCCCCAGGGAACTTTATTATGCAACCAGCCTCAAATCCCCGTATTCTAAAATCTGGACTACTTCTGTCATTGGTTTGGTTTGGTTTGGCTTATCTTTTTTGTTTTTTTTTTTTAGATTTATTTTATGTATGAAAGTGTTTGCATGTTTGTATGTATGTGCACCACATGTGTGCCTGGTACCTGCAGAGGTCAGAGGGTATCAGATCCCAGGAACTGTAGTTATAGATGGTTGGTTATGAGCTGCTACAATTATATCTGGGTACTCTGGAAAAGCAGCAAGTGTTGTTAAGATGAACCGTATCTCCAGCTCCAATAACTTTATTTTTTTTAATTTTACATTTGAAGTTTTTACATGTGTTATTACTGGGGGATGCAGCATGCATGAAGTTAAAGGACATATTGAACAAGTCAGTTCTCTCTTTCCTACTTGTGGGTGCAGGGGATGGTACTCAGGGCTTCAGCAATAGCGACACTCGCCTTCACTACTGAGCTCCAGTTTACTTCCATCTGAACACACTTAGTGTGTATGCGCTCTGACATTACTGTGGAGCTAGTGATAGGTAATGGAGCAAGCAACCCGAATAGCTGGACTTCTAGAGAAAAGCCAAAGTCAGTGAATTTGCCTAAGACATGTGGTTAAGTGGAAGGGTGGTCCTAAAGGGTCATAGACTATCCCAGTAATGAAAGTATGGCCTCGAAGTGCAAGTCATGAGAAAAATGTGGGAAGGGCGAGGTATTGCAATCCTGGTATTTGGAGTTAGAGTTACAATCTGAGTTTTTTTTCCTAGGATGGGAACATACCCCTGCTTGTGGCAATACAAAATGGCCACAGTGAGGTCTGCCACTTTCTCTTGGATCATGGAGCAGATGTCAATTCCAGGGACAAAAATGGAAGGTACCACAAGTTAAGGCAGAAGTCATAGCTTCAGTGATACCCATTTTTTTAGTGTTATAAAGTGGTTTCCTTTTTTTAGCTTTACCTTCTTGATAATTGAGAGTCTGTTTTGACAAAGAAGGAAAAAAAAAAGATCCTGCAGACCTGCATGGGCAGAATTGCTGATTGGATCTGCAATGAAACTAATTAAATATTTAACTGAGTAAGCCATTTCACCCTAAACAAAAGTAAATATGCTGAATGTATTTAAAAATAATTTTAACCTGGGTGGCGCTGGAATACACCTCTAATCCCAGCAACTCTGGAGGCAAAGGCAGGCAAGTCTATGAGCTTGAGGCCAGCCTGGACTACATAGTGAGTTTCAGGACAGCCAGGGCTACACAGGGAAACCCTGTCTCAAAAAAGAAAACAACCAATAATAATGATCATAATAATAATAAATAATTTTAAAGCCGGGTGTGGTGGCACATGCCTTTAATCTTAGCACTCTGGATGCAGAGACAGGAGAATTGCTGAGTTCAAGGCCATCCTGGTCTGCAGAGCAAATTTCAGGACAACCAGGGCTACACGGGGAAACCCTGTCTTGAAACAACAACAATAAAATAATAATAATTTTAATAATGTATGTTCTTTAAAATAATAGAGGCGGCCAGGCAGAAGTGGCTCACGCCTTTAATCCCAGCACTCGGGAGGCAGAGGCAGGCGGATCTCTGTGAGTTCCAGACCAGCCTGGTTTACAAGAACTAATTCCAGGACAGCGTTCAAAATCACAGAGAAACCCTGCCTCAAACTAATCCCCCTCCCCCAAAATAAAATAAAATAATAGAGGTGAAAGAATTCGGTCTTTAAAATAAGCTTGGTTTTTGTACCAATCACAGGAAATTCTGTCCACTATAGAAGACTGTCCATGCTGTTTTGTTAGATAAAGTTTAACATTTTGATTTAGTCCAAATTTTTAAAAATACCGCCTTATTTCATCTTGATAGTTTACCACTTAATTCCCCAGATGACTGAAGATTTAACCGCATTTAATCCCTGTTTCATTGTTTTCAAGACAAGTGCGTCTCAGGAAGGCATTTCCACCTTTGGGTATACTAAACTGACATCTCTTTTTTTCTCCAGAACTGCCCTCATGCTGGCCTGTGAAACAGGCAGCTCGAACACTGTGGAAGCCTTAATTAAAAAGGGTGCAGACTTGACCCTTGTAGATTCTCTTGGACACAATGCCTTATATTATTCCAAACTCTCAGAAAATGCAGGAATTCAAAGCCTTCTATTATCAAAAATCTCTCAGGATGCTGGTATGTAAAAGAAAACAGCCAATGTTGTTTTAAATTTACCCACTCATTTTTCCCAAAAGGGTAAAGGAATTTGTGCAATATGATATGATTTATTATTCTTTTAAATGTATGCTTGAAGAAAAACAAAATGTTAAATGTTATGTATGGTGCGTGTGTGTGTGTGTGTGTGTGTGTGCGTGTGTATGTGTGCGTGCGTGTGTGTGTGTGTGTGCATGTGTGTGTGTGCGTGTGTGTGTGTGTGTGTGTGTCCACCCACCCAAAATCTGTAAAAGATGTGTCATTATAATTCTTATAGTTCTTTTTTTTTTTTTACCTTCTTTTCTTTAGATGTAAAGACCCCAACAAAACCAAAGCAGGTATTTATCTTGGGAATGAGATGTTATTTTTTTTAATTTTTGCTTATGGCAATATGAAAATATTGAGAATAAATGCTATGGTTCCTTAGGACAGTGATTAAAAACTGGGTTGCAATTTTTGAAGGAAAAACTGACATGATTTTGAGTGAATGATTCATTGTTACATGGTGGCAAATAATTTAACAATTTTATTATATTGTTTTAAAAATAGGTGCTTCATACTGCATTTTTTTAATGAAGTGCCTAACAGATGTGTGAAAATGTGGTTAAATCTTGAAACTAAATGAAAATATGCTAAATATCGTATCCTGTGAATATAAAGATATATACTGATATATGCATGAAACTGTTAAGGCATTTGTGAAAAATAAGAGATTCAGCCTTTTAATTTTAATTGCAGCTTTAAAAACTGCCATTGGTGTTATGCAGAGTAGCAGCGACAGAGGCATTTTCTTATTGGAGTTTTCCGTAAAGGCATGTGGGCTCTCTGTGTATATCTGGCCATTCGGTGTATTTGTACACTGAAGTCTTTTAAGTCGTAGAAAGCAGATATTTAATTATTTATTATGTGCTAATTGTTGCTTCTTGGGAACCTTTGCATATGAGGCTCTCCTTCCCCTCCTCATGTCTTCATTACGGGGTGGTGGGATGAATTGCATTAAGAGGAAAAGCTGACTGAATGAATGCATTCTGGGTCCTGGATTATGACTGATAGGCCCGTCTTCATCCTTTCCCAGTTCTACACGCCACCTTAATCCCGCTTTGTCTCTTCCTGCCATCAAAGCATGGGTGGCTGGGAGAGAACTTAGCACACGCATGTTACATCCGTTCTGTGGGCCGCGTGTTTCAGGACTTGAAGAAGCTGGGGATGTGTAACTGTCAGCAGATTGTTCTGTGTTTGCTGCAGCTACTTGCTCCGACTTTACTAACATGACTAACCCACCTCCATTCTGTGGACTGTGATAACTTTCAGCATGATCAAGTCTCTAAAATAAGCTCAGAAAGAAGTGGAACTCCAAAAAAACGCAAAGCTCCACCACCTCCTATCAGTCCTACCCAGGTAAAAGCAAGAGCGAACGAGCGCCGCACGAAACCAAAAGCCATCGTTCTGTGTCTGGGTCCAAAGGGAAGTTGAGATACTGACCCCCCTAAGCGCACATTCTAAATCTTCCTTAGTATTTCTCAGCTTCCTTAGTAGTTCGATATGCAGCTCAATGATAAGAGTACCTGCCCAGCCTGTGTGAGTCCCTTGGTTGGAACTCTAGGAGAACACACGCACACATGTACACACACATAAACACAGAATAAATCGCAGTGTCAGCTATTAAGCTGGGATATTGTGGGTTTCATCTATATTAAAATTTAGCAGCATCTTTTCTTTTTTTTTTTTTAAGCCTCAAGAAAATTTCTCAGAATCTTAGGACAGAAGTTTTCCCTTATGCTAATTTTGGAGTGCCGTTAGCTCGTATTAACAGCTCTAGAGAGTACAGAGAGAACACAGATGGAAGTAAATTTTAGGTAGTCTTTGGAGATGTTGATATTTGCCCCTTTTACTACATTTATGGGTGTCTAATATTAAAAGTTTTTGTTTTCTGAGTACATCGTAACAACTTTAGAGGAGCAAGATAAAAAATATGAAATATCAAACAAAAGCAGGGTAAGTGTTATTGCTAAGACAAGCATAAGATATAAAAAAAGATAAAATAATGGCTTCTTGTTCAGCGTCATGGGAATCAGGCCTTTGAAGATCCATCCTTTATCGGTGGTTTTCTTTTTCCTTTTTTAGTTGAGTGATGTGTCTTCCCCAAGATCAATAACCTCTACACCACTTTCGGGAAAAGAATCAGTATTTTTTGCTGAAGCACCCTTCAAGGTATTCTCTTTCTGAGTTCAATTTTCTTAGCATGTTTATGATATCTGGTCACCTTGCTTTTATTTATACAATACTGGGCAAAACACATTACACTTTTGAGTCACTGTTTCAGGACACTTCACCATGAATAACCCTTTGATTATTTTTTCTGGCATGGACAACATAAAAGACTAGAAAAAATAAATCACATTTACTGATAATTTTCAAATAAGAGACAGATGGCCTTTATGTGAAATCTTTAGCTCTTAGAGGCAGAGAGTGGAATTGTGGTTCCTAGGATAGAAAAAGATTGAGAATTTGGGGAGATGTTGAAGGGGGAAATTTAAGAGCTCTATTAGATAACATAGTGACTAGAGTTCACCATGTGTTTTCCTCTTTAAAATTGCTTAGGGCTAAGGAGATGACTCACTTCATGGATAAGATACAGCCTGAATGAAGAGCTGAGGTCACATCCCTAGAATACACATGAAGCTGAGTGCAGTAGTATGGGTTGGCTATCCTAGCTTTCTCAGGGGGAGATGAGAGATGGAGACAGGAGAATCCTACGGAGGCAGAGGCTAAATAACAAGAGACCCTGTCGCAAACAAAGAAGAAGGCAAGATGGCCACCCAAGGTTGTTCTCTGACTTCCATAATAATCCTGTACTCACCCCATGATAAACTTGTGTCTACATTCTCCTCCCTCCCTCCCTCCCTCCCTCCCTCCCTCCCTCCCTCCCTCCCTCCCTGTCTCTCTCTCTCTCTCTCTCTCTCTCTCCCACTCTCTCTCCCTCTCTCTCTCTCTCTCTCTCTCTCTCTTTCTCACACACACACACATTATCTGTGTTAATACATGTATGTAGACATAATAATGATAGTTATTGAGAGGCAGTTTTTGGTATTTTTACCATAAAAAAAGATACATGAGGTAATGTTAACTGGTACGGTTTAGCCATTCGACATCATATAAATCAAGATATCACTGTGTACCTAATAAATATATGCAATGCTTGTAAATTTAAAAGTATTTTTAAACTTTAAAATTTTTAATTTAATCTTTGCACCATGTTCATGCAGTACCCTCAGAGGCCTGAAATGGGCATTGGATCCCCTGGAACTGGAGTTATAGAAAGTTGTAATACAACATGTGGGTGCTGGGAATTGAACCCAAGTCTTCTGGTAGAGCAGTGGCTGCCCTTAACCTCTTAGCTATCACTCTAGCCAAAAGTAAAATTCTTGAAAACTGAAGGTGGTTATAAATTACCTGCTTACTCATCTCATTTATTCCAGAGTATTGGGTATTTATAAAATGGCAATAATTTTTTTATATTCTCTACAGGAAATAACAGTGTCCTTTATTGGGTCCTAGTGGATAGAGAAAATATATCAATAGAGCTAAATGTGGTGGTGCATACACCTCGAGTACCTAGCTATAGAGGCAGAGGCACAAAGATTAAAAGTCAATGCCAACCCACTATATAGAAAGCTCATGCCCAGCCTGAGCTTTGTAATGTGAGACTCTTGTTTCAAAAAAATCAGAACCCAGGGATTTAGCTCAGTGGTAGAGTGTTTGCCTAGGTTGTAAAAATGCAGATTATCCTTCTAGTATAAATATAATACCAGTGGGAAAAGTGCTGAAGTCTGGATACAGAACTGTTGACTTAGTTAACTAACTTGTTATGCTAATATCTCCATTTTGTCAAATGTATTATGAATCTATTCTGTCACTTCCTTCGCTTTAACTAGGCTGCATTAATAAACTTTTAAGATGAGCACTTACATGGAGTAAGACTAGAAAGTCATGGTCCTGTTGTTAGTGTCCCCATGTTTTCTAATGTGGTTGTGGTTTAAGAGGAGCCATGAATTCCACCCAGTAACACCATGATTGTCACTTCAAAGAGCCGACAGAATCTAATTCCTAAGCAGTGCAAGACAAAACAAAAATTTAAAAATGGCACTTATTTATTTATAATGGCTGAAGTTTAAGAAGACCGGGGGTTGTTGTTGGGCATGCATTACAGTAGAACTAGACCTGTCATTTTCTACAGGTGGGATTGTAAAATGTTAGATAATTTGTATGTTTGACAAATTCGTTACAAATTAAATGTGGGCCCTCTATATGACCCAGCCCTATGTGTTTACCCAACAAAAGAAAGTGTATGTCTATACCAAGTCATATACTTAAATGTCACTGCTCCATTCGCACTATCCCTAAGCTGAAAACATTGTAAATGTCATCAGTAATTGTGTGGATGGAGGTAGTGATGTGTATGAGAGAACATCACTCATTGATAAACAGCAGAAGGATTGAGCTGTGTGCCCTGTGAGCAGCACCAGAAATAGAAAATCATCATGAAGGGTAGAACAGGCCAGCCACAAATGTCCTGTGTGGCATTCCCTTCACCGGGGAATCCTGGCTGCCTGGGAATGGAGCAGGCTGAGACTGGTTGGGATCGGGAAGCACTGTGGATGATTGGCAGAAATCTCTGATTCATAGTGCCTCTATCTGTGTACTTGTTACAATCTCATGACATTGTCAGCTGTCATTGGAAGCAGTTTACAGTGTGTACCCTATAAAACTGAAGAAAGTGCCATAAAGGGCAGGACAGCCTATCTTCTATAAAGATAAACATTTGTCAAAAGTAAGTCATTCCGCTAACATTGAGAAAAATCCCTTGCTGGAAAAGGACCTCTCCTAAACGTGTCTGTAGCTCATCTGGGTGAAATGTGGTTATTTCTGGCAGAGTTGCTGAACATTTGAAATGAGAGTCTGTTTTAAGCTCCAAGAAGTTTTGTAGTATATTAACAGATTTTCAGGGACAAACTAAATTTTAAAGGAATCAACTCTCAACCCAAAACCATGAAAATGTTTAAAGTTACCTATTTCCCTGATGGCTCTTATTTATTAACACATCTTTAAAAAAAAAGGTTAGTAGCAGAAATTTTAGCAAATTACAAATATAAGAAATTCATTTTATTTAATATACTTTAGTCAGTGTACGACCGGATAAATACTGCTTCTCTTTAACTTTATTATGAAAGTAAACTTTATCATCTTAAGTCTTAGGACGTGGACTAGAAATGAACTGCTACATACATTAAAATATAACTAAAGTTTCTGAAAAATATTCTGCAGTTGCTGATCTTTTCAAAATTATACCTTTAGAAGTACTTGTGTCTGTTACTTGTATATATTTTAAGTTTTTTTCTTAGTAGAGCAGTACATGCTCTCCTCTCAGCATCTCAAGGAGGGACGCTGGTTTGATTACATGTAGTGAGCACATTTAGGGGAATTCTTTACACGTCATTTCTGTGTTTTTACACACAGGCTGAGATCAGTTCTATACAAGAAAACAAAGACAGACTGAGCGACAGCACAACAGGTAAGGACCGGAAACCTGGGTTTCTTTCCTTTGACCACATTGAGTTTTTTACCTGTTTTCACAAAGGGAGCAGTGGCCAGGCACACACTAAGTGTAAGGTCGTGAGAACTGGTCCATGCCCAGCACAGGACTGCCAGCAATGCATAGGCTATGCTCTCTATACTGCAAGGGACCTTAATTTACATGGTAAAGAATTACGTTTGGATGTAAAAAAAATTCATTTGTTACTATCAATTAGTATTTTCTCCAATTACGCATGCAGGCAGTAAATGGCATTAGCAGAGTAGTGAAAATGCCAAGAGGACTCACAATTTTCTGTCACCTTACTATTGTAGATATGTTCAAATACCATTTCTAGTACCTCCCATAAAATGTATGGCAGTTATTAGACCTGCTTTTCGTTCTTAATATTTAATGTGTTATGACTAAGCTTTCAGATTACTGTAGTCTGTGGATTTATCCTATACATTTACACTGTTTTGAGATGGAGTTCATAGGTTTTAGGCTTTCAGCTTACAGTGCCACACTCTCATTGCAGCCAGGCAGCAAGTTATATCACCAAGACAGAAGGAACCATGCTACACCACAGGCTCCAAGTGTACCCAGACAAAGAGAGTGCCAGTAAATCAAATACAGTTCCCATGACTTCACCAAGACAGGGGTCAATCAACTGTGTCTTTTAAAAGTCTCTCCTAGGACCACAATTCAGAAGCTACTATGTGCTATATAGTAAATCCCTCTCTCTTTTTTTTTTATATTTTATTTTCCAGTTTAAATTTAGATAAGAAACGAGGTTGCTTCACAAGTCAGTTCCAGGTCCCTCTCCCATTCCCTCCCCTCCTCCTGTGCCCTCCCCCAACCCCTCCCGTTACCCCCTCATTCCCCCAGGGAGGGTGAGGCCCTCCATGGGGGTGTCCATAGTCTGTCATTTCATATAGGGCAGGGCCTAGACCCTTCCCCAAGAGTTCAGGGTGAGAGTGCACCTCACATTGTTCTATGGAAGTCCAAAGTCCATGTGTATACTTGGGATGGGTACTGATCTGCTGCCCACGGCTCAATAGATTCCCTAGGCCTCCTCACTGACACCCAGATTCAGGGGGTCTTGATCAGTCCCATGCTGGATTCCCAGGCTGATGCCTGGGATTCAAGAGTTAACCTTTGTCTGGTCAGCTGTTTCTGGGGGTTAAACCAGCCCAGTCTTAATCCCTTTGATCATCAGTCCTCCCTCTCTGTTACTGGCTTTCTTGAGTTCAGCTCAGTACTTAACCAAGGGAGTCTGCCTCTTCTTCGATCAGCCACTAAATAAAGTTTCTGTTTCCCAGACTCTCTGGCCATAGGATTTTAGGCTGGCACTCCCCAGATCTATGTCTAAAATCCATATATGAGAGAGTACATGCCATGTTTCTCTTTTTGTGACTGGGTTACCTCACTCAGGATGGTTTCTTCTAGTGTCATCCATTTGCCTGCGAATCTCATGATTCCATTATTTTTTTCTGCTGAATAGTACTCCATTTTGTAGATATACCACATTTTCTCTATCCACTCTTCAGGTGAGGGACATCTAGGTTGCTTCCAAGTTCTGGCTATTACAAATAGAGCTGCTATGAACATAGTGGAACAGACATCTTTGTTGTATGAATGGGCATCTTTTGGATATATGCCTAAGAGTGGAGTTGCTGGGTCTTGTGGTAGGTTTATTCCCATTTTTCTGAGGAATCTCCATACTGATTTCCAAAGTGGCTGAACCAGTTGGCACTCCCACCAGCAATGGAGGAGTGTCCCTCTTTCGCCACATCCTCTCCAGCATAAATTGTCATTGGTGTTTTTGATTTTAGCCATTCTGACAGGAGTGAGATGGTATCTCAGAGTTGTTTTGGTTTGCATTTCCCGAATGGCTAAGGATGTTGAGCACTTTCTCAAGTGCCTCTCAGCCATTTTAGACTCCTCTATTGAAAACTCTCTATTTAGTTCTGCAGCCCACTTTTTAATAGGGTCCTTTGGTGTTTTGGAGACTTGTTTCTTGAGTTCTTTGTAAATTTTGGAGATCAACCCTCTGTCAGATGTGGGATTAGTGAATATTTTTTCCCATTCTGTGGGCTGCCTTTTTGTCTTGCTGACTGTGTCCTTTGCCTTACAGAAGCTTCTCAGTTTCAGTAGGTCCCATTTATTAATTGTTGATCTCACTGTCTGTGCTACTGGTATTATGTTCAGGAAGCTGTCTCCTGTACCAATTCGTTCAAGCGTACCACCCACTTTCTCTTCTAAGAGGTTCAGTGTGGCTGGATTTATGTTGAGGTCTTTGATCCATTTGGACTTAAGTTTTGTGCATGGCGATAAACATGGATCGATCCGCATTCTTTTACATACCAGTCTCCAATTATGCCAGCACCATTTGTTGAAGATGCTTTCTTTATTCCATTGTATATTTTTAGCTTCTTTGTCAAAGATCAGATGTTCGTACGTGTGTGGGTTAATACCCGGGTTTTCAATTCGATTCCATTGGTCTACCTGTCTATTTTTGTGCCAATACCAAGCTGTTTTCAGGACTATAGCTCTGTAATAGAGCTTGAGGTCAGGGATGGTGATGCCTCCGGACGTTGCCTTGTTGAACAGGGTTGTTTTGGCTATCCTGGGTCTTTTGTTTTTCCATACAAAATTGATTATTGTTCTTTCAAGGTCTGTGAAGAATTGTGCTGGGATTTGAATGGGGATTGCATTGAATCTGTAGATTGCTTTTGGCAGGATTGCCATTTTTACTACATTGATCCTACCTATCCAAGAGCATAGGAGATCTTTCCATTTTCTGAGGGCTTCTTTAATTTCTTTCTTTAAAGATTCAAAGTTCTTACGATACAGGTCTTTCACTTGTTTGGTTAGCGTTACCCCAAGGTATTTTATGTTGTTTGTGGCAATTGTAAAGGGTGATGTTTCTCTGATTTCTCTTTCAGCCCTTTTATCATCTGTATATAGTAGGGCTACTGATTTTCTTGAGTTGATCTTGTAGCCTGCCACTTTGCTGAAGGTGTTAATCAGCTGTAAGAGTTCCCTGGTAGAGTTCTTTGGGTCATTGATGTAAACTATCATATCGTCTGCAAACAGTGAAAGTTTGACCTCTTCCTTCCCAATTTGTATCCCCTTGATCCCCCTTTGTTGTCGTATGGCAATAGCTAGAACTTCAAGTACCATGTTGAAAAGGTATGGAGAGAGTGGACAGCCTTGTTTTGTTCCTGATTTTAGAGGAATTGCGTTGAGTTTCTGTCCATTTAGTTTGATGTTGGCTGTTGGTTTACTGTATATAGCTTTTATTATGTTTAAGTATGTCCCTGTTATCCCAGGTAAATCCCTCTCTTAAAAAGGAAAAAGAAAACGAGTTCTTAGGAGAAGCTTGATATGTGTCCTCAAGGATGCATGCATGAACCTTTGTAGGTAAACAATGAGAGATTAAATGTGTTGTGGGAAGCTGTCTTTGCAGGGCTACAGTCAGTCTGAGAGGAGGAGTGAGGATTGAGAAAGGGTAGGTAAAGACATAGGATAGAGTCAGGAGGGCAAATCCAGTGAATACTGAACATCCTTAGTTTACTCTTCAACATTCTTAAGTACCCAACCAAAAGTGGGGACAATGGCAGGAGACTTCTATTATCATGTATAAGGAGTGATCAGACTTACTCCCTTAATCCTCCAGGTATTTGGTAGCCACACATGTTATTCATCCTTCAGGGTCAAGAGTAAACACACCTGAACCCAAGTCTGTTGTTATTTAGATAAGACATTCCCTACCAAGGCCGAAACATCCTGCCCTAGCCAAGTGTTTAGACCTTTAGGTCTTTGGACATACTAAGGACAGTTTGAACTCTCTGATCTTGAGGCCAGATGAAGCAGACCCATTTTTATGGGCCCCAACAATGTCTGCTGAGAGTATCTACAGAACACAGCAGAAATTGTGAGTCTGAAGAGCAGTGGGAATCTAGGAAAGGTTTGTAAGTCATGAACCAGAAAAGGCAGATTTGGGACAGATGTAGAGGTTCTGACCCATCTATAGATAGTTTTTGGAGGGAGAATAATTGAAACACTTGAACCAAGAAATGACCCAACCTCTGTATGCTTGGAAGGCAGTTCTGGTATTCCCATGCAGGCTCCATTTTACCAGAAAGGTGGGGGAGACTAGAGGGGAGACTTATTTGGGGTCCAAGCAAGTGATAAAGCCTGAAGTATTCAGGGTAAGAAATAACCCAGGTACAGAGAGACCTCTGAAAGGACTCACGGCTGGGACATTGGGGGCACAGAAAGAAGTGAAAACCACTCCAGATATGGTACTTGGAGTGAATGGCAAGTGTACAAACTGCCAGCTGTCACAGTCTGTACAGCTGTGTCCTGTGGCATTGTGCTTGGGATTCCACTGGCACCTCACGGCCACCATCCCTCTACCCTTTCTTTTTTCCCAAGGTGCTGACAGCTTATTGGATGTAAGTTCTGAAGCTGACCAACAAGACCTTCTTGTCCTATTGCAAGCGAAAGTTGCTTCCCTTACCTTACACAATAAGGAATTGCAGGATAAATTGCAGGTTTGTAAATATATGACTAACGTGGGCTATTCTGTAAAGTATTGGTGTGTTCAAGAGTAGACCGGTATATTTTGTTTTAAATAGCCATATGTTTC
Organism: Mesocricetus auratus; assembly: GCF_017639785.1. Taxonomy (NCBI): domain Eukaryota; kingdom Metazoa; phylum Chordata; class Mammalia; order Rodentia; family Cricetidae; genus Mesocricetus; species Mesocricetus auratus. Next base: position 6,535,215 of record NW_024429198.1, on the reverse strand, counting down.
TTCTTTAGTTTTAAAATTCTTAATGCTTTCAGATTATTTAACAGTGTTCACTAATTCTATTTCTGGAAATTGCTAAATTGTGTTTAAATACATAGTTTAATAAGCATAGTGACATAAAATTTAAATATAGATAAAAATTCATTTGTATAAATAAATTAGTGTATATGTGATATATATATATACATATATATAAATACCCATCCCTCCTTTCCTCATCCCTATCCTCCTAACCATCTTCCTTGTTTAGATCCTTTACACATTGAAATTGTATACATAAAATTTTAATGTATATAGTAACAGCCATGGGCTTAGTAAAATTGATCTCTAATCATCTTAAGAACCTGATGAAAAATAACTATGCAGTGCCTTGGGCAATTGAACTAATATGAGAAACAAAGAAACATTGAAATTGTAAGGTTTACAGATGAAACAATTAAAATATTTTAAAAATACAGAAGTGATCCACGCTAATAGAACACAGAATAAGCTTGCACTGTAAGCCTGGCTCTAGTGCCCCAGGCTGTGCTTTCATAAGCATGTGCAAAACAGTGACGTGGCTCTTCCAAGCCTAAACTTCAGGTTGTCCCTTGCTTTCCAGTTGTTTGCACACCTGGCGGCTCCTAAGTATTACGTATGTTCCTTGTTCCTTTTCCAGGCCAAATCGCCCAAGGAGGCTGAAGCAGACCTAAGCTTTGACTCGTTCCATTCCACTCAGACTGACCTGGCCCCCTCCTTGGGCAAATCTAGTGAAGCCCCTTCCTCGGATGCCAAAACATCTCCATCCGCTGAACATCCTGTGGGGAAATCCGCTGTTGACAGCGATGTCAGAATCCAGCAGCTACAAGATATTTTGCAAGATTTGCAGAAGAAATTGGAGAGTTCTGAAGCAGAGAGGAAACAGCTACAGGCCAAACTCCAGTCCCAGAGGACAGACCCGAGGTTCCTGAACAGCACAGAGATTTCAGAGAACGGCTCCGACCTCAGTCAGAAACTCAAAGAAACTCAGAGCAAGTATGAGGAGGCCATGAAAGAAGTCCTCAGTGCTCAGAAGCAGATGAAACTGGGTCTCCTCTCCCAGGAGAGTGCCGATGGCTATTCGAATCTCCGGGAAGCAAGGGTCACGGATGAGGAAATAGACGCATTAAAGCAGGACCTGCAGAATGCATTGGAAGAAAGTGAGAGGAATAAAGAGAGAGTGAGAGAGTTAGAAAAGGAGCTTGTGGAGAAGGAGAGGGCTGGGCCCACTAAGCCACCTGCAGAAGAAGAGTGTGAGGAGATAAAAAGCTCATACTGCTCTGTCATCGAGAATATGAATAAGGAGAAGGCATTTTTGTTTGAGAAATACCAGCAGGCCCAAGAAGAAATCATGAAACTGAAAGATACACTCAAAAGTCAGATGCTGCAGGAAGCCCCTGATGACGCTGGGGATATGAAAGAGGCCATGAACAGGATGATAGATGAACTCAATAAACAGGTAAGCGAGCTGTCTCAGCTGTACAAAGAAGCCCAGGCAGAGCTGGAGGATTACAGGAAGAGGAAATCTCTAGAAGACGCAGCCGAGTATATCCACAAAGCAGAACACGAGAGGCTGATGCACGTGACAGACCTGTCCAGGGCGAAAGCGGAAGAGGCGTTGTCCGAAATGAAATCTCAGTATTCCAAAGTATTGAACGAGTTGACTCAGCTCAAGCAACTGGTAGACGAACACAAGGAGAACTCTGTGTCCATCACCGAACACTTGCAAGTGATAACCACGCTGCGGACAACGGCCAAAGAGATGGAAGAAAGAATCGGCAACCTCAAAGAGCACCTTGCGAGCAAGGAAGCAGAAGTCACGAAGCTGGAAAAGCAACTCCTAGAAGAGAAAGCTGCTATGACCGATGCCATGGTCCCCAAGTCTTCCTACGAAAAGCTCCAGGCGTCCTTAGAGAGTGAAGTAAACGCCTTAGCCACCAAGTTAAAGGATTCAGTAAAAGAGAAAGAGAAAGCCCATTCGGAGGTGGCCCAGGTTCGAAGTGAGGTCTCCCAGGTGAAAAGGGAAAAGGAAGGCATCCAGACTCTCTTGAGATCCAAAGAGCAGGAAATAACGGAGCTTCTGAAGAAATTCCAGCGCGCTCAGGAAGAGCTTGAAGGGATGAGAAGGTGTTCTGAGACCTCTTCAAAGCTGGAGGGGGATAAAGATGAAAAGGTCGGTGGACGCTCCTTGCTGTGGGGTCTCTGGCACTAAGTCTCAATAAGGCCCTTTGGGTCTCCCTGTATTAAACCTTTATGGAATTTATTGATAGCAACTTGTGTGAATATTCGAAGACTCTGTGCCTGTCTGTTGCCGTCACCAAAACCACATTCATAGCATGAAGAGCCAAGTATGGCGATATACACCTCTAATCCCAGCACTTGCAGGGTTGCAAATTGAAGGCTACCCTGGGCTGTATAGTAAAACTCTGTGTTTTAAATAACAAGTATTTATATTTTTAAAAGACTAATCTTAAAACCCAACAGTGCATGTGCACTCACACCGCACTCACTCTCACACACACATACACACATGCACACACACACACAGGGTGGAAGCATTAATAATTTAACACAAACCTTGCTAGTGTCTTAGGGTTGTTATTGCCGTGATTTTCTCAAAATGCCCTATAGACTTGCCTGATCTTATTGAGGGGACTTCTCCACTGAGGCTCCCTCTTCTTCGATGACTCTAGCTTGTGTCAAGTTGACATAGGCCTAGCCATCATAGCTAGTATTAGGCCAGGGCAAGTGGGACGAGTCTCCTCACACCAGAGTCACCAACACTGTTTTCCCTAATCCCCATTTTCAAAGGCATGCAGAATAGAGAGTGACAGGTGAGGGGAGCCAGCAATTTAGAGATGATTCTGGGTTGTGGTACAAGGATGGAAGGAAGTGAAAAGAAGTGAGTTCAGTATCATTCTATACCTGAATTTTCCCTGCACCCCCAATCCCTTATGTTCTGAATGGCATTAGGACCCATATTTGTTTTTTACCCGGGGACTGGTAGGGTGATGAGAAGTTGTTTTCACTTTAAAGCAAGATGTCCAGAGGTGTTAGGCTCCTTAGATTTACTGACTGTTCATTTCAGTGGAAAATGATGGCCATACTCACATGTGTGAGGCACACACAGAGCCTTAAGGAACAGTCTAGGAGTTAATCTGAGTATTTATTTGACTCTGTGGATGAAGAATCACTCCTGGATTCAAAAGGAGCTAAAGTTCTCTGTGTCACAAGGCAGATGCGACAAATCTACATTTGATCAAACAATGTATTATATTTTTTTACTGCACCCCTTTTAAAGTAACAGAAGTACATTGGCATTTAAGTGCTACATGCACTTAAAACACAATAGGCCTTATCTGCATGGTACAGGCGCCAAGGTCTTAACTGGTTTGTCTGAATTTTTTTTTTTTTTTTTTTTTTTGGTTTTTCGAGACAGGGTTTCTCTGTAGCTTTGGAGGCTGTCCTGGAACTAGCTCTTGTAGACCAGGCTGGCCTCGAACTCACAGAGATCCGCCTGCCTCTGCCTCCCAAGTGCTGGGATTAAAGGTTTGTCTGAATTTGTTATGCTTTGTTTTACGGATTTCCTTTAAGAAATAAAAAAGGAGTGGGGCCTGAGATTCAAAGAAATGACTAATGTTGGAGGCCTAGAAGTACCCAGAATATTGCTTCTGTAGACAGATGAGTAGCCTATCAACTTAATTTTCCTTTCTCACCAGATAAATGAGATGTCGAAGGAAGTCGTGAAGTTGAAGGAGGCCCTCAACAGCCTCTCGCAGCTCTCCTACTCCACAAGTTCATCCAAGAGGCAGACGCAGCAGCTGGAAGCGCTGCAGCAGCAGGTCAAGCAGCTGCAGAGCCAACTGTCTGTGAGTGCACCTCTCTTCTCAGCCTGTCGTGGGTGGCGGGTGAGAAGTTCCACACAGCTCAGCTGGCTGTGACAAAAAGATACTCGGGCGAGTGATGGATTCAAGACTTGCTGGTGAGAGCAAATGAGGGAAACCTGGGAGACTTCCTCGGCATCCTTGCAAGGAGGTGGGGAGATGCATCTGTCATTGGGACGGGTAGCATCATGCACTGCTGTGGAGAGAGAAGCCTTTTCCTTGTCACCACTTTGGTTTTTCCCTGCCAGTCGCCTGGGCTCTGCTGCGTTGTAGTCCCCAAATAACACACAAGACGCTGTATTAATTATGAAGCTGTTGGCCTTGCTTGTTTCTTACTGGCTAGCTCTGACTTAAGTATTTATCCCATAATTGTTAATCTAAGTATTTCTCTTACCGGAGAAGTTTCCAGGCTTCTTACCCCTATGGAGGTTACATCTTGACTCCCTGTGTTTTCTCCTACCCAGAGTCCTCCTCGACTCCTAGTCCCACCTATCTAGCTTCCCTATTGGCCAACAGTGCTTTATTGACATATACACAGGACTTCCCCAACACACTGCTTTGTCACTCTTCTGTGATGGTCACTCCTCAGCACTGGCACTGCTACCAGCATCTTACCGTTAGGCCGTCAGGATCTTAAGTGGTTGTGTATCTACATATTTGAAATTGCTCTTGGCTTTTTTTTCTGCTTATTTTATGACCCACGGAGGGTCCACTCATATTTTTGTTTCCTTTGGGTATTCCAACGAACTCCAAATTTGTTTTTTGACGAAGTAATTCTAGAGATCAGAACACTGACAGTCAGTTTCAATGGATGACAATCAAGGCATGGCAGGGCTGCTCCTTCATGAGACAAAGGGAGCATTTGTCTCCTTGCCGGCCAGCTCCTAGATGCACCGTGCCTTCTAGGACTCATCATACCCTGCCCACCTTCAGAGTGCATCACCGTATCTTATGCTTTTGTCAGGTTACCCCCTCTTTCCGCCTCTGATGTCCATGCTACTCTCTTAGGAGACATTTGAAGGCTACTCAGGTTATCCATAATCCTCCTCTGTCTCCACCTAAATGTCCTAAATGGCATCTGCAAGGTCCTTCTTGCCTCTTAAAGATGTGTCATGTAGATGATTCAGCCCTTTTAACCTTGGCAACAACTTTACCAGAGGAGTGATGGGGTGAACTCTGGATTGCTGCAGAAGGCCAGTGAATTGAGTAAGCAGATACTGTCCAGTAGGGGTGAACTAAGTGAATAACGATGTGGTAATTACAAAGTTACTAATTAAGCAAAAATAAGCAACTTGAAATCTCTTTAAATGAAGTTTGCCCATTACTCAGCAACTCTGAAATAATTTCATTTCTCCTTTCATCTATATTCTTACAAGATTCACTTAAAATGAGTATCTCCCTGTGGGGGGGTGGGGGAGTGTAGTGTTTTAAATTGGGATTGTAGTAAGTACTTTGTTCACAACTATTCTTGCAGCATTGACATATCAAGATGAGATGTGACAAGCATTCACAAATACATGAGCCAGTGAATTTAATGAATCTAGAATCTTCCTGTGCTAACTCACAGAACCAGATGTGTAGCACCTGAGTGATGGTTTTTCATACTTAATCTTCTCTTCTTTTAAGACACCCCCCCAAGATTGTTAATAATGTCAGGTTGTCTCTTTCTAGGAATGTAAGAAGCAACACCAGGAGGTCATATCGGTTTATAGAATGCATCTTTTGTATGCCGTTCAGGTATGGTAATACCACTGACCTCCTAAAGAAATCTGTCAGCCTAGCCAAGCAATGCCACACACCTACCATCCCAGAAATTTAGAGGTAAAGGTAGGAGGACCAGGAGTTGGGTGCCATCCTGTGCTACATAGTGAGTTTGAGATCAGCCTGGGTTACACACAACCCTGTCTCAATAATAGCATAATAAATGGAGCAGCAGATGATGCCTAGAGTGCCACCATTGGACTAGCACAATGAACTAGAATTAGAAGAGTCTCCTTTCTGAGAAACAGTAAAAGCCTTTTGCTTAAGAATTTGTGTTAAGCCTGTGCCTTGCCTACTGGTGGTTATTTGTGGAAAGGGAATATCACTATGAAAGATGTATCTGCCTTTCCCTATCAAGAAGACCCCAGCTTTACTTAATAGGAATGCCAATATCTTGATGCCAATATCTTCAGATATCCCTCAGCACTGAGTTGTCCTTGTACTTGCTTCTCCCTAGCTGGGCTCACACAGCTAAGACCCCAGTTACCCTATGCTCAGGATTTTGTTAGACTTAGTCATTCCCCAAAGAAAAATCAGGGAACTCTCTGGCCTCACTCATCTTGGAAATATGAGAATTGACAACACTGGCATTCTTCTGAATGGGGGGTGGGTGGGTTATAAGCAAAAGGCTGAGCCTCAGCCATCCTGATCCCCAGGGGAGAAGGTGCCATGATGTAAATGAAGTTCTAATGCATATCTTCTGTGTGAATTTTGTAGGGCCAAATGGATGAAGATGTCCAGAGAGTCCTGAAGCAAATACTTACCATGTGTAAAAACCAGTCCCAGAAGAAGTAAAACGGACTCCTTGGCAGGACACTGCCCCTTTGTTGCCTATTTTTGTGTTAGATCTGGAGTTGTCACCAACCACTGCCATTGTTCTTATCCATGGTGTGCACTGTGACCTAGCATAGCTTCTTTTCCAGAGTTTTCTGGGGACGAGTCCCAGGAGAAGATGCCCTCCTCAGAACTGCATAGGTACTTCAGACCAGCAGAGGGGAAGGTCGCTGTCATCTCTTCAGAATCTACAGCTGTGATCATCTATGCCCCAAAGCCTGGTCTACCTTCCTTGGTACCTGACCACCTGAGTGGCTTCCCTGAGTGATCTGCTGAGCTAGCCATGTGGTGAATAGCCCCTGATCTCTGCCTATGGGCTGTGCCATTCAGCACAGGGGAGCACTTTGTGCCCTCCATTCCTCCATTCTAAGCAAATTAGAATAACATTAGAAGTGAGTGTTTAAGATCCTTTATCCTATGGATTGAAAAACTCAGATTCCATCTTTTCCCTCCATCTGCCTTATATGACCTTGCCCTACGTACAGGCCTCATGGTTTGATGAGTGCTGTTAACTGAAATACAAGGTTTTAATCCAAGGGCGAACTGTCCTTAAAGGTTTTTAGTAAATCAATATATGGCAAATTTTCTATGCAAACTTGCCTCCTGCTATTATCCACGAAGCTCAGGAAATCCAAATATTTGCATTTCAACAAAGGACAGTAAACTATGTGTTTACAGCCAAAAGAAATGCCTCATGGTTCTTAACCTCAATTTTTTAAAGTGTTTTTTTCTCTCTATGACATTTTTATTGGCTTTTAAAGATGTTTTCATAGATAAGCCCCTTCGTAAGTGAGATTAGATTATATTAACAATATTTTTAGATAACCATGCTTAAGACTTCTTAAAAATATTTTTCCTCATAAGTTTCCAGCTATAGCAAAGGGTAGTTATATATTCCAAAATCAAAATGAGCTGCCACCGGTACCCCTAGAATTTTCTGTAGTCTACTTCTAAATACAGTGAGTCTTCCTTTGCCAGCTGAGTATCTGTAAACACCCAAAACTCTAGCACCCAAAAATGATTCTTGGAAGAACTGTTAGTTCCAACCAGTTTCTCCATGTTGAAAGTTTGTCCAACATGTAACATGGTGCATAGCAAAAAGTCTTGGGGTCATAAATATGTGTTGACTTTCAGGTTAAAAAATGTTTGGCTTGCTCGTAGCTTCTCTTATGGCCCTGATCATAAGGGAGATAAATGGAATATGTTACTAAATGTATGTTGCTAAACATGGGGGCCCATTTTGGCAGGTTCAGTGGACTACAGGGCTGCCTAGACTCTGAGGGGGCTTGACTGAACAGCATATGTACATCTGTATTAGGTGAAGACCAATGCCAGCAAAACAAAAGTGGCTTTCGGTTGGTGGTGTTCCTCTTCTGAAGTTGTCAAACTACAGTTAAGCATTTCCCAGAATGCGCCAAAGAAATGTGAAAGGATTTGTCCCAGAACTTAAGAAAGTACAAAGCCACCTCCCCTCGTGACCCCACAAAGAACTGCTGCAGAATGTAAAACTTGAGACATTTTGTAGGATGCCTGACAAAGTGTAGCCCTTTTCTTGTTTCAGGATGCATATTTATTACAAGTATTCTGGTTAAATATTGAAAAGATATATGCTGTAGGTTAGCATTTTTATCTTTGTAATTTACAGATATTATTGAATAAAAATAAACTTGGTTCATTTTGCATCCCTTTTGTTGAGTTGTGGTGTATTTGCGAGCAGATCTGTGCTTTCATTTGATTGGTTTAGTAGCACTTCAGTGTGATGGTTTTTATATCCTGCTCCATCCTTGGCCAGTGGGAACTGTCTCCACTGTATCACCTAAGAATACATCATCCTGCCTACAGACTCCTGGTTTCATCCTGAGCTCTGTTCCATTTAGACCACTTTGGGACATTTAGTGTCACATTCCTTTAATTCAAAAGTACTTGCCATTTGAACTGCAAGCTTTCTGTTTGGAACCTATACTGGATTTTTCCCTACTTCTATCTTCTTTGATTAAAAAATGTTTTTTAAAAGGTAAATACATCTTCCTATTAATAAGGATAATTTGATCCTGGGGGGTGGGGAGACTGTTTTGGTGGTCAGGAGGTGGAGGCAGGAAGATTGGGAGTTCAAGGAATTCTATCCTGGGTTACTTAATGAGAGATTCTGTCTCTAAAAGCAAACAACAACAACAACAAAACAGACAAACAAGAAAACCTTTTGTAGGACCATATCTTAGTTTAAAATCATAAAATATCAATGGGAAATAACCAGGTGCAGTTGCTTAAGTGGTGAAATTATTTACCGTAATATAACACCACCATCTCCTTCCACTCATAGCTGGAATGTTCCAGCTTTAAGTTATATTATACGCTGAAACTTGATTTCAAGAGAAGCCTGTGTCTGATACATACTCCGTTTACTTACTTTAACCTTAACTGTTCTCCTCCTCCACCACCACCCCCAAAAAAGGATAAAAGAAATAAAATGTAAAGGGAATTGGAGTTATTTCTATTTTAAATTCTCAAGTAACTGCTCCCCAAGGGAACAATTGACATCATGGGGACAGATTACTGGACAGGGCATCTATCCCTCCATGGTTAGGTGTCAGGCTATAACAAGGATGAATTAAGTAAACTAAAAACATCTTTCCCTTCTTGCTCCCAGCCTTTAGCTAACCTCTCCAGAAACCACAATTATTAAATGGGTGACCTGAGACAATCTTGTATGGGAAGGCAGTTTAACGCAGAGATTCTTTTTAACTTCAGGACAATATTTCATAGTGCTATGATTTAGTTAACTCATTCCTCAATGATGAGTCTTTATAAATATTTTGTGGCTATAAAAATGGTGTAACAGCCATGCTATCTATAAATGCAGTCACAAGTGAGGACTTTTAAGATAGTCTTAAAATTGACCATTTTTTTATTACCCTCCCATCATGATTCAGGCAATATGGAGAATATTGTTGACATCATCATATTGGTGAGAAAGAATAGTCTAGTCCTTTGTAATGGGTGGATCATAGAATATTTGTTCTTATATAAACTGTTAAGACAAGCTCCAGAACCTTCAATAACTAAATCCACTCATCCTAAGATAAACACATGACACACTGTGGGGAGAATGCTCCCAAAACATGTTGAAGCACAGCTTTTTGCATTGGGACAGCTCTAGGATATTGGGTGCTGACAGCAGCGGAAATGCTGCCCAACGATGGTGGAGGTGACACTTTTGGAGCAAAGTTTAAAAGTAGGTTACAAGACAACCAGCTGGAAAGGGCAACAGACTTGGGAAGCAGGAGATTTCTGCTCAGCAGCTCAGGGCTGAGGACTGTTGAGCATCATGGGTGACTGCAGAAATAAAGAACAAGATGAGTTCTTATGATGACCACCACAAATGGTCTTTGAAAACAGCTAAGGAGTATGGGTTCCAGCCTATGGAGAGGCTTCCAGAAGGACTTAGTCCAAGAGAAGGGAGTGAGTAGGAATGAAGAGAGATTCCTTCACTTTTATTATAAGCCAAGGCTTTAAAAGAGGTAGAAAATGCAGTTAAGAATTTACTGTGTACCAGATTGTAGAGGATGTGAGGAGAGCAGGCAGGCCACAGCAGGAAAGATGGGTAGTAAGGGCTCCCTGTGTGTTACCTCCAGACGTTTGGAGGCTGTGCATATAAGTCAAGTCTACACTCTGGTAGGCAGTAAGTTTTCTCCTCCCAAGAGGTCTATTTAAACAAACTGTGGTGGTTTGAAAGAAAATGGCCCCCACAGGGAGTGGCACTATTAGGAGGTATGGTTTTGTTAGAGTAGGTATGGCCTTGTTGGAGGAAGTGTGTCATTGTGGCAGGGGACTTTGAGGACTCCTATGCTCAAGCTACATCCAACATGGTACACAGTTTACTTCCTGTTGCCTGCTTTGTTAGAGTAGGTTTGGCCTTATTGGAGGAAGTGTGCCACTGGGGGGCGGAGGTGGGGGGGCTTTGAGGCTTCAAGGGCCCAAGGCAGGTCCAGTGTCTCTTTTCCTGTTGCCTGAGGATCCAGATGTAGAACTATCAGCTACTTCTCCAGCACTGTGTCTACCTGCATGCTGCTATGCTCCTTGTCATGATAACAATGGACTAAACCTCTGAAAGTGTAAGCTAGCCCCAATGAAATGCTTTCCTTTGTAAGAGTTGTGATGGTCATGGTGTCTCTTCACAGCAATAGAGCACTGGCCAAGACATAAGACACCTGTAATAGTTTGCTTTTTGTTGCTGTAATAAACATCATAACCAAAAGCAACTTGAGGAAGGAAGGGTTTGTTTCATCACTGGGAAAAGTCATGACAGGAACTCAACAGGGCAGGAAATTGAAACAGAGACCATGGAGGAATGTTGTTTATTGGCTTGCTCCCAAGCTCATGACCAGCTCCATTTCTTAGGCAGCCCAGGCCCACCTTCCCAGGGATGGTACCACCTATCCTCTGTTAGGCCCTCCTACATCAATTAGCAATTAAGAAAGTGTTCCACAGACATACCCCCACAGCCCAATCTGATGGAGATAGTCTCTGGACTGAACTTGACGTAACTGGACTGTGTCAAGCTGACAGCTGAATCTAACTAGGAGAACATCTAATTCTGTACAGAGAGGCAAAAATAATGGTTCCAAAAATAAGTATTTGGACTTTCTTGTTCTTATATTTCATAGTTTCTAGGATTGGAATCCTTTGAAAGTAATCATACTAGATTTGGGTCATAAAAGTCTCACAGAGCTCTCTACATATGCTTTCATTTGTCTGCATACGCTTTCTCTCTAGTGTTTGCTTTATTTTAGACAAGATTTCGCAGAGCACCCCTCGCTGATGTGGTACTTGCTGTGTAGCCCAAGCTGTCCTCAAATTTGCTTAAATCCTACTTATTTCTGCCTTGGAAGTTCTGAGATTGTTTGCTTCTCCTTTGGGATTAAGGGGGGAAATGTGAGTGGATATGCAAGAACTATGGAGACTAATGACATTCCATTCCAGAGTTCACAAAGAAACTAATGCATACATTCTTACTAAAATTCACCATTTGAGGGACAGGGTTGAGATGGCAAGGGAAGAAAAAGTAGCAGGGATTTGGAACATAGAGGCTGTAAGATCGTCTGAGTTTGCTTTATACCTGCAGATGAGAGCGGCTTGCTTCTTTCCTGTTGGGGACTAATTAAACGGAGGCAGAATCGGTGTCTGCTTTAGGAAGGGAAATTCAGTGTCACTTCTGGTACTACACTAACATGACTAGACACTATCAAAGACTTGGCAACAATTTTTAGTGTTCTAAAAAGAACACTAAAATTTCGATTTGATGGTGCCCAACTTTATTAAGGGAAATAGGTATTAGACAAGACAAAATAGGTTCCTCCTTTTAGTCTCCATAAATGAAAATATCAGCCATGGGGTCACAAAAGTCCTCACAGAATTCTAGAACCAGAGAGGCTTTAGAGAAGAAGGAGTACATATACACTTAGAGTGTAGTCAAGAAAATTGATATCCACAGGGTGTCCCACAAAGCAAGTCACGGAGTCCAAACTGCAACCCTGACAACCTTGAAACTACGTTCATCGCTGACCATTGCTTCATGCTGAAGGTTCTCTTAGGAACCAGAGAACAGCCATGGTGGGATCTTTCTAAATTTTTTACTCAGGAACATGAGACTACAAGTTTGAACTTTGTGTTAACAGACCACCTAGCTTTTATTATATATGAAAGAAAACTCATCTAAATCCCCCGGCTTTGAAAGACTTTCTTGACATTCTAGCGTCAATGATAAATTCCACCCCAGACTTGTAAAAATGCAAACCATTCAAAACCTGCTTTTCTTTTTCTACCTAGCTTTTCTTTTTTAAAATGGAGGGGGATGGGCAGGAAGGGGGAGGACTAACCTGCTTGGTTGTCAAGGGTCCAGTGCATGGTAGAGTCCATTATGTCACTTTCAAACGTGTGCCACAACTAGCATGTTCTTCACATCTTTGCAGTACTACTGTATGCTTGTGACCTTGAAGGACAAAGCTGCATGATTTAGGGCTATGTGGTGTTTACCGAATGTGCCTTTCTCCCCGGAAAAGGTAACCATTTGACAGCCACTGGCACATTCCTAAATCTTCACTTCCGGCACTGTTTTCTTCTACAAGCCTGGCTCCAACCTTATCCAGAGAGACAAGACCGGCCATGCAAGTACTGCCAGTAACCACAGGAGTCTGTTCTCTAAGGTCTAGAGACCCAGAATGCCAGGAGTGCAGAGTACTTCAGGAAGATGCTGGACTGCCCAGCCAAGGATCATTGCTGAAAACATCCACAAATGTAGCAGTTTTAAAACTATCAGGCTCCTGAGGCCTGGAGTGCCTTCTTTTCATCCACAGGATTTACCCTCTCTTCCTGTCCTGTGAGACAGGCACCACAGGACCATTCACAGCAGCAAGGCATCACCCCAGAGTGTCCCTTGTGCACTCGGAGCTGCAGGGCGGAAGTGCCCTGCATTGCCATAGCTCCCAGAATCATTGCTAAGAAGGCGTCCGTTCCCATGGCAACGCATTGTCTCCAAATCCAGAAGTCTAGCTTCGGTGCTTGAAGACAGGGCCCTGGCTGGGACACTGACCCGAGGCAACAGAGGTCCTAACTGCCTAGCCGGGTGAGGGAGCTGGGAAGGCTTTTCGGGATCAGGTTGTTCCCTTCCAGGCAGGGAAGACGGGGCCACGCTCTCGGGAGGGTCCACGTTTAGGAAGCAACAGTAGAAAAACCGCAGAGAAAGAGAGCTTTGTCCTAGAGGGGAGCTGAGTGCTGTGTCCTAATCCAGGGCCCTGTGTAACTGCGTGGGAACTGCATGTAGGACTGCTTAGAAAGGCCCATGCCATGTTTGTATAGTTGGTTGTTCTTGAGCCTGAGTCAAGCAAAGCTAAGGCAGTTTTCTTCAGTGAGTGACTTGGAGGGTGAAAATTTTCATTGAAGTCTGTGTGCATCTAAGCGTTAGGGATATCCTTGAGAAATGCATTTTATAAATCATTATCAGCCACTCACAAGGTTCACTTTTGTCAACAGCTAACAGCAGCAACCTAAGTAGGCACATGAGTTTTAGCTTCTTAACTAGAACTTTCTATTCAATATTCCTGGGAAAGTGAAGATTAACTAATAGGACACCATAGTTTTGATGACCCAGTAAATATAAAACATGTGTCCTTTAGGAAATATTTTTAAAAGAACTTTGGAAACATAATAGAGTAGGAAATAGGAAAAAGAGATATAACTCTGATAACACCTTAAATTTCATCTTCTTAGGAGTTTCTAAACATGGGTCTTCATGGTCAATTTGTAGATTCATATTTAGTAGCTTTAATTTAAAGTTAGTAGTCCAGAGGAGGGAAAATAGAATGAACATCTAATTCCTTTCCCGGAAAGCTGACCTCACTTGTGATTCTTGGTAGGAAGATGCAAGCCAGCCCCATCCACATTCCAGTCGTTAGCAATGACACCGATTGGGACTTCTGCTTCCACCTGTAAGTACTGACAGTACATTGACATGATTCTTACTTGCCAGAAAGGGTGGGACTTCCCATATCAAGGAAAGCCTGGGTGAAAAGCTTCACATGTACTTTTCATAGAAAAGAAAGGTCCACAGCTGTGCTGTACATTAACAATATTATGGAATAACATCCATTTGTGTCTACAACTTCTGAAAGGTGGACCACAGTATATTTAAGATACTATGTATAATTGTTAAATATTTTATACTATTTTTTCATAGCGAGTCATCAAAATTTAGCGTGTTTTTATATTTTTGAGAACATTTTAATTATAACTAGCCATATTTCATGCTCATAATAGCTACCTGTGGCGAGTGGTTACCTTATTTAAGATTATATAATATATCATAACGAATCATAAGGTTAGATGTTATAGAACTATAAAAAATGACTTTAAAAAGTATAGCATTCTATAGCCATCTGAGAGCAATGACTTAGCAGTTAAGAGCACACTCCATGCATCCAGAGGCCTGGAGTTTAATTCCTAGCATCCACATGACAGCTAATAGCTGTAATTCCAGTTCTAGTCTTTTGGCCTCCATAGGCACTACATGCACAAGATGCACAGAAATAATAAGGGCAAAATACCCATAACATAAATATAAATAAATCTTTTAAAAATGTAGAGTTCATGCTGTGCAGAGGTGGCTCATGCCTTTAATCCCAGCACTCAGGAGGCAGAGACAGGCAGATCTCTGTGAGTTTGAGACCACCCTGGTCTACAAGAGCTAGTTCCAGGACAGACTCCAAAGTTACAGAGAAACCCTGTCTCGAAAAACCAAAAAAGAAATAAAATAGAAAAATGTAGAGTTCACAATAGAGCACACTGGAAATAATCATTCTTTAAATATGTTACCAATCAGGATTTATATTTCTTATTTCAACAGATAGAATGAGTCACAAGCCTAGGAAGGCTTCACTCAACCTTGCTGATTCCTTTTATTCTGACTTTCCTGAGATATCTAACTTGTCATGATCATGTAATGTCCTAGTTGCTGTGAAGAAACACCATGACCAAGGCAACTCTTAGAAAGGAAAACACTTAATTGGGGCTGGCTTTCAGTTCAGGGATTCAGTCCATTTTATCATGGGAGGAAGCATGGTGGCATGTAGCTAGACGTGGTGCTGGAGGAGTTGAGAGTTCTACAGCTTGATTCAAAGGTGGGAGAAAGAGTCCTAAAAGCCCGCCCCCACAGTGACATACTTCCTCTATCAAGGCAACACCTACTCCAGCAAAGCCACACCTCCTAATAGTGCCTCTCCCTATGGTCCAAGAATTCAAGCACAAGAGTCTAAAGGGGCTATTCCTATTCAAACCACCACAAATAGGCATCTTTCTTACTCTTTTAGTTGAAGGTTAAAAACTAGCTCAGGGCTTTTTGCTGTCAAATAACCTGGGAAGACCTCAATATTTCTCATTCTTTGAGGTTGTTGAAGACTCCTGCCATGGTCTCAAAATAATCTCATTCAAGGCTTAATTAAAAATATTAGGACTTATAATTTTTAATATCCATAATTATTAATCTCTTTCATGACTTAATGGACTTAACTTCTACACCACAACTATGAAATAAGCAGCTCAAGCAAAAATTTCCTATTGAGTGAAAATGTTCTTTCCATTAGCTGTTCTGAGTTTATAATCTCTTGTTACAGGTTTCCCCAGTCCTTGGTAATTTTAAACATTCTAAAGGTTCATGTTCTTTTTCATCCCCTTCCTTGTTCAGTATGTAACAAACTGTTTGAATTTACTATGAGCTAGACAGGAATTAGGCTTTGAGGAAAAAAATGTGATTTGGACCCTGCCTCAGTGGACTTCTAGAAGGCCAGGAAGAATCTCAGGAGGTGGGAGGAGAAGTAGTGGAGAGAGTCAATTGGACGGGGAGAATAAATCAGACTGTAATGTGAATTGCATTTTAGTAGAATTGGGGGGAAATTTTTGAACCCCCTATGGAGTGTGTCTATTTAATTCTTAGGACATCTCATACAATGTATTTTAATAATACTCAGCCCCCTTCCCTACCCACACAAATTTGTCTTCTATTGTCACTATCAAGTCCAGTTTGTACTAAGCACCTACTCCTGAGTGTATAACCACCCACTGGAGTGACATTCTTAAAGAGAACTGACTCCCTCTCCCAGAAGCCATCAGTTGCCAATAACAACTCAGCTAGGGTTGAGACTTCGTGCCCACCCGTTGTGTCTATGCTGGGATTCTGTCTGGCTTGAACATGTGCAAGTGTTGTACATGCTATCACAATAACTGTGAGTTTATAAATGTAACCATTCTGTCATATCCATAAAACAGTTTCCTTTTAGTCATCCACTACCTCTAGCTCTTAGTTTTTCTACTCTCACTTCTGAAATAATCCCTGAGTTTTGGGAGGAGGACTGTGATATAGATTCGTTACTTTTCTATTGCTGTGATAAGATGCCATGACCAAGGCAATTCAGGAAGAGTTTATTTGGGGGCTTATAGTTTCAGGTAGTGAGTCCATAGCCATCATGGCAGGGAGCATAGCTGCAAGCAGGCCTGCATGGTGTTGGAGCAACAACTGAGAGTGTACATCTTAAGACATAACCACGAGGAGGAAAGAGCTAACTGAGAATGATATGGGACCTTGAAACCTCAAAACCTAATCCCAGTGACACAACTTCTCCAACCAGGTTATAGTTCCTAATCCTTCCTAAACAGTTCTACCAACTGGGGACCAACCATCAAATATATGAGCCTATGGGAAGCCATTCTCAATAGTATATAATGTTTGGGGGTCTACAGGACTAATATGGCCAACAACTCCAAAAGAAGTAGCTCATTCATGACCCTGGACTTTTTTGTTAGCTTACTGTGTCTAGTAAGAGCATTGTCACCCCCTTATGGGGGAAACTCCATTAAAATTCACTTTACTACTATCCTTCTCTTGGGCAAATAACCCACAGCATTGTATATTCTGTTTATCATAGTGTATCTTACTACAGAAATGCCTACCTCCTCATCCATGTTCATTGCTTCTGTTCACAATAGCCAGGGAACAGAAACAGCTTTGATATCCATTAGCTAATGAATGGATAATGGCCATTCGCACAATGGAATGTGATTCAGTTGTTTAGAAAAATAAAATTATGTAATTCCTAGGTAAATGGATGGAACTGGAAACAGTCATTCTGAGTCAGGTAACCTAGACCCAGAAAGACAAATGTCATATGTGTTCTCTCATTTGTGAATGTTAGTTTTGAATCTTCAATAATGTATGTTTCATTTGGAATACCCATAGAGGTCAGAAAAAACAGGAAGTAGCCATGGAGAGGCACTTTCAAGGAAGGGGAGATGGAGCACAATAGTATTAAGAGGAGCAATGGAGCAGTAAGGGTTAAATTGGGGATGGGGATGGAGATGGTAGGACAAAATAGAGGGTGAAATATGGAAAAGGATAACTAACATAAAGAGATTTTGGAAAAAGTCATAGAGAAGCCTACCACTGTAGAATCCTCTTAAAATATATATTATACACATATAAAAAGAGAGTGTCTTCTGAGACACTCCCTGGAAGATATCCAGGCTGTGACTTGAGGGAAAGCATAGCATTCAGCAGAGAGATAAGAGCACAGTTCATCTCTTGCCTTCCAGTCACATCATGTCCCCAAGCCTTCTCTTGGTTTACTAAAAACATGCTCATCTGTGGGAAGGGCATTCCCCAGTGGCCTAAAGAAATGCTCCTCTATCCACATGACCCATCATGCCTGCTTGTCTCTGGGTATGTTATTTGGAAGACTACTCTGAGTGGATTTTATATAATTTTTCAAACTTGGTTTAAAAGATAATACTTGACATTTATTTTCCTGGCATACCTTTCTCAATACCCCATTTAAGAGAACAGCAAATATATGTTGCCCAAATAGTCAGTGGGAAAGGATAGTTTTTGTTTGTTTGTTTTTAGGTAAGATTGTTTTACAGCCCATACTGCCCATGAACTCATAATTCTGCTTGAGCCTCCCGGCATTATAGGCATGATCCTCTACAACTGCTTAATAAAGACAAACCTTATTTTAAAAAGTTTGCATTGGCTGGAATCTTGAAAGGCATTGTGAATATGAAGATGATTCCTATAGGAGACATTTCTAATTAATTGTCATTGCTCTGAAGACGTCAGACTCCTGTTTATTCCAGATCATTTTGATTCATTTTTCTGGTGATGATGGGATATATGTGTCTCTTTTATCTATGAATACACTTCCAGTTACCTCTTTCACAACTGCCATCAGCTTTGAAGTCAGAGATTTATCTATATTGTATGTTAATGTGTATATGGTGTGGGGGGGTGGAATTCTCCACTTACTGCATTGGTTTCTAACACAACACTGCATTTGACCTAGCATGTGGTTCTCTCTTGCCAAGAGCAGCATTCTCTTTGGTTAATTACAAATTAAGCATTGAAGTTTTGAGATTTATGAAGGAGGACCTGTGAAGTCAGTCTATCCTCAAAATGTTATTCCCTATACCCTCCTTCATTGTATCCATTCCTTTTGCTGGCTTGGGTCTAAAGTTTAGGATCTTGAAGATCACAATACTCTCATTTTGTAGGAATAAACCAAGTCATGGGGCCCATGTCAGTAATAATAACAAACATTAAGGAAGCACTTGCAAAACACTTCTCACTGTACCCGGTGATTTATGATATTGCCTCCTTTACTTCTTCTAATTACATTAGACAGGCATTCACGTTAACTTACATTTATAGAGAAACCATTTAAAAAACAGCTTATTTGGGGTTACAAGCAGAGGAGCTGTGACTCTAATGCAAGGTGACAAGTTTTCCAAGTGTTTACTTTGAGTTCCTTCATTGCTGCTTAGATGCTAGGTTCTGAAAGTAGTATGAGTTTACTGTATATCTTTATTTCAAATTGAACTTAGAAAGTGTGGTGGTTTGAATAAGAATGGTCCCCACAGACTCATGTGTTTGAATGAATGCTTGACCCATTGGAAGAGGCACTGTTAGGAGGTTGTGGCTTTGATGGAGTGGGTGTGGCCTTGTTGGAGGAAGTGTGTCACTGTGGAGGTGGGCTTTGAGGTCTTATATGATCAAGATAAACCCAGTTTGGGGATCTATTCTGCTGCCCATAGACCAAGATGTAGAACTCTTCAGCTCCTTCTCCAGGACTGTATCTGCCTGCACACCCCCATGACAATAACATACTAAACTTCTGAAAGTATAAGCCAACCCCAATTAAATGTTCTCCTTTCTAAGAATTGTTGTGGTTATAATGTCTCTACACAGCAATAGAAACCTTAACTGAGACAGAAAGCAAATTCATATCCTTCAACTGTGGATGCTTTGGCCTTCTGTTTTGTTTTTTTGAGAATCCTGATTCCTGCTTCTCTTATGTCCACAGGTCACAGCAAATCAGGAACCCAGCACAATATACAGGTGATTTGTTCAGTATTTGTCAGTGTAGAGAGACTGAAGATGACACTGAAGTCCAGAAAGAAGAATTGGCTGATGACTGTCTGTCTCTTCCAAAACAGAAGTTAGCTCAGGCCCAGAAGAAATTTGATCAGCTCATTGAGGAAAAAATGGTAAAGCAAACACAATATTTACTGGCTTTGGGTTGTCATTTAAAGGTGTGTACATGATCCGAGACAGCCTGCCTTTACTGCAGAATGAGGCATGTGAGAAAACTGTTGTGTGTTGTAACTTGAAGAAAATGTAGCAGAGCATAGTTGAGGAGCCAGTCTACCTCTATTTCTTGGTTCACTTCATTGTCTGTTCCTCACAGAGGGCTCATGCTTTCAACTTCTAACCAAGCTTTTAACTAAAAACTTCACTGTTTGCCATACCCAGTTGCTGTTTGGTTAGCATTACCTTAAAAGGTCTCTTATTTCCTATATCAAGGTTTCTAGATGATTCTTGGGTAAGAAGAGGATCAGGATGGTAAAGCGGGAGGCCAAGAACAGTGTTAGTCAAGCAGACAGTTGATATAGGTAGGATGTCATGGCCACAGTAGAACCAGTCATAAACTAAAGAATAATAAACAGAGAGCAGGAGATGTGAGCATCCTGATGAAGGTACACACATTTCTAAGGCCGAGACAAGGACTTGGGGATTCTGATCTCTGATTTGGTGTATAAAACAAAGAGTTCGAAGTGTAGTATCTTGAGATAGCAACAACTGACTTTTCTTATTAGGACACAGCCACTGGCCTGCTCGCCGATTGTGACTTATCTACAGAGAGGTTCACACACTGACTTCTATCCATTCATGGTCAGGAGAAAGTGATTCTAAAGTACATGTGAGGAAAGCAGGAAGAGGGCCAGGGAAGGCTGCTTAGAGGCAACCAATGCTGATACCTCCCTAATGGGTATCTGTAAGTCTACCTCTGCAAACTGTCGGAGAACATCATGGGCAGCCATCACAAGCATGCATTCTGGGAATATCAGCTCTACAAGCAAAGAAGTACTGTCTTCCACACAGTGCAAGTGTACTTCACTGCTTCTGTTACTGCAACAAGCACCATGACCAAAAGCAACTTGGAGAGGAAAGGGTTCATTTGGCTTAAGCTTGCAGGTAACAGTCTGTCACTGAGGAAAGTTGAGGCAGGAACTCATGGAGGGGGTACAGGAAGGCACCGTGGAGAAAAGATGCTGTTCCTTCTGGCTCATGTCCAACTAGCTTTCTTTTTCTATTTCCTTTTTCTTCAGCTAGCTTTCTTATATAGCCCAGACCCACCTGCCTAGGGCTTTTCTGCCCGCAGAGCAGGGTCGGGGCCCTCCTACACCAATTAGTGATCAAGAAAATACTCCTTGGACATACACAAGAGGCCAATCTGATCTGACCAGTTCCCCACTTGAGAGTCGGTCTTCTCAGGTGACTCCAGGCTTGCATCAAATTGACAATAGACTAACCAGTAGAGCAAGTAGAGGTCTTGAGGTTTGAAACTTTTTGTTCAGTTTAGATAATGGATATTTATATGTTAGAAGTTAAATGTCATTCAGTTCAATAATCACAGCCCTATTGGACAGGATGCTATTGGAAACAACAGTGGCAGGGTTGCCTCTAGAGCCCACATTAGTTGTCCCTTCTTCCCTAGGGCAAGGAGTAGGAGTGGTATAGGGGCCAGCTGGTCCAACTTGGAGCTCTGGACTCCTCCTCCTCACACTTTTCTTAGTGCTTTGTTTTATACTCAAAAGAACTTAGTATTTGCTATGGTTAACCCATGATGAACTCTCCAAAATTCTGCCTGGATATTTTTAAAGTATCGGGAAATGTCCCTTGCCTGTGGCTTGCATCAGAAGAAGCAAGTAAAGTGTCTGGTTAGGGTATGTAGGAGTCAGGAAGAGGTAATCTGCGGACCCATCTGAAGTGTTACTGTATTTTAAGTGGATTATGATTAGATGATTCTTAACAAATTTGGATCATGTGAGCATGAACTAATTCTCTTCTTGCAATAGCTCTTTAAGGTAAGTGATACAGGCTTCTAAGTTTCAAGAAAGGAAGCTGGGATTTGGGTGACTATTCCCAAAGCAACATAGCCAGCAAATATCACAGCAGGGCTAGAACTTCAGCTTTTGATTCCTTAAAATGCTATTTTCACTTGACCTGGAAATTGATGTCCGGAGTTGATCACTGTGGTAGCCACTGGATGACTATGTAAAGTCACTGAGATGCATGACAACACAAACATGTGGTTTGTGATTTTCTGGCACTCTCTGCCAAGCTTTTTCCCTTACTCTGTCTTTATCCTTGTTACAAGAGACTGTCCATTCATTGGATGCTGTGAATATACCTCCTCTGTGCACATCTGTAATGGTGAATGAGAGTGATAACACCCTCTCCTCTGGGTGTGTGTGTCTGTATAAGAGAGAGAGAGAGAGCAATCTGGCTGTTCTGGAACTCACTATGTAGATCAACAGTCTGGACCCTAACTCACAGAGATCTACACACCTCTGTCTCCTGAGTGCTGGTATTAAAGGTGTGAGCAATCACACCTGGAAATAAAATTCTTAAGGAAGTTATAGTCTGCTTAGGGAGGCAGATAGTAGACAAACCAACAGCAATGTCAGATAAGAGTACCATGAATTAAAAATAAAACAGGTAAGGAATGGTGAGTGGTTATTTTAGAAAGGTATCCAAGAGTAGCCTCTGAGGTGAACAGAATGAAAGTGAAGTGAGAGACTGAGCTCTCAAAAGAGCATCTCAGGCAGGGGAGCTGACCATGGAAGCCCATGTTCCTATTCAGGGTCAGCTGGGCAGTATGCTTGTAGCAGTGAGAGAAAGATGAGAGCAGAAAGGGGTAGAAAATGTAGGAAGTGATCAATATAGGGTCATATGAACAGAACAGTGGAGGCTATGATAAAGACTTTGGATTTCATTAAATAAAAAGGATGATGTATAGATAACAGGACAGTAACATAATATAATTATACTTTTAAAAGATTATATTGCCACATAAAATGTTTAAAAGCATTTAAGTTTATAATAATTATAATAACATACTTGCTCGCCATTGGAGGATGCTCATGAATGAACTTCTTATTCTGAAAGTTGGTAGGCAAAGACAAAGAATGATCATGTATATTGCTTTTCGTTACAAACTGTACCATTGGGTAACCAAAAAGGAAGATGTGAGAAATTCCTGTTTTTACTTTATTATTCTTGATGATTGTGTGTATGTACACACGTGCCTGCATCACAGTGCACATAGAGATGAGAGGACAACTTTGTACAGTCAGTTCTCTCTTCCCACCTTTCCATGGGACCCAGGGATCAAACCTTAGATCATCGGGCTTGCATTTTTAGGCAGCAAGTGCCTTAATCTACTCAGCCATTTCACTATCTCTGAGGAATTCCGTTTCAGAGAAATATTTCAGCCAACACGGGAGGGAGCGATGATGGAGAATGTGTGCTAGTGTCAGGAAACAAGACAAGCAAATACTAACTTCTGATAGTATTCTGATAGAAGAGTATACGATTCTTGGAAAGTAGTTGTTCTTAAAGTTTGGAGTTGTTTTGTTTTTGTTTGTTTTGTTTTAAAGATAATCTGGACACGGTGGCATTCAACACTCACAAGGCAAAGGCAGGAGGATCGTAAGTTTAAGGCCAGCCTTAGCTACATAGTAAGACTGTCTCAAAACACCAAACAATAATAAACATCTTCAAAAACTTCAAAATATTAGGTTTAATAACACTATCTGATATTAAGAAATAACTACTACAGTGGATCAGTATTTATCTCTAGTACATGAATGGACTTTGGGAGCCCACTCCACATAGAGGGATACTCTCTCAGCCTAGACACACCGGGGAGGCCTAGGCCCTGCTCCAAATGATATGACAGACTTTGAAGATTGCCCCATGGAAGACATCACTCTCCCTGTGGATCAGAAGGGGTATGGGATAGGGAATTGGTAGGGGACAGGGGAGGAGGGGAGGGAGAGGGAACTGGGTTTGACATGTAAAACAAGCTTGCTTCCAATTTTAAAAAAGGGAAAAAAAGAAATCACTGCTAATGTTTTGGCGATAATGATTTTATGATTGTTTCTAATTTCATCTTTTAGAGCTACCCATGAGATTATAATAAATGAAATAATACAGATTTTCTTCAGTGTTATGAAAGGTGAGAGTATGGGGGTGACTAAGAGACAAGAAACTCCGTGTAAATGAGAAGAGAGAGCTTGGTAGCTTGGTTTTAGGATATATGTATAAGGTGGAGTCAACCAGACTCTGCATGATAAGAAAGAATGACAAAAAAATGTACCAGGATAATGCAGTCCTACCCTCCAATGAGGGGCCCAAGATTTTCTTCCTTCCCTAAAATGACTTCTTTCCTTTCTGCAGAATACCAAAGCAAACAAGGAGCTGATTCGGTGTTTCATCCTTTCTCGGATTATTTTTGGGAAAGAACACTGGAGATGTGCACAGGCTTTAGCCAACCTGGCTTATGGTTACCTGACACTGAGAGGTACTTGGGTTCCCCAGCCAGGTCTTTGTGGGACAGCCTGGGAGGCCAAACTGAGCCATTCCTTGAGGGCTGGGATGACTGGGAGGGCCCCTACCTAGTTAGCTCCATGCCACATGTCACCAAGAGAAAGAGGGGACTCCATGGGCACAGGAGACAGTGTACCTTAGTAATAAAGATGATGAGGGTGATGAAGACAAGTTATTGAATGTTCAATATGTACCAAGATAGTATTTTTAGTCCTCAAAAATCCCTATAAGGGCTACAGGTATTGCCTTGTAGAGAAGACACTGAGGCACAGTGAGAAAGGGCAGGGCAATAGGGAGATAACATCCAGGGGAAAACACTCAATGCTGGGGGAGGGAAGACCCAGTAATTTTCTGGTACAGGGCTACAAGCTGGAGTCCATCTGCTAAAACTGGAGCCTGAGTAAAAACTCTGAGTTCAGAACTTTTCAGTAAGGGCCCAATAAATGTTTTCAACGGATTGAGGCATTTCTGGAACAAGAGTAAGGGGGAACTGAGAGGAGGGTATTCTATACAAAACTCCTATTCAGAGCATCATAGGCTCTTTTCAGACCCAAATGCCCCGAGAGTCCCTACTGAACAACAAAACTTTCTTCCCCATGGTGCTTTTGGTCATGGTGTCTATCCAGCAACAGAAAGCAAACTAGAATTGTTGGCAACTGAAAAGTAGGTCTGCAGCTAGGAAAACATGAATTCGGGGGTGATCAGTACAGAGTACCAAGTTGAAGCCATAGGATTGGACATTTGATCAGGAAAAGTGTGTAAAAAGAGGAGGAAAGAGGGCAGAGTACATAAAAGCAGAAAGCAGGAGTGTTAGGACTGGGCAGCAGGAGAGGAAATGGAGGGGCTGTGTTGTGGAAGTTAAGGGAGGACACTCTCCAAAAGAAGTATGGTCTGGTTCAGCAGTGGCAGTTGGTACTCAGAAGTCAAATAAGCTCAAGACTGGAGACTTGATGGAGTTTCAGTTGCATCCCTGTTATGGATGAGAACTCTGTCTGGGCCCTGGGGAAGCCTGATGCACAGTCACTACTACATAAGATACATTGACTGAACTTCAGACTTGAGGAGATGGACAAATAAAGTGGAAAGGAAAACTTGTCTGAACTTATCTTAAAGCCAGAGGCTGTTTCTTATGGTGGACAGTAACCATGATCAGATTTTACAAGAAGCTTGTCCCATGCCCATTGCATTGTCAGCCACAAACTGATAACCTTTACAATTCAAATGAAAGACGAGTCAAAATATGCAAGTTCTGCCTGTGATGTGAGTGGGAAACCACATTTGAGATAAGAGATTAGAAGAAAAAAATCTGCAAAGGGGAGTATTTATTTATTTGTTTGTTTGTTTGTTTCTTTCTTTCTTTGTTTTTCCAGATGGGAGAATTTTCTAGTTAGAAAGAAGTACCTAGACTTTAAACACAAGTCCTTGACAACTAACCTAGAGTTTTCTGGACTACACTGATTATGACCTTTCTTCAAGGATAGCCCAATGCCTCAGAGTTCAGTTATAGTCTTCACCCAGTGTCCCCCTTAAGCCTTTTCTAGTGTTTGGTCCATGGATTAGAACAAGACTTTCAATGCCATAAATCTTTGAGAGGGAAAAGGGACTCTCTGAATTCTACTTACTTCTGTTGTTATTAGTCCTACTTTAAAATGGACAGGTGGACAGAATACATCCATGCTGTGGGGAAGGAGGGGAACACCCATGTGTGTGTTCATGCCTGGCTGCACATGTGCATGTTTTATAGACATCAGACCTGCTTTCTTCATTTCCCTCCTACACTGGAACATGGGCATCAAGCCTAAGGGCTGATTTTTCTCAATAGGCAGCCCTTCAATAACCATTTTATGAAAAATGTGTACATGCAAAAAGAAATATCAGGAAGAGCATGGTGGGACTATAACGTGCAGACACCCTCAAAGAACTGAGAACCTCTTGTGTGAAGTGAGCTACCCAGAGACCTGTGAGTGCAGGTGTTTAAGGTCAGGGTTCTGTAACTGATTTAAATAATGCCCTTGGAAAGGCTGAGTGCAGTCATTCCAACTGAGACAGCAAATGGTAGATGGTGTCTGTGTGCATGTGTGCATGTGTGTCTGTGCACATTCAAGAAAGACTAAGAAATGAATAGGATGTGGTTGGAAGAAGAAAACATGTGTGGGAAGTCAGATTCTAGTGATGAAAGATAAGGGCAGAGGTGAAGGCTCAAGAAGCAATGTGCAGCATCTGTGTAGACCGCAGGGAGATACCCTATCTAGTCATGATTTGGTATGCAGCATATGTGTAGACTGCAGGGAGACAGCCTATCTAGTCATGATTTGGTGTGCAACATATGTGTACAATGCAGGGAGACACCCTATCTAGTCATGATTTGGTGTGCAGCATATGTGTACAATGCAGGGAGATACCCTATCTAGTCATGATTTGGCATGTAGCATCTGTGTAGACCGCAGGGAGATACCCTATCTAGTCATGATTTGGTGTGCAGCATATGTGTAGACTGCAGGGAGACACCCTATCTAGTCATGATTTGGTGTGCAACATATGTGTACAATGCAGGGAGACACCCTATCTAGTCATGATTTGGTGTGCAGCATATGTGTACAATGCAGGGAGATACCCTATCTAGTCATGATTTGGTGTGCAGCATATGTGTACAATGCAGGGAGATACCCTATCTAGTCATGATTTGGCATGTAGCATCTGTGTAGACCGCAGGGAGATACCCTATCTAGCCATGATTTGGTGTGCAGCATATGTACACATTGAAGGGAGATACCCTATCTAGCCATGTTTTGGCATGCAACACTGTATACATTGCAGGGAGATACCCTACCTAGCCATGTTTTGGCATGCAACACTGTATACATTGCAGGGAGATACCCTACCTAGCCATGATTTGGTGTGCAACGTATGTGTAGACCACAGGAAGATACCCTATCTAGCCATGATTTGAACTAGGAAGATGAACTTGGAAAGCAGACTGTGCTGGTCAATAATAGCATGGCTTTTAAAGATGTGCCAAGAGCCTTCCAAGGAAGACCACTGGAGATTTTCTAGCAGGCTGCTGAAAAAATCAAAAGTATCCCTTTAGCAGAACTAATCTCTCAGTGATATTTGAATGGAAGCTACTTGAGTTATCTGGATCTAATACAAAAGCTAAACCTAAATAAATGGGTAAAAAAGTAAGGATTCAGGGGTTTATGAAGAAAAAAAAAACATTTTAAAACCAAGTCCCATTCCCGGGAATCTTTCCTAAATACCCACTTACAACATATGGATAAAGCTATTCTTTGAAGACTGGCTATGGTTCTGAAAGATTAGAAACAACAAAGCATTCATCAATAGAGAACAAGCACAAACACACAAAGGGACAATTATTTATGTAAGAGTATGAAGGACCTCTGCGTACTATCAGGGGAATGTCTCCATGCATCTTTAGGGGAAAGGGAATCACAGTCAAATGCAGCATTAGAATCTAGTTCTTCCTGAATAAGTAAGAGGGGAACAGACAAAGAATATACGAGAAAGAAAAGAAAAAAGGACAATAGAGGGTGCTTATAATGACAAACCAGGTTAGAAATGAGGCCTCAATGTGTGCTTTTACATATAACTTTAACTTTTCTTTCTTTTTTTTTTCTATTAAGATGTTGTATTATATATACCAGGCTATGTCTCAACTTACCATGTAGTTGAGGATGGTATTGAACCTCTGATCTTCCTGTCTCCACCTCCCAACTACTGGGTTGATTTTAGCTTTTCAATCATAGAAATAAATATCTATCCTAAAGTGATTGTGGCACAGCAGCACAGGTGTGTAACCTACAGCAGCCAAGAAGCTGGGGCAGCAGAGGATCACAGCAAGGCACCAAACCACAGAGCAAGTCCATGTCCAGCCTGGGCTATATTGATACCTGTTTTCTCTACTCACCCTCCCCGGGGGAATGAGGGGGTAACGGGGGGGGAGGGGAGGGAAAGGGAGAGGGACCTGGAACTGACTTGTGAAGTAACCTTGTTTCTTATCTAAATTTAAACTGGAAAATAAAATTTAAAAAAGGTAAAGGAAGATAGGATGGACAGCTAAAAATATTTTTAAAAAAAGACATCTTGTTTTACAGAAGAAAGAGATACAGTAGTATTTTAGGCAGAGAGGAAGGAGTAAGTTGGAAAAGAGTATTGGAAGTGTCTTAGTCAGTGTTCCATGGCTGTGAAGAGATACCGTGACCATGCAGCTCTTATAAAGGAAAGTACTTAATTGGGACTTGCTTACAGCTTCATTGGTTTAGTACACTGTCATCATGGCAGAGAGCAAGATGGCATGCAGGAAGGTATGTTGTTGGAGAAGAAGCTGAGAGTCTACACCCGGATCCATAGGCAGCAGGAAGAGAGACTCTGGGACTGGTTTTGGCATTTGAAAGCCCAAAGCCCAACCCCAGTGACGCACTTCCTCCAGCAAGGCCACAGCTACTCCAAGAAGGTCATACCTCCTATCCCTCTCGAGTCCTGACACTCCTTGATGACCAAGCATTCAAATACATGAGCCTATGGAGGCCATTCTTATTCAAATCACCACAGGGTTTTAAAAATAGGGTAGCTGGATTTGGTGACATGCCTGTAATCCAGTATTGTGAAACTAGGGCAAGAGAATCATTAGATCAAAGTCACTCTGGGGTACATAGTGAAGCCTTATTACATCAGTTATTGGACTAATGTGTGGGATTGGGGTCCATGAGAGAACATGAAACCTTTGTAGGTGGCTGTTGCTTAGTGAGATGAAGCTAAGGATGTCAGAAGTGAGACTCTGTTTCCAACTGCCCTGAGGGGTAATTCTGAAGAGCTTGATGACACAGCCACTGAGAAAGGGCAGGCAGAGAACACTAGGGTAGTTTGATGTATGGTAATGAACAGTTTCCAAGAACACTGGAAGGAGCATATGGTAGGTGGTCAGGCAGTTTCCTGCTAGTTGTTATTAACGAGACAGTAAATTAATCAGTCAGCTTGTTGTAATTGGGAACTGTCCAGGTTCTCATTGCTCTGCTGCAAGTGCTAAAAAAACAAAAAAAGTAAAAGGCATGGGCCCTGTTTTCTCTAATTAGAACCTGGTACAGACGCCACTGAGGATGATTTAAAACAAAGCCAAACAAACAAACAAGCAAACAAAAACTCCCACAGATGATCTAGCCTGAAGGAAGCTCACTCCAGCTTAGAGTGAGTTTGTATTTGAGAGAGTCTTAGCAGAGTCATGAAAAACACTCAAAGCTAAGACAGATGTAATAAATTACTCAATAAGAGAAACTGGCTCTGGGAATAATAGTGGTTAATATGTATCTAAACTCTATTCCAGTACCACCTAATCATTTCTTGTTAGTTAAATTTATCCTTCAGACCAAAATAAGATGGAAGGTGTTTTCATTAGCATCTTTAAGAAAGATAAATATTGAGGCACAGATAAACTAAATAATTGGTTCAAGGCCACATGGCTATTGAGATATGGCTATGCCAGGACTTATTTCTAGGAAATCTGACCATTGACCTTGGTCTCTTGTTCCATAATAACTACTTAAACATAAAAGACGACCAAAAGTGATTGCTTTCAAGTGACAATAGTGACCTCAAAAGACTGGGTCATTCTGAGCAGATTTCCTCTGGCCTGAGTCATGTTAAGAGACATCAGATGCCAGATGTGGCAGCACACACTTTTAATCCCAGCACCCAGGAGGCAGAGACAGTCAGATCCATGAGTTCCAGGCCAGCCTGGGCTACACAGTGAGTCAGGACAGATAGGGGCTACATGTAAAAATCCTGTCTCAAAAACAACAACAACAAAAACAAAAACAAAACAAAACAAAGGGGGTGTGGAAAGTGAGAAGAAAGAGGGTTATCAGAGAATACCTGCCCACACTTACACTAAAATGAAATAATACATTTACTGGACAAATTTGAATCCATTTTACAGTTAGTTCATCAGCATCTACCTGTAACCACTAACTCAGGCTCCTACAGGCTTTGATGCTAGTCCGATTTTTACCTCATTTATGCACCTTAGCAGTAAGAGTGGTGATGCCCCTGGCTTGGGAGGGCAGGGAAGGAAAATGAGTGGGTGAGCAACACTGGGGTTGAAGACTTGGAGATTAGAGTTGTATGAGTGTGGCATCCTTCCTAGGAAGGCCCAGTAAAAAAAAAATTCACATGTATGCGTATGTGCAGCATTGTATTTTTCAATTAAAAATATACATTCATTTTAAAGTGTCACTGATAATGACTTGGGAGGACATTTTATCATGCATTTTTCTTAAACAAAAATATTTGCTATCAGAAAACGGGAAACTGTGGGAATACTTCAGACACAAACAGAGCTCTTTCATACTTGGAAAAGCTGGAACACATTTCTCTAGAGTAGTGGTCTCCAAAGTCTTCAGAGTTCATTCCCCTTTCACTAAAAGTGCTCGGGTGCTCTCCATTTATGTCATTTATTACAAAGTAGGTTTAACCTTATTAATATACATACTACTATAAATAGTTATAAGACAGGAAAAAAGAACAGGCTAAAAACAGCACCGATGTGTTGGTCCCCCAATACATGATGACATCTTACATGCCCACAGGAGTGCATGCACCCCCATCCAAACCAGAGAGGCCTCAAAAGCAACACTTTCCCATGTGGTGGTGCCAAACCCTGCTCAGTCTCTTTAAGCCCCACTGGTTGCCAATTCAGCAGGAGTGTGGAGACAACTTTATAATTAACTGGCAGGTAAGCCTGCTGGAAAAGAGTGCCTCTTGGAGATGTCACAGCCAGCAGGCACCAGAGCAGGAGGAGGCAGACCTGTGAAGACTGGGTGGGAAGGGTTGTGGGGCTTCAGAGATGGTTTCTCTAAGGGTAGTTATTTCGTTTCCAGTCCACCCATCCAGGAAGGTTTTGCTGCTCCGAGGATGTTCAGTACCTCCTCCATGTTCACTCTTCTTCCTCCTAGGGAATCAGGGAGACAACTGAGTTGGGTTGCTACCCTCCCAAGCATCCATGTGGTTTTGGAAAACAGCCCATTTGGTCAAAAGACTCTCGGTGGTTTCCTATTTTAATGTCATCTAATGCCTCACTTTCAGAGTTTACTAGCTGATGCTAACACCACCCCCCAAAGTGCCTGACAAGTGAGACGCCCTCACCTCATCTTAGCATCTGCATTGTTTTGGAAGTGTCCTCTCTTAAATCTAGGTGTCACCAATGGGAAGGTATCAAGCAGTGTAGCTGATTTCATTATTAATAAGACAAATGGGCCAGGAGTGTTCTGTCCCCAAGGATCAGATTATAGCCAGAGGCTGCAGGGCCAGGCGTTGGTGGCGCATGCCTTTAATCCCAGGTGGATCTCTGTGAGTTCATAGGCCAGCCTGGTCAACAGATCAAGTTTCAGGACAGGGTCCAAAAGCTACAGAGAAACCCTGTCTCAAAAAAACAAAAGAAAAAAAGAGGCTGCAGGATATGCAGCCCTTTTTTTTCTCATCCATCCTCCAGTGTCAATACAACAAGAAAGGCACACCTACCTGTATGTCTTAATCTTAGAGTAGCTGATAAAAATAAGAGGATTTTACTAACACTAACCAGGCACAGTGATGCATGCATTGGATCCCAGCAGAGGCAGGTGGGTCTCTGGAAGTCCATGGTCAGCCTGGTCTACATCGTAAGTTCCAGGACAGTCAGAGCTACAAAGTGAGGCCCTGTCTCAGAAATAAGATTTTTACTAACTCTTTCTCCAGGTGTGATCCTTAGATACCCTGTATCAGTTTGAATGTTTGGTCACCATTGGAGACCTTATTGCTGTTTTTAGTGTGAATCTTGTTTCTCACCTCTGTGCTTGTAAACCAGTAACTATTGGAAGCTGAAAGCAGAGCCCTGGAATTTGTACAGGGCAGTTTGAGAGTCAGTCACATTATTCTGCTTAGAACCAAGTCCTCTCTTTACAGAGCCCACTGGTCTCTTCACTAAAGCTTTCAAGGACTAGTTGGCTTCAGGATCAGGTTTAGAGCTGTTCCAGAGAAGGCTTTGTTCCCTTTACTCTTGTAACTCAATCAGGAGGTCCTGCACATTTAGAACATATGAAGGCTTTGGGCAGCAATGGCCAGTCCTTTCAAATTATCCTCAATGAAAACTGAGTTGAACCCATGCTGTGAAACCAAGTGGAACTTTTTAGGAACAAGCCAGTGCTGTGAAATGAGCATTAGGGGCACTAGAGGCCTACTTGGCAGGAATGACCATGTTTACCAGCCCTAGATGCCTTCGGAGAGGGTTGAAGGTGAGCCCTGCTTCTTGTGTTCAGTAGAATGGAAGAGGACAGGATAGTATCTAGCCCTTTTCTTGTCCCATGAAGAAAAGGGACAGGCATGAGTTAAGGCTGATGACGCAGTAGTTCAATAGGCAGTGTTCTCAAGTCTACCTTCTACCTCTGTTAACTGGACGAATAGCTTGGATAAGCTCTCAGGAACAGCAGATTTTTCTTAGAAAACAAGAGGAAACCCACATCACTTCTGGCACTTGGCATTCACTGCTAGTGAGGGGCCTCACTGCACTTAGAAATTATGTTCTCTCTCTCTCTCTCTCTCTCTCTCTCTGTGTGTGTGTGAGAGAGAGAGAGAGACAGAGACAGAGAGAGAGAGACAGAGACAGAGACAGAGAGAGACAGAGAGAGAGAGAGAGAGAGAGAGAGAGAGAGAGAGACCAATTAGTGTGATTAGCTTCATCTTGGATTGGACAAAAAGAAACCTCAGATGGAAGTACATTCCTAAACCCTTGTATTTATAGAATGTATTTTCCAGAAAGCTGAAAGTCAGCCCGGTATGTCTCCATGTGCTTGGTAAGGGGCAGATTTCCTAACAAATGGCATTTGCCATTTGAAGGATGGAGATGCTTTGCAAATTGAAAAGGTCACATGCCTTTGTAGCAGAACTTCGAAGGAGTCCCTCAGCTCTCACCCCTGTCAGTCACTGATTTCCAAAATAAGACCCACAGATCAATGCCAGAGAGACTATTAAAGATCATTTGTGGACTTCAGGATAGAACTTCCCAGACCTATTCTTCTAGAGATTCCAGTTTGCCAGGCCTGGGTTAGATCCAGGGATCCATGCTGTAGGAACACTCCAGATACTGTTATTCCTTAGATTTAGGAACCATACCTGACAACTATGCCATCTAACTTCTGTTCTGTCAGGAATTTCTTTGACTGGACCCTGCCTTATGTGATGTCTTTTTTTCTTGACACACACTAACGTCTCTAACCTTTGTCAGGTCTCCCATCTCAGGCCAAGAAACATGCCAAGTCGGCCAGGGGCACACTGCTGACCTGGAAACAAAGCAAAACCTCAGATGAGGAGAGAAAAGAAATCCTGGAAGCCCTGGTCATGCTCTACTATACTCTGGGGACAACCTGGCTCCTACAAAACCAATATCCTTTCTTTTCCAAGTGGATCTGGTGATGAAGGTTACAGGTCACATGCAGAATGGGAGGGTAGAAACTAGACTGGCTTCTGTTAACTGTGTTCCAACATCTAGACTCTCAGGGAGGTACTTGTCCACCTAAAAAGGAATGCATTTTGTTTTTGTGTTTGTTCCTACAAGCCCAGAGTTGAGCCATGGGAGGAATCTTACTAGCAACACATGCCATAGCAACTGGAATGTTCTGAGTCTGGTGGACTTTTCACGGAACACTCAAAGTCAACATTGGAAATGTGTACGTAGGTGTAGTAGTGGTAGCAGTGTAGGATTGGAGAGAATGAGTGGTAATTTAAAGTGCACGTTAGCAAAATAGCCGCCTATCTATGGAAATTCTCTGGGGAAGCTTTAAGAATAAGTGCCAAACCCTGGGGATTTTGAGTTTTTACTAGATCTAGGGTATTTTCTGTTCTTTGAGCTGGTTGAAAGCCACAGATAACTATAATGTATAGCAGAACCCACTAGTTTAATGGGTCCTTGATCATCTATTGCTTTTTAAAAATGCTATTGAGAATATTGTGAAAGCAGAAGCCATGCAAATGAACCACTGATGACATTCTCCATAGCTCCAGAAAAGGACCCTTATAAAGAGGGCAGGGGGCTGTTTACACTTATAATTGTAGAAGTTTTAGTTCAAGATCTGCTGGCTCCTCTGCTTTGGGGCCTGTAGCAAGGCAGAATATCATGACAGGCACCTAGTGAAGTACAACCACTTACTTATAACCAGGGAGATTCGAGACAAAGAGGAAGGTGCTGGATCCCACCGTGTTTATCAAGGGCATCTTCCATGACTAGATTGCACCTCATCAAGGTTCCACCATCCCTCAGTAGTATCATCCTGCACTCAAGCTCTTGATACCCAGACCTTCCAGGACACTAGAGAGCAGAATGATAACAGTGTCCATCCTCAAGAAATGTGTGGTTTGGATCTTTGTGTATATTCTCTTCACTAGAAAGGTGTCAAGAGACGTAGAGTTCCTGAGTCATATTGAGAATTCCGAGCTCAGAAGCCCATCTCTCCCCCTCTAGACACCCTCCTTTCTACCGGGTCTGTCAGCATGCTGTATCTGATATGTGGTCTTCAGCTGGTACACCCTTAGTGGGGAGAGATTGAAATTCGGGAAATGGAAGGATGTCTGGGAATTAAGGGGCTTTTTCTTTCCTGCTATTTGCCTCTGGCACCAAACCTGCTTTTTTCTTGTATTTCCTAAAAGAGCCAAAAAGTCCCTTTCAGCGTAATTAGTTCCTCTCATTTCCCATTGCTATGAAACAATTTGGTAAAAATGAATAACTGTTGGTTGTCAGGCAGTCAATGTCTCTAAAGGAAATCTAGTATAATTTACAGTTTCCGTTTGTTCCTGCAGACACTCATCACTCCAGACCTGGATTCAGGGAGCCTCTACAGGACACCCAATGCCTTGTTTTTTCCAGAGAATTTTCCCTTCTTAATGACATGCACATGGAGAATAGAGAACAGAGTTGAATACCTACTTTCAAACACTGCTTTGTATTCCCAAGACCCCTTTGGTTAGCTTATAGACTGCTGTCTCTATAGAGTGCCAGTTAGTGTGCCTGGCATTTCCCTTGACTGCCTCACTGGCAAACAGGCCTATGTCCACCTGAAGAAAGCAGAAAGAAACATGAAGGAACTGAAAGAATTAAATAACGGAGGCATTGGTGGAAGCCAAGTCTCAGAGAAAGACCTAACCATTGCTCTGGGCAGGTAAGATCTGGCCACCAAGATGTAAAAACTTGTGAATGATGTCTGGGTTTTGTTTTTTTGTTTTTTGTTTTTGTTTTTTTATCTGACCTGACAAAAGCGGGGGAAATGTGCCCGGTGGTGATGGCGCACGCCTTTAATCCCGGCACTCAGGAGGCAGAGGCAGGTGGATCTCTCTGAGTTCAAGGTCAGCCTGGTCTACAGGGCGAGTGCCAGGAGAGGCTCCAAAGCTACAGAGACACCCTGTCTCAAAAAACCAAAAGAGGGGGGAGGGTGTTCAGAGCAAAAATTTCAGAGTTCACCTGATAATACAAGAGGTCATATTTATCAAGTGTGGGTCTTACGAGTTTACCGCACACTGCCACACTAACCCTCACAGTCACCACTGAGGTGCTCAGTATGACTGTGATTTTTCTCAGAGAGTCAGGAGACTGAGCTGAGGTTAAGCAACTGTTCTCAGGCAGTGGTTCTCACCTGTGAGTCAAAACTCCTTGGAGTCTCAAATCAGATATTCTTTATGACAGATATTTACATTATGATTCATAACCGTGGCAAAATTAAAGTTATGAAGTAACAACAAAACAATCTTATGGCTTGGGGTCACCTGGACATGAAGAACTGTGTTAAAGAGTGGCAGCATTAGGAAGGCTGGGAACCAATGCTCTTAAGTGACATAGCTTGTGCGTATTGGATCTGTACGGGTCTGAATTCATCTCTTTGCCCTTCATTATTGTAATTGCCTTGCATGTACTTTGGGATTGATTTGTTCTTCTGACTTGCCTGTTACTTTTGTCATCAAGTATGGCATCTTAACAGATAAGGAAAGAACACTTAAGATGGCTAATCAGAGACTATCGGTGCTATGGACAGACGTGCACTTTTAAGGAAAGCTCTGTTCTGTGTAGAAACAGAGTCCATGAGATTTGTTCAAGCCAGAACAAGACTTAAACTGTTTTGAGTTGAGTTAGGAATCCTCTGAGAATGGAGTGTTTAGAAAAGGGAGTGGACCCATCAGATTATCAGGAAAAAGAAATAATGAAAGTTTACTGTTCCCCAGATTTTTCAAATATCTTCACATCCTTGAGAGAAATCTCTTTCCAAAAGCTATAAGCACTTGGCATGGTAGGGCAGATGACTGAACTAAGTAAATGAAACACATACGTCACACCTGCCTGCTCTAAACAGCCATGAATCTAGAAGTCAAATGGGACATGGTAGGGACATGTTGGAATGGTCAAAACAAAGTCAGACTGTTGACTCAAATCCATAGGGCCATAGTTAGAGTCTGGTGAATGTCTCCTGCTGTCACAGAGGGCAGTACTTAAAGGTTATCTGCCTTATGGGAAACAAAACCATGTTCCCTTTTCTCAATCAGTAAAAACTCATTCACACCAGTCTTTGAGTATCTGTTTTGTGTGTGTACTAAGTGCTAGAATGCTTACTCAGTATAACACATACCACACCGTGTTTGAGTGTTTTGAAGTTTTATTTCATTCAGTCCTTGCTGTAACCTATAAGGGTAGGCATTCTTAATATTTTTATTTGACAGATAAGAAAATAAGGTGCTGGGCAGTGGTAGTGCACGCCTTTAATCCCAGCACTCAGGAGACAGAGGCAATTGGATCTCTGTAAGTTCAAGGCCAGCCTGGTCTACAAAGCAAGTTCTAGGATAGCTAGGACTGTGTCACAGAGAAACTGTCTTGAAAAAAAATAAGGCACAGAAAGATTAACTGAAGGTGACAGAATGAGTTGAAGAGCTTGGCTTATCTTTGAAACATCTGAATTCATAGCTTATCTTCTGTACCATGCTGTTATATTTGATAGGTATCGATGCCTTTTTCCATTGAAGGGCAGAGACACTAAGCCAAGATTGTTCAGGTGAAACAACTTGCTAACATCTTCCTTAAAGCTCTTGATGGGAGCCATCCTTAATGTCTGAAGAATAAGAGAAATGCTTTTGGTCAAGAGAACACTTGTGTGGTTGATAGAAGAGATTATCATTTCAAAGAATTATTAGATAACCTGTCATTTCCCTTGATCATTCACACTCATCTTCAGGACAAGATAAGTCTGTTAGGATGGCCAGCTGACAGACCTTTTGCTCTCTTCAGGTGCAAGTCACAATAGGCGGCCCTGAGTTCTTTTTAATAGAGCCAAACTCAATTCTGTTGCCCAGGCTGTCCTTAAATTTACAGGAATCCTCCTGCTTCTGCCTCATGAGTGCTGGACATACAGTTGTGGGCCATCATATTTAGCCAAGAGTTTTGGGGGCTCACAACACCTAACACCTAGAGTTTTTTTTTTTGAAGAGGTATGGGGAGAGGGGAAAGTCTTGTCCTTTTCCTGATCTTAGAGGAATTGCCTTTAGTTTCTCTCCATTAAGTTTGATGTTGGCTGTTGGTTTGCTGTATATGGCTTTTTTAAATTTTTATTTAAATTTTATTTTTTTAGGTGTGCATAATTATGTTTTTATTTTTTATTGTTTACTTTTTATTTTTTATTTTTTTATTTTTTATTTTTTATTTTCCAGTTTAAATTTAGATAAGAGACAAGGTTGCTTCACAAGTTAGTTCCAGGTCCCTCTCCCTTTCCCTCCCCTCCTCCTCCCGTGTCCTCCCCCCAACCCCCCAACCCCCCCCTTATCCCCTCATTCCCCCAGGGAGGGTGAGGCCCTCCATGGGGGTGTCCATAGTCTGTCATTTCATATAGGGCAGGGCCTAGACCCTTCCCCAAGAGTTCAGGGTGAGAGTGCACCTCACATTGTTCTATGGGAGTCCAAAGTCCGTAACACCTAGAGTTTTATGATTTTAGAAACCAGAAATTTGTAGCTCCTGGTGCTCAGACAGAGGCCTTTTTCTCTGGGTGTTGAGTACCATCACCCTACAGTATATGGTATGTCATCTCTGGACTCTCCGGAGTCAGGACCCTCACCTTTTAATCATTGATGGCTCTCTAGATATTCACTTGAGAGTTTTGCAGTACCAGCTTTCAGAGCCTCTTGCCTCTTACAGTCTTAGCTCTCCAGTTCCAAACCCTAGCTAACTTTTCAGACACCTTTTTTTTTTTTTTTTTTTCTGATAGGTAATCTCAGGCTGAGTCTTACAGGTTCTTAGTGTCTTCTGTCAGAGCTATAAAGACAATGGGTGGTCAATAAATGCCAATTCTGGAGAATCCTTTGTTTGGGTCTAGTTTTGCGGCACGAGATATTGTCCTACTGAGAAGCCCCCACACTGACCTGAAAAAGCATGAAAATGCGCCTGCTTGTGAGCCAGAAGAGGTGCATGGCATGCTTGTGCATAGCTTATAATTCCATAGTCACAGCCTCACATGTACAGTTATCAGTTTCACATTTAGACCAATCACCTGAGTTACTTATGTGTGTAAGCATGTCAGTTACAAGCTTTTTGCTGAGTCATTAGGCCTGGTGCTTTACGCCACCTTCTCTGATATTATAAGACCCACATTCTGTGCTTATGAGTAAATTATCCCATCTTATGACTTGCTGGGTGATATATTTTCCATTTGCATTTTATAAAAATCACAGGAGAGTAAAACATATTAATGAGTTAAGCAAATGGAGGTAGTCTGAGGGATCTTGTGGGCAAAATTCAGAATAATGGGAGCTTATTTAAAGCAATCCTGGATTTTGAGCCAGCTGTCCAGATGATTTGTCTATGAACACAAATTCTTCTTAAAATTAATTCCTTATGTGTCTGCAAAGGAAGTGGCCTCTGTGTAACTTTCCACCTTCTTTCTTTTTCTTGTAGAGCCTCCTTGGCCATGCACAGGATGAACCTAGCTCTGGTATACTTTGAAAAGGCGATTGGCAGTGTCATCATTGCTAAGGGTCATGGCACATCAGAACTGATTAGTCTGTATGAGGAAATCGCTCAGATCGAGCAACTGAGGAAGAACCATGAGCAGGCCATCCAGTATTTGCAGCAGGTTGGTTCTTTGACAAGGTGGTCTTGTTTGGCTCCAGTTGCTTCTCATAACCAGGAGCTAAGGATTGGTTCCTTACTTTAACCCTAACATCCTAAGGGGCAAAATTGGTTCCATGTTATCTTAACTAGGGTTTTTATTGCTTTGAAGAGACACCATGACCATGGCAACTCATATAAGGAAAACACTTAATTGAGAGATCTGGTTTAAGTTTCAGAGGTTCTGTCTATTATAATCATGGCAGGGAGCAGGGAAGCATGCAGGCAGGTGGGGTGCTTGAGGGATAGCTGAGAGTCCTACATCTTGAAGACAACAGGAAGTTGACTGACTCACTGGGTACTATTCCTCAAAGCCCAACCCCACAGAGATACACTTCTTCCCACAAGCCAAACCCACCCCAACAAAGCCAAACCTCCTGATAGTGCCACTCCCTATGAGATTAAGGGGGCCAATTTAAACTACCACACCTGTTAGCCTTGACTTACCTCCAACCCCAAATAAGAGCCTCAAACTTAAAAACCTAACCAGAGACCCCTAACTCTAGTGAGCATGTATGTTCTGTGACCTGACCAGGAAGTAGCACATTCCCTCCTAGGCCCCTCATCTCTGTCAGCGCTGGGAGAAAACCAAGCTTGAGACTACCCCAAGAGGTAAAACACATTGGGCAGCTGAACATGACTTAAAGAATACGAAAGGTGAGACTGGTGAGACAGCTCTAGGTGGAAGGAAACAGTAGATTCCACATAGTAGCCCTCTGGCCTCCACATGTTGTCTGTACACAAGCAAGTAATAACAGTAGTAATACTATTTGTTTGCATACACAAGCAAATACTAACAGTAATAATAAAAAATAATGATTTTTAATGCTTGGCCTACAAAGAGT
The DNA here is from genome assembly GCF_017639785.1 of Mesocricetus auratus. Taxonomy (NCBI): domain Eukaryota; kingdom Metazoa; phylum Chordata; class Mammalia; order Rodentia; family Cricetidae; genus Mesocricetus; species Mesocricetus auratus. The sequence continues at coordinate 6,495,213 of NW_024429198.1, read as the reverse complement.
GGCACTATTAGGAGGTGTGGCTTTGTTGGAGTAGGTGTGGCCTTGTTGGAGGAAGTATTTTACTATAGAGGCAGGCTTTGAGATCCTATATATGCTCAAGTCACATACAGTGTCATAGTTCACTTCCTGTTGCCTATGGATCAAGATGTAGAATTCTCAGTTCCTCCCCCAGCACCATGTCTTCCTGCATGCTTCCTGTCATGACAGAAATGGACTAAATTGTAAGTCAGCACCAATTAAATGTTTTCCTTTATAAAAGCTGCCATGGTTATGGTGTTTCTTCACAGCAATAGAAACCCTAAGACAGATCTCTTATTTGAAAAGCCATGATATTTTGTTATATCTGATGCCCTTCAGATTCATTGCAGCTGGTTTTATTTCCAAATCTCTGGTTAAACAAATAAAAGTGTATCTCACTTAGAGGTAACTAATTGACAAATGCTTGGGGCAAGGCAAAACAAAGGAACAAATATTGAGCCTCTGATATAAAAACAATTCAAGGCACTTCCTTTTAAAATGTACTTAAACTGTTAGTTAAATTCACCTTTCTCTCTTCTGAATAAAATGTTGCAGTGCCGTCAGAAATCTGCTTTCACCACAGATTATACTGATGACATGATGGATTTTGTTCATGGGAAAAGTAGTAGCACAGCTACATAGTCTTATGTCAAAAGCCATAGAACTAAGAAAAAGTATGGAAAACAATTTGACAAACCAAGTTTACAAACACTAAGCAATGGAAAGAAACATTAGGGGATCTGCTTTGATGCCTGAGTCACTGCCTGCAGAGGAAGATATGAGTTTTGAATTCAAGGCTCTTTTAAAACTGTGGTCAAGCCAGGTAGTGGTGATGCAGCCTTTTATCCTAGCTCTTTGGAGGCAGAGGCAGGTAGATCTCTGAATTTGAGGACAGCTTGGTCTACAAAGTGAGTTCCAGGACAGCCAGGGCTACACAGATAAATCCTGTCTTGAAAACCCAAAAAACAACCAACCAAACAAAAATTGATCAAACTAGAATGAAGAAAGTAATGAACATCAATGTTTATAACAAAACCAAAAAATAAGAGTTAAAATTTATTACTGTATGCACCTAGTATGCATTTCATTTCACATAGAGTTATGGCTAATTCAGCTGAAGTTATTTGGCTAACAGTTGGTAAGGCAGAGATTTGAACTCAGGAAATCTGACCCAGGAGTTTATAGTTAAAGGAACAGTGTGCACACTTTGCAATGTCTTGGCTTCATAGTGGGTGGGTGATGATAATCCCTTTAGCTCCTTGAGATAGTCAAGGGTTGGCCAGTGAACTGTCATGCATGGGTGCTTCTTTCCTTGCTGGTAGCTGTGGGTCAGCTGTTTTCACTCTTCTCTCTTCCTAAATGACATAGTTTCCTTTAAAATACAAATAATATTAGTAATATGACTATTATTATCTTACACTTCTTTAATGGTTACCGTATGCCAGGTGATATTAAAAACACTTCATATATGCTAACTTACTTAACATTTACAGCAACTATATGTAACAAATTCTATTTTTATCATCTTTTTATCCTATATTTGAAGAAATTAAGAGACCATTGTCTATCATGGTAAGTGGCTAAGCAGGACTGGATCTTTTGGACCCATGTTTTATGACTCTTTGGTAGTGAATTCTTGAGATTCTGACCTAAAGTTGTAGTTACATTCTGCTGTGAGACCCAGTGGAAGTAATTAAGCTAAGATTTAGTTAAAACTGACCACATGATGGATAGTGCCCAGTGTTTGCATATGCTGATTCCTTTCATCTTTTCTGAGCCCTAATCAGTAAGGCCCATACATTCCATTCTGCATAAAAGGTGAAATTATTTGTTCAAGACCCACAAAAGGAAGTGGCTGAGATGGAACTCGGGCTCCACTCCCATGTAATTCTGTGTTTAGCTGAGTCGGCTCCCAGTCAGCTAGCAATTCTGACAGCTGCTGAAAAATGTAATGAAAGATGGACACTGGGAACTGATCTTGTCATGGGTTTCTAGACTGACATCAGGTACTGATTTTGTCATGGTTCCCAAACTATCACTGGGTACTGATCTTGTCGTGGTTTTCTTTCTTTTCCAGGCCTATTCTATTTGTGTTTCTTCATTTTCTGAAATCAGCCCCCAAACTGCTGAGGCGAGTGCTCTACTAGCTAAAGCTTATGCCATGTCCGGAGAATCCCAGCACAAGGGTAGGTAGAGGAGGTGGCCTTGCATTTATAATCACTCCCCAGTGACATGAGAATCAAAGCGATGAATGATCTATATGTGAGTAAGAGATTATAGGTAGCTACTCATGTAATGGAAACATAAAGTTGGTCATGATTTTGTAAAAAAATCAATTCCATAATTACACATGAGGTTACACCTGATTACATCATCCCAAACTAATTGACCACCAATACCAACTATCTATTTTCTTCTTCCTGTACTCCCTTAGAGTGTCTGGCACACTTTCCATTCTAAGGCGTAGAGATCACACACACAGTAAGCATGGCTTACAGTGAGGACTCATAGAAGGGAAGCATCAACTTCTCCCACCCCCCACTCAGCCTTGCCTCCTTCCCTCTGCCTTACAAGAGAGCATGCTGTAGCAATGAGAATTTCTGCGACCTGTATTCGAAGATAGGATTTCTAGAGGGAAGCTCAGTGTTTAATGGCTTCCCCAGCAAGACTCCTCTATCCAGCAAGGTTGTCGGTGTGAAACTGGGCGGCAGAGAGATGGATGAACTGGTGAGGAAGGATGGTATTGGCTTAAGCAGGCTAATGGATACCCGAGTCTATCATTAAAGGAACTTCGCTCTGTCTTGGTTTCATAGACATTGGGGTGGCATCTGCCCTGTCAGAAGAATTTGGGATTTTAGAGGAATTTGGGATTTGTACAGAATATAAAATTTAAGATGTCTTTCCTTTCTGCTTGTAAAATTAATCCATGATGATGCATACTATTTTCCAGCTCGAGAAAAAGGGAAAGGGATAGAGACATAGAGACAGAACTGTAGAGGAAGTCTGCATATTATTTTTCTCCTCTTGCTTTCCTATGTTACTAAGTATTTTTTTTTTAGTTTGAAGTTTTTTTTTCTCTCTCAACACTAAAAGTTCATTAAAGACTTCTTGAGTCTGAATTTTCCATTTAATATTTTTTTCCGTTTTGAGATTTATGTATACTCATAGTGTGTTAATTCCATGTAAAAACAGATTTTCATGCTTTGTATGTAGAGTGAAGCCTTTTCCTTGCCAGCCGCTTTGGTTTTTCCCCACCAGTCGCCTGGGCTCTGCTGCGTTGTAGTCCCCAAATAACACACAAGATGCTGTATTAATTATGAAGCTGTTGGCCTTGCTTGTTTCTGACTGGCTAGCCCTGACTTAAGTATTTACTCCATAATTGTTAATCTTAAGTATTTCTCTTACCGAGAAAGGTCCGGACTTCTTACCCCCATGGCCGCTACATGGTGACTCCCTGTGTTTTTCCTACCCAGAGTCCTCCTCGACTCCTAGTCCCACCTATCTTGCTTCCCTATTGGCCAACAGGGCTTTATTGACATATACACAGGACTTCCCCATCATCGTAGTTATAAGAAATTTGACATATTTGTAAATGTGAGGAATATTCAGCTTTTAATGTGAGAAAAACCTCAATTCCAAGAAAACATATTTTTCTTAATATATTAATAAAAAGTTAACATTTATTTATTTTGTGTGTATGCACGTGCTTGCACTACCAAGTATGCGAATGCCATAGTGCACAGGTGAAAATAACAATTTGAGGGAGTCAGTTATTTTCTTTCACCGTGGAGTCTGGGACTTGAATTCAAATTCAGGTCATCAGACTTGGAAGCAATCTCTCTTAGAGATTGCCGTCTTGCTAGCATCCTACATACTTATTTTTAATATTAATATTAAAATATATTCAAAATGTACATTAGGGAAAAAAAGTCTCTTCAAAATAATGTACCAGAGAAACTGGATTACCACATGTACAAACTTGGGACTCAATCCTTATGACTTATCCTGTAAGAAAATCACCTCCAAATGTCATCACCAAACACAATATAAGACTTGAAATCCTCGGCATGTCATGTGATTCAGTGAGACTAGATGGGGCGTGTGGATAGTTATTGTTGGGTAGTGTTCTGAATTATAAAATTGCAATTATGGACTTTGAAAATAGGTTAATATTTAAACACTTAAAGTGTGTTTTGTCCTCAAGTAACTCTATAATGCTTCATAAACAAATTAATTAATTAATAAAAGCATCTGTGATATTCTCTTATTTTCATTAGTACCTATGTTTTAAACAAGTATTAACTAATACAAATGAGAAATTTATTTTTATTGAATTAATATTTTAGAGTAAGCAATTTAATTTAAACTATGGTATGATTTGGTGGAGAAGCAAGAGGAAATATGTGTTAGTATTGTTCTTCTGATACTTTCTTCTTACATTGAAGCATAGATTTTTCAACATTAAAATGCAATGTTTTGGAATAAAAAAAGACTTGAAATTCTCAAACTGATAGAGGTATAAGCAGGGAAAACACTTTAGGATATTGGTGTAGTATGCACTTTCTGAGCATGACCACGATCACTTAGGAAACAACACCAATGACTAACACATGAGATTTCATGAAATTAAGACCCTGCACAGCAAAGTAAAAGATTGAGAGGCAGCCTACAACACAGGAGGAAATCTTTTCCAGCTCAACACCTGAGTAATACCTAGTATATAAAAAAACTAAAACAAACAACAAAACAAAAGGAAACAACCCAAACAAAGAAGTCAGTAAACGAGAAAATGAAATGAAGTAGTGGTGGGCATAGCTGCCTTCTGCATGGTTAATGGACATGAAATAATGTTCAATATCAGTAGCAATCAGAGAAGCATACACAGAGGCAAAGTTGAGATTCCATCACCTCTGTCAGAATTCACAGGAAAACAGGCTTGGCAACCCCAGTAAAATCAGATAAGTTTTCAGATGTGTATCTCAAGCTTTATGATTAACTAAAACTGCAGCTGGATTAAAACTGTATCCATGAAAACTAAAAGTAAAGAATTTTGATAGAAAAACTTTATAACAAATATCAGTTCTAAAATAGAGTTAAAATTAAACTCGGAGGAAGAACTTTCCAAGCACACATAAAGGTATTCAGTGTCGAAAATTTTCATTGCAAAAAGATCTAAAACTATGTCTGTCAAGCAAGCAAACAAGAAAAACTGCTGGTGAGGATGTGGACAAAAGCAAACTCCTGTACGGAGCTGGTGGGAAGGCAAACAGAGATGCCTGCACATCGGTGTTTATTTCAGCAGTATTCATGACAGACGTGTTATGAAGCAACCTAAGTGTCCATCAACAGGAATGAATAAAATATATACAAAATGAAATGCTTTCAGTCATAAAAAAAGAATGAAGTTATGTCACGTGCAGGAAAATAGATATAACTCGAGGTGATCATATTATGTGCCTTTGATGTGTTTTCTCTTCCAGATTCATAAAATATGTGCAGATGATGTAAAACTGTCTAAGAAAACAAAAGGGGACTGCTGGGAGGGTGAGGGACTCAATGGGGAAGTGACTGGAGGAAGAGTCTGTTTTGGCTTACAGTTCCAGGGAGTGCATTCCATCTGAGCAGAGAATGCTTGGTGTAATGGTGGAATGACAGGCGGCATCTGGTTTACATTCAGGAGGCAGCACACTGATGAGGGCCTGTCCTCAGCTCCCCTTCTCCCTTAATTCATTCTGGACCCCAGCCCACAGAGTGACACTGGCCATGGTTACAGCACATCTTCTCATTTCAATTAATTCCTGAGAGACTTGTCCAGAGATTTGTTCCCAGGGTAATTGGAAATCACAAAGTTAACGATCAAGAATAATACCATGTGAGGCATTAGAGCTGAGAAGGATATGCTCAGTGTATGTTATAGATTTCCACAAGAGAAGTCTTATGTAACACAGTACAATAAAATAACTTTTAGAATTGTATATATTCAAGTTTTATCAATAACTAAATTGAACTTCAGCTAGATTAAAACTTTGTGTCAAAACTGAAAATAAAAATTAGCCATGAGAAAATACAGTTCTATCTAGAACAGAAAAAAACTGAAATTTAAACTTAAGCAAAAGGATTTCCTAAGCATACATAAAGGAATACTATGAAAGAAGAGATTAAAAATTGATTACAAAAGATCTGAAACTATGTTTTTATAAAGTCCTGTACACAGAATTTAAAACTCATTCAGGATGAACACGTAGCTTAATATATCCATATGGATTAAAAATAAATTTGTGGCTGACCTTCCTAAGAAAGAAATTTCCAGGTGCAGACAATATCATTGTAGAATTCTACCTAGTATTTAAAGACAGAAAAGTGCCAATTCAACATGTTCTCCATAATGTCATGGAGGAAGGAAGGGTGGAGAATGGGGGAAGGATGGTGAGATGACTTGTCAGATACAGGTGCTCACCACCAAGCCTGATGCCTGAACTCAGTCCCCAGACCTTCATAGTGGAAGAAAAGAACTGCTGTCTGAAGGCTGTGATCTGACCTCCATGTGCCCACCATGGCACATGGATACCCATCCTTACCACCCTTCATGCACACTCACAAGAATAAAATTTAAAATGTAATAAAGAAACATAAGAAACTTTTAGCTCCTTCCTACTCCAGAGACAGCCACATCTTCTCGTACAGTGCCAATCTCATCCCTGAGACATGATGGAGAAAGTAGGAAGGAATGGATTTGGCCATATTGGGCACTAAAACTGCCTTCAGCTCTGACGAAGTGGGTACTATCCTCAATAATGCCCTTATTGACCTCAATTACATAGTCTTCATGTTCCACTATTACTCTACTCAGAGCAAGTTACACGATACAGTCAAATCTGAGAAAAGGAAACTTGTCATGGGAAGGCCATTTCTGTCCTCCAGAAGTGAATTTCTGCCAACATCAAATGGGGTGGTGTTGGTGCTAATTATGTTGTGAAATCTACTGAAGTCTACTGGAGAAGTTTGGGGACCACTGGAAGGGTTGAATCAAAACAGTAATCACCTTTGGCTCTTGTGTTGTTGCCCCCAAGTTTGTGATGGATGTGAGCCATGAAGAGCATGAGAACTCACTCAAGGTTGTCAGCAATGCCTTTTGTACTGTCAGTTGCCTAGTCCTCACCTGGCCAAGGTCATCCATGATGACTTTGGCATAATTGATGGACTCACAGCTACATTCCATGCCATCACTGCCACCAAGAAGATGATACATAGCCCCTCTAGATAACTGGAATGATGATCGTGGGGCTACCCAAAACATCATCCCTGCATCTGTTAAGGCCGTGGGCAATGTTATCTCACAGCTAAAAGGAAGGTCACTAGTATAGTTTCCTGCATTCCTACTCTCAATGTGTCTGTCACAGATAGGACATGTCAACTAGAGAAGGCTGCCAAATACAATGCCAGCAGGAAGATGAGAACACACTGTAGGACAGTTGCTATGCCCAAGAGTAGTTAGCTATTACCAAATGTATCCCATGGCTTTGTGTGTGTGCTTTTTGTTTTTGTTTTGTATTTTTGTGTTTATTTTTTGTTTTGTTTTGATTTTAGTTGTTTTGGTTTTGTTTTTTGAGAGGGAGACAGAGAGAGAGAGAACATGAAGTTGAAAGTTGGGTGGTAGGGAGTAGGGAGATGGGGAAGAGAGGAGGACCTGGGAGGAGTTGGGGGAGGGGGAAATATGAACAAAATATATTGTGTGAAATATTTTAAAAAGAGTGTGGGGAAGCAGGCACTGGAGGGCCCCTGTATTAGTCAGGGCTCCTAACCATCGCAGTCATCTGAAAGTCATCCTGAGCTGTACCAAGGACCAAATTGTTTCCTGCAACTTTTAACAGTAACACCTATTCTTCCACCTTTAAGGAGTGGATGGGGGGTGGTGTAGGGGAAGAAGAGAATAGTGGGAGGAGGGGAGGGAGTGGGAACTGGGATTGGTATGTAAAGTAAGAAAAGTTTTTAAAATAAAGAAGGATAAAAAAATTGGACGTTCACATACAAAAATCACAAGCTAGAATTTTGCTTCTGTCATACACAAGCACTGACTCATGGTCCCTTGTCCTAAATGTAAGAACTAAGTTTATATAGAAAGACAGGCAAAAGAGATCAAACACTGCATGAAGATGAAGTATAAATGGTCAGTAATCATGAAAAAAGTGCTAACCTAGGAATGAATAAATAGTGACAAGCTATGGTAGTTTAATGCCTGCAATGTCAAAACTCAGGATAAAAGAGACATAAAAACAAAGCAAAATTACTCCAAAATGTGCTAACCCCTCAATTACCTAAAATGAAAAAAAAATGGCCTCAACTCACCAATAAAGAGATGCACAGCAGCTGGCTGGATTTAAAATAAGACCAAGACACGTACCTCGTTGGTTGTCTTAGACCAAAGCAACTTGGAGTGAACTGAGTTTATTTTGCTATGTTTCCACTTCATCAAAGGAAAGTCAGAGCAAGGAACTGGAGGCAAACTGAAGGCCATGGAGGGTGCTGCTTGCTGGGTTACTACGCTTGAGTTGCTCAGCCTGCTCTCTTACAGCATCCCAAGACCTGCATCCCAGGGGTAACACCACCCACAATGGGCTGCGGGGGGGGGCATCAATCACTAATTAGAAAATGTACCATAGGCTTTCCCACAAGCCAATCTGTTGGGGACAAGTTTTTCCCTTTTCTAAAATGACTCTAGCTTGTGTCAAGTTGATATAAAAGCCAACTGGAAAAGACATCCACATACTGGGAGTGAAAGGATGGAAACCAATCCATCAAATGTATATAAGACCAAAATAAGATTACAAGGCTATTCCGATGTCTGATAAAGTAGACTTCAAACCTAAATTATAAGAAATAAAGAGGACCACAAGATATTAATAAAAGGAATAATAATCAAAAAGATCTAGCCATTATAAAAATATGTGCAACAAATGGTAGGGCTCCCAATTTGATAAACTCTAATGAAGGTAAAAAGGTCAGATAAGTCCTTATATAATAACAGCTAGTGGCTTCATCTCTACATAGATCACCCAAACTAAAAGAAAAGAAACCAGTTAAACTACACTACAGATCAAATGGACTTAACAGATAGCCACAAATATCCAATAAAAATTCTTTGCAGCAATCAATTTAATCTTCTATAAAACAGAACACATTCTAGGTCAAAGTCTAACCCCAACACACTTTCTTGAACCTTTTCTAATTACATCTCACCCAAACTAAGAATCAATAGCAAGAAAAACAGAAATACATGAAGGCTGAACACTGAGTAAATAAATTGGGAAATAACTAAAAACAATTTCTGGAATCAAATGAAAAGAAGCTACAAATTACCAGAGTCTTTGTGATACAGCTAAGTTTGTACTCAAGGGTCCTTACATTTAAAAATCCAAGGCCAGGTGTGGTGGCACATGCCTTTCATCCCAGCACTGGAGCAGAAGTGGGTGGATCCCAGTGAGTTTGAGGCCAGCCTGGTCTACATAGTTAGTTCTAGGACATCCAGGGCTATGTAGAGAGACCCTGTCTCTAGTTTATTAATTAATTAATTTATTTATTATTATAAGATAAATTCTGAATGCTCTTAAATAACATAATGCTGTAAGTCATAAAGGAACCAGAACAATCCAAACTAAAATCTGTAGATGGCAAGAAATAATACATGTTAGCACAGAACAACAAAAAGGAAAACTAGACCAATTTCTCTGATGAACACAGACACAAAAATTTTCAGTAGAATTATTGCAAATCAGTTTCAAGGATACATTAAGATCGGTTTGGTTTGAGTCCAGAGAATAAAATTGAATCAAGACATGTAACTGCTATACAGTAAATAAAATACAGCACATAAAATAGAAGACAGAAATCACATGATCATCTCAACCAATGCATAAAAGATCTTCAAAACAGTTCAGTGTTCCTTCTTGATAAAAACCTCTGAGAATTCAGACTAGAAGAAACATTGTTGAACATAATATACGACGAACTCAGAGCAAACATTATACCAGATATGAGAAATATATCTCTAAAGTCAGGAATGAGCAAGGGTGTCCACTCTCTCAACTTTTACTGAATTACAGAGTTCAAATTCTTAACTAGATTAATAGAACAGGAGAGAATGGGAGAAAGATAAGAAAGAGAGAAGCAGAGGGAGGGAAAGAGAGGAAGGGAGGGAACAAATTGGAAAGAAATTAAAATTTCTCTATTTGTAGATGACATGGTCCTGTACTTACAATGAAGATTCCATTCTCAAACTCTGTCGCTGTCAGCAAAATAATAGGATACAAAGTCAGCATAGAAAATCAAGATGCCAATAACAAGAGAAAGAAGTCGAGGTAGGAGGAATTCTATTCCCAGACACTTTTTAAAAAGTCAACAACTCAGAATAAATTTATCCATAAAGGTGAAGGGTCTCTACAAAGAAAAAATTTGAACACTGAAAAACAAAGCCAAAGCAAGCACTAGAAGGTGCAAAAAATCTCCCGTGTTTGTGGATTCACAAAAATAATTTTGTGAAAATGCCTGTATTGGTGAAAGTAGTGCACAGACTCAATGCAATCTTCACCAAAATCCCAATGGTATAGTTCATAGCACAAGGAAACAACATCCTAAAGTTCATACGGAAGTATAAAAGACCTCAAATAACCAAGGCAATCCTTACCAGAAAGAGCAGTGCTGGGGTGTCACAAACCTGATCTCAAAGAAACAGACCCCAGAAGCTAAAACAGCACTGTGCTGGCACACAAAAAAAATACAGAGCAAAGGAACAGAAAGATCACCTAGAAATGAAATTACACAGCCCCAGTTAGCTAATTTTTGACAAAAGAATAAGAAACACACATTGGAGGGAAAAATAAAAAGCAGTGCCTTTAATGAATGACGCTGGGGAGACTGCTGTCCAACAGGTAGAGTGATGAAATCGGGCCCTAGGATACAGTCCAGATGGGAGGATGGTTGACTGTGTGCACTGAGCCTCAGTTAGGTCCCCAGCAACTCATACAACTGGCACAGGGTTCCTCATCTGCTATCCAGTACTTAGAAGCTGAGCAAGAGAAGCAAAAGTTCAAGGTCATCCTTGGCTACCTAGAGTTTGCAGGCACGGAAAGAAAGGAAGGAAATCCTGTCTCTTATCCAGAACAAAAACGAATTCATAATGGCTGGAACACCTAAATGTAGAACCTCAAACCTTGAAACTGTTGGAAAATATAGGAAACACTTCAAGATACAGGTACAGGAAAGGGCTTTCTGAAAATAACTGTGATAGCACAGGAAACAATCCCATAAACTGAGCAATGGAATAACATGAAATTGGCTTCTGTATAGCAAATAATTATCAGAGTGAAGAGACAGCCTACCAAATGGGATAAAATATTTTATTCAACTATACATCAGACATAAGATTAATATAAAGAAAAGAACTACAGAAATTAACCCCCCCAAAACAAATCAATCAATGACTGTTATAATAAACTTAAGTAGTTCTCAAAAGAAGAAATGAAAAATGGTCAATATTTGAAATTGAGGAAATGCAAATTAAACTTCCTTTGAGAGTCTGAATCACCCCAGTCAGAATGGCTTTCATCACAAAACAAGCAAACAAACTACTGGCCAGGATGTGTGGAAAGAACTTTATACACTGCTAGTGAGCATGTAAAACTTGTAAAGCCTCTATGGAAATCAGAATAAAGTTCTAAAGAAACTGAAGTAGAACTGCCATAGGACCCAGCTAGACCTCCCCTGGGTGTATAGCCAAAGATGCTTAAGTCAGTATACCAGAGATATTCGCATATCCATGTTGATTGTTGCACTCATTCATAAAAACCTGTGTACTGGCTGGTTCTGTGTGTCAACGTGACACAATCTAGAATCATTAGAGGAAGGAGCCTCAGATGAGGAAATGTTGCCTTGAGATCCAGCTGTAAGACATTTTCTCAATTAGTGATCAATGGGGGAAGGGCTCAGTCCATGGTGGGCAGTGCCATCCCTCATTAATCTCAGAAGTCAGTTATCCCTAACAGATCGAACCATATTCTAAGCCAAACACTGGCAAGTTATCTTATGTACACTGGGAAACTGAAGTTTCTTTTATGTGGGAAGTCAAATCTTCCAATAGCTAGCACAACACTGAAAGAGAAGCAGATTTACTCTAAATTTGCAGTGACCAAGACAATGTAGAGTAGGCAAAAGTTCCCACTATTTTTATACACTTTCTATATTGACAGTGTAAGCAAAGACTGTATTTGGAATAAAAAATAACATTAAAAGTGAATGAAAGGCTCTTTTTTGTTGTTGAAGAAAGCCATTGAGTTGGGCAGTGGTGGCACAAGACTTTACTCCCAGCACTTGGGAGGCAGAGGCAGGTGGATCTCAGTGAGTTCTAGGCCAGCCTGATCTACAAAGCAAGTTCCAGGACAGCCAGGACTGTTACACAGAGAAACCTTGTCTTGAAAAAAACCATTAAAAAAAAAGGCTTTGGGACTAAGAAAACACACACATACAGCAAGCATATAGAAAGACTATTATGAAAGGATAGGGGACTCAGTGAATCAGGAAGCCAAAGCCTTGCTTCTCCTTGAGGGCTGGGTTTTTGTTTGTTTGCTTTATTTTTCTTTCTCTTTTAAGTCTCTGAAGGGTCGTCATTCCTTCACTTAAGGTTGGTTGGTTTAATGGAAGACAAGGCAGCTAACTGCCCCACAGCTGTTGTGTAAGCATGTCCTAATGCAGATTTGAACTTGGTGAGCCAGTCCACCAGCACCGGCCCTACTGGCAGGAGCAAAAAGCCCTCAGGGCCTTTGTTTGAGGCACCATGTCTATTTGTAACCCAGGCAGGCCTGGAATTCCTTCTGAAGTCCAGGCTGACCTAAAAACTCCTGGCAATCTTTCCTGCCTCAGTCCCTTGAGTGCTGGAATTATAGGAGTGAGCTACCTACCATATTCTGGCTATAACAGTAAATGTTAAAACAGTAAAAATTGCCAAATCATATCTCTGTATACATACATACACATGTGTGTATATATTAAATATATATGTATATCAAAGTTCTAGCTAAAAGTATAGTCTTTCAATGTCCCTGGGAGTCTAACTTGGTAGTTATTTTGGCCTTTAGGATAATAGGACTATTTGGACTGATGCCCCTCCCCCAACTTGAAATCCATGCATGCATTCCATCATGCGAATATCGCCGAATGCTATCCAATCCTGTCTTGAAATCTGAGATAGGAACAATCACAGATTTGAAGTACAAAAATGTCAATGGAGTCCAAGCTGATAATAAACAATTATGAAGGCTTGAATTTTGCCTTAAATAATCCTCTCTGTTTTTTCAGATGCTGTTGAGATATATTTCATAAGAAGTATTAGTGCATATCAAACACTGGGCTTTGAAGATTATGCGAGTCTCGCCACCATTGAAGACTTCTGTACATGGCTCATCCAAAATGGCGAAAACCAGGTAAAGGTTTACTGAGTCGTAAACATGATTTCTATTTTGTTTGCTAGTTATAGAAGCTTTCACAGTTCAGAAACTCAAGTTCACGCAAGTCTCAGGTAAAACTGGGTATCACCCGGGACTGCTGCTGCTTATGATATCAATAGAATAATTTGCTTTTGTCATAATGCATGAAGTCCTTCAAATCCAGAACATTTTAAGCTCTACGTTTATAAATTTACTGAGTCAAAATTAGCCGCTATCTTTTTTTTTTTTTTTTTTTTAACGAGACAGGGTTTCTCTGTATTGTTTTGGAGGCTGTCGGTACAGCCTGGCCTCGAACTCACAGAGATCCACCTGCCTCTGCCTCCCGAGTGCTGGGATTAAAGGCGTGCACCACCATCGCCTGCCCCCCTTTTTTTAATGGTGAATTTCCCTTTCAGTATGACCTTCATCGATACTAGCCACAGTCTCATCTTCACATTTAAAAGTTATGTAAAATGTCTTAGATGCTGTCTTAGTTATGATTTCTAGTGCCGTGATGAAACACGAAGACAATATAAAACTTTGGGAAGGAAAGGGTTTATTTTAGCTTACAGTTTAAAGTCACAGTCCATCATTGAGGGCAGTTAGGGCAGAAATCCACATGGGATAAGAACCTGGAAGCAGGGAGTGAAGCAGAAGCTATGGAGGAGTGCTACTTACTGGCTTGCTCCTCAGGGCTTACTCAGCCTACTTTATTTCTTTCTTTTTTTATTTTTATTTATTTTGTTTGTTTGTTTGTTTTTACGAGACAGGGTTTCTCTGTATTGTTTTGGAGGCTATCGGTCCAGCCCAGCCTCGAACTCACAGAGATCCGCTTGCCTCTGCCTCCCGAGTGCTGGGATTAAAGGTGTGCGCCACCACCGCCCGGCTCAGCCTACTTTCTTATAGTACCCAAGATCCCCAGGCTAGGGTGGTACCACCCACAATGGGCTGGGCCCTCCCCCATTGATCTCTAATAAAATGACCCAGTTGATACTGAGGTTCCTTCCTCTCCAGCTTGTGTCACGTTGACTTTAAAACTAATCAGCACAGATAGTGACATTTTTAGTTAATGATTCCATTAGTCTAAGTAATTTTCTTAGAACGTTATGATGTAAGCTTTATGTATTTAAACACAGTAAAGATCTAGGATTCTATTATGACTTGAGCTGACCAAGCCATCCTTATACTTGGATACATCTGACATGATCTCATCGGCCATATGACAACTAGCTTAAAAGCATATGTTTAAGAATTTAAGAGCACTGGCTCCTCTTCCAGAGGTCCTGAATCCAATTCCCAGCAACCACATGATGGTCCTGAGTTCAATTCCAAGCAACCACATCATGGTTCACAACCATCTATAATGGGATTTGATGCTTTCTTCTGACATAAAGGCATACATGAAGATAGAGCACTCACATAAAATAAATAACTGAATCTTTAAATGATGAAATGTTACATGAAAGTCCTAAAGAACTCTCTCTCTCTCTCTCTCTCTCTCTCTCTCTCTCTCTCATTCTATCTCTCTCACACACATACACAAAGTTAGTAAGTTCCACGAGTTTATAAAAGACAAAAGAAACACAAAATAAGTTTTGTATCTACGTATCATTACTAAAAAATAAATCCCATTTACATGCATATTGGAAAAGGACATACTTAGAAATAAATTTACCCAGGTAGATAAAATATTTTTGAATACTGAGGAAAATAAACAGAGAAATCTTTTAAAATCTGAAAAATGCAAGTGTAGAGCTTTGAGATTCCTGAATTATTGGCATTGTTTGCTGAAAATCAGCAGTTGATATCCTTAAATACATATTATTCAACAACCCCTAAGACTCAGGGAGCATTGCAGGAGAGGAGGTGGAAAGATTGTAAGAACCAGAGGACCAGGAGGGAGAACCAGGAGGACTGCTGTGAGATGGTTTCTCTGGACAGAACATGCATGCTGCACCCATAAACTCCCAACAATAAAACCTGCACAAGACCACACCAGTGGGCTTACCAACCAGGGCAAAGTTCACAAGGTGCACTCCCTGATGGAGACCTACAGGCAGTCGGTGACTGAGGAGGGAGGGAGAACCAAGTTTTCCTCAGGGGTGAACCCCCTAATATGTCAAGCTCACATGGTGGAGTCTAACCCTGTGTACCTATGGAGGAGGTCATGAACTTGAGAGGGGAATGTGGAGGGTGGGTGTGTGGATGAATTTGGAAAGAATGAAGGATAGAAATGAGGTAAATACAGCACACTCATGTATGAAATTCTCAAAACTGTTAAAATATGTAAACTCTTTTGTTGAACCCAGCACACAAAAGTTGATGATTATATGTTCAACTTAGTGCTAAAGAAATGTTCTGTTTATACATTTGAAAATGGGTAATTAGGCAATGACATACACAGTTCATAAGAGTACAGCAATAACTAAATGACTAAATCTCTTCACTCTTTCTAAATAACACATGTTTAGAGATATATATATTTAGAAAACATAAAGAAATGCAAACACTAGATGCCAAGGGGGGAA
Organism: Mesocricetus auratus; assembly: GCF_017639785.1. Classification (NCBI taxonomy): domain Eukaryota; kingdom Metazoa; phylum Chordata; class Mammalia; order Rodentia; family Cricetidae; genus Mesocricetus; species Mesocricetus auratus. The sequence goes on along the minus strand of NW_024429198.1, from coordinate 6,479,192 downwards.
TCTACTCAATGACCTGAACAGACAGTTCTCAGAAGTACAAATGCCTAATAAATGTTTTATAAAGTGTCTAACATCTGTAGCCATCAGACTGCAGATTAAAACCTCATTGAAATTCCATCTCACCTTAGTGAGAACGGCTAGAAAATCAAAACAACAAATTTCTAGAAATCAAGAAAAAAAGTGGCAGCAAATGCCAGCAATGATATTCGGAAAGAGGAACCACTGTCCACTCTGTGGACATCAGTGGAGAGGCCTCTCAAAAATGTAAAACTAACCATGTCACGTCACCCAGATGTTCCACTTCTAGGTATATGCCCTAAGGGCTCTCTGTCCTACCACAGAGATACTTGCAGATCTGCCTTTATTGCTGTTTGCTTCACAAAAGCAAGAAATGCAATCAGCCTGGATGCCCACTGAGGAAAGAATGAATGGATAGTCGACGTGTGGTACATGAGTGCAGTGAGACTCAGCCAGACAGTAAAGAAAGATGCTGGGAGGCAGAGGCAGGCAGATCTCTATGATTGCAAGGCCAGCCTGATCTGATCTACAACGTGAGTTCCAGGACAGTCTGGGCTACACAGAGAAACCCTGTCTCAAAGAACTTTTAAAATAATGTCATTGCTATGAAAGAGAAAAGGGAAGAAGGAACTGTTACCGAGAAGAAAGAATTGTAAAAGCAAAAGTGCAAACTATGCTCAGACACTCCACTTTTTAAAATTATAAATAATATTGCTGAAACAATTGGAAAATGTACATGTTTGATTAATAGTATTCACGTAACATTTAGAGCAACAATGGTATTGCTATATAGGATAGTCTTGCTCTGGGAAGACATGGGGTTCCGTATTAAGGAGTAAAGTTGCTCGATGTCTATAGCTGATTTTCAGTAACAATGTATGCATATGTATTCATCTTCATATGTACATATATACTTAAGAAAAAGAACAATAAAATAAATGTGGAGAAATGGTAATCACTTGTGAGTCTAGGTGAAATTTTTATGTGTATTAATTCTGCTATTGTTTGGCTTTTCTGAAAGTTTGAAAAGTAGAAGAAACAAAAAGTTGAGGCTATGGAATTTAGACTGGCATGAAATCCTGACTCTGTTGTCAAAACAGTCTTGAGAAAGAGCTTAGCTACTACTAGGCCTCTTTCCATTGTCTGAAAAGTAAGTACAGAAATAGCTCCTGTCCCGTAGAATGGCAGGAAGATTAACTGATACTGTACATGCAAATTAACTGGCGTTAACTCTTAGCAGAAACATTAAGTCACAATACGTTAGAATACTTGGGGGAGTCATCATTACTGACTGCTTCTGACCAATTGTGTCATTGTGGGGTAAAAGGATCTTTCACAATATGCATGTCATAGACATGGTTGATTTTATTTTTAATTTTTATCTCCTAGGAGGCTTACAGACTGCTAAAGTCTACACTGAATTCTGGATCCTATGGTTACTGTGGTGAAAAGGTAGCAGAAACCTTTTATAACATGGGTAGTATCTGTTTTGCCAAAGGAGAGCTCAGAAAGTCGATTGGACTGCTAAGGAAGGTGAGCTAAGAAAGGCAACCTCTGGCTGATTTTGTTACATTTTTTTTTCTTGGGCTTATTATAAGCAGGATATGGGGAATGCGGTGTGTATATGTATATGAATTAGCCAGAATTCTCCAGAGGAGCTGCGCTGATAGAATGAACACACACACACACACACACGCACGCACGCACACACGCACACACACACAGGGATTTATTAGAATGGCTTGCAGCCTGTGGTCTAGCTAATCCAACAATGACTTTCTACCAACAAAAAGTCCAAGAATCTAATAGTTACTCAGTTTGTAAGGCTGGATGTCTTAGCTGGTCTTTGGTGTATGCTGGGATTCTGAAGAAGTAGGCTCTAATGCCAGTGTTGGGAAACATTTGCCAGCAAGAGTGAGAGCAATCAGGCTAAGAGCAAAAGCTTCCTTCTTCCACGTCCTTTACATAGGCTTCCAGCAGGAGGTGTGTAACCCAGTTTAAAGGTGGATTTTTGTACCTCAAAATACCTCCATTAAAGGTGGGGCTTCCCACCTCAAATGATTTGATTTAATTAAGAAAACTCCCTCAGTTATACACAGTTGCTTGAGTTTTAGGTAATTCCAAATGTAGTCAAGTTGAGAATTAAGAACAGCCATCACAATATGTGTATGTTGTCTCTTCCATTCTTAGCCTTTTAAAGGTATATAACCAGTCAGTATGCCAACAGAACAAAAGGCTAGAGACTCAGTGAGCTAAGCTGGGCGTGGTAGTGCACTCCTTTGGTCCTTGTACTCCAAAGCAGAGGCAGGCTGATTTTTGTGAGTTGGAGGTCCAGCCTGGTTTACAAAGTGAGTTCCAGGACAGCCAGGGCTACACAGAAAAAAAAACCTGCCTCAAAGAAAGAAAGGAAGAGAGAGAGAGAGAGAGAGAGAGAGAGAGAGAGAGAGAGAGAGAGAGAGAGAGAGAGAGAGAGAGAGAGAGAGAGAGAGAGGGAGGGAGGGAGGGAGGGAGGGAGGGAGGGAGGGAGGAAGGGAGGAAGGGAGGAAGGGAGGAAGGGAGGAAGGAAGGAAGGGAGGAAGAAAGAAAGAAAGAAAGAAAGAAAGAAAGAAAGAAAGAAAGAAAGAAAGAAAGAACCAGAGTACCTTTAAGGAGAACATGAACACAGAGCCTACAAGGACAGAAAACTGCCCACTGAAAAGTTGACAATGTAAGGCTAAAAAATGAGATGAAAATTCTGAGTGAAGTGGGAAAGGGGTTCCAGGGAGGCAGCAGATCAATACACACTCAAGGCCAAGGTGAATGTGACAGGGAGAACAAAGAGTCTGCATGCACAGATATTGACACAGCTAAGAAAATTCTAAGAGGAAAATGCATAGGCCTGAATGCTTACATCAAAGCACATTGATATCTAAAATAAGTTAATGCACCTCAAGGTTTTAGAAAAATGAAACAAGCCAAACCCCAAAGTAACAGGCTACAAGAAATAACAAATACCATGCCATTCATGACTGTAGTGGATATGGAACCATACTAGATGCCCACCAACATATGATAAATGTACAAAGGAAATGTGGCATGTAAAAATACTGGAACTTTATTGTGGAAAGACATTGTCACATTTTTTTTCTCTCGTATGTTGAAACTGAAGGTGTGTGTGTGTGTGTGTGTGTGTGTGTGTGTGTGTGTGTAGGACTTGAAAGTAGAAAAATGACTGTTAAGAGAAGATTCTAAAGAGAAGAGGGAAGGAGGAACAAGAGAGAGGGATGGAGTATACGTGAATGAAAGCAGAAGGATGAGCTATTTGGGGAGAGGAAGGGGTCACTCATAAGGGGAAAGTGGCCACCAGAACAAGTAAAAATGAATTAAAGTGATATATGCATATGGAGATGAAAATATCACAGTGAAACTCATGGCTCTGCATGCTAACAAATTTAAAAAATCTTTCTCTGTGTCCAAATTCTTCTGTCCCATTGATTTGTCTATTTGCTAATGCATATTGAGTAGTGGAGCTTTGAAACAAGGCTTAAAATTTGGGAAGTTTTAGTTCTTCAAATTTGTTGTATTCTGGGTTTTTTACATTTCCATAAGAATTTTACAATTACTATGTCAATATATATTTTAAACCTTGCTGGAATTTTGCCTGAGATTGCATAGAAAGTCCAAATTTGTTTGTAGAGATTTGATTTTTTTTTGAGACAGGATTTCTCTGTGTAGCTTTGGAGCCTGGCATTCGCTCTGGGGACCAGGCTGGCCTCAAACTCAGAAAGATCCGCCTGCCTCTACCTCTCCCGAGTGCTGGGATTAAAGGCATGCACCACCAATTGATGTTTTAATAGTGTTTGTTATCTCTCTCATGAATGTGGATTATAGGATTAACATAAATTATAATTTATCAATAATATTTTATAATTTCCAAAATATGTCTGGTATATATTTTCTCATATTTATCTGACTTTTCATTTTTATCCTAGTTAAAATATATCATTTTGAACTTCAATTTCTGATTGTTTGTTGTTGGTATATAGACACAAAATTGATCTGGGTTTTGTATAATCTTGTGTCTCATGACCATGATACATTTGTTTAGCTTGTTAGTTCTAGTACTGTGTTATAGATTCGTCGATTTTCTACAGAGATAGTTATATCATGTGCTAATTATCTTTTATTCCAAGCTGGGAGATTTGTGTTTCTTTTTCTTATCCTACTGCACTGGTTAGAATACAAAGCTGTGCAAAGTAGACCGGATGAGGATAGACATATTTGTCTGATACCAAACTTTGTGAAAAAATTATTTAGGCTTTCATCATTAGAGTTGATGTTAGGTGTAGATTTTTTTCAGATGCTGCATTATGTTGAGGAAGTTTCCAAATCCTTCTGTGTTGGTGAGAATTTTATATTAGAAATAGATGTTAAATAGTATGAAATTAATTTTCTACGTATAATGAAATGATCCATGGCTAGTTTTGATTTAGATAGTTCCATTTCTGTGTCTTCAAGTTCTCTGTTTTTTATTAATTTAGTATCAAAACAGTTGTTAATCCTATCCAGTTTATTTTTTAGTCAGACATCTTTACCTCCAACGTTTTTATTGGATCTCTCTCTATATATATGCATGTCCATGTCTCTGTTTAACCTTAAAACACACACACACACACACACACACACACACACACACACAAGTGGGGAGAGAGTGGAGAATGAATATAGTTCCAGTGATAATTTTTAATGTGCTTTTTTTTTGGTGACAGGGTCTCACTATAGTTCAGATTGGTCTTAAACTCATGATCCTTCTTGCTTCAGCTTCCCAAGTGCTGGATTACAGGAATATCCCACTGTGCCTAGAGTCTCACTTATTTTCTGTTTGCTTTTCATGCTGAGTAATTTGTGTTTGGATACCAGAGTCCAGGATCTCACCTGCCTCTGCCTCCCGAGTGCTGGGATCTTATTGGGTATTGGATCTCATTGTAGCCTTAATAGTTATTCTTGAAATTCATTCCAGTTAAACTACTTGTAAACAACTTGGTCCATGCTTTGAAGATCTCACTTGAGACTAGTCACCATTTAGTCAAGGGTGAGAACAGGTACTAACTTGACCTGGTATAGATGCCAAGTGCTCTGCCCAGCACCCTCTCTGCAACATGACTCCTTTCTAGGCTTTCTGTGGTTTCTTCTCATGTAAGGGATAACCTTTGCTACTTGAGGGGGACCCACTGCAGGTATCCATTGCCTTTCTTTGCAAGTGTCTCTCTCCTCTAAGGGTCTTCTCGCACTCTCAGCTCTATGAGAAATTCTGGTAAACCTAATCTGCTCTCTCTTCTCTTTGTGATAGCCCAGAAATACAAAGCTGTAGCCTCGGACAATCATGCTGTTTACCACACTTGCTTTCTCTCTTTAGGACAATCACAGGTGTTAATTGCTTGATGTCTAGTGTCTTGAAAATCAGTTCATGAATTTGCATACTTTCTATTAACTGAGTTAGAGACTAAATCTGGTTCTACTATTCCATTTTATGTGGAAACAAATGTCAGCAATAAAGTGTCAAGAAACCTGCCTAAGACTAAAATGATCTGCATCAGACTACAAGGCAGCCAGCTTTATGGAATTTACTTGTATCTATTTAGTTTGAATTACTTAATAAAAACCCTGACAGAAACCACTGTTGTAGACATGTCTTAAGGAGGGAGTCTATCATTTTGGGGTCCTGTTAATTTGGTCATCTGTAGCAACAGGTGCAGTAAACTGGATTGCATATATATCGCATGCAGGTTATAGAAAGTAACTCAAGCCTTCAGTCCACAAGGCTTTTTTCTTCAGCCAGGAACCAATGGAATGAAGTACAGGCATTCCACATGTAAACTTGTGACACCCCAGGTCCCCTAGTCTGCTTCTGCTTCTGGTTTGCAATTGACATTGACATGTTTGCTCTGATTTTCTGTAACCTGTTACATCTCTCACTTCACCTACAGTGTCTGATGGTTCAAATTATTATCTATGGAAGTGAGCACACTAAGAGCAGAGAGACTAAAAGCCTCCTTACCCTACTGCAGAGGTAAGTTCTGCTTCTGGACACAAACCATGTCGTCACTATGGGAGTATGAATCAACCACTAAGAGCAGATTAAAAACTCAAGGCTCCGACTCTCTGTTCTCTCATCTTAGAGAAATTACTTTAACACCCTTAGCCATACTTAGAACTTACTTAACTCCCTTAGCCCGTAGTTATGCAGCACTATAATAATGGCTCTTCCCTCAACAAGTGGGCACTTCCCTCTCATTTATGCATTAATGAGACCATACATAATGGTCAGGTTCTGGCAAACCTTAAATCTTAAATGTTCACTGATTGTCAACATCATAATAAAATATCAATAATGATAGTAATTCTTTTTCTGAAGTGTAGACATAATTAACCAGAGTGTTTAAATGAGTCATATACATTGCTATATCATTATTTTATGTTAAAAGTAGGGTGGGGGAATATTCATGACTGGAATAAGACTTAATGATTTTAACCTATTTTTACCAGTTAGAAAGTTCATGAACCTGGGCAAATCATTTACTCCTCCTTGAGCCTTGGATTCTCCATCACTAACATATCAGTAAATCATGATTTTTTATGACTTCTTAAGCCATAAGGACTTAAGTGGAATCCTGTCTATACAAGCCCAACAGAGTATGTGACAAATCAGTGTTAGCTAATCACTCCTCCCTCCCCTTCCTTTATAGAACACCCACTGCCTCTTACTTTCAAGGCAGCACATCAGAATATCTGAAATTTGAGGTAATTGTTAGCCAGAACCATCTATTTTATGATTGAGGATTTGACGGTCTGCCCCACTTAAAGTAGCTATTGTGTTTTGAAATTACTACTAATGAAACAACAACAAAATAAAAACAACAACAACATGCAATTTAAGAGATGAAACACAGGCTCTTTCCTCAAAGTTGAAATAAAACTTCTACCCAGATTATTTTCAAACAAGAGAAACCTCAGAGCTGGTGAGATGGCTAAGTCAGTTAAAAAAAAACCTCTTGTCACCTCTGAAGATGGCCCCTAGGACCCACATGGTGGGAGAAGGGAACAGATTCCTAAAAGTTGCCCTTTGAGCTCCAAATGCATGCCGGTACTTGCCATGTTACACACCCACCCATATGCCATCCTACTCAACACACACATACACAAATAAAAAATAAACAAATAAGTAAATAAATATAAAGATATGAGAGTCACAACTGGTCAAGGTTCAAAGAATAAGTGACTGCTGAGTTCTCAGCCCTAAAGGAGACATTGATCTGCACTCCCCTCCTCCTAGGGTTCAGAGGTCATTGTGGAAGAAGAAGCAGAAAGACTGCAAGGGGCAGGGGTGGTTGGATGACTACAAGGAAACAATGTTCTCTGTATACAACAGCTGCACACATGTACTTATATGTTTATGACAATATGAGCAAGATGTATGCAAATTTAAGGCACACAAGTAAAATTATATAGGCAGCATTAACAGATGTCTTTAAAAAATGAGAAAAATGGGTGGGTGAGAGGAGTGGTGGATCCCAGAGCAGATGGGGGAGGAGATAAGATGGTCAAATTGCAAGGCATTCTCAAAGTTAATAGACTATATTTTTAACTTTTTAAAGAGAAACTTCAAGATAAATGGAGTGAATATATTTTTGCTGTAGTCTCAAATTGACAAGAGCCAAAGAAGGGGGAGAAATTAGGGGACATTTGTGGAAGCCAATTCAGACCAGGCAGTCTAAGTTTCTTGAAGTGCTTGAACTTAAGTTGATCAGGTTCAATTCCCATGCTTTCACTATGTAAAGAATCTGGTTTTGATGGGTTTACATCTGCATGTGGAGAGACCTGTGCATTAGGTCACACTCCAGAACCCATCTTACACAGGGACACGCTGAGAACCAAGTTTCTCCAGTTACTTTGCCCAGGAAGAGGCAGGGATCCTGGGATTTTAATGTAGGTCTCTAATTGCTCTCTTTTTCTCTGCTGAAGACAGTGAGATCTAGACCTAACTAGAATCCATATAAGGAGAAAAGAAGTCTTTTGAAGGCCTCTGCTATAGTAGATGTTGCATCAATAAAGGTTTTTCTTTCCCTGAAACAAGCCCGTATCTCATTTCCCAAGAATTGCTGAGCAAAGCCATGGGGTAGTTGCCAAAGCCCAGATGTCCAAAAGCAGTGCAAGAATTGCTCTCTCTGCTTCAGCATCTCACTGGAACAATCAGTCCCAGATGTCCTGGGACTCTGCTCATGTTCTGATGTGCGCTAGTGTGCTTTACCCCACCTCCTTCAGGAACTTGGTGAAATACTCTCTGGACTGCCATGGCCAGCAGCCCGAATTCTTGTCTTTTGGAGCCTCTACAAAGAGCACAACGGACCACTTGAAGCAGGAGTTAATTCCAAGGCAGAACAATAGTTGGAGGGGCATCATGTAAGATAGCAGAGCATAGAAAAGGCAGAGACAACTTCAGGTTTGGAAACAAACTTGCAAGTTGTTTAGTTTAGATTTTACCTGAGTCACAATTTATTTTGTTTGTCTTTTTGTTGAGACAGGGTTTCTCTGTGTAGCCTTGGCTATCCTAGCTGGAACTTGTTCTGTAGATCAGGCTAGCCTCTGAAATCACAGAGATCCACCTGCCTCTGCCCCCCTGAGTGTTGGGATTAATTATGTGCACCACCACCACCTGGCTGTGCACTCCTTCACAAATCAAGCTCCTAAGAACAAGAAGTACTCAACATGTTTCAGATATTTTGCTTTCAGAGAAGACGTACACGTAACCAGTTTAAAATTAGTCTGTAGTGCATTTGTATTAGACTTATAAACAAAAAATGACAGGGAATAAATTGTGAAGCCAGAACTGTGAGTGTAAACTGGGTGCAAGAAGGGTCCAGGGTCTTCAAGTGTAGGTAGACAACTGTAACACCAGATCGGAAAGAGGCCAGGGAGGCTCTTCCAAGCAGAGTGAACAAAAGCCCAGTGTCATGGAGACGACCGGTATTTCTCCGGAAAGTAAGTCTTCACTTGTTATACTTTAAGGTGCATGAGTAATAACATGCTGCTGATAAAGTTGGGGTAAAATACTAGGTCCACACTATGGAACTTTGATAAAGTATACTAAGTAGTTTAGGACTTATTTAGAAGGCAGCTACCAAAGAATTTCGAACAGGATATGTTAGCCTATGGTGATACATTATGATTTATTAGAGCTTGCCTGAGGGTACAGAAAACATAAAGCTAGCCACAAGCCGTAGAGCCAGGTAATGGTGGCACACACCTTTAATCCCAGGACTCAAGAGACAAGCAGATGGATCTGTTAGTTCAAGGCCACACTGAGCTACATGAAATTGATCCAATTCTAAAGAAAAACAGCTCACACAAAGGTGCTCTCGGCACTTGAGATCACACTTTATAAAAGGAAAAAGTAAAGGGCCTCATGTGGAGATTTATTTCAGTCTGAGGTAGAGGTAAGGCTGCTTGAAGATTGAATCCCAATATCTCTGGATTTTTATATTTTTTGTGTTACAATGGCCATTTATCATCCTTCAGACATTAACTCTGATAGCAATGGGCATGAAAGATAGTAGCTAGGGAGAAATAAGAAGAGCATTCAGAAGGCAGATTCAACAGCCCAAGAAAGGATGTTGCAATCTTGAAGTACCTAACCTATAGTAAAAGGATGTATAGACGGTAGATTGAGAAACATTCTATAGCTGGCAAACTTTAAAACCAATTAGATGTGGAGCGTGGCAGTGACAGGAAACAAACGTGGCTTTGAAGTCTCTGGCTTAATAGCTAGATGAATATAATGAACAGTGCTGGCAGAGGACTATCTTGGAGGATGTCTAGGACTTGGGGAGATAATGATTTCCACGTTGCGTATGCTATGTTTGAAGTACTCCCTGTACAACTGCTTGGCAAGGTCTAGTAAGCTGCTGGCAGTTTGGAACAAGAGCACAAGGAGGTGCATTCTGAAACATATGAGATGGATAAAATAATCTACAGAATGTATGTATGTGAAGCAATAAGGCTTGGAAAGAACTTTGGAGACCAGGCATGCTTATTTTGGAGAGATTGTAGCATGATGATTTAATAGCTGAGCACTGGGACACACATTTGAGCTTTAATATTAACAGTAAGACTTCCTAATTCTCACTTTATCTCTAAAAATAATAAGAGCATTCTATCTAAGCATTTAATATATGGCAGACACATAGCTTCCATGAACCACAGCAGAAATAACAACAATAACAGTAAGCATTATTGATTGGCTGGGCGGTGGTGGCACAGGACTTTAGTTCCAGAACTTGGGAGGCAGAAGCAGGATCTTTGTTTTTTCAAAGCCAGCCTGATCTACAGAGCTAGTTCTAGGACAGCTACACAAAGAAACCCTGTCTCTAAAGGGGAGGGGTGGGGAGGAAATGTAGATAGACAGTGATCATAAGCAATTCCCAATCTCATGCAGCATTAGCAAATAGGAGTGCTAGCCTAATACTTGTGATAATGAGTAAAACTGCTTGGAAAAACATCTGGCATGGAGCATATGACAACTAGAGATGATAATGATGATAATGAGTATAGATGTGAAGTGAATGGAGACTAATAAGAAGCCATTCTATTGGCCAATAGGAAGTCACCATTTACTAGCACTAGCATGAACTCTGTTAGTAGAACAATGTTTTGAGATTGTTTAGTACCTGATTAAACATGTTTCATAATCAGAAAGTCACTTATTATCTTGCAAAGTAGTTCCTTCCATTACAAGAGAGTCCTAACTGTTGAATAATGTAGATCACAGACTAAATGTAGTGTTATAAAGTTGTTTGAAACTTGTTTGTTGCAACACTTTCTTTGTACAAGTTACCCTAAAATTTAGCTTTCTTTAATGAGGGGTCAAATAGAATCTATACTATGCAAACATATGCACAGTGAGAGTATTTAGGCAAAGCACTTTGCACCAGCATGTGGTGGGCAATACGAGATTAATAGACATTGCCTGTATCTATTAATCCAGACTTAATGGCAGTACAAAAGCATAGAGTACCAGCTTCATTTTCATCCCAGTCAAATATCTCTGGGACAACTGCAAACTGAATGTGTTGATATATCTTTTTGATGGATTTTGAAACCATATATGCCAACAAATAGGGTAAAAGAAAATCTTCCCTTTTACAAGCAGAGAAAGGAAACAGATACCAGAAAGCATTGCCCTATTAGGACCCAAGCATCTTTTTTTTTTAAATAAACTTAATTATAAAAAGAAACCTTGTGAGGGGGGACCACCATACACCAAAGTCAACACATCTTAATGACATCTAACTTCTATTCAGTTAGAGTAGCCATTTTGAGGTTTACAACTTCACCTTGGATTTTCTCTTTTACTATCAAATGTATTTTAGCGGACATAGTCACCACCCAGAAACGAAAAGTCCGAGACATAATTAGACTGGAGAAACCATATATGTTCTTTCATAGTTCATGTTCATTACCTGCATCCAGTCCTTCCTCAAATCATACTGGTCACACAAACACCGTGGAGCAGCTGCTTCTGGGTTGGGAGACTGGGAGAGAAGGTGAAGGAATGGAGGATGGAAATAGGCCTTTGGGTTGTTATCTCTGGAGAACTATAGCAAGAATGAAATGGGCCTGTGGTGGTGGCACACACCCTTGGTCCCAACACTTGGGAGACAGAGGCAGGTAGATCTGTGAGTTCAAGGCTACTCTGATCTACAGAGTAAGTTCTAGGATATCCAGGACTACATAGAGAAACTCTGTCTTGGAAAAAGCACACACACACACAAAAGAGTGAAATGGAATTGTTCTGAAAGTCTCAGGCAAGACTGTAGGGAACTTTAGGAACATGCACCATAACTGGTTGCTTGCAGGCTTCTGTGTTCATACTTTTTTTAAAAACTATAAGTTAATATTCTAACACTGCCTCTGCAAAATTAAGGGGAGAATATTTGGTCAGTATGAAAGAAAAGAGAGAAAGATAGACATTGGCTTCAGCATCCCGAGATACCAACTGGCAATAGCTTTTCCAGACCAGGATTCAAGTGCTAACTCGATAAAGTGGCACACATGGAGAAGTGAAAACTCAAGAGCCTTTAGATCTGCCTTTAGATCTCCTTCATGGCAAGCAGTGACTCCTAAGCCACTTGGAGGCACTTCTTGGGTACCTTGTCTTTGGCAGAACCATGGGGAGATTTATAGTCAATAGCCATTCTGCTGTGCCCACAAATTGGTCAAGTAGGAGGGTCTAGCATGGAATAAGGCAAGGACACACACTCTTTCTCATGGTCTCTACCTTATTAACTTCCTGGAGTGATACTTGCACCTCAACAGCAAAATGCCAGGTTTGGTAGTGTTTGGTTTATTGGCATTTTCTGCCATAGGCTGTGGGCAGGGGAATACCTATACTATCAACACATATTCTCTGTTCAGGTGCAGAGAAAATAGTACTGTCCTCTGAGTCAGTGACCCCCCTGTGGGACAGCAATTATACTCTGAGTCCCTCAAACATTTTGGACTCAGTCTATCTGTCTTATTTATGCCTTCAACATCTGGTAAGCACCTACTAAATAACAGATACAGTCAGAGAGGTTAGAGGCTAGCAACTTACATAAGATACGCCATTCACCATAATGCTCAGTGCAGGAAGTAGCTCAAAGAAGCAATGAGAATACGATTTTGAGTTCTAGATTACAGCCATCTCTGCAATGGTCTGAGACGACAGTAGGTAGAGGACCCGAGAAAAGCCTTCAGAGTGTAACTACTGAGCTCTTCTCCAAAGGGCAAGTTCATCCAGATGGAACAGACAAGCTGTTGTGGGAAGAAAGAAAAGTGTATGAAGAGACAGAGTGGAGTGAAGGAGGGCAGTGCCTGGGAAGAATGGTAAGTACCTAGCAATTGCACAGGGCTGCCTTTCTAATCGGGAATCTGACTTCGCGAGATACACATGGGCTACAGGGGAGGGAGATAGAGATGTGGAGAATCAAGAATGAAGTGATACGGGATGCTTTGTCTTAGGCCTTTGAGTATACTAGACTCTCTCCCTACATCTTTAGAGCGGATTATTATTTTTAATGCTGTATTTTTATGTACCTGAATTCTTTTTGCAGTAGTGATTTAAATTTTAGCAAATGAAACGTTATACTATCTTTTTTTTAAAAAAAGGATTTATTTATTTATTATGTACATAGTGTTCTGCCTGCATGTATGACTGAATGACAGAAGAGGACACCAGATCTTATTGCAGATGTTTGTGAGCCACCATGTGGCTGCTGGGAATTGAACTCAGCACCTCTGGAAGAGCAGTCAGTGCTCTTAATATCTGAGTCATCTCTCTAACCCCAAACTTATACTATCTTTAGGAACAAAATAGACCAAGTTGGTTTTGTTCAAATCAAAGGGTGTATGTAGGACATACTTTATCTGAGGATTCAAGAATGCTTTTGTAGTTTGGGAAAGAATTTGGGTCCTGCTTTAGGGCATGATGAAGTCTTAGGATAGTAATTATGTCAATCAACCAACCATTCACCTGATCACAGACACTTTAACATGATCCTATGAACTGATTGTTCCTTATGTTTTACAATGATTGAGAGTAGTAGCTCAAAAGCTGGGCATGGTGGCACCTGCCTCTAGTCCCGGATTCTTGGGAGGTGGCAACAGGCAGATCACTTAAGTCCTGAGATCAGCCTTGGCAACATAGAGAGCCATAGTTTCACTGGTAACAGGGATGCTTGGATTCAAAACACTAGCACTTGCTAGTTATAAGTAATCCCGTTTGACTTGTCTATAAAATAGAGATGAGAACCTCACCTCTCAGGATTGTTGTGAGAAACAGATAAAGTGCTTGAAAAGTGTTGGCCCACAGTAACCATGTACTAGATTAATAGCCATTTTTATTATTATTATTATTAAATTATTTTATAACGTAGTTACAGCATTGATGCTTAATGGGGCAGGCACTGGCTAATTGGAAAAAACTAACACTGAGCTAATGTAGGAAGCATTTTGTTGGTTAACATTTCAAATGGGATTTAGAACCATTGAAAACAAAATATAAGTATATTTTGAAACAAACACTTAAACCCAAAGTAGACACTGACTATACTTAGTGCAAGTCAGTGTTCTTGTAACACAGAGGATTTTGTGCAGGGGAATCCTGCCACCATGTGGCAGCTAACTTCTGGTTACCATAATCATAGCAGTCACAGTCAGATCTTTGGTCACCTCTGATTCGGTGTGACCCTTGAGCAGAACTGAATCTGTGCCTGTTTTCTCTGCTAACATCAACTCTCCTTTACTGACTAGGTAACTAAAGGCACAGGTAACTTCCTGTACGTCATACGGCCTGGAAGTAGTCAGAGTGCGAAACAGTCTTTAGTGACATTGTACTTTTAAAACCCCAAGTTCCTTGCAAAATTGTGTATCAGATTTCTGTGGAATGTCGTAATTCTATCCCTCCAAGGGCTATGAAAGTCACTCTTTTTATAGTGACTTGAGGCATAAATAGCATATGAAAACCACGCTTTATTGAAATTTTGTGGATGAGTATTTTGACCCATACTTCTAAGCTAGCTCAGCTCTTCCGGTATTAGGAAACAGGAATATAGAAGCCTTAATGGCCAGAAACAGGCAAGGTAGGTCCATTTACGGTTTATTGTCACCTTTGGGATTTGAACCTCTATGCTCTTCAGAAACTATTTGAAAATCCTGAAGTGTATTGGATAAATTAGGTAGGATTTTCTCAGCTGCTATTAAATGCAACCCAGGCAGTTGTTACCCGGACTTTGCCAACTAAGTCCAGGGAAGAGCATCTTGGTCTTTTGGGAGAAACCCAAGACTCTAGGCCTGTTTTAGACATGTTCAGTATGGTAATGTGAAGTCATATGATGCTGTCTTTGCCTTGGAATGAGCACAGCCTTTCCACACAGATGAAGCAGTGACGTGTCATGTCATCTAAGGGACAAACCAAAGCAAATGAAAACACTTTTCTCCTTCCTTCTAGGTTTCCCATTATCAATGAAGTGGAAACTCTACATAAGATAGCCAACAATAAAAACAACCTTGCTGCTAACCCAAATTCTAGAGCACAAAATATGTTTTTCAGCATGGACAGCAGTGGCAGAACCAAAGTGGAAGAGATTTTTTCTGTAAACTAAGGAGTCTAAAGATTCTTGAGGAAAGAGTTTCACCCAGCAGCCCTGCAGGTGGGACACGTAAGAGCTTTTAGAAGCTCTTACATGTTGTGTATGTGGGTGGTGGTGGTGCATGCCTTAATTCCAGCACTTGGGAGGGAGAGGAAGGCAGATCTCTGAGTTCAAGACCAGCCTGGTCTATAGAGCTAGCTCCAGGACAGCCTCCAAAGCCACAGAGAAACCCTGCCTTGAAAACCAAAAAACAAACGAACAAACAAACAAACAAAAAACCACTAGGGTTGTAGGGTTGCGATTGAAATATTTTGATCCTGCTTTGTCTAGGCTGGGCTCTATGTTGCTTTTCGGAGTTTGCTCTTACTATGACTCTTATCACCTTTGATTTCTCTTTTCTAATTGTAGTTCATTCCTTTAAGCCCTCACTTTTCTCCTCTAGGTCCTGTGGGTTGAACACAACCAGGAGCCAGGGAAGGGCTCCAGTACTACCCACCTCCCCAGTGCTGAGTTTAAAAAGAAATTAAGCAGCACCGTACTAAGCAGTTTATTGATGAACACCCTAAAAAACTCTTTGGAGGTGGCTTTAGTCACAGCCTGTTTGAGGCTATTAAAACTGCTTTGTGAGTAATGTTTGAGTCTCCTGAGACATTTGCCCTGGTGGTGGTGCATTCCTTTAATCCTAGCACTGGGGAGGCAGTGGCAGGCAGATCTCTGTGAGTTCAAGGCCAGCCTGATCTACCGAGCTAGTACCAGGACAGGCTCCAAAGCTACACAAAGAAACCCTATCTCAAATAACAAAAACAAACAAACAAAAAAAGTAAAGAGAATTCTGTCAGGTGTTGGCAGCACAAGTCTTTAATTCCAGCACTGGGGATTGGTATAAATATATCAATATAAATAATCAGAATGGACTTTATTTTAGAAATGAGAATTTATGGGTAGGATAAGAGAAATTAAGGGATTGTGTCTACGGTCAGTTTGGTATCCCTAGATTATAGCTGGTTGTTCCTTCCTTGTTGCCTCCACCAGGCTGGATTCAAAAATCTTTAGAAAAAGGTGGGCTGGGAAGGTGAGTCTGTGAGTAAAAGTACTAGCTGTGTAAGCCTGACTACTGGAGTTTGGTCACTCAACTCATGAAAAGCAAAAAACTGGGTGTGGTGGCACGTATCTGTAATCCCAGCACTAGGATGAGATGAGGGGCAGGCAGGAGAATCATCTGGAAGAAGCTGACAAGCCAGCTAACCTGGAGTGGGCATCGCTGCAACAGAACTAAGGGAGACTCTAACTAAGGGACACTATAGCCCAACCAGGTTCAAGGCAAGAACAGACTCACCTCCACACAGCTGTCATGGTGTGGGCCCTGCCCCCCCGCCCCACAAAAAAGCAATTAAGTCTTTAGAAAAGGAATGCTTAGAGGTTTGTGAAAACATTCCTCAGCTGATGAACTGCAAGAGAAAGCCTGTTACCTGAACTGACTTTTTATTTGGAAAACTTGGTGTCTCACTACCAACTACCCCACCTCTTAGGGTTCACAAAACATCTTGGTTCTACATTTATTTGTTCAGCCTGTAAAATCCAAAAATCACACAATCCCTAAGTGACAGGAAGTAATGACCGGCATTTGGCTGTGGCCAGAGCATATGTGCACCATAATCTCAAGGCCAGCCCACAGACTGACAGGCTTTCCCCAGGCTGCTGCCAGCTTTCTCCCAGAATGCTTCTGTCTGGCAATCAGAATCAAAGTCTCCAGGTGCAACCCTGACCCTTCTTTTTGTCATTGCTTGGTTACTGGTTACTTGGCTTGTTATTAATTCTAGCTCTGCCTGGAGATAGGACATTTGCTTGTATCCATAAGTTCCAGACTGACTTCAGTAGGTGTGGAAAAGTCACTTATACACTAGATTATGGATTTCACTGATATATATGCATGAACCCACCGTGGTAACATACTGAGCAGTTTCACCTACTTAAACATTTTACTGCTTCGTGAACTATTAAGAAACAGTAGCGCTGTCTCCATTACTCATCTGTCTAGAGGAAGCAAGGGTGTGGGAGAGATGCCCTCCCATTCCCTGTCCATCAATAAGAGCAGAAAAGCCGTCCCTGCCTCCCACCAGCTGCAACACTCAGGTGAGCTGGCTCTGCCCCTCTCCAGGGCAGCACAATAGAGCAGATGCGGGTGAGCCAGTTCTGATGCTGCAAGTATGGGAGAAATGTCGCCATTACTCATCTGTCTTGTGTGGCATGGGCCAGGGAGAGTTGCCTTCTCTTCCCTCCCCTCTCCCTGCTCCAGAAAAAAGAAAAGAAAAGAAACAGTAGAAATGTTAAGTACAGCATCACCTAATTTAAAATTGCATTCTTTTTGGAAAACTAGGAAAGTCGCAAGCTACTTTCTAAATTCAGTTTGTTGGGAACCAGTGACTGAGATCACACAATCAAACTCTTGATATTTCCCCCATCCAAATACTACCCTGGACTAACTCAGCTTAGCTTCTGGGAGCAGACTAAATTGTGTATGTTTGGGGTGGTATGGTCATAGACAAATGCTTACTGTTGCTAATGGGCCTGGGCTACACAACTCTTGAATTAGCTTGCTCATGGGCACTGGCATTTTTGGGCATATGCGGGTAAGCTAGTTTCTTATGATTGTCATATCAAGTTAGAAGATATCCAAGCCCAAATCAAAGTCTTTCATATGGAAACGGTTAAGTAGCCTTAGCAAAGTTTCTGCAATCTGTTCACAAGCTCAGAGTTCCAGTTTAAGACATCCATCTACCCTTTCATATCAAAGTTCCACTTGGTCAGAGACCAAACAGTATTTTTCTATCCTAGTCAGTAACACCAATCAAAACCTTTAGGACAATAACACTAGGAAGACTATTTTGGAACTAAACTTCAGCACCATTCCCACAGGGATAGACCACAGCCCTAATAAGAGTCTTCTTTTTCATGAAAGGATAAGGAATTCCTCTGAATTAACTTAAGCAATTTACAACCCTGAATTTTAGTTTACCAAGGAAATCTACAACTATTTTATATTGATCAATAAGCTACTAGTTTCACAAGGAAAGCATATTCAGGTTATCAAAATCCCTATCCATGACAGATTTGGATGCTCAAGTACTCCTGACATTTCTAATTAGAACACTGTCTATTTCCTTAGAGGGAAGTCTGCTACAGTACTATTGAATGTGCTTAGGTACATATAACATGATGTGTTTAAAAGTAACACCAAATATGTGTGTGTGTGTGTGTGTGTGTGTATGTATGTATGTCAGATGTGGCTCCAACTTTGTATAGGTAAGATGCTCTACTTAAGTGGTAAACACGAATAATTTATTCATCTTGACTCAGTGATTCCAGTAAGTTCTAAAGACAGTCATGAGAAAGGGAGATGATGGGAAGATGGCTTCAGTGGTTAAGAGCATTTGTTGCTCTTGCAAAAGGCTGGAGGTTGGTTCCCAGAACCCACATGGTGGCTCATGACTAATTCTAAGTCATCCAATGCCTTCTGAACTCGGCATGTACCAGCCACACATATGGTGCATACACATCCAAAGTAGGCAAAAACACACATACACATAAAATGAATAAAAAAAATAATCACAGGGACAGTACAATAAGCCAGATAATTTGTGGCTATCTGAAAACATTTATTCACAAAATAAAAATATTTACAAAGTGGAATCTTGCTCCTGTCTTCTCTATGAGTCTTTATAGATAATCCAATATGAAATCATGAAGATTATGCAGAGTGAGAATACAACTACAAACACACACACATATTAACAGTAAATTATTCAAGATTCAGGAACGTCTTCATCAGGGCAGCAGTAATATTCCACAAAACATATTTGCCCATCTTCATTTCTAATCATGTACTGTAATGAGAGGAATCCTCGATTATCTGTCCGAATAGATACTTTACAGGATAAAGCTAATGCCTTTGTAGAAGGTTTCAGTAAAGAAAGTTTGTATCTGTAGGAGAGTAAATGAAAGCTGTTATTTGAATCCACTAAATGCAACACATGTAACACCAAGTAAAGGACAAAAGTTAGCCAGGAATTATTGAGCAGCAAATACTTGTCAATGTGTTAGTCTTTTCTCTCGCTTTATCCATCTATGATTATAATCCAGAGCCCATCCACTTTTTTTAATGTGATGCATTTTTTAACATATTAAAATTACCTATTTTGTTTTTATATGGAAATTTGGTACTTAACACCATCTTTATCAACAATGCACCCTTTATATTAAGAACTGACCTGTTGACCTGGGTCTCATTACAGTGAAATGCTTCTATCAAGTCAGAATCTTTGGGATAATCAAGGTGGGCGCTTCCTGCATTTCCAAAAGTAGATAACCTATAGTTGAAAGCAAGTAACTCATTTATTCATAGGTTCAATAATAAGCAAAATTAGGATCCATGCTACCTTAAATGACATAAAGAAAGACTAGTTGTATGTGGAGATGGTTCTGTAGGTAAGTGCATTTGTGGTGCAAGCCTTAGGAACTGAGTTCAAATTTCCAGAACTCACATAATGGCCAGATATGACTGCACATCTGTAAGACTGACTGAAAGATTCTCAGAACCCAGCCACCAGCTGCTTAGCCAAAACAGGAGCTTGTGATTCAAGGCAATAAGGTGAGAGCAGCAGAGGAAACTCCCCATGTTCTTTTCTGGTCTTATATGTGCACATAACAGTACAGGTATCTGCCCACTCATGTAAATACACCATCTACACAGAGCACATATAATGTGTGTGTGTATCTATATACGTGTGTATATATATTTATAAATATAAAAATTATATACATAAATATAAATATATAAAACATCAAAAAAACTTGATTGCTTGAGTGTTAACACATAATAGGCCCAAGCTGGTCTACAGATGCCTGTATAGGTGATTGGTCTTATACTCAATTCTTTTGCCTCCACCTCAAAATGCTGAGACTAGTGCCATGTACCACCACACACAGCTAAAATACACCTTACCACCGGATGATGTTGGTGCACGTCTTTAATCCCAGCACTCGGGAGGCAGAGGCAGGTGATATAGATCTATGAGTCTGAGACCAGCCTGGTCTACAGAGCAAGTTCCAAGACAGGATGCTCACAACTGCCTGTAACTCCAGCTCCAAAATGATCTCTTAGAGTACCTGGAGTCATGTGCACAGATCCATATTCACACACATGAATAAAAGTAGAAAGTAAAAGTATTTTACTAGATACTTTCTGCTCCCACAGCATCCTGTGGGAAACTTCATTATGGTGCTTGGTAAGGTGTATTCCTTATCTTCTTTTTTTTTTTTTTCAAGACAGGGTTTCTCTATAGCTTTGGAGCCTGTCTTGAGTCCTCTGAAAGAGCAGTATATGCTCTTAGTTGCCAGAACCATCCCTCCAGCCTAGAAAACAGCTCTGAAGAAAATCTCACTTCAAAGTACACACTATATACTCTGTACAGTAGTATAATCAGTTAACTTTCCTTATCCTTACATCTAGATATGTATCTAAGTATAGATATAAATCTAAATATATCTCAGAGATCTGTGAATAATGGAAGACCTTGATTTAAACCACTGTAAGTGTGGGTCTTGTTTCTAGCTTTTCCTGCAATTCTGCTGTTAAATTATGCCTTACTATTACAATGTTTCTGAGTGTTAGACAAATGTTAGAACAATTTCAGTACTGTATTCTTACTGAAAAATGCTTGGACCTATAAGCTGACCTTGACCAATCCTCCAAGTACTCAAGTGCTGTTTCCCAAGTATTTATGAGTATTATGTTGGTACTTAATGGTTTGCAATATTTTTCTCTGCTGATTCACACATTTTTCCCTCTACCTTAATTTTAAGGTGTTTTTACCAGTCTTAAGATGGAGTTGTACATTAGATCATGAATAGCTACTAAGTTAAAAAAAAAACTATCAGCAATATCTACCTCCTTTTGTATTCCAAACTAACTTAAAAGGAAGGAAAAACAAAAAGCTACTATGTAATACAAACACACTTTGTTTTAACTCAATTTCCCTGATGTAACCTCATCTGTATCATGGGATACAGCAATGAAAACACTAATTGTTTGTAGATGAGAATGAGCTTCTCATCAACAAACCACAGTGCCCACCAATAAAATACTTAGTGGATTATTCTTCTTATATCTTAAGTTTCCTATTTTGGAGTTGTAAAATTATAAAGTAATCAAATGTTTCTAAAATTCTGCGCATTCTAGGAGGGGTACAAACTTCCTGCAACTCAGGCAAACGTTGAGTGCAGAGTTGGATCCACTACCAGATCACATTAAGGACAGTTGCACTCATGTACCTGAAATAGGGCTTGTCAGGAGACACGGTGATCTGTAGAACATCACTTGTCATGTCCAATTCAGAAAACGCTTCACGGAGACCTTCTGACTGCAGGATAATTTTATTCATAACATTGGTGCTACAGAAATCAAAATCCAGAGTCTCTTCAGGCTCCTGGGTGTTAATTTTGCAAACTGTCACCACTCCCCCTTCTTCTAGAAACAGCATCAAAGGGTGACCATCACCTTGGTAACACATCCGAAGTGCAGTCAAAGTCCCTGCAATGAGAGAAGTCATATGGGGCTCAGCTCTGTGGCTTTGGGTCTAGCTTTCCCTCCAAATGACACACACTGCCTCAAGAATAATTTGCTCTACTAAGCTTCTAGCATACATGTATCTTCTTAAAGGATTTCAATTCCTGTACCTGCGAGGAAATGGGAGCAAATCTAACTGGTTGAAATGAATTTTCCATTTGTTAAATAAACATGCCTCAGAAAAATTCTTACTCATATACAATGTCTCCAATTGAGGTACAGTATTATTTTAATCAAATTGATAGCAATAGAAGGTAGTCATCAGTGATATTCTTTGACTCCTCAAATCTCTATAGAAGAGTATAAAATATTCAGGCTCCTTCCTACTGGTTAGAGAGTCAGTCAAGGATATGGGAAAGCACATGTTATTAGGAAAAACCAGCTGTGGAACACTGCATTATAAAACACATAGTTAAAACACATATGTATACTATAATATCTGTATGATGACTATGAGTGTGGATGCATGAATGCCATGGCATGCCCATGGATGTCATTGAACAATTTCTGTGAGCTGGTTCTCTCCTTCTCCCACAGGACCTGGGAATCCAGCTCAGGGTTGTCAGGCTTGCTGGCTAAGCACTCTGACCCACTGAGCATCTATCTCACTTTCTCAAAGTGCATAATCATACTCTGCTAGATTGTGCCTCAATCCCATTATCCCAGTAGTTTGAAGGCACAGGCAAGAGCTCACAGCAAGTTCCAGGCCAGCCAGGGTCTACAGCATGGCAGAGTACATGTAATCCTAGCACTTGGCAGCTGAGACAGAAGTATCTAGAGTTTAAGGCTGACATGAGCTACACTCAAGACCCTGTCTACAAAACCCAAGAATTAACAGTGGAGTTGCCAGTGCAAAGCCATGGCTTCAGAACTGTAATGGAATGTTCCCTAGCTTACACTTGAGTTTCTTTCTTATGATAGAGTCATTCTTGGATTCTTCTGGCATTCCTGTAGTCTTATGCCCATGGCAACTGAACTTCCTAATCCCTAAAAATAATTCCCTAAGCAAGTAAAAACGAATTTTGAAGAAACTATCTGAGAAAACAGACATAATTTATAAAAGTCTTATTTTAATTTTGGCAAACCATTTTAAACACGATTGACTGGGAATCAGGAAAATTTATTTGTTTTTCTCTGCCTGTAAGTAATGTTAATCCTGAGTAAGTTAGAGAAAATATGTGATTAAAACAAATTTCACAAAGTTAAAGATCTACTTTATGACTCTTTAAAATCTTCTTTGATTTAAACTTGGGATCTTGGAGTCCTGTGAGATGATTCTGTCAGCTTGACAGGATCTAGACCCACCTAAGAAACAAAGCCCTAGGATGTCTGTAAGGAGTGAGGTGGTGGAACTCCCACCCTGACTGTGGGTAGCACCATTCAAGACCTTCCATAGGACTAAACAAAAAGGAGAAGCCACATAAGCAACTCCCTACTTCTTGTCTACACATATATGACCAGCTGCGTCATGCTCTTGTTTTCATGCCCTTCCTTACCACAATGGACTACGTCCTCAAACTGTGAGCAAATAGTCCCTTAAAGTGCTTTTGTCAGTCATTTTGTCACAAGGGCAGGAACCAACACACCTTGTAAGTCAAGATCAACTAAGATGAGTAAATACCTTCACAAATACAGAGAACTATAACACTGGACCGATAGTTTGAATATTTATGGTCTATGATTATAATCACTGAGAGGAAAATTGGAAATTGGTGTCTTTTTATTCTGTGGAAATTTAATACAATGTATACAATGTATTCATAGCCATCCCCTACTACTTCTCTCTGTAGGACTCCTCCACCCGTTCTAGAGAAATGTGATTTTCCTCCCCTGCAGTTATTGGCTGCCCAAAGCTTCTCCACTCTGGGTAGACCTCAAGAGCCCTCCCACAGCAATTAGTTTCTAACAAAACAGTCACTAGCCTGGGCTTGTAGCTCAGCTGGCAGAGTGCTTGCCTAACACGTATCAGGTACTGTGTTCAATTCCCAGCACCACATACAACTACAGGTGGTTGCTGTAAGATCAGCACTGGAGAGGTACAGGCAGGAGGATAAGAAATTCAAGCACATCCTCAGCTACAGAGTGAGTTCAAGGCCAGCTTGAGACGCATGACATCCTGCCTCAAAAAAAAAAAAAGGTTTGTATTTTTAAAATTTTCCTGTATTTTTCTAACTATAATGAATGCATTCATGTCATAATAATAATAATAATAATAATAATAATAGCAATAATAATAATAAAAGTAACAATATAGTTCACCTGGTGTAGGACTTGATCCAAAAATAGATAAACAGTCCAAAAGGATAGTTAAGTTAATTCTGAAAGTAACAGATTCTTCCCGAATGATAAATTCTTGAAACACTTCAGCCTGAGGAAAGTGAAAATGAAGGTGGGGTTATAGTAAAGAATAAAAATTCTCATGGAAGAGTCTATATTCCACTTTACGCTTAAAAAGTAACACTACATGGCTAGAAAGAAGGCTCAGGGGTTAAGAGTACTGGCTGCTCTTGCAGAGGATCTCAGCTCACACCTATCCGTGACTCTCATTTCAGGGGATCCAACACCCTCACACAGACATACATGTAAGCAAAACACCAATACACAGAAAATAAAAATCAATTTTTAAAAAGTAACCATAGTGTGCCAACTCCTTAAGAATAATTTCTCATTCCCCACAAATACATGCTAATTGTTCAACCATTACCCACAATACTACTTAATGGTTTAACTGTTAAAGATATAACACCAAGTTATACCAAGTTAGGTCCCATTTAGAAGTTCCTGAAGTGTGGGTGTGGGTGTGAGGTTATGATGAAAATACACTGTATGAAAATTTTTTAAAAATTTAAACTGTGAGGCTGGACAGATGGCTCAGCAGTTAAGAACACTGGCTACTCTTTCAGAGGACCCAGATTTGATTCCCAGCACCCACATGATGGCTCACAACAATCTGTAACCATTTCCCTGAAGGTACCAGGTACATACCTTTGCAGACATTCATGCAGGCAAAACACTCATACACATAAAATTAAAGACAAAACAAAACAAAGCAACCACTCAGGAGGCAGAGGCAGGTGTATCTCTGTGAATTCGAAGCCAGCCTGGTCTATAGAGTGAATGCCAGGACAGGTTCCAAAGCTACACAGAGAAACTCTGTCTCAAAAAACCAACCAACCAACCAACCAAACCCCAAAACACCTTAATTAAAAGACACAGACACAGACACACACACACAAACACACACACAAACACACACACACACACACACACACACACAAAACAGACACTCCTCCCCCAAAGCAGGGATCCTTCCTTCATCTTCATTTCTGGATCTAAACCCACCACCCAAGTCAACTTTCCCTGCTCCTTCCTTGAGCCCATCAGTTAAGGCTAAAATCACTTGAAAATAGGACAACTCAATACATGCATGATAATAGTTTCCCATTTTTTAAAAATTTATTTATGTGTATTGGTGTTTTGTCTGTGAGAGGATGTCAGATCACCTTCAACTATAGTTGCAGACAGTTGTGAGCTGCCATGTGGGTGCTGGGAATTGAACCTGGGTCCTCTGGAAAAGCAGTCAGTGCTCTTAACTGCTGAGCCCCTCTAATCTCTTTCTGAGACAAAAACCCATGTTTATTTATTCCTCCATTTGTGAGGTCATACTATGTAAATATTCAGCAATATGAACTGAATGTTGAGATCTGATCTGGACCACACAGCTGTAAGGATAGATTATAGGTATGGGAGCTGGTGCTGGGCTTTAATCCCAGTACTTCAATACAGAATAGAGGCAGACGGATCTCCAGGAACTTGAGTTCAGTGTGGTCTACAGAGCAAGTTTCCAGGTAACCAGAGTTACATGTTACATGTTAGATCCTGTCTCAGGAAAAAAAAATTGCTATTACAGCCAACAAGAGGAAAAATCAAACCGTGAAGGACAATAATTATAATGTAAACATTCTGAGTTTTCATAACAAGACTGCTGAAAACTCAATCTGTTGCAGCTGCCACTTATGTAAATAGGAATGATATACATGCCTATTTTTGTGAAGACTAAAAGAGGTAAACGATGAGAAGAGTGTTTCATAGTTTAACCGTAACAAACTATCACTAGTAATCATTATCTGTGTGACACGATGGGGAAGTATTTGTTGGCAGGAAAGACAAAAAAAATCAAGTAATGACATTTTATTCTCGATCTTTAGTTTTGGCGAGTAAGTCCTTCCAAATTCACCAACTAGGTGAATGCCTAAAAGTGCCTCCTCTTCCCCCATACCTGAATAAAGGCATTTGCTTGCACACACTTTGCATTTTCCACTGTAACTTTGAGCCCATTTTTAGTAGCAAAACACGCGGCGTGTTCTTTGAAATGAATGGCTTTCAAGACAGTGGAGAGATTCCTAACGTTGTCAAGGCTGGCCACTAAGCAGTACTGTTCGTCCTCGTCCTGAACGCGCTGGGTTAGGAGAGGCATGGATCGTTCCCGGCACAGCCGGCTCGGAGAGAAGGATGCTCCTCTTCCGGAAGACCTCTGAAAACCTGAGAGGAACAACAAACCTGGCATCAGTGCGGACAGGACTGGCAAAATCGGCTGAGCAAGGAGAGCCGCGCTTCTACCACTGGACGGTCTTTAAGTTTCGGGAAACTTCTAGCTCCCTGTCTCAAAACTACAGTTTTCTCGTTTTTCGCGCGCGGGGGGGGGCAAATCGCAGGGCAACTGTAATTGGCGCGGTTTCCACAGGTAAATAGCGTAGCCGGCTTAGAACCTGTTTGGCAGCTCCAGGCACCACCAACCCGGCCAGCCCAGGACAGGATCCGCCGCGGCCCCGACTGTCACCCCGGCTCACCAGCCCGCTCGCCGGACCGCGGCGCTGCCAGTAAGGGGAGCCCCGGGCGCCAGGCCCTGCTTTTGAGACGATGTCCGACGCCTCAAGGCCCTTTCCAGCCTAGCCCAGCCCAGGAAGGACACCCTGAGAGTCCCGAAGCTGGCAAGCCTGGCAAACAGCTCCCGCCACCGTTCGGACCCGCCGCCTCTTGGGCCACCGTCACCACCGAGCCGCCGCGGGCCTAGATAGTCTACCACGAGACCGGAAGATGGCGCCCTACCGCTGGATGACTAATCCAGATCCTAGTGTGCTCTACCATAGAGAGACCGGAAGGAGGAACGAGCGGCAGGACCGGAAAGTGCGGCTTGCAGCTAACGCGGCGAGTCAAGATGGCGGCGACCAAGAGGAAGCGGCGTGGGAGCTTGGAGGTTCAGGCAAAGAAGCCAAAAAGGAGCCGGAAAGATTCCGGGCAGCCAGCTAAGCAGGCCGCTGGGGAAAAGGAGGTAGAGGAAGAAGATAGAGATCGCATTCCAGGTCCCGTTTGCAAGGTAAAAGGCCCAGCTCCGGGGCGATGCGTGCAGCGTAAGCTTCGTGACCCGCTACGGACGTGACTGTAGCCAAAGCTTCTCTTGTTCACGAGCTTAGGGGCCCCCTGACGGGACCGGACAGTGTTTATGTCTAATTTCCCTGCAGGCGGCCTCCTTGAGATAGCCGTCCGTAGACCGTAAGCAGCTCACAGGGAGGTGAAAGAAAGTCGTATTCTAGTGATGTTTTCACTCGTCCTCCCCCATCTTCCCACGGTAGTGCTTTTCCTTGGTTTTTGTCGTCGTCGTTAGTTCTTTTCCTTTCTGTATTTACTTTATTCCTTCCATATTCTGGCTGGGTGGCCGGTTTCAGACAGGGATACCGAAGCTTGCTTGCCCAGCCTTTATTTTCAAGTCAAGTGTTGTGACCCTAACTTGTTTGGTTGGATCTTTAACTCAAGGGATAATACAAAGCTAGACTAGACCATGGATTTTATTGATGTTCAGCACTGCGACCCACTATATCAAGGTGAGTTTCCCCGGCCCTGGCATCTCGGGAGATGAACAAGACTTCTTCCGGAAACACTGGCGTTTGGAAGGAAAGAAGCCTTCATAGAAAATTACATCTTTGTTCAAAAGGCAAGCGGAGTTAACGTTCAGCCAGCTGAAAACCCCTTAGGCAAGGCGTATTAGTGGAGGAAAAGATAGTACCTTAGACTTGTTAATGTCTGTCCTCAGCTTAGTGTGGTACTATAGCACTTAGGGAAAAGGGAAGTGTGACAGGTGAGTGTAAATTGTAGCCCAGTTTTAATTGACAGTTAAATCTTGGATGCTTGTCTGAAAAAATTACTTTTGAGAAGCATGAGCTGGACTTTTATGTTTTCGATAGATGTTATGTTAGTGCTTCCCCTCTTTTAGGAGCTGGACGGAAACATGTTGGAGTCTATAATCTGAATCACACTATGACACATTCATTGGAATTCATGAGATAAAGATTACTTTTAGGATAGTAAGGAAACATGAAGGACTTAACCCTTTGAGCTGGATTTCAGAGAAAGGGTTTAATTTCGATATTCAAGGAGAGAAAATAATTCATCCATGGCATTAAAATGGGAGATGGAGAAAATATAAAAACTAGAACCTGGTTGGATGAGCAGGTTCAGGGCCAGTGTTGGGCAGTGGTGATATAAACAGTCAAAATATTTTAGAATCCAGTCATAGAGGGTATGTGCCATTTTGAACTTTGGAAATCTCTGGGAGGTAAAGTCATGACTTGGACAGTGCTTTTAAAAGATTAAATTGTGCTAGTTAGGTAACTGTCAGAAGTGCTTTTTGTCAGGGAAAGCCAGAAATTCAAGAGTTTTGCAGCTGATAATCAGTTATAAGGGTTTAAGGACACTGAGTCGGGCGGGAGTCTGGCGTTGGTGGTGCACGCCTTTAATCCCAGCACTCAGGAGGCAGAGGCAGGCAGATCTTTCTGAGTCTACAGAGATACTGTGTAAGATTTACAAATTGTTGTAAAGAGAGCTGATGGTATTTAGTAGTGCTTATGATACCTGTAAGAAAACAAGGGCAAATGGACTATCCAGAGTCTGAGGAAGTAAAATGACAGTAGTAGGAAGAGAGGAAAAGGAAGATGGGAAAGAAATTGGCCAGATAAAAGTATGGCAAAATTTAGTGTTAAACATTGGAGTTTGAGCCGGGCGTTGGTGGTGCACGCCTTTAATCCCAGCACTTGGGAGGCAGAGGCAGGTGGATCTCTGTGAGTTCCAGGCCAGCCTGGTCTACAAAGTGAGTTCCAGGACACCCTCCAAAGCTACAGAGAAACCCTGTCTTGAAAAACCAAAAAAAACCAAAAACAACAACAAAAAAAAAACATTGGAGTTTGAGACTCTAATACATGTATTATTAGGGCTAGAAAGCTTTCTTACCTTTCTGTGGATAGTTAAACTGGGAATCAGCCTAGGGGACTGTAATGGAGAGAATTAAAATTAGAAAAATGAAAGGGTGCTAAGAAAGAAACCTTATAGTAGTTTCTTTGTTTTAGACGGTTCACTACGTTCTCAGTATAGTCTTACATTCCTAGGTTTGAGTGATTCTCCTGCTTGAGTCCCACTAGCTGGGGCTTTGGAGGTATACACCATGTCTGGTTCTGGAAACTTTTAAAAACTGTCAGAAAAACACCAGAGAAGTTTAACACAAGATGTTAAAACCTTTTAATGTTTTCTTTTCTTTAGGGCAAATGGAAAAATAAGGAGAGAATCCTCATTTTTTCCTCCAGAGGAATAAATTTCAGAACAAGACACTTAATGCAAGATTTGAGAATGTTGATGCCCCATTCTAAAGCAGGTACTTTAATATTGTGTACTTCAAAATTATTTACAAACTTTCTTGTTTGCCCAGCCTTATCAGGTAAAGAGCCGCAGTACAAGAGTTGGGGGTATAGCTCAGTCAGTGATATAGAGGGCCCGAGTTTAATTCCCAGAACTGCCATAAAGGAGCTGGGTGTGATAGTTCACAATTATAAGTAGTTCTTAGAAAATGGTGGCAGGCGGATACCTGGGGCTTGCTGACATGTCAGCCTTGCCTAGTTGGCAGACTCTGGGCCAGTTTAAGGATCCTGTCTCAAAAAAACAAGGTGAACCGCACCTGAAGAAAAACACTTGAGGTTGACCTCTGAATGAATGGATAGGGACACATACATTTCTAAAGTTCATTTTTTCAAGTGCCAGATTTTTAAAGAAATTTAATATTTTATAAATTATTGACAAAAATCTACATTTTCTTTACTTTAAACATGTACCTTAATATAGAAACATTTTCTAAAGGTTCAAGGACACTTTCATTACAGTGGCTTCCAAGGTCAGAAGATGGGTGGGATACTAAATAAGGACTGGCATATATTGCTTTCTGAACTTTTAAAACTTTACTGTACATGCTTAAATTTGTTTGTTTGTTTGAAGCAGGGTCTTTGCTGGTTGGCTGTCGTGGAGGTCACTGTGTAGACCAGGCTGGCCTTCAGCTCAAAAAGATCCTCCTGCTTCAGCCCAGTGTTGGGACTAAAGTATGTGCCACCACCCATGGCGTACCAGTGTTCTGTTGTAGAGGCTAGTGGAAACTGTTTGCTCCTGAGTTTAGACTTCTGTACTGCTGTGTGGCTGTGTCCTGAGATGCTTCTGTATTGTGTTTCACATAATGGTTGGTTCTTTAGTGCTTCTCAAGCTGACATTGGCTGTGCTTTCGTCAATCCCTGCAACTAATTCAGAATTTTCATTGGTTCGTTTCATTTCTATGGTTATCCAAAGCCAATTTTAAAATTGGCTTATTTGATTCAAAATTATATTTTCATTAGTTAAAATTGTAAGTTTTGTCCAGGGGTGGTGGCACACACTTTATTTAATTTAGACCCAGCATTTAGGAGGTAGAAGCAACCTGATCTCTTGAGTTCAAGTCCAGCTTGGTCTGCATAGCTTGTGTCTTTATTTCTGGAAGCTAGGTGTAATGGTGTGTAACTTTCATTTCAGTGATAGGGAGATGAAGCAGGAGGATCAGGAATTGAAGGTCACCCTGCATTACATAGGGACTTGAGGCTAGCCTGCACTACATGAGACCCTCTCTTAAAAAATAAAGAAAATAGTTTTTGTTTCGAGCCAGGCCAGGAGGCACAGGCCTATAATTTCAGCTACTTGGAAGCTGGGGTTGGAAAATTTAAAGTTCAAGGCCTGTTTGAGCAAAATTAGTGAGAGTATCTGAAGATAAAAGTAAAAAAAGGGCTGGGTAAAATTTAAAAAAAAAAGGCTATTGCTCAGTGGTAGAGTTCTTGCTTGGCTTGTGCCTCACCCTGGGTTCTAATACCCAATACAGTGGCTAGTATGCACTGCACTATCTGCCCACTGCTTGTTTGGTTTATATGAATGAAGTGGTTAAATAGTTTTTAGGATTAATCAGTCTTAAAAGTCTTTATTGTAGAAATAATTATCTAGATAGCATATGTAATCAAAGTAAGGTAGTCTTCAAATCCATAATTTACTTGCTTTCTTTTTCTTTTTATAGATACTAAAATGGACCGTAAAGATAAATTATTTGTGATAAACGAGGTAATTTTAAAATTAATTACAAATATTTTATCAACTCAATGACTGATTTAACAAAGGTTATTTAGTGACTTGTAAAAAAATCTTTGTGAATAATCCAAATTTTATTAATTTCACTAACCTCTCAGTTATTTTTCTTCCGTGATATCATATATGAAACTTACGGTAGGTACTCATAAGAATTACCAACCAATGTATATAAAATTTAAAAAATGTTGGCTATTTATAGAAAACTTATTGTAAAAAGGTACTTTATCAGTAATAAATGTTCAGGGAAAATTTGTTCTTTGGGTAATACAGACTAGTAATAGTTAAAATTTCAAAGTGCTGTTGAAGATACAAAGCAAAATTTTCTAAACAGTTTTAATATAATTCTTTGGCTGTTGAAAGGCTCTTGTTTGTAGTTTGGCACAAATGTTGATATGACATAGCATTATTGTACAAGCTGTGGCAGCATTGTTGACCAGAACTAGAACAATTCCTTTTGTTGGGGACCTTTCATTCTAGTGAGGGAGATGGGACATAAACAGGATTTACAAATAAAGCAATGTGTGGGTTTTTCATTACTGAGCTAGACTGGAAAAGCCTTTCTGAAGGGGAATTGCCAACTTACTATTCCATATTTAAAGAAAACTGGTGGAAGAGTCTTCCAGTTGAGAAGGCAGATGCAAAGACCTAGAAAATATTTTAAAAAATAAAAGCAGCAACTAAAGATACATGACAAAAACAAAAAAAGAAAGAAAATGTTGTACCTAGAGTTCTTAAGTTGGCAAGTTTCACACCTTGAGTAGTTTGAGTTTACTAACCATAGGCGTTTATTCTTATGGTGCTTTTGTGTTCCTTTTTTTTTTTAAGATTAATTTATTTATTATGTATACAATATTCTGTCTGCATGTATCCCTGCAGGCCAAAAGAGGGCACCAGATCTCATTACAGATGGTTGTGAGTCACCATTTGATTGTTGGGAATTGAACTCAGGACCTCTGGAAGAGCAGGCAGTGCTCTTAACCTCTGAACCATCTCTCTAGCCCGCTTTTGTGTTTCTTAAGGGTGAAATTTAAATCTTGAATATGACCTAAAATGGGCATGGTTGAGAGACAGAGGTAGGCAGATCTCTTGAGTTCAAGGCCAGCCTGGTCTACAGAATGATGGGGGAGTGGGAAGACACACAACATGACACTTTTAAGATGCTGATTAAACCACTTTGAAGCAAGTTTTGCTTACTTTTGACTAATCCTTTAATTTATGAACAAAAGCCTGTGTAAATAAATTAAATTCTATAAAATTAAAAAAACTAAAAATTTGATGGTTAAAATAAAGGGTATCTTTGGTTCTCTTACAGCTATATTTTGTGATGTTTAATTATTGCATCTCTTATACCTAGTGCTTTATTTTGAGTCATTGTAGTTTGTGCATAGGACTATAATCAGGAGAGATCTTCAGTAACAGCAAGGACACTAGTTCTCTAAAATATTAGGCCATCTGGGCCTGTAATCCAACACTTAGGAGAAGGCAGAGTATCAGGATAAGGCTGGCCTGGGCTGCGTGGTACCCTACCAGTAAAAAACAAATACATCATACCATAGACGAGAGTTGAGAGAGTTATTAAACCTCAGGTTTACTTTGAGTAGAGTGCCAGAAAGGAAATAAAATTCTGTGAATAAATATACACAGATTGTTTTTAGTGCCTTGATTAAAACTTTTTGGAGAAATCTGGCTATTTATTGCAGTGAATTAACTTTAGGTCTTAAGAATAATATCTTGTTGCCCCCCCCCCTTTTTTTAGGTCTGTGAAATGAAAAACTGCAATAAATGCATCTACTTTGAAGCTAAGAAAAAGCAGGATCTCTATATGTGGTAAGAGAATACGATAATAGAATTGAGTTGGGACTGTTTAAGTAGGTTTATTCTTTGTACATCTTATAACAGGATCATCCTTTTATGTAAAAGGGAGAACTAGACTGGACTTGTTTGATTATGTAATATTTGAAGCCCCTAAAGAACATTTAACATGAATATTATAGACATGGGCTGTCTTATATTGTAGACATGTGCATTTTATATTAATAGACATCCTGTCTTAACCATACTCGTGCTTTTTTTGTAATGGTGAACATTCACTGCACTGTACATTCTAATCTGTTGAAAAGTTTCCTTCATATATTTCAGGCTTTCAAATTCACCTCATGGGCCATCTGCCAAATTCTTAGTTCAAAATAGTAAGTTTGACTTAACTTCTAAATGAAAATTTTAGCACTGTTTGGGAATAATTGTGTCAAAAGTCTTAACTTTGGTTTCATTGTAATTCTTTAGTTCATACCCTGGCTGAACTGAAGATGACTGGAAATTGCTTGAAAGGTTCTCGCCCCCTTTTGTCTTTTGACCCTGTAAGTTTCTCATTCAGTGTGTGGTCTAACTGTAGTGGTTGACTTTCAGTAGATACAGTTACATAGATAATTCTACTTAGTTAATAATTCTACTTAGTTAATATAAGAAAGTTTTAAAACTCTTGATTTTCAATAATGTGTTCATATTTTTATTTCTAGGCTTTTGATGAATTGCCACATTATGCTTTGTTAAAAGAACTCTTAATTCAGGTAAATAACTTTCCTAGAAGTATTTTTAGGAGTGTATAGTAGATAATTGTCTTCTCTGAACTTGCTTGTTAACTTAGACATCATAGCACATCCTGTGCCTTGGAATGAAACACTGACAGGCTTATTTTCTACAAGATCTTTAGTACACCACGGTATCATCCCAAGAGTCAGCCATTCGTGGACCACGTGTTTACATTCACCATTCTGGATAACAGGATATGGTTTCGGAACTTCCAGGTTAGCTTGGCCTTGCTTTTTTATGGGTTTAAATATATTGAGATATGTAACATTACTAACAATGCAAATGTGTTTTCTTTTGTTTTAAGTATCTCCATGTCTCTTCAGATATTTGTGACAAATGATTGTGTGCTGCCACATACCTAAAATCATCTCTACCTATCTACCTATCTCTCTTTATGGTTGTCAGTTGATGTGACCTAGATCATTTGTAACGTGCCACTGTACTCATTTAAAAAAGGAAAATAGATTGGAAATCTGTGGGCTGAGTGGCTTCCGGCCTTTCCTGAGTCCTGTAAAGGACAGTTCATTGTTTTTCTCCTGAAGGGTTAGAATGTGGAAGGTAGATGGGTAGGATGCTGTGAAGACTTAGGAAAACATACTTGCTATAGTAACAACTTAGGTGAGTCATGGCATGAATCATCAGAAGTAGGGATGGTGATGCTAGAATTCTCTAAGCAGGAATTTATGTGCAGAAAACCCAAGAAGTAGAGAACAAGATTTCATGATGGACACAGGGCTTCTGTCTGCTTGTTTTATAGAAGATTCTTCACAGTATCAATTAAATTTAACTTCAGAGAGTAGATCTATTAAGAATGTGAATGCCTGGCAAAGCCCTGTGACTTCGAGGCCAACCTGTTCAACATAGTGAGTTCTGGGACAGCCAGGGCTATGTAAAGAGATCCTGTCTCAACAGACAATAAAAAGGAACATTAATGCTTGTGAGACTCAAGATATGAAAACACAGGGGTAAAGTTTGTGATGTAAGCATGAAGATGTGAGACGTAAGTGGCACTTGTTTGCAATCGTAGATCTGGAGAAGTAGAGACTGGGGCTTGTTGGCTGGCCAGCCTATTTTAATCTGCAAGTTCCAGGTGCCAGTGACAGGCCATCTGGAAAAGTGGGCTGCTGAGATGGCTCAGCTGGGAAATACTTGTCACTAAGCTTGACAATCTCAGTTTGTTTTGGGACATGTGGTAGGAGAGAACTGACTCCTGTGAGAAGTGTTGTGATTTGACGTTTGCCAAGTTCTCATTTTCCAGATTTTCAATTGTGGTCTTGTGCTTCAATTTTTTGTTTGTTTGTTTGTTTGTTTGTTTGAGACAGTGTCCCTCTATGTAGCTCTGGCTGGTCTGGAACAGATGAGGCATAGATCCACCTGCCTCTGCCACAGCCCCCACTGCTGAGATTAAAAGTGTGCCATGCTTGGTTTATCAATATTTAGAGCATATTTGTGATGACGTCTTGGCTAGCTTACCTTCTGGCAATATTATATCCAAATCAGAGAAGTGTTTCTTTTTTTATTGAAGATTATAGAAGAAGATGCTGCTCTAGTGGAAATAGGACCTCGATTTGTCTTAAATCTCATCAAGATTTTTCAGGGAAGCTTTGGAGGACCAACTTTATATGAAAATCCTCATTACCAGTCTCCCAACATGGTAAGCTGGGCATTTTGATTGTGTGTGTTTTTGGGGATGGGGTTTTATTTATTTATTTATTTTGTAATTAGTGTTTTACCAGCCATATGACTAAATTTGTTCTGCTACACCTATACCTGCAAATTACTACTTGTTTCTAAAAAATGATTCTGGTAAAGAGACATAAGCAAAGGCCTTGTTCTAAAACATAAACTCTTTATTGTGTCTAGCATCGGCGTATTGTAAGGTCCATCACAGCTGCAAAGTACAGAGAGAAACAGCAAGTAAAAGATGTTCAGAAACTGAAGAAGAAAGAACCAAAGACTCTTCTTCCACATGACCCCACTGCAGATGTCTTTGTTATACCAGCAGAGGAAAAACCAGTAGAAATACAGTGGGTGAAACCAGAGCCCAAAGTAGATCTCACAGCAAGAAAGAGGAGGATTTACAAAAGACATCGGAAGCTGCAGCAGAAGATGAACAGAGGGAGTGCAAAATGAACCAGCGGATAACTATCCTTTTTAGTTACTGTTTATTTATTTTGTATTCCATGTGTAAATACTTTTAGTATCAAGAACTAGCTATGTTTAGTTAGGGTGCCATTTTAAAAATTAAAATCTGAAAGTCAGTGTTGGTCTTTTTCTAAATAAAGCATCTCCAGAACACACCAGTTGTTACTTCCTAGTCTTTTCAGTGCCCCTTTAGTACTACTGAATATTAGCACACTTACAGTTTAGGCTTGCCCTCAGTGGTTAGAGTTTTAGATTAGTCAGCCTGAAAGTCAATTAGATTAATTGGGTCCTGATTACTTAAAAAGTGTTAGGCACTTTGAGAGCAGAGTTTGTGCATGGCGGGGGTAAGAGAGTGGGAGAGTGGTCATGTTACTGAGGTTTAACTGCTGAAGACACTATTTCATGAAGCCTTGGGATCTGTTTAAAGAGCACTCTTACTAAACACACTGATTTAAGAATGCTATCTGACCCGGGTGGTGGCGGCGCACACCTTTAATCCTAGCACTCAGGAGGCAGAGGCAGGTCCATCTTTGTGAGTTCCAGACCAGCCTGGCCTACAAGAGCAAGTTCCAGGACAGCCTCCAAAGCCACAGAGAAACTCTGTCTCAAAAACACCAAAAAACAACAACAAAAAACCACTTAGGTTTGAAAACCAACTAAATTTATATTAGAAGCAATTCCTATAGATTATTTACCAGACATTAGAACATTCATATCCTTGTGCGACTTGCCAATGAGAATGCCAACTGTGAAAGGATTTGTGGGTAGGGTATTGGGCTAGTTTTCCTGTGGTAGGGTTGCTTTTCACCTATGTAAGTTTTATGGAGTTAATTTGTTCTAGATAAAATTATTTATCTTTTGATTTTGTCTGTGGTAAACATCCTGACCACAGGCAGCTTGGGGAGGAAGCAATTTACCATTAACTTCCAGGTTCATCACTGAGGGGAGTTAGGGCAGGGACTGAAGCAGAGACCCAGTGGGAGGACAAGAGACAAGACCCAGAGACAAGATTACTGCCTTCTCATCACCCACCACCTGCCTAGGGATGGCAGTGCCCATAGACACGCCCACAGGCCAATGGGAGAGAAGTACTCTCAGTTGTTCCCTCCTCCAAGTGATTAGTTAGCCATTAACTTGTGGAGGTTTTTAGCCCTTCCACCCACAGGTAGCATATATAAAATCAGTGTGCTTAGTAAGAGTGCTCTTTAAACAGTTCAACAGCTCCTGTCTGTAATCTTAGCTCTTTAGAGGCCTACAGTACAGATCTGCAAGTTCAAGACCAATCGGGATTGTGCAGCCAGTCAAAACGAACCAACTAAAGAGGACTGACTGAAATATCCAGGTTAGCCAACTTTACAGTCAACCAGTTGTTACAGACCAAAATAAATGGCTTCACCACTCAAAGTAGCAAAGTGATTTGCAGTTTACAACGACACGTAGCTAAAGGCAGGAAATGTGTATTCCCCACCCCCACCATACTCCCCATCCCTAACTGATTCTCAGAAGAAAGGTCTTGTATTTCTTGCAAACTCAAACTTTTCCAGCCCCATCCATTACCAATTTAACAAATGACTGAAGAAATAGTGTTATTTTATTTTATTTTATTTTTTTTGGTTTTATGAGACAGGTTTCTCTGTATTGTTTTGGAGGCTGTCGGTCCAGCCCGGCCTCGAACTCACAGAGATCCACCTGCCTCTGCCTCCCGAGTGCTGGGATTAAAGGTGTGCACTACTACCACCCGGCGAAATAGTGTTAATTTTGAGTAGTGACTTAGACATCTAATACATAGAGAAAATGAGTTGGGCTTTGTGAATGTGATAGTGGCGGAAAGAAAGTGACCATCTCCCTGACCTGTGTGGTTACTCCAGCCTTATACAAAAGACATTCACAAGCAATATATTGCTAAATAGAACCCACAGCTACCTGGTGTATGTAAACATTCCGTCTTAAAGTGGAGTTATTAATGTATTTTAATGTGCATACTATTTGACATTCAGTTGATAAGAGTAGGTGCACAGATCTCCCATCATATAGTACAGAATAATATAGCTACTCAGATCCACCCAAACCTACTGACTAAATACCATCCCATAACTACATTCTCAACCTAATCTTGGAAAGGTACAATACAGAAAGTTAGGACTTAAGAGGATGCATGGTACTCAGGTTTCTCTTAGGCCAAATACATACTTTACTTTTTATTAAATATTTCCATGCAGAGGAACAGGCTGGGGGAGGGGAGCAAGAAGACATTTCTTTTAACAAAAGTTTGGTCTTGAACTCATGATAATCCTCCT
This sequence comes from Mesocricetus auratus, assembly GCF_017639785.1. Classification (NCBI taxonomy): domain Eukaryota; kingdom Metazoa; phylum Chordata; class Mammalia; order Rodentia; family Cricetidae; genus Mesocricetus; species Mesocricetus auratus. The sequence continues at coordinate 6,440,877 of NW_024429198.1, read as the reverse complement.
GTCTCGGCCTCCCAATTGCCGTGGTTTATAGGCATAAATCACCATCCCCAGTCAGCCAATGCGCGCTCTCTCTCTCTCTTTGGAGGCCTTGTTTTAGCAAGGCTGCATGCTATTTAAAGACATTTCGTGACACTGATTAACTGATGTTTCCTGATGACTCATTCGTGCTGTCACGTGGACATTTTCTGTTTAGTATATGTGTGGTGGTGGAGGCCAATAAGCCCAGCATTTGGGAGGCAGAGGTAGGGTCGTGAGTCTAACTCTTTCTGTAACCAAGCTGGCCTTGAACTCACAGAACAGGGTAATTAAAGGCGTTGCTTGGAACTCTAAACTGCCACCTGCTTCCTGGGTGGATGCTGGGATTAAAGGCGTGTTCTTAACACCTGGCCCTCAGCCTGTGGCCTTGGTATGTTGCCTTAAAATACTTGGATACTGAAGACGGTGGTGGTGCACACGAGAGGCAGAGACAGGCGGATCTCTGAGTTCGAGGGCACCCTGGTCTTCAGAGTGAATTCCAAGACAGCCAAGTCTACACAGAAAAACCGTGTATCGAAAACAACAAAACAAAATGTTACTTGTCTCTTAAATTGCTTTAGAAACTAAGGAACCATCTTATTTATTGTCCTTTGTCATCATGCACATTGGTCAAGAGGAGAAAAAAGCGATCTTTTTTCTTTTCTTTTTTGTTTTTCGAGACAGGGTTTCTCAGTATTGTAAACCTGGCTGGCCTCGAACTCAGAGACCCACCTGCCTCTGCCTCCCCAGTGCTGGAATTAAAGGTGTGCGCCACCAACGCCAAACTGAAAAAAAAAAAAAAAAAACGCGATCTTTGTAAGTGGAAGCTGAAGAGAACTCAAAAGATGTTAAACACTCGTGTTTCCACCAAGAACTTCTGGCTGAGGCACTTCACCTGTGAAGTCTCCTCGGGGGAGAAATAATCACAACACCAGGAAGGCGTTTCCCAGACTACTGCCCATGTCAAGCCCCGCTGGCCCTCCATCCAGGCCGGCTACAGGGTGCCACTCAGGCAGCCTACTGTGCTCCTCACAATGCCTCCCAGTCGCGGCTCCCCCGCCCAGGCCCCTCCTCCCACCGCGGCGCGCGGCACGCGGCTCGCCCGGAACTCAGCCCAGCCCCCGCCCATGCGGAGCCGCCGGCGCCGCCGGCGCCGCCCCCTCCGCGCGCCCGCGTGCCGCAGCCCGCGTCGTCCGCCGCCGCGCGCCTCCACCGCCTCGCGCCGCTGCCGCCGCCGCCGCCGGGCTCGCTGGCTGGCGGGCTGCTGGCGCTGGGCTCCCCCCGGAGGACACAACAGCCAGCGCCGCCGCTGCCACTTCGGCCCGGGCCCGGGCGTCGGCCCCGTCCCGGGCCCCGGCCCCGGCCCCGGCCCCGGTCCCGGTCCGGCGCCTACCCCCGCCATGAAGTGTCACTACGAGGCGCTGGGGGTGCGGCGCGACGCCAGCGAGGAGGAGCTCAAGAAGGCCTATCGGAAGCTGGCCCTGAGGTGGCACCCGGGTAGGTGATCGACCGGCGGGCGGGGAAGCCGGGCGGCCCTCCTTACCCCCCCTCCCCCGACCCGCGAGACCCGGCCGGGCCCCCGCCCCCGCCCGCCGCCCGCCGCCCGGCCGGGAGGGTCGCACGCGGTGAGGACGGCGCGGCCCTTGCCCACACCGCGGAGGAGAAGCGGACCCGGCTCGCAGTCCCCGCGGCGGGGCAGCCACCCGGCTCACGCCGCCCGGCGAGCCTCCGCCCACGGCTGGGGAATGGCTTTAAACAGGCCTGCTCGCTCCCGCCGCCAGGCTTCCAGGGCTCCCGCAGAGCCGGCCCTGCACTGGACACGAGTTTCCACGGCGACTTGCACTTGGGTGGACGGGCCGGCCAACTCCCGGAGCTTCCTTACGAGTCTGCTTCCCCGGGATGCTTTGTGTGGCTGAAAAATGGGTCTGTGGCACTTTGACAAAGTCTCAGTAGTCGAATCCCGGCCTTTTTGAAATTCCCCAAAGGCTGCCTCGGTTGCAGTGGGAGTTAAAGCCGGCATGGCGCACCTGCTGGCGAGCGCTCCCCCATCCAGCCACAGCAGCCTGTGCTTTTAAGAAATCATTTTGGCCCGGGGTCTCACTATGTTGCCAAGGCGGCCTTTGAATTTGTGATCCCTCTGCCTCCCCTTGGTGAGTAATTAGGATTACTGTCCTGTGCCACCAGGCGTGGCTGGTTTACCTGTTCACTTTTGGTTTTGGTTTAATAGTTTCATTTTAACTTTAAGGTATTCACCCAGGAGTCTACATAAGGTGGCTATGCACACATAGATGACTAATAAACCTTATTTTAGTAGTATATACTTTCTTTTGTTACCAAAACAAACTTAAAAGAGAAAAAAACACATCTAATACAAACATGTTTAAACTCAGTTTTTCTAATACCTGTCCAGAAGGTGTAAGTCACTTGCACAAGATTTTGGAATGCTAAAACAGGACTCTGTTTCCTAACGGAGTCTCCTCGGGAAAACATGCCTTACACACATGATAACTAGCTACTAGTATGGGAATGAAAGAAAGAAAAAGGAAGTGACTGCTTCTAGGTACGGTGGAGAAGAAAGTGTATTGTACATAAAAGGGAGAGCATAGTCAGGTGCAGACAGACTCATCTGGGAGCTTCCAGAGAGGACTTGACCCAGAGCCGTGTGGGGAGATGGGGAGGGGAACCAGGTGCAGCAGCCAGATGGCCAAAGGTACAAAAAGTGTGGGTAAGCATGGATTGCTTAGGAAAGGGCAGCCCAGCCGCAGGGCTGGAGAGTTCAGGGTAGAGGGTGGGGTGTGTAAATCATTCCCTGTTGCACTGGAGACTGTGGGATGCTGGGAGAGGCTGGGTCTGCTTTGATATGTTAAATATGCACCTCAGCCTTTTGCCCTGGGTTTGAAACTTGAGCAAAAGAGTGTAATTGCTATTTGGGCTAATAGAGCAACTAGTAAGCCCCTAAGTAATGGGGGCGGGGTTGCCACTGTGTTGAGAGATGCTGAGGCTTGCTCTCTGCTGAGAGCATCTTGGTCTGTGTCCTGTTTCAGGAAGAGCACTGTGGGGAGGGGGTGCATAGAAGAAGTCCAGGGGGATGGGGGGCAGGCAATACCTACAGGGAGGTTACAGAATGGGTTGGAAGAATGGGAGGAGAGACTGGAGGCCCAGAGTGGGAAGGTCTATGTAGTAGACGGAAGAAGAAACATGGCTATTGATCGGCGTGATGGCAGTAAGGGAGGAATATTTGAGGATGTGCACACACACGCACAAACCTATTGAAAGGACAGACGTTTCACATTGCAGGAAGTCAAAAGAAAAAGCCAAAGTAAATAACCCCAAAAAAGTGTACAGGTGTCGGGAAAGCATTTTCATACAGTAGGGGCTAATTGTGATGTCTAGGATGATACTGTGAAGGCAATTGAGGACTGAAGAGACCTGGAGACAAGTCAGAGTCCCAGTGGTCAGGGGTGGGCCCTTGGGGCCAAGGGGTGGAGAAAAGGATGATAGACGGAAAAAATAATGAGTTGGGCAGTTCAAGGAGGGAAAGAAGTATTGCTGATTGGCTTGGAAGCCAAACCTCTGAGGAACTAAATGCAGCATCTTCTGAATGTCATGATTCGTAGCATCCTAAATATCTTTTCTACTTCCTCAGGAGACAAGTGATTTCAGTATGCTTGATTTGCTGGGCCACTTAGTCTTTTAGTCAAGAAATGTTTAATTTCGTTATGTGTGCAAGGCACTGTGTTAGATATATTGGGAGCTAAGCCTTGATTCAGAGAAGCAACCTTCCAAAAGTTCACTCCTTTACTGTTCTCTTGAGTTCCTTGTCAGGTGAACAAGGCAGAAGAGGTTCCTGCCCTGGTTGGACATGCATTCTGTAGAGACACGGGAAAGAAACAGGCAGTTTGAGACATAGGAGAGGAGGACTATTTAAGGGCAAATTCAGGTGTTGATGAGCCCATGTACTCACTTGGGCTAGCTGTGTATTTATGGGTGACAGAGATGGGAATAGTGACCCAGGAAGATTGACTGCAAAGAAGTAACACAAAATGACATCGTGGTAGGATGCCTGTTGGAAGAGGGGAAGGGGCCGAAAGAGAGAGGCTAGCATAACTGGCTGAGTGGGGCCAGGGCAGGGAGGATTTATTAACTCTGGGATAGGATTTTAGTCTAAGAGCTTTGGTAAACCATAGAAGAATGGGAAACACCATGGTGACAAGTGACAGTTTTCCAAGTTTCTCTCTGGTTGTAAAGGGACAATGTTTCAGGGAGGGAGGCCAGCCTGGAGATGAGGGCAGGAGTACCAAACTGGAGTCTCTGAGCAAGATGCCGCTTTTCAGTGGCTAGAGGAGTGGCTAGAAGAGAAGAACACGGTGGGGGGGGTTGGAGAGGGGAGGGGAGGTACGGGTAGTAGAGATGGTTGGTTAAAAGGGTTAAGTCTTGAAGGGAGGGACAGTGACTAGGCACAGGCCTGCATCACCGTAGGGCCACTATGGGAGTGCTATGGCAAGAAGAGTAGAGCCCTGCAGAGAAGTGATGCTTTCTTACAGCAAGGTGTTGCAAGGGGCAACCCAATAAAACCTTCTGGAAGGCACTGTAAGGTGGTTTAGGAGATAGCAGAATATGGGAGTGCCATAAGAGCAATCTATACAGAATAGTGCAGCCATGGATGCCCGGTAAACCTCAGGTGACTTTGCAATACCTATTTCAAAATGTAGACTCTCTTATTTCTTGTTTTGTTAGATTCCTGCTGTTAATCTCAGTTCATAACAGTCATCTAACTCAAATACAATTGTATAAAGTGAAAACAAGAAAAAAGTTTTGTCTGGCAGTAGTGGTCTTTAATCCCAGCACTCAAGAGGCAGAGGCAGGTAGATCTGTTGAGTTTGAGGTCAGCCCGGTCTATGGAGTGAGTTCCAGGATAATCAGGGTTACTCAGAGAAATCCTATCTCGAAAAAAACAAAACAAACAAAAAAGAAAGTACCACTCAGAAATTAGGTCTTGTTATTAGATGGTATATCCATAGGTCTTATGTGTTTAAAAGCTTTAGCTTATGCTTGGGCAGTGCTGGTGCACACGCCTTTAATCCCAACACTCAGAAGGCAAGGACAGGTGGAGGGCAGTCTGGTCTATAGAGTGAGTTTCAGGGCAGCCAGGGCAACACAGAAAAACCCTGTCTTGAAAAGACAAAAAGCCAAAAAGAGCCTCAGCTTTCTGCAGATTTCTTTGGGGAGGGAAAGAATGGGATGAAGTTGGACAAGGTGCAGTCGTACTGATAAAAAAGGAACACATATCACACACCCCTGGCAAACACTGTTTTTGTGTTATGTAAGAAGAATCAGTTGTCAGATTTTTTAACTTTTAGGTTATTTAATTTGAACTGCACTATTGTGTCTTGACAGAAATTTTTGAGACTTAGTTTCTCCTATTTTCCCAGGAGACAAAAACAAAAACCAGTGACACTGTAGTAGTTTAGCAGCCCCACTTGAGGTGTTTTCTTTTTGTTGGTGTTTTCTTTTTTGCTGTGTTTATGAATGAGTTGATGAAAACATAGAATCTTAACACTTGTCAAGGGGACTTCACCTTGAAAAGGGTGTGAGGATTGTGTGCAGCTTTCTGTACCAGGAAGTGGAGTGTTGTTGCTAATGCAAAACTTTTTTTCTCACCTCACAAGAAATCAGAGGTGCTAGTTCTGGTATCTGCATGTGTTTGATGAAGCCATTGGAGTCTTGCTCCACAATCCTTACTTACCATGTGAGTTGAACCCTTGAATTAGATGTAAGCAGTGAGTCTCAAGGGTGGGGCAGCTTAGGATAGCAGTTCTCGCCCATCCCCTCCCACCAGCTGCTAGCGGCCCTCAGGTGGGACCCTTGCTCATCATCCAAGGAGGCAGTTGAAGCTACTAGTCACAGAAAGGAGAAGGACAGTGTAAAGAAGAGACAAGAGTTGGTGCTAGTTGCCTTTTAAGGAAGAGTCTTAAAATCCACTGGAATGCTTTCATAGATTTTATTAACAAGTGTCTAGTCACATGGTTACACCTAAGTGTTAAGGAAGGCTGAGGAACAGAATCTTTACTGCAGGGGCCGGCACCCATCATAAGGGCAGGGTTCAGTGGCAACGTGAAAGAAAGGCTGTTAAGAGAAGCTTTTTCTTTGTGAGAAACCTTCCCGCCCGCCTAGTTCTAGATCCGCATCAGTCCCAAATAAACACACAGGAGGCTATATTAATTATAAAGCTGTTGGCCTTGTTTGTTTCTTACTGGCTAGCTCTGACATAAGTAATTACCCCATAATTGTGAATCTAAGTATTTCTCTTACCGGAGAGGTTTCCGGGCTTCCTACCCCAATGGCGTTACATCTCGAACTCTTTGTGTTTCTCCTACCTAGAGTCCTCCTGGACTCCTAGTCCCTCCTATCTAGATTCCCCATTGGCCAGACAGTACTTTATTGACAAATGCACAGGACTTCCCCAACAAAGGCACAGTCAATTTTGGGTATGAGTCACAGTCTGCTACAATTCCTGTATTGAGAGCTGGAGCAGGATCCAGCAGTGGCTTAGTTAAGGGCACACTGTCACAAGGACCACCCAAACCCATACCTTTTCCCCAAGAGAGCGGTGTTTTTCCTGGAAAGCATTTCTTAGTAAACTTGTCTTTGCAGATTGCTGTGATAAGGTGCCATGACCAAGGCAACTTAACAGAAGAACGTTTATTTTGTGTGTATGGTTTCCGAGGGTTGGTCCATGATGACAGAGCACAGGCAGCAGGTGGCTGGAGCAGCAGTTGATAGCTTACATTTTGATCTCTAAGTAGGAGGCAGGGAGAACTAACTAACTAACTCAAAATGGTACTAGTTGTTTGGAACCTCAAAGCTTGCACTAAGAAACACATCTCCTCCAAGGCCACACTGCTAATTGTTCCTAAACAGTTTCACCAACTGGGAGGAAGGACTCAGACTTAGGAGCCCATGGGGGACCTTCTCAGTCAGAACACAGGATTGGCTAGAGCTGCCTGTCTTCAGATGGGTGCACTCTGAAAAGATTAGAATTTGTTGTGTTAGTTCTCATGGAAAGTGAACCTTACAGAGGTAGAAATTATTTTTAGTTAATGTAAGACTGGCTTTAATCCCATAGGATAGAAGAGGCATGGCAAACTGCTATGCTTGGAAAAATATCAATGTTAGATATTCGGCAGCCAGCCACTTGTAGGACTTGGGATCAGCTGAAGACACATGAAAGGGGACAAGATGCCGTTGCCCATGGGCCACTTAGACAAAAGTAAGGCTGTATGACTGTTCGGAGTGAACACATTCTGTCATATTTTCTAAACTCTTAGAGACAGGTATTGAGTAATAGCTAAAAGAACTTGGTGTGTTTTTGTTAGACTCAAAATGTTTAATTTCTGAATGTACTATTCACTGATGACAGAACAAAATTACCAAAGCTTTAGGGTTTAAAGCAGCAAACAACAAAAACATTGTGCATCAGTTCATTATGTAGACTCCAAAGGTTCTGAAGCTTAGGATGTGGGAGTGACTTGGCTTATAGCTTCTGCTAAGGCTATCTTATCACTATTGGGAGGACCTGCTTCCATACTCGTGGATACTGTTGTTGGCAGGTCTCTGTTTGTTTCCTCCTGCCCTCTGTTCTTCACCCTGATCTTCTGTGTAAACTGAGTTCCTCACACTGTGACATGGATATTCCAGGAGAAGGCAAGAACCCAGAATAGGAGCTGCTGGCCAGTCCAGTCTCATACCACACCCTGCCTTCCCTCTGCTCCTGCTGTTGTTAAACCAGCACTGCCGATGAGAAGGGTGAAGTCAGAGACCTCTGCTGATAACCATTTGCAGGCGAAGATGCTTTTTGAGTTTTGCACTTAAGGAGGCATACCGAAGAAAATAATAATTAGCATGTGCCTCTGTGTGTATATGCCTGAGGAGGTCAAGGGACAACTTGTAGGAGAGGTTTTTTTCCTCCCTCGTGGGTTTCAGTGACTGAACGCTGGCCATCAGGCTTGATGGGCAGCATTTTTATCTGTTGTGCCATGTTGCCAGACCCTGCTATTAAACACACAACAGTCTCACCTGTAACCTTAACCTTGACTGGCCAAGAACTAGCTATGTAGACTAAGTCGGGCTTGGATTCTGAGATCCAACTGCATGTGCTGCCCAAATGCTGGGATGAAAAGCATACGACACCATGCACAACCTATATATAAGAGAATACACAGAGAGAGAAAGATACGTATATATCTGTGTACATGTGGGTATGTGACATACACATGAGTATGCCATCGAGGGTACATGGAGATCATGTATAGGGCAGAGGATGGACAACTTGCAAGAATCCAGTTTCTCTATTTGCCGTATGGGTTCCAGAATTGAATTCAGGTCTTTAGGCTTGGGAACAAGCATCTTTTCCCACTGAGTCATTCTGATGGCCCATGCATGTACTTCTTCCATGACTAAAGTTCTGTGACTTTTTTCTAACAGATAAAAATCTGGACAATGCTGCAGAAGCAGCCGAGCAGTTTAAGTTAATTCAAGCAGCATACGATGTGTTGAGTGACCCTCAGGAAAGAGCATGGTGAGCATTGTGTTGTCACTCTCTTCCTCCTTTGGTTTGTGGCAGGAACTGTCAATATGGCGTTGTTGGTTTCTTGGCAGTTTAATGCACTGAATGGTTTGAGAGTGTTCTAAGCACCTGTCACCTTTTCGTTATGTAAAGTGCAGTCTGTGGGTAGGAAGGAACTTTAGAGATGATTATTCCAAGTGTCTGCTGTTATCCATGATGAAGCAAGTGTGGTGGTTACATAGCTTTAACTCAGATCCCGCAAGTAGTTTGTCTTTGAGTGGAGTTCCTTTAGTGTATGACAAATTAATTGTTACACAAGAAGGAAGTTTTGTCTTTAGCAGCAATTCTTACTTTAATACAAAAATTATAATACATTTCTATAGAGTACCTAAAGAAATTTTAATCTATAAATATAATAGGCACTTTAACAAAGATGAGCTTATAATATAGTTTCATTTTATAACAAGAATATATATAATTGAATTTCTGACTTTTCAACTTCTCAGTTCTTTGCTGCTAATGGTTAGGTTTTGAACTCAGATGTAACAGTGAAAAATCCTGCTGTTGATGAAGTACTACTCTGAAAGTCATCTGTTTTACAGTGTACAGCCACAGCTAGCTCTCAAAAGAGAAGGGATATAAAGGAAATTCTTAAAAATTCTTTTAAACCACATAGAAGATCTTAAGCATTTCTCTATCAGGGACTTTGGAGCTCTGTCCTAAAGCCAGATGTATGCACATGCCTGTAGTATCTGCCTGTGGTCTCTGTCCTCAAGAGATTCACCTGGGCTACATAGGGAGATCCTGTGTCCAAGAACCAAAACAAAATACTTAGTGTTCGTTTTAGAGCATTGGCATTTCTCCCTGGCTTCTTTTTATTTAGTTCTTCTCTAAATCAGAGATTGTCTGCTTGCTCCAAGACCCCCTTAAAGCGCTTGCCTGGTGATGCTCCTGTCACCTGGTGATGCTCCTGTCACCTGGTGATGCTCCTGTCACCTGGTGATGCTCCTGTCACCTGGTGATGCTCCTGTCACCTGGTGATGCTCCTGTCACCTGGCGATGCTCCTGTCACTAGAGCTTGTGAGGTACCTGACCTTAACAGTAGAAGGGACATGGTTCCAGTTCTGCTCTTGCTGTTTACAGACTTTATGATAATGAACAATCAGTATTTACTATTACTAAGCTTCAGTTTCCTGCCGTATGAAGCAAGGATGATAATAATAGTAATAAATGCTATCACAGACTTCTTATGAAGAGTAATTGGGGTGTGTGTTGTGTGTCATAGATGAAGTTTATATAAACATAAATAGGTTTTTTTCAGGTAAATGTTGGTAAATTCCCAGGTCTAAATGTAACCAGATGATGTTCAATACTGTCCCATTTAGTTGTCTTTCCTGTGGATTTCAGTACCTGTTGAGAGAGAGAATAGAACTCCCAGCTGATAGTACAGCACTCCAAGTTGCAGTAGAAGTTGCAGGCATGGTTTTGGTCTTCGGTTCCTGAAAGTCTCCCACGTCTGTTAGTTTCTAGAGTTTCTTTAATTTGTGTGGTTATGAATTGCATGTGTTGAAACATACACTGTTACTTTGGCTGGTTCAGAAAAAGAGTCCTTGTGACTTTTATGTAATTATATTTAAAATAAGTCCTTACTTGGCCAGCTCTTTTCATTTTCTAAATTCTTTTAGGTATGATAATCATAGAGAGGCCTTACTTAAAGGAGGGCTTGATGGAGAATACCAAGATGACAGCTTAGATTTGCTTCATTATTTCACTGTTACCTGTTATTCTGGTTACGGAGACGATGAAAAGGTAAGATGGGGAACTTAATTCCTGTCACGTGGTTAAGTGACTTGAATGCAAAGCGCTATCTTACCACTGTGGAGCAAGTGGGACGCACATGTGGCCCGTGTGTGAAGGGAGGGCACGTGCATCCTCAGCACCATGCCTGGCTCGTGTCTTCTCTGCTTCGGCTGTTTCTGACTTTGCTCTGTCTTGTTCTAGGGCTTCTATGCAGTGTATCGTGATGTGTTTGAGCTGATCGCAAAAGAGGAACTAGAATGTATGCCAGAGGGAGATGTTGAGGATTTTCCGAGCTTTGGTGACTCCCAGAGTGACTATGACACGGTAAAGAAAAACTACACTTGATTTTACAGTTAGCCCCTCTCCCTGGGCTTTCTGGTGTTTTGTCTCCTAACCTTGCTTTCTCCCTCACTTCTCCCGACGGAGCTTGCAGCTGTCTCTTAGTGCCTACTCTTTACTTGGTCTCCCTGTGGTTGTAGTCTTTCTGTGGTCAGTGAGACTATTTTCTTTCTTCTCTAAATCTGCCTTGGAGAATGTCTTATCCTGGAAAGTCTTTGAAGAGAACTGCCTTCTCTAGCAATTAATAATGCTAATGTGTGAGGGTCTAGAGTTGTAGTTTAGTGGTAGAGCATTCATCATTCATACATAAAGGTTTTGGGCTCAATCCCCAGTACTGCAAAAGTTAACACACACCAAAAGTATCTTAGATTCATGAAAAGGAAGGTAGAAGATGTTTTAACCCTTAATTCCTGCTGCCTTTTAAAAGAAATTTAAAAACACATCATTTCCCCTTTCTTTGTTACTAGGTGGTACACCCTTTCTACGCTTACTGGCAGAGTTTCTGCACACAAAAGAATTTTGCCTGGAAGGAAGAATATGACACTCGGCAAGCCTCAAACCGCTGGGAAAAACGGGCGATGGAAAAAGAAAACAAAAAAATCCGAGACAAAGCAAGGAAAGAGAAAAACGAACTGGTGCGCCAGCTTGTAGCCTTCATTCGTAAACGAGATAAAAGAGTGCAGGCTCATCGGAAGCTTGTGGAGGAGCAGAATGCGGAGAAGGCCAGGAAGGCCGAGGAGATGAGGAGGCAGCAGAAGCTGAAGCAAGCCAAGTATGCAGTGTGGGCCAGACCCTCTGTGGTGATGTGGGTCAGGGTGGCTGTCAGCAGGGAGCCAGCGAGACGCTTCCGTGTTAAGTTCACCATGCCCTATAGCTTGTAACAGTTTTTCTTCTTTTTAAATCTAAATTCTGGCCTTGGGTAATGTTTCTTTACCTCCTATGTAAACATCTGGTCTTGGTTACACATTTTCCTTCAGAGGTTCTCTATACTTAGGATCTTTTATTCTAGTATTTCTTAGTAACTAATGTTAATTGAATCCCTACTCTGTGTAAGGGTTTGTTTCAAATGCTTTCCTGCTTTCTCTCATACTTGTTAGAAAATGAGGTATGTAGCTGGTTAAGTCGCAACTGAGAATGGGGCTCATGAAGTCTAACCCAGAGCCCCGCTCTTTAAAATCTTTTTTTAACTTCTAAAAATTAAGATGGATATGGTGGCATACACCTTTAATCCCAGGGAGGCAGAGGCAGGTGGATCTCGAGGCCAGTGTGGTCTACAAAGCAAATTCCAGGACATTCAGGGCTGTTACACAGCAAAACCCTGTCTTGAAAAACCAAAGAAAGAAACAGTTAATTTTGTGTGTGGGATGGGACACTCATGTAGAGAGGACAACTTGGATGGGCGAGTTCTTTCTTTTTGTTATGTGCACTCCAGATTCTCAGGCTTAGTATTGAGTATATTCTGCTGAGTCATCTTCCAACTGGAGAGCCCTGGTGTTAGCAACCATGCAGGACTGCCTCTTGGTACTTTTTGTTTTTCCGCTTAATGTTAGTATTTTGTTGTTAAGTTATTGTAAAAGTTTTGTATCTAGCCGGGCGGTGGTTGTGCACACCTTTAATCCCAGTACTCGGGAGGCAGAGTCAGGCGGATCTCTGTGAGTTGGAGACCACCTTGGTCTACAAGAGCTAGTTCTAGGACAGTCTCTAAAGCCACAGAGAGACTGTGTGTCGAAAAAAACCAAAAAACAAAACAAAAAAAAAATGTTTTGTATCTAGAGTAGTTAGGGTTTTTGTTTCTTGGTGGATTTTTGTTTGTTTGGTTTCTGTTTTGCGACAGGGTTTCTCTGTTTAGCCCTAACTGTCCTGGAACTCATGCTGCAGACCAGGCTGGCTTCAAACTCAGAGACCATCCCCTCTCTGCCTTTGCTGGGATTAAAGGTGTACACCACCACTGCCCAGCCCCCAACCCCCCCCCCCTTTTAGCACAGGTTATTCATTTACTAAAATTCTACCCAAACCCACACATTATCTTGTACTTTTTTGACTTAATACTTAAAGTCACCTGAAGACTTTGGCTGAGCTGCTGAAGTTTATATTTCAAGTCCTATTAGTAGAGCAGGTGAAACCAGCCACAAGCCAGTGACTGTGCCCCAGGTGTAGCTAAGTATGGTGGAAGGTTTGCACGCGTTGGCAACATGGGGGAAGACTCTGTAGGGCTAGTTTTAGAGCCATGCTTTCCAGTGGAAGTGAGGCTCTGCTGTGTGTCTAGATTGGCAGAGCAGTACAGAGAACAGAGCTGGATGACTATGGCCAATTTGGAGAAGGAGCTCCAGGAGATGGAAGCGAGGTACGAAAAGGAGTTTGGAGACGGATCAGATGAACATGAAGTGGAGGAACAGGAGCCCAAAGATGGATTGGATGGTAATTTCTCTTGCTATATTAAATAGTTTTGGGAAATAAATGTTACTGTGGGTACTTAGATGCCTACAGTGGTCCAGATGTAAGATACTAGGGAATGGAACAGCAAATGACAACCGCATAGCACTTGACTTCTACTTCGTTGGTTCAGTGCCTCAGTTTCACTTTTCTTGTTTTCTATAAGGAACTAGAAATTGGAGTTCTTTTGTGGCAATTAAAATACATTCTGTTGGCCGGGAGGTTCTCGAAAGGGGCAACTTTTTTTGTAAAGAAACAGTTTTCTTTGTATATTTACACTCTTACCATAATCTGTCATCCTCAGGTAAAGACTGTGAGGAGGCTGAGGAGACTGAACTTTATGATGACCTTTACTGCCCAGCTTGTGACAAGTCCTTCAAGACAGAAAAGGCGTAAGTGTCCGTCTTTGAACTCACCTTTTGAGGCAAGGAATAATATTTTATAAGAGTTCGTGGGGGATTGTTTGGAGCAGTTTGATCAACAGTACCCCCATCCTCCATAAGGATGTTTGATTAAATAAGAAGAGGGGTTTTTACAGTTAATAAACCTCTTATACCCATTAACATATTTCTATATTCCTGTGTGCCATTTTCAGAAATGCAACTATGTCAAATCGTAGTTGACACAGTTGAGAAAGTGAGACCAAATCTAACCATCTCTGCACTGGTGTGAGACTTCCTCCTGCCATCACGTTCCTTCCCAGCAGCTTGTTGCTGTCAGCCTAGGGAGTTAGACTAGTGCTGCCAAGAGTATGTCTGCTGAGGTCGAATTGCTTCATCTTGTGGAGACGGTTGGAGAGGGAGGAAGAGCATGGGGGACTGCCAGCCGAATCAGCAGAGCACTTAGTCCAGAAGAGAGTGGGGTGTGCGTGTCAGAGAGAGGCACTAGATACCCACAGCAAGGTGCCTGGGAGTAAGAGAAGCAGCAGAACAAAAAAGCAACAGTCTAAAGAGATTTTAAACTTGTTTTTTATTTTGGAAATAATTATACCTAAAGAAAAGTTACAGGAATGGCACATAGCGTACTCCTTAGCTCATTGTTTACACACTGTTCATTTACATGCTTGCTCACTTCACACACAGGTAGGCACGTAAACATGGACAAGCATACACATCATTTTTTTCCTGAGTAAATGGAAAGTTGCATATATAATGCTTCTTTACCTCCATATATATATAATATACATATTATATATATTACTTTGCCTCTAAATATATGTAAAATTATATATACATATACACACACATACATACATACATATGTTTTCAATAACAAGGTATGTTTGACATGATTACCTAATGAAAATTCTGGGAGTCAGAAATTGCGATAAAGACCTGATAAATCCAAGGAACAGCTGAGAATCAGTTGGCTGACCCTCTCTCCATGTTTTTCCCAATCCACAGTACCAGAAATTCCCAACTCCCTCTCCCCACCCCCAATCCCTTTTTTCCCTTTCTGTCCTGCTAGCAGACCTCCTTAGTTGTCCAGCAACTCTGTGGTCGATCCTGGTCAGCCATTCCCTGACTCAGTCTTTTGATTCAAGGTGGCTTTATTTTGAATAGGGACTCCAAAATTTGATATCTAAACCACTGTGGTAGCAGGCCTTTGGAAGAGGGAAACCCACCTGTAGCAGTCAGTCTTGATGCTGGAGGCTGAGTGATGCTTTTCTGCTCCTCTTGTATTTACTGGTCAGCATCTGGGCCTCTCTGTAAAGCAATGCCCTTTTCTTCTCCCATTTATGTTTCTGTCAAGGAATTTTGTTTGTTTTGTTTTGTTTGTTGAGACAGGGTTTCTCTGTGTAACAGATTTCTGGTTGTCCTGGAGCTCTGTAGACCAGGCGGCTCAGACTCACAGACATCCACTTCCATTGCCTCCTGAGTGCTGGGATTAAAGATGGGCACCACCCCACCCGACAACATGTCCTTATCATTTTGAACATTTATTTTCCAACTAAAGATACCTTGACTTCTTCAGGGGACCTTGGTCTAAGGAAAATGTTAATAGGAAGGAACAGTAGCAAGTAAAACAAGGAACCAAAAAAATCTAACATAAATTAAATAGTGACACAGTTTGCAGCTTGGGTTTTATTACTGTTTCTGTGGAACTGAAGATCAAACCTAAGGACTCTCTGTATGCTATTCAGCCACTGTACCATGAGCTATATCATGAGACTGTTTATAACTTGACAGTTTAATGTTAGCCCTGATTTGTGGAATGTCTTTGGTTTCTGTTTCATATTAAGTTGGTATTGGGAATGCCCGCCTGAATCCACATTTAAGGTGGTAAGAAAGAGATGTTGTTGAAAACGTAAAAGGAAGTAAACTTGTTCTTTGAGGCTTGGCACCACCTCTTCTCTAGGCAATTAGAATGTATGTCTTAGAGTTTTCAGAGATCCCTAGAAGCCTGTAGCATGACCTGGAACATAGACACACTAAGCAGACACTTGGTGATGAAAAGGAACCTGGCAAAGACTAATTTTGAGAATTAAAAAAAAATCAAAATAAATAGAGAATTTGGTGAGAAAATACATTGAAGTAAAAGGAACTAATAAGGGGAATGCTGGTTTTGGGAAGAAAGAAAGAAAACTGCATGGTCTAGCCGGGCTGTGATTCCTAGCAGTCACAACAGACTTCGACTGTTACCCTGTATAAAATCATCCATTTGGCAGGCCTGGTGGTTGCAGTCATCCCACCGTGTACCTGGGTGCATATGGTTCCTACTGTGTCCCCCGGCGCGTGTGCCTCTGTAGTACAGCTGCTCATGTCAGATTATCCTTTCAGCATGAAGAACCATGAGAAGTCAAAGAAGCACCGAGAAATGGTCGCACTGTTAAAACAGCAGCTGGAGGAAGAGGAAGAACATTTTTCAGGAGCTCAAGTGGATGGAAATGTATTGAATACCAATTCTGAGGATGAAGTGGAAGAAATACCAAAGCAAAAGTAATTGACAGTACTAAATGCCATTGGTACCTTTGTCACCTTAGAGATGGTACTGAAGTGTGTTTTCTCCCAAGGAAGTTGTTACCTACTATTGTTAGCATCTCCTCCAGTTAACAGGAACCGTTCATTGTTAAAATGTTTGATATGTTTATAGACTAGGTAATGACTACATTGGAAGCATTTTCCTTCTTTTTGTTTTTGTTTTTTTGAGGCAGGGTTTCTCTGGCTTTGGAGGCTGTCCTGGAACTAGCTCTTGTAGACCAGGCTGGTCTCAAATTCACAGAGATCCACCTACCTCTGCTTCCTGAGTGCTGGGATTAAAGGCATGTGCCACCACTGCCCTGCTGCATTTTCCTTCTTATGCAGTTAGCATAAGAACACTGTCCAGTGATCTCTAAAATAACAGTGTGAGCATTTTCTTGTCATTTTAATGTTTTATGATATTATACTTTTTTAGTATTTCTTTACTGTTCTATTTCAGTATTTTTTATTTTTACTTAGTATCACAAAGTCAGATACTTCACATTTTGATTTATATTTGTTCTTAGGCTTTCCAAAAAACAGAAGAAAAAGAAACAGAAATCAGCCCAGGTATGTTGAAAGGTTTTATCATATATCTTTCTGACTCCTACAATAAATATATTATAAATACTCTTAATTCTAAATGTAGATTTGAAATGTACTTTCTTACTCAGTACACTCTGTATTAAGAGCTTCACTGTTATTTTATGTTGTGTAAATTATTTTCTGTGTGTCCGTGTGTATGTTATGTGTGTACATATGTGCATATGGATGTTTATACCTTTCCACACACACATTTGGATGCCAGAGTTTGAAGGTGTTGGCTGTCTCCTTCTGTCACTTTCTGCTTTGTTTCTTTGAGGCAGAGTCTCTCTCTGCACCTGAAGTTGTAGTTTTCAGCTAGGTTGGAAGCCAGCAAGTCCTTGGGGTCCTCATTGCTGCCCCTACAGTGCTGGAATTATAGGTGCATTTGAGACAATGCCTATCTTGTTCTGTGGGTGCTGGGGTTACAACTCAGGTCCTCATGTCTGTGCAGCATGGGCTCTTCACCTTCTGAACAGCCTCTCTTTTTTTTGTTTGTTTTTTTGAGGCAGGGATTCTCTGTGTAGCTCTTGCTGTCCTGGAATTCACTCTGTAGACAAGGCTTACTTGAACTCACAAAATTCCACCTTCCTCTGCCTCCTGAATGCTGGGATTAAAGGCCTGTGCCACCACCACCCAGCATGAACAAGTTTTTCAGTCCTATAAAGTTGTTCAAAAGGAAATGAAATGCTTTCAGGTTTTAGTACATTATCTCCTTATATGGGTGTAATTGATTTAATTACTGTTGCATATTTGAAGATTTTGCATGTAGAAAGAACTTCCCAGATTAGAATTGAGTGCCATTTTTAAATTGAACATATCTGATGATAAGGTTCTTCAGTCAAGATAACAATTAAAATCTGGACATAGGAAAATCTGGGTTTTGGTCTTTGCATATGTAAATTTAATCTATCATGGAAGGTTTTAATCTTTGATTTTGTTGTATTCAACAGTACCATTCAAAATGGATGGAAGATCCAGATGTTAGACTAAAATGTGGACCTTTCTAAGATTAATTTTCTGAGAGGGACAAGGCAAAGACTCATCTACCTGCCACTTAATTGAGTTCAGGAGGAAAACATGTATATTAAGGGAGAGTACATATGAGTGTGAATCTGCAAACTTGAGTTTTACTCAGAATAAAGCAAAGTTGCACTTAGTAAAGCAATGCTTATCAGACATTTCAATGATGAGTCTTCTTGCTGCTTTTTACCCTAACTGTAAAAATAGTATTTCTCATAGTAATTAAGAAATGTAGAAATAGAAATACCATCTTTATTTCTATAGATATTACTTAATATTTATTGAATTAAATTGTAACTGTGCTGTATGAATTTCCCCCTCTCATTTTTGCTAATGCATTGTCTTTTTTACATTATTGAATGAATATCATTTGAAATATATATTAAATTTATCATATTCAACTATTCAATTTTTCTCTAATATCTATAATGACCATCTAGAGATTTGTAGATTTTTATGAAGTAGCATTTTCTTATCACAAATTGGCCTTGAGCTGTGTAGTCAAAACTGACCTTCAACTCTTAGTCCCTTTGCTTTTCCTTCCAAATGCTCGGATTATAAACAAGTCCCACTGTGTCTGGCCTAAGAGTGTCTTATACCGCTTCTTTTATATTTCTCTTCTTCTGTGAGTGTGGGGCATAATTACATTATTCCAAGTTTTGGAAATGTAACATAATCCATTATTATATAGGGACTAAGGAGATATTTTAGTTGATAATATGAAGTCCTGAGTTTGTATCATTAATAAAAAAAAAAGACAAGCCAGTTTGCACTTACCTGAAATTTGTACTGTTACAGCAGAGACAAGCAGTTCCCTGCAGCTAGCCTAGCCCATCAGTGAGCATCAGGTTCAGAGAGAAACCTGATCACAAAAGATAGAGGACGATAGTAGAAGGCACCTTACTCTGCTTCTGGCCTCCACGTGTACATGTACACATGTACATACACTGCACATGTATGCATGCACACATATGAAAATGAATCCATTGCTATTAAATGGATTGGTTTTATAATGGCATATATGTTCTTTAGAATTATGATAACAATTTCAATGAAAATGGAATTGAAGAAGAAGTAAAGGTTGATCCAGAAGATACTAACCTAAATGAAGGTGATGCCAAAGAATTAGAAAATAAGCCCCAAGAAAATGTCTGTGTCACAGAGGCCACAGAAGTCTGTGAGGATCCAAAGAGTGAAGCTAAAAGGTAAGGCAAATTGCCTGTTACTTCTTGACTACTATGTAATTAATGGTAAGGTCATCAAGGGTAGGTCAAACAGAACTTCACCCTATGCCTAAATTAGGTATAAACTACAAGTGTGTGTGCATACCCACACAGACACAGACATGTATCTATTAGGTAGCACTGTGCTAACAGCAATATTACTGGTAACATCAGTACCACTGTAGTAGCAATATTACTGTGGTAATTGTCACTATGGTAACAATATGACTGTGCTAGCTAATAACTATATGACTGTGTTAACAATATCACTGCAGTAACAGCAATATCACTGTGGTAACAGCCATTCCACTGTAGTAACAATACTTTTACCGTGGTACCAACAGCATTGCTGTGGATCAGTTCTAGTTTCTCTTACCCTGCTAGAAAGTCTTACTTTGCCCTTGATAATCCAGTGAGAATAGGTCTACTGCTGAGTCTGTTTCCCTACCCCACTTCACTATATTGGTACTAACTAAATCATCATGCCATGCCCAACCTCAGGATGTTAGATCATAGCTCAACATCATGGTACCTTCCTGCTCAAAGCAGCCCTGCTGTGCTAGAGGAAGGGTCTCATGTCCTATTCCATAGCGATCCTGTGGCCAGACTACTCAGTGGACATGAGGACTGGGCCAGGCTGGAGCAATAGGCCTCTTGAACTCTCCCAGTCAGTATCTTTTACCTACCATGTGACTTCTACCTGATTATTCACTTGAGAATGATAGAGTTCACTGATCATAGTCTGATTTTCTCCTTTTACTGATGTGAGAAAAGGATTTGGAGAACCCAGCTGGTTTCTTAACTGCTGAGGGATGGCAGGGCTGAGACATGCCATCACCCCATCTAATCTTCCAGATGATTTTCCAACAATGACTGGTTTATCCCTTCATTGCTTCTGTAGTGGTGTACATAGTGAAAAGTGCTCCTCTTCTGCCAGTCCTCAGCATTTAAGAAATCACTAGGATTCTCTGAGTTCTTGTCAACATCGCTCAAGTTGGTCTCCAACTTGGAATCCTCCTGCCTTAGCCACCCACCCATTTTTTTTTAATGAAATATACCATGCCTGTCTAATCTTAGCACATATAACACAGCAGAGAGCAAATTAGAGCTCACAGAGGAAGAAGCCTGATAAAGGAATGTTCAGGATTCAACTAGAGGAGGGGGATCCTGACCACAATGGCTGGTGTTCTGAGTTTTGGTTTAAAGAGAACTGGGAGAACATACGAGGTCAGCAGAAGGACACTATTTTTTATTTTTAATTTCTTTGTTACCATATACAATAATGGGTTTCTTTTATGACATTTCACACTTTTTACTTTTTTTATAGTCATTCCAGATAACAATTTTAATGAAAGTAAATTTCTAGTATTTAGTTGTAGCATTATATTACTCATGACTTATTAAAGCTGGCCTGAGGGTACAGAACACAAAGCTAGCCATAAGCCTTAGAGCCAGGCAATGGTGGTACACACCATTAATTCCAGTAGCCATACTGGCTAGCTGTAAAGCTAGACGATGATGGCACACACCTTTAATCCCAGGACTCAAGTGACAAGCAGATAGAATCCCAGGATTCAAGTGACAAGCAGATAGATCTCAGTTCTAGGCCACACTGAGCCACATGAAATCGATCCAGTCCTAAAGAGAAACAGCTCACACAAAGGTGATCTCAGCACTTGGGATCCCACACCTTTAATCCCAGCTCTAGGGAGAACCATGAAAGATTTAGTCTCCAGCCGTGGTGAGGACGGGACAGCCCTTTCAGCCTGAGGTAGAGGTAAGAGCTATTTGTCACAGACTAGATCAGGAAATTATAAGTTGGACGTAGAAGCTAACACCAGTAATCATAGCCTTCAGAAGGTTTAGGCAGAAGGACTGTCTTTAATTTGAGGCCAGCCTGGCCTACATAGTGAGCTCTGGACTAGCCTCGGTATAGTGTGAGACTTGTCTTTGAAAACTGAAACAACTATTACAACAACAGAAATCAGCTGGAGGAAAAAATAAGTTAAAATAGGGCACTCAGTTTCATGAATTGGTGTGATTAGCACTAGTTTTAAAGAACTGTCAGTGTAGGTAAATACTCAGGAATGTTTTGAGATTAATGCTTAAGCTTTTGTAAGTTTTGTGCCAAATTTGATTTCTCATGGACTCTGGACACAAGGCTCAGGAGCTGGCATGGTACTGACCTAGGCCTTCTGCATTTGGGTGACAGTAGTGTAGTTTGGTCTTTTGTGGGGCCCCTAGCAGTGGGACCAGGACCTGTTCTGATAATGAGCTGGCTCTTTGGAACCTATTCCCTATGGTGGGATGCCTTGTTCAGCCTTGATGCAGGGGGAGGAGCTTGGTCCTGCCTCAACTTGATGTGCCATGCTCTGTTGATTCTCATGGGAGGGAGGCCTTACCCTATCTAAATGGAGATGGAGGGAGGGGTGGATAGGGGCGTGGTAGGGTGAGGGAGCAAGAGGAGGGAGGGGAAATGTGGTTGGTATGTTAAATAAATAAAAAAAGAGGGAAATTTTTGATTTTTATCTCTCAAGTTTTTTTAAAACTTTGTTGACTTGTGAAATTGAATTAGACATTAAAGTGAATAAATCAGCTTGACTCATACATTTTATCTTTTGAGTATTTTTGGAAGTAGATGACAATTAGAAAGGATTCTTATTTTACATTATACCAAATAAATTATTTTCCAGTGTTCCTAAATCTAAAGGAAAGAAAACCAAAGATGTGAGAAAACCTGTCAAAGTACCTGCTGAACCAGCAACAATGGTAGGTCATTCTTTACATTCACCTCTCTAGTCAACCTTGTGTATCTATCTTAAAGATGTTTTGTAGGTATCAGTTTGTGTGTAATTCTGTCTCTACATGGTTACAAGCTATATAACTATGTATTCTGTATATTCTGCTATCTTTTTTTTAAGTCTAAAAAGAAGCATTTTGGAAATACTAGATGCTGGCAGAGTCACTTTTTCATTTACTCTAAGCTCAGACCTTGGCGATAAAAGTCACAGCTGTTCAGTTGTAAAGCACAGACTTCTTTCTAGTCTACGCGGTGAAAGCCATTGGCTTCTCAGGGCCTCTGCAGTTGACAGTGCTTGTCATTTACCTTTGTTAAACGTGCTTTTGCATTTCTTTGATGTTTAACCTTGACATTAAAACATAAAACACTCGTTAGCCTATCACTTGCTCTGACATGCTCTTACCCTCTTCCTCAGAGTGATGTCCTCATCAGCTGTGCAACCTGCCACAGTGAATTTCCATCCCGGAATAAACTTTTTGATCATCTAAAGGCTACTGGTCATGCAAGAGCCCCTTCAGCATCATCATCTTTAAACAGTGTGACAAGTAGTCGAAACAAGAAAGAGAAGCGTAAAAACAGATAGGAATTCTGCCAATTCTCCTTTTTCTTTTTCTCAAACTGTCTCTAGATTTTGAAACCAAAAACTGAACTGAAATAATCTAGAGTTAAAATTTCAGTGATCTGCAATTTATTGCATTGTGGAAGATTATTTTTATCTTATAAAGACATTTTTGTTTAATATATATATATATATTTTTAAACATTTCACTAGTGATTGAATTCTACTTTGCCATCTGAATTCACTTGAATGTTTCATGACAGGTAAATATTATAAATGTGTATCTTGATTTCTCATGTGAACAAAAATGTACAGGGAAAATTAAATTATTTTGACACATACATGTGCCCCGTCTGCTTCAGTGTTTTAATTCTGCAATGTTTTTACTTACTTACTATTCTTATATTTTTGTTATGCTCCATGATTTCTCAAAAACTCAAATCTCTTTAAAAAAAATCACAGATTTTTTTTAACTCTTGATGCTGTGACTATAGTTCTGATTATAAATTTACTGCGATTTAGCTGGGTTGACTTAGTTTGTTATACTGGTAACAATCACTAAGGTATTTAGTCTTGTTTGAATTGTGGAGGTGGAGACTATTTAGTTTACACACACCTCTCTTAACACGGTGACAGTTGTGAAATACAGTGGGACAGTAGTGTTAATGACTCTTAATAGGGAAAGTGTTCTTCATGGCCCCACCCTGCCACCACCACACTCTACTTTTTTCCCCTGTTATTCATTGGGGGAAACCTTCCTCTTAGTCCTTTAAAATAACCAACAAAACCCAACAACAAAAACATGCAGGTTCTTGCTATATAACTGATTAGTCCTGAACTAGAATTAGAAGTTTATGCTACTCTGCTTAGTGTGTGTGTGTGTGTGTGTGTGAGCTATATTTAGAGAGGTGCAAGGAGAATCATCATAGCTGTGTGTGATCTGTATCCAAAGATGTACAAGCGTAGATGAGATAGGTAGTTCTTTCATTGCTTTTGAGAGGAACCTTAAGCTCATTAGTTTGAAATGTGTGCTTTCTAGTAATGCATTATTTCTGTTTTATCCTTAAGACCTCAGATGAGTGTCTCTTCATTCATGGGTAAGGTTTAAAATACCCAGAATTCTCAGCAACAAGGTCTTTTCTAATAGCATTTTAGAGGAAAATGCATTGGTGATCTTGGTCATTCTGAGTACACTTAGAACTGTGCCATTAGGAAAATGGGTAAAATAAAATGCCTGGATAGTCAAATTTGAAAAGACCATTGTCACTTAATTGAACAAAAGATAAAATCCATGATAAAAATACCAAGTGTTGAATGTCAAGAAATGGGAACATACTTCTAAAAGTCAAATGTGTTCCATAATTAGGTGATGTCTAAGAAAGTTGGTTGTATGCAGTTCTCAGTGTATACCATTTCTACCTACACAAGGTGTGCAAGGGTACTCACAACTTGATTGTTTGTACTTGGGAATAGTTAGGAATAACTTATATGCCATGAACAAAATGATGGGTAAAATGTGACCTACTTACAAGATGGCAAAGAATTGAATGGTAAAAATGAATGCACCTGGAGAGAGGATCCTGGAAAAAACATAGTGAAAGTAATTTGTCAGGATGATATGCATACCCATGCACAGTTTTTTTTACAATATTGTGCTGGGAGCTATTCATGTGATAATTAGTTCCTCACCAGTAAGAAAAAGACATTTAGAGAAATGATGACTGACCTCTGTAAATGAACGGACAGCATGGGCTGGACAGACTGTCAAAAGGACATCAAAATACTTTAATCTGAAAGAATTGTAAACATCTACTAATTCTGAATGTTGGCTAAGTGGGGGCTTGTTACTCTGGTTCTCGCAAAAATGCTTAGGATGTCCAAGAAAACATTAAATCTCCATTTCAGTAGCAAAGTTACATGTACTTAAGTGGTTTAAGTTACAGTGTTTATTCCAGGCATATTAAGCCGGTTGTGGTATAGGATCTCTTGTCTTTTAATGGTCCTTCTTCCTTTTAGAGGTATGGTTGGTGATTGGGAAAAAGCTGTCCAAAATACAAAAACTATCTCCCTAGTCTGCTTGCAGTTCACTGTCAGTTCTGGCCACTGATGTGAATGGCTCTTGGAATAAATACGTCTTTAAACGGTGTGCCTATTCCATCTCTTTAGCTTAAATGAAGAGGCAGGGCTGGATGTCTGGCCCCAGTCTGGGATCATGAGTCTTCATGAGGCTGATGAACAGAAGGACAAATCTCATAACCCAACCCTTGGAGGGACCCTAGAACAAAGATAAACTACATGTGCACTAGGAAGACAAAGCGACTATGTCAGGAAGCTATAACTCTTAACTTTGGAAGGTGACTCAAACCCGAACTGACATTCAAACAAACATGTGCACAGTTATCCAAATTAGGAGCAGTTTTGAACAGAAACAGGGCACATGGGATCTTGCATTGAATTCCAGCACTGATGTTGACTTTGACCCTGGGCAGATCAGTTAAGATACCTAAGTGATTTCTTTTTAATCTGTGAAAAAGCTGAGACCAGTCTTAGAGAATTGTAATTATAATCTAAAGTATAAACATGATGCCTAGCCATGTGGTAGGCCTTCATTAGCTGCTACTCATTTTCAAAGTTGTTTTTCTTGCTTGATTTATTTACTTTGGTACCTAAAGTAACCCAAAGAAAGTAACTTGGATGCAAGTTGGGGAATAAATTGATCCTATGACTAAAAGGAAGTACTAGTAAGCTGAATATGGTGTCTCCTGGCTCTAGGGAAGTTGAGGCAGGATTGCTGTGAATTCATTCATAGTCTCAAGAAAATCAAAACAAAACTAACCCACCCCAAATGACTATTGTATGTATGTAACATATATTGAAATTCTGTCCAGATGAACAATATGTTCTAGCCAAAGCTGGACACCGTTTTGAAAATTGATAATCCTTAATTATTTTAGCTTTGTACAGAAATTAGTTGACCATCAAAAATAGGTAGAGGCCTCATTGCTGATGTTTATTTCAGATGCCAAGTGCCTTCTGAAAATGGAAAAGGCTTGTTATCATTTGCCCTACAGTCAGTTGATTTTAGAGTTCCCCCAAATTTTGAAAATGTAAAGGTCTATGTCCTCACCACCTGCTGTGAATCAGAATTTCAGTAGTCCCGCCCTTCAGTAACATCAGGCTTTTGTAGAGGTGTGAGCTCCCCGTCCCTGTGAGTACTTATGCAGAGGTGGCCATTTCTCTGACATAACACTTGAGAACAGAAGGGTGCCTATGCTGTCTGAGGGTTGTGTCAGTGACAGCCGCAGAGAACCCACACACTGATGTGACCAAGTTAGTTACCTCTGCCAGCAAGATTTGAGCATGCTCCTCTGCCCAGCCATTCAGACTCTTTGAAGAGTTGTCCTGCAACTCTGTTAGCTTCCATTACAGTGACTCACACATGTTGTTGACACCCAAAAGGGACTGTATTTTGGCTTATGGATTCAGGAGTTTCAGGCATGGGCATTCAGTTCCTTTGTTTTGGGGCCTGTGTCAAGGTAGAACACTGATGGAGAGCAGCGTTAGGCATCTAATGGAGGCTGGGAGCAAGATAGGAAGAGACAACCCCAAGTTCCTCTTCGAGCTTGAGCTCCCAATGGCTTGTCCCACAAGACTTTCCTCCTAAATTTCTGTCACCTGTCAGTAGCCCCACTGTTGTGGGATTCCCACATGGGTCCCGTTGCTGCTTTAGCCCCTAAATAACACACGAGACACTATTAATTTTGAAGCTGTTATCTGTTTGCTATGGTTTCTTAATGGCTAGCTCTGACTTAATTATTAACCCATAATTACTAATATATATTTTTATAAGGTCTTACTGAGAACGACAGACATGTGACCTCTCCCAGGATCACATGGCAACTCTACTCTTGACTACATTTCCCAGAATCCTCCTTGACTCCTAGTTCCACCTATCTTGCTTCCCTATTGGTCAACAGTGCTTTATTTATCAACCAATCAGACAAATATATATATCTGGACTCCCCCTCCCATCACCCCACAGACTGCTGACCTTTAAAGCATGATCCTGGGGGGGGTATTCCATACCTAAAGTATGGCAGACACTTCCCTGTTTGTTTTGTTTTTTTCAGGGATACTTGGCTCATTGCTTCTAATCCCCACTGTGATACTTTTGTACTAATCATAAGATTGGCCAATTGGAAAGTACATGCTGAGGATGTTAAGAGTCATTTTCTTGTGTTTCTGGCAAGATTGTTAAGGACAATTTGTCATGTTTTTGTTTTGGAGTTTAATGCTTATTTTTCAGAAAGAACCCGCAGTTTGGGGAAAGCTGGTTTCATTTTTTAGCTTAGAAATTGTTTCAGTAATGGAATTATAAAGTATTCTCTAAAAAATATTTAGCATAATACAAAAGCAAATGTTGCCTTGATTATGTAGCTGGAAACATTTCTGTGTATATCCCCCTCAAACTGCTTCTAGGTAAATATGTTTTTTACAGTTGAACTCCTCTTGATACTGTTTGAAAACTTGAGTTCGAACATAATGTACGTGTTCCATGTCCACATGAGATTTTAAAGGATAGTGCTGATTTTCCATAATTTAGTTAGTCCCCTATCATTGAGTTTTCATCATTAGGACAGGCAAGTAGAAAGTCTTATTCAGTGATCTGACAGTATGGGACTTTACCCTATTTTCACCATATTCAAGACACTTAATGGAACTCTAGGATATTAGTGGAAAAAAGACAATATCTTATTTCAAGCCGATCTGCTTGTCTTTAATCCTTGATGCTTCACTAATACAAATAGACCCTCCAGGGTTCTCATGGGTCCTTGCTGTTTCCCAAAGGTCCTGCTCTCTTGATGTATTGGTAATAAAACAGAATGCTAGTGTGTGAAAGAGGAGCCTCTTCTCTCAAAAAATATCAGCAGAGAAAAAGCATTCATTCGCCTAAGAGAATAGAATGAAGAACAAACAGTAAAAGGAGTTGGAGACTCATTACATCTCTGAACATGTTCTCTTGAAAGTACTTTTTTCATAGTAATTTATATTCATGCTCACATGAAAAATAGCTTAATAGGGAGTAAGGTGTACAAACGTCTATTAGATCCAAGTTCCTGTTTTTTTCAATTATATTTCATCCCTGGACTGCCCCGTGTAATGTGCGCTCCATTGTCAGTCAGTCTTTACCCACAGTTCCTGGTCAATATGTTTTCTTCAGCTGAGCTCAGTTCCTTCCCTATTCCATAAAGAGCTGACTGTGTGTCCTCCCTTGACTCCATGTGGTCATTTATCTGAGACCTGTACAAAAGGTACCTTAGGTCTCTGGCCCTTAGTCAGCTTTCTCAGGAAAAGATGTGTGGGACTGAGCGTAACGAGCAAGCTGGTACTGTTGTGCTGGTGAGATGACTCAGTGGTTACAAGTGCTTCAGATGACCTGTCTTTCATTCCCAGTACCCGTGTCAGAAGGTTCACACTCCCTGTGAGTACAGCTCCAGGGGATCTGACACCCTCTTCTGGGCTCTGCCAGCAACTGCGTGCCCCTACCTCCCTACACACATATAAAAATCTCTTTAAAAATGTATCCCTTCTACTCAGGACTTGGAAACTCCTTTCCTTTGGAAATGTTACCCAATGCATTGGGATCCTAATTCAAGAACAGACAATTTTAAAGCCATAAGAAATATTTAAAACCTACTTTTAGGTTGCTATGTGTCATCCTGTAATCCACCAAATTGTTCTGTATAGAATGGGAGATGGTTCTTTTCCCTGAACTTGGGCTTTGCAAGTAAATAGGCTTGGGTTAGAATCCCAGCTCTGCCACTCACCTGCTGTGTGGGACCTGAAACAGATTATGTAACCTCACTGAGCTGAGCCTGCTTGTCTGTAAAATGAAGACAATGATAGATCAGTGTTTTATTACTGCTGCATCGCATGTGCAGTGACTTAAGGATGCATGAACTTTGGGCTCTGGAGAT
Organism: Mesocricetus auratus; assembly: GCF_017639785.1. Taxonomy (NCBI): domain Eukaryota; kingdom Metazoa; phylum Chordata; class Mammalia; order Rodentia; family Cricetidae; genus Mesocricetus; species Mesocricetus auratus. Next base: position 6,412,599 of record NW_024429198.1, on the reverse strand, counting down.
GGCTTAGTGGATTAAGGTACTTGCTCCAACCCTGACAACTAGAGTTTGATCCCTGAGACCCACATGGTAGAAGGAAGAACCGATTCCCAAAAGTCATCCTCTGACTTCCCACTGGTGTTCACAATACATAAATAAACGCAAAAACAAAGCAAGCCCAATCATAAACTTATTATTTGGGATTCTGGATATTATACATCCAAAGATGGATGTCAGTGAGCTCAAGTCTGAGCATCTGGTTCCTTTGGAGGCACTAGAGTCACATCTCTTGCCTCTTTCTGCTTCTATAGGCTGTGTTCTTGGAACTGTGAGCTCCAGTCTTCTTCACAGTCTGCAGGGTCACAGACAGTGGCACACGCAGTGAGGCAAGGTGTGACTGACTGGCAACAATGTACTCCATTGGATTCCCTGAGTACAGCCCCGCCCAGCAAATGGGACAGGCCTATGTGCAAACATGTTTATTGACACAGATGTAAGCTATATTCAGGGTGAATCAATCGATAGTGCCCCTACACTTAACCACCAAGCAAACCACATGGATATAGACCTACATTGCAAAAACTTGAAAATGCGACATAGATTATCTCCACACTTTTGCAGAAGGGAAGGGGATCCTTTACGATAAGACAGAAACCTTACCTCTTACAAAAAAAAATAGTACTGTATGACTTTAGATGGCTGCAGGTCTAACCATAAGTAAAAAGATAAACTGCAGACCTGAGGATTTTTTTTTATGTGATATAGGACTGATAAGGATTGCTATCCAGAATGCACCCAAACAAATTCTAGAAAATCAGGAAATGATTGCTATATGTAAGAATGGTAGTTCTTAAACTTTTGGTCTCAAGACCTATTTTAAAAAAGTTTGAGTATGTAGGAGGTAGTAGTTATTGATATTCACTGGATCTAGACTTAGAATTGAGAGCTCAAAAGCATTAACTTGTTTAATATACATCATTAGGGGACTGAGGAGATGGCTTAGTGGTAAAGTACCCATGCAAGTATAAGGACCTGAGTTTGGATTGCTAGCATCTGTAAAGGCTGGATGTGACTGTGTGTGTCCACAACCCTTGCTCTGGGGCATTTCGACAGGTCGATCCCAATGGCTTATTGGCTAGACAGTCTAGTTGAAATGATGAGCTCTAGGTTTGGTGACAGAGCACGTCTCAAACTTGGTGGAGAGCAATAGAGGAAGACGTCCACCATCAATCAACCTCTGACCTCTGCATAAGCACACACACACACACACACACACACACACACACACACACACACACACACACACACACACACTCCATACTAGATAGTAATTCTACGACCTTAAATTTCGAAACATTTGATGAGAAGAGAAGCACTGTTTCCATCTTCTGGTGCCATGGGCGCTGTTCCCCCGTCACACCTCCAACTGCAGCCTCCTTCCACTTTCAAAGATCACTTGATTTCCCTGCATCCGCTTGAGTCACCCAGGGCAATCTTTCCATTTTCAGATCCTTAATACAGTTTATCTCCCATGTTTTCCTCTCCTCTTGCTCTCACTTTGAAGTTGAACCCAGACGGGACCTAAAGCATGTAGCAAATACTCTGCCACTGAGATGGAGATCCACTCTGCAAAGTCCTTTCTGCCAGGTAAACATTCATAGCTTCAAGGCTTTCGAGGTTTGAGACTGATGTCTGGGTCAGAAGCATGTTATTTGGCTTATTTCAGTTAAGGGGTACCCTAGGCAAATGATAATCCCATGGGGACTTAAGACTGTTTTTGCTTTAAAAAAAAAAAGAAAAGAAAAAGAAAAAGTAGACTTACTTAGGTCTACAGACACCAAGTGGCTAACTTTTTGATGAACTCTTGCAAGGTAATACCTGTGGCATGTCTCTTTGATTTGTGTCTATTTCTTTGACTTCAGGTCAGATTTCTGTTCTACATATAGGAATGTTAGCCACTTAAAAGAGTATTCCTGATAATCCTTCTCAAAGGCTAAAGACACCAAGATAGAGTAGCTATGATATTTTCAAGAACTGTAGAGTCATCATACTCAATAAATTGCCAACTGCTTGCTTTTATCAGTTTATATTTCAGACACCCAGGGTGGTACCCAGAAGTCTGAAGTCATCTCCCTGTTATCAGATTGCCCTGACAACCAGGAGCAATCATGCCTTAATGGGAAACCAAGTTATTCCACCTAATGACAATGATTTCCCTGGAGTTTGACAGAAACAGTTCTGATATTGATAGATCAATCTAGTGTGACCAGAATGGCTTGACTGTGCATAAGTCTCCTCTATCTTCTTTCTTTTTTAAGGGGAGGGTTACTAAAAATCAAGCCCAGAGCCAAATATATGTTGAACAAATACTATACCTGAACTACTAGCCCTTGCTTCTTTTGGAATGAAGCTTCACAATGTAGATTGGAATGGCCTGCATTTATTATGTCCAAGCTTTTCTCAAACTCATCCTTTCTGCCTTAGCCTCTTGAGTGCTAGGAGTATAACACTCAACTTGTCTGTTGGCATGCTTCTTATCTCCTCTCTCTGTATAATCTTGAAGCACATGTGAGTTCTCCTAAATATAAAACAGATGATCCTTGATCCTCCCCACCCCACATTTGTCTTTTTTCTTTCCTTTTTTTTTTTTTTTTTGGTTTTTCAAGAAAGGGTTTCTCTGTGACTTTGGAGGCTGTCCTAGACCTTGTTCTGTAGACCAGGCTTGCCTCAAACTCGCAAGATTAAAAGTGTGTGCCACCACCACCCAGCTGTACATTTGTCTTTCTTTTTTTTTTTTTTTTTTTTTTTTTTCCGAGACAGGGTTTCTCTGTGGCTTTGGAGGCTGTCCTGGAACTCGCTTGGTAGTCCAGGCTGGTCTTGAACTCACCAAGATCCGCCTGCCTCTGCCTCCCGAGTGCTGGGATTAAAGGCGTGCGCCACCAACGCCTGGCATACATTTGTCTTTCTAATAATACTGTTTTGAATAAATCCATTTACTGCTTTTTATAGTGGTATTTCATTTAGTTTCTTGAGGAAGACCTAGTTGATTGGTCCCCTCTGGCCTTGAACTCTCATAACAAAAAAGTCAGTGAATCTAGGTTGGTCAAAATGCAGCTAGGTGCCCTATGGACAGGGCTTAGGCTTTGGCAGTACTGAAAAGTATTTCTAGGCAGATAGGGTCCCTGCCCTTTTAATCCTTTACATATGTGAAATAGTGCTGGAGTGACATGCTTCCCTTGCTTGGGAACATTTCATGAACCAAGTATCAAGCAGAATTCACAACACATACAAAAAAGCAGGATAACAGTGTTAGGTCCTATAGAAAAGCAACGGGCATCAGCAGGTCATGTTGTCCGGTTTTAAAATGCTGTGTCCTCTTACAGTGCCAGTTTCAGCTAGACTGGTAGGATAAACCCAGTAGATGCTCGTATTCCACAGAGCCACAGCCTAGCTGTGTTTATGTAACAATGATGAGCATGCTGGGCTCTGCTGCCACACAAGACAGAGCTGCACATGCTGTGTGCATGCTGCATGAGAAGGAGCTGCTGAAACTTCCTCAAAAGACAAACCCCAGACTTTGTGCTTATATAACATCTTTCATCATGCTTTGGCTTGAACACTTTCTTCTATCAAGACCAAAATAGCCCTTCCTAAATGAGACGGGAGAGTTTTTGAAGAAGACACATCAAAACGACACGATACCAGTGTAAATTTTGGGAGCAATTTACTAATCTCTCAGTCCTGTTGTTTACTTCCTGGGGATGACTCACTGACTAGGGAAACCGTCCAGCGTCTCTTCATCCCAGACTTGTGTTGTCTCCTCTCTTTGAAAACTTGGGAGAGAAACTGGACATGGAAGTCTCCCATGAAATGACCAGTCTGCCTGTAGGGTTTCAGGCTCCCTCCCATGGGAGGTGTGCAAAACAGTAAAGGCTCTGGTCTGGTGATGGACCACTAATAGTGGCTACCCCAGTGAGAAGGATTAACATTCTAGAATATTATTTTGGATGGCAGAGTTGTGAAAATATATACCTCCATTTGCCTTTACTCCCAGAACCCATGAAGATGATTAAAAACACCACTCCTTGAATTGTTAAAGAAGGCATGGTTGACCCAAAGATAATATGCATGGCTTTCATCTAATTATATTAGCCCCTTTAAAAGCCTAGACTTTTCTATGCCTTGTGGAGGAAGAGGAAGTTGGAAACTTAAGGTGAAAGAGAAGGATTAGAGCTTCATTGCTGGTTCTGAAGATGAAGGAGGCCAAAAGCTAAGGGGTGTGACAGTCAACAAGGAAAATAGGACATTGCTCTTATCGACACAAAGTGCTGAATCTGGCCACCAACCTGAGTGAGCTCAGAAGCTGGTCCTTCTCTGTAGCCTGCAGACAGAAATCCAGACTGGTTAGACCCTGTGAAGAGAACCTGCTAATCTACTGTATGAGTCATGTTGTCACCATGACAAATACCTGCATCAACTGGTCTTGGAGGAGGAAAGCTTTATTTGGGCTCATGGTTCATGCTCCATCCATTGCTTTGAGCCTTGCATAGGTGAGGGAGATGATGATGATGGCTGGAGCACATGGTAGAGGAGGGTGCTCACCTCATGGTACCCAGCAAGAAGGGAGAAAGGGTGTGCGCGTGGAGGCGGGGAGACCGAGACAGAGATTGTGTTAGAGAGGACAATCTCTGTAGGAGTGCATTTCTCAGTTTGGTTGGTCCATTGCCATGAAAACACTCAAGGAGGACTGACTTCCACCTGTGCTACTGTAATTGACTTAGAATAATGTACAGCTTGGCATTGGCCATGAAGGCAGCCTCTTCTGAGTCATATAGTAGGGGATCACATGTCTGAGAACAGTATCAGTTCTCTTAGGAAGAAGAAAGGAGGGCGTGGACCCTGGGAAGGTAGCCCTGAGAGACTGGTACCTCCTTTTCCCATCTTTCCTACCTGCCCTAACCTGCTCTTCCCAAGAGAAAAGACAAAGACTCATACTTTTATTTTCAGAGTAAGAATTCAGGAATGGCTCTGGAGATGATACTGCCTTAAGACCCTGAAGTAAAGCAACAACAACAAAAATTGAAAGAGTAAGAACCGGGAATTGGTGGCACATGCCCTTTAATCCCAGCACTTGGGAGACAGAAGCAGGTGGATCTCTGTGAGTTCGAGGACAGCCTGGTCTACAGAGATAGTACCAGGACAGGCTCCAAAGCAATACAGAGATACCCCCTCTCCCCAAAAAAGAGTAAGAGAAGATGCTTCCTACTTTTTTAAAAGAGTAAAGGAAAAGATTGAGTATCCATGGTAACAAATGATCCAGTAGGCTCTCCAGAGTAAGAAATTTCAAAGTGGAACTGGTCAGCCTTTGATTCTCAGTCAAAAAGCCAGATTGCCTCCCTGAAGCAGCCTGGTAGGAACGGCATACTTCATGGACATGTGACCTATGTCGTCATTCACTGAGAAGGACCGCACATGTGCTTTGTGCTTGTGCTGCCATTTGAAATCATTTAGCACTGCACTCTGAATGTTAGATTGGTGGCACTCACTTTCTCTTGAGGATAGTTTCTAAATCCTTTAAAATGTTTTAAAATGTATCCTTAGAAAATTTGGTACATGTATATAATGTCATTTGATTATGTTCACCCCTATGTGCAGTGTCACTTACTCTGAACCCCTTCTTCCCAACAAAAAACCCTCCTACTTTTCTCTCTCTCTCTCTCTCTCTCTCTCTCTCTCTCTCTCTCTCTCTCTCTCTCTCTCTCTCTCTCTCTCTCTCTCTTTTAGAAAAAATGAATCATTGGGTTTAATGAAGATTGCTTTCATGAATATTTCTGTGAAGTTACTTACTGGAGTGTGGGCTACACCACTGAAGAAAAATGACTCTTTTTTTCATGTTGTATAACTCTACTCTTGCCACCCAAAGTACCTCAACCAGCATATGATGAAAACTTTGGCTACAAATCCACATCTACTAGGTTTCTTGATAAGTTTGCAAATCCAAGAATGTATTGATTACAGTTACAATTTAGAAAGATTTCTTCATGACACTGTAGGGAATAGGTCAGGACAAGCCAAGAAGCCAGATGCTCTGAGCCCGTGCTTGAGCCAAGAAGGAAGGGGCAAAAGAACATTCTTCACGGGTACTTAGCCTAGGAAATGTAATATGGTGGGAGGAAATGGGACCAGTAAAAAATGAGTTTGGTTTTCTGTATGCCAACTTTAAGTTTTTAAGAGAATCCAAGAAAGGTATAGATGCTTATGGATTTCTGCCAAAAACTGACTCTAGTAAGGAGATTCATTAAGAGGGACCACCTGTGGAAAGGAGGGGGAGGAAATGGGATTGAATACAGAGAAAGATTGGTAGAAATGTTGGTTCCAGTACCATCTCTGGTAGATGGTTCATCGGAATTGGTTCTTGTGAAGCTAAATGTCTCAGTCCTTGTGCTCCTGATGTACCATCATTAATCATGAATGTGGACCATCTTGGGAATGGTGTTCTCTGCTTCAGGCTGTTGGCATTGACAGCTGGAGATGTCTGCTGAACACACCCCTGACTATTAGGGCAAAAAGTACTTTCTTGAAATAGAATCTGGGTAGCCCATGTCAAGGTCTATTGAATAACACAGACACACAGACACAGACACACACACACACACACACACACACACACACACACACACACACACGATCTAGAGACAGTAAGGGAGAGTTGTGGTGAGCAATATGGCATTTGTGGTGCAAAATATCTGAATGAGGTTTCCTGAGCGAAGACTAAAGATTCTTTTAGTTTACCATGCCTTTGACTACACACCACACTGTTTTTTTCCTTTTTGTTTTGTTTAAAAGATAGGAACATATATGTAGCCCAGGCTTCCCAGGAATGTATTACTTTCTATGTTTTCTAGACTTGTTATTTCATACAGTGTATTTGATCATATTTACCCCTATTTCTCCATAACCCCTCCCAAATCCACTTTTACCTCCCTATTGTTCACCCAACTTCATGGCTTCAAGAACAAACAAAACCAAAGCAAAACAAAAATCTTGACTCCCAAGTTGTGCTGCCCTTATATTCCTAGATGATAAGCCACCCACTAGAGTGTAGTAGATGTACAAGGAGCTATAGCCCTAAAGAGAACTGACTCTCTCCTCTAGGAGCCATTGAGTGTCCATAGCTCCTCAGTTAAGGGTCAAGTGAATTTCTTTCTAAGTAAAAACAGTTTTGCTTCATCCTCCTGAATGCTGGAAATCACATTCATGATACACCATGCTGAACACTATCGTAGAATTCTTTTTTTTTTTTTTTTTTTTTTTTTTGGTTTTTCGAGACAGGGTTTCTCTGTGGCTTTGGAGACTGTCCTGGAACTAGCTCTTGTAGACCAGGTTGGTCTCGAACTCACCAAGATCCGCCTGCCTCTGCCTCCCGAGTGCTGGTATTAAAGGTGTGCGCCCCCACTGCCCAGCTATCGTAGAATTCTTAATTAAAAATACCCATGTCATCAGTGTTGCCTGTCATAGCAAGTAGTGCAGAGGTAGAAGGCCTTGGGATGGCATTTGATGATGTGGAAGACTGGCATCATGAACTGAAGTGGTCTCTGCCACCAACTCTTCCAGCGTCAGTATTTCAACCCTTTTCTGCCTTGTCCCATCACAATATTAAAATTGCTGCCTCAGTTCTGGGTAGGAAACAAACTGTAATTTAAAAAAGGGAAACATCATCCCACACTCACATTGCAAATTTCTTTTTACATACTTTTTGTTTCAAATATGTGGTTTTTCCTCCCGCTAAACAATTCTCTAATGCTGTGGACAGAGTTGTGTGTCCTGTTTTTATTATGATGCTGGCTACTGGGAGTTAATACATGTCTCACAGGTTAACAACTCTGTCCCAAATGCCTGCTTCCTGTTAAGACACCAATTGCAAGTAATATGTCTCCAGGGTATCCACATTTTTATTTGATTTAACTAGGGTTTGAAAGTTCGCACAACTACCTCTTTAAACTTGACAGAGAGATCTCAGGAGGACACAGTATTTGTTTATTGGTTTATTTACTTGTTATTTTTGAGACAGTGTAGCATTGGTTTTCCTGTTTGTAGACTCAGAGATCCACCCATGTAGCAGGATTAAAAATATATGCATAGATAATCACAGGAAGAGGCATATACTATGTAGTCCAGGAGCATACCCCTCCCCCCAGCCCAGTAGGTCATTTTGGGAGCATCACAGAAGGTCTGCTAATCTTTCATTTGGGAACTTTTACTGGGGCTTTGATCACATAAGCAAGATCACTAACTCTGTCTTCAGCCTCTCTCCACTTTCCAGACAGTGGAAGTCAGGGCTGGGAAACAAGGGCGAATGTTAGAACACAAGACCTCCTTACACCCCATCACTTAGGAAAAATTGAAACTTGGTACCAGCAACTAAGGGTGAAGAATATGTGTATCTTATTATAGCACAGCACCTTAGTCATTTAACTGTCTTTAAAAACAGGAACTTCACATGAAGGTAGGTGGAAAGTCTTTTCTAAAAGCTTCCCACTCCACCTCCAGCAGTTCTTCCCTTTTCTCATGTTGGCCAGGGATTTATAAGACGGTTGTGGTGGCTACAAATTCACCCCTGAGGTTGGGGATAAAGTCACATCTCTTTACAACATGGGGGTAGGACCCACTTTTGGTGCCTGGATGAAGATGCGAGCATCGTAAAGCTGCTGGCCATTGTCATGGTTTGGATACGAAGTGTCCCCAGGCTCATTGGTTGGATGCTTGGCTCCAAGCTGGTGGTCCTATCTTAGAGGTTCTAGAAGGGAAGATGTAGATGATTGTGGAGTGTGACTTTGAAGGTTAGGTCTGGTTCCCTACTCTCTTCCTCACTCTGCTTTCTGTCCTACATGGGCAAAAGGGCCTCCTCTGCCACACGTACCCACTGCCTTGATGTTCTGTCTAAATGCTTGGGGCCGGGCAACTATGAACTGGGCACTCTAAATCAAAGTGAGCAAAAAGAAATCTCTCCTTGGGAGAGGTTGTTTTCTCTAGTATTTTGATCACAGGTATACCAAAGTAACTAGTAAAGTCAAGCAGCCACCAGTGTCTGCTACAGTGCATAACACTGAGATTTAGGGATTAAGAGGGAGGGACACAAGGCAGAGAGTGAAGAGTTAAGAGAACAGGGAATATAGGAGCAGGGAAGCTGGAGCAGGGGGCATAAAATAAAGATGAAGTAAATTCTGGTAAGGGCTATAAAGAAAGCCAAAAGTTTGACATGTACTAAGTTGGGCAAGTCAAAGATTTGTAGATGTGTCTGGGGACTAAATTATAATAGGATAAGAAAATAAGCATCAGGATAGTAAATAATAACAGAATGTGATTGCTGAGGGCTGTGACAAGGCAGGACATCAGGGCAAAGTAAAACTACCGTGCCACATTTTCTCTATCCACTCTTCAGTTGAGGGGCATCTAGGTTGTTTACTGGTTCTGGCTATTACAAATAATGCTGCTATGAACATAGTGGAACAAACATTACACAATGGAGTACTACTCAGCGGAAAAAAACAATGGAATCTTGACATTTGCAGGCAAATGGCTATCACTGCAAATGTCAAGATTCCATTGTTTTTTTCTGCTGAGTAGTACTCCATTGTGTAAATGTTGTACCACATTTTCTCTATCTACTCTTCAATTGAGGGGCATCTAGGTCGCTTCCAGGTTCTGGCTATTACAATTATTGTGACATGGGAATAGTCACATGTATTTATGCATTTGTCAAACTTTGAAGATTTTATCATTTACCAGGTGGTTTTTACAGAATAAAAACAATACCAATATTTAAAAAGTGAAAAACAAACAGAACAAGATCCACCGTGGACCCTCTTAGCAGGACCTTTCGAGCACTTGTAAGGAGAGGTGAGTAAGCTGGATGACCACTGCCCAACCACAGTCATGTTCTGCCTAGATCCCGGGACCTAGAGACAGACACCCGAGGGTCAGCCCGGAGAGTCTGCTCCAGAAATCCCTCAGGAGTGGAGGGCAAGGGGCTGATGTGAAATAATGTTTTCAGAATTTCTGCTTGGTTCGACTTTTAGATAGAAGACTGAACATGTTAGGTCTGAGTCTCATTTTCTTTAGAATTTGATTAGTATCTGGGCTAGACAGATGGCTCAGTGGTTAAGAGCACTGGCTGTTCTTCCTGAGGTCCTCAGTTCAATTCCCAGGGTGGCTCACAATCACCCATAATGAGATTTGGTGCCCTCTTCTGGCCTGAAGGCATATATGCAGGCTTCTGTATGCATAATAAATAAATACATATTTTAAAAATTGATTGACATCAAGTTTAGTTCATCATAATTCTTGGTGCCATGCTATCAGCATTAGCACAGTGAAGTTTCAAGGAAAATAACACAGTGATTACCCTCCTCCTGAAATTATCAACTTTTGGGGATGCCCTTGTTGCATGTGTTTTTCATGAATCTATTTTGAAATTTTAGAAACTGATTGGTGTGTGTGTGTGTGTGTGTGTGTGTGTGATGAGTGTGACATATACACATGTGTGTGATGAGTGTGACAGATTGGAAAGTGTATGATGAGTGTGGCAGATGTGCCTATGTGTGTGTAACATAGACATGTGTGCCCGCTTGGTCAGGGCAGAAGAGGATACCAGGTTTCCTGCTCTTCATCTTATTCTTTCCAGACACAGTCTCTAATTGAGTAAACAAGCTTCAGCAATCCTTTGTTTTCATAGCCCACAAATCTGGGGCTACAGACACATGCATGGCCACACCAAACTTTTTATGTTGATATGGGACCTAAACTCAGGTCTTCCAACAACTCAGATCTTTGTGCAGCCCGATTGTTGCTTTTTTAATCATGATGAATTGATGAAGAATATATTTTCCCTGCTTCTTTTGAGACAGGGTCTTATGTAACCCATGCTGGCCTAGGATGAACTTGAACTCTAGACTCTCAAGCCTCTACCTTCCCGAGTACTGGTTTACAGGTGTGCATCACCGCACACTCCATAGCATGCCTCACTGGGTAAAGATATCCTTTCATCTTAATAATTTTGTTAGTGCCAGACATTTTCCCTGTGAGTCATATGCACTTCCTCACAGGATGAAACTAATGTAACCTAAGAGTGTCCTGCAGAATGCTGAAAAGTCATAATTAAACTGCACCTACTTATTGAGGCTTGTTCTGGGTAAAGACTATGCTTGGTGTGATGGAATATCAAAAAAATGCTGACTTCAAGGAAAGAGAGAGAACGCCTTCCCTAATTTCCAGATTGTGAGACCCACTTTTACATCCCCCATGCCATCAGCAGCATCATGGCATCCTTAAATCCTTACTAGGGCTTTGGTACCCAGCAGGCCTACAGTGCGCTGCATCAGTGTGGAAGAGACATTGGTAACTCAGACACTTCAAGTGCTTTCAGGAAACACTGAAATCCTCTCACTGCCAAGAGTAGAAATAGTAGAGTGGATACAGACCTTTGCTTATCTATCTAGTTCAACCTGATCATTTTACAACAAGGATGGCTCCTGCAAATGGTGTCTCTACCTGCTCATTAAAAACAGTTACAAACTAGTCTCTGTCACTGGTGTTTACATGTATTTATATATGTACTAATACCATTCTTTGTTCCAAGAAAGATCTGGCACCAAGTACCCACTTAAAAGAAAACATATGAAGTATATAAATGACTTTCTCTGGGACATTAATATTTTTGCCCTTAGATATGAAATAGAACCCATATCTGAATTTCTCATTCTCATTTAAATATCTGTAGCAACAGTTCCCTCTACCCTCAAAGAAAGACATATTTTTCATATGGAAATATATACCTCAAAGCCTTTAAAATTGTTACAAAATTTTACATTTTAGCCATTTTTAGTATTGAATTTAGTGGCATATGTGTGTTTATGATGCTACACAATTATTATCTTTAGAATGTTTTCATCACTCTAAACAGAAACTACTCATTAAACCATGACTTTCCCTGTCCCTCAGCCCATGGCAATAACAGATATACCCTCAACCTCTATATATGTGACTATTCCAGTTACCTCTTATAAGGGAACTGTATACTGTATACTGGATTATTTCACTTAGCATTTTTGTTTAAGACTTGTCTATGTTATAACATGTGTCAGAATTTCCTCCCTTTGAAAAAACTGAATAACATACAAATTCTATTGCTAGAGGAGTTTATTCTGGGTGTTAAGATTCTAATGGGAGTGGCCGGGCTTTGGTTGCGCACGAATCCCAGCATTCGGGAGGCAGAGGCAGGTGGATCTCTGTGAGTTCGAAGCCAGCCTGGTCTATAGATTGAGTTACAGGATAGGCTCCAAAGCAATTCAGAGAAACCCTGTCTTGAAAAACAAAACAAACACAAAACAAAACAAGATTCTAATGGGAGAAATGTGAGAGGAGGCAGAGAGGTAGAAGAAGGTAATTTTACTGGGTAGGAGAGATGGATGGCGAGATATTGATAAAAGAAAGGGCAGAATTTGTTGAAGGAGGTCCTGGGATCTAGGAGTTGACTCAAGGGATGGTGCCACGGGTAAAGAAGACCTTGATGTCTTGTTTTGTAGCTGTCACTGAACATCCAAGAAACATGGATCTGGGCCTCTTTGTCAGTTACTCATGGGTGGTGTGCCTCATGCTAGTAGCTAGAGCATCCCACAGCTGGGACAGACATGACTAACACCTCTACCACAATTAACTTATATTGCCGCCTGTAACGTGCATTCTTCCTGCCAGCCACTTGGGTCCCGATGCTGTCTCAGCCCCCAAATAGCACATGAGACACTATATATAATGTGTAGTCTTCTCACCAGCCGTCTGGGCCCTACTGCAGTTTCAGCCCCCAAATGACACACAAGACACTATATTAATTATGAAGCTGTTGTCTGTTTGCTTGGTTTCTTACTGGCTAGCTCTGACTTAATTATTAACCCACAGCTGCTAATCTGAGCATTTTCATGTGGTCTTCTCTTACCAGAGGAAGGGTCCAAACATGTTACTTCTCTGGCATCCTACATTGTGACTGACTGCGCTTCTGTTTCCCAGAATCCTCCTTGACTCCTAGTCCCACCTATTTTGCTTCCCTATTGGCCAACAGTGCTTTATTTATCAACCAGTAGGACAACATATACACAGAAGGAAGGACTTCCACCATCAGCCATCTCTCCACAGGTTATCTTACAGAGCAGAAAAACAAAAGCCTCCAAATATATTTTATTTCTGGCACAATTCCCACCATCCTCCCACTTCCTTTCTTTTTAAAAATTTACCTCAAGTAGCAATCAGTGGTGTTGCAAGTTGGAGCTTGCGCTGAAAACAGAGGACGGGTTAGAGAAAGAACCAGCTGAGTGTGCAACTCTTGCATGACTGAAAAATTGCTGTCAGTCTGGACAATGTGCCAAGAAAGGGGACAAATGGAGCAGTGAGGAGAAGAATAGGGAAAGTCCAGAGTGTGCCAAGGGCCAGCTGTGAACTTAGTCAGCCATAGCAGCCACAGTGACTGGGGCTGTTTGACAAAGCAGTTGACTTTTGACCAAAGCGGGTAAACAGGGCAGCAAAAGAGATGGCAAGAATGGAAGTGAGAATAGGAGTTGGGTTATGACTGGCAATGGCATGCACACACAGAGCAAGAAGGCAGTGGATCAGTTAATATCTTCCTCAGCCAGGATTGAATGCATCCTTCAGGGGAGGAGACAGACAATGAAACAAACTGGAAAATGCACAAGCAGATGACTGTTGGCGATGTGAGCCGATGAGCTCAAGAGGAGGTTGCCCTGGAGATGTGCTCAGCATTCTCAGAATCTGGATGGGAAAGCTACCCTGGATAATGGATGAAATCATCCGTTAAAGAACAGGTTAGGGAAGAGTGCCTGTGTACACCAGCAACAAGATGCAAATGAAGCAAACCCCCCACCCCAAACAAAAAACCAACACGTGAGACTGGAAAGGACTTGAAAGGTGTGGGTGGGGGGGAACATGGAATAACATTTTATCTTTTATTGAAAATATTATTTTCTCACATAATATATGCTGGTTACAGTTTTCCCTCCTTCTACTCCTCCCACCTCCCTCTACCCCTCCCAGTTCTTCCCTAACCCACCCCCAATTAGATCCATTCCTTTTCTGTCTCTCATTAGGAAAGAACAAGCTTCTAAGAGATAATAAAATATGAAAAAGTAAAATATAAGATAAAACAAAAACTAACACATCAAAGTTGGACATGATAAATCAACAGAAGGAAAAGAGCCCAAGAGAAGGCACAAGAATCAGAGATCCACTCCTTCATACACTCGGGAATCCCATGAAAACACTAAGCTGAAAGACATAATACATACACAGAGAATCCATGTAGGCCCTGTGCATGCTGCCTCAGTGTCTGTGAGTTCATATGAGCTTTGCTCACTTTGATTTAGAGGGTGTTATTCTCTTGGTGTCCTCCATCCCGTTTCTTACACTCTTCCTGCCTCCTCTTCCATGGGGTTCCCTAAGCTCTGAGAGAAGGTATTTGAAGGAGAGATCCCATTTAGAACCTAGTGTTCCAAGGTCTCTCACTCTCTGTGTAGTGTCTGGCTATGGGTCTCTGTGTTTGTTCTCATCTGTTGCAGGAGGAAACTTCTCTGAGGATAGCTGAACAAGCACTGATCTATGAGTATAGCAGAATATATATCAGTAGGAGATATTTTATTGCTATGTCTTTTTTTAATAAGACTAGTAGTATTTGGTTTTACCCAAATCTCTAGGCTATTTACTGTCTGGTTCTTGGTCACCCAAGCAGTGTTGGGTATGGGTTTCATTTTGTGGAGTGGGCCTTAAATCAAACCAAATAGTGATTGGTTACTCCCATGGCTTTACGCCATCATTGCCCTGGAATATCTTGCAGGCAAGAAATCATTGTAGATGAGAAGATTTATGGCTGGCTTGGTGTTTACATTTCTCTTTTGGTAGCATGCAGAGTTCTTTCCTGTATCAAAGATGCTAGAACATAAGGGTCAAGGCTCTATGTAGGTACCAGCTCAACTTCTCCATGTTCAGTGTGTAAGTGTTGTCTTCATCAATAGACCTTGATGTCAGTATGTAGGGGGCAACCTATTGTCTTTGCAAAAGCCCGGGCTGTTTGGAGATTCCCATAGGACTCCTTAGCCAACAACTTAATTAGATGTAACACAATTCTGTCACTGGAAGCTTTGATAGCAAAAGATAGTTAGTTGGAACTCTGTCTCCCTCATTATTGGGCAATTTCATTTATGTTATCTTTAAATTTGTATTTTTTTGGAAGCTTTTACTGTATTAGGTTCCCATAACACCCCTCAAATGTCCCTCACTTTTAACTGTCCCTCCCTGCATGCCCTCTTTCAACTCCCTTTCCTTGCCCCCTCCCTACTTGATCCTCCTGTTCTGGTTTCCCCTTCCATTGATAATTGTCTATTCTATTTCCCTTTCTGAACAAGATCTATCTACAGCATGTAGCCCCTTACTCTATACCTACACTTTGTGGTTCTAGAGATGGTAACTTAGTTATCATTGACTTAACAGCTAACATCCAAATATTTGTCTTTCTGGGTCTGGGCTACCTCACTCAGGATGAAATTTTTTCTAGTTCCATCCATCTGCCTGCAAATTTCATGATGCCAATTTTTAAACAGTGGAGTAATGCTTCATTTTGTAAATGTATCACATTTTCCTTATCCATTCTTCTGTTGAGGGGCATCTAATTTCAGGCTATTGCAATAATATTTTTGAAGTGGAAGTTAAAGGCTTTGTGTGATGGTACACAGCTGTAACACCGACACTGGAGAGGCTGAGGAAGGAGAACTGCCAAGAACTTGAGGCTAGCCTGGGATACATGGTGAGGTCTAGGCTAGCCTCAGCTACAACATGAGATCCTGTGTCCAAAAAAGAAAATTAGAAAGAAAGGCATCAAAGGTTGCAGAGATGATAAAATATCTTGGGAGCCAATGTGTCTTGGCCCTTCTAAATGAATGGGGAAAAGTCTTTGCCAACTGTACTTCAGACTAGGTGTGAACATGTAGACTAAAAAAATGAAAGGACCAGCATTATAAAAGCAATTAATGAGGGGGGCCAATGAAATGAACATACAGTTCTTTTGTTTTGTTTTGTTTTTGTTTTTTGAGACAGGGTTTCTCTGTGGCTTTGGAGGTGAACATACAGTTCTTAAGACATACAGATGGCCAATAAATATTTTAAAACTGTTCAAAAGCTTTTGTCATCAGGACAATTAAAATTAATATTACCTTGAGTTTGCATCCCAACCCAATCAGAATAGTTATAATAAAGAAAAAGAATGACAATTAACGTTGTGTGGTAATTCCATTCAGCCTCAATGAAAAGCTTGGAAGGAAACATCAAGAATGAGAATTAGAAAGAAAACATCAGGAATGAGAGATTTAGAAGGGAAACATCAAGTGTAAAGATAGAAAGAAAACATGAAAAACGAGAGAAGGAATAGAGAATGCAAAAGAAAAATAAAGAAAAGGTTTGAAGGAAACCATCAAGAGTGTTTGTGTTTTTTCCCTTAATCCCTTCAAATAGAAAAGTCTAGTATATACCAATGCCATTGAATCCTTTCGAGCCCGGTGCCATCTGCAGGCAACAGTGGTGCTGAATTCGATGTGATGAACTATGTGTGTGTGTAGGGGGGCGGGGCTTGCTCAAATACATTGCTGAGAAGAGGAATATTTGTATGTTGCCTAGAGATTGTTCTTGTGATATTTTGGTGAAGAAAGTGCTGCCTTTTGCTCTTAGCCAAAGCCTGTCTGAGACTACAGTGAAGAGTTTTGGATTAATTCTGATGGGAGAAGTCTCCAAAAGCCTGTATAGATTCTTGTGTAGTTATTAGTGGTTAAGTCTAATAGAAGATTTATAATGGAAAGGGACAAACTGAGTAGGGTAAATTATAAAATGAAAATTTTGAGGAGAAAAAGAGTAGCAGGGAGTGGGACAGAGCCAAATTCTGTTTAAGGAGATAAATGGATTAGGAAATGGAATAAAGGGAGTGGTGACCTCAGGGCAAGATCTCACCCAGCTAAATTTCCAGCTTGTGAAAAGGAAGTAAAGAAAAGCTTATACCTAGGTGGGGTGGGAAAGCAGAGGCTGGTGGATCTCTTCGATTGTGGCCAGCCTGGTCTACAGAGCAAGTTTCAGGACAGCCAAACTTGGGCTGTGAAAATCAGAAAGCTGAAGATGCAATTGCATGAGGGGAGCATGTTCTAGTCCTAGCAAGCAGCAGAACTAGGTAACTTCAACCACATGATTCTGTCTTTAGAGTTAGGATAGAAGAAAGGAGTTACAAAATAAGGTTTCTAAGCCCAGGCACGTGTCAGGGGTGTCCTTGAACTGAGGCTTAGTAGAGAGGCCATTGTGTAAGCTTTGAAGTTGCATCCTGGATTGCCTTGGAGAACCCAAGATGTTAGAGATGCCAGAGTCATGGGTTACTTGCCAAGGAGGGCTGCTAACAGGGAGTGAAACCAGCCCCAGAGAAAGGAGTGTATTTCAGTCAACAAAGCAGAATAGAGTTGGAGATCTGAAGAGTATTTTCATCAGACATGAAGATGGAGAGTTTGAAATTTGCCTAGTTGATGTTTGGTCTTGCTTTGGTCCAGAATTTCTTCACTATGCTCCCTTCCCTATGTTTTAGAACAGTGATGTATATCTGGTGCTATGTTGGAAGTATGTGATCTGCTTTTTGATTTTGATTTGTATAGATGATTACAGTTAGATTTCATGAATCTTAGAAGAGACTGTAAGGTTTGGGCTTTAAAACATTTTTAAGATTGTGATAAATGGTGGGGACTTTTGAAGTTGAACTAAATGGAATTTTGCATTACGATATTGTTGTAAGTTTATGGGGACCAGGTAGTGGATTGTGGTAGTTCGAATGTATTTGGCCTTCATAATCTCATAGGGAATGGCACTATTAGGAAGTGTGGCTTTCTTGAAGTGGGTATGGCCTTGCTGCAGGAAGTGTGGAGGTAGGCTTTGAGGTTTCCTGTGCTCAGGATACTGCCCAGTATCTCTGTCAACTTCCTGTTGCCTGCAAGATGTAGGACTCTCAGCTACTATCTGCCTGCATGCCACCATGCTTCTGCCATGATGATAATGGACTGAACCTCTGAAACTGTAAGCAAGCCCCCTCAATTAAATGTTTTCTTAAATACTCAAGAATAACCCCGGATAAAACTCTAAACAATAGTGGAGAGGACCTTCATCCAGTAACTGATGGAAGCAGATGCAGAGATCCACAACTATCCACTTGGTCAAGCTCTTGGTGTCCAGTCAAAGAAGTGATAATATGAGCAAAGGGATCAAGACCATGACGGGGAAACCCACAGTAACAGCTGACTTGTGCTCACTGACTCATGACTGACAGCTGGGGAACCTGCCTAGGACCAAACTAGGCCCCCTGAAAGCAGGTGACAGTGAATGGCTTGAGCAGTTTGTAGGACCACTGGTAGTAGGAGCAGGATCCATGGCTGGTGCATGAACTGGCTCTTTGGAGCCCATTTCCTGTGAAGAGATACCTTGCTCAGCCTAGACACAGAGGGCCTTGGTCCTGCCCCAACTTGGTGATAGGACAGACTTCATTGACTCCCCATGGGAGACCATAGTCTCTCTGAGGAAAGGCTAGGATGTGGGGTGAGGGGAACGTGGGGGGAGTGGGAGGAGGGGAGGGAGGGGGAACTGGGATAGGAATGTAAAAATAAATATTTAAAAAATGTTTTCTTTATAAGATTTGCCATGGTCATGGTGTCTCTTCACAGCAATGAAAACCCTAAGATAGGCCAACCCCAAGTGCTGAAAAATAAATAATAGAATTGAAAAAGACAAAAAGCAAACAAGCCAAGAGGCAGCAAACCCTGTGGAGTTACTCCTGATCATCACCAATCCACATATTTTCTTAATCAAATTTCCCCACACTTTCATGGACTTATATTGTCTTCTATTTCTTACAGAACATGAGAAACTTACAGCTAAAAGAGGCTATTTGCTTAGAACAAATCATACTGATAGGAGCTTGTATAGCTCCTACATCTGTGTCATGCTGTTCCATCCAATGAAATTGTGTTTTTCCAGCCTTTGCTGTCTACAGTGCCCCACCCTGCTCTTGATGACACTGTGTTCTGAGATCTCTTTTATGGCTGCTCTTCATCCTGTATCGCTTTCCCGGTTCATTGAGAGCTACAAAATACTGAATCTGTCACCAACCTGACCTCAAATCATCTCCTTTATCTTCCCCAAACCCAAAGGGATTATAATCATTAAGCCTTTTGTTTCTTTGACTCCACTCAGCTTAATTCAGTGGACCTATTCTTCTGTTGAAATTCCATCATCATTTTTTTTTTCAAGTTGTATGAGGTACACATCCTCCTCCTCATTGTTGAATTCTAGTGCTGTGGAGACAAGGCTTCAGGTTGCATTAATATTCACGTGTTTCCCCTAGCAACTTAATGACAGAGACAATAATATTGTTTCATTTTCTACAGGGTGGAATCTCTGTTGAAGTCTCAAGGTTTCACCTTACATCTCATAGGAGTGTATTAAAGTCCTTGAACATTTCTATATTTCAGAACTTTAACCTGCGAGATTATGAAAAAAGAAGTCTTTTTTTATGGTTTACTTAAGAATTTCTGCTTCCCTTTTGGGTTTTGTCTACATACTATTAAGACACCCAGTGTGAAAGACCAAATTACAGCATTGAAGGAGGCAACCTTTGTCAGGAGAGACAGCTGCTGCGTCTAGGCCTTGGCTCACACCAGGCAGCATAAGTCCTTCAGTCTGAGCTTTTGTAAATTCCAGTTCCCAACCCTTGCTGTTACCTATCACCATGTTAGTGGGACAATTGGGTGCCAAGCTTACTGAATGCACTTTCATTTTAAGTATCTGTGGTGGTTTGAATGAAAATGGCCCCCATAGGCCCATAGAGAGTGACCTTATTAGGAGGTGTGGCCTTTTTGGAGGCAATGTGTCACTAGGAGAGGGTTTTGAGATTTCAGAAGCTCAAGCCAGGCCCAGTGGCTTAGTCTCTCTCCCTGTTGCCTTTGGGTCCAGATGTAGAATTCTCAGCTACCTCTCCAGCACTAATTCTGCATCATACTTCTGTCCATGATGATAATGAACTTCTGATCTGTAAGCCAGTCCCAATTAAGTGTTTTCTTTTATAAGAGTTACCATGGTTATGGCATCTCTTCATAGCAACAAAACACTAAGACAGTATCCAAGAGTAAACTTCTCATGACCCAGCAGTCATTCAATGCTACTGGCAAGTGATGTTTGTGATGCTTTTCTGGTAACACTTTGATGATGAAGAGGCAAATGCTTTCTGCCATCATTCTCTACACTGTGTAGAACTAATATCCTCATGTTTGATGTCTGCAGGGGGCCCGGGAGACAATTCCCTAAGAATATCAAGAGACAAATGTATTGGAAAGTTAAATGCTACACTAATATATGAATGGAATTTTTGCAATCCAAACAGGAGCAGTTTATTATTTTGTCACCTGTTGGTGGGTTGTTGCTTCACAATAATTCTTGTTAATATTATAAGCCAAGCTTGGTGTGATTTTAAAGCCTTACGCCTTTCTGAGTTGATGGATATTCCAAATATTAAAACAGTTGCTAACATTTTACCACTGTATTCAAATCACATGCTTATCTATCAGTATGTTTCACCAGTGGAAAGAAGTTTACTTGAGCTAAGTATTCATTATCTTCACTTAAGGCTGTTTTAGCAAGAAAGGGGGAAAAGTTGGCAAGAGTATAAGCTCCTTGTCTTATGCAACCTGGCTTATATCCCACCTCCTGTGGGTAGAGCAGAAAATGGAAGGGAGAAAAATGGTGGTGCTAAACTCCTGCCCACGACTCCAAATGGAACAAAGAAGGATGCCTTCGTATTTACAAACCAGGAAGAGGAATGACTGGCCATCCATGCTCTCAGGCACCAAGTCATGCCCTTCCTGCTCCAGGCCTGTGATGCGCATAACTCTTTTTAAGAAACAGTTACAGTTTCTCCTGGTTATCAGGGATCTTGGTAAAGCCATGCATCCTGTAAAGCCCAGAGACGGTGGCCTGAACCTGGCTGCCTTTCGGAATTGCATTGCTGGCTTTGTGTTAGGATTTGATTGTTTTGTCTCTAGTGCAGCAGTATTTGGAGGCCCAGTGGCAGATGTTGGGTTATGAGGGCTAAACCCACATGAGCAGATAACTGCTTTTGTCTTGTGAGAGTGTGCTCTTGCCAGGCTGGGTTAATTACTGCCACAGCCGTTTGTAATAAAGCCGGTTCACCTCATCTGTTTCTCTTCTATATACACCATGTGCCTCTTTGCTTTCCACTGTGGCTTGAAGCCATCTTCATCACACATGCTTCCCAACCTTGTGTTTTCCATTCTCTGGTACTAAGAACTCAAGTAGACATCTTTTCTTCATAGACTACTTAGTCTCAAGTGTTCTGTTCTAGTAAAGCAAAAACAACAACCAAAAAGCAAAGCAAAACAACAACAAAACAGAGGCTAATAATACAAGTGACCCCTTGTAGGTGGAGGTAGGAGATCAGCAGAGTATACTGTGAGGTATATACATGATTCTGTAGGGTTCAGAAAACTGCAAGGAGTGAACTCTGTGACCTTATTTGAATGACTAAATCCCTCAATTCCTCTTCCCAGAAAATGGAAGAGACAAAAATCATGTATATTGTATATTTTTCTGCAATCTGTAGGGACCCCAGCCAAAGGGTTTGGTATTATTCTTAGCCTTAAATTGAGTTTCATTGTTTCATCTTCATATCCTACTAATATCTAAATGATTACCATGAATTTTATTTTCACTGGCATTCTCTTTTCATTTGGAAAAGTAGTGTTGGGAACAGAAAGGTTTTGAAGAATCAGCAGGAAGCATTACTTTCTTGTCTGAACTCTCACTTCAGTGAACACAGGTGCCAAATTATGGTTCGTGATACAGTAAGAATGGTGGAAATAAAGCCATAATTAGGTGTCATTCAAGTGTGTGAAAGCTACGTAGTAGGAGTTTGGTTGGGCAGTGGTGATTCATGCCTTTAATCCCACTACTCAGAAGGCAGAGGCAGGTAGATCTCTTTGAGTTCAAGGCCAGCCTGATCTACACAGTGAGTTTCAGGACAGCCAAGAATATACAGAGAAACTCTGTCTTGAAAGAAAGACAAAAAAAGTTTGAACAGTATTCCATTAATAACAGGGAAGTCTCAAAAGCTTTGAGAGACAAGAGACACAAACTATCCATGAATTGAGGGTGCCTTTGTTGCTTATATGGAGAACAGGTAGGGAAGGGCTCTGAAGCTTCAGTGGCCCAGAAATTCATCTTGGATACTTCCAGTGACTCCCTACAGCATTGAAAAATGAAGGGCAGCTCCTGGAGGAAAACCAAGGATTACAATACAAGTCCAACCTAATGAGGTATACCAGGTAAGAGGTAGATTAAGTTGTTTAGCAAATATGATTGCCTAAATTAAGTCAGCTTTAATATAAATGGGCCATGTTGAAAAGTTATATTGGAGAAAGCATTGGTGACATTTAATCAAACAAAGAGCTAAAGGATAACTTGGAGAAAGAAAAATTGAAGACCTGAATTATGAACCTGAGTTAAAAAGACTATCAATAAAGAAGATTCAACAGAAGAGAGAGACCTAGAACTTCAAATGTTCCATTGTGGTTTCCAAAGCAGGAGGATCCAGAAGCGGAGTCTTGGAGTTGGAGCTCAGAGAACATCTCAGATTTAAAAGTCATCGGCGTAGTTAAAGTACATCAATGTTTCAGACATAGATATGTTGCTTATAGGGAGGTAACACAACATGGTAGAAGAGATGGTGATTCTGTACATGATCATCAAGTGGAGGTTTTTTAGGAAAGAGACTGAGAGTTACCTAAGGTCAGGACTTAGTCATCACGTCGAGGTCTGCCTAGGAAAAAAAACAAAGAGCCATCTGAAGTGGAAGAGCCACATTTCAGAATTCAAGAAAGGTACTATGCAAGAAGAAGTTGCTTAGGATAGACATCTGCAAAGGAGGTGTGTTTGGCAGTAAAGAAGTCAACCATGTGATCTTTTGGTGAGGCCATTTTTAAGGAATGAGTGGCAGGAATGAGACCCTGGTGGCTGCTCTTGCCTGCGAGGGAAGGAAGTATGAAAAGGACACAGAAATTCTTCCTGAGAAAATATTAGCAGTGAAGGAAATATGGTTTGAAGGGAAGGGATTTCGCCTTTGCAGGGTTCATCATTTTCAGAGTTTTATATCCACTCCCAAGATAACTTCTGAAGGTAACAATGGTAAGTTAATACTCCTGGAAAGAAACTGGGCTTAGAAAGACTAAAAGGCTTGTTTAAGGTCATTTATTGCATCTTCAGGGTCATTTATAGAAGAACCAACTACAGAATGCAAGTCCTTTGCTGTCTTAATCCAGTGATCTTTCCATGGTGCCAGACTGAACATTTCTGGCTCTTCTTGGATTCTTGAGGGTATGGCATTCCATGCAAAAGTGATTTTTCACTTTGTCTGAGTGACACTACAGAGAAGGTAGGAGGCTTTGCACTAGAGATTGCTATGTTTAAGTCAATGCCGGATGGAAACAAATCTGGTAGCAAGATGTAGGATGTGTTAGATAAGACAATCAGGACAGAGTTTCAAACTGGGACATGCTTTTAATATACATCCAGTCACATGCTGATGAAGTTAGTTCTTCAGATGACCTTCAGCTTTTGTTTAGGAAAAGGTCTTAATCAGTTTGCCAGCATTATTTTGTAGTAGACTTCATATACTCTTAACATTTTTTATAAAGATTTTTTAGGCTGATAATATTTGCTAATTGGGATATAAAAGTCATCAACATAGTTGATGTACATAAACGTTTCAGACATGGATATGTTGTTTATAGGGAGAGAACATATTTCATCTGAGAAATCCATCCTTCAGGAACAGTGTTTATCCTTGACTCACAGAATAAGCCCTAGATTGGTCTGTGTTGTTTATCATTACTTTAACTGGTTTGTAAATGAATACAAGGCATATTTGTCACCAATGAATCCTGAAGGAAAACCTTCCTGTGCTAACACTTCTGAGGAAGCATTTCTTTATCCTTCATGCTTCTTGTCACACTGGAAATATTGGGTCTCATGATGGAATTTCTCAATTCACATCAGGCATCTGGAAGCCATGAAGATGAAGTGTAGTCACTATGCTGCATCACCAGAAAAAATACCGGGAATGGGATTTTTAAAAATTATTAACTTTGTGTGTGTGTGTGTGTGTGTGTGTGTGTGTGTGAGTGATGAGGCCAGAGGTCAACCTGGGGTGTCATTCCTCAGGGCTTTCCACCTTGTTTCTTTTAATGTTCTGGGATTTGCTAATTTGGCTAGGTTGCCTGGAGAGTGAGTCCCTGGGATTCTCTTATCTGCCTATCCAGGACTGGAACATAAGTGTCCACTCCCACATGTGAGTGATATAACAGAAGTCCTTGTATTTGTGTGGCAAGCACCTTATAGACTGGATACCCAAGACTTGTTTGCTCTGTTTTCATGGTTACTTTGTAAGTAGTATATGTTCTCATTTATGGTAATTATGTGAAATTTACTGCTAAGTACATTTCAGTGAGTATGTTAAATTGAAAAAAATTGCCACTTGTAAGACACAGCTCAGGTAACACCTATAGGAAAGAATATTTATGATTGCACATATTAATGACTAGACTTTTGGAAATTATGTAAGAATTTTCAATAGTAGAAATAAAGATTTAGACGAAGATGAGATAATGACAGGGTTAACAGAGAAGAAAAATAAGCTATGATAGGTATTTTTCAGGGAGTTAAAGGTATCATCCTAAGGTATTTTCTGCCTTATTTCCCAAGATGTCCTTGGACTGCAACAATGGAAAATATTTAAAGTCATAAGGAGCACACTGAACTTATTATTTTAGAAGTCAAGAAACCCTGAGATAGGATGGCTCCAAGTTTTGTGATCAATGATTCATTGATATTACCAATCACTCAGCTTCTAACCACTTTCCAGATACAGCATAGTGACTACACTTCATCTTCATGGCTTCCAGATGCCTGATGTGAATTGAGAAATTCCATCATGAGACCCAATATTTCCAGTGTGACAAGAAGCATGAAGGATGAAGAAATGCTTCCTCAGAAGTGTTAGCACAGGAAGGTTTTCCTTCAGGATTCATCAGTGACACATATGCCTTGTATTCATTTACAAACCAGTGAATGCAATGGGAAACAACACAGACTAATCTACACAGATTAGGACTTACTCTGTGAGCCAGGGATAAACACTGGATTTCACAGGAGAATGGGGGCTTCTTTGAAAGTATGGACAGTACCTACTGATCTTTTACAATTACTACAGAGAGCTGCAGTTTTTCATCTACTACTTGTAGTTTCAACAGCCTTCAAATTCATCTCTGCCCACAGCTGAGAAGGTCCTGAGGCCTGTGGTTCTTCATTTGTAGAAATCTTACTTAGCTCTTCTCTCCATGTGTTGAATTAAGGCTGCTCGAAAAACTTCAAATGCAAAGTCCACTTCCAGCTTGGTGATGCACATCGGGGGAGCAATGCGGAATGTCTGAGGAGGAGAGAAAACAGCTCAAATCATCAGATGGGACTCCCAGGAATGGGCTATACCAAGAATCCAAAACCATATTCATTCACTTTTAAATCATATTTGTGACATTTCTCTCACTAGGTTGACTTCCTCCTCATCCCTTCTGGGCTTTGTCACCTTCAAGTCTTTACACAAATCCTTACGTCATCTTGCTTTGAGTTTTTTTCTTTTTGCTACCTGTTTACCTGCTTGTTCTTCTCCCCCCTTCTCTGAGGTCTTACTTTGTCACCTCCCAAATACTCCGTTTCTGCCATCACAAAACATCAGTTTTCCCAATTCCCACTACTATCATCTCCACTATTCTGTATCTACTCATATTCCAGGTCAATGCCTGAATAAGCCAGTTGCTATTTCCCGTTGCTACTTCCAAACCTGTAGTTTTCTTCTTAGTTTCTTTTTAGCAACTTCTAGGCTTC
This sequence comes from Mesocricetus auratus, assembly GCF_017639785.1. Lineage (NCBI taxonomy): Eukaryota > Metazoa > Chordata > Mammalia > Rodentia > Cricetidae > Mesocricetus > Mesocricetus auratus. Next base: position 6,386,544 of record NW_024429198.1, on the reverse strand, counting down.
CCACTCTATTTCATGAGCAATCATCCTTCCTGTTTCCTTGAAGGAAGCTGAACCTTGCAGACAAAGACTTTAAACTAGTTTGTGTCCACATGCATCCTTCTATCTTTCCTAAAGGCTCAGAAAGTGTCTTTATTCTTCAGTTCTAAGTGGTCCACCGCAGCTCTTGACCCTGGACTATCACTTTCATTCCAGGAAACACTCCAATGTCCTCTCAAATCTTTGACCTTCCTTCAACTTTTGCCCAGCCAGTATCAGTGAGATGATTATATCTTTCATAATCCCAATGCAAACTGCACCGAGCAAAAGTCTGAGTTGACAAACAAGTGTAATACATACACTTTCTTCCTGATTTTACTCAATCTTTTTTTCCAAGAAAGGTTTCTCTTTTTGTAACAGCCCTGGCTACCTTGGAACTTGCTTTGTAGACCAGGCTGGCTGAATTCACAGAAATCTGCCTGCCTCTGTCTCCTGAGTGCTGTGATTAGAAATTTGGGTTGCTACATTCCTCTACTTTTACTCAATCTTATTTAAGAGACTTGCTGATAGTCTTCATCTTTCCAACCCACTGCAGTATGGTTTCTGTCCTATTAGCTTTCTGATACTACTATACTAAGGTTACCTGCAAGGCATGAGATCCCCTGGGCGTTTCCTAGGCCAGCTCCTTCCTGGTTATCTGTGCATCACATTTGGGCATCCTTTTTCCTCCTCAGTCTTGTCTTCTGCTTCTGAAATCCCATACTTCTCTAAACTCCTGGCTTACATTTAACCCTTCCGGTCTCCACTTCCCTCCACTTCCGTTCTGTGTACTGAGGGGAGTTCTTCCCTAGGTTTCGGTCCTAACCTCACCACAGACTCATGTGTTTGAACGCTTGGCCCACATGGGGTGACACTATTAGGAGGTGTGATCTTGTTGGAATAGGTGTGGCCTTGTAGGAGGATGTGTGCCTCAGTCTGCTGCCTGTGGATCAGGATGTAGAATCTCAGCTCCTTCTCCAGCACCATGTCTGCCTCCATGCCACCTGCCATGATGATAATGGACTAAACGTCTGAACTGTAAGCCAGCCCCATTTAAATGTTTTCCTTTGTAAGAGTTGCTGTGGACATGGTGTCTCTTCACAGCAATAAAACCCCAACTAAGAATGTAAAGAAGAAAGAATTTTGAATGTTCTCATCACAAAGAAATGATATGGGAGAAGACAGATAAGCATCATCTCTTGAGCATTATAACACTGTCCATACTCATATATCAAAACATCGTGGTATACTCCCTAAATATATGCAATGATCATGTTTCATGAAAGAAAATGTTTTGAAATGGGAGAAATTTAAGAGAGAAAAAGAATATTCATGGGAAACAGAAGTCACTCTCATTCTTGAGTCTCTACCATAGGACCCCATCCTGGTGAGAGACCTGATGCTGTGGGGTCTTAGAGGCAGGTGGTGTTGTGCATCTTCTTCATCATCATCATCATCATCATCATCATCATCATCATCATCATCATCTCATTCTTGTAGTACAGGGTCAGACCAGGGTCCTGGCAGTAGAAAGAGTTTAACTGCCAGGAAGAGGGTAAGGTGATCCTTGCCTTGGAATAATCCCCTGAGTGGCTGTTCTTTAGTTCTGCACCAGGGACCATAATTAGGATGGTCCCTGATCCTTTTATAATGGGATCATATAGGGAAGCCGTGAATCTTAGATTGCTGTCTGCCGTAATGGCCACTAAAACTGAGCAGATTCACAAAGTCCGACTTCAGGGCAGAGTTAAGCATGACTGTGATTGTTTTCTCAGGGGTGAGAACTAATTGATACACGATAAAATGCAGATGTACGTTTAAGTTGCGTGGATGTTATGATTCTATTATCACCCATGCTGTGAATTATCTGGTTTCTGTGGCCTTTCTAATGCTTCTCTTTTGCCTCCAAAAAATGAATAACTGAATCACTTTACCACATCACCATCTAGTGGCAGAAGCTGTCTCTTGTCCATTTATTCTGACTGTACATGTGAATATTCTTAACACGGAAGAAGTACACTTTTCTTTTCTTACCTGAGAGAAATTGCCACCTCTCCCCACTAGGAGCCCCATGTCTTTGCAGTCCTCATGGATTTGATTGACTTCCGTCTTAGGAAGTGGCTGGCGACTCATCTGTGAATATATTTTTTTAAAAAAAGTTTTCTGTTTGGTTTTG